>NC_073258.2:132322500-133522500 GCF_029289425.2 Pan paniscus | reverse complement strand
GGTGTCTAATCCTGCAAGCTTTTCAGATATGTCTGCCTAAGTTCCCTGTTGAAACATGAAGGCCGTTTATGTTCTCACTGTTAATTTCGCATCTTGAAATACATCTCTTACCACCTACCCTGATTCAGGAACCAGCATTCAGCACATGGATGGGCATGCTGGGATCCAATTTTAGAGAGTGAATTTCTTCCACTTTCCATTTCCCAACCAAAGGATAGAGAACATGGAACAACAACAACAAAAATGGACATTTGTATGTAGACAGCAGATGTAAAGGCCCACCTGATTATTGATAGGAAATGAAGAGAAAGTGATACAGGACCATGTTCTGGATTTTTTTAAGATCAGATATTTAGTCTACAATGGTGTCACCATCAAAGAGAGGTGACAAACAGAAGAAAGAGGCATAAGGGCACCGCCATTCACTTGGACTTTGACTTAATGCATTTGAGTTGTATGTGGCCATCAAAAGCAAGGTGGTGAAAGATGTTTCCTGTGTGTTAGGGCCTCTTCTAGGGTCCAGGAATTCACAAATAAGTAAAACACAGGTATCCCACCATGACTTGATTGTAAGTTGGGGGTATAGACAGATGACATTCCCCTATAATGCAAGAACAAATGCAAATTGTAAATGCTGCTTGGCATCTAGAAAAAGCAAACTGAGAACAGAAAACCGTCACCACTGGTACTGACTAGGGAGAGACAGACTCTGGTTCTAGACAACTGGTCTCAGTTCATTAATGTATTCAGGAGGCATTATTAAGTGCTATCTGTGTACTCAGTACTGACTTCTGATTTAATCATAATATTCCTGAAATGGAGAATGCAATTCTTTCCACTTTGTAACTTGGTGGTATTTTTAAGGACATTTCTCACTTCTTTTGTACTAACCCCACACTTCCGCAGCAGTCTGCTGATCTACAGTCTGCTCTCCTGAGTGGATGTGCCCAGGAGAAAGGCATGGCCAGAGAATATGAAACCTCTCTCATGCCAAGGAGACTCTTCACTGGCAGTGAATATGCCATCACGCTGGTTTATAAATCTGTCTTGTGTCAGTTAGGTGGGCATGAATCAATCCTCCTCAGCCTGGCCACCTTTGTGGAGCTGATGAAATCAATTTTATGACCCTGCAGAGTAGAAGTCCTGGCTCTGGCAAGCTGGTGGCCCCCCTCCTTTCCATGTTTTTTTTTTTACAAAGTGCCACCACCCAGGGGACTTAGCCTTGAGCGGCTAATTGACCTCTCCTTGTAATTACAAACTTCACAGTAGCATATTTACAACCCCAAATGTGTCTTTTTAATCTTAATGTCATTGCACTGCTAAATGTTTTAGCTACCACGGTGTTATGGGTGAAATGGTGTTCCCCAAAAAGATATGTTGAAGTCCTACGCTCTCTTGCCTGTGAATGTGACCTTATTTGGAAATCGGGTCTTTGCAGGTGTGATCGAGTTAAAATGAGGTCATCAGGGTGCATCCTAATCCAATATGGCTAATACCCTTATAAGAAGAGGGGAGTTTGGACACAGATGCACAAAGAGATGAGAATGTCATGTGAAGACACAGACTCAGAGGGAAGACAGTCTGTAAAGACAGAGGCAGATATTAGAACTGTGCTGCCGCAGGCCAAAGAAGGCCTGGGGCTGTCACATGCTAGAAGAGGCAAGGAGGGACCCTCCTCTAGAGGCTTCAGAGGGGCATGGCCCTGCCAACACCTTGGTTTGGACTTCTACCCTTCAGAACTGTGTGAAGACATCAAGTTGATGGTGCTTTGTGACAGCAGCCCCAGGAAATGAATACAGAAGCTTATGCCTAGTATTCAGATGGGACTTAGCATTCGCGGACTGGGGAGGGAGTTCTCCCAAGTCTGTTTTCGATAATATTAATGTCATTGCACTGGTAAAATTTTAACAAGGTGGTATGAGTGGAACAAAAAGGTTAAAGTTGAATCCCAAAATCCTTAAAGGTGTTTTGGCTCTATCTCCTCTCTCAATAGGTAATTCTCTTCCTTTGCCTGTTTACAAAGAAGGCCCATTGCTTTTTAAATGGATTATAATCAAACATCAGCCAATTTCTCAGAAAAGGAGCTATGAGCCAAAATTTAATGACCAAGAAAAGTAAAATAACAATTCGTTAAGTCTCATAATCTTTACTCAAAAATTATCTATAAGAAGGGCACCGATAGGTCAAGAGTTAGCATCTCTTTTTTGTTCTAAACTATTAATACTTTTTGTGCCAGAATGAACTGGTGTTTTTGCTATTGCATACTTCATTTCTCTTTCTGATTAAACTCTTCTTCCCTATACTGTAGTTCCATCCTAAATGCTCTTACTGGATTACCTTGCCTTTAAATACAGTGCTGCGTAACGATGTTTCAGTCAATGATGGGGTGCATATATACAATGGTGGTCCCATATGATTATAATGGAGCTGAAGAATTCCTATGGCCTAGTGACATCATAGCTATTGTCATATTGTAATGCAACACACCACTCCCGTTTTTTTTTTTTTTTTTTTTTTTTTTGAGACGGAGTCTCGCTCTGTCGCCCAGGCTGGAGTGCAGTGGCGCGATCTCCGCTCACTGCAAGCTCCGCCTCCCGGGTTCACGCCATTCTCCTGCCTCAGCCTCCCGAGTAGCTGGGACTACAGGCGCCCGCCACCACACCTGGCTAATTTTTTGTATTTTTAGTAGAGACGGGGTTTCACCGTGTTAGCCAGGATGGTCTCGATCTCCTGACCTCGTGATCCGCCCGCCTCGGCCTCCCAAAGTGCTGGGATTACAGGCGTGAGCCACCGCGCCCGGCCACCACTCCCGTTTTTGTAGTGATGCTGGTGTAAACAAATCTACTGTGCTGCCAGTCTTATGAAGTTAGAGCACATACAATTATGTAAGTCACATTAAGCTTTATAGTGATGATAAATGACTATTACTGGTTTATGTATTTACATCACCAAACCTTTTATCATTATTTTAGAGAGTACTCTTTCTACTTATTAAAAAGAAGTTCACTGTAAAACAGCCTCAGGCAGGGCCTTCAGGAGGTATCTAGAAGAAGGCATTGTTAGCACTGGAGATGACAGCTCCATGCGTGTTATTACCCCTGAAGCTCTTGGAGTGGGATGAGATACGGAGGTGAAGGACAGTGATAGTGATCATCCTGACCCTGTGCAGGCCTCGGCTAATGTGCGTGTTTGTGTCTTAGTTTTTAACAAAACAGACTAAAAAGTGAAAACAGAGAAAATATAAGAAGCTTATAGAATAGGATATAAAGAAAGGAAATATATGTACAGCTGTGATGTACAAATTTGTATTTTAAGCCATGTTATTACAAAAAAGTTAAAAAATTAAACTATATATATTTTTAAAGTTACATAATGCGAAGATTAGTTTATTATTGAAGAAAGAAAATTTAAAAAGTTAAATGTAGTGAAGCCTGAGTAGTGTTTATAAAGTCCCCGGTACTAAATGGTAATGTCTGCTCACCACTCACTGACTGACTTAGCCAGAGCACCTTCCAGTCCTGCAAGCTCCATTCATGTTAGATGTTCTATACAGGTGTATTATTTAAAAAAAATCTTTTAATCACATTTTTTACTGTAATTTTTCTATGTTTAGATAAGCTTAGTTGCACAAATTCTTACCATTGTGTTACAGTTGCCTATAATATTCAGTTACGTGCCGTACAGGCTTGTAGCCTAGGAGTGACAGGCTGTCCCGTGTAGCCTAGGTGTGCAGTAGGCTATGCCATTTAGTGTGTGTATGTACACTCTGTTGAGCCTACAAAAAGATGGAATCTAATGTATCTCAGCCAGTAAGTGACACATGACCGTATTTGAAAAGTCCTGCTCACTGCAAATTGTAAAAAGCATACATGATTAGGCATATGTATGAATCATTTTTTTTCACGTTTTTGTTTCTTTGAGCTTTGGTTAAAAAAGAAAGCATTGGCTTTTTTGGAAAATCTGATTAATGCTATTGAGATGTATGTGTGTGCATGTAAGTTGCACATCATTTCAGAAGTCTGTTCATGGCCCAGATAAGCAGAATAATTGTCCGTAAATGAAGGATATCTATTCTTTTGTTGGAATGAGGAAGTCAGAGAAAGATTCTAAAGTTTAACATAGGCTAGGTCTCTTTCATTATGATCTGAGGTTTAGGCTTCCAGCTTTAAAGAATGTTGGTTTAACCTTTTCTTCCTTTACTTTGGACTGTTCGTTCTGTAAGTTTAAGTACACTATCATTTTTTTTTTTTCATTAAAAGCAAAAAAAAAAAAAAGAGGTTGGGAAGAAACATGTAATTAGATGCTTAACTGCCTTTTGATGATGCTGAAGGTTGTAGACTTCTGGGATGTGACTAGGGATTCCTTTACTACTGAAAGCCTTGCAGGTAGAAGGCTGTGGTTCAACAGGACCACCAGACACACAGTCATTCTTTGAACCAGAGTTGTCATGCAGCAAATGTCCCACAAGAGAGGTAAGCATTGTGTGATGGACTTGAGGCATGCCTGCTTCTCCTTGAAGGGAGGGTAAGAGGTTGCTGGAGCCCCAGAGACAGCAAAAGAAGGAAAATGAAGAGGGCAGACAGGAGGTGCACTGGGAAAGACAAAGTGATTGCTGTTTAATGACCACATTTTGTAAGACAGGACAAAAAGAAAACTCCTTGAATGACAATAAAGATCTCTATTGCCACAAGGTTTGTACAGGGCTTTCTGTGCTTATACAAATTTGACAGCCTAACTTTGAAGTGTTTGAAACTTGAAGAGAGGGAAGAAAAGGGGGAAGAGTTGTGTTGGGGGATGCTGAATGGGGGAGAGGGAGTCAGGAGAGAGGGTCAAGTGAAAATGACTCGAATGGTCATTCCTGGCCCTATTACCAGTTATGATGGATGGGTTTGGAGAGGCAGGAGGAAGCAAGTCTATTTAAAGATGGCAATTAAGAAAATATGTCTAAGTAGAGGGAAAATGGCAGTGTGGATTCTGGCTGTTGATGTGTCTGATGAAGCAAGACTGATTCACCTACAAACTGACACAGCTGCATTAATGTGGCTGAAAATAGCAGTTCTCATCGCCTGTGATGGAGCTATGATGGGGGTGCCTCATCACCTGTGGGCTTATGAATGTAGATTATTCCCCTTTGACTGAAAATCATTTTACCTGGTTTCTTCTAAGAGTTGAACCACTGCCTTTCATTGTCTGCTAAATGAGCATTTAAACACAAATTTGTTGTTTGGAGTTTGGACTTCTGTTCATTGGGTGATAGTGAGTTGTATTAACCTTATGCTTTTGAAATTTCCTCTTGTATTTCATGTGGATCTTTTTTTTTTTTTTAATACCAAGTGTAATTGCTGTGATTTGCCCAATTGCTTTCATGTACATGTACTGAGACAGGTTTATGATACTGGGATATACGAGTCAGTGAGCAAAATTAAGCCTTCATTATCTGAGTGTATGACGGTAGCTCAGTTATAAGAAAAAAAAAAGCAGGTGGGAGAAATTTGATTCTGAACTTAAAGAGACCTTGCCTCACATAGACATATTCTAAATATATCCTATTGCATCAAAACTATTGAATTTAGTTCTGCTTCTTCTGCACTTCCTTTCCTCAATATTGCTGAATATCAAGACTGCTGGGGGAAAAGAGATGCATTCCCTTGTAGTTTTATATTAAAACATATTTCCCCTTTTCACTTTGAAGAAAGCACGCATGTATGTTTCTTGTCCTTAGAAAGGTATGACACGTGTACAATTTAAGGGAAAAGATAGAGAGGCAGCATTCTTTAGAGGAAGGCAACCCCTCCTAAACCTCTGCTCCTCCTGGTTGTGTTCTGCAAATGAATCTCTTTAGAAATCTCTCTGGGTTCTATCCATGAGCCAGCACCTCCTGGTGTTGTCTGTAATTGGGCATTATGATTTTAGATTCTGATATTTGCAGAGGAAAGAGCAAATAGAAAGGGGTTGATGATAAGTGAGAACTGCAGAAGGCATCCTGGTGAACCAACACTGCAGGGTAGCATGTCCCAGTGCAGGGAGGGGCTCATGCTGTGAGCTGGTTAATCAAATCAAGGCCACTGTTTGGTATTTCACGTGCTCTGCCAGTCCTAACCTTACATGTCAAGGCAGGGTGATTCCATTTAGCTAGAGAATAGAGTCCAACACCGCTTTATGTGTATGTTGAGATGAACTTATGAATCACGTACTTACCATATGGGGAAATCAAAAAGCTCAGAGAAGTTGGCATAGTTTAACTTTGATCTCTATAGTAATTGGAAGAAACACCAGATGTGCAGTAACCTTATGGGCAAGTGATTAAAAAACATGATATAGGCTAAATTGATGAATATAAAGGAGCAGTACATGAACTGGTACAAATGCAACATACGCACATGAAAATAATACAGATTGGGGGAAAAGAGTAATCCCATAAAGATTCTATTCTGCTATTGCAAACCAGCGGTGCCATACACGCTGACATGTCCGGATTCATTGTGCTGTAGTAAATGCTAATGTAGCAATTTTTTTTCTCTGCCTATAATGCGTGGGCTGAAATCTGGGTTACCAATACACAATATTAAAAAGTAGGGGTAATATTAAAAGTATATTATTAATACACAGTTAATAACAAGTATAGAGAGATGCGGACCCCAAATGAGAGGATCCAAGCCATTTATGAGAAAGACATGAGAAAAATAGAGTCTGTGAACTTTAATTCTAAAAGAGGAAGGTTTTTACCTGACGGGTTTTGACTATAGCCAGAAAACCAAAGCAAACCCCAAAAAACAGAAAGGATTCTGTTGAATTCGATCAATATGCTCAGTAAAGGCAGGCAGAAATGAAGGATCCCATTGGCGCGGAGGCGTGAGGCTGCTAATGTAGGCCAACACCGGACAGGAGATTTAGAAGCATGATCTTTTGCCCTTAGGTCTCTGACCATTTTGCTTTTCCTCAGGAGATGAGTCAACAGGAGAAGTCAGAGGCCCTTCTCAAACACTGTCTGCACAGGGTAGCTCTTCTGTATGTATGTTTTCAGTCTTGTGCTTTGTACTGGTCCTTGCCCGCGTTTCCATCTTCATTAATTGACTCATTCAGTAATATTCACTTGTTCATTCATGCTCAGTTTCCTCACTTGTCAGATAGAAATAATGGTCTCTATCTCAGAGGGCTGCAATATGGATTAAATGAGTTAATTCCTATGAGACACTTAGCATATGATAAGCACCTACTATATCCTAGCTGCTATGATTTTTAAATCCAGTTTCCGTTTGAGTTAGCACAGTATGATCAGCATTTGGGGTTAATTTGGTCCCTCC
This sequence comes from Pan paniscus, assembly GCF_029289425.2. Lineage (NCBI taxonomy): Eukaryota > Metazoa > Chordata > Mammalia > Primates > Hominidae > Pan > Pan paniscus. The sequence continues at coordinate 133,515,196 of NC_073258.2, read as the reverse complement.
AGAGCTACCAGATTATACTTGGGTTAGCATAAACAAGTATAACTTGGATTCTTCTGGATTCTTCTAATACTAGAATAAATAATATCCCCTGACTCAAACCTTCTGATGAAAGCAGGCAAGTTTTGAGTAATGTGTGAGTTGGAGTAATCTGTATGTTGAATGTCAGTTCTCCTAATTTCTTGCTGTGTTAGGAAAGTTATTGAAGTTTTCTATTCCTCCACACTGCTATCTTTCAAAGGAAGAATACTCTTCACAAGGCTGCTGAGTGGAGAAAACAAGGCACCTACTGTCTTCAACATCTGCCACAGTGTCCAGCCCACGGCCAGCCAGTGAAATCATATTCTCTGCCCAGTTCTGCCTGCCTACTTAGGCACTTGTTGGGAAATTCACTGAGCATCCTGTCATCTCTCAATAACACATAGATCTTCTAGACAACTTCAGTATCAGCACTGGCTTTCTTTGGGGCAAGAAAGATTTTTTCTAGCCAACATCTGATACCCAAAAGTTTGTCATTTGCCTATGACATGAGGAAAGAAATATTAAACAATAAAAAAATTCCACTTTTTTTTTCTGTTGGTGAACAATAGGATAATTTTGTTTTCTGGTTCATGGAGTATTGTTTTAAAATAAATAGACTTTTTTTTTTTAAAGAGCTGTTTTAGCAAGATTAAACAGAAAATAGAGAGAGTTCTTACTTATAGCCTCCTTCCTCACACCCAGCCTCTTCCTCCATTAACATTCTGCATCGGTATGGTTCATTTGTTACAGTCAATAAACCAACATTGACACATCATTAACAACTAAAAGTCCATGGTTTACATTAGGGTTCACTCTTGGTGCTGTGCGCTCACTGGGTTTTGGCAAATGTGTAATGACATGTGTCTGTTGTTGTAGTATCATACGGGGTGGTTATGGCCCTAAAATGTCTTCTGTGTTCCACGTGTTCATCCCTTCCTGCCCCCACCCCAACTCCACAGATCTATCTACTGTCTCTATAATTGTGCCTTTTCCAGAATGTCATACAGTTGGGACTATATAGTATATAATTTTCATTTTCACATGGCCTTTTCCACTTAGCGATATGCATTTATTTTTTCTCCATGTCCTTTTTATGTTTGATAACTCATCTCTTGTTAGCACTGAATAATATTCCATTGCCTGGATGTACCACAATTTATTTACCTATCCACCTATTGAAGGACATCTTGGTTGTTTGCGAGTCTGGGCAATTATAAATGAAGCTGCTTTAAAACACTGGTGCACAGGGGCCAGGCGCGGTGGCTCACGCTTGTAATCCCAGCACTTTGGGAGGCTGAGGCGGGCAGATCATGAGGTCAGGAGATCAAAACATGGTGAAACCCCATCTCTACTAAAAATACAAAAAAGAATTCAGCCAGGCGTGGTGGCATGCACCTGTAGTCCTAGCTACTGGGGAGGCTGAGGCAGGAGAATCACTTGAATCCGGGAGGCGGAGGTTGCAGTGATCTGAGATCGCACCACTGCACTCCAGCCTGGGTGACAGGGAGATACTCCATCTCAACAAACAAGCAAACAGACAACAAAAACAACAACAACGAAAACACATTGGTGCACAGGTTTTTATGTAGACATGCTTTATCAGCTCATTGAGGTAAATACCAAGGAGTGTGATTACTGGATTATACAGTAAGAGTATGTTAAGTTTTGTAAAAGACTGCCAAATTGTTTCCCAAAATGGCAGTGCCATTTTGCATTCCCACCAGCAATCAATGAGAGTTCCTATTGTTCCATATCTTTGCCAGAATTTGGTGTTGTCAATGCTTTGAATTTTAGCCATTCAAGTAGGTGTGTAGTGATATTTCATTGTTTAAATTTGCAACTCCCATGAGGTATGATGTTTAGCATTCTTCATATACTTATTTGATATCTGTAGATCATATTTGGTGGGGTACCTGATCTTTTGCTCCCCTTTAAAATTGGGTCAATTGTTTTTTATTGTTGAGTTTTGAGAGTAGTTTTTGTATCTGTTATGAGATATATCTTTCATCGGATATATGTTTTGCAGACATTTTCTCCCATCCTATGTCTTGTCTTCTCATTATCTTGGTAGTTTATAGACCTTTAAAAAGGCAACTTTCTGTTCTTAAAAAGAAACAACCATGGAACAAGAGAAATTCTGATCTCAAATTAAGTTACAAAGTGCTAAGAAGGATCTGATGCTGATAGGGTAGATATTTGGAGACTTACTGTTCTATATACCTGTCTCCCCCTTCTCTTCCCTTTATACCTATATTTCTTCCTTAGGATCCCTGGCTCCTGGTAAAGGCTACTTATGGACACTAAAAGTATTCAGATAAATCCTCTTTGTGTGTATTCATACAAATGTGTCCCTTTTCAATCCTATAGCTTCTTAGAGTAACAGTAATAACAAATACCACCTTCTGTATGATTACATACCTTCTTATCTATTGCCAAGACTCAGAGAAATCAGGCAGGACTGCATAAGAAATCTTGTGGTCATAATGCAGTATAGGGTAAATTAAGAGAATTATCTTTTAATCAGACAAGTGGATCACTGATAGCTAAAAAACCTTGAGGCAGTTTTGGAAGTGCTATGGCCATGTTACATAAAGTATTCTTTTCTGCTCTATGGAATAATCTTGAGACAGGTCACATGGCTGTTGGAGTGTCTGAAAGGTAAACAGGGATGCCTTTCACATTTTTTTCACCTCTGCCCCTTTGCATCTTCTCTGGCTGTTGCCATTCACTGGGGGTTATTTCACTACTTGTGTTCAAAGGAAACTGTCACCATCCCACTCAGACTGGAAGACTAAGAGTTCAGAAGATAAGAAACCCTTCCTGGCATGAAATGCACTGTGAAATGTATTTGGAAATAAAGTAGTTAATGACAATTGCCATCAAAAACTTGCTCTTTCAAATGCATTTTTCATAGTTTCCAAGCCAACAGGAGCTTGTTTTGTACTGGAATTTCTGATCAGTGGCTAACTGTGTGACAGACAAGCATGCATACTTAAGGGTGTAGAAGCACACAGAAAAGCATACCTGTGCACATAATTATCTGTGTGGAACCCATAACTACCCAGACTCTTCACAGAGACGGACAGGACATACAGTCCATGGAACTGCTACATGCCAACAGTAGCCACGTCTTTGCACCTTGAATAATTGTGGAAACTATTATTCTGAAAGAGTCTGGAAAAGCATACAAAACCCTGAGTGGTTAGGGAGGTAGCGGGGTTCACACATGGACAAAGAGAAAAACACAAGCAAACAAACAAATAAACATCAGCAGGAAAAGCAAGAGTAATTGACTGGGCAGTGACCCCATCGGCCCAGGGGTGTATTCCTTAGCTTTGTTTCTAGGACTCCCAACCCAAAGGTGTATTCCCTTCTCTACTCGAACTTTTCCCTTCACTTTGTTAAACTAACAGACATTCTACCAATTAATAATGCATTTAGGTTAATAAGCTTCCCCTGGGAATGCTAAAGGGCTAAGAGTCATTCACACATGGGTGTAAATTTGTTTAATTAGAGTTGTATTTTCAACCCCTCCTTCCAAGTGGCAAGCTGAAATCCTTTATATTGAGGAAAGAAGAAAGGCCATTTATTGAATGTCTTATACGTGCCAGACCTGGTTACTTTACAAACTTTATCTCATTAACCTTCGCAATAGTTTTCCAAAGTATATTATTACCTCATTTTACTCTTGAGAAAATGGAGGCATAGATGGGTTTAAAAATGTGTCCAATATCACCCTGTCAAATGGAGGAGGTGGGATTTAAAACCAGGTCTGTCCTGTTCAAATGGAGCTTTGACGGAAGGAGTGAGGTGGTCTCAAACATCAGGGCAGGCATAGTTGAGGGTTTTCAATTTGGGCGATGGATGCCCTTCAATTGCTGGGTATCTAGAGGCTCATATATAGTTAGGAAGTTAGACTCTAAGTAATGTATTCATCCATGTAATAAACAAATGTGCATTAATTAGGCTACGTGCCAGGTAATTTTCAAATTGAGGAAAACTTGGAGATGGACAGAAAAGGCAGGTGACTACCATCATGAGGTTCATGATCTAACAAAAGAAGACAGATAATAATCAAATATGTAGATAATTTAAAAGATATTATGAAATCATGATAAAGGGTGTGAATAACAACATAGTAGAGACTGAAGCAGGTAGCATGAAGTGCCCCTTTTGCTTGTATATCAGAGAAGCCCTCTCTGCTCTGAGACTTTAAAGACAGGAGTCATCTTCCTATGCAAAGACCTACCTGGGAGGCCTTCCAGACACAGAGAAGGGAGCATACAAGGCCTTTAGACAGGTGGATAAACTGAAGGGCTTGTGGTGAAAGAACAGGCAGCAGGAGGAAGTGGTGTGAGATGGGGTCACAGAGAGAGGAATGACAATCACAGAAAGGTGGTTGATTTTTTTGTTGTTGTTATAATTGAAGTTTACAGCCACGGGAAGTTGTTTTTGAAGGCGAATACTCTTATTTTTGGATTAGAAAGACCACAGCTGGGTGGGGAATGTGTGAACACACAGGTTAAACAATAGGGGGGCAGTTGGTGACCTTGCAGAGCCATTTCAGTGGAGAAGCAGAGATGAAGGGATGATGGGGTGTGCTCAAGAGAAGATGTATTGAAAGTAAGTGGAGACAAAGTGTATATAAAATTCTTTTGTGATGTTTTGCTGTGAAACAGAACAAAAAATGAGATGATAAAAAGTGAGGATGAACACAGTGTGACTAACTGTACCATTACAGCATCCAAGTGAGAACTGAGGCTGACTTGGCTTAGGAAGGGTAGCAGAGAGGACAGAGGGAAGCAGAGAGATTCTAGGTGCACGTTGGAGCTGCAATGAGCAGAGAAAACTAATGAATTGGATGTGAAGAGAAAAGGAAAGAGAGAAATATCAAGAGTGATGATTAACTTTTTGTCTGGAATGGCTTCAATAAATGGCAGTTGCATTCAGTGAGAGAAAGAAAGCGAGAGAAGGAGGACTAGTATTTTTGAAGAGGCATGAGTGATGGTTCAGAACACAAGATTTTTAGGTAAAATAAGCTAAAATGAGGAGATCCAGTAAGCATTCAGGGCTGAGATTTAAACTGGAAAGGCTGCAGCATCAATGAGGGAGGGAAAGTTCAATGAAGGAGAGACGTAGGTAGGAAAGAGTTTCAGGATTTAACCCTACGGCACTCCAGCAATTAGACAGGTGTCCAGCAGGAAGGGACAGGTCAGTGACGAACAGAGCAGGAGCCATCGGTGAGGTAGCAGGCAGAACAAGAGAGTGCATGTCACAAGACATACAGGCTGCTTTTCTGGAAGATGGCGTGGCCATCGGTGTAAATGCTGCGATCATGTGCCACAACACACAGGTTAACCATAGGAGGGGAGTTGGTGATCCTGTGGAGCCATTTCAGTGGAGAGGCAGAGATGAAGGGATGACGGGGTGTGCTCAAGAGAAGATGGATGGAGAGTAAGTGGAGACAAAGCATATATAGAATTCTTTTGTTATGTTTTGCTGTGAAACAGAACAAAAAATATGAGACGATAAATGGAGAAAGCAGTGAGTTAAAGGGAGTGCTTTTGTTTGTTTGTTTGTTTTATTTATAAGTGAGGCACCCTAGATGATGTTTGGATGCTGATAGGGATGGTTCCACAGAGAAGCGTATATTGATGATGCTGGGGAAAGACAGGCAATGGCCACAGCAGTGAAGTCCCTAGCAGGCAGGCAAGAGGGTTGGAATCTAGGGTGCAGGAAAAGGTGCTAGCCACCAATAGTGGTTGAGAGACATCAACTTTTTCAGCAAGTGGGAGGAAGGGGTGTGAGGACAGGTGCGGATAGTTTCCTAAATACGTTAGTGGGAAGAAGAGGTTGTCCCCCATGCGAAGGCATGTTCTCCAGAGCTTATGAAATGAGGTTCTACTGGGAAGGAAGGGATGGCAAGACGTGTGGAGGTGTGAAGACTTGAGGAAGCTAGGAGGAAAAAATGGAACAGGGACAGGGAAGAAAACAAGCAAACATACTAGGAAATTATAGCAGGATGGCCAGGTAGACTCAGGTGCCCTCTGAAGTCCTAAAAGTAAGGTAAGGTATTCTTTTGAGATAATTGGCATGCAATATAATCTATGAAGAAATACATTCAAAGATTAAAGTCTGATTTACCACTTACATATATTGTTTAATAACAATGAATATTCATAAAGTGCACTTTGCATGCATTATTTCATTTCATCCTTACAAATACATGAGGTGGATATGATTATAGTCTTCATTTACAAATGAGGTAATTGAGACTTGGAGAAGTGAAGTAAGCTTCATAAGGTCCCACAGCTAGTAAATTAGTCAGAAAGGGTAGAAACCTGTCTACTTAATGACAAAGACTGTGACCTTACACCTCCATGCTGAGCTGCTCCTCAGGCTACAACTGAGCTGTGGGTGTGAACAGATGCATGCAGTACTTTTATATAATTAAAAATCTCAGCTGCATATCACAAGTAATGTTAAGGAAAGGGAGGGACTTATTTTTGGTTTTTGTCTGTTTCCCTCCACCATCAGTGTTCCAGTACTGTTTCCTTGGGTCACCAGGGAAGGGAAGAAAGCTGACTGGACCATCCCCTGGGCCAGAACTGCTTTTGCATGTGACAGTGCATGAGTGTGTGCGCACACACACACTTCACTCTCCTGTCAGCTGTCACAGTTGAAAAGCCTTTCTCTTATATTTCTCCTTGTAATCCATTCACCACCTCAGAGGCTCCTGGTTTCTCAGGGGAATGTCACCGAGTGCAGAGTTTTGCATCTATTTCTAGAAGTTATTCATGCATTTACAAATGGTGGAAAGAAATATGGAACCACTTCTTTTTGTGGGGACACTTGAGAGTACTGATGACTCTGGCAAGCAGTGGGGGGAGGTGGGAGAGGGAGAGTGAGGAGGGTCTATACGATCACGGAGGGCCTTTGAACAGGCTCTCTCCATCTTCCACATTGGAAGGTGGCCCTGCACACCAGCTGTGTAGTGTTAGCTCTAGTGGAGTCCCAGGGAGTTTATCACGGGTGTCTCCAGTCACTGCCCTGAGCCAGGCTTGCTGGTCTGAGGATAGAAAGTAAGCAAGGGAAGGCAAGTAAGAGACAAGACTCCTTTTGTTTATTCTGTGTTTTAATAATTGGCTGATTACATTCCATTTTTATTTGGTTTCACTGGCAATCAGATAGAGAGCTGTAATATCCACTCACACCTTGTAATTACCAGTAATTTCTTTCCTTTACTCTGCAGAGTCAAGACAAGGTTGGCAGAGAAGCCATGGGAGATTGAATCCAACCGAGTGCAATGTATATGCATGAGGCAGGACCCGCCAAGGCTCCCAGGAGACGTTTAGTGGGGAGGGGTGAGAAGGGGAGGAAGGGGAGGAAAGGAAGAAGGCTGGAAGATGGAAAGAGGGGGGAAAATACCTTGAATTGGAAACAAAGGCAAATGGAAGAAAGTGTCGAAGTCAGCACAACAGCCTTGCTAGCTTAATTACCATAATGATGTAAAATAGTCCAATCAGCAATCTGGGGCTAATCTTTCATGTATTACAGGTCTCTCCTTCGTAGAGCTTCACAGCTTAAATGCATTTTTAATGAAGATATTTGAGGCAAGCGGATAATTTTCCAGTCTTTCCAGGAGGGAATCAGAGCACATTAAATGGGCTGTTTCTCTTCCCTGTAGCTGCCCAAAGTTCTTGCTTTGCCTGGCACATGGAGCCTGTTGTCTTTCAGAATAGGTGGCTCTGGTCTCTGCCCTCCTTCCAGAGGCAGCTGGGGAAGGCACGGATAGGGCTGACATCCAGGGAGAGCTGTGGCTAGTTCCAAGGAGCCTGTGCTCTGCCTTGCCTTGTGCCTAGGGGATGTCTGGATCTCCTTGCTAGAAATGAGAGAGGAAGGGCCCCAGGGACATTCCCCAGCCCTGATGTTATCTCAGCTAGCAGGAGAATCTCAGCTTCGTTCTGCCAGTGTCATGCTAACAGTCCAAACACCACTGGAGATGCATATGAATCTCTTACTTATGACACATACATTTGCATGCTAGAGTCAGCAAAAGAACAGTCCTGGCCTCTTGACCTCACTCTTCTAACCAGGGAAGGCTTTCCTTGTGGTTCCATCACCCAAGGACTCTGTCTATGGTACATTCAAGTGGTGTACAATTAGATCCCTTGAAAAAGAGCAGTCTTTTTGTTTGATGCCTAATGCTGTATGATGGGGGAAGACTAAAATATCTGGGTTAAACATACATGCTATGTATCTATAATAAGGCCCCCTCTCAGAGGGACAAGTTTTGGGGGAGGAGGTGGGGGGAAAGAAAGTACAAGCTACAGATTGTATATCCTGGTAAGGCAAAAACAGGTTAAAAATCTCTTAGACTGTGGTTCGGGGGAAGCTTTAATTATTCTATTGCTGGTGTTTCCTTCTGTCACCAAACTGCCTGAGATACAGCTTCAACTGTTTAGATATGTGCAGTGAATTCAGCAATTTCTGGAAATTCTGTCTTTGCCTTTCTTCCCACCAGCACATGCCATCAAACTCCCTGATTTCCGACGGCACACATCTTCTCCCTGAATGAGGGTAAGGCCAAGGGGCTTGCAGCACTTCACAATATGTTTTTCAAAAACAGAATACACACACACACACACACACACAGCACATATATATGTGTATATAAACACAAACATAAATATATAAGTCCTTAGTTTTCTTAAAGTTGGAACTTGATCGAATGTCTGTCTAGCTGTTTGTAATACACCTATCACTGGCCTGCTCAGACACTGGGCAGCCTCACTAAATCTAACCTCAGATACCTACATATGGAATAATAAATGCTTTGGCTTCTTTTCCTTCCTTTGTGGTTGACAGAATGAGAAGGTGGGTAGTAAGATCTTATAGTAATAGGATTATCAGGACTTGCATGTGAAAGCAGGACCCCCATTAACTAGAGGTTAATGACCTTACTTTTACGGGCTCCTAAAACCCAAGACGGCAGGAAGGAGATTCAAATCCCACACTCCATTTTCTTTCCTTCCTTTCTGGTTTCATTCATTCATTCATTCATTCATTCAGTTTTTGCTGTGTTAAGGCTATATGTAAGACCCTCTGATGTTTCCAGAGTGAAGATGCAGACAGGGAAGGCACTGGATGGAGATGAGGAATAGAAGCATTCAGAGCCTCCAGCCCCAGGACCCTGGGGGTGAAGGCACATCATTAAAGGAAGCCCTGCCGCATTCTGACTCTAGAGCATCACAAACAGCACAGCAGCCTCCACTTACAAATATGTGTTCTTTAGTGAGCTGTTTGGTTGGTTATCTGGAGAAAAGTATACTTAAAGTGACTTACTGGTGATGTCTCCTGTTGTATTTCTTGAGGGAAATATAGATAATTAAGAGAAGAAAAGCAAAACTCCCTCATCCTACAACTCAGAAATAAATATTGATATCATATGTCTAGACAAATATATTGTGTCATAACAAAAAATGGGAGAATCCTGTATAATTATTTGTAATGGCAGCATGTTGAATAGCATTAAAACACTCATTCCTCCCAGTTTTTTAATTTGGCTATGATCTATTGGCCTATCTTCCAGGTTGATAATTCTGTGTCCAACTGCTATTAAATTCATCTATTGGGTTAATGATTTCAGATATTGTGTCTTTTAATTCTGGAATTTCTATGCAATTTTTTAAAAATAAATTCAAGCTCTCTGTTAAAATTCTTCATTTATATATACATCTATTTCATCCATTTTGTCTCTCTCTCCTTTTTTTTTTTAACCAAAGTAATCATAGTCATTTAAAGTCTTTGTCTGCCAACTCCAATATAGGTATCATATTATGGTCTGCTTCAATATCTTTTCCCCTGTTCAATTATCAGTCATATTTCCTTGCTTCTAGTGACTTGTAGTACATACCAGACATTGCATATAGAGGAATCATAAAGCTACAGATATTATTTTTCTCTAGAGATCCTCCTATTCTCCTATTCCTTCTGGTATGCACAAAATTTCTGGCATTAAAAAATACTAGATGTGTGAAAAGGCAAGGAAATATGACTGATAATCCATACACAGCACACAAAATAATAGAAGTAGACCCATATATGGTTCTTTTTTATTTTCGACTTTGTAACTTTACTTCATCCTCTTCATTTACATAGGGTGTGTCCCAAGTAGAGGGTATTTATTTATTTATTATTATTTTTTATTATACTTTAAGTTTTAGGGTACATGTGCACAACGTGCAGGTTTGTTACACATGTATACATGTGCCATTTTGGTGTGCTGCACCCATTAACTTGTCATTTAACATTAGGTATATCTCCTAATGCTATGCCTCCCCCCTCCGCCATATATGGTTCTTATATTGGATTTGGCAGACAAGGACTTTGAAATAACTATAATTAACACATGTATTAGTAAGGTTCTCCAGAAAACAGAAACAATATGATTTTATATATAATATAATCTGTCATATATATATATATACACACACTCATATCTATCTATGTGTTTATCTATCTATCTATCATCTATCTATCTACCTAAGAGAGAGAGAGGTTTTAGGGAATTGGCTCACACAGCGAGCAAGACTGGCAAGTCCAAGTCTGCAGGGTGGGCGGCAGGCTGGAGACATGGAAAAAGATGATGCTGCAGTTCAAGTGCAAAGGCCATGTGCTGACAGCATGCCCTCTTGCGCTAGATCGTGAGTCTTTTGTTTTATTCAGGGGTTCAACTGATTACAGGAAGTCCACCCATGTTATGGAGGGCAGTCGACTTTGCTCAAAGCCCACTGATTTAAATGTGTTGTTGATGTATACAATTAATTACCCCAAATTGAAGAAAAGATAAAATAGAAGAAAATAGAATAAAAAATTGATAAAGTAAATGAAAGGATGGAAAATTTCAATAGAAAATTGAAATCTAGGAAATGAATCAAGGATCTTCTCTACTTCCAAGCTCAGTATTTCTACAGTTGTTTCATCTGTGAATGGTTGGACACTGGCACCTCTTTTGCTAGTTCCCAGTATAGCCCCAGATTGTCAGTGAGGCTCCATCATGAAGTGTCTGTTCTCAGGTCTGTGGGATTCTATCCAGGTTTATGCTTTCTAAACACAGTCTGTAGCTGTCTATCTCCTCTTCTATCAGATGTCAACTTAGAATGAGTTTCTCCCTTGTACAATGCCATATTGTGGTCACTATTTCATATGTCTTGGCGATACTTAAAATATTTTGTTTTATTTCTTTAAAGTTTAAGGTTTATATTGTATATTATAAATACTCTTCGCATTGATATATAGCCTTCTGTAGCCATAAGTATTTCATCCTGATAAGTACTAGGCTCTTCTTCCATTACATTTATTTTTTTTGGTGGGGGAGGGGGGCAGTTACAAGGCACTCATTACAGTCTAAATATATAGATTTATCTAATCCCTCCCTTTTGCCTCTAAAATTTAAATTCAAAGCCTTCCTGGTAAAGCTGAGTTTTCTCCTGCCAAGTTCATTATTCTATTTCAGGGAATTATGAGATGTTCTCTGCCCTTGTTATGAGATCACCTCTGAAGCATAGGCATATATCCAGAAAAACAAACCTTATTTTCCTTTAGTATCAGCTACATAGCCAGCTGTCTGCTTCACACATCCCTTTAACAATTTTTTTTCCAAAGACAAAAAAAGAAGCCATGAAAACACCTGTGGTCCCAAGTCCTTCAGTTTCATACCTAAGACTACAGGGTCAATAGAGATACAAAGAAAATTTATTTGGAATATTATATTAATAAAATTGTATATACTGGTCTTCACTGGTTTGTAGACTTGAGTTTTAGAGAAATACTCCTTTTTCATAGTGTATCATCTTCAAAAGTAAAGCACTATCCCAGCAAGCAACCCCCCCACCCCAGTCATCTGAAACTCCCAGTGTATGACATGATATTTTTTCTTTAAGATTGAATATGAAAGCCTCAACCATCACATCAAGCCACAGATCAATCATGCCACCACACAGAGAAAATTACCATTTGGCAACATCCATCATCTTTACAAGTGCTACCCACATCTAACTCCACCTGAGCCAGCATTGTTGCCGCTTACTTCTATCTTCAGTGAGGCTGGAAGTCAACAAAAGGGTCTTATTCCCTTTACTGGGAGAGGAGAGGAGAGTAGCACAGAAATGCCTTTCTGAGGGGTAACCGTCTTTCCAATCCTGGATTCCCTTGTTGTCAGCTCCCTCTTCACGCCTCATTTTATGAAATCAATAAAGAACTGAAGCTCTCCTTGTTTATTTGTCGACTATACCCTTCTCCCTCTTGTACAACTGATTTTGAAAAAGAAGGATGGCTGTGGAGAGAAGAGTTGTAATCTCTATCCTAAAATGAAAAAGAGAAGCAGGCTACACATCTGTGTTGTATTTGAGTCATGAAAATGCAGTCCCACAACGGACCAAAAACTCTCTCAGAACTCTTGAATGCTGTGATTCTCAGTTTTCTTCTCTCATGAGTAATAGCCTTGTTCCCTGAACACCCAGGTGTCACGTATCTCTTCCTGCTATAAACCAGAAATCTTACCTGCAGTTGGAGGTAAATGCCCACTTCTTGTTTTTGTATAACACATAAAATAAGAATGTTTTTGTACTTAAAAAAGCATTTTAAATGGTTGAAAACAAATCACAAGAAGAATATTTCATAATGCATAAAATCATATAAAATTTAAATTTCAGTGTCTGTAAATAAAGTTTTATTGGTACACAGTCACATTCACTTACATAATGCCTCAGAGATATTTTTAAATGGCAAAATTGAGTATTTGCAACAGAGACCATATGTCCCTCAAAGCCAAAGGATTTATTATCTGGCCCTTTACAAAAACAGTTTGCCAAGCTGTTTCAAAGCAGAAACTGACCTAAGAGAGACTGCTTGTCTATGATCATGTTAAACCACAATGCCATGAAGTTGGAATCAGTATCATCCTACAAGATTTTTCATGCTGCTTAGAAAGCCTCTGAGTCTTTAGTCCAATATTGCTCTTATTTTCCAGCGCAGCTATCGCAAACATGTCCATTTCCTCAAGACTCCAACTTGCCCTTGCCACTTTTCACTGTCCCACCAGCTGATTTCATGTCCTATTTTATGTAGAGAAAAATTAGGCCAATAAGTGTGAACTGCCTCCAGCTGCTGCTTCTTGCCTGCCTTCCTCTGCATCTAGCACCCATCTTATCTTCCTTGTGCACATCTCTGCTTTGCAGCAAGACACATTTCTCTATCTGTGTCTGTTGCATTCTTCTTCAGGATTTCATGCCATCCAGTATCTCTTTCTTCTTCTAGATCTTCAACCTTGACTGGCTTTAATAAATTTTGTCACAACATATAAACATGAGTTTTTGAAGAAAATAAATCAATGAATAAGAATTTTAAAACCATCTCAACCCCATGTCCTCCTTTGGGGACCCTCCTATGGGGGGTCACAATAATCTCCCTCATTCTCCTCACACCTAACCTACTGGAAAGAGGACTCTGTATTCACTCTTCTTAACTGTCACTGTCACTTCTCAACTCACACAAACCTAACAGGAAAGGGCATAAAGTATTTTGGGGGAAAATAAGGTAGACAGGAAGAGTCAGGGCCAAACAGACCTTAAATTCCTTTGCTAAAGACTTCAAACTTAACGCCAAGAGCGAAGGGCACCCATTGAAACATCTCCACACATCTTTAATCTATTATTTTTGTCTGATGTATTACATGTTTGTGTAGCCCCTTCCCATCCTCACATACTTCACAGGAGGTCCCTGCCATCTGAATTACAGTAGAGAATTCTGCAAATATTCAGCGGGCTGACAGGTCAAGATGCAGAGGAGCCTTCTATTGTCATAGCAAGACTTAAAAGTCCAGGTAGGTCATCAAAAAGGGAAAGGCATAATCCGATAGACGTTTTAGAAAGGTGACTCATGGAAGAATGAGAAATGGATTTAATCTGGTGAATTTGGACGCAAAAAGATGAGTTAAGAAACTATTAAAATAGTCCATATGGGGCAAAGGCTTCAACTTTACAGCTAAGGGTTTTATGGGGGTCACGAAAATCAGGTAAGAAATGAAACTAAGCTCTTTGGGGAAAGATGGCTTTTAAGTTCACAATAAAGACCTCACAGTGATTTACTGTAACTTGTTTTTTTTTCTAAAGGAGTCATATTCCACTGAGATCAGAACACTTATGAATGACTGTGTGCTATTGTAGGAAGTGTATTTAGGACCCACTTCATCCACACTAATGAGAACACTTGCCTCTTGTGAGCTCTTCCACAAGAATCTTCTATTTCATTGGAGCCTGAAGTCTGAAATCCTAATTCCTCCACAGCCCCCCATAGCAAATTCCCATTACAATAAACTCCATGAGGCTATGTGTGATGGTTAATTTTTTACATGTCAACGTGACTGGGTCATGGAGTGCTCAGATTAAACATTATTTTTGAGTGGGTCTGTGAAAGTGTCTCAGGATGAGATTAGCATTTGAATTGGTGGACTGTGGACTCATTAAACTAGAATGCCCTTTTTAATATGAGTAGTCACAATCCAGTCTATTGAGGGCCTGGATAGAACAAAAGGCAGAGGAAGAAGGAATTTGCCCCTCCTCGTTTTTTCATTTCTGCCTCACTGCCTGAACTGGGACATCATTTCATCAGCTTCTGCCCTTGGGCTGGGATTTACATCATTGGCTCCCCTAATTCTCAGGCCTTTGCACTGGAGTGAATTATACCACTGGTTTTCCTGGGGCTCCAGCTTGTACTTGGCAGATTATGAAGTTTCTCAGCCTCCATAACCGTATGAGCCAATTTCTCATAATAAATACATCTCTATCTATAATCTCCTATTAGTTCTGTTTCTCTGAAGAACCTTGACTGAAACAGCAGACAATGAGTTCAACTCATCACTCTCCAGTTCCTCGTACATATCACTTGCTACATAGTAGAATTCAACACTATTTTGAATGAATGAATGAGCAAAGAAACCTGTGAACTTGGAAGTGACTGCTGTCATTCATCCATCATTCATTAGTTATTTACTAAACACATACTTCGTGATCAGAACTGTTCTAGACATTGGGATTTCAGTGTGAAAAGGATAACTTTGAGGCAACCACTGAAGAGGTGATTGTGAAAGCGATGGACACGTTATTTGAAAAGGTGTTATTAGTGCATGTAAAATGCACACCTATCTCAGACAAGGGTGAGGAATGCTGGCTTCCAAAATGAGATTCCATTTAAGCTGAGGCTGAGGGCAAACAGTAATTATCCCAGGGAAGGTAGGATGGGGGAGAGCAATACACCGGGGGAAGCAGCTGAGATGAGAATTAAGGTAGGGGTTTCACAGGTTAAAGTAGTTCAAGGTTGGCAGAAGGAAGAGCTTACAGAGGCAATGATGAGGGATAAAGCTGGACAAAAAACAGTGGATAAAGGATATCTATAATAAGGGGTTTGGACTTGATGCTGGGGATGCACAGTGCTGCATCTTTAAAGAGGTTCTCTCCAATTAAGATAGAAGTCAGCTAAGAGTGAGATTTAAGATGGGGATACAGAAGAGTGGAGAAGGTTGCTGCTGCAGGCTGTGGCACCGTGGTGCTGATGATGGGGGCTGCTTCTCTTGCATTGGTAGTGTCCATCATGCAGTAAAATGACTGCTGTGGTGCTCAGGTTCTACCATTGTGCTGGTACTTCTGCAGAATTAAAGGAACTTTTGTGAACTCACTTTGAAAATTAAACAACCCTCTTAATAAACTCTTTTGATGGAAAAATATGTTGAGACTTCTAATTATCACTGTAAAGACTGACTTCAGTAATGCTGCCTAGTTATAATTGAGACACTGTTTCCATATATGAGTTCTTTAAAAGAGATATGCAGATGGACATGATCTTTGAGCTGTAAAAAGTCTGAACGAAAATATCCTGAAGATATCATCAAAATATAAAGTTATCTAAAAAAAACTGTGTACTGAGTTCACAGAAATTAAATTCAAAAGCAATGAAATTATTAAAAAAGAGAACCTATTTGAATCAAAACGGAATATTTTATTGATTTTTATTGAGTTTTATTTTAAATTAACTTGAAAGTTTTTAAGTTTTATAGAAATGCTCAGTGTTTTCAGGGAGGTCTCTTTAGTAAATCATAGCTGTACAAACCTCAAGTTATAGGACCTCTGTATAGATCTAATTCATCTTGCTTTCAATGAATATTTTTTGAGGACATATTATGTGGAAATCACTGTATTAAGTGCTAGGGAGATACAGAAAAGTATTAGTAAAAGCAGGCTCCTGCCCTCAAGGAGAATTTAAGTTGGTGAGGAAGATATACACAAAATGATAACTAATACCACAATCTATGTAATAACAGAGTAGGAGATGAATTAGTGATAAGATAATCAAGATCATTGTAGTTCCAAAGAGCAGGCAATTAAATGTAGCTGGAAGTAGAATATTTGCTGAGTTCTCAATGTTGGATCCACTTTTAACAGACAGATAAAAGAAGGGAGCAGGCCATCTGGTTTTCTGCTTCATCATGCTATTGAAACTATACTTTAAAACATTTCCAATAACCTCCTAATTGCTGTCTCTAATAGTCTTGCCTCAGCTTTCAGTTCATATCCTCTTAGCAGTGCCTGACTTTAAAACTTTCTCCCTCTTGATTCTGTAACGTTAATTTTCCGAGTGTCAACGCTATTTCTTTGGTTCAATTTTCTTCCTCTGTAGGGTAGGTTAGGAGCATTTATTGCAACAGATTATATCATTCCTTTTTTCTACCTTTTATTGCCGCCTGTTGCTCAGGTTCACCTTTCAGACACAGGGAGTAAAATTGAGGAAACTGATCTATACTTTGCAATGGGCAGTGTAAATGTCTTCCTTCTTGGAAGATGGAAGTTTAGTGCTCTTCATCCCTGGCCACTCAGGGAAGGGCCTGGCCATGAATGTGCTCCTTCCCTGTCCCATTTAGTCCTTAATGTTGTGATTCTCTAAGGTTGGGTTAAAAGGACCCCTGAAGAAGCTGGTGCACAGTTAGCAATGAGAAAAGTTAGGCTAAAATGCTGGGGGATCCAGCCTGTCCAGGTATTTTATGCTGCAAGCCACTGCGTCTAAGCTGGAGAAATAAACTAAGAGGTACAAGAGATGACCACATCACTGTATATATTAATATAATTTGAGGATAAGCAACACACTGTTCTGTGATTATGTTCATTCAGTCCTATGAACAAGCTGATGCTGTAATCCGTCTGCCTATTGATGGAGCGTTAGACTCTTCACACCCATGGATGGTTTTTATGCTTTTAAAATAGGGTATGATTGTGTTGCTGTTTCTGCGTTTGAACCCTTAGTGAGCAGTGACCTTTCCAGTCTCTGAGTGATTAAGGCTCTTATTAATTTCCTGTGGGGTTGCCGACACTCTAAGGCAGCAGACTGGTCGGGGTTCATTAACATGTGGGGCTCTAATTAGCGGCATAGGATCTGCCTCTGTTCTCACTCCGATATGGAACAAAGCTATAAATATAGACACATAAGAAAAAATACACAAAACCGTAACCGAAAGAAAGAGGTGTTGACATGTCCAGGGCAGATCTTTAAACCAAAACAGCCACTTTCCTGGGGCCTAATCAGGCTCTTCTGGAAAACTGCATCTGGATGGGATGGCACAGTATGGGAGAAAATCTGAGGGGGCCTAGATCAGCCTTGGAAATAATTATTGATTGAGTTATATTGTTAACTCCCTTCTGCACCTGTGATTCAATGAATTGCAACTCTAAAGAAAGGTGAAAAGAATTGAAATCCCTTGATGCTGAGAAGAGAAGTAAGAGGGATTTAATAATAATCGTTATGTCTGGGCAGGATTTTAATGGAGAGAATAATGACCACATTCCCTGTTTCCCAACCTAGAGACGAAATGAGTTCAAATTGCAGCTGGGAGCAGTTTGATTGGTTAATTAATATTTAGGGGGCCCTTACAAGATACTAAACCCTTTGCAAGGAGCTTGTAGGTAGCTAGTGCACAACTCTTGGGGGGCACCTAAAAATGTGCCAGATGTTGCTTATGAAATTCTCTGACACTGACAGTGAACCGATCAGGTTAGGCTTCAGGAAGCATTCTGCAAATTGTTACACACTGGACTGAATGCCCAAGAAGGGGATGTGTTATCCCCACTCACCCAGCACCTGAAGATCTTTATAAACAGGAAAGAAATTCATTAAACTGAGGTCAAGGAGCTGGCCTGAACTGAGAGGGAGAATGGGCGGTATAAAGACTCAGCCCTTAGGATGGTAACAGGCAACCCTTTTCCTTCCTCTACCCTTAGGTGCTATGCGTTTGAGGTGCCCAGAGGAAACATTTTGAAGGTACAGCCGTTAAGTTCCATTTTCAACATCACTCTTTGGTATTTTCTTATTTATTTATTTTTGAGATGGAGTCTCGCTCCATCAACCAGGCTGGAGTGCAATGGCACGATCTCAGCTCACTGCAATCTCCACCTCCCAGGTTCAAGTGATTCTCCTGCCTCAGCCTCCTGAGTAGCAGGGATTATAGGCACTCGCCACCACACCCAACTAATTTTTGTATTTTTAGTAGAGAAGGGGTTTCACCATGTTGGTCAGGCTAGTCTCTAACTCCTGACCTCGTGATCCTCCCAAAGTGCTGGGATTACAGGCGTGAGCCACGGTGCCCTGCCTGGTATTTGCTTCTGATCTGAGTCTAGACATGCTGGTGCTTGGAAGTTTCCATCACTATAACCCTTCTTTTCTTTCCACCTGTATCCACCTAGGCAAGGTTTCCCTGGGAGTGGGAATTGTGAACATCTAACAGAAAGGATGCCCAGAGCAGAATGAGACTTGAAGTCTGACCTGCCCTTTCATGTCCACGATTCCATGGTTTCCTTTCAGGCAGGTATGGCTGCCTACACAAAGATGTGGCCCTTGGAAGGCTAGCTCAGAAGACGGAGGGAGAGGCTGGGTGCGGTGGCTCACGCCTCTAATCCCAGCACTTTGGGAGGCTGAGGCGGGCGGATCACGAGGTTAGGACTTCGAGACCATCCTGGCCAACATGGTGAAATCCCGTCTCTACTAAAAATACAAAAAATTAGCCAGGCGTGGTGGCTGGCGCCTGTAGTCCCGGCTACTTGGGAGGCTGAGGCAGGAGAATGGCGTGAACCCGGGAGGCGGAGGTTGCAGTGAGCCAAGATCACGTCACTGCTCTCCAGTCTGGCGACAGAGCAAGATACCGTCTCAAAAATAAAAATAAAATAAATAAGTACATAAATAAACAAGAAGAAGATGGAGGGAGAGAAACCTGCAGCACTGTAAGAGGTGGCGTCTTGGCCAAGCCACATTCAGATCAGTGTGTGTGAAGTGGGGGTGAATGTGAACAATTCAGAGACCAATTCTCATAGAATTTAACATAAATCATAAATAAACACTTGGAGATGGCACTTTTTTTAATTAAAATTTTTAGTTTTTTAAGATGGCATTTTAAATAAATGAGCTATCAGTGTATTATGCTTACTGGAGACTCCAGTCTTTTATTAACCCTGGGGAACATTTAGAAATACAATATTAAAAATGTTGTTAAGATTTATAATCTATAGTAAGGAACATTAAAAATAAGCTCCGTACACCCACATGAACTTAAATAAAATCATCCTGGTTCAGCACTTAGCACTTGGCCTGGCACAAAGCACAGTGGTAACCGTAGCTCGGAGCTGCTTTGTACAAATGAGGTTCCTAAGTCAGCCCTGGAGTATGGGGGGAACTGAGGTTTGGATTACCTACTTCCTTCACACTTGCGCTCACTGCTCTCCTCTGTCTTCCCACCTCATTTCGCTATTTCCCTGCTGTTAACACCACGATCATAGTGGCCCAGGGAAATGAATGGGAAATGAGCCACGTATGCTGCTTCTTAGCGTCAGCGAATGGTTTAGTAAGGAAGGTGGTTAGCATTATGGAAGAAAATTAACTCAGCATTAATTTTTGCTGCTTCTGTTTTTCCTTTTAAATCCTGAGTGAGTGCCACTTTCTTTAAGATCTCTAGACAGCTTATTTCTTTGAGTATAGCCTTCCAGAGGCTGTCAGTGGGGTAAAAACAAGCAAACTTTTAAAAAGCAACCCCCCCGCCCCCACCGACCAAATTTTAAAAAAGCAAAGCTTTTCTTTTGGGGCTTTTAGAATAACAAAGGTCTGAATTATGTTTGTATCTGAAACTAAAAGCTTTCAGCAGCTCAGCACCATCCTTTGGCCAGAGGTCCTGGTTATCACTAAGAGACCTTCTCCATGCAGGTTTGAGAGCCTATTAATAGGATAATCAATGATGTGTTACTGCTTTTTAGGAGAATTACTTTCAGCTCTGAAATCCTGTGTACTTTGCCAAGAGAAATTCAGTACAATCCCAAATTGCTTCAAACTTGTTTCAATAATTAGCAGCAAGTAGGTGAAGGAAAAGATAAGGCAAGGAAAGACGACAGTCATACCCGCTCACAGTCGTGTTTCATTTTCACTAACTAGGAAAGTGGAAGCTTCATCACAGGGTTATACCCAATGATCATCAAATTTCTTTGGGAAAAAAATGTGTTAACCCTTCAGGATCCAGCCTCCAGCCTTCACTGCGTTTACCATGATCCCACACAGTGCTCTGCCCCCTCCACTGTGCTTTTAACATTTTAGATGTATCAATCTCTTCAAATTTCCCTGACCAGTAATGCTTTCTTGTAGCACTATGCATTTGCACATTCTGTTCCCACTGCCAGGAATTCCTTTCAGGCATTTCTTCCTGCTGAACGCTCTCACACTGCGCATCAAGACAGACCAGGCAGCGATTTCTCGCTTAGATTCCCACCGTGCCATGGTGTCTCAACATCCTGCAGTCGGAACTTTATTACATTGCCTTGTAATCACATGTGGACATGTTGGCCTACCCTCTCTAAGCTGTGAACCTTATTAGGTAGAGAACTGTGTTTGGTTCCCATCCCCTAGTATAAAATTGAACCAAACGAAATTGCTGATATTTGACTTTTTAAATCTAGAGCTAGGTATATGATACAGCAATTTCATGTAGTTCGATCAAATTCATTGCCAGCAGAAAGAACGGTTAAAAATATGTCTCTTGAAAGAAAGAATGATCTACATTTACTCATGTAATATGTGATTTCTTTCATTGTAATGTTTTCGCCCAGATTACAAATCAGAATTTTGATGGCCTTACAAATAAGTTGGGAAGAATTTCCTCTTCAGGCTAGAGTTTGCTTGAGAGTGGTATTAATCCATCCTTGAATGAATGATAGAATGTACCAGAGATTTATAAATTCTATCTCTTTGATTGATACGGGTTTAGCTGGGAGTGGGAATTCTGAGCATCTAACAGAAAAGAGTCCCAGAGAAGAATGCTACTTGCAGTCTGACCTCCCGTTTTATAGCTATGATTCCTTGATTTCCCTTCAGGCATGTCTGGCTGGCTACACAAAGATAGGGTCACTGGAAGGGTATTCAGAGATGGAGGGAGAGGAATCCACAGCACTTTAAGAGCTGCTTCTTGGCCAGCCCCATTCAGAACTAGTATGTGTGAAGTGGAGATGAATGAATACTAGAATTTACCCGTAGATTTATAAATTTTATTCTTTGAAGTGAAATGGGACTTACAGATTTTTTATAGAATGCATTTCTCAAGGAACTTTTTGATTTTTAGTAATATCAGAGTTGTCAAGTTCATGGGGATAACTTATTAATGCTATTTCCCTGTTTTCCTTTTAATATCTGGGAGATCTCTAGTGGTAGCCTCATGTTTATTCTTCATGTTGGTAATTTGGCCTTCTTTGCTTAATCATGATTATTCTTTTTAGGGATTTTGGTAAATTTTATTCGTATTTCCAAAAAAACCAAGTTTGAGATATAGGTTTTCTCTATTGTGTGTTTTCTAGTTCATTGGGTTTTGCTCTTATGTTTGTTGTTTCTTTGTGTCTATATAACTAGGATTTAGATTTTTCTTCTTTATCTACTTACAGTGGAAATGTAGATTTTTATTTTATTGTAAGTCTTCTTTTCTAATACAGGCATTTCAAAACTATACATTTCTCTGCCAGCATTCCGTTAGGGGCATCTCTAACATTTTGATATATTTCATTACTATTCCATTTTAAATATTTGCATTTTTTGTAACTTCTCCTTTGATCCATGAGTTATTTAGAAATGTGTGCTTTTTTGTTGCTTGTAATTTCCAATTCAGGCTTTAAATTGTATTCAGACTTGTTCTAAGGCCAAGGATAATGGTATATATTGGTGAATAGCTTATATACATTTGAAAAGAATGTGTATGATGGCACTGTTGGGTGTAGTGTCCTGTAAATATTGATTAGGTCAAGTTGGTTGACAACCATGTTTAGATCTTACATTTTCTTCCTCATATTTGCCTACATTTCTAGCAATTACTGAGTGAGTGGAATTAAAATATCCAACTTTAGTTGTAGATTTGTCTATTTCTTCAGTCAATTTTGTCAGTTTTTGCTTTATGGATTTTGATACTCTGTTACTAGGTGAATACATATTTAAGATTATCATGCCTTGTGGGTAATTTGCTCTTTTATCATGCACTATTTCACATGATCTCTTGTAATATACTTTTTCCTGATTTCTACTTTGTTTGATATTAATAAACCCACATCAACTTTCTTATGCTTGCTGCTTGCATGTTATATCTTCTCTCATCCTTTTAAACTTGTCTATTTCTTTATATTTAAAGTGTGTCTTATGTAGACAGCTAACAGTTGTGTTGTATTTTTCTATCCAGTCTGTTAGTCTATGCCTTTTAATTGGCATTTTAAATCCCTTCACATTTCATGTAATTATTGTTTTGGTTTGATTTAAGTCTACCATATGGCAATTTGGTTTTTTGTTTGTATGTTTTATCTTTTGTTGTTTTCTGGTTTTCCCTTCCCAGCCTCCTATGTTAATCCAGTAAATCTAAAAAGATTGCCAATTTATTTCTTCTATTAACTTCTTAGCTATAACTCTTTTTATTAAAATTTTTATTTGGTTTCTCTATGACTAATGATATGTAACCTTCTCCTTCACATTTCACACCCAACACTTTCTGATTCTCGCTTCCTATTGTCTATTTTATGTTTACCTGTCCCTGTTTTCTGTGTGATTATTGTGATATAATTTGTATTTTCATATGTTTTGAATTCCATCTTATACTGTTATTATTTTTGCTTTAAATAGCAGTTTTTAAAGTAAATTTTGAGAAGTAAACATACTCATTTATATTTACCCACATATTTATCATTTTTACCTATAGATCTGAGTTTCCATCTGGCATCATTTTCCTTTGAATTGAGAAATATGTTTTTTAATTTCTTACAGTGAAAGTCTGCTGTCAACAAATTTTCTAAGCCTTCATTTATAGAAAAGGTCTTTATTGCACTCTTGCCTGTGAAACTTTTGCTGGCTGTAGAATTTCTGGGCTGACTGTTTCCCTTTCTTTCTAGCAATCTGGAGAGGTTGTTCCACTGTCTTTCCTCTTCTATTGTTCTGATGAGAAGTCAGAGTGTTGCTATTGCTGTTGTCTCTATTCAATGTGCTCTTTTTATTTGGTTTTCAACAGTTAGATTATGATGTGCCTAGGTGTGGTTCTCTTTATATTTATTCTGTTTGATGTTTGCTGGACTTCTGGGATCAATAGGTTGGTCTGGTTTCTTAAATAAAATGTGGGAAGCTCTCTGCCACTGTATCTTAAAATATTTGCACAATGTCACTCTCTTCTTTTTCTTAGGCACCAATTGCACAAAAAGTAAATCATTTAATAGCATTCTGTATTTCCCTGAGGCTCATAAAATCTTTTTTTCTTCCCTTAAAATTGCATAAAATCCTTTTTTCTTCTCTTAAAATTGCATAATTTCTATTTATCTGACTTCAGAATCACTGGCTTTTTAATGCCATCTTGAATATGCTAATGAGTCCATCCAGTTAGTTTCTCATTTAAGCTGTGTACTTCCCAGTTCTAGAATTTCATTTGGTTCTGTTTCTATCGTTTCAATTTCTATGTCAAGATTATCTCTGTTCATTCATTTAGATCATATTTTCCTATAATTTTGTGAACACATTTTTATTTAATTCTTTGACTATATTTATAATGGCTGCTTTAAATATTTGTCTGCTAACTCTAACCTCTGGGTTCAGTGTCTATTGGTGGATTTTATTCTTAAGGCTAGATCACAGTTTTCTCTTTCTTTTTAGGACTATTGATTTTTTGTTGAATATTGGCATTATAGATAATACAGTATACAGTCTCTAGATTCTGCTACCTTACTGTAAAGACTATTGATCCTTATTTTAACAAGCAGCTCAATTACTGGCTGATCACACTGGTCTAACTAGCCAAGGTCCAGCTTGGGATCCACATTGGATCTTGTCAGGGCTTCGTTTGAGGCTTTTCTAGAGAGAGTTTAGCATAAGTCGTGCTCTATTTATAGTCATTACACCATAGGACCACCATTTTGGTCTCTCAACTAGACTTCGTGTGCTAAGGGGTAGATCTCATCATTCCAGCGGGGCCTAAATTTCAAAATCTCCAGGCACTGCATTTTCCCCAGCAGTGCATTTAGTAGCTATGTTCTGCTTTTAATTACACAGCAGCTGCCACCTGGTAAACTGGTTGTCTTGCTCAGTGGGGGACTCCCTCAGCCACAGACTTGCAGGGGCCTCCCAGAGCGTCTTGTGAGGCTTCCTTTTCACAGTTGCCTCCTCTCTAGTTTGCCACCTTGTAAATTCTAGAATCTCCAGCTGCTGTGAAATATGATTTTTCCACTTGGGCTCCGCAGAAACATAGTACTCTGCTTTAACTCCGACTTCATGCAATGTGGTTGGGAAACTGTCTCCAGGTAGAAACCCGGCGAATTGTGGGGCTCACCTTGCTTTGACTCCGACTTCCTGCAATGTGGTTGGGAAACTGTCTCCAGGTAGAAACCTGGCGAACTGTGGGGCTCACCTTCTATCAGCCATTTCAGTCTTGTGTTGCCTGCTCTTTACTGACTGAAGACAATTATATTTGATATTTTAAAGCTGTTTATGGCCAAGGTCTATTCCAATACAGTTACTCCATTATGGCTTAAAGTGAAAATTATTTGTGTAATGTGTCTCAAGGATTCTTATCAGGAATAATAACATTTCTTCTTAGCAAACATCCTAAATAAGAACAGTTAATAGTGAGCATGGCTTACTATATGCCAAGCATTGTTTTGAATGCCTTACATATTAAACTCATTTAATTCTTACAACAGCACTTTAATTTAGGTACTATCCCTATTTTTAAGTAGAAAAATTGACACACAGATTAATTGAATGCCTAAGTTTATATATCTATAAAGTTATTGCGTCACTAGGTAGTTTTAGCTCCTATACCTTAACAACTATACTATGCTACCTTCTGGTGGAAAGTGGGTAGTGACTAAGCAAGGGGAAATGATCACAAGAGGGAGCACATCCTCGCTCATTAGTGAAGGATGAGTGTTCCGAGTATTCCAAGTTGAATCATAGTGAGTTTGGGCTTTAGGCCTCTGGTTCCCTCCCACCATGTCCCATCAATTTTACCTCATTCCACCAGGAGGTTTTAATATTCACCATTAAGTACTACAGAGGTGCAGAAAAAGTGGCGGGAATGGTAGTGGGATTCATTCTTATTTTTATCACCATCCTCACCCACTGTATTCTTTTTCTTAGTTTGGATGTGAGCTCATAAAATGTGCCACCAAAAGAAGCTCGTTTAAAATTGAAAGCTTTGGGTGGAATAATATATGCTAGAATGGCCGTTTGATCTATCTGTGACAAGTGCTAAAACACATGTGCATTGATTTTCTTCAAGGAGCGTATTTCTAAGGGTAATTTAATAGTAGTATTGAGCATAGCTTTTACTGGTGGGGAGGAGGAGGGAAGAACAGACGAAGAGAGGGAGCTGCTAATGGCGTTTTCCTAATGCAATTGCTTAGGTCAGTGGAAACCTGTCACAGCTTAATGCACTTGCTTTTTGAGGATGTTATCGTGTCCAGGATTAAACCATTCCAAAACATGAAAACGACAGTTGCTTGTTAGAGTGGGAGCTTGTTAAAGACCTTCTATCAAGCAGTTATGATCATCTGAAGAAAGAAGTTATGGTTCTTATTTTTCTACCTTTAATTCTAAGTGAAGTCTAAGTACTAGGAAGAAAAAAGCATTTAATTTTCCAAAGAGGATGGGGAATAGCACAATAAATTGCTTCAAAGACCCCTCTCTTTCTTTTCCCATCTACCTACAGAAATCAGACTTCATTTCTAGAGGAAATTCAGGGATTTTTGCTCTACTATGGGCCTGGAAACTGGAGAAAATTTAATCTCTGACATGGCTTTGACTTCACGCACTTTTCTGGTACTCAGGATAGGAACATAGACCCTTCACTGAAATCACATCTAATGCCTAGAGTCGTCCAGTGAATATTCTGTGGTACAGTATATTCTAATTTTTTTTGCATGTTTCTGCTGTTGGTATTTGTTATGTTCAGAATTTGTAGTTCAGAAAAACCTCTCTAAAAGGGAGAGATGTTGTAACTGGATCACAAGGAAGGTGTCAGAAATTGTTTCTAAGAAATCTTTAAGGATTTGTTCTCCATTCATGTCTTGAACCAACGTTGATGGAGTACCAGAAGGCTAGTGAGCATAGACCAGGCTGAGCAAAGGGTGATTCATGATGAAGCTGGATAGGCAAGCAAGGGCCGAGTAACCAAGTCTGTTCAGGGACTTCAGAGTTGATGTTAAGTACAATAAGAAGCCACGGAAATGCTTGTGGGGAAGGGTTGGCATGATCTGGTTTTCCTTAAGTAAAGCTCACTTCAGATCCTGGGTAAAAAATGGACTGTGTGCTGGGGGAAGGAGGAGAAAGAGTTAAGAGGGTAGAGATGGTGACGGTTTATGCTAATGAAGGTGCAAAGAAGAGAACTTATTCGAGGTAACAGTTTGAGTCAGAAACATAAGATTTTCTGATGGTCAAAAAGAAAAGGGAGTAGCCCAAAATGATTTTGGCTTGAACTTCATGACTGTTGGTGCTATTTACTTAGATGGTGAAGGCTGGGTTCGGGATGATGAGGGTGGTGGGGGGAGATGACAATTCTGGTGGGAGAGAAATCAAGAGCAGCATTTGGGAAATATTAGTTTTGAAATGCCTCAGAAACATCTAAAGAGGAATGTTCAAAGTCGAAAATTTGATTTAATTCAAAATGTAATTGCTTTGAGGGCAGACATTATCTTTCATAATAAGCACATAGAATACTGTATGGCACATAATAGCACTCACTAAAGATTTCCTGAATTCATGAGTCTAGAGCTTGGAGAATAGACTGAGACTTAACCTGAGAGGCATAAGCAGGTAGAAGCTATTTTAAACACAAAAATGGAAAAGCTCAAGATAAAATAAATTTATATACCCATCTCAGTTTCTTCTCTGTCAAAAGCAGTTTAAAATAATAGTTTCAGAGATTTCTTTTAGTACTAATATTCAATGCAATTTATTTGTTTGGTTTGAAAAGTTTCTTAGAATTATAGAAAGAAATAGATGACTTAGCATTTGTTTTATTTAAATATACCTGGAATTGGTTCCATCTCATTCTGGTGTGTAGTGAGATGTTGAGAGGGCTGGTATACCATTCTGGAAGAACTTGTATTCTCTCCAGGCATGAGTCTGTAGGATCTTTCACAGTGCTGGTAAAAAAGTCATAAAATGGAAGTCTGTGTCAAAATTATTTCTAAAATAAAAGTACCAATTGGTTCTTTAAAAATATCAACAAAATTGACAAGCCTTTAGCTAGACTGGGAAAGAGAAGACTCAAATTACCAAAATCAGAAATGAAAGAAGGTATATTACTACTTACCTTACAGAAATAACAGGATTATAAGAAACTATAATGAACAACTGTATACCTACAAAATAGATAACAGGTTAAATGGGCGAATTCCCAGAAAGATGCACACTGCAAAAACTGACTAAAGAAGAAATTAAAAATTTGAGTAGACCTATACAAAGTAAATAAGTTGAATTAGTAATCTAAAAACTATCCATAGAGAAAAGCCCATGCCCCAGTGGCTTTACTGGTGAATTGTTTCATTTAAAGAAGAAATAATATCAATTCTTCACAAGCTTTTTTATAAAATGGAAGATCAGAGAATACTTTCCAACTTATTCTATAATGTAATTATTACTCTAACACCAAAAAAGGCAAGTACATCACATGTAAAAAACTACAGAAAAATATTTTATGGGTATTAGATCAGAAACTTTTAAAAATGCAACCAAGTGAAATACAGTGATATATAAAAAAGGATTATACATCATGACTAAATACAATTTGTCCCAAGCATGAAAGGTAAACGTCTTGAAATCAATTAATGTAATCCACCATTTTAATAGAGTAATAGACAAAATCTATTTAATCATTTCATTAGTAAGGCAAAACATTTGACAAAACTCAACAGCACTTTATAATAAAAACACTCAAGAAATTAGACTAGAAGGGACCTTCTCAACTTGATAAAGGGAATATGTAAAAAATCTACAACTTGCATCATACTTCATGGTGAAATGCTGAAGGCTTTTCCCCTAAATCCAGAAACAAGATGAGGATGTCCACTCTCACCACCTCCATTCAACAATGTGCTATGGGTTCTAGCTAAAGAAATTAGTAAAAACAAACAAACAAACATAAACAAATTTAAAAATTCAGATTAGAAGGAAAGTATCTTTTTGTAAATAACATGACATTGTATATAGAAAATCCTAAGTAATCCATTAAAAGTTTGATTAGAACTGCTAAAAGAGTTAAGCAAGGTTGCAGGATAAGTCAATATGTAAATCAATTGCATACTAGCAATTGCAATGAGCAATCCGAAAATAAAATTTAAAAGGCAGTTTCATGTACAATTACATACAAAATACTTAGTAATAAACACAATAAAAGAAGTGAAAACTTATGCTCTGATATCTACAAAACATTATTGAAAGAAATTAAAGAAGACCTATATAAATGGAAAGACATCCAATGTTCATATAATGAAAGACTTAATATTGTTAAAAAGGCAATAGTTACCAAATTGGTCAAGATTTAATAAGTTCTTATTGAAATCCCAGCTGACTTATTTTCTGAATTTGACAAGCTGATAATAATGTTCACACAGAAATATAAGGGGCCCAGAATAGCCGAAATGATCTTTACAAGTGACTAAGTTGGAGGAATCACACTATCCAATTTTAAAACTTAATGCAATATTGTAGTAGTGAAGACAAAGTCATATTGGCATAAGAACAGACATAAACAGGCATCCTTCATTTTACTGAGCTTTGCAGATATCACATTTTTTTTTTACAAGTAGAAGATCTGTGGCAACCCTGCACTGAGCAAGCCTATGACCACCATTTTTCTTTTCAACGGTATGTGCTCGCTTAATGTCTCGGTGCCACATATTATTAATTCTCACAATATTTCAAACTTTGTCATTACTATTGGATCTGTTATGGAGATCTGTAATCAGTGATCTTTGATGTGACTATTGTGATTGTTTTAGAGTGCCATAAACCACACCCCTATAAAAGGGCAAACTTAGTAAATAGTGTGTGCGCTCTGAACTGTTCCACAGTTCCCTCATCTCCTTCCTTCTCCATAAGACCCTAATTCTCCTCAATTCTAAAGTCTGAGGGAGGTGAGGAAGCTGTAGAAGAAGCGTTTGAAGCTAGCAGAAGTTGGTTCATGAGATTTAAGGAAAGAAACCATCTCCATAAAGGTGCAAGGTGAAGGAGCAAGAGCTCACATAGAAGCTGCAGCAAGTTATCCAGAGATCTAGCTAAGATCACTGGTAAAGGCGGCTGCACTCAACAAGAGATTTTCAATGTAGATGAAAAAGCTTTGTATTGGAAGAAGACGCCATGTAGGACTTTAATAGCTAGAGAGGAGAAGTCAATGCCTGGCTTCAAAACTTCAAAGAACAGGCTGACTCTCTTGTTAGGTGCTAATGCAGCTGGTGACCTCAAGTTGAAGCCATTTGTCATTCTGAAAGTTCTAGGACCCTTAAGGTTTATGCTAAATCTACTCTGCCCGTGCTCTACAAATGGAACAACAGAGCCTGGATGACAGCACATCTGTTTACAGTACGATTGACTGCATATTTTGAACCCACAGTTGAGACTTGCTACTCAGAAAAAAAGATTCACTTCAAATTATTACTGTTCTTTGACAATCTACCCAAGAGCTCTGATGGAGATGTACAAGGAGAGGAATATTGTTTTCATGCCTGTTAACAAAACACCCATTCTGCTGCCATAGATAGCGATTGCTCTGATGAATGTGGCAAAGTAAATTGAACACCTTCTGAAAATAATTTGCCTTGCTAGATCCCATAAAGAACGTTTGTAATTCATGAAAGGAGGTCAAAATATCAACATTAACAGAAGCTTGGAAGTCTATTCCAACTCTTGAGGGGTTTAAGACTTCAATGGAGAAAGTAACTGCAAATGTGCTGAAACAGCAAGAGAACTAGAATTAGAAATGGAGCCTGATGATGTGACTGAATTGCTGCAATTTCATAATACAGTCTTAATGAAGGAGGAGTTGCTTCTTATGACTTAGCAACTAAAGTGGTTTCTTGAGATAGAATCTACTCCTAGTGATGATGCTGGGAATATTGTTGAAATGACAGCAAAGGATTAAAGTATTACATAATTTTAGTTAATTGGGCTGGGTGCCATGGCTCATGCCTGTAATCCCAGCACTTTGGGAGGCTGAGGCGGGTGGATCACTTCAGGTCAGGAGTTCAAGACCAGTCTTGCCAACATGGTAAAACCCCATCTCTACCAAAAATACAAAAATTAGCCAGCTATGGTGGTGCATGCCTGTAGTCACAGCTACTTGAGAGGCTGAGGCAGGAGAATCGCTTGACTCCCTGAGGCGGAGGTTGCAGTGAGCCGAGATCATGCCGAACCGAGATCATAAGAAAGACTGTCTCAAAAATAAATACATAAATAAAACAAAAATAAAAATAATTTTAGTTAATAAATCAGCGGCAAGGTTTGAGAGGACTGACTCCAATTTTGAAAGTTCTATTGAGAGTAAAATGCTATCAAACAGCATCCCATGCTAGAGAGGTCTTTTATGAAAGGAAGAGTCAATCAACGTGGCCAACTTCATTGCTGTCTAATTTTAAGAAATTGCCACAGCCACCCCAACCTTCAGCAACCACCACCCTGATCAGTCAGCAGCCATCAACATCATGAAAGACTCTTCATCAGCAAAAAGATTATGACTTCCTGAAAGGTTGGATGATTGTTAGTATTTTTTAACAATAGAGTATTTTTATTTTTTAACTTATTTATGTTTTCTTTTCTACTGACCCATTGATAGAGATCAATAAAGTATTTTTAAATTAAGGCATGTACATTGCTTTGTTAGGCATACTATTATGGCCCATATAACAGATTACAGTATAATATAAACATAAATTTTATTTGCACTGGAAAACCAAAATATTTATAAACATAATGTTTATTTGCACTGGAAAACGGAAATGTTTATATGACTCGCTTTATAGTGAAACTCACTTTATTGAGGTGGTCTGGAACTGAACCTACAGGATTTCTGAGGTGTGCTTCTAGATTAATAGAATAGGATTTTGAGTTCAGCAATAAATACTCACTTTTAAAGTTAATTGGCATTTGACAAGGCTGCCAAAACAATTCAATTGGAGAAGGAATTGTCTTTACAAAAAATGGGATGGGGACAAATGGATATGCACATGCAAATAATGAAGTTGGAACTTTTTCTTACACCATACATCAAAATTAATCCAACATGGATCACAGACCTGTATGTATGAGCTGAAATTATAAAATTCCTATAAGAAAATACAGAAGTAAATCTTCCTGAGACTGGGTGGGTAAAACTTTCTTATATATGACATTGAAAACACAAGTGACAAAAGAAAAAAGTAAGTTGGATTTAATCAAATTTAACAACTTTTGTGCTCCAAAGGACACTATTAAAAAGGTGAAAATAAAACCCAGAGTGAGAGAAAATATTTGCAAATCATATATTTGTTAAGAGATTTTTATCTACAGTGTATAAATAATCCTTGAATCTCAATAAGAATCAAATAGCCCATTTTAAAAATGGGCAAAGGATTTGAATAGATATTTGTCCAAAGATGTACAAATGACTAATAAACACCTGAAAAGATCCTCACATTAGCCATTAAACAAAGAATACGATACCATTTCACACTCACTATCATGGCAGATCACGAGGTCAGGAGATTGAGACCATCCTGGCTAGTACAGTGAAACCCCGTCTCTACTAAAAAATACAAAAAATTAGCCGGGCGTGGCGGCTGGCGCCTGTAGTCCCAGGTACTCGGGAGGGAGACCGAGGCAGGAGAATGGCATGAACCCGGGAGGTGGAGCTTGCAGTGAGCCGAGATCGTGCCACTGCACTCCAGACTGGGTGACAGAGCAAGGCTCTGTATCAAAAAAAAAAAAAAAAAAGAAAGAAGAAAAGTGGATAATAATAAGTGTTAGTGAGAATGCTGAGAAATTTGAATTCTCCTATTCTGCCGGTAGTGGTGCAAAGTTGTTTTTGGAAAACAATCTGGCAGGTCTTCAAAAGATTAAACATAAAGTTATCACGCTTATCAATTCTGTGTCCAGGTATATTTTCAAGAGAAATAAAAACATATATCTACACAAAAACTTATGCACAAATGTTCCCAGCAGCATTAGTTATCATAGTCAAAAGTGGAGACAACTTAAATGACCATCAATTGATAAATTGATGAATAACCTTTGGTATATTAATACAATCAAATATTATTTAGCCAAAAATAAATGAAGTGCATTTGTCTCTTGGTATCCATGGAGAATTGATTCTGGAACCTCATGCAGATACCAAACTCTGGGAATGCTCAAGTTCTTGATATAAAATGGCATAGTACTTGCATATAACCTACACACATCCTCCTATATACCTTAAGTCATCTCTAGATAACTCATAGTACCTGATACAATGTAGATGCTATGGAAATAGCTTATAAACTGTATTGTTTAGGGACCTATGACAAGAAAATAAGTCTGTACATGTTCAGGGCAGATGCAATTAAAAAACATGTTTTCCATCTGAGCTTGGTTGAATCCATGGATGTGGAGCTCACAGACATAGAAGGCCGACTATGTCGTACAAGGGTTATAAGCACAAGCTTACAACTCAGGCAGACCTGGGATAAGTCAGTTCAATGCCATTATTAATCTAAATATAGCCTCAGACCCAATTTTCTCATCTGTAAGTGGAAATCATAATAGCACCTAGCTCATGAAGTGGAGCTTGGATGGACTTTGCAAGCAGTATGTTAAGTGAAAGAGACTCGTCACAAAAACATGCTATTGTAGGACTCCCTTTACATGAAATTAAATATGGAATATGTGGAATTTCCAAATCTATAGACACAGACAGTAGATACATGGCTTCCTAGGGCAGGCAGGGAGTAGGAGTGCAGAGACTTGGGGGCAAATGGGGAGTTAAATGATAGGTTAAATTTGGCTCGTTCATTTTAAGTGCCATGCCCAATGGCATGAGATTTCACTTTGGGAATATGGAAATGTTCTAAAACTTATTGTGGCAATGGGTGCATACTTCTGTGAATATATTAGGAAACATTGTATTTTATACTCTTTGAATGGGTAAATTATATGGTATTTGAAATGTCTTAATAAAGCTAGTCCAATAAAGAGAAACAAACAAAAACTCCAGAATTTCTATTCATTTAAAGTCTTCTCCAGTACAAGTATCCAAATTCAAACATCACTAAAAATTAAAAATTTGGGGATATTTAAAAGATAAGAAAAATTCAAACGTATGAAATGTACAACAGCTAACACCTATGTACTCAACAAGATATTTGAAATGTTAACCTCGGATCTTTGAATGTGTGTATGTGTGTGTGTGTGTGTGTGTATACGTATATGAATAGGTACCAATGAAGCTCTTGCCATACCCGTTCAGTTCCAGAGTTTACCACTCTTCTAAATTTGGTATATGTCAGTTTCACTCACGTTTTTATTATTTTTCTATACATTTATGGGACCATAAATAATATATCACATTCAGCTGGCATCACTGTACGTATCTTTTATAGTTTCTTTTTTTTTTTTACTCATGATATTTTCATGTTTTTGTTAGGTTGATAGGTCAAATTGGGTTCACTCATTTTAAGTTGTATAAAGTGCATTGCTTGAATATACAAAACTTACATATCCTTTCCCCTAGCAATGGCATTTAGTATGTTTCTAGTTATTTACTCTTAGAAAGGATATGGTAGTCACATCTTTGTATGGGTATTGTACATGTGATATTCATGTGTAGGAGGTGGTTATTTGCAGGGGTTCTGGGAAGAGCCTGGATGTGTGGCTTGTGGTGTGCATTCATGTACACAAAGTTCCTTCACAGAGCAAGATGGATTCGGGGGTTAGAGGGAGATGGGGAGGGAGCCAGGAAGCAGGAAAGCAGGAAAGCTCTCCTGGTCCCATTATCTTCCAGTGAGGAACCCTGAGGTATCCAAGGATTCCAAATCTGAACCTAGCCTTGTAGGTCATTAGAAAAAATATTTATCCAGGTATTAACATGACATATATTTTAACTAACAATTGGATAGATTGATTTATAACTTCTAAATCTTTAGGCCCGGCAACTGGAACTCCCTTTGAACTTTTGCCCTGCGCCCTGCAGATGTTCAGTGTACACAAAATCCTGTTCTATCAGAAACAGGTTCTTAAAGAGAGCCTCAGAATAAAAGGTGATAAGTGCCATGCTGAAACATGCTCAGTGTATTATGGTAGAATAGGAGTGAAATGCTAACTCGACTCTAGCTCCCATGTTAAGGAGTTTACGTGGGAGGCAACTGGCAAGTGGGAATTGGGAGGGGGCTAACAAGGGCACGCGGTTGGAAACAGCACGGTGGAGGTAGGAGGATTTCAAAGGAAGTGTGATTATTAAGAGCAATAGAAAAGAATTATCCACAGTTAGAAGATGAGGCATGAGTGGAAACTGGTGCCTGAGCACCTTGGGTGGCTTGGTCAGTAGCCATCTTTACCCCATGGGCATGGGGGCCACGGCGGGAATGAAGCAGCAGCTGGAGATGCAGCCAGACCCATGCCACCTGGACGCTGCATAGGTTGCAGGAGGTAGAGTGTGATGGGTGAAATCTGAAGCCAGGACACTTAGGTAGGAAATCGTTAGTGCGAACTCAACAGGAGATGAAGAAGACGGGGCCTAGGGCAGTAGTCCCAAGGGAGAGACGGGGGACAGACTTGAGACATATTAGGAGACGACAGTGGCATCATGGGTGTGTGCTTCCAAGACTGAGCTGACAATTGCATATACCCTCAGAAAGGGTCCCTTTTTCAAGCTATGTCTAAGTTAGAAGAGTAGAATTGGCCTCAGCTCCAAAGAGCATTAGACACCCTCAAATCATCTCAAGGGATTGTATCTCTCTGGCCCCCTAGTTGGTGCTAATCCTGCCTCTTTCACAAAAGGTGCTGAAGAATTCACAGACTCATCAGACACATTCTCTTTGGCTTTAAGGAGGAGGGGACAGAATCAGAGGCCTTAAGAGGTTCCTGCCCTGGAACCGCTTTTAATATTTGGTGAGGAAGCCATTTAAATATTTTACTGGGCAATAAAATATATGCATAAACAAGACTATGAGTTGGAATTAAAGGGCTTGTAATTTCTGCGGATGGATTCCGACCTTGAGAAAGGCACAATGCATGTCCCTACTCCCCTGAGATTGAAGGCGGTGGTCGTCCCATGCCGGTACCACAGCCTCATCTACTGGGGGTCCCGGGAAGGGCAGCACTGGGTCAGGGCAGGCAAGACCCCACAGGCAGCAGATCCCCATCGGTCCCCCTTCTGCCAACGCGCAAGCGGCCCAGCGCGCATCTGTCTAGGAGGAGTGGGGAGAATGATGGGGCCGGAGGCGCCCGGGACCCCAGTCGATAGTCCCCAGCCAGCAGCAGCAGCGCCCGCCGCTGCCCGTATCGCCCTGATCTGAATTCACCGTGCCTGCCTCATGTAAACGGCGCTCTATCCGGCTGGAAATGTGAGTCCTGTCAGGAGCACTGGGCTCCGTCATGCTTATCAGGTGGGGATTAGACAGACACGGGCGCTGCGGTGCTGCCCGGGCCCGGCGAATAATGAATAATGAAAATTCCATGGACTGGAGACAAACACAATTGACAGGCAGGGGTTGCGGGAGCCACCCGTTCACTCAGCTGAATGCGACGCTCCAGGAAGGTTTCCACTTCACTCACCGGGGCCGCGTCCCTCCTGGGGGCCGCCGATGGGGGCTGCCCGTCCCCTCCGCCACCCCCTCTCCGCCCTTCCATCCTGGCCTGCTTCTCCTTCACACTTCCCAAGCCAGCAAAGAGGTCACTTGGGCCTTTTTAAAGGAACCTATGGAAATGGCGCAGCAAAAAGACAAGACTGGAAAGAAAAACTTGTAGGAATGGCCACACCCTTTTTCATGGAAATGGGGGGGGTGGGGAGAGCGGACTCCTTGGAGCCAGGATGGGGATGAGGAAAAGCCTTAATTACTTTAGTCTTTACACTTTTTTTTCTCAGAATTCAGTTGACTTTGAAAGATGTGGAGATGTGGTTAAAGTTCTCAACATAATGAAGTATTTACAATAAAAATAGATCGAAGTGTATTTTAATTCTCTGAATTCCATACTCCCTCAGCACTTTTTTTTTTTCTTTTTGGCAGTGGAGAACAAGAAGGTGGAATAAGTGGTTTCAATACAGAACACAGGTAGCAGTAATTGTCTCTCTCCGTAAAACAATGCCCTGCATTTTAATATTGTAAAGATGGAATAAGCAACAATTGCAAAGCCCTATTTTAAAGAAAATGAAAACAAAACAAAACAAAAAAAGCAAAGAAATAAAGAGGCTTCCTCCCATTGTACTTTTATAACCAAGTAAAATGATTCAGAGAGACACAGCGTTCTCTGATGAGGAGACATTTGGATGCAGAATCAAGGTCTGGCTTTTATTCATAGCTCTTTCTCTCATTTGTTCCTTTATTTCACAAAATGGGCGCCCATAATGTGGTAGTCCTTGTACTGATCACCGCCAGCCAGCACTGAGTACACCCATCATCTGCCCCAGAAGCTCAGACTCCAACAGGAGAGAGGGCCTGTCAGTCAAAACTGCAACCTGGGAGCTAGGTGATGTCATTCAAAGACCGCTAGGACAGCTAAGTGACAGGGAGGCAAGCTTTATTTGAGATATCAGTTTGCAAATCAGAAAGAGAGTCTCCTGCACAGGTTCTGGGGGGAAGCTGTGCCTATTTATGAGGCAGTCGAGTGCATGCACAGTAGGTAAGCTGATATGGAACATATACTCCATGTTCACTTTGAGGCAGGGTTTTAGCATTAAAATGAGGTGGGATTTGGCTCTTTATGTCAAAAGAGGTCAGCCTCTATAAGCTGCTGAAACTGGCTTAAGGTGTGCAGTTGTTTATCAGAAAATAATGTTTTCAAGGCCAGTCCCCTATCCAGTCAGAGTTGTAATGATCTGGGTTGTAAATCAGAGTTAGGAGGGGTCTGACAGTTCTTGTTATTAGAGATTTTAGAACTATAGGAATCTAGAAATTTGCCATGCCAGTCGGACCCTGACCACTTGAAAGGTAGGTAACTTTGTTTTCATAACATTAGGGCCTGTCTGAGCTGATAAAGCAGTGTCTATTTTGATCTCTCTGATCACAGTAAATAGTGCAGGGAAAACAAGTATCAGACTCAGGTGAAGTGGCCAAAAGAAGATGTGGCAAGTCTTCCCCAGCTGCAACAGTGTGTGATGGTGGACGAGTTCGTCTAGCTGAGCTCCGCTTTTCCTGGTGCAGAACGGCTTTGATGTCAGCAGCTCTGTAGACCACACAGGCTCCCATGGTCCTCCCTACAGATGAGAGTGTTACAATACCCCACGGCCAGTCCAGCGAAATGACGGGCTTTGAAAATTGTAATATGCCAAATAAACACAAGGAGACATGACTGATATCACTTATTTCCACTGTTGCTACAGTTTATATACACATTACTATTCTAGAGCTATGACTATAGGGTTTTCCTGATATCCTCACAGCAGAGCCAAAATCGAAATCTTTCTCCCTGGCTGTGTTTTCCGTGTTATTTCTATGGTGGATGATATTGTTCTTACTCTTTTCCCATAACCAAAATATTGGAAGGCATTTGTTGCAGTCAGCAATCCAAGCTGGGCCCCATCTGAATGGCATGCAGGTGTGTGCGTGTGCCTCCACCCGAAGAGATGGAAACAGACCTTTCCTAGCATCTGCCGCTACAGCAGGCCCTTTCCTCTGGGGTTCCTGCAAGTCTGTTCCAATGAAGGCCGTGTGCTGTGCTGCATGGCTGAGAGAAGCTCACACAATTTGACAATCACTCGCTGCTCAGTCACTGAGACAGTCTTGAGAATCTGTGAAGGAACCAGTAAGAGAACCAGCCTATCATTCCATAGTGTTTTGGTTGACTTTTTAAATTGAAACATAATAGTTATTCTCATTTATGGTTCACAGGTGATATTTTGATACATGCATATAATACCTGATGACCAAATGAGAGTATTTAAAATTTCTATCACCTAAAACATGTATCTTTGTGTTGGGAACATTTCAACTATTTTCTTCCACCTGTTTTGAAATATACAATCAATTATTGTTAATTCTAGCCATGCTACTTTGCTATCAAACACTAGAACCTATTGTTTTTATCTGACTGTAAGCTCGTATCCATTAATCAGCCTCTCTCTATAACACATTTTCTTTATCTCTTCATCTGTTGATGGGCACTTAGGTGGAATCCATATCTTATTGTGGATAGTGCTGCAATGAACATGGGGGTGCAGATGTCTCTTTCATGTAATGATTTGCTTTCCTTTGGATAAATATCCAGTAATGGGATTGCTAGATAATATGGTAGTTCTATTTTTAGTTTTTTTGAGAAACTTCCATATTGTTTTCCTACACTTATGAAGAAGTGTGAACCTGTGGTCTTAATTCCTTACGAGTTGTACGAGATATCTTAGGAGCTTATCAGAAATAATGTCCAGGATACAGCTGCTGTGGTTCAATGCAGCTGCATAAGGTATGTTAGATGAGAGCTTGAGAAATTCCTCCCCCTTTCTGGATGACACCTTCAGCTCTGGGAACACTCAGCCAGATGAGTGGCATTGCTGATGTTGGCTAGCTACAAGTTGGCTGTGGCAGCGAGCTTTGCTTTGAACAGTTTACGAGATAATCTTAGGTTTTCTTTTATGTATGTTATTTCAGACTCACTCCTTCCTGAATATCAGAGTTCTTTCTCTGAGTATTTCCTCCCATGCAAAATATTGTTCTTTCTCTTTGATGATCTAAGTATAACCTCTAGGTTCAGACCTCAACTGCTGTATTCCTCCTGATCCATTTGTCCAGAAACAGCTCTTAGTAGTCCCCTTTCCTAGGCCCCCTGCTGATGTCAGTATCTAATTCTGTCTTTTTCATCTTTTGTCTAAATGAACTCGACTGATTCTCTTGTAAATTCAGCCTCTTCTTATTTTCAACTCTTTTTCTAAGCATCTATCACCTTTCCTATCTTCTGACTTCCCAATATATTGGCAGTCTATTTTTCTGCTTTCTGTTTTCATGTTATAACTTTCTGTTAAGATATTCACATTCATATGCATTTGTTGTATTATATGTTGCCTAGACAGTGGTGAACAAGGCACATGTGGTTTCTGCCCTCCTGAAGCCAGACATGAAATAAACAATTGCACAAAATACATACACAGACATTATGTTGGGTGTTATCAGAGAAGTCAACGTATAATAAACATGGCAAGAGGAATGCCTAATTTAGATTTGTAGGGTCAGAGAAAGCTTCTCTGAAGTGATAGGATACAGGCTGAGGGAATGGCATGTTCAAAGGCTCTGAAGGACATGAATGTTTGTCGGGTGCACGTAGATGAATGAAGCCGGCATGGCTGGCTCACAGCATACAAAGGAGAGAAAGTCTGAAGCTGTTACTAGAGAGGAACACGAAGGCTAGGTTGTACAAAGTGCTGAAATTCCTGGTAAAAACAGAGATTGGGTCCTAAAAGCAATGGGAAGCTGCCATGAGGTTTAATCCAGGGAGCGACATATTCAGGAGCATGTCAGAGGCAGTAGAATATAACCTGGACTATGTCGGATGGCCTGGATTTGAATCTCAGCTCTGCCCCTTACCAGCTAGGTAACCTTGGGCAAGCTACTCAAACGGTTTGTGTTTTTATTTCTTCATTTCAAAGAACTGAGATGATAATTCATCAAAGGTTGTTGTTCTATAAGTTACTAGCTGTGTAGTCCTTAGTTAAGTGCCTGTCCCATAGAATGTGTCGTATAAATGTTAGATGAGTGTGATGATATCACATGATGCTGATGGGGATGATGATGGCATTTCAAAGAGATCCCAATACCTGCCGTCTGGAGGTGAAATTGTAAGGACAGGTATCTCGAGGAAGAGGGGAAGTGAGGAAACTAATGGAAATCCTTCACTAGCCCAGGAGAGAGATTGTGTTATCCTTAGATATAAGGAGCAGTAATGGGAATAGAGAAAAATGAATAAATTAGAAATATATTTGGGAGACAGAATTGATGGAGTTAGCGGTGGATTGGATGTGGGGTTGAGGGTAAGGGAGGTGTCAAGGATAAGTTCCAAGTTTCTGGCAAGATTAAGTGGATGAAAAGACATACCCTTTCCTGGAGAAAGAGTAGATTTTTCAGGGAAAAGAGCAAGAGTTCAGTTTTGGACATATTAGCTCAGAGATGCTTTCAAAATCATCAAGTGGGCCAGGCATGGTAGCTCACGCCTGCAATCCCAGCACTTTGGGAGGCCGAGGTGGGTGACTCACGAGGTCAAGAGATCGAGATCATCCTGGCCAACATGGTGAAACCCCATCTCTACTAAAAATACAAAAATTAGCTGGGCATGGTGACGTGCGCCTGTAGTCCCAGCTACTCGGGAGGCTGAGGCAGAAGAATCGCTTGAACCCAGGAGGCGGAGGTTGCAGTGAGCCGAGATTGCGCCACTGCACACCAGCCTGGTGACAAAGCAAGACTCTGTCTCAAAAACAAACAAACAAAAAATCATTAACTGGAAATGTGAAAGAGCTTGTTGGATATACAGGTCAAGAATACAAAACGAATCTGGGCCACAGAGAAACATTTGGTACTTTTTAGCACAAGATGGGGGCAGGTTTGCTTACAATAAGTGTACAATCAGAACAGAAGAGGACCCAAGGCTATAGGTTCTAAAGAACTTTAACATTTAGAAGTCGAACATAGGAATTCACAAAAGATACCAACCTTCTCTGGTCAGCTCTAAATGGGCATATAATAAACTATCACCGGCACTATGTAAAGCTTGCATAGTGCTTGTAATATTCAAAGTACTCTTTTTTTTTTTAACATCAGCAGACCTGATCCTCACAATAATCCTATTGAATAAGCCACTCCAGGGTATTATCCCCATTATACAGATGTGAAAACTGAACAAAGCTATGCGATTTGCCCTCAATTAGTAAGGACTGAATTACTTGTAGAAAATATTCATAAAGTGCTTTTTGTTTAAAACCAAAAGGGCTTATTACAAATAAACAAATTCTGTAATACGTTCATTCGGTAACTAGGTACACATTTTTGTTTCGGATAAAGGAATTTAAGCTCAGAGATTTTGCTCACAGTCATGCATTAAGTAAAGCAATTAGAATTTTTCTCACTAATGAGCATGTTGAATTTGGGGTGCAATCTGATTATTACACAGTGGATGCTAGAGTACATCTTCCCAGTTTCCAAGACATATTTGAGGTTTATTTAGTCCAGATCACTGGTTCTCGAAGTCTGGTTCTCAAACCGGCACCATCAGCACACATGAAAACTTGTTGGAAACGCAAATTCCCAGGCCTTACCCTGTACCTATAGATTCAGAATCTCAGGGGTGTGGCTCAATCTGTGTTTGACAAGCCTTCTGGAAAGTGCTGATGCTCGTTGACTTTGGAGACTAGGCTGGTCTAGACTAGAACTTCCTAGTCCATGCTCCACGCTTGCTCTCACTCCAGACGCTCCATCCCACCACCCAGCCTCCTGTACACCCTGAGGACCACAGGATTTAAAAGTCTCTAAAGTTTATCTGTGTAACTCTAAGTGGTGGGGAGTCACTTTTGAAGAAAGATAAGCAATATTTATAAATAAGAACTGAAGTGTATTCACGTCAGCAGGTATCGTTTGAATGCCTACTATACACAGATCTGGTGACTAGATTTTTTTTAAACACCTACATGGTACAACCTAAGTCCACAAATTATAGCAATCTAAATCTATGTTGTAATAATTATCCATTCCCTGATGTGTCTTTTGCATAGTTATCTCAAAGTCCTTCAAAAATATTAATATTCCTAAGAGGCAAAAAAAGTAAATGTTATTATCTCTACCTGCCAGGTGGGTAAGAAAGGCAAGGGGAACCATACTAGGAAATGCCAGATGTCAGAATCAAAGCCATTTATTTTCTTTAGAAGTGATAGTGAAATCACTTACTTTATTTGAGTTATCCAAAAGTTATCTACGGCATTGATATCATTCCCCCATTGCTTTTCGTTTTAGTTTTACCTTAAATGTGTACTATTGTGTGCGATTTTAAATTAATTATTATACTCTAATGGCTAATTTTGGTTAGCACTTTATGAAATCGTTTTAGCTTTTAGATGAGTTACAGCTAAAGTTAATGAACGGTATTTACTTTCATTAATGACAATTTTCATGACTCTTCCCTTCCATGATAACCACATAGTGAAAGCTTTCAAAGCTAGAGAAATCCAACAAAGGGAAAATTCTACAAGCCCTGCTGGTCTGTAAGGAGAGCAGCTGGAGGTGGAAAGCGGGGTGCTGAGATGCTGTGGAGGATGGGTACGGGCAAAGAGAACCTTTGATATTGCTTCCTGTGTTTATATTATCTGCCATTGTCCACATCAGCAGGCTGCCCGCAAAACCCAGCTCTATCAGACATGGAAATCTGAGCATGGAATCTTGTGTTTCTCCAAACTCCTTGGATAAAATAGTTTTTAAAAAATGTCAACTGATTGGCTCTATGCTTAGTTTAAATGGTCACCTGGATATCTGGAAAATTTAGATCTGAGGTCTCCCTCTGTAGGTTGGGATCTGTGTATCTGTGGAGCTTTTTCACAAGATGCACCTGTCTGCCTCATTCTCCTCAAGGGTATTTTCAATCCCAGAGGTCTGGAGTGGGTCGTAAGCACGTGGCTCCTTACAAAGCTACCCTGTGATTCTGCTGCACAGAGTTGCTGACATTAGGACATTGACCTGACCTTCCCTTCTGATGACTTTTTAAAAGATTTGGTATCCTGTAGATAGTTTGTGTTGTTGTTATATATTTACTAGGGAGCATTGCATTGTATCTGGTTTTGATTGTTATTGTTTATCTCTTTTAAATGAGAAAGAAGTATATTTGTGGCTATTTTATGGAAATATTTCTGCAACATTTATCTTCTTCTAGGCCTCCTCTTATTTCAAGTCACAATTTGTACCAAGTTCATAAGGGTAAAATGCTTGGAGGCAGAAGCAGTCTGCTGGTAAGGAAGGCTGTGTCTGCTGCTTACTAGCTGGTGAGATTGAGCAAGTGGCTTGACCATGCAGATCCCTCATGTGATAAATAGAGCTCATAACAGACCCTGTTGCCTG
Organism: Pan paniscus; assembly: GCF_029289425.2. NCBI lineage: Eukaryota > Metazoa > Chordata > Mammalia > Primates > Hominidae > Pan > Pan paniscus. Next base: position 133,471,346 of record NC_073258.2, on the reverse strand, counting down.
GAACTGCTCTGAGAAGTACATAAGTTATTACATGCAAAGTGCTCTGATCACATAGTGAGTTTATTGTTTTGGTGCTCACCATAGGACATCAGCTTCATCATTATTATTTGTGAAAATGCTATGTGGACTCAACTTCAGGTTCTTGTAATACAATATAGGTAGAAATTATTTTCTAAGCACATAAATTATATGTGCATGATGTCAAAATAGTGTGTAACCTCTGGGAGTATTATGTAAAAGAAAATAAACTTAAAATATGTATCATTGTGGAAATAAGCACAGACTGTGTTAGTCCATTCTTCATTGTTATGAAGAAATACTTGAGACTGAGTTAACTTATAAAGAAAAGAGGTTTATTTGACTCATGGTTCTGCAGACTGTATAAGAAGCCTAGTGCCAGCATCTGCTTCTGGTGAGAACCTCAGGGAGCTTCCAAGCATGGTAGAAAGTGAAGGAGGAGCAGGTATATTACATGGCAAGAGCAGGAGCAAGAGAGAGGGCAGGAGGTGCCAGGCTCTTTTCAACAGATCTCATGTGAGGTCTAATGGAGCAAGAACTCACTGATTATCATGAGGACAGCAACAATTTATTCATGAGGGATCTGTTCCCATGACCCAGACACCTCGCACCAGGCCCACCTCCAACAGTGGAGGTCACATTGCAACATAAGATTGGGGTGGGGGGGACAAAGCATTCGAACCATATCGCACATCAGTCCAGTGAGAGCAAGCAGCGACTGTTTACTTGGAGTTTGCTGGAGCAAGTGAGTCAGCCACCATCACTTGTGTTTTGGCAGAGACTCAAAGGCAGGCAGAGGAGTGGAAGGGCTTTATAATGGAAAGAGGGAAGGCTTCAGGTGTGCCAGATTGGAAGTTGGTGCTGTGGAGAAGAGGTAGGTGGGCTAACTAGATAGAAGTCATTCTGTGTGATCAGTTAGGGGTATATATTTGGCTTTCTCTGGTTAGTCCTAAATTTGAAGTGGGTACAAAAATTAGGGAAGTTAGTAGTTATTAATCAAGCCTTGGTTAGTTAAGGCAAATTGTTACAAGGTTTAGTGTTGTCAGTAGAGGTAGCAGTCTGACTTCCTACAAGTTTGAATTTTAGCACCCTGGCTTCCTAGGCTTGTTACTGTGGATAGCAGGGTTGGTTTCCTGGGCAGGTTGCTACAGGTTGCAGATCAAAGTTTTATTTTTATATAGTCTATTCATTATTCATTTAGTATATTTAGGATACTATTGTATTAATTGTTATTGTACAAATGATGTTTGCTAATCAGGCCTATCTGATCATTAAATCAGGAGGGCTAAAACCTGTACTTAAAAATTCTTTAAGATAGGCCGGGCGCGGTGGCTCACGCCTGTAATCCCAGCACTTTGGAAGGCCGAGGCGGGCGGATCACGAGGTCAGGAGATCGAGACCATCCTGGCTAACACGGTGAAACCCCGTCTCTGCTAAAAATACAAAAAATTAGCCGGACGTGGTAGCGGGCGCCTGTAGTCCCAGCTACTCGGGAGGCTGAGGCAGGAGAATGGCGTGAACCTGGGAGGCGGAGCTTGCAGTGAGCCGAGATTGCGTCAGTGCACTCCAGCCTGGGCGACAGAGCGAGACTCCATCTCAAAAAAAAAAAAAAAAAAAAATCTTTAAGATAAAAATATCCACTTAAAAGTAATAAAGTTGCATTGATTTTTTAAAATATATTCCCAAAGTAGTTGCTAAATAGGTATTTCAGACCAAATTGATTTCAGAGCTTGTTTTAATGCATGATGTTTTTTCTCCCACGAGGTCTAGGGTAAGGTTGTACTTTGTCTCACTTAGATTTTTAATACATTTAGCTAACAATTCTATACTTAGGGAAAGGGTGGTAAATTACATTAATCGAAAGGATACATTATTAGGAAATGACTTACTGATGCCTTTGGGAGTATTATATCTTTATTCACCCCCCTGGATTTTTGCTTAGGATGTAGTTCTATTCTTGCTAAGGATAACTGTGTGGTTGAGGTGTGTTCCTGGAGAATTTAGTGGAAAGGAAACTCCAAAAAGTATTACTTGATAGACATTAACTTATTTAAGAATACAATTTGGCAAAGAGCAAGCCACCTAGGAAAACCAAGAATTAACTGTTTGAACATGGCTGTGAAATTGTTATGATGTGTCTTTAAATGCGGCCTCCTGGGTCACATTTATTGCCCTTGGGATATTAGTCTGTTACGCATATGACTTAACCCCACTAAAGCAAAAGGTCTGATGTATTGGAAGAGTAAAGGGCACGTCACATGGAAAATGTGTGACTCTGGAAGTCATGAAGGCAAATAAGGCCAAGTTTAGTGATCGCTTTCACCTTGTTTCTACTCAGCTCCGAATCCCCATCTGGCTCTTTTGCTCTCTCTTGCCTCACATAAGAAGATAGGGACTTTGAGACTTAGAAAGGAAACAGACTGTAGGGACAAACCTTTCCCAAACTCTTAATTTGAATGTTAATTAGTAGGTTCACCCAAAGAGGTGAACTGACCTTTTCAAACTTCCACAGTAAGCTAAAAGCAGATCTAAAAGCAAAAATCAGATTTCTGCTCTACTCTACGAAGCTATAGTCTTTCTGAAAGTAAAGAAAATACAACTGGATTATACATACATATATATATATACACACACACTATATATATATTACATATTTTATATATAGTTATTTATATATAATTATATATGTAAATAGTGGATATATTTATATAGAGATATAATGTATCTACATAGATAGCTTACTGTCTATCGAGTCAATGTGTGGCTATATGCACACATATTAAACAATGGCATGATTTCTATGACTCCGCTTCAGCCTACCCACAGTCATAAAGAAATGAGAGAAGTGATTTTCCCATCCCTAACAAGAGGAATTCTCAGGAGAAAGCTTTTATTCTTCTGAGAAGTTGGGGCAGAATTGGCGAGTCATTTATACTTTATATCTCCTGAATCTCTCCAGTAGGCAAAAACCAAAAAAGAATAGAGAAGCCAGAACCATACTCATGTGTAAGTGAGATCACATCTTATTATAATTAAATGCCTTTCCAGAATTAGCATTTTTTTGGCCAAGGCCACTCTCATTGCTGAGCATTCACTTTACTAAGAAACATTTATCCTGCAGCCACCAGGAAAAATGGAAACTGTGAGCACTGCAGAAAAGTTGGCCCTCATTAGCCTAATTCAGCTCCGTGGTGGGTGTGCAATGCCATGCCAGGGCCATGCACTGGCCTGGGCTCTGTGCACCCAGCTGTCTCCATGGAAACCCAGCCGGCAACAGGAGGGATGGCTCCACAAGCAGACACACCTGCAGCTCTTAAGTCTCAGTGCGTTCGCTTCCTCTCCTCACTTCATTCACATCTTTTTATTAAATGAGTCGATTTGTCACCACTGACTCTCTCAGACAGCAACCCCAGGTTCTGTTCTGAGGGAAAAATAAAACCTCCATTTCAAACATTTGCAGAGACTCAGAGTGGAAGAGAGCGGCTGCAGATGAAACTGAAGATGTGGCAGCCCTCTCTGAATCGAATGACTTCATTATTCAGGCTGCTCCTTCTCTCTCTCTCTCAAGAAAAAAAAAAAAATATATATATATATATATGTATATATATAGCAGAAACAGCAAGCCATCTTGACTATTTCTGTCACTGATAGAAGACGTCATTGGATACTTTAGTTTTATGTCTGGTCTCTGAGGGTGTTAAATTTGTATTGAGCTCTGGCTTAAAAGTTTATTTAACCTAGAGATTAGTTTTCTGCTGGTTTCAAAGAGGTGTCTCAAATGCCTTCTCTTCTATATAGGCTTCTGATACTATGTTCTGAAGAAATAATCAGTCACAGCTTTGACCGGGACTCATCCAGGTGTGAACACCCCATGGTTATTGTATTAGAGTTCTCCAGACCAAAAAAAAAAAATAGGATATATATGTGTGTGTGTGTGTGTGTGTGTGTGTATGTGTGTGTACATATATGTGTTTGTGTGAGTGGGTGTATATACACCCCCACATATATTTATTATAAGGAATTGGTTCACAGTCATGAAGGCTGAGAAGTCCCACAGTCCACAGTGGGCAAGCTGCAGACCCCGAAGAGCCCATGGTTTAGATTCCAGTCTGAAGCCTGGCAAAGCCTGGCATCCTGAGACCTAGGGAGGGCTAATGTTTTAGTTCAAGTCCAAAGGCAAGAAAAGCCCAGTGTCCCGGCTCAAGCAGTTAGGCAGGAGAAGTCTTCTCATACTCAGTTCTTCTGTCCTATTTGGGTCTTCGGTTGACTGGAAGGGGCCCACTCATGGTGGGGGGCAGGGCACTCACTTTGCCCCACTCAGCCCACCTATTCGAGAGTTCGTCTCATCCGGAAATGACCTCGCAGCCACACCCAGAATAACGGTTGACCAAATGTCTGGGCACGCTGTGGCCTCGTTAGCTTGACACATGAAATTCATCCTCCAAGTTTCTTTCCTAGTCCTTCTTGGGCCCTATTTTGATGTTAATTTCTAATGTAGTTATTACTAACAGACAGTACTTGATACATTGCCTCAAATCCTTTATGGAAAGGGACAGCATAGATAAATCAATGAAAAAATATAAAATATAGATAAATAGGGAAAATTGCTATGATACACAATATTTTTAAAATAACTTGTATTGCATATACTACTTCCCCAGTGAGTCTGCTTACAAGTCCCCGTAATCAGAAATTTAAAATACACAGACTAGATATGTATTTGTTTACCAGTGAAGACAGTGTTATTTGCAACTAGTTAGTTATTAAAAATTTTTAAATATAAATGAAATAATTCAGCCCCTCCCCTACTTGCCAATGTGTGGCAAGAAGCAAAATGAGCTAAATTCATGACATACACTCACGGCCACCCTTTTACACATGGACCTGGACTACTTATTGGTTTTCATAAAAATCTTTACCTGTTACATTCCTCTACCTCCCAGACCTATTCTGAGTCAATTCAAACCTGCGGACTCATGGATTTGCAGGAGGAAACCAGTGATTTTTAATCGGTATCTTTCCTGCCATCTGCTTTCAAAAATGCCACAGCATCAAGCAATAGTCTTAGCCATTTTCTCAGGGGACTAAGTTTGGAAAGGGGCGTGAAAGAGGTGATTGCTGAAAAAATCTGAGGAATAGAAAAACAACCCACTATTAATATGCTAAGGTGAGAAGCCCTTGAATGTCCCATCAAAAAAGTTGCTGTCCTTGGTCTTCCTACCGTTGGCACTACTGATGCTACTCATGGCCCCTCACATTCATTGGAACCAGCAAATCCCTCTCAGTGTCTCACGTACAGTGTGGAGCAGAGAGCTGTACCACTGCTTAATGTTGCAAACTACCAGAAGCAAATGAACTCATGTCCAGTACAGAGGGTCAGGAGAAGTGCATGACCCTTTACTGTTGACTGAGCTCCATGGTGTCTGTGTAAGACCTGACGGTGTGTTTTGATGAGGATTGTGATGACAGGTTTGGATTTCAGATGCATTTGCCCACTTCTCATGGGAAACACTCACATAAACATACCTGTTCCATTTTTCTCACACACCATGTGGTCTATGTCAGAATCAGAGCAGCAGCTCCTAAATATGAAATTAAACAACAACAACAACAAAATAAGTAAAGAAGAAAGGAAAGAGCATCCATGAAAACAAGCTGAAAAGGTTAAGAGCAAGAGGAAAATTGTAGAACAGTTTTGTCTGTTTGGAATGAATTAATCAGACCATTAAACAAATCTTTTAATCTAAAGTATCCCTTTCATTTCTGTACCCATAAAACAAAATGATGGAGAGTTGGTGGCAAAGTCTGCCACTGCTCCCTATTTGTATTACACAGACTGGAGCTCCGACCTCATTAACATTCTGTTGCAGGGGAGGGCCACACATTCAGGCTGAAAGCATGCAGAGAGTCTGGGCAGTCCTGAGCTCTCACCCAGCTTGATATACAGCACTGAGAAGTTTCTTCCTCTCTTTTACCTATCTCTCTCTCTCTCTCTCCCCACCCCCCCTTTCTGTCTATCTATCATCACTCACAACTTGAAAAATATAATAAAATCTTTGAAGAGTTTCCCACAACATTCCTACAAAAAAGTACTTAAGGCTTTCCATTCCAATATGAACACAGTTTCAGGGAGTGCAGGGACCCCCAGAAGCCCATCTATGTATTTTAAGATAAAGAGTAAGGGAAAAACCAATGCCATTCCCTTATCTCGACTAATATTATAGAGAAACTGTCTTCAGATCCTTTACTGGGACATACGCTGTGATACATTTCAAGTTAAAGAAATATACAACTTAAGGCCAGGTGTGGTGACTCATGCCTGTAATCCCAGCACTTTGGGAGGCTGAGGTGGGCAGATCACCTGAGATCAGGAGTTCGAGGCCAGCCTGGCCAGCATGGCGAAACCCTGTGTCTATTAAAAATACAAAAATGAGCTGGGGCTGGTGGCAGGTGCCTGTAATCCCAGCTACTCGGGAGGCTGAGGCACAAGAATCACTTGAACCATGGAGGTGGAGGTTGCAGTGAGCGGAGATGGCACCACTGCACTCTAGCCTAGACTACAGAGAAAGACTCTATCTCCAAAAAAAAAAAAAAAAAGAAATATACCACCTCAGTGTAATTCACAGTGTTATTAATCGTATATCAGAATAAGAAAAAAGGAATATTCAGTTAAAATTCTCTTATATTTTTTGTCAAAAGTTACATTGGAAATGAAATATTAAGTCGGGCAGTGGGGAGGCCTAGAGCTAATACTTCTACGAATTGAGGCTATGACTTTGGACATATCTTTTAATTTCTATAGGCCTTGATTTTCTCATTTGTGAAATGACTTCGCGGAACTGGATGACCTCAAAGGCCCATTTCAGTTTTTATTTCCATATTCTTATTTGTTGGTGGTGTCCTAGAGAGAAAATTACAGTGACAGTAAAAATGGGCAAATAAATAAAAGATACAACAAGAATATAATTACCAGAATGAGACTGCAAAATTCCATAGAAAAACAAGGATGTAAAATGCTGCTGAATTTTACTTGCTGTACAAATAAGTTTCCTCTTTATATAACAGTAAATGCTATTTTATCTTTACACTAAATTATATGTTCTTGAGGTCATGATTTGCATTTGATTTTTTTATTTTTTAATCTTCCATGTCTCTTAGTATCGTACCAACTGCCATGTAGATGATGAAGAAACATTTTTGGTCGAATAAATGGAGGTGTAAAGTAGAAGGTGGAGGGCGGCTTGCTAGCACGCAGCAGTGTGAGTGGCCTGGGGCCAGTGCAGTGACTGCTGAAAGGCCAATTTGGTAGAGTTTTAGGAAATTTTAAGTTTTTAGGAGCTGTTTGATTGATACCAACAGAGAACACTTGGCAAGCTTATTGGAAAAGGAGAGTTTATGTAAAGCTATAATGACACAACATGCCTTTGCTCCCTCGTTTATCTAATCACATCTGCATTTCAGTGTGCTGCTGGCCTGTGGCTTCCCTAAGTTACTGCTGGTCAGCCTTCCAGGAGAACATAAACCTCTCTTCTTTCAGGAAACAAAGGGGATGGTTGGCTAAGGTCTCTCCTGGAATTTACTGCTGCCCATGGCGATCCAGAGATGAGGAATGCCAGATGGAAAAATGAGAGCTTTTTGTCCCTTGAGTAAAAAGAAAAATAGAGAGAAAAGGTTTATCTCATTATGTGGGAATGAAAGAACTAAGCTAGCTGCGAAGTGGTCTGCGCCTTTAAACATGAGCCTGAAGGTACAGGTGTGAGACCAGATTCAAACAAGGATTCCGTCGTTCCCAATTAGCTCTCAACCTCTCCCGCTCCCTCTCCTTCCTGTCTCCACCTCCTGCTCCACTCTTTCCTCTCCTTTTTGGAATATAGCAAGATTAAGTGGCCGATTTATCTTTTTGGCGCTGAATTTTAAAGGGAACAGCTAGCTGTGTGATCCTATTATTAATATTTATATTCTGTCACAGAATGTTGACAGATTAATTATGCAACATAGTATAAAAATCAGCAGGCAGCGTGGGTGAGCAGAGGCAAAGTTCATATATTAATAACTCCACTGGGTGGCTGGCACCTGCCCCAGAATGACTGTGGGCTCCCTGGAGCTCTATACCCCAGTTCCTTACCAATAAAGGACCTGCTGACTTTATTTCACCCTCCTTACAGTTCAGGGTTTCATTGTTTTGGACATAAAAAGTAATGTTCATGAAGCTTCCTTTGTGCGTGCTCTAACTAGTTCTAACTAGGTGTCCTAACACCCTGACACAGACCATCTTAAAGGAAGTGCATGTGACTGACAGATCTTCTAGGGTGGACACTTCCTGGAATGAGCAAGTAAGTTGGATGGGGCTCTTTTTCTTAGAACACAAATAATCATGGTTGCTGGTGAGTATCTTTGCATGTCATGCTCTGCTAGTTCTTAGAGAGTACCACAAAGTTAAGAAAGTGGAGCCCCAGTCCTTAAGGAGCTTATAATTTAGTTGGAGAAGTAAGGTCTCCTTTGGTGATGGTGCATGGAGAAGGGTAGTGTGGGAAGCCTTCCCAGCTTTGTAGCTAAAGATTACTCTCTCTTGTTACTTTGCCTCTGTGGACCCCAAGTTCCTTTGGTGATGATGGGGCTAATGCAGTGATCCCTCTGGCCTTTGATAGAGGGAAATTCTCCAGGAAGCAACAGAGAGCGATGAGCAACAACTGCTCGCACTGACCTGGGATCCAGGCTGGCTCCATAGCTGCTTGGTCCTGGGCACATTACCTAACTAACTGCTCTAAGCCTGTGTCAGTCCATTCTTGTGTCTCTGTAAAGGAATATGTGATGCTGGATAATTTATAAAGAAAAGAGGTTTCATTGGCTTATGGTTCTGCAGGCTGTACAAGAAGTGTGGTGCTGGCATCTGCTTCTGGTGAGGCCTCAGGGAGCTTCCACTCATGGTGGAAAGCAATGGGGGACCAGCATGTCATGTGGCCCAAGCAGGGGCAAGAGAGAGAGAGAGGGGGAAGTGCTACATTCTTTGAAAAAACAGATCTTGCATGAACTGAGTAAGAACTCACTTATCACCAGGGGGATAGTACTGAACCATTCACAAGGGATCTGCACCATGATCCAATCAGCCCCCACAAAAGGCCCCACCTCCAACACTGGGAATCACATTTCAAGGTGAGACTTGGAGAGGACAAACATCCAAACCATATCACAGCTACAGTCTTCGTTTGTGAAATGAAATGATAACACCACCAGGGTTTGTTATGTTATGTATACATAAGGTGCATTAGCATGAAGTTAATAGCTATGCTGTAAAACCACCACGGGTGATGTTCCTGAAAGAAACAGGATGCAGCCGGGTGCGGTGACCCAACACCTATAATCACAGCAGTTTGGGAGGCTGAGGCTGGCGGATCACCTGAGGACAGGAGTTCTAGGCCAGCCTGGCCAACATGTGAAACCCTGTCTTTACTAAAAATACAAAACTTAGCCAGGCATGGTGAGGCATGCCTGTAGTCCCAGCTACTTGGGAGGCTGAGGTGGGAGAATCACTGGAACCCAGGAGGCAAAGCTTGCAGTGATGAGATCGCGCCACTGCACTCCAGCCTGGGTGACAGAACAAGACCCTGTCTAAAAAAAAAAAGAAAGAAACAGGATGCACTGGGGTCATGTGACAGCCTCTACTGTTCTGGATATTGTCATTTTGTACTTTAACTTATATATCTAAGGGGCAGCATTCTGTGGTTCATAGTTGGCAGGTAGCATTTCTGCCATGAAGTATAGCTAGTGTCCCATAGGACACCTGTCGATGGAACCTTGGGCTGGCATTCTTTGAAAGAGGCTGAGGAGCTGTGCTGTTTTCTAGGAGCCTCTGCAGGATGCCCAGGGCCAGGCACCCGAGGTACTTTAGTGGGTGCTAAGGAGCAGCAACATGGATGGTGAAAGAAACTTCAGTGGGAGGACATCATTGTGTCACTGGAGGAGACTCCACAGTGGCACTTGAGAGGCAGCCTGCTCTGGAGAGGGGTAAGGTTATCTCAGAGTGCCAGGGAGGTTCAGGTGTCAGAGGCCACATGCATGCAGTTTGTCACTGTTCCTCTCAGTGAGTCGTATGTGTGTGTTTGGTGGTTATTGAAGGAAGAGGAATAGATAATTCTGTAGAGAAGTTCACTTGAACCAATCAGCTATCAGGTCACATAACAAAAAGCTGTTGCAATCACAACACATCAAATCAATTCTGGGAGTGATATACCTTATAATCACGCAATGCAAATAATCAAACTCAATAAGCAAGCAAACCTTCAGTGTCATCAAGCAAAGCTCCAACTACAAGTAGCTCTGATAGCTTTAAATCAGCTCGTTAACTCTTATGCTCCAGCTACCATAGTCATCGATGTGCTTCCCAAGCCTAGCTGGGTAATGTAGCATCCAGAAAGATGCTGCTCCAGTTAACAATTTATCTTCACTTAGCAAGTCAGCTGATTAAATTAAGAACTTATTAATATCCCAAGATCATCCATGAGTTAGAAGAAAAAATATCAATTGTAATATACAAAGGCAACTGCTCTCATATTCATTCTGACGGCAGTCCCTCCTGGATGCTCACCTGTGCCAGATTGGTGGGACTGAATGGGGGAAAACATGAGAAATACATGATATGGCTCTCACCCTCCAAAGTGAATTGGGATAAATGGTATATACACAACAAATAAAAATACAGTGTGGTCAATGTGATGCTATTTGTATTAATCAATAAGAATGTATTAATCACCTACTGTATGCGCAGCCCTGATGATGACCCCAGTCCTGGAGGCACAGAAAATGGCAGTCGCTGTCTTGATGGGCACAGTCTGCTGGAGACAGTGAGGAACATGGTGAGGTTGCAAGGGAGACAGGGAATGATAGGAGGATGTCTAGGAAAGAGGGGAGCCAGTTATTCTAATTTCTGGAAATAAACCTTCAGGGAGCTGAAATTTTGTGCAACATGCTCGTGCAGCCCCTTTGAGATTGAGATGGTGAATCTTAGCACCACTTTGCAAGCACAGAATAAGAATCACCAAGGGCTTGGGTGTGGACTGGGGTAAAACAGGAGATGAAAAGAGAGCGAGGCTTGTGGCTTTCCAGCACTATGTCCCACTTCATCATTTGTAACACTGACCATTCTTATTGGTCGGAGCCTGTACAATGAAAAAAAAAACACTTTGTACATTGATGTAGGGTACCTGGGGAAGTAATTTACTGCTTCTAAGCCATTAGAATATGATTTAATGCATTAGCAATAAATTAATAGAGTTAAGAAGAAGTGGGAATTATTTCAGTGTGTGGATGAGAACAGCAGGGCAGGGTAGACCAGGCTGCGTGTTTTGAACCCATCAGCACTGCATTTGTATGTGTCAGATAACCTTCTAGGAGCCGCCTCATTTAAAATGGACCCCAATGAAGCTTAACACATAGAGTACAGTCGTTCAAAATGAGCCAGACTATAGGTAAAATTTGACAGCATGACACAAGATCTTCCCAGACAGGCTGTGTTGTAGGACATAATTTTGGACCAGGAAATTTTTGAAAGTCAAATCCTTGCTATTCTGCTATGACTGCAGACTAGTGGGTGCTAAGTACAGAGCCTTTTCTCTCTCTCTCTTTACAAAACTCAATTAAAATGTGCATGTGCAGTAATCTTCCCTTTCAGAGCGCCTGTGGTGATTGATAGAGTTGTTTCTAAGTATGTTTAGGCTCAGTGGAATCACTTAACCCATTGTGGGACATGCAGAAATGGGCAAAGAAAAAGAGGCCATAAAAATTATACAGCCAGAGGAGGCTGATAATATCCAGAAGAAAGGAGATACAGAAAGAGAATTGAACACATGACATATAGGAATGAGAAGGGATGGAAATGCATCCTCTATGAATTGTTCATTGTGCCCATTTTCAAAGTGAAGAAACTTCTAGAATATGGGTGAGGCACAGTTTTCGATACAAAGCTCATTGCGTGTTTACCAATGTGAAGGTTAATTGGGAGGTAAGAAAATGCCACCATGATGCTGAGACTTTTCTATTGCTGCTTTTTGTCGGCCTCACCAGGAACCTGCAGAGACAGAAGAGGTCCTTTGATAGCCACATTTGCAGCCCACGTTGCTCACCGCGATCCGGCAGGTTAATGTACCGCTGCCAGCCCTCCAGAGTGAAGCAATCAGACACACGGCTTGATTGAAATAAAATGAAAGGGGGAGTGGGGGAGGGCAGAGCCTGTGGTTGGTATTTCAGCTACCGGCAAAGCCCTCCTCAAATCAAACCCTCCATGGAAGGCGGGTATTAGCAGGGTGGCTGAGGGGCACCTGCAATGCGGAGATTAATCCCCTTTTTGTTTTCTTTCGGGTCTATCTCGGCACTGCTGAGTGGAAGAATTTATGTTGGCCTCCTTCCTAGAAGGAAGCTGCAGGCTCAGAAAAGAGGATGTGTCATCAGATGTCACCTCTCAGGGTGCCTCTGTTGCTGTCTGTCTGTCGCTCTGCCCCTCCCTAGGTCTCTGCCCCTCCCTGCCAGTCAGTTCTACCTTCCTTTCACTCCTCAGAGTTTTATTTCTGTGGCTTGAATTCTGATTTCGTACCAGAGGAAGACAACAACAGCTCTATTACCAGGTCCCCTGCTCCTCTCCAATGTGCCCCAGACAGGTATTCGGCGACCAGAGGAGAGCTGAGCTGGGCTTTGATCACACTCTGCCTCTGCATCCGCGGAGCTTGCTGGGCCATGCAGATGTTTTCTGCAAGTGAGCTAAGGCCATGGAAAAGATCCCTCGGGGGCCATTTGAGATGTCGCTCACAGTGGCCTTCAACATTTTTATTTAAGCTGTGGAGTCATTTTCTGGAAAATAAAATATCATTGACAACCTCACTATGTGAAATGGATAGCGTGCTCTTATTGTACAGGGGTGAGAAGAGGATAGAGGAGGCCTGAAGTTAGCCCACTGAGCCCTCCACTTCCCAGGACCCTGAGGCCACTGAGCACAGGCCCTTGTGCAGCCCTGCTCCCGGACCCACCGTGACTGTGATGTCCTGGAGGAATAAGTGCCCTCCTTGCATTCACACAAAGGTTCCCGACAGGCTACCAAAGGCTATGGCCAGTCCCTGGAAGGCATGCTGTTTCCACCAGGATCCTGAAATCCCAGGTTCTCAAATAGGGTCCTACATTTTCACCAAGGAGCTGCACACTTTCCCAGTGTATATGTGACTATTCGTCGCCAGCATGTGCACGGGACCATTTTGGTGTGTGATTTTTACATATACTTTCCAGGGTGTTTATGACTAGGGTGCAATTTTAGAAATGAGAGCTTTGGTAGCAAGGTCCTGACCATCCCAGAGAAGGATTTTGGCAAAAAATAGTAGTTGCTAGTTATTTACTCTTCCTCTTTTTGCTAGATCAGGTGGCAGAAAAGGTGAGTTATTGTCTTACTATCTTATCTTCCCCAGTATTTCATTTCCCAGTACTGCAGACAGTGGAGGCGTTTTGGACCTAAGAACCAGTGTTTCGGAAGATGGCATTTACCCTACAATGGCCGTGCCCAAGGTAAACTCTGGGCTTTGGGCTGCATGGCCCCAATCCAGAGAACAGAGGGACTATTCCTGGCTCCTTCCTGAGCTGCTCTAACATCCTGCCCGACTGAGCCCAGTTATGCTTCATTTACAAGAAGAGGCCGCGTTAGCTCCTGGCTCATGTGGAGTTAAATAGAGATGAGATGTAACCCTTTTTTTCTAACAGCACAAAACTCCTTCCTGAAGAGTCACCTTGAAGAGAGATGGTTTCTTGTGCAGAATCGCAGTCTGGGCAGTTAAGTCAGAGAACTCTGAGTTTATATGCTGTGTGTTTTCATTGACTGACTCTGTGGCTTTTTGGAGAATTACATTTCCTCTCTGATATTGTTAATTGATGAAGTCTCACAACTTCACTAGGGAATAAACTTATGCTGACAAGAGCTGTGTGTGTGAACGGTGCCATGCAGACTTCCTTAGATATAAATGAGTGTGGTGGGAGCCTCGTGGGGGCTCTCAGGAGCCTAAACATAACAAATAAACAAGGATAATAGGATTAATTGCTTGTCTTGCATTCTCACCTATTCCTTTTTGTGCCTTCAGAGCCCATAGTAAGTCACTGGTCTATTTAACTGCATTTCCTCTGCTGAATAATCGGCTAATTGATTTATTACAGGCGTGGCCTCTCTGCTTTCTATTGCTTAGCATCCTGCAGTGAGCTTTGTTACCTTCTTGGCCCTGTTTATTGCATCCCCATCGTGCAAGAAACAGGAAATTTGGCACTAAGCAGATGGGAAAAAATGCATTGTATAGATATCAAAGCATAGTGGTTAAATGTTGTTCTCTTCTGAGGTGGATGGCTCCCAAGACCCTGGTGCTTTTTGAAATATGCTCTAACTAACCTATTTTTCCATGTGAACAAAGGGCTCAATGGATGAAGGTTATTTTCAAGTAGCCCTCAAGGTTAAAGTTGGTTGCTCTTCCAGATGGTTTCTATCTAATTCTTTGGATTATGATACTGAACTACCCTGCGATCAGGACTCCTAGTGCCAAGAATAACAAGAGGTGGAAGCCAGCTACAGTGAGGGCTGCTGCTCTCTGGGCAGGCAGAGATTTAAGGGTCAAGGCCAGACCATATGGTCTATCAAGGCCCTGCTGCCTTAACCCCAGGAAATACAAATCAACTCACAGAACCGCTCATCATCCCTGCTTCCTATTGCGTCAGTCACTGGGCCCCCTGAGTCCCCCCTTCTCCAATTCTTTCTTGCACTAATTTTTGCCACAGGCTTCTTTCTGCAGTTGCCAGTTGAATTCCAGCTGCCCATGCTTCCAGTAGGCTCCTCAGAAACGTGTTTCTAATGGCCACACAGTCGAATGGGACAATGAGGAGCAGAGGACTCCTTGGCTTAGCAGCTCCAGGGGGAGGTATTTTTTTTTAGCCTAACCTGAAAGCAGGTGACTTAAACACCTGTGACTTAGCCACCTGGTAGGAAAATCAGGTGGGAAATTAGTTCTCCCATGAAAGGCTTATTATTTCTGTGTGCTTGGCAAGGAAGTAAACCTGGGGAAGTTGGGAAGAGACCATTTGAGAAAGTCAAAATGTATCTCAGTATCTATTTCTTGTTTTTCCTCCATCCCTTGCTTTTTCCCTCCCTCCGTGTCTTTCCTCCTCTCTCCCTTCCTCCCCTCTGTCCTTCCTTTCTTATTCTGGAGGCAATTGCTCCAGCACAAAACTAACTAACTAACTTCAAATATTTGCTATCTTTTCAGCAAGGATATAACAAAACTAAACACACTCAACAAAAACACAAGTTCCATGAGAGCAGGAATTCGTGTCTGTTTGGTAGTGCGGTATCCCCAGCATTTAAGACAAGTGTTTGGGACCCAGTAAGTGTTCAACAAGTTATTTGTTGACTTCTGAATAATTATGCGATATTTGATAATAAAAGCTGAAATTCTGATTTTTTTCTTTCCTCTAATAATACCTCCCTATATGAAATCTGAAGGATCTTGCTTCAGAATCATTTAACACTGGCTGTCATTTCCTTACCTTCCCCAGAGTCGCACTCAGCACACAACCCCAGGGTGCAGAGCATTCCTTCCAGTCTTCTCCCCATGATGCCTGTGTGAACATCTTCAAAATTGCATTTGAAGAGATGCTGTTGTGTTCCCATGTGCAAGGTCTCAATGGACTGGAATCTTGTAAATGCCTATAACCTGTATTCCACTCACTTTCTTTCACTGTAGATCATGAGGAGATGAGATGTAAGTTGTGTTTGTCTCTACCACAGAGATAAAAGAAGAGGGGTCCGGTGCTTCGACCTTTAAGCATCAAAGTCAGCTTTGGTGTGGGCGCGCCGAGTCTCCCACATGCGTGTCTGTGGCTTCCTTCCACCCCGCCTTTACATGCGGAGGATTTACATTCCTTGGTTATGCTACTGGACTGGCCCACCCAAAGGCAGCGTCTACTTTGAGGGTAGGGGCAGATATTGAAAAGAGAATTCCATCTCACTCATTGCTTTTGTTTTTGACAATGGGCAGCTGTGTGTGAGCTATGGGAGGGTGCAGCAGCCTGGTGTTGAGGAAGGTACTTTGTCTTGTTGAGTGAGTGTGGTTCTGGAGTTCAGTGACCCCTTACTGAGGCTCCAGTCACAAAGTCTTGTTTGTGGGGATGTCTGGATGCTTTTCTTTATTAAAACTACTCAGCATATGAGGCAGGAGAATGGCGTGAACCTGGAAGGTGGAACTTGCAGTGAGCCAAGATCGCACCACTGCACTCCAGCCTGGGCAACAGAGCGAGACTCCGTCTCAAAAAAAAAAAAACAAAAAAACAAAAAAAATACAAAAAAAACTACTCAGCATAGTGATCACTTCTTTCAGTGTAGACCCTAATAACACAATGGGCAAACCCAATACCCCCACACCCCCTTTCCCGTTCCCAGTGGTGCAGCAGCGACCTCAAACCCCCTCAGCAGCGCAGCCTCCTCACCTCACAGAGCAATTTCAGTCAGGAATGGAGAGGCTCAATTGTTCATAAACCTGACATTTATTACTTGGAGATTCTTGCTCTACAGTACAAGCTGCTCTTTACGATTTTATCAAATAAAGTGCTCCTTTCATCTGTGTCCCACTTTCTCCTCCCGCTTCTTCCCACCACCCACTGCTTTCACCTACCTGTGGGCTTGGCGAGGGGCAGCAATGTAAGATTTAAGGAACTTCACCTGGGGAGCCCGGGTCTCCTTGCTGGGGGCCTGGCTGGCACTCAGAGCAGAGGGTGTATGCTTCATTTTCCTTCTTTTATTCAAGCAGCAATGAGTGTGAAAGGAGATAGTGGCATTGTTTCCTCCTTTAAATGCCTTACCTTCTCTTGGACATTTTCTAGGTCACCAGGTCAGAGTAACACTGAGAGTAAATCTATCGCAAGCATTCGGAGACCGAATGGTTTGCAAATGATAGCTACACACATTAATTGTTTCCCAGTTTAAAGAATGAGAGCACTCAGTGTAGTATATGTAGTTGTATTATTTTAATGGACAGTACCCAAATTGTAGAAGCCTCAATGCTTCCCATGTTGCTTTAACTGAGCTCATATTTTGGAGGATGGATAGTTCAGCGGTCTGGAGGCAGGGGGAGGAGTTAAATGAATCACTCCATGTCCTACTGCATATCAGTTGATAGTGTCATGTAGAGATCGACGGAATGGGGGCAAGCCATTCACCAGTTCTGAATCATAGATGGTCTTTTGGATGGTTATTGAATCTAAACTGGGCAGGGTGGAGCTGTAGGGAACTGGGAATAGTCTAAAATCAGAACAATGAATAGAAGCCCTTTACGCATCTCCAATAGAATGAGCAGGTACCTTGTTACAAGAAAAACTGAGTACACTGGTGTTTCAAAAGCAGCCATGGAGAAGACTTGTAAATATACCACAGCGTGTACGTGTACCTTTGTTTGACTTGTGACACTGGGTCAACACCATCTCTTTGAGACTGTGTCTGCTGACTGGAAACTGGTGTCTCCTTGAATAGACAATATTCTGACGGTATCACTCTTGATTTCTACTTTGAATTTCTTTAAAGTCGAGCATGAGGGTGAAGGTTCCTAATGTGAACCAATCTGCGTATAAAATATTTCTAGACTCTATGATTTCTCCCCATCTCTACTAGGTTTTTCCCCCATATTTAATTCAACTGCAGGAGGGGTTTTTTTTTCCAAGCTATTTTATTGAATATTTCTAAAATATTCTACTTACTTTTCATAGAAACAACAATTCTCTTTTTACACTCAGATTATATCAGTTTGTGAGGGTTTTAGGTAAATTATGTAATTAAGTGAACAAGTACACCTGGTAAGCACAGAGTTTGGAAATGATGCAGCTGACTCTTGGTAAGCATATGGCTCAACTAGTAAACACATGAGCACCTGGGTAAGCCAGAGGGTGCAACTGGCATAGACTGGGAATTCAGCACACTATGGAAGTCAGTCCCCATGACTGCCAGAGAGTGGAGAAGTCTGGGTAACGCAGTATGTCGGCTAAATGGAAGTTCAGAAGGAATTAGTGGAGAACTTTTGGTGCCGGCTTCAGGTGGACTCATGGTTTCTGAATTTCTGTGCTAATATTAGTTATTGACCTCAAAGAAATCCCATAACCTCTCAGAGCTTCAGTTTACTCATGTGTAAAATAAGGCTATTACTAACACACGTGAGCATGCATATACACATGTGTGCGTGCACACACACACCACCCAGGGCTCCTTAATGAAGGTCGAATAAACTAATATGTTTGGCTGCTCTTGTAACTGTAAATAGTCTACATATATAAACTCCTTTTTAGCTTTTTACCTTAAAATAATTTCACACTTAGAGAAAAATTTCCAGAATAGTACAAAAGCACTCACTAACCCCCTGAAAGATTTGCCTACTGTTAACATTTTGTCACGTTTGTTTTATCATCATTTCTAGGAATGGAGAGATGGGTAGATAGATAGATAGATAAACATAGATAATGTACATATCTGTGTGAATCAATATTTTTCTGACCATTTCAGATATAGCTGCAAACATCATAACCCTTTTCTCCAACACTTCCATGTGTTTATGTTAAGAACATGATATTCTCTTACAATTATAAAAGGATATTTAACGTTTATACAACATCATATAATATGCAGTTATTATTCAGAATTTTCCATTTTTGCTAGTAATATCTTTTATAATATTTTTCTTCCATCTTGGATCTGGTACCAGATCACACAATGCATCTAGTTGTCATTTTTTTTAATGGTTTTTTAATGGTTTTTTTTTTAATGGTTTTAGTGTTCTTCTGTCAAGGCATTGTCCCTGCCATGGTCTGAAATGTTTGTATACCCCAAAATACATACTAAAATCCTAATCCTCAGTGTGAGGGGTTAGGAGGTGGTGGCTTTGGGAGGTGATCAGGTCATGAGGGTGGACGATTGATGATGGGGTTAGTACCCTTATAAAGGGGCTCAACAGAGACTTCCGCCCCTTCTACTATGTGAGGTTCCAGGAGAAGAGTTTGTCTGATATGTCCTGGACTCAGGTTACACATTTATGGGCAGGAATACCATATACATGAAAGTTCATGGTAGGAGGGCATGCTGTTGGCATGTGTCAGTATTGGTGATGCTAGCAATGATCACTTGGTTAAGGAAGTATCTGCCAGGATTCTCCACTTTAATGTTACCATTTTTCTGAGATTAGTAAGTAATTGCTGGAAAGATATTTTGAGACTATGTAAATAACTTTCCTTCATCGAATTTCTGTGTAGCAGCCTTTTATAATTCTCACCTGAGCTGGTTGTCACTGGTATGGATGCATGATGCTGGCTTTTTTCCCTGATGCCACCATTCCTTATATAGTTATTAGTTGACATATTTCTGTAAGGAAGAACTTTCCCCTTTACAACATTTATTTAGTTTTTTTTTTTAATTATAAGCATGGGACCATGACATTTTATTATATTCAACAGATTATAATCAATTTATGTTATTTGTTTTGATTTCATTTGTCCTAGATTTGGCCAGATAGTGTCCCATCAAGCTGGCCCTGTGCTACTTTGATGTGTGCTCATTATTTTTTGCACATTTTCTTTCTCTCTGGCATGACAGAACATTTTAGACGCACTTCTGCCTTCTCTTTCCAGTCCTGAAGTCAAGCCTGTCTCCAAGAAAACCTAGTTCTCTTGAGTAGTGGATGGTATTTAGGAACCAAGATCAAGGTGCTAGCTGTTTTCAAAACTGCTAGGGCATCACTGTCTCTGGAAAGCAGAAATAGGGAGACACAAGATACTTTTTCAAATCTATTTCTGGGATATTTTCCTTCTTTTACCTTCCTGCCATCACCATCACACTCATATTCCTCATTGATGAAAAAGACTGTTGTAGATTTGGACTCTGCTTCTATCTGAGCTTAGAAAGATAATCAACTCCAGTGTTCTTGTTCTGATAGCTAAGAAGAAAAGATTGTCCTCAGGGCTAAATTCAGGAGCAAACAGGTAAGAATCTGCTCATATCAGGAATTAAGAGATGGAAATAACAGGAAGCCGTGCCATCAGTATTTACATGGAGAGCCACCATAGATTCTCATGCCTCGTGGTTGATAATGTCACAGGTCTAGACATCTCGCATTAAATTTCCAAAGTTCCTGGGAGAACTTCTCCTTTAGGGAATGTTTCGGATAATAAAAATATTATGAGATTTTAATACTTGTAATTATGTTACAGATTGTACTCACTGACGACGTCTTGTTTACTTATCACTCACATTAGCCCTCCTCTTGAAGCCCTGTGGCAACTAAGAACAGAAACAAGACTGTGGATGAGGTCAAAGTCCAGTAAGGACTTTACTACCCTGAAACGCAGGGCTCTAGAGCCGTACAGTCTTGTCAGATGCATCTTAGGCCTCCTGCCACCACCATCATCATATCTAGATCCTGTGGCCTTTCTTGGGGAGAGGCTGGGTCAGCAAAACGAACGCTAGCTCCCTCATGCCTACCTTCTGAGGGGAGGAATGTGTCTTACCCAATCAAATGCAAGGGGGAAATCAAAGAGGCTTTGAGGACAGTGTCAGAGGCAGGCGTGAGGCTCTGCCTGAGCTATGCCGGCTGTGCACAAGCCCTGGTAGAGCAATGAAACAGGTTACCTTGCTAGAATGTGAATTTTGCAGAGCACAGGGAAAATACCAGATCGTATTTGAGCTTAATTGTCCTTACATGGAGCCTGAGGAAAGGCAGACTCTTACTAGTCAGCAAAGCCACTTCCCCTGCATTGGAGAGGAGTGAATGAGAGGCTCAAAGAGCTAACAGATGTGCTCATCCAATCTGGCTTTCTTCTGCTCAGTGGAACAGAGGTCCTCCATGGAAACACAGGGAGGAGTGAGAAAATACTTCTATCTCCTGAATTCTTACTATGTGCTGGGTTTTATGATGAGGGATTTACATGCATTATCTAGTTTGATTCTCATGATAACCTTATAAAGTAGGTATTGGTATCAACATGTTATGAGTGGGGAACCTGATCCCCGGAGGTTAAGCCATATCCCACAGCTCATACATGGAAAATAACGTCTAAAACCAGGTCTTCTCTCTGCAGTCATGCAGTTAGTCACCAGTTTCAGGGAATGCCACCAATCTTAGGGAAGATTACTTCCCCAGCACGTAGGATGAGTAGGCCCATGAGGAAAGGCTCACAGGCTGTGCATGCACTTGTTGGGTTGGGTGAGCAGCAATGGCGGGGTGGGAGGAAGGACAAACACAAAACCTCACCCACTCTACACTTCCACTTTCTGGCCAGCCCTGAGCCACAGGCATCTTAGTGCTCACTCCTCATTTCAAAGCTTATGACCACAGCGGAGCTGGTAATAGGCATTTCTTTGATTTTCTAATTATTTTCCTTTTTCCTCTTTGGAACATCTCTGTGCTGGGAGATCAATGCCTCCTGCTAATCAGCTACCCAGCAGCTTAAAGAACATCTCAACATACTCACTTAAATTTCCATAAGGTGACTGGCATAATGCCTTTGAGGCCTAGAGGGAGCCCTGGTAGTCGTCAGGCAAAGCAAGACTTCTGAGGCCAGAACGTGGTTGCCTTCATATTCACAAGTTGATTTATTTATCATTGAGTTCTAGTGTTTGTGAGCAAAATGAGTTCTCTTTGTGGTAAGATGCGAAATGAAAGAGGGGAAGGCAAGGCTCAGCAGGAGCCAGTGAGAGAGCAGCTTGGTGTGGCCACCTTCCTGGGAATGACAGCTTCTGTGCTTAGCTAGGCAGGGCTGCATGAACAACACCAAGGGCACTCTCCAGGGCTCTAACACACAGAAACCTGGGACATTCCAGCAGCACTGTGTCTGACTGCGTTCTTTTTTTCCCCCTCTTCTTCTGTATTAATCAGTAGCTCCTTTCAGATGTTTACAACTCATTACATCAGATGTAGTCATTCTATGCATCACTAATTGTATCTCCCTAAAGATGCCCCCAGATAGCTTTTCCTGGACTTCTCATTTAAAAGAACATTTTGATCATAAGAAGCCACAACGCATAGTGGAAAGAGCATCACTTTTCAAATGTGGGTGCAATCTTAACTCCCCCACTTACTAGCTGTGAACCTCAAGAAATTATCCCAATTCCTCTGGATCTCAAATTCCTCCTGTAATATATTAATATGTATAATTAGTACTATTACTAAAATGAAAATAGTATTGAGTAGATTAAATGATTTAATCAATGTAAAGGCCTTGAATAATGGGGGCCTGGCAAGATGGCCGAATAGAAACAGCTTCGGTCTGCAGCTGCCAGCAAGACCAACACAGAACGCAGGTCATTTCTGCATTTCCAACTGAGGTACCCAGTTCATCTCATTGGGACTGGTTAGACAATGGGTGCAGCCCATGGAGGGTGAGCAGAAGCAGGGTGGGGTGTCGCCTCACCCGGGAAGCACAAGGGTTCAGGGAACTCCCTCCCCTAGCCAAGGGAAGCCATGAGGGACTGTGACATGAGGGACAGTGCTATCTGGCCCAGATACTACGCTTTTCCCATGTTCTACGCAACCCACGGACCAGGAGATTCTTTCAGGTGCCTACACCACCAGGGCCCTGGGTTTCAAGGACAAAACTGGGTGGCTGTTTGGGCAGACACCGAGCTAGCTGCAGGTGTATTTTTTTGTACCTCAGTGGCATGTGGAACACCAGTGAGACAGAACCATTCACTCCCCTGGAAAGGGGGCTGAAGCCAGGGAGCCGAGTGGGCTTGCTCAGCAGATCCCACCCCCACAGAGCCCAAAAAGCTATGATTCACCGGGTTGAAATTTTCGCTGCCAGCACAGTAGTCTGAAGTTGACCTGGGACTCTCAAGCTTGGTGGGGGGACGGGCATCCACCATTACTGAGGCTTGAATAGGTGGTTTTCCCCTCACAGTGTAAACAAAGCCACCAGGAAGTTCGAACATGGTGTGGAACCCACTGCAATGTGGCAAAGCCGCTGTAGCCAGACTGCCTCTCTAGATTCCTCCTCTCTGGGCAGGGCATTTCTGAAAGAAAAGCAGCAGCCCCAGTCAGGGTCTTACAGATAAAACTCCCATCTCCCTGGGACAGAGCACCTGGGGGAAGGGGCAGCTATGGGTGCAGCTTCATCAGACTTAAACGTTCCTGCCTGCCAGGTCTGAAGAGAGTGGCGGATCTCCCAGCACAGGGCTCAGGCTCTGCTAAGGGACAGACTGCCTCCTCAGATGGGTCCCTGACCCCCATGCCTCCTGTCTGGGAGACAACTCCCAGCAGGGGTTGAAAGACACCTCATACAGGAGAGCTCCAGCTGGCATCTTGGTGGGTGCCCCTTTGGGATGAAGCTTCCAGAGGAAGGAGCAGGCAGCAATCTTTGCTGTTCTGCAGCTCCCGCTGATGATACCCAGGGAAACAGGGTCTGGAGTGGACCTCCAGCAAACTCCAGCAGACCTGCAGAAGAGGGGCCTGACTGTTAGAAGGAAAACTAACAAACAGAAAGCGATAGCATCAACATCAACAAAACAGACGCCCACGCAAAAACCCATCCAAAGGTCACCAACATCAAAGACCAGAGGTAGATAAATCCATGAAGATGAGGAAAAACCAGTGCAAAAAGGCTGAAAATTCCAAAAACCAGAATGCCTCTTCTCCTCCAAAGGCCCACAACTCCTCACCAGCAATGGAACAAAACTGGATGGAGAAGGAGTTTGATCAATTGACAGAAGTAGGCTTCAGAAGGTGGGTAATAACAAACTCTTCCAAGCTAAAGGAGCATGTTCTAACCCAATGCAAGGAAGCTAAGAACCTTGATAAAAGGTTACGGGAACTGCTAACTAGAATAACCAGTTAAGAGAAGAAGATAAATGATGTGATGGAGCCAAAAAACACAGTACGAGAACTTCGTGAATCATACACAAGTATCGATAGCTGAATCAATCAAGCAGAAGAAAAGATATCAGAGACCAAAGATCAACTTAATGAAATAAAGCATTAAGACAAGATTAGAGAAAAAAGAATAAAAAGGAATGAACAAAGCCTCCAAGAAATAAGGGACTATGTGAAAACAGTAAACCTACGTTTGATAGGTGTATATGAAAGTGACGGGGAAAATGGAACCAAGTTGGAAAACACACTTCGTGATATCATCCAGTAGAACTTCCCCAACCTAGCAAGACAGGCCAACATTCACATTAAGGAAATACAGAGAACACCACAAAGATACTCCTTGAGGAGAGCAACCCTAAGACACATATCACCAGATTTACCAAGGTTGAAATGAAAAAAAAAAAAAAAAAGTTAAGTGCAGCCAGAGAGAAAGGCCAGGTTACTCACAAAGGGAAGCCCATCAGACTAACAGCAGATCTCTCTGGAGAAACCCTACAAGCCAGAAGAGAGTGGGGGCCAATATTCAACATTCTTAAAGAAAAGAATTTTCAACCCAGAATTTCATATCCCACCAAACTAAGCTTCATAAGCAAAGGACAAATAAAATACTTTACAGACAAGCAAATGCTAGGGATTTTGTCACCACCAGGCCTGCCTTACAAGAGCTCCCGAAGGAAGTACTAAATATGGAAAGGAAAAACCGGTACCAGCTACTGCACAAACATACCAAAATATAAAGGCCATCGACACTGTAAAGAAACTGCATCAACTAATGGGCAAAATAACCAGTTAGCATCATAATGACAGGATCAAATTCACACATAACAATATTAATCTTAAATGTAAACAGGCTAAATGCCCCAATTAAAAGACACAGACTGGCAAATTGGATAGAGTCAAGACCCATCAGTGTGCTGTATTCAAGAGACCCAACTCACGTGCAAAGACACACATAGGCTCAAAATATAGGGATGGAGGAATATTGCCAAGAAAATGAAAAGAAAAAAAAAAAGCAAATGTTGCAATCCTAGTCTCTGATAAAAAGGACTTTAAACCAACAAAGATAAAAAAAAAAAAAAAAGAAGGGCATTACATAATGGTAAAGGAATCAATGCAACAAGAAGAGCTAACTATCCTAAATATATATGCACCCAATACAGGAGCACTCAAATTAATAAAGCAAGTTCTTAGAGACCTCCAAAGAGACTCAGACTCCCACACAATAAGAGGGGGAGACTTTAACACTCCACTGTCAATATTAGACAGATCAATGAGACAGAAAATTAACAAAAATATTCAGGACTTGAACTCAGCTCTGGACCTCATAGACATCTATAGAACTCTCCACCCCAAATCAACAGAATATACATTCTTCTCAGCACCACATAGCACTTCTTCTAAAATTCACCTCATAATTGGAAGTAAAACACTCCTCAGCAAATGCGAAAGAATGGAAATCATAATCAACAGTCTCTCAGACCACAGTACAATCAAATTAGAACTCAGGATTAAGAAACTCACTCAAAACTGCACAACTACATAGAAACTGAACAACCTGCTCCTGAATGACTACTGGGTAGATAAAAAAATTAAGGAAGAAATAAATAAGTTCTTTGAAACCAATGAGAACAAAGACACAAGATACCAGAATCTCTGGGACACAGCTAAAGCAGTGTTTAGAGGGAAATTTATAGCATTAAATTCCCACATGAGAAAGCGGGAAAGATCTAAAATTGGCACCCTCATATCACAATTAAAAGAACTAGGGAAGCAAGAGCAAACAAATTCCAAAGCTAGCAGAAGGCAAGAAATGACTAAGATCAGAGTAGAACTGAAGAAAATAGAGGCACGAAAAACCCTTCAAAAAATCAATGAATCCAGGAACTGCCTTTTAGAAAAGATTAGCAAAATAGATAGATTGCTAGCCAGACTAATAAGGAATAAAAGAGAGAAGAATCAAAAAGACAATAAAAAATGATAAAGGGGATATCACCACTGATCCCAAAGAAACACAAACTACCATCAGAAAATATTATAAACACCTCTACATAAATAAACTAGAAAATCTAGAAGAAATGGATAAATTCTTGGACACATACACCCTCCCAAGACTAAATCCAGAAGTAATCAAATCCCTGAATAGGCCAATAACAAGTTCTGAAATTGAGATAGTAATTAATAGCCTACTAACCAAAAAAAGCCCAGGACCAGACAGATTATCAGCCAAATTCTACCAGAGGTGCAAAGAGGAGCTGGTACAATTCCTTCTAAAACTATTCCAAACAATAGAAAAAGAGAGACTCCTCACTAACTCATTTTATGAGGCCAGCATCATCCTGATACCAAAACCTGGCAGAGACGCAACAAAAAAAGAAAATTTCAGGCCAATATCCCTGATGAACATCGATGCGAAAATCCTCAATAAAATACTGGCAAACTGAATCCAGGAGCACATCAAAAAGCTTACCCACCATGATCAAGTCGGCTTCATCCCTGGTATGCAAGGCTGGTTCAACATACACAAATCAATAAATGTAATCCATCCCATAAACGGAACCAATGACAAAACCACATGATTATTTCAATAGATGCAGAAAAGGCCTTTGACAAAATTCAACCCCCTTTCATGCTAAAAACACTCAATAAACTAGGTATTGATGAAGTGTATCTCAAAATAATAAAAGCGGTTTATGACAAACCCACAGCCAATATCATACTAAATGGGCAAAAGATGGAAACATTCCCTTTGAAAACTGGCACAAGACAAGGATGCCCTCTCTCATCACTCCTATTTAACATAGTATTGGAAGTTCTGGCCAGGACAATCAGGCAAGAGCAAGAAATAAAGGGTATTCAAATAGGAAGAGAAGAAGTCAAAATGTCTCCGTTTGCAGATGACATGATTGTGTATTTAGAAAACACCATTGTTTAAGCCCAAAAACTCCTTAAGCTGATAAGCAACTTCAGCAAAGTCTCAGGATACAAAATCAATGTGCAAAAACCACAATCATTCGTATACACCAATAACAGATAAACAGAGAGCCAAATCATGAGTGAACTCCCATTCACAATAGCTACAAAGAGAATAAAATACCTAGGAATCCAACTTACAGGGGATATGAAGGACCTCTTCAAGAAGAACTACAAACCACTGCTCAAGGAAATAAGAGAGGACACAAACGGAAAATCATTCCATGCTCATGGATAGGAAGAATCAATATTGTGAAAATGGCCATACTGCCCAAAGTAATTTATAGATTCAATACTATTCTCCTTAAGCTACCATTGACTTTCTTCACAGAATTAGAAAAAACTACTTTAAATTTCGTATGGAACCAAAGAAGAGCCCGTACAGCCAAGACAATCCTAAGCAAAAAGAACAAAGTTGGAGGCATCACGTTACCTGACTTCAAACTATACTAGAAGGCTACAGTAACCAAAACAGCATGGTACTGGCACCAAAACAGATATATAGACCAATGGAACAGAACAGAACAGAGCCCTCAGAAATAACACCACACAGCCATAACCATCTGATCTTTGACAAACCTGACAAAAACAAGCAATGGGGAAAGGATTCCCTATTTAATAAATTGTGTTGGGAAAACTGGCTAGCCATATGCAGAAAATTGAAACTGGACTCCTTCTTTATACCTTATACAAAGATTAACTCAAGATGAATTAAAGACTCAAATGTAAGAACTAAAACCATAAAAAAACCTAGAAGAAAAACTAGGCAATACCATTCAGGACATAGGCATGGACAAAGACTTCATGACTAAAACACCAAAAGCAGTGGCAACAAAAGTCAAAATTGACAAATGGAATCTAATTAAACTAAAGAGTTTCTGCACAGCAAAAGAAACTGTCATCAGAGTGAACAGGCAACCTACAGAATGGGAGAAAATTTTTGCAATCTATTTATCTGACAACAGGCTAATATCTCGAATCTACAAGGAACTTAAACAATTTTACAAGAAAAAAACAACAACATCAAAAAGTGGGCAAAGGATATGAACAGACACTTCTCAAAAGAAGACATTTATGCGGCTAACAAACATATGAAAAAAAGCTCATCATCACTGGTCATTAGAGAAACGCAAATCAAAACCACAATGAGATACCATCTCACACCAGTTAGAATGGCAATCATTAAAAAGTCAGGAAACAACGGATGCTGGAGAGGATGTGGAGAAATAGGAATGCTTTTACAATGTTGGTGGGACTGTAAATTAGTTCAGCCATTGTGGAAGGCAGTGTGGTGATTCCTCAAGGATCTAGAACCAGAAGTACCATTTGACCCAGCAATCCCATTACTGGGTATATACCCAAAGGATTATGTATCATTCTACTATAAAGACACATGCACACATATGTTTATTGTAGCACTGTTCACAATAGCAAAGAGTTGGAACCAACCCAAATGCCCATCAATGATAGACTGGATAAAGAACATGTGGCACATATGCACCATGGAATACTATGTAGCCATGAAAAAGGATGAGTTCATGTCCTTTGGAGGGACATGGATGAAGCTGGAAACCATTATTCTCAGCAAACTAACACAGGAACAGAAAACCAAACACTGCATGTTCTCACTCATAAGTGGGAGT
This sequence comes from Pan paniscus, assembly GCF_029289425.2. Lineage (NCBI taxonomy): Eukaryota > Metazoa > Chordata > Mammalia > Primates > Hominidae > Pan > Pan paniscus. Next base: position 133,442,812 of record NC_073258.2, on the reverse strand, counting down.
TGAACAATGAGAACATATGGGCACATATGAACAATGAGAACATATGGGAGGGGAACATCACACATCAGGCCTGTCAGGGGGTGGGGAGCAAGGGTAGGAATAGCATTAGGAGAAATACCCAATGTAGATGACGGGTTGATGGGTGCAGCAAACCACCATGGCACATGTTTGCCTATGTAACAAACCTGCATGTTCTGCACATGTATCCCAGAACTTAAAGTATAATAAAAAAAGAAAAAGAAAAAAGAAGACCTTGAACAGATTCTGGTTCTTAGTAGGGCATTCTATAAATTATATTCGAGTTAATTAACATAGAAGTTACTTAGCCAATTTCCAATATTTTGGAGCCTCATTTCGGAGGTATAGTTTTGATTTCTACATGAGCCATAAATATGTTTATCATTATATTTCTCACGCTACCAAACACAATATTATATGCATGAAACACAATAAACAGGTTATGAAGTAAATGAGTTACTCTTTTAGGAGCTCTCCTTAGTGCTAAATGTTAACACAGTCGCACCTAGGAGCAACATGGCAATGATGTTGATGATGATGATTTTGACAATGTATTATGAAAGGAAATGTACGCCTGATAATTTACATGCTCATCGTATGTCTCTGTTTGTTTTTGCTGCCAAGAAACCCTGTTACCTTAGCATTCAGAAATACCATCTCTTAGTTCCACGTCTTCAGTTATTTCTCATCTTCTAATCACTTCTCCCTTGGTGCCCCACTAATGATTCTACTCAGAGTGTTTAGTGTTGGGAGCATCACTAGCATCCGAGTATTTCAAGAACTCGGGAAGAAGGCACACCCTCTTGTAGGCGTATACATAAAATTAGTACTCTTATAACATGCATTTAATTGACTTATACAACTCATGATTCAACTGCACAGCCGTCACCACCCTGGTCAGGAGGTCATGAGTTGAGTTTGGAGCACAGCAACTGACTGCAAGTAGGCTGCCACCTAGCAGGGTTTCTTACAGCCCATTTCTATGATCCCGAGGACAGAGTAGACAGGGGACATGGTGTTTCCTGCATTTTCCTAGCAGCTGGACAGACTTCCTTTTGCAAGCTAAGCTGTCAGCCACTTGCTGTGTGGCACACCTGTTCCGAGGCCACATCACTCTTGTTAAGGGGTAGTGTGCTTCTCACCAGCATTAGCCACACTCTGGAGATGTGTAGAAAACTGTAACTCAGTAATATATACCTGTGTTGTTGCTTTGTTGGTGGTTGTGGCTTTATTTTGACTGTAAAGGACTTATAAAATGGTGACACATTAATGACAAACTGTGTGAGCTATAGCAAAGCAAGTAACCATTCCATACCTCAGTTTACCTAACTAAAAATATGAGCAGACTTTGACTATATATGATTCTTATTACAGAAATGAATCCATGAACCACACAAATTATTTGTTCACTTAGAATATATTAAGGTCATAATTTTATAGGTAAAACATAGCCCGAATGGCTTTGCCTGCAACTACTCTTTTAAAGACATCTTTTATGTAAGAAATATAGCAACCACGTGCAATATATGGTTCTTGATAGGATCCAAGTTTGAATAAATCAGGTGTAAAATACATGTTTTAAAAAACTGGAGAAATTTGAATATCTGTCAGCTGAGTATTGGGTGATGTAAAGGAATGTTTGTTGATTACATTAAGCATGAGGACCATATTGTGTTTCTGTAGAAACATATATAATTTGTAAAGGTATATATTAAATATTTATGAAAGAGATGCCATAGTGGGTGTAATTAACTTTAAAATATTAGCAATTGCTCAATCTACATGAAGATACAGGAGTCTTTCTTATATTTAGGTTGAACCATAGGAAATTGTCAGTATTAGACCATTTTGACCTAAAAACAGTAGTTTTCTATGGTTCAATCTTACACTGATTTCAAATTTTCTGTATATTTGAGTTTTTAATTACAAATTTTCTAAACATACATTTGTCTGTAAGGAAACTTTCGAATACACATTAGTGTGGTACAAAGCTTGTCAAGGCTTGGTCTTCAGCCCCACTTCTTCAGCAGATTTCTTTCCCTCCCATGCATCCCACCCCTAGAACACTGTGGATGAATCTTTAGTTGAACTTCCTTATTCTGAACTGCTTGATTTCCAGAAACTAGCCAAGTCATTTCCAATGTCTTTGCTTGAGGTCTTCCTTTCACCCAGCACATCACCCTTTCTAGCATCACTCTGACAGCCACTGACATTCCAAACTCAGCTCATGGTCACATTAATTTTGAAGCCATTTCTGAGCCTGCCCCTCCCTTAGTCACTTACTCTGTGGTCCCCCTATCACCCCTTATCCTCTTTCTCAGGAGAATCTCCCAGTTCTCATTATGTGACATGTTGCCTACTTCTTTAGGCTGTTTCTTTGTGATGGAATGTATTAGTCTGTTTTCATTCTGCTGATAAAGATGTATCTGAGACTGGGCAATTAAAAAAAAAGATGTTTAATTGGACTTACAGTTCCATGTGGCTGGGAAGCCTCACAATCATGGCGGAAGGTAAGTAAGAGCAAGTCACATCTTACATAGATGGCAGCAAGCAAAGAGAGAGAGAGCTTCTGCAGGGGAGCTCCTCTTTTTAAAACCGTCAGATCTTGTGAGACTTATTCATTATCATGAGAATAGCACAGGAAAGACTTATCCCCATGATTCAATAAACTCCCATCGGGTCCCTCCACAACACATCAGAATTCAAGATGAGATTTGGGTGGGGACACAGCCAAACCATATCATGGAGTAAGTCGCTTAAATACAAGAGCAGTACCTTATTAGTCTTTGTGGCTTCTGAAACACCTCTTACTGTTGGAGGCTGATGCTGAAGGGCTGACTTTCTACCTGCTCTGTGCCCTGCAGCTGCACCCTGCTGGCTTCCCTTCCCTTAGTGGATCTGGCACTCTCAGCCCAGGCACAGTAGACCTTAATGGATGCCTGCTGGTTGAATGCATATGCAGAAGTTGGCTGTAACTCTGACTAGGTCTTCTTTCCACTTACCACTTAACATGCCTCTTTCTTTGCCTACTAGGAGATAAAATTAAAGTTGATGTGCATGATGGTAACAGATCCCAGGAAGAGAGAGGTAAATGCAAAACCAAAGACACCTGGGAGCTAAAGGATCATTTCCCCCCATTGTGCCTGTAATATATTTTGGCTCAGTGGAAATAATCTTGATGGGCTGGTGGTTAAACAATAGATTATTTGAGTCCTCTTTCCAGTTTCACTTCCTCCAGAGGAAGTTTTCACTGATCTTACCACCTGAAATGACCTCTTCCTCAACTGAGACTCATAGTTCCTATGTATACCCATCACTGCACTATGTAGATTGACAGGCAGATATGTATATGTAAGTCTGTCTATCTATTATCTGTCTGTCTACCTATTATCTATATCTATCTGTCTATGTATGTGCAATAATGGGTACACATCTATTTAGATTTAGATTTAGATCCAGATATGTATGTATGTAGGTATGTAGCCAGCTAGCTGGCTAACTAGCTAAACAGTACTTGCATACAATGGACACTAAATTTATATTTGCCAAAATAAAGGAAGACAATTATATTTTCATCAGCACTCTCCTAGTATATTGTTCTTGGACTTCGCAACTCTCATAATTCAGGAATACATTATGAAAATGAATCAGAATGAGGGAGATACACTTCAAATTAAATGAATTAAATTATTATTTAATTGCTCACTGGGATAAGTGCTCTGAAATGGAAGTACAGAGTGCTGGGAGAATGTATCAGTAGGGTCTCTAAGATAGACTGGGAGCCAGGAAGGAGTATGGCCTCTGTGAGTGCTGTCAGAAAGTCAGAGAGGGAGGGGGAGTAGTGAATGGAGGGCTTGTGGGGCCAGAGTGCAAAGCCTCCTGAGGAAGGTGACCATGGAATTTATCACACAAACTCATCTCCTATCAACTATACTGAATTTGGGTGCTATAAATTATTACACCAAAAAAACAAATCAAGATTGGATGTAAAGAGCCAGTAAGGCAGCTATTGCAGTAATCCAGGAAAGATAAGATTAGTGGCTATGATTACAATAGTGGAGATGGGAATGAAGAAGTGGACAAATTGTTTAGAAGGTGGACTCAGCAAGAGCCAACTGAGAGACCTAAAATTCCTCAGGCGCTTATCAGGAAGGAGGCCTGTCTTTTATATATCATCTGTCTATCCTTCAATCTATCTTCTCCCAGTTAAAGCTGTAATTGTGGCACCAATTCTAAAAGCTATGCCAGTAAAAGGAGAAAGAGAAAAGGCCATCCAAACTTATAGTGAAACTAATTTAAAAAAAAAACAACACTGAGTAGGTTGGGAGCTAAATTCTTTGTAAGGATTTGGATGGCATGCTAACAAATCTTTTACTCAAGGCTCTAGAGGATCAACTTCTACAGATTCTTTATTTTCTCTGGATTTTAGTGGGGGATTTTCCTTATGATTCAGTTCTATGGCAGTGAATTGCATTTCTCTCCAAGGCTCCTCAACAAACAATTTACAGTGTAAATATATTTGTTGGCATGCAAATCACTCTGCATTATGAGTCTTGATTAATATTATAATGTGTTGATGAAAGCCTGTAAGTGGTTCCTGGAACTAAGGTTTCAGACAAAGATGTGCTGTTTGGGTGCAGAATGTTTGTTGAATATTAGATTAGGTTTTTTGTTTTGCTTCTCTCTCTCTCTCTCTCTTTTAATTTTTTTTTTATTTATTTTAAGGAGATGCTTGGTGTGAAGTGGCAACAAACTTCAAAATACACAATTAATTAGCACAACCAATCTATCATCCAAACTGCACAAAAACACTCCTCCCCTTGCACATGTCATGCTTGATCACACCCAAGCCTGCTTTTGTGTCTGTGGGTCCTTTGGTTCAACTATTTAGCATCTTGTTTGTTGCCAACATCCTGTCTCTAGAGAAGCATTGTTCTGTAGTATCGCGTGCCTTTTAAATACTGTGTGTGCATGTGGGTTGATTAGACCATGTGTCTAATTCCCAATCTGCCCACTGAAATGCAGAGATAATGTTATTGGGCTTTGCTTTTGTGAAGACTGGTTTCTCCTCATTAACAGTTATAAGCACATGCGCTGAGAAACAGAAATGGTGGACTCTCCACCTTAAGCAATTCAAGTATTGACTGGCACTTTTCTTTCACACACATAGCCTGAATAAACAGCAGTTCAGTGGAGGTCTCATAGATGCAGAAAATAAGCTGTGATTATGAGCATAGGGCTTTGGATGCCGACGGAACTTGGTTGAATTCCAGTTCTGCCACTCAATAGCTCCCTGACCTTGGCCAAGTTCTCAGAATTTCAGTTTCCTCATTTGGAAAATGGGGCTAATAATTCCTATTTCTTGAAATTGGAGTGAAGATTACATGAGATCACTGATGTAAAATGCTTTCCTGGACTAAAAACAACAAAAAGGTGCTAAGTAAATGCAGACTCTTACCATATGCAGATCCTCTGCCTCTGGTCCACCAGTACAAAGACAATGAATTTAGTATTTGACTGAAATCTCCTCAAGGTTTGTGGATTTTATCTAGTGGTCTCTAAGCACTTATAATCAAGTTTCTGACTCTCACCCACACCGCAGCACCCTGCTGTAGGTGGATCTGGGGCTGGTGGCAGTGTGTAGAGAGACTTAGAAGCATTCAGAGCATCTCAGGAGCAGAGTCTCACCACCGCTGGAGGAGTGGATACCCCGGGCAGGCAAGGAGTAAACCAAAAATACAGCCAGAGGCCACAAAGAATAAAATAAGGAGATATAGAATGATGGAAGATAGAGGAACTGTGTTTGGTAAAGAAAGGGACAGGGGAGGTTGGATTTTGACCCAAATGAGAGACTTAGCCATGATCAGCTTTTGTTCTTGATCTTGAACAAACCTGTTCTTGTTCCGGTTTGTTCATGATCACATTTTGAAGAGACACCACCTGATAATATTTTATCTTCTATCCTCCGAACAACTTGTGAGTGGCTGCAGCCTTTGGGTAGATTATGTTACCCATAAAATTAATGTAGATTATCCATTCAGAAACATAGAAAATATACCGTGTTAATACCCAGAAGGCAGACCTGGAATGCCTTTGGTGGAAGGGTGGGGTAAATGCCATTGCACTCCAGCCTGGGCGACAGAGTGAGACTCTGTCTCAAAAAAAAAAAAAAAAAAAGGTTTTCTTTACAAAGAATGTTCTGTATTGCCAAGGCAAGTATTTGTCAGTAGGTCAGGATTTTTGTTTCAGTAGGTTATCATCTCTTATTTTCTTTTTTCATTAAAATATCGTACGTGGATTTGTACAGAATATTCAAATCCATTGCTAGACAAATAGTTATGTATGCATAAGCAAAATTCAATAAAATGATCTTCAGATCTCCTATCTTTCCTGTCTCTCCTCATTCTTGACTTGCTGCTATTTTGCTAAGAATGTGGTTGCCATCAAAAGAGAGTGTGCACACACCCATGCCACCATACCTACCAAGACAAGTATGTTTCCTTCCTTTATTTGGAATGGACAGCCGCCTTGGTTTGTATAGACTGAGCCTCCACCTGTGCTCTGGATCCTGTTTCCTGCCTCCTGTGGTTGTCCCTTCCTACTTCCTCAGCTGTCTTTTTCTATTGGACTATTTCTATCAGCAGACACACACATGCTAATAGCTTTATATTACATAATTTACATCCATTCCAGCCCATTGGTGGTTAAGTTTTCAATATATAAATTTTAGAAAATATAAGTATTTAGTCCATGACACATATCTATTATTTTACCAAAATTCCCTTAACAATGACACTGATGACTTCTACCATAATACATTCAATGGTTAGGCTGGTCTTGAACCCCTGACCTCAGGTGATCTGCCCACCTCGGCTTGCCAAAGTGTTGGGGCAAAACCCCGTCTTTACTAAAAATACAAAAATTAACCAGGCATGGTGGCAGGCACCTGTAATCCCAGCTACTCGGGAGGCTGAGGCAGGAGAATCACTTGAACCCTGGAGGCAGAGGTTACAGTGAGCTGAGATCGCATCATGGCACTCCAGCCTGGGCAAGAGTGAGACTCTGTCTCCACATAAAAATAAATAAATAAATACAAATAAAAAAATAAATAAACAAATTCAAAGGTTAAAGTAGGTTTCACTATCCTTTTTAAAAACTATTTCTTCACTTGGACCCAGGGGCACCTACCACAATCCCTGCATTTTTCCCTAATATTTTTATTTCGCTGAATTCTCATCGTCCAATACCTAAATACCGGATTTCTCAGAGCTCAGTTCTGAATCTCTTAGTTCTCTGTCTTTACTGTACCCCTGGGTGGCCTCATCCAGCTTCAGGATATTTTAATACCATATATATGCTGAGGACAACCACAAATATACATTTAGCCCTGAACAATCTCCTGAAATCCAAACTTGTGCATTCAACTGCCTACATGACATCTCTGTTTGAATGTCTAACAGGTTTTCCAAACTTAACTTGTCAAAAACTAACCTCCAGGGTCTCTAGATTGTCATACCTCTACCACCCACTCAAACTCCCTGCCAACCTGTTCCTCCTTCAGTCTTTCCTATCGTCTTGGATGACAAGTTCATTCTTCTTGTTGCTTAGGCCAAAATTCCTAGTTTTATCTTTGACTTTCCTTTTATATCTTACAGCCTGTCATAGTTTGTTCCTGCTACTGTAAGAAAGTGCCATAGCCTGAGTGGTTAATAAAACAATAAGAACTTATTTCTCACAGCCCTGGAAGCTGGAAGTCCACTATCAGGGTGCCAGCATAGTGAGGGCTTGCTTCTGGGCACTGACAGCTATCTTCTCGTTATAACCTCACATGGTGGAAAGAGAGAGCTGTCTGGGGTCTCTTTTATAAGGACACAGGTCCCATTCATGAGGGCTCCACCCTCATAGCCTGATCACTTCTCAAAGCAACCCCCTCCTAGAAACATCACAGTGTGTATTGGGATTTCAGTATAGAGGATTTTTTTAGGGAGGAGAAGGCACAAACATTCAATCCATAAAACACCCAATATTTAACACATCAACATGTCCCACCAATTCTACCTCAAAAATATATCCAGAATCTGCACGTGGAGCTCCTTCACCCCAGCCGCCCTGTGGAAGTTCACACAGTCTCTCTCCTGAAGCTGTGCTCACCTCCCATCCGGTCTTTCACTCACATCCCCTCCAGCACAGATCCTCACCGCAGAACAGGAAGAGCAATCTTGTTAGGACCTAGGGCAGCTCGTGTTTCTTCTCCGCTCGCCATCCTCCAATGGCTTTCCGTCTTCTTCAGAGTCAAAGCTAAGGCTCTATGAACAGGCTGCCCCCCTGCAGGCCCCTCCCTCGCACCGCTCTCTCCTTCCTCTCCAGCCAGCGCTCACTCTCCAGACTCCCCAGGCTTTGCTTCTGTCCAAGCACAGGCCACACTCAGGCTCCTTGCTTCACTCTCTATTCTATTTTCCTACGTTACTTTTCTTGAGAACAACATCAACGTGGTTCTATTTGGTTTTGATTTTTAAATCTAACTCTCCCACTAGAAGATAAGCTGCATGATGCTGGGCACTCTTTTGTAGTCACGGCTGTGTCTCTAGGCCCTAGAACAGGAGCTTACAGAAAGCGGGCATTCGATACATATCTGTGAATGAGTGAGAGTGTAGAAAGAGAGGAAGATGCGGTGAACCAAACAGGATTCCATAAACCCAGCAGGAAGCAGGGTCGATATGGCTAAAATGAAATCAACTGGCTTCCAAAACTTGTGCTGGTTCGTGTTTTAGTGTCTTAACAAATCCCCTCAAGTATCAAACCCATCCTAAAACCAATCTGTTATGATAACTTTTCGGAAGAATCAGTATTGAATAATCTCAGGCTCACTTTTGCTTTCAACCTATTTTTCTCTAAAAAAAAAAAAAAGACAAGCAGCTGGAGGATAAAATAACATAATAGAATGGCTAAAATAAAAGAATCTATTGGAGTAAGATCAGGATTTGGTGTAGGATGACACAAACTCTTTTAAGCACTTGCTTACTCAATCCGTTAAAATATTATGAAGCCAGGTGAGGCAGGAGGATGGCTTGAGCTCAGCAGTTCGAGGCCAGCCTGGACAACATAGTGAGACCCGCCCCCCCATCTCTAAGTATATATACACTACGTCACCAAAACAGCATATTGCATCTGCCATTAACTTGCCTGGAATCTGTAATTTCTTCTCAACAAAACCAGCAACTCTTTCTTATTTAGGTTGATGTCATTGTCTAATATAAACTTCTGCCTTCTGAGTTCTGTCTTCTGAGGTTCTGTTGCTCTTTGACCGGAGTCACTGTGTAAAAGATGCAGTCAATCGCAGTGTCTGAGGACTGAGGAAGAGGCTCTGGGCTGATTTCACTTCACGATGCCATCTCCCAGTGGGCCCCTTTTGGTTGCAAGGTTGGCTGGTACTGGAAGTGATTCCTCCAGTTCCTGGAGTCACCAAAATTTCTCTGTGTTGGGATCCTATTTGACAAAAAGCTGCAATGATCTTGAGAACAAGGCCAACTTTAAGGTCTTCCAGAACCAGGTCCATCTTTCGTTCACATCTGTTTCCTTTTTCATGGTCCCAAAAGAATCTGTCACTCTTCTTTGTCACTGTGCTCCACCTGAGCCTACTTATTCCCAATTTTACACGGTTGTTCATGACTTTCACTGCTTCCTGCAATACCTCTTAGCTGCTTTTCTGCCTCTGAAAACCCTAGGCCAAATTCAATTCCTTTATTGATTTTTCCTGAATGCCAGCTCCTAGTTACCTCTTTGGTTGCTAATAGTCCTTAAAAATAAGTCTTTCACTTTGGAACTTTGTCATAATCTGTTTTACCCTTCTATTTAATTATTATCACTATAATTATAAAATAAACTAATAATAGTAATTCTAGTTACTATTATTACCCTACATGCATCTTGCTTACATCATCTCATTTGATCCTTGTAGTAATCTGAGGTAGGACTTAATGTTGTTACCATTTTACAGGTAGGAAAACTGAGGCTTAGAGAACTTGCTCAAGGCCGCACAGTCAGCAAGCAGCAGAGCAGGTCCTCGTTCTCAGCTCTGGGAAGCCTCGCAAGCCTTGCTCTTACCACAGGGCTTGAGCCACTCTTGCCCTTGAAGGACAGCTCTTTATCTCATGCTTCTCTCTTCAGTTCTCAGAGTGCCAAGCACCTGGAAGTCCTTAATACCTACCCGGGAGTCAAAAATGACAAAAACCCACCTCTGTGATGCTACGTTATGAAATCATACCTGCCAGAGGAGGTTCTGTAGGACCCCCTTTTTCAGATCAGTATCACTGAGATGAGTGAGTTACAAAAGGCTGGTCTGAATTCATTTTGCAGGAAAGACCTAATCCCGACCTCTGACTGTCTCGTGGGTGAGGCCGGGGAGGCAGCAGTGGAAATAATAAGTGGGATTAGACAGACCTGAGTCAGAAACCCAGCTCTGAGATGCTGAGTGACCCTGAGCAAACACCTCACCCCTGAGACACAGAGGTGGGGGGAGGAGTGGGTATAAACGCTGATGAGAGTGGTGTCTCCTCACAGAGCTTTGTGGGAGAATAAATGAGATGCTTGTGTAAGTCCTGTGACATGGCACTCGGCTAGGGTGGTGTTCCATATTTTCCCTTCTTTTTGTTAAAACAAACAACAAACAAACAAACAAAATAAAAACAAAAATAACCAGAGGTCTTTTACAAACAGTTCAAAGAATGGTGACAAAAGCCTCAAGTTCTGACTGTTGTTAGAAGTGGCTCTGTCCTGAGTGTGAAACACCACTTTTCTCCTTGTCTGTTTCCTGGAGCCAGGAAATTTGGGATTGGTGAGACAAGGGAATTTTCTGTTAGTTAAAAAAAAACAACAACAACTTTGTGAAGAGCTTGGGGAGGGCAAACCTGGAGGTGCTGGGCCTCCACAGCTGCTCAGAGCAGAGCCCTGCTGGGCCTGTCCAGCTGTCCCCAGGGACAGAGCTTCCTCATCTGCCATCTCTGGAGTGGCTCCCTTGGAGTGGCAGTTGGCACCAGTGTTCCTGCCCGCTATGCAAGCCCATCTCTTAGAGGCTGGGAGGCAGGAGGATCCTTTCTGAAAGCTTCTATTGCTATGTTTCTTCTCTGAGTGCCACTCTACCCCAGTCAGGGAGCCCTTTAGTTGACCCTGAATGCCTAACCAGGGTCTCATAGACACTGCTTCCACCTGGCCTGACACCCGCCTCCTTAACTACACTGCGCTCACACATTCAACGTGAAATAGCTCTGGAGGCTGCACCACCTCCAAGAGCCAGGGAAGTGGTTGGGAAGATGGAGAAAAACCCTCAAGAAAGAGAGAAAGCTTAAGACCATTGTCCTTTTTTTTTCTTTCTTTCTTTCTTTTTTTTTTGCAAGACAGCAATGCCTTTTGCAGCACTTTTAAATGGTTGCCAGGGAAACAGAGCAAGGGAGAGGAGAAAGGTTACATGGATGCTGGATAAAGCTAATGCACCTTTTCAAAACATCAACTGACAAGTGCTTAAGGCTCCAGAGCTTCTGGTAATGTCTCATTTTCAAAGTTTCCCTGATAGAGCCTCAAGTACCTTGATATCATCATTAACAGTATTTTAATCGTTTGTACACTATAGTTTGTCTCCACTGAAGACTTGTGCTGGTGAGTTTCATGGAACATGGTCTTATGAGACGGCTCTTTTTGCGTAGTTGGAAAGAAGCGGCTGGCATGCTGGACCACAGGTTCAGAAGCCTTGGCATGAAGCAGCATGGCTCTGAAGAAATCATCTCTAGCTTCCTCTCCCTGGAAGTAGGAGGACAGTGACTGAAATGCAGCCACAGACCATGAAGTCTACTGTGTGTGAGAAGATGTGTGTGGCTGTGTGAGTGTGAGAGCGTGAAAAAGACTGGTGCAGCAGTGAGCCTGCCGAAAGACATTTCTCCCAGGGGTGTGGTTCCTGGATGAGCTGCCTGCTCTGCTATATCCCAAATATTTAGGAGCTCGTTCACTTCCTCGATGAGCTGCCTACTCTGCTATATCCCGAATATTTAGGAGCTCGTTCACTTCCTCGAGCTTGCTCGTGAATGTTGATTCAAACTTAGTTTCACCACTGTGGCCTCTAGAGAGTATTTATAACCTTGGCTCTCTGAAGCATTCCCCCACTTTATATTTTGGGTGTCCCCTCAGCATTTATTTGCTCCCTTTGTACTGTATTACTTTGCACATGCTTATATATTGTCTTGGGTTCTTACATCTCTGTATATTTCCTAGTGGAGTCTCACATATGGCTCTCCATGGCAGTGCCTAATGCAGGCTAACTTTTAGTCAATGCATAACACACGCTCAATGCCTACACACTGTTCTTTTCTCAATAACAGGAAAAAGGGTCTTCCGAACTGATGAGTATTGAGACCTTCAATTTGGCTCTCTGTATCAATGCTTACAGCAGCCTGACTAGCATGGGTCATGGCTAGAGGTGGAGACAAAGTTTGAAATGAGCTAAGACCATATCCTCAGGAAAGCACTGAGTTGAAATACTAGAAAGAACCAGTTTAAGAGAGGTGGACACCGGAATGATGTCCTAAAAGTTCAAAGTTGGGAGGCAAAAGTTTCAAAACAAAAGTAATGAGGGGGAGACAGTGCTGGCTGGGAAAACTTCAGCTGGGGTCAATGGATTGTTTTATGGAGAAGTGAGTGCATAAAAAATGGGCCAGGAGTCCCCCCTGAATTGGTACAGAGTGGTTCAGTGGCTTGCCTAAAATCGTTCGAGGAGTTGCAACATAGGCACGTATTTTCTGTCTTCAAATTCTCTGTTTATGTCTACTACCTTTGCATGAGCCATAATATATTTTAAAACACAGTGAATACTAACTGTGGGCAGAATAGGCTAACGAAGCTTTGCTATCTAGACCAGGGTAGACACAAATGCCAAGGATCACTTAGCGTGAGGTGATTAGAGTAGGTACGCATGACACAAAGCATTATGCTATGTATAAGGTCCACTGTCCTGGAAAGACTTTCTGCCTGGGAGAACAATCTTCTAATGCTCTCTTGTCTGCTAGAATGCGATCTGAGTTTGTGGCAAGACAGAAATGAATAGAGACATTTTTTGCCCCTGTGTGTCACGTAGATGCTACTGTGATATAATGGGAAACTTTTAAGGCTGCTTTTCACATGAACATGGAGGGAGACCTCAGCGGAAAGCAATTATGATTTAACCTCAGGAAGACATCCCCCTGTTCTGAGGAATGTGGTGTAAAATGTGACACTAGCAGGCTTGATTAATCCATGTTTTAATCTGGATTCTAATACAGAAGTTTGGCTTTTCCTTTGGATTCCAGGAAGAGAAGTAGTTATATTCTTCTAATCTGATCAAGGAGATGGGAAGGGTCATTTCTTTTTGAAAAGTATTTTAGGAAAGAAAATTTCATGATCCTACTAATTACTTTTGTGCAATTTCTAAAAATATTTTCAGGCAAAAACATCTTCTGCTCTTATCTAATCAGATGTCCTTCCCATAATCCTTCATTCCTGGAGGGTTTCTGAGGGAGGTGTGAAAATATTGACATTGGGGATGGGATGGGAAATGCCTCTTTATCACTGGCAGTTCCAGTTTCCAACATATCCCAGTGCTAATCTAGTAGAGTTGGTATGCAGTGTGCAGTCTACTTCCTTTTGAACCTAAGTCTCAAGTATTTACCATTTTCTGTATGGTTCAATAATGAAGTAATAACCAACATTATCAAGCAGGGAGAAAGGGGGAGCCCAGGAAAAAGACCTTGGCTCTGCTCACCAGTTCCTGAGCATAATGTGAAAGAGGAAGTCCATTCACGAGCACGACGTTGTCATGCACCAGAACCCTGCCTGTTAGGAACATGGCCCTATCATCTGATCAGTCACATCGATGACTCCATTGATCTTGGGAATACGTAAGAATTTGAGAAGGAAGCAGAAGGAAAAGTGGGCAAAGAACACATTTAGAGAAAATGTTTAGTAGGACGTATTGTAATTTACCTGGAATTCCGACTCAACCTGTTTTGGATGGAACTAGGTGTCTTAACATTTAATTTATAGCATAATTGCATTTCGGTATTTTGAAGGAATTATTATATATGTATACATTATATATAATGTGTATATACTTACACATTATATATAATGAGTATATAATTACATTATATATAATACTTGTACATTATATATAACGTATAAGTATATAATATATATTATAAAAAGTATATAAAATATATGACTATGAGCCATCACAACTTTTGCATTAGTAGTGTCTTGGTTGGCATGGAGCGCTATACCAAAAATACCAGAGATAGAGTGGCTTAGATAGCAGGCATTTATTTCTCCTAGTTCTGGAGGCTGGGAACTCCAAGATCATGGTGCCAGCATATCTGGTGTCTGGGAACTCCAAGATCACGGTGCCAGCAGATCTGGTGTCTGGTGAAGAGCCACTTCCTGGCTTGTAGACAGTTGTCTTTTGGCTATGTGCTTGCATGATTGAGGGTGGGACCTCTCAGTCTCTTTTCACTTCTTAAAAGAAGACTAATACCATCATTGGGACTCCATCTTCGTGAATTTATCTAAACCACATCACTTCTCAAAACCCCCACTTCCTAAATCCATCACATTGGTGCTTAGGGTTTCAACATATGAATTTTGGAGAGACACAAACATGTAGTCTTTAATAATAACTAGTAAGACCACTCTTGTGTCGGTGCAGTGATCCATTGGAATAGTAGCCATGTGGATACAACTGTGGTTACGTCACTGACTGGGTATTCACAGCATAGAAAATCACATCATTATCTCACACCATTTACTAAAGGAAGTCATTTTTGAATTATGAAAATGCTTTTATTTATTTTTTAATTTTTTTTTTTTTGAGACAGAGTTTTGCTCTTGTTGCCCAGGCTGGAGTACAATGGTGCAATCTTGGCTCACCACAATCTCCACCTCCCGGGTTCAAGTGATTCTCCTGCCTCAGCCTCCCGAGTAGCTGGGATTACAGGCATGCACCACCATGCCCAGCTAATTTTGTGGTTTTTTTAGTAGAGACGGTGTTTCTTCATGTTGGTCAGGCTGGTCTCAAACTCCGGAGCTCAGGTGATCTGCTTGCCTCGGCCTCCCAAAGTGCTGGGATTACATGCATGAGCCACTGCACCTGGCCCGAAATGCTTTTAATTATCCTAATATGATTTTTTAAATGAATGAATATCGAAAATATATTTAGAACAATGCCAATGTCCAAATGCCTTTAGTGATTAGAGTTGAAATTATAATATTATAAGGACTTAAGTTATATGGATTAAAGAACGATTATTGCATAGTTTCACAGTCCTTGCCATTTTTTTAAAGGGACTTACTTATTGCCTCATTTAATTCTCATAACAATTCTTAGTGGTTAGAACAACTATCCTTTTGTGGGAGAAGAATTGAGTCACGCCACTTGATGGACACGAGCACAGACCTGCACCACGTTGAGCTCATGTCTGTATGATTCTCAGGATCAAGTTCTTTCTAATATCCTAAAGTGTCAAAAATGTTTTCAGGTTTTTAACCTAGGTGTGCTAAGAAAAGATTCAGGTATATGAGTGGGGAAATTGGTTTACCAATGAGCCTGTTTACTTTGTTTCAGAGGTACCTGATGATGGGATATACAAAGTCTCAGAAGACAGAGGTACTGAATTGAAGGCTGGCTGGGAGTGCTCACCTCAATTTGAGAGTCTTTGGAAGTGAGTGCATGAGACAGGATAAGTTCTGTCAGGCTCAGGATATACTGGGTTTCAAACAGCAGAGGCTTCCTTAGGTAGTATCAGTTATGAGGAATACAGACATCAGGAAAGGTAAGACAAATAGGATACTGCACCCTCTGTCGCCCATGCTGGCACCCAGTGGATGCTGGATTTGAACTTTGAGCTTCACGTCATACTGTCCCTTCATCACATTGCCCTTTAAGCAAGCAACTTGAGAGTAAGGATTCGGTGCTGCATACAGTTACATCAAATACCTGGTATATCATCTGACACAAAGTAAACATTTAATAAATATTTGTTGAGAAATTGAACTCATAAGTAAATCCATAAATACTTTGGAATAAATACAGATCTCTGGTTGCCAACTTCCCAGGAAATGTTGTAGTTTAGAATTGTGTTCTTGCTTTCATAATGCCTCCCCTTCATGGCCTCTGTTTATTTTTTAAAAATTCAATGATATGAAAATTAATTTTGAGAATATTTTAAGAAGTTATGGCCCCACAGAGATATTCTGGCACATTACGAAACAGACTTTGGGAATCACTGACCTAGATACAGTAGCGAGGTGATAGGTGCTACATAAATATAATAAATTATACTGAGAGGGCTCCCCAGGCCTTTCTCTCCTACCAATGCAGATGGTACAGAAATAGTCTGAAGAAACATTGAAGAATGTCTCAGGGCAGAATAACTTAACACCTTGGGCTGCTTTTTCTACCCATTTTCACTTTGTTTTATTTAATACAAAACCCATTCATTCAACAAACATACACTAATGGAGTGTGTATATTTATGATATGCCAGGCGGAAGATGTGGCTCTGAGAAAGTAACAGTGAACCAAGCTTGCCTGGTCTTCCCATTCCCATGGAGCCAATAGCCAAGGGGCAGGGAAGGACCAGACTTAATTAAAGGAGCACATAAATAGATACATCACAGATACGTTATTGTTAGTTTCACTCCTTCAGTTAAAATGCAGGTAGTAAGAATAAGTCAGCTCTACTCTTAGCATCTTTTCCTGACTATTTATCCTTCGACACCTGCTTCTCCCTTTTCTTTCTGTACCCTCTGACTCTTCTAAGCAATATGCACATTTAGAAGTGACAGGTTAGATTCAAATACTGATCAAGTTATATTTTTTTCTTTTTTGCACAGGGTGGGGGAAACAGATAAACACAAATCAAATAACACCTGCCTTTTTTTAAGATTGTACTCCTGTAGTGGAAGTGCAATCTGTTTGTCGAAATAGGTTGAATAAGCAAAAACGAGTCCAAGTGACTGAGCTGTACCAAAACACTGATGGGGTCCAGAGAGGCATTGATTTTGACTATACTTTAAGACTTAGTGCATATTTAATTATGATTATAATGATGATAAGCTAGCTTTGGGCTCTGGTACATTTGAGAGATAACATCATTCAGGAATTCAGAAAATAATATAATGAACACAAATTTTTGTCCTCATCTTTCCTTTTCAATCTTCTTATCACACACTCTCTTCCCTTGCCTCCACCCCAACATACACAAATACACAACATCTTGATCATCTGGCTATCAGCTGGTGGGATTTTCCAGGAGATAATTATTAGGTTGGTATTATGTCCCACCCATGAAATTTTCTGCATCTGCAGCAGTACTTTTCTTGGCTATAGCTGGTTGATTGGTGCCTGTGGGTAGTTCTTTTTCAGACATCACAGCTGTTTACAAAGTTTGTTCCAGAATACTAGTTAGGGAGGAAAAAAACTTTTTCTTCTACCCACTTAGGTTCATTGCCTGGGACCTGGCAAATTATACGGACAAAATAAAGACAAAGAGGACAAACCCATAAAAATGTATTTACAGAGGCAGCATGCAAACACGTGGGAAGGAACCCAGTGATAAGGGACAAAAGGGTGCTTAGGACTTGAGCTTCTATAACATCTTAACAAAGAACAATAAATGTATAGGGAAGTGACAAGACAGAGGAAAAGAGGATCAGGCTTTTTGGGGTGACAAACTGTGAGGAGATAAATATGTGGGGAAAAGTAATTAAAGATACAAGTTATTTCAGTAAGATTTGTTATATAGATTCTGCTTGGCGTCATTTCTGAGCTGACAGGAGTTGAGTTATCTCAGATTATTAAGGGTCTAAGCCTGCTTTCACGCAAACGTGCTTGGGTTGGGGGGTGGGAGGCTTTTTTTCCATCTGCTGTTGCTCAATTGTTTTCAGCTCAAAATCATCTCTATGCCACGTGGCATATTTTGGGTTAGCGTATTTTGATCCTCTTCATTAGTAACCCTTCTTGACATTCTCACCTTTCTGAGAGTTCAATACAAGGTTGAAGGTACCACATGCTACTACAGTCTTTGGTTTGGTTTTTAATTAATGTAAAATAGCTGATTTAACTGCAAAATAATGAAGAGACTTAAACAACTTTCAATAAAGGATGAGTCTTGTGTTTTCAAAACACCAGGAGCTGTAAGTAAGTACAGTATGACAAACAGAGCTCTGATTCTACAGAACCACAGGGAGCGGCTTCCTCACATGGACACTGTAGAAGGGAGCACAGCCCAAACTGAGCAGTCCATCAAGCTTGTGGAGGACAAGCTATATGTTCCTCCAAGAAGGTCAGACTTTCATGTTACAAGTTTTATAAGTCACAGGACATTCTTTATAGAAT
This sequence comes from Pan paniscus, assembly GCF_029289425.2. NCBI lineage: Eukaryota > Metazoa > Chordata > Mammalia > Primates > Hominidae > Pan > Pan paniscus. The sequence continues at coordinate 133,424,382 of NC_073258.2, read as the reverse complement.
TAGACATTCAGATATTCCTTGATCACCTCAAACTGAAAAATAAAATAGCAAGTTTACACTAGTGGAAGATGTATGCACTTGTGTGTATGAGTGAAGCAGGGAGGGTATTTAAACTTCTTAGACCAAAGAATGTAATCTACTCTTCAACAGATAAGCTTGTAAAACTTTCTGGCACTTAGGAATTTTCTGGTCCTAAGCATGAAGTACAGGTGACATTATACAATTAAAAGGGTGTACTGCAAAAGAATAGACATGAGTTTTGAGGTTTGGATCCTGGCTTCACTAGTTCTTCGTTATTCAAATACAGGTAAGGGGCTTAGCTTCTCAGCCCATGTCTCCTTCTCTAAAGCGAGAATAGCAATGCTTCCCACTCTAGCACAATTCCTGCCTGATCTCAGTGCATGCTCCCTACCTCTTAGCTTTGTCCAGAGCAGAGCTATCTAGGTGTCCTACAGGGGGAGAGCTAAGTGTCTGATTAATATTGAGCAGTTAGATGAGGGAAGGGAGACAGTGGAAGACTGGGGGCGATTTATAGAGGCGAAAGATAGGAACACCCCTTGACTTCATTCTGAGCGTAGAGATACCAATGGCTTTGCTCCAACAAATGCCACTGTTTCCACTTTTGATCTCTGGTTGCCCAACTCTCTTTCTCTTCTTTCCCATTTCACTGAATCCTGTAGCATCTCATAGTTTATTCTAAGACTATACCAGAATAAGGAATAAATTTGTTTTGTTGCTGTTTAGAATGTCCAAGGGCCTTTTTGACCCAGTAATTTTACCCAAGAAAAATTTTCATGAAGAAATTGTTCAAAAGTAGAAGGAAGCTGTCTACACAGCATGATTTTTAATTGGAGAAAAAGTAAAAGTAAAGGTCAGCAACATGGGAATGGCTAAGCAAGTTATCCTATATTCATTCAAAGAGCTATTTTAAATAGAAATTATGAAGAATATATAGTATCACATAAATGATTATAGTAGAATAATTGTTCGGATGGAAATTATAAATTTTTCTTATGTTCTAGTTATATAATCATTCCCATTCACGTATCCACAAATATTAACACATACAAGATCTAATAGACTATATGATGTGTCGAAAAGTTGGGATCGTGTGATTTTTCATCTCTATTGTCTTTATAACTGCTATTATATTTGTAAAACAACAAAAACTCTGGGGAATAAGTACTACGGGACAAAAAACTGCAACCCAAGGATTAATCTTTTGCCCTTGAAAAATAAAAGAGGTGCGAGATCTCTGTTTGGAATCTAATTTTACTATGCTTTCTACTCTCATTTTTATAAACTTTGACCTCCTTGCAAACCACTAACCTGTAGTTACGGAAGAATTTGGAGACTAGGCAGTCTGTTCTTTTTATTTTTTTCCAGTCACACTACTAACCAGGAGACAACAGTGTCCACATGGAGATAATTCAACACCTTGATTTGAGATGTTCTCTTCATCTCCAAGGAACAAAATCCACTTCACTTTCCTCATTCCTATTCCACGACAACAAACTGAACATTTCATCATCAGGGAATTGTAAAAATTATCTATTGCTATATACCAATGACTTTGAAAATTATCATCTTAAAATAATAATAATAGTCTCATCATCTCAGTTTCTGTGGGTCAGGCATGCATGAGTGGTTCCACTGGGTGGTCCCAGCTCTGAGTCTCAGGAGGTTGTAGTCAATATGTCAATGGGGCAGTGGTCATAAGGGCTTACCTGGGGCTGAAGGATCTGCTCACTAGTGCCTTGGCAATTTGGCATTGACCACTGGCAGGAGGCTTTAAGTTCATATCATGTGTCCCTCTCCATAAGGCTGTTTGAATGTCCCCATGACATGGCAGTGATCTAAGAAAGAGATCATGGTAGACACTTCAATGTCTTTTATGATGTAACTTCAGGAGTTACCCACTGTCACTTCTTCTGTAGTTCACTGGACACACAAATCAACCATAATTCAGTGTGGAAGGGTTCTGTAGTGGGGCATAACTGCCAGGAGGCAAGGATGGTTGGGGGCATTTTAGAAGTTGGCCATCACAGTTCACCCTCTGTCCCTTAACCATTCATATTCCTCCAAAACGTAAAATGCACTTACCCCCTCCCAAAGCACTGAAAAGTTTTACCCCATTACAGTGTCTGATTGGAATTCAGAATCCCATCATTTACATCAGTTCTAGGTGAGGATGATGGTCCTTCAGTGTGCTTCCTTCCATATAGCCTTGAGTAGCTTCTCTCAATCAGAAAACCTAAGAACTGAAGAGACAGTTTTTCCTGCTCTCCCCACCACACACACTGGCACACATACTCTCACACACATTCAACATGTCATAGAAGGACAGGCATAGCATAAGCACTGTCAATTGTACCATTCAAAAAAGAGGACAACAGGATATACATAGGAGTTGCTGGTTCATAATAATTCTGAAATCCAGCAAAGTACATATTGACAGTTCCTTGATTCAGACACAAGGCCTGGGCTATTTCTCCATGGTTCTTAGCTCTGTCGTCTGGGCTCTTGATTTTACCTTCTCAGTCATTTTTTCTTTCCCTTTAAAGGCAGTCTTGTTCACAACTGAGTGTTTCTTTTTCCGGCTGCTTCTTGGGTGTAGATGTTTGGGCATCCAAAGATCTCTTTAATTTTGTACCATCTTTGTTTTCTTTCAATCCAATCTGACAGGATATCTGTCAATAAAATTCTTTTGTGGCCAGGTGCGGTGGCTCACGCCTGTAATCCCAGCACTTTGGGAGGCCGAGGCAGGCGGATCACAAGGTCAGGAGATCGAGACCATCCTGGCTAACATGGTGAAACCGCGTCTCTACTAAAAATACAAAAAATTAGTCGGGCGTAGTGGTGGGTGCCTGTAGTCCCAGCTACTCGGGAGGCTGAGGTAGGAGAGTGGTGTAAACCCAGGAGGAACTTGCAGTGAGCCAAGATTGCACCACTGCACTCCAGCCTGGGCAACAGAGTGAGACTCTGTCTCAAGAAAAACAACAACAACAACAACAACAATTATTTTGTGAGATGTATAGGTCCCTTGTGAGTATTACTGAGGTTCATTTTATTAGAAGAAAAAATATTCAAAGATCTCTTCCAGAGAAGTCTTTGTCTATCGTGGGTTTCTGCCCTTAGACAAACTTTTAAACTTCTAAGAAGCCCTGTTGTCTTACTGAATGGTTCTCTGAGGCGCCAACCTAAATCTTTCTGAGATCTTAACAAAAGATTTCACAACTACACTCTCGGTTTAATGTTTAATACCAAGTTTGCCTGTTAGTTTCCTAGGCTATATTTTTTCCCAGAAGCTATTTTTTAAAATTTTACTATCAATCACCATCTAGAGATTCTGGGAGTATTCAAAACCAGTACGCTCTGGGTCCTTTATATTTAAAAGTGTTTTCTCTAGTTCATCTCTCATTTTAGTATAAAAAGCATGAAAAACTTAGGTACACCTTCAACTCTGCCTGGAAATCTTATCTAGATCACCTAGTTAGATAGATTTTGTACTTTTATATGTTGCAGGCGATAGTTTTGCTAAGCTTTCTGCCCCACATAATAGCAATCACCTTTCTTTCAGTTTCCAGTGACATTTTTTTCACTTTTCTGTAAAAGATCACTCATTACCTTCTCAAGAACCATTAGGCTTATGCTACCAGTCTCTTTAAACTTATTTAGGCTTTCTGTAACGTTCATCAATATCCTGTAGCCTTTGCATTGTCTGTACTTTACGTTTTTACAGTCGGCAGCACCTCTTTTCTAGGCACCAAATTTTGTATTAATTACTTATTGCTATGTAGCAAATTACTCCCAATCCATAGTGGATTAAAACCACAATAATGTTGATCTCCTACAAGTTTTGTGGGCCAGAAATTCAAGAATAAGTTAGATAAGTGTTTCAGGCTTGAGTTTCTCATGAAGATGCTGTCATGATGTCTGCATCTGAAGGTATGAGTGGAACTGGAGGATCAACTTCCAATGTGGTTCACTCATATGGCTAGCAACTGGCTGCTGGCTATTTGTAGGATGCTTCAGTTCCCCACATTGTGGATTTATTGGTCTGCTTGAATGATTTCATAAAGTGGTGTCTGGCTTCCTCCAGAGTGAGTCATTCAAGAAATACCAAGGTGGAAACTGCAACGCCTTTTGTGATGCTACTGTGGGAGTCAGATACCATCACATCTGACACATGTTACTGGATGCACAGGCCTCTCTGGATTCCGTGTAGGAGGGTTCTACTTAAGAAAGTGGGGATTGCTGCAGAATAGGGGAGGCATCTGGGGGCCTGGCTATCCCAAAGATTCTTTATCTTAAAATCTGAAGCTCCATTGTGTGTATATGTGTTTCCTACCATTTATTGAATATTTACCATATATCAAGAATTATGATAAGTACTTTAGATAGGTTATTGTATCTAGTCTTCATAAAAACACTCTGAGATAAATGTTACTATCCCATCGTACACATAAGAAAACTGAGTCACATAAAATTTAAGTAATTTACTCAATGTCATACACCTAGGCATGGCAAGACTGGAATTTAATTTTAATTCAATGTAATTCAAAATCTTGAGATTTTAACTCTGACTTGATACTTCTTTTGACTGTCTCATATGTTCCCTCTCAGTACACCTGCCTTCAACTTTAGAGATTCCTAGTCCTGTTTTCTCCCAATCTGTCAGCATCTCCGTGGGCTAGTTTCTTTTCTTACCCAGCTCATCTCATCTCTTTCTCAGCACACTTTTCTCTCTTTTGTAACCTTTGTGTTTTCCACAACACTTACCACGGTGGATCAATGTGACACTCAAATTCTTTGTTTCATACCCAGGTTACTGAGCTCAGGTGAAGAAAATGTCACACATTCTGGATTTGTGCCACTACTAATGTGTGGTCTCTAGCTCCAGCTGAACCTCAAAAGGCCGCACAATTATTTCTATCTTTGACCAGGTCTCTCTCCCATTCTTAGGATTACCATTCCAAACCTTCACTATCTTGAACCCCATCCTACCCTTTTCAATCTCAGCAAGTAGAATGATCTTCTAATTCCTCTCAGCTACACACATATATCCAATTTATTTCCCCCTGTTTCTAAATATTATGTGCCTCTTAGCGGACAAGCTGAAATCTTCTGCTTCTTCTTTTAATCCTCTTTTGCTCATCTACTATGGGTCATTGCTATATGAATTATCTCCTTTGTCTTGTATCTATACCTCCCTTCGCCTTCTTACTGCCTGCTCTCTCCTTTCCCTGAGTCATGTGGCTTCCATGACTTTAACTATCATTCTCAAGGAAATCTTTAGCCAAGGCTTCTATTTTCTTTCTCAGTCACCCATCTTTGTTAAATGTTCGCTCCCAGAATTATTTCATCTTCGTGATGATTTTTATCTTTTTGTGTGTTTGTAATAATAAAGTAAAACATATCATTGAGATAATGTGAAAAGAAATGAAAATTTATAACAAATAAAAAGCCTTCCACTCACCACCTTCCCACTACTCTATCTCATCTTCCAGAGAAACTATCTTTCAATATTTAGTGTGTCTCCTTTTAATCATTCTGCCCTCAATAATACTACTACTTCTGTGTCCTTTCCTCCTAAGCCCCAGATACTTGCCTGCTGTTCTTCAGGTAAATTCCACCAAGGCTGCTTCCGTAGTGGTCACCATTAATCTCTAAATACTGAATTCAGTGGACACATTTCAACCTGTGTCATTCAAGACTTTTCTGCCTTATTTCATGCAGTTCAATTGTTCTCTGTCTCATCCTTTCTTATAACCTAACAATCTCTCTTGGTTTGCTGTCCATATGGGGCCTTTCTTCCAGGTCTCCTTTCTTTCAGGTCTCCTTTCTGGACTTCTCTCCCTGAAGCCTCCCCTTACACACTGGGGTTGTAGGGTGCCAGCTTTATTCCTCACTGTTCTCTTTCATCCTCCCTGAGAATTCATCTTTATCATCATCATTTTAACTACCGTTTCATGATGATGACTGTTATAGCCACATCTCCAGTGAAGACCACTCTCTCAAGATGTATGCATGGAAATATCTCAAGCAGGAACCTCAGACTCAATACCCTCAAGATAAACCCATCAATACCTCCCCATTTACTACTTCATCTATAACCCCTTTCTCCCTTAACAACACCACAATCTCTCTTAGCAAGTCTTGTCAGAAACCTGGGATTTGTCCACGAATTTTCCTTTCATTTATCCCCCACTTAGGTGTATGACTTAGTTGTCATTGGGTACAGTAGATTTTTGTCTTAAATATTTTTTGAATCATTCACCTCTTTTCCAACTTCTGTAGTAGTGACTTAATTTAGGTCCTTATTATTCTTGTTCAAACTTTAAAAACATATTCTCCTAACTAGTATATCTGCCTATAAACATTCTCCCACCAGCACTTGCTGTGTCTCACCATACATCCCCATCTCCTCCAAAACATATAGAACTGATAATTCTCTTTGGACACAGTGTTCTCTTTAAAATAATACTTATTAAATCCATGCATAATTCCTCATGCTGTCAGCAAACTCAAATCCATTCTCTTAGTACGTATGGTATACAATATGATCACACCCTGTAATTTTTTCCAACCTCACCTTTCATCCTTCTTTCATATCCTATTACTTCTACCTCTATTTAATAATCCTGATACACCTATTTGCTTTGCATTTCCTACATGCAGTTGACAATTGTATTTCTTTTTGCCATGACTTAAATTGTGTTATCTTTCTAGAAGGCTTTCCTTAGTATCCCCAACCCTGTTAGCTGCTTATTCATCATCAAGAGTCAACTCAAAAATTGTTAACATTCTAATTTTCTGGAAAATCTTTTCTTAATTCCCCATCATAGTTAGATGCCCCTCTGTGGACTAACACAACACACTCAAATCATTGCAAGCCTAACATGAAGACCCATAACCTTACAATGGCCTCACAATGCACCCAGAATGTAGTTGGTGAATTATATAAATGTGCCAATTTTAGTGGATGAGTTAACATGTATAGATGTAACTCAACTTTTGATCATAGACTGGCTTATCTTTCATAGTCTGTAAGGCAATACACTGTGGCACATTTCTTTGTCTTAGTCTTATCTAAGAGAACCAAGCTTTATAACTCTTTAGACTAAGGTTGACTTGGATTGGCATCACCACCAGATTTATTAGGAGTGTTACACCCTTCTAGAAATTTGGAGGGTCTATTTGGTTTGGGTCCATATTCATTCCTAAACCACTCATTGTCCTGACTTTCTTGGGTCCTATGCTGATTTTTGAGTCTTTAGATTTGTGCTGCCAATGCAGTAGCCACTAGACATGAGTGACTAGTAAATTTAAATACACATTAATTAAAATTAAACATTTGCTTTCTTAATCACCCTATCCATAGTTCAAAAATCCAATAACCATATGTGGTTTCCCCACTGGACAGGACAGTTGATGGAACATTTCATTATCACAGAAAGTTCTCCTGAACTGCACAGCTCTAGATTCAAACAACAATAATAACGAAGCAGACAGAACAACAAACAGATGAAAAAACATACCTTTTTCTTACATCAAGGGCTGTTTTTCTAGGTTCAAGACTATCCTGAGCTGATCCTTCCAAATCCTTTTTTCACATGTTCAGTTTGCAAGACTGATATTCAGCAGCTGATTTTCCTTCTACAAATACAGGCTTCATGTGATGTTATAAGCCAGCTTTTGGATTTAATTTAATCTTCCTGATGGCCAACTGGGGTCTTGGTGGTCAAGCAGATTTTAACCACTTTCTGTCCACACCTTGTGCCTGTCTTAGTTTGGGCTGAAGGACACTCACATTTCCAGCTGATTTATGAAGCAGAGATTACGTCTTCTTTTGAGGCCAGTAAACATTCTAACATCCCCTGGTCCAGGTTATCAGAACAGCTCTCTTCCACAGAGAATTGTCCCTTTGACAGTTTATCACTCAGGTCCTTCTCCAGGGGGTTATCTTCCTGAGTTCCATCACCACATTTTTATACTATCAAAATTACATTACACAGAGAAGAAAATAATTGACATCGTATTTATCAAGGGAGGATCAGAGCTATTTTCCCACACCCGCTATTCTTCATTTCCTTTTAGAGTATTTTAGCCAATTATGCCTTTTTATTAAGAGAAGATTACTTGTTGTGTCTTTATTTTGTGGTTGTTTCCACTACAGTTAATTAATATGAAGCCATGGTCTTAAAGAATGTCTAGTATATGGATTGATTTGTGTTATTTATTAATTTTTATTTTAAATAGTCAACTGCACTTGGTACCTGTTACACCTTTAGTTAGGCTGCATAGAAGTCTCTACTGAAAATACAAAAAAAATTAGCTAGGTGTGGTGGCGGGTGCCTGTAATCCCAGCTACTCAGGAGGCTGAGGCAGATAATTCCTTGAACCCAGGAGGTGGAGTGTTCAGTGAGCTGAGATCATGCCACTGTACTCCAGCCTGGGTGACAGAGCAAGACTCTGTCTCAAAAAAAAAAAAAAAAGTCACATAGAAGACTACACTGGTAAACAAAATCCGAACCCTTTTCTCGAGGAACTCAGTTTGTTGTCTCTGTGGTGATGACTTAGAATAGTCTGTCCTGGAAAAGCATCCCTTTGGTGCCATATTAAGTAAGTTCTACTTGCCTTTGGTAGAATATCCTGCTCATCCCCTTCATGTGTACCTGGGCTGGCTTCTTCCTTCCTGTGTCTCCTGACAACTGTTCTCACTCATCAACCAACAAAGGCGGTCTGATGTTTTCTGACAAACTCCACGGCTGTCCTGCAGAAGGCATTTGAATGCAAACCACATGGACTAAGAATGTAATCTTAAGGCGTTAACACCAGCCTTTTCTCATTCTGGAACTCTTTTGACTGAGTAGATGCAATTGCTGCAAAGTCTTTCCCATTGGGAAAGTGTGATTAAACTGTGGCTGCTGAACCTTGGATGAGCAAAGGAGACAGATGATGTACCTGTCTGGGAGTTCCAGAATACACAGCTACTGGAGTAACATTAAGGATCTTTTGGCATTCTGTTCCTGACACAGGTGTGACTTATGCTCAAGTTTGACCAGCCCATTTAACCTTTGTCCAACCTTGGAAGAGTGTGTGTGTGTGTGTGTGTGTGTGTGTAATCTATAATATGGGTGTGTTCGGTTTTCACAGATCCAGGACATCATGAGATAGTGCAGCTGAATGTGCATTTTAAGATTAGTTAAACATCCATTCACGAGGGCTTTAAAAAAAGGTGCCTGGGTATGTACAATGTATCTTGCTTTTACTTGAGCTCTACAAGGATGTTGTTATATAAAATCATTGTGCATAATGTGAAGTGACAACGAGTCCAAGTGAGTCCACAGAAAGTTCATTTTTACTCTCATCTTCCCTGAGGCTGCTGCACTTCTCTCTTCCATCAGTGGCATTTGAGAAGAGTGCTACTTCTTGACCCCCTAACCAGCCTTTCTTTCACATTGAACTTGTTCACTTTCCTTTTCCTTCTGCTTTTATTTTATCTCCTCCTCGTTCTTCTCCTCCATCTCCTCATCCTCATTATTGCCTTTCTCCTCCATCTACTTTCTTAATTTTTTTTCATTGGGGCCCAGCCTTGGGGTGGTAGAAAGAGCACAGACCTGGCAGTAGTCAAAATTGAATGGGCATCTACTCAGCTACATATTTAATTCAGGGGAATTTTGTAATTTTTCTGAGTCTGTTTCCTTGTTTCCACATGGCATCAGGAATGTCTACCTTTCAGTATTATTATGATGATTAAATGAGTTCACATGGGCTATTTACATCATAGCACACAAATCCTGTTATATTTGATTAATTCAGCAAATATTTAGTAGCAGCTACTCTATGCCTGGTACTATTTTAGGCACTTAGGTTACAGCAGGAACAAGTTATACCCTGTCACCATGGAGGCTGTGTTGAAGTGGGGAGAGAACTTCAAAAACCAAACAAATCACAAGTGAGCAGGTGATAAAAAAAAATGCTAGAGAGAAAAGTAATTAGTAGCAATTAGTATATACTGTTATTATTATTGTTTTTATTATTGTATGTTATCTTCTGGCTGGCCCCTCTGCTATTTTCCTAGCGCCATCGTCTTTTGTCTCTTCTTGCAGCTCTGCACACCCAAACGATGCCTTCACAGTGATTCCAGGGCCTCAGGTTCCCCAGTGAGTTGACATGACTCCGCTTGAAAGAGAGATCAAATACAGAGAAGGAATGATTTATGAGACTCCTGTCACCCAGGCAGGACACTCTCAGCATATCCTCAAATAATTCGCAACTCCCTTTCTGCCTAGGGCTACAGGAGCCTGGCCAGGGGAGACAGGGTGCGGGCGCTGTCCGGGGTGGGCGGGCTGCGCCCGCACAGGTGTTCCCATGGAGCAGCCCTGCTTGTTACAGGCGCGGCATACGTTTTCGTCTTTCACCAGTTTACCCTGTAAATCAAACGTCCATGCTGTTCTTGAAGCTCCCTGGTGAGCTGTGTGGTAAACCTGTTTCTTCCTCCCTCTTAGCCGTCGAAGGGAACTTCTGAAGGACAAACCCCACTGCCCTTCAGATCTGTCCCAGCTTACCCGGCAGAGGAGCTGGGGAAGCCCAGAGCTGCGTGCACCAAGGGCTGGCTCAGGATCTTGGCCTGCACTCGGCCTTGCCACTCCTGAGCTGTCATATTACACCTAGCTTTCTTTTTAAGGGTGAATTTTTTTAGAATAGGGAACTAATCCTCCTCAGGAGATAATTTCATAGGGCTGTAGGAGGATATTTTATTCCATGAGTATTTTCCCGACTGGAGATTCCAGAGCAGAAGTGCCAGCCCCTGGGAGGTTTTAAAAATCACAATGCCTAGGACCTAGCCTAGGCCAATTAAATCATAATTGATGGGTATGGGACTCGATGTTAGCATGTTTTTAAAGACGCCTGGATGACTCCAGCGTGCAGTTGAGGTTGAGGATGACTGTGCTGGGCTCTAGGGCTCCGGGTGTGCCAGGAGAGCAGCTGGGGCTTCCGTTTATGCAGCACACAGGAAAGGCCCATGGCTATAGGGATGACAACAGAGCTCTTTCCTCCCCAGGAGAGCCCTGGCTGGCACAGAGGAGGCCTCCACGCCTGTTTGTTTTCTGAATGGACAGATAAATGGAGAAGCCCACAAGTTACCGGGAGAAATGAGGATGGGAACCTCGGTTCACCTAAATCTCTAGGCACAGGTGAAACGTCAGATCACCTAGTATTGAATAGCAGGGCTTTAGACTCAGAATACCTGGGTTTGCAATCCATTTACCTAACCACGTGACCTCAGGAGAGCGACCCTACCTCTCTATGCTGGTTTTCTTCTCTGTAAAACAGAACTCTTCATAGCACCTTCTCCAGAAGCCTGAGAAAATTAGTTGATTGATGTGTATATATAGTGCTCATGACAGTGTCTGTCACAAGTGAGTCCCCGATAAATGTTAGCAATCAGCGTAGTGCTAAGCGTTGATGAATGTGCAGTGTGTGTGAGGAGCTTCAGGAGCACAGAGAATGCTGGACTCATTCCGCATGGGGTCAGGGAAGGGTCCATAGATAAAAGACATTAAAATGGAGTTTTACTGTAGGATTATTTTATACTGAACAACTAGAAAAAGGAAGGGGTTTGGCAGGAAGTGCGGAGGGATGGGAGGTATTTCAGGCACATGGAACCATGTCCTTTACGTCTGTTGGATGAACGGTAACTTAAAGTAATAGAAGCAGGCCCAAATGGCCTTGCAGTTTTTTAACGCAGATAAATCCCCATCCTAACTCTCTGCTTCCTCTTCCACGGTCCTGCTTCTGGACCATGGCGGTTGGTTTTCCTAGCCACCATCCTGCCAGCCCCCACACACACTTACACTGCCCACTCAACTCCTTGGTTCTACAAGGAATCAGTTCAATATTTCTTTTGTAACTGGAAATAATCTCTCAAGCTACAAACTTAGACTAAGTCTTCAAAACTGTAACCTCATTATTATGAGGTTTTCTTAAAAAAAAAATGTTGATATGGTTTGGCTGTGTCCCTACCTAAATCTCATCTTGAATTTCCATGTGTTGTGGGAGGGACCCAGTGGGAGGTAATTGAATCATGGGATCAGGTCTTTCCCATGCTGTTCACATGATAGTGAATAAAAGTCTCATGAGATCTGGTGGTTCTATGAGGGGGAGATTCCCTGCACAAGCTTTCCCTTTGCCTGCCGCCATCCATGTAAGATGTGACTTGCTCCTACTTGCCTTCCACCATGATTGTGAAGCCTCCCCAGCCATGTGGAACTGTAAGTTGATTAAAACTCTTCCTTTTGTAAATTGCCCAGTCTCATGTCTGTCTTTATCAGCAGCATAAAAACAGTAGAGTGGGGCGCTGCTGAAAAGATACCCAAAAATGTATAAGCAACTTTGGAACTGGGTAACATGCAGAGGTTGGAACAGTTTGGAGGGCTCAGGAGAAGACAGGAAAACGTGGCAAAGTTTAAAACTTCCTAGAGACTTGTTGAATGGCTTTGCCCAAAATGTTGATAGCAATATGGACAATAAAGTCCAGGCTGAGATGGTCTCAGATGGAAATGAGGAATTTTGGGAAAACTAGAGCAAAGGTAACTCTTGTTATGTTTTAGCAAAGAGACTGGTAGCATTTTGCCCCTGCCTAAGAGATTTGTGGAACTTTGAACGTGAGAGAGATGATTTATGGTATCTGGCAGAGAAATTTCTTTTTTTTTTTTTTTGAGATGGAGTCTCGCTGTTGCCCAGGCTGGAGTGCAGTGGCGTGATCTCGGCTCACTCTGGCAGAGAAATTTCTAAGCAGCAAACCATTCAAGATGTTACTTGGGTGCTGTTAAAGGCATTCAGTTTTACAAGTGAAGCAGAGCATAAAAGTTTGGAAAATTTGCAGCCTAACAATGCAATAGAAAAGAAAATCCCATTTTCTGAGGAGAAATTCAAGCCCGCTGCAGAAATTTGCATAAGTAACAAGGAGTCGAATATTAATCCCCAAGACAATGGGGAAAATGTTCTCCAGCACATGTCAGAGATCTTCGCAGTAGCCCCTCCCATTACAGTCCCAGAGGCCTAGGAGGAAAAAGTGGTTTCCTGGGCTAGGCCCAGGGCCCCCCTGCTGTGTGCATCCTAAGGACTTGGTACCCTGGATCCCAGCCATTCTAGCCATGGCTAAAAGGGGCCAATGTAGAGTTTGGGCTGTGATTTCAGAGACTATAAGCCTCAAGTCTTGGCAGCTTCCACATGGTGTTGAGCCTGCCAGTGCACAGAAGTCAATATTTCAGAGGGTGTATGAAAACGCCTGGATATTCAGGCAGAAGTTTGCTGCAGGGGTGGGGCTCTCATGGAGAACCTCTGCTAGGGCAGTGCAGAAAAGAAATGTGGAGTTGGAGCCCACACACAGAGTCCCTACTGGGGCACTGCCTCACGGACCTGTGAGAATAGGGCCACCATCCTTCAGACCCCAGAATGGTAGATCTACTGACAGCTTGCACTGGAAAAGCCTCAGACACTCAACGTCAGCCCATGAAAGTGGCTGGGAGGGAGGCTGTACCCTGCAAAACCATGGAGTTGCCCAAGATATGGGAACCTAACTCTTGCATCAGCATGACCTCGATGTGAGACCTGGAGTCAAAGGAGATCATTTTGGAGCTTTAAGATTTGGCTGCCCTACTGGATTTCAGACTTGCATGGGGCCTGTAGCCCCTTTGTTTTGGCCAATTTCTTCCATTTGGAATGGCTGTATTTACCCAATGCCTGTACCCCCATTGTATCTAGGAAGTAACTAACTTGCTTTTGATTTTACAGGCTCATAGGCAGAAGGAACTTGCGTTGTCTCAGATGAGACTTTGTACTATGGAGTTAATACTAAAATGGGTTAAGACTTTGAGAAACTCTTGGGAAGGCATGATTGGTTTTGAAATGTGAAGACATGAGATTTGTGGGGTGCGGGGGGAGGACAGGGGTGGAATAATATGGTTTGGCTGTGTCCCCACCCAAATCTCATCTCAAATTCCAACTTGTTGTGGGAGGAACCAGGTGGGAGGTAATTGAATCATGGGGACAGGTCTTTCCCATGCTGTTCTCGTGATTGTGAATAAGTCTCACGAGATCTCATGGTTATATAAGGGTTCTTTAACAGCAGTGCAAAAACAGACTAATACATAGAAGAACTTAATGTTTGTCTCATTTCCATTATACCTGGGGGCAAGAATTTATTCTTAGTCAATTCTGAACGAACTTGATCAGGTCAGCATTTTCTCTCTCTCTTCCAGGGTGTCCTTTATGTTTTGGGGAGCTTGCTTCGTGCACTGTGCTAAAGAAGGGGTGGTGGGAGGTGGGTTCTGTTCCATTCCTGGACACGCTCTGACCTGGAGTTGCCCTCTGAAATGCCCTTGTGCTAGTGTGGTCTTGAGTAATGACCCACAATTTCCCTATGCCACTCTGACAGGCATCTATGTACCCCTGCTCAGCTATTTCACACCAGAACAACTGGGCAGTTCTCTTGAAAAGCTGTGTCTGGCTGTCTTAGGCTTTATTTGCTTAAGAACCTCACATGGCCATCTCTGCCATGCACCTCGAGGCCTGGGAACCAACTTCCTCTGCAGATTTTCCACCCCTTTCTCTCTAGCCAAGGGATTTTTCATTTTCCCTGGAGCAGAAGGAAAGGGCTAGAGGACCATCCTACTTCCAGAAATAATTTTATAAATTGTGTCCACCTTAGAAACTCTAAGCCCATGGATTAATGTATGTGATTTCTCTTCACATGCCTGCAGTTAACAACAGTGCCTGGAGGGCATAGGCCTGGAATGGCTTTGCTGCCTCAGGAAGGGGGCAATGAGAAAGAGAAAGGAGAGAGAAGGGAAGATAAAGCAGATGGATTCAATAGGGGATGAAATATAGGTAAAAATTCCTAAACATTATTCTATGATACGTTTCATTAAAAAAAAATCACTAAAATTACCGAATGTTTACCACATGACACTCTTCACTAAGCGTTTATTTTTCATAACTGGCTCTTCAATTTTTTACAGTCACCCTCAGAGGCAGGTATATATTGTGGGGTTCAGAAGGAGTGATTAACTGACCTATATTATGTGGTGGGAAATAGCAGAGCCCAGATATCACCCCAAATCTGCTTGGCTCAAAGCCCATGCTCTTACCCACTCTGCTGTAATGCTTCCCCTCACCTAATGTGTGAAGTTATGCAAGAACACACCATATGAATGTTTAAAAATACTATTGAGGAGCTTGGCATTAATATATGGTTTTGGTAAGTAAATGCGTATTTTAAATCTGCTATGGTTGTTTTTTATATGAAAAGCATGCTGTGGCACATACCCTTGGAACATAAATAGCCATTTCCTAATTACATGGCCCTTTGTTCTCTTGTTTCTCCAGTGGACTTTGTATATTGGGTTCTGTCTAGGCAAAGTGCATTTTCAGGTTCTCTTTTTGGTCTAGAATGATCCATTTTCTGTGTCTGAGCAGAGGCAGCTCCAGAATATCATCTCTGGGGTCAGACTGGTCTGTTCCAATCAACCTCCATCTCTCGCTGTCCCCTTGATACTTTTTCACTGAATCATAGGATATGGAGAGTACTGTGTGAAATTTGCGTGAATAAAGATAAAGCATATAAAGTGAGATGACACTTTAGTGACACTGAAGCAATGGTGTTAAAACTTCACCTTTCGCTGCAAGGGCCAGCCTGGGAGATCTGACCTCTCACTTAGGATCTGACCTCTTCTACTTGATCCTTCCCAGTTCATGGAGGGCTGGCAGTTGACCCACGGGTCTCCCTCCTACTGCTAATGACTCTTGATAAATAATAAGGAGACATGATAGATAGCTACCATAAAAGCCAAGCATATCAACTAATGATGATGTTTCAATAATCTAGTGAGCTCCTCCCTAGAAACTGCATACTTCTTGAGTGTGGACTTAACATGTGAGAACAGGCTGCCTTTGTCCATCACAACTTGTCCAGCTCAGCTGTCATTTCTGTGGCTCTCCCTAGAGTGCAGAAAAAGGAGAGTGCTAGCTGATTGCAATAACTCATGTTCTTATCTGTTTAGTTTTTCATTTCCTTTTGTTTTTATAAGAAGAAGAATCAACCATTTTAGATTAGGATATTTTTTAAAAATGCAGGTAGCTTCTTCACCAGCCTGCATCCCCTCTAAAAAACAACTTTATAAAATGGATGTGGTGTGAGTTTAGATACCTGTTAGAAAGAAGTATGAAAAAAAAAAAGGCCGGACGTGGTGGCTCACGCCTGTAATCCCAGCACTTTGGGAGGCTGAGGCGGGTGGAACATGAGGTCAGGAGATCAAGACCATCCTGGCTAACACTGTGAAACCCCATCTCTACTAAAAATACAAAAAATTAGTCAGGCCTGATGGTGGGTGCCTGTAGTCTCAGCTACTCGGGAGGCTGAGGCAGGAGAATGGCATGAAGCTGGGAGGTGGAGCTTGCAGTGAGCCAAGATCACTCCACTGCACTCCAGCCTGGGCGACAGAGCAAGACTCCATCTCAAAAAAAAAAAAAAAAAAAAAAATGAAGGAAAGAAAACATACATTCCCTTTGTTTCAGCACATAAACAGCTCTCTCTTAAAAGGAAATCCAAATAGTTTCAAACAGGTTCTTGTTTTTAGTCACTGATCTTTCTCTCTCTCCTTTCCTTCACTTCCAGATGTCTTGAAAGCTGAGGCTATTTTTTGTTGCCTCTGCTTCTTATTTTCCTATTCAGTCTTCGTCAACAGCAGTCCAGTTTCTACCCCGCCACTGCACAAACCACAGACTTGCTAAGACTACCTATAGTCATCTAAGGTGTGGACCTCCTTGTTTCATCCCTCATACTTCCCTCGTGCATTTATCCTTCTTCCTCTCACCAGAGTAATCTTTTCAAAATGCAGCTGAATCATAACACTTCTCTGCTTAATATTCTGCCTGGGTACCCAGCTCCCAGAGATGAGTTTGCAGCCCTTCACATGTCATCTGAGGTCCTTGCCTCTTCCTGAAAGCACGCCTTGCTGCTGGGCCACCTGTCCTCACATGCCTTGCTGGTCCCTAGCCAGCTGTGACCCCTTACCAGGCTGTTCCTCCACACAGCTTCAAGCATTTATCCTGTCTGCTGATTCTGCATGTGGTTTTCTTGTCCTCCTTGTCTGCTGGCCAAAGTAAAGACTTATCTGAAGCATGGCCTCCTCCATGAAGTTTCCCAACTCCCCTCAGCATGCAGACATCCAAAACGTGAATATGACAGTGTGCGTCACTTCACACTAACTATCCTGCAAGACACACACTCCAGTTGGCTTGGACAAAGTTCATTTCTCAGCTTTGTGTCTCCAGCATTGAATAAACACCCTGGCACGTAATGTTGAATGAATGAATGAATGAATGAATGAGCAATCAAACCACATTTATATCCTAAAATGTCAATCCATGTGAGATAATGTCAAGAGAAGAAATGGGGATTCTGTATGAGGGATTTAGAATTTAAATTTAATTTTAAATGATTGCTGGCTAAGTTATCTAGGAGCATCATTTTAATTAGTTTATCCAGAATTATAAGTTGTAATTTTGCCTTATGTTAAAAAAAACTCTATATAAAGCTATTAGGGAAAAAAATGACAGGCATGTGTTGAATTGTAGTTATGAAATAGTCTACATACACAAGGTAATAATATTATTATGTGACATTTTAAGAAGAATTTTATAAATAGGTCACCACTGACTATACTGTATCTCCAGCTAATTTTCTTTCCAGTTATCTCAATAATTGGATCCTAGGTCAGTCTTTAGCTGTGGAAGAAGAGTTGACAATAAAATAGACATTTAGAAATCATCTCTCCATAATTCCATCCAGAATAAATTCCCGGGTAAATAGCAAGCCAATTAGAGAAATATATATGTGCTGATGAGGTTTTGAAAGCTACACCAGTGAACTAGTGGAGTCTTTTAAATGCCTGGATTGATCAGGAACTTTGAATTGACAGCCTCTTTTTGGCAAATGCAGTTTTTAACTGCAAGTAGCTTCTTCCAGAGACTTTAAAAAGAATTTTTGGAGAAATGAGTTTGGAATTTAAAATGGAAGATCATTTATCTTTTCCTTGCACTAAGTAGTCAGTAAAGCTGAGGCAGGCCATAGGAGGCCCTTTAGAGCTGCTCAGGAGGTAGCCCACAATGACTTGGGAGAGAGGGTTGTGGCCAGGTCTTGGCCGGCAGGCTAGCTCCTGGGGTACAGATGGCATCAGATGTTTTGACTATGGACTGTGGCTCAGGGCCTGGTCTTCCATCCTATCAGGCCAAAACATGACTTTACCAATACATGCAGAGCTATGCAGTCTCTCTCACGTTGGCTAAACTCACAGAGATTGATGTAAAATCCAAAGGGCTCATTCATTTATTTGTTATGAGATATTTCCCTTTCCAGTGCAAGCATTTTACCGACACACTTAGCAGCATAAGTTTTGTCCCATGATTATGCCTTCTCTCTGCTGGTCCTTGGTGGATCCAGGGAGCAGAAGCAGGTAGCTGTCCCCAGATGACTCTAGTTCCAAACGGTTTTGCACATGAGACATCTGTGTGGGCTAACCCACAGCCTTCCTGCAGTGCATGTGGAGAGAGGACACACCAGGCTGAAACTTGCACTCGGAGCTCAAGCTCATTTGTGCAGCAGCTGGCAGAACCTGGCCCTTGCCTATCTGTACCATCTGGAGAAGTTGAGGGGCATCTCATAGAAGCTGTGTTTAGGAGAAGACACACATTTCTCTAGCTTTTTATTTCAATATAAAGGGATTTCTGAGTGTGTCTGACTGCTTGCCTCTCTCCCTATCTCTTCCTGACTTCTCCTGGGGGAAGAAGCTCTTCTCCTGCCAGGGGAGCTTGTGAGCAGGAATCTGCCTGGCTGAAAATGCACCCCTTCTGGTTCTCCTTGGCAGCAGCCTGGCCACAGCACACAGACGTCCTGGTCTGCTCTTGGTAGCAGCACAGAGGCCTGCCTGCGACCACATTGTTAATTTAGACCGGGGAGAAGTAAGGGAAAGCCCTTTGTACCACAGTCACAGCCCTCCCCCATGTCTGGAGCACCGTTGACACATTGACCTCAGGTTCTCGTCAGTCTCTCAATGAATCCTGAACTCAGAAGAGGAGGGTGTTACTTATACCCTCCCCAACACCAACCAAAACCAAACATATGAACAGGAAAACAAGCCACTTACCACACAGGATGTGCCTTCGCCACTCACAGAGCATGACCTGTTTCTCTGTCTCCCCAAACGAAAACGCGGAAGGCCACCTGTCCTGACTGCGGTAGTGTCTGCATGACAGAAGAACACGCGCCTCCTGGACGGCGTGCCCGGGCCAGCCAGCCAGTGCCTGTCAGTCAGGGACCCTCTACCCTGCTTCCTGGGCCCTCTCCTTGCACGGCTCCCTTCCCTTCTGTGGCATCGTATTTTGGGGTCAGCCTTGAGAGGGCTGCAGTTCTCTGGGAGATCACCTCTCTGTGCCTCAGGGAGGGCACGATTGACCGTAAAGCCATGAAGCTATGTTTCTGTCTCTCACTTCCTTTCCAGACCCTTTGGAGATCTGGCGAGGAGCCCTAGCAACGTGCTCAGATGCTCATCTGTTGATAAAATTTGTAAAATAGGAGATGTCAACCCAGGGAGTCACTGTCTCTTTCCCTTCAGACTCTGCTCCTTCACACTCCTTTCCCTTTCCTGACACCTGGGGCTGGAGTAGGAACACGGGGCTTCATTTAGTAAGGACGTGTTTGTGTGCCCGCGTGCGCTTCCCTGTGCAGTGAGAGCATTGCTGTCCTCACTGGGATGACCCCAGAAGCACAGGTCCACTATCCACAGTGGTGTAGCTCCCCTGGCCACGTAGGACACGTATGGACACGTCAGCCAGCGCCTTGTGCAGGAGCTGTGCAGGGACACAGAAGAAACAGGCTGACCTAGGGAACTCATCCCACCATCGTGAGAGTAAATCCACCAGTGGATGACTCAGATCTTACAGATGCCTGGTCCTAAGGGATTTCTCTCTTGCCATGTATATACATGACCATGCAACATACACAGTTAAAAGCACACCCTACAATGTTTTAAGACTTGTAATGTGGTTTATTTTATCATTCTAAATACTCATTTTGAATGTAATTTAGCCCGCATTCTTTTTCTCGAAAGAACTCACCCCAAGTTGTAAAAGCTGCAGATACCATAGCACCGGAACCCACCACTGGTGCTACAGGATAAAATTAAAATCACGTCTGCTCCACGGCTTGAGCTCGAGGAGAATCTCCTGCGAGTACAGAGACAGCTCACCAAGACCCAGGAGGAAGCCAGTGAAAGAATGTGAACCATATTGGAGTGGAGACACTGAGCCTGGGAAACCGAGTTGGCTGTTGGCTTGAAAAGATGCACGTCTCATTTCTTTGGTTCCCCAGCTGGGCTGGGAGATGTGGTTTGCTATCACTGCACCTTGACGATGGTGTGGAAAGGGAGGTTTCCTGCACCCTGTGCAGAATGCAGGAAGAACCACAGGATTACTCTTCAGTGGTGGTTGCAGGGCCACCTACCTGTTCTCCGTAAACTTGACGGATTGAAGATCCCTAGCGAATGCTGTCCTCGCCTCCATACACAGCACAGCTTATTGACTTCAGTGTTTGTTGTCTTTCAAAAATCGCAGACTTCCAAAATGAAAACTGTGTTTCCCTCATAGAGAGGGAGGCAGCATAGGAGGGAAAGAACCTGCTTTGTGAAGCTGTCCCTTACCTTTCAACTAGATACATTTTTCAAAGGCTCTTCCTTTCTTTCTATTTTCTGAGTTTGATTGTTTGTTTCGGATAAGGGAAATTTAACTTTTTTAACTACAATACGATATATGTTAATCTTAGAAAATTTGAAAAATATAGAAAGTATGGAGAAGAAACCAAACGTTTCTAATAATCCCACCACCCAGAGATGACCACTGTTAAATTTTGATGTGTTTCTGATCAGTTTTGCTTTATACATGTTTGTTTCCTTTGCATAGTGGCAGTGATGTTTGCATACTATTTCATATCTTGTTTTTCTTTCTTCTGTGGACATTTTCAGCTCATAAAATATTGCTTAAAACACAATTGTAATGCCTGCATAATATTCTAGAACAGTGCCACGCTTCTTTAAGTCCACATCTGTTATTAAATATTAGGGTGTTTTTGTTCTTCCATTATTAAAAAAAATTCTGGTATTATCTCTGAGCATTAATTTATATTCCAACCTCAGATTATTTCTTTATAATAGATTCTAAAAAGTAAGACTGTTAGCATCCAATAACAAAGTGGTCACAATAGCTTGCGTATATGTCAACTATGAACAATAGTGCCAATTCAACAGGGCCCTTCCCATCCTTGTACAGTACTATTGTGTTTATTTTATTTTTTATTTGTACATAATTATTTATTATTATATGATACATGTCCAGAGTATCTCCATGTTTAAATTTTTAGTTATTTGCTCATGAGTAAGGAAAGTTGAACATTTTTAGATAGGCTTACTGACTATAAATCCTTCTTTCTGTAAAGTTTTATTCATGTACTATATCCATTTTTCTATTGGGATAGTTCAAAAAATTATTTATAAGAAAGAACTCTTCTTCTCTCTTATCTTGGGGGCATTTTAAATATTGGTTTTATAAGAGACTCACCTGGTATATTCCCAATGCCAAGCCTGTACGAGGTACTTAATAAATGATCCTTCAGTTTTAGATCTATCTGAAAACATTAATTTAAAATTATGGAATTAGACTTCAGAGTGCTGGGTTTTTTAAAAGTAGAAATTACATCTACTTCTGTGTTGTAAAAACTATGTATTAAAGTTATATCAAATAGGAAGAGTACATTTTGCAGGGAAATTCTATTAAATTGCATCTCCTAGAGAAGTGATTTAAATTAAATTTTCCTGATAAAGTTTTTATTCACATATAATCCTTCACAGGGTTCATTTTTCCAGGGGTTTTCAATTGGCATTTGGCTTTTTCAGATTAGATAGACAGATGGTAGGTAGACAGATGATAGATAGATAGATAGATAGATAGATAGATAGATAGATAGATAAATAGACAGATAGACAGACAGACAACAGATAGATAGATTTTTGTTCCCACAGTCTTTTAGCAGGGACTATCTTCACTGCAGCCCAGGTCACTTAAATCTACATGCTACTTCCTGGATAGCGCTTCTGAGCCTCCGGGATTCCCAGGTCAGTGACACCAGGGTCAAGGACATGGCTGGAGTGAGTTTGGGAGTCTGCTCTGCTCTCATTACCTGCCTGCACATGGGAGGTGCAGGCCACAGTGCAGACCTCCAGGCAGCTTCAGCAGCAGCTCTTCTCATCTGGAGCAGCCCTCCTTCTTTCTTTCCTTTGGTGATAAATTGTATTTGGTGTTAGAAAGTATATCTTGTGCTGAATTCTCTAGCTGATAGATTTCTGAAAATTAATTGGCACCGAATTTTTTTCTAAGAAACATAAATTTGTTTGGAAAGTCAGATCGAACTGTCATTTAAAACATGCCTTCTATCGAGCATCGACTGTGGGTCATCCACTTCACTTGCCTCTACCTCTATTCCGACCACTAATTTGTAAGGTAGGTATCATTATCCCAGTAGACTAGATGAGAAAATGGGGGGTGTCTCAGTCAATTCAGGATGCTATAATGAACTGCCACGGACAGATGGTCTATTAACAACATAAATTTATTTCTCACAGTGCCAGGCACTATAAGTCCAAAACCAGGGTGCTAGTGTAGCTGAGGTGTCTTGAGGACACCCTTCCAGGTTGCAGACGGCCATCTTCTCATTGTAACCTCACATGGCAGAAAGCAGAGAGAGAAAGCAAGCTGTCCTCTTTTTTAAAAAGCACTAATCCCATTCATGAGGACCCCACCCCAATGCCTCCCAGTACCATTACACTAGGGGCTAGGATTTCAACCTATGAATTTAGGGGGTACACAAATATTCAGTCCATGACAAGGAGTTGGTGTGGGTGCATACATTGTTCAAGGTCACTGAGTTGGCAGTAGCAGAGCTGAGGATAAAATCCAAATTTCCCCAGTTTCAGAGTCTGTGTTCTTGACACTAAAGAACACTGTCAATTTGTGGACAGCTCACGGGCAGAAATTGTGCATTACTCATCTGTATATCTGTAGCATTTAATATGACACTTGGTACATAGTAGATGCTTAATATGTCTGTGTTGAACAGATCAGTAAGTGAGTGAGCCAGTTAAACTATTCCCAATGAAAAGCCAGCGCTGAGCTAGACTCTGTCTTGCTATTTTGTGACAAATGATACTCCGGAGAGAGGGAGGAATGAGGTCAAATAAGAGTGAGGAGTAGTGGAGTCACAGTTCCTGCTGAGGACTGGGGTGATCTGTCTGAGAGCTGCCTGCCCTCCCTTGCCCATGAGCAAGGAAGATGGCAGAGACCCCATTAAGTGTCACTAGGATTGGAGCAGGGATTGAAACCTCTGCCTTTCCCATTTTCCCTCCCTGGAGCCCTCCCTTCCTTTGCACTGTGAGCTGTTTTCTGCTCCATTTCCTCTCTAAGCCCTCAGATCACCCTCAGAGCTCTCTGTTATCTTCCACATCATCCTAGCTGGAATAAAATATAACTGTGTCTGAAAAGTACAGAAATCAAAGCTCCCCTTGGGGATTTTCTTTCTGTATCACCTGTCGAATGGAAAACCGGTGTGTCCTTGAAAAGATATGTATTTCAGGCCGCAGGGGTGCTAATTTGCAAGGCCCATTACTCAAATAAAACATTAAAAGACTCTTCGATAAGCCAGTGCTCTCGGCCTGTTTCCACTCTGGCACCAACATAACCAACTATAGGTTTTCTGTCAAGCTTCAGAGCCCAAAGTCAAGATTTATCAATGATATTTTGACTTTAACTTTTACACTTTCATTCTGATGCTGCATTGCGTGCTCTGCCATAGCTCCCCAGCTTCTTGCAGGTTCCTCACTCCGTCCTTGAATTACTGTAGAAGAAGATGTGCTTTTGAAGCATCTTCCGGGGTTTTAAGTGTGAACTTTCTACTCTGTGCCTCACATATTATCTCCATGAGATTGAAAACACATATTTACAGGCAGACCACCTTTCAGACTGATGTGATATCCAGTGGCATTACAGTATGTCCAATACTATGGATAGACTTGTATTGCTTTTTATTCAGATTTTTTAAAATTTCAAATGTTTTTATTTGATATGTCTTAACATCTTAAGAAAAGGAAGTAGGCAGAAAGAGGAGTCTTCAGTGACAGTACCAGTTAGAGAGGCAGAGAGTATTTTGCTGGATATTCTTTCAGTCTTGTTTTGCATTTTTATAGGGTCTACATTATACTGTATTTATTCTTTCACACTGTAACTTAAATATTCAAGTGCAATTTAAAATTTTCATAAACAATTTCAAATTTTTATGTAATAATATCCTGTCCTGGGAATATAACATAATTAGCCCATCCTCTATTACTGTTTACTTAGGTTGTTTTTATTGCAATGAATAACACTTTAATGATAATTTTTGTCTATTACACCTTTGCAAGGGAAATAGGAAAGGGGATCATTTTCATAGGAGACCTTTCCCGGTGTGGAAATACCATGTCAACAGTCATGAATGTTTCAGACTCTCAGTAGCTACTGACAGGCAGCTTCCTGCAGGTGGAGAACGTACACAAAACGGCACCTGGATAACTCTTTTTCCTGGCTGATGTTCATGTTCATAACTCATGGGCTTAGCTGTTGACCCTGAATGCTAAAGAAATGGAATGGAAACCAGATCTCAGGCCAACTCCAGATTTCTGGCCGAATCCATTTTAGGTATGAGGGAGGAGAACTGAATACATCAATGAACATATCTTTGTTTTGGGATAGGAGACTTAAGGTTTAGGATAGGAAATTTAAAACTTAGGTTTGAAGTTTTCTATAAGATCCTTTTTTTATCATTGTAAAATAGGAAATGAATGCTGTTCTTGAGGTCACAGGAAAGTGGCTTCTATTTATAATGACAGAATGTTCATTTTTGTAAAATGTATAGAGTCTCTTACTGTATACTGGTTAAGATATTCACCTTATTGATAAACAGAATGATTCCTTACCAAGCCCTTCCTGGAAATCAGGAAAGGTAATTGTAATTTACGGCAGTTACCACGAACTGTTGCACCTGTAGGATTAGAGGCCATTATCTTGGAATCTTGGATGGATTAATTAATGAATCGGCAAATAAAGCACATGATGAATTACGAAGCGTCGTGTCCTTATAATTTCATGATAAAGTGTCTTGTTCTGGATGACATTAGATTTTCAGATTGAAATAATAACTGGCTCCCTCAAAATTTTAAAGGAGCTCCCAAGCTCTTTCAGATGGAAGAGAGGAAACAAAGGGGATAGGGATGTATGAGGGGGGGAAGCACGCGCCTGTGCTGGGGTGTGGAAAGCGCCCTCAGAGCCCACCCTGGCTAGCGGAGGTCAACTTTGTGTAAACGCAGCCCACTGCTACAGAGGCACGAGCATCGCCTGCTGCAGCGATGAAGAGCGATGAGGCTTAAGCTGACGTGGGCTAGCAAAATGTTTAAATGCACTTTATAATTTATGACCTTTCTTTCTTTGTAAACTGCATGTCGTTTCCCCTCTCCTTCCCTGACCACCAGGCTGCCCCGTGCCGGAGCTCTGCCTCAAACCTGGAAACCTTGCCAGAAGCGAGAGCTGAAATTGCTTTTTGGTGGGTCCGATTTCATGCTGAGTGGGAAGCGGCAGCTCAGAGATGAATTGGAAGGCCACGCTTGTCGGCGAATGAAATGCGATGAACCTCAGAGTTTTATTGACAGGCGGCGCGGAGCCGGCACTGCGTCTTCTTAATCCCATGTTCTTGGGGTGGGAGTTTGACCCAGTACTTTCTGTTAGAAATGATACATATTTATTAGACTATACGGCTAAAAAGAAAGAAACAGTGTGCCCGGTGTCAGACACTATCGCAACCAAACCTTTCCTTTATTAAAATAAATACAGACAATTCCACCGTGACAGCTCTTCCACCGAGGGGGAGCCTTATTAAGTGGCGACCTTCATTCCCTCCACGGAGACAGGCAAGCTCGCATCAGACCACTTGTGGGGGGGGGGGGATGTGGGGGAGGGTGGGGGCACCTGTGGAGCATTTTATGGGTTTTGAGAAAACCAGGCTGAACTCCTGAGTAGACTGCAGTTCCGCTAATTATATTCATCTTCTCATTCGCCTCTACCAAATCGATTGCCGACAACATCCAATCTCATTTTCTGCAGTCCATTTCTGTGAGATATAGCTGTACTACCAAGCCTTTCCTCCTCTCTGGGAATGGCTTCCTGCCACCACCCTATGGGACAGGGGCTTTAGAGGGTGAGGGAATATGACAGGTAGACGCTTTACAAACAATAGAAGCTTTCCAGGTTCTTTCATGCAGGCTCTGCCAATTGTGAGAGCCAGGGGAATCGTATGAATTTAAGGCAAACTGTTGTTTCTATTTAGTTGAATATTTGCTCCTTAAGTTAATCCTTGTGTATACCATTATTGCATGCGTGTTGTATTATTTTAAGAAAGAATTACATGGGAAGGAATAGGGAAGAGAAGGGAGGATCTCTGTGCTTGTGTACACACATACAGCATATGTAAGGTACACACATACACATATATACATATGCACCGTATATGCGTGTGTACACTGTATATCCATATGTATACCACACACATGTATATGTACACACACATACTAAAATATCATACACACACATATACATACATACACACTCACACGCAATGGTTCTACGCGATTTGATAATTCACACTGAATGCTACCTCAAAAGACCTCACTGACAACTGCTAGCTATGTTGGCCTGGAAAAGACACTAATATTCTCCCAGCCTAAGTTTCCTCAAAGGTAAGTGGACATAAAATAACTAGTTCAAGGGGCAAGTGTGAGAATCAAAATCACGCAACTCATGTTAAATTCCAGTCAAGTTCTGGAAAACGTTCCAATCCTTAAACACAGGATTCAATCCCTGTGATATATTTTGGATAGTTTTATCTGTTCTTTAACTGCGCTTGCCTGCATTTGCCCTACTGAATGTCATTCTTTTGGGTTCTTTCCATTTTTTCCATTTGCCAAGATCATTTTAGTCTTCACATCAGTTCATCACTGATATTAATTGAGTGTCCTCGCTTGTGGAGAACCATATGAAGGTTCATCAGGAGACAAAAGCAGTAAGAGAAGGCCTTACTTTTAAAATATCCTTGTCATTAGGCTACTCCTCTGATGTTCCTTTGTTTTACCCACATTAAGTTCAGATGGTATTTGGGGCTTTCGCTGTCCTCCTAAGCAGGTCTCGTTCACCCACCATGTCTCTGTCACTGGCGTTGGTCTCCTGCATTCAGCCTGGAGCTTTTGACTCAGGCCCTTTGTTCTTCCTAAACTTTCCTCCTCTACAGCATGCAAAGTCCATGTTTCACTGTGTGTTCCCTATGAAACCTCTCCAGACCCCTTACCCTCTCTCATCTCTCCTTTCTTGATTCTTCGCTTTTTTTCCTTTTTCTTTCTTTTTTTTTTTTTTTTGAGTTGGAGTCTCTCTTTGTCATCCAGGCTGGAGTGCAATGGTGCAATCTCAGCTCACTGCAACCTCCATCTCCCATGTTCCAGCAATTTTCCTACCTCAGCCTCCTGAGTAGCTGGAACTACAGGCACACACCATAACACCTGGCTAATTTTTTTTTTTTTTTTTTTTTTGTATTTTTTAGTAGATACATGTTGGCCAAGCTGGTCTCAAACTCCTGGCCTCAAATGATCCACCTGCCTTGGCCTCCCAAAGTGCTGGGATTACAGGCATGAGCCACTGTGCCCAGCCTTCACTTACTTTTAAAGTCAATATGAAAGCTCACCATTTGACAACTAATAGGCAATTGTTCAACTAATTGTTTTCATCTTTCTAACCAAATCATGAGCAACTTTGGGCACAGTCATGTCTTACATATCATCGTTTCTCCTTTATAATGGATGCCACTATGCTTATTGTAGTATAGGTACTTTACTTATTGATTATTTGAGAGATGGGATGACTCCAACTTTCAAGAAGCTTGTATCCCAATAAATACCATAAACCCTAAAGTAGACATACTATGCTATTTTATATTCTATCATAGATTTTTTTTTAACTGAGAAAAAAAACTGAATTCTTCCTAATAGACAACTGTTTCTCACCCTTTGGTTTACATCAGATTCTAGTCCACTTAAATTTGCTCTATGTGAAATACATGTTCAGCTGAAATATTTGTGGCCCAGGTCTTTGCCTTTTTCAGAAGCTCCACATATGATGCCAGCATACACCAGAGTTGGAGAACCACTACGATGTACTTGTGTACTTAGATTATAAATGGGGAATATTTATTAGATTACCAGCTGTATTACAGATATTTAGTAAGCACTAAACATTTGTTTCGTTACTGAGCTAATATTAAATGTATCTATGTATCCCATGAAAGTCAACTTTTGTTTAAAATGACAGTGCTAGAGGCAAGAGGCAATGATCAATGCTCAAATTAGTGGGTAAAAATCAAAGAGAAGCAGGATATTCACATGGTCTTAGCGAATCCCCTCTGACGCTTATCAATCATTGTGTTGGTTTTAACAAATCATAAAGCCTTGGTGCCCCTCTCTCCTGGAGGTGGAGCTTAATCTCCCTCCCTTTGAGTGTGGGCTGTAGTTAGTGGCTATCATCTCATGAACAGAGCATGGAAAGGGCAAAACTGTAACTTTACGGTGGAGAATTCTGGTGGACAACACCTTAACCAAGTGATCCAAAACCAGGGGGGCATGCTACAGAATACCTGGTCACTCCTCTTCAAAGTCAAAGTCATGAAGGCCTAGGAAAGTCCAAGACACTACTACAGATTGGAGGAGACTTAGGAAAAAGGACAACTAAATGCCCTGTGAGATGGTGGATGGAGTCCTGGAAATCAGTGGAAAAACTAAGGAAATCTAAATAATGAAGTTTGCAGTTTAGCTAATAATATTGCACCAGTGTTCATATCTTAGTTTTGATTATTGTACCATGGTTTTTAAAGATGTTAAGTGAAAGCTATCCAGGAGCACCCTGTATTATCTTTGCAACTCTTCTATAAATCTAAAATATTTCAAAATAAAAAGTTGGGCATTTTTTTAAGAACAAGAAAAAAATGCCTGCTTGAAAGACTGCACTTTTATCACAAACCACGCAGGATGCTGACATGTTTCCATTAGGCAAGTGAAAGGTGTTCCACAAATGTAGGTGGAGGCACCGGGTTATCTGCTATGCATTATTGATGAATATCACCACAGGAAGTTAGAGCACAGCTTGTCAGAAAATTCCAGAGAGGAGAAATGACAACTGGTGAAATTCCCTTTAAGTTTATTAAATACCTGCCTTTCTTCTTTTAAAGAAAGTGAAACTCTGTGACCCGTGAGGCTAAAAATAAAAAACTTGAGACAAGGGACTGAGGGATGGCCATTCCATTTAAATATGCTCAGTATGAAATGAGCATTCTTTAACAAGAAATCATTTTGTTAAAGTGCTAAGCCTTTTTCATTATCATTTAATATCTGGTGACACTGGTAGCCATAATGTATGTGTAAAGAAAAGATTTTATTGTTTGTGTCTGATTTTTAGAGCTATCTGCAACTGCTTTATTCTGATTCACTGAGAAAATTTCTTAGCTTCACTCCCTTCTCCAATTAATGAACTTTCAGTGTTTCTCAAGGAGCAAAGATCATATTAACCTCTCTGGTCCTTTCTATCAGAGTCTGAGTAAATCACTTATACTCTAATGACACCAATAGGATAAGAAGGATCCAGCGGCGTTTTACCTGTGTTACCTACTTGGTCTGATTTTCAGTTCTTTTGTTAATATAGAAGCCCTTTGATTATAGCTGAGTATAAAGTAATAATAAGGATTGTTCTTCCATCCCAAATTGCATCCTAACTAGAAAGAACTCCACATATGGAAGTGTTATTGACATTTGAGAGTTTCTTTCCATTATTCTTGACACTTCTGTGCAAATAGGGTACTCCCTTACATTTGAGGGATTACAAAGAGAAGAAAGAAAGTGTATGTGTGTTGGGAAAAAAAGAAAATGTTAATTCCTCTAGGCAAACTCATTAGCCCTGTGATTGTGAGGATTGTAGGTTATAGAGTTATAGTTACATAACTGTACAATAGAAAGACCTAGAGTTTTACAGTCTATCCATTCAGCATAGGAATCATTTTTCTAGTACTTCTTACACAAATACTCATTCAGCACTGACTTTAAATAATCACCACGGCAGAAGCACACTATAAATAATATTACTTCAAAACATGAGGCAAATTCCAACATGACACAACTCAACAGTTGAATTTTGGTGAAATATAAATTTGTAGTTTTTATCATTCTGAAAATTCTACCTATTGATTTTACTCATTTCCTCTAAGTAATTCTTCTTTTGCTTTTATGTGACACACTCTTTTTCCATTTAAGAGAACTGTCATATATGACCCAAATGAACTGTTTTCAGGCTCAATGGTTATAATTTTTTCATGATTTCTTCTATAATATGTTTACTGTAAATATGCTTGTTCATTGATATTATTCTTAAAGAGTGCTACCCAGAACTGAACACAATCTGAGTCTTCATCAGTTACTGGGCAATATGTTTGTACATATCCAAGTTGAAAGATGCACAGACACTCAGAGAATATGTAAGTGAAATACCCATAAGGCCTGCTAGTGATGGCCGTAATAGGGTAGTTTATCTTATTTTGTGAACTAATTCTACACATTGGTTAAAACAATACCCCTTTGAACCATTTCTCAGCTACGTGCCTGAATAATGTAATAATGTGTCTATACTAGAAGTCCTCATCTGTATGCCCTATTTTTGTTCTCATTGTCAGTGGGCAGATGTCATTTGCTACATTCTCATATAACTGAAATATGTTCCATAGGATCCTGGACCAAAAGTGCCTAGCAGAGTGCTGGCAGATACTAGGTATTCCATAACCATTAGCTGCTTTCTTTTTCTTTAATGTTTCTGCTTAGAGCAATAATATCATTTACTCCTGGATCTCCTGTGGTCTGCTGGAGCTGATGAAAGGCTGGAGCATATGTGTTTGTTGCCGTCTCATCCTGGCATTCTGTTGGGCCTTGGCTCTGAAGCTCACTGATACAGTTCCGTATATTGCTCTGCCTAACTTCTCTCTCATACAGTGCATCATCTATTTTATTAGCTCTGTCAACTTTCCAAAGCCCTTTCTTCCTCAAAACCCCCTTGATCCTTTTACCTGTGGAAACAGTATCTGACTATTTTATCATCTGGCTATTTCAATTAAATTACATTTTAAAAAAGCATACAGTAAGGTTAAAAATGATCACTATATCACTCCAACTTTCTTCCATCCCCAGAAGGTTAATTGAAAGGCGGCCATCTTGGCGACGTTTAGACAAATGAGGATAATTATGTGTTCTCCAGCTCTTTGAGAGGTTAATTGCTTAGATGTACGAAGCCTTGAAGAACAAAGAAGGAATAAATCAGAAACAGGACTATCATCTGATAATGTAATTTGGTATATTCATGTACAACTCAAACAAATAAACCCCTAATTAGATGAACTCATTCAGTTATGTGGGCACACTACCAGTTTACCAGGGTCAGACACCTCAAATTGACTTACTTCATTCAGTGGCCTCTGAGAGGGTGGGGGAGTGCTAACCTATGCAGAGGTAAAATAGGGGCTCTTAGGGGCGTGGTGTAGTAGGGGGTTAGAGGAGAGGCTCGCATAATGGAATTTTACTACATTGGGTAAACTCATCTAAGTGGGTTTAGACCTTTTACCTCTTAATCAGAGGGTTGACTTCTGCACTTCTCCTCAAACACATCTTTTCTTCAGGCAACATCATTTCAACATCTAGGAAGAAGGCAAGGAAGTAGCATTAAAAAATCTCTACAAGAAGCAGGGAAGTGCAGTTGTGCCTGGTAGGGGGAATCAGAACTGAGAGTCGTGGAACCCTGTATTCTTATCCTCTGCTAGTTTTTCACCAGCTTTGTTGGGGTGGCAGAAAGTAACTTCTTCAGAAAAATATGAGAGAGAGAAATGATCTGAGTCCTTGTCTACACAATTGATCCACTTTCTTGGCCCTTTTAATTGCATATAGTAATTTAGTTTTAGGTCCCTGTAAACACAAGCACTTGGAGTCTGGATAGGCATCGTAGTGATTGACTCTAGCCAAGTATCTGCAATGCATTCAGCTTTGCTCCCCCTTGTATTAGGTCGTTCTTGCATTCTATAAATAAATACATGATGGCTGGTCACGGTAGCTCATGCCTGTAATCCCAGCACTTTGGGAGGTCGAGGTGTGTGGATCATGAGGTCAGGAGTTTGAGACCAGCCTGGCCAACATGGTGAAACCCCGTCTTTACTAAAGATACAAAAATTAGCTGGGTGTGGTGGTGCATGCCTGTAATCCCAGCTACTCAGGAGGCTAAGACAGGAGAATCACTTGAACCCGGGAGGTGGAGGTTGCAGTGGGCCGAGATTGTGCCACTGCACTCCATCCTGGGTGACAGAGTGAGACTGTCTCGAAAAAGAAAAGAAATACCCGAGACTGGGTAATTTATTAGTAAAAAGATTTCATAGGTTCACAGTTCTGCAGGCTTTAGAAGAAGTACAGCATGAACATCTGCTTCTAGGGGTGCCTCTGGAAACTTACAACCGTGATGAAAGGTCAAGTGGGAGCTTGCATGTCACACGGCAAAAGCAGGAGCAAGGGCGGGGGGAGTTGCCGTACAATTTTTGTTTTTACTTTTTATTTTTTTTGAGACCAGGTCTGGCTCTGTTGCTCAGGCTGGTGTGCAGTGGCATATCTGGGCTCACTGCACCCTCTGCCTCCTGGGCTCAAGTGATCCTCCCACCTCAGCCACCCCAGTAGCTGGGACTACAGGCACATGACACCACACCCGGCTGAATTTGTTATTTTTTTTGTAGTCATGGGGTTTTGCCATGTTGCCCAGACTGGTCTTGAACTCCTGAGCTCAAGTGATCTGCCTGCCTCAGCCTCCCAAAGTGCCCAGATGACAGGCATGAACCACAGTGCCCAGCCAGCCACACACTTTTAAACAACCAGAACTCCTGAGAACTCACTCACCATCACAAGAACAGCACCAAGGGGATGGGGCTGAAACATCCGTGAGAAATCCACTCCCATGATCCAATCAGCTGCCAGCAGGCCCCACCTCCAACACTGGGGATTACATTTCAATAGATATTTGGGTGGGGACACATATCCAAACTATATCACCCCTTTTAATCAAAGTACTACCTGCACCAAGTAAAATAAATAAATACACACTCGCTGGTTCTGTATGATTAACTTTCAGCCAGATCTGTTTACTCAACATTTACAAAATGGAACTCAGCACTGAGCCAGCCCTGTTTACATACTTCACTCTTCCATCTCCCAACCTCCATTGGTTAAACGTTAACTTCCACTGATGTTAACCTTCTGTTTTGTAACCATGTTTTACTTTATTATTTAGTCTCTAAGTCAATAAAGGCTTAAAGCCAATAAAAAGCATTTACATTACAGCTTTGTAAATGGTATTTTCTGTAGAATGACTATTTCTCAATGGCTTAGGGTGACAGTTTCTTGGATATTTGAATTAAAAACAGTCTTACCATCTAGATGATATGAATTGTTTTTCCTAGTGTTCATCCATTGCTCAGATTTATTCTACATTTCACTTTGCTCCATATTTTGACCTTACTTTTGTTTATTTTTTGTTTATTTTAGAGTTTCTAAACAACTTTCTTTTTTCTTGCTGAGAAACTAAATGTATACATTTTCATATAACTGTAATATCTTTCATCTATTTACATATTCCATTCCAATGTTGAAATTAATTTATTCCCCTCAAAGGCATTTTTTGGGAGTGCCCGCTGGCTTCTAGTTCTCAGCTAAATTACTTGCTTTCTAGACCTGCCTTACTGTTATTAGCTTTAAACTTATTTACAAACGGGTTTCATCCCATAATTTCTTTTATCCAATATCATCCTCTTTGTTTTCACTCTTATTTAAATGTAGGTAGACTTTCTTTGTTTTAACCCTAATTTTTCTTTGGTACATTCTCAGGTAACTTCTTCAGAAAAAATATGAGAGAGAAAGGTTCTGAATCCTTGCCTGCC
Source organism: Pan paniscus (assembly GCF_029289425.2). NCBI lineage: Eukaryota > Metazoa > Chordata > Mammalia > Primates > Hominidae > Pan > Pan paniscus. The sequence goes on along the minus strand of NC_073258.2, from coordinate 133,390,136 downwards.
CATTTGATACTTTTTTTTTTTTTTGGTCCTTTTAATTGCATATAGTAATTTAGTTTTAGGTTCCTGTAGACACAAGCACTAAACTGGTTCCTGTGGACTCAGGCTCTAGGTTTTCTCCAGGACTACACTAGTCCATGTGGCTTCAAACTCCAACAGACACAGGACACAGGCCTTTCCAAGCAGACTGCCAAACAAACAAACAAACAAACAAACAAAAAACCCAGGTCCCAGGCCTACTGCTGCAAATCCAGGTTCCAAGTCATCCACCATGGTCTCAGACACCGGGTCTACTTCCGTGGACCCCAATACCAAGTCACCTTCATAGAATCAGAACAAGGCCCATCCTTGCAAATCCAGATGCCAGGCCTGCCTCAGCACCAGGCTAGATTCATGGACTCAGGCTGAGGCCTGCCCTAACACCAGGACAGCCCCTGAAGATCCAGGCTTTAGGCCCACCCCTGTGGACCCAGATTTCAGGCCTACTCACATGGACCCAAGTTCCAGTCCTGCCCTCAGTGGACACAGGCTCCAGGTATGCCCTCTGCAGACCAGGTGCCAGGTCAGTCTCTCTAGATCAGTCTCTCTAGGCCTGCTTGCTCACTTACATATGCACTGGATCATTCCACCCAAGAACTCTAACAGCAAGCCTACTGGTAGACCCTACCAACCAGCCCACCAGAATCTCTGGACAGACTGAGTGGGAAACGACTTCCCTGGCAAAGACAGTCTATACAGACTGGAAGAGATATGTACTTCTTGTACAGGCAACAAGGATTGCAAATATCAGGGAAGCATGGTGCCACCAAAGGCACAAAATAAAGTACCAGTATAGTCATACACTGGACAGCAACATTTTGGTCAATCATGGCCCATATATGCAAAGGTGGTCCCACAAGATTATAATACCATATTTTTACTGTACCTTTTTAATGTTTAGATATATTTAGATACATGAATACTTACCCTTGTGTTACAATTGCCTACAGTATACAAAATAACAACATGCCTATAGCCTAGGAGCAATAGACTATACCATATAGCTTAGTTGTATAGTAGGCTATACTACCTAGGCTTGTGTGAGTATACTCTATAATGTTTGCACAACAAAATCACCTAACAACACACTTCTCAGGACATATCTTTGTTGTCAAGCAATGCAGGAGTGTAACCTAGCCTAAAGAAATGGAAATATAGGAACTGCCTGAAAAAATTTAAAATAATTGTCTTTAAAGAGCTCAGTTATCTATAAGACAAAACAGATAGAGAACCAAACAAAATTAGGGAAACACTACATGAACAAAATTACAAGTTTAACAAAAAGATGAGAGCCATTAAAGAAAGAACCAAACAGAAATCCTGGTTCTGCGGAAGACAATGACTGAAATGAAAAATTTCATATAAAGCATCGACAGTAGACTCAATCAAGCAGAAGAAATAATCAGCAAGATCAAAGTCATGTCATTTGGAGTAGAGGAACAAAAAGAAAAAAAAAAGAGTGAAAAAGCCTACAGGACTTATGGGACACCATCGAGAGAGCCAATAGGTAGCATTATAGGTGTTCCAGAAGGAGCAAAGAAAGAGAAAGGGGAAATAAACTTGCTTAAGGGAAAAATGACAAAAAACTTCCCAAATCTGGAGAGGAAAATGAATATCCATATCCATGAAGGTGAAAGAACTCCAAATAGACTAAACATAAAAGATCTTCACTTTGACACATTATAATCAAATTCTCAAAAGTCAAAGACAAAGAAAGAATGTTAAATGCAGCAAGAGAAAAATGACTGGTTACATACAATGGAAACCCTCCCCCCACTCCCATAAAACTATCAGCAGATTTCTAAGCAGATTTGCAGCCAGGAAAGAATGGGGTGATATAGTCAAAGTGCTGGGGGAAAGAAGTGTTAAACAAGAATATTATACCAGAAAAATTGTCTTTCAGAAATGAAGGAGATTTTCCTAGACAAACAAAAAACTGAGGGAGTTCATCACCACTAGACCTGCCTTACAATAAATGCCAAATGGAGTTTTTCAAGTTGGGATGAGAGAACACTAACTTACAGCAAGAAAATATGTGCAAGTATAAAAGTCACTCTAAAGGTAAGAACATATTCAAATTCAGGATACTCTAATACAGAAGAGTGATGTGTAAATAACTTTTAATTCTAGTATAATAGTTCAGAGACAAGATTATTAAAATAATTATAGCCATAATAATTTCCTGATGAACACAAACTATAAAATATGTAAATTGTGATATCAACAACACAAAATGTAGGGAAGAAGTTAAAGTGTAGAATTTCGTATGTGGTTGAAGTTAAGATTTATCAGCTTAAAGTAGATGGTTATAACTACAAGATGTGTTGATGTAAGCCCTATGCTAATCACAAAAACACCTATAGTAGATACACAAAAGATAAAAAAAAAGGAAAGCACACGGCCACCACCACCACACACACACACACACACACACACAATCATCAAATTGCAAAGAAAGGCAGCAAGGGAGGAAGAAAGGAAAAAAGAAACCACAAAGTAGTTGGAAAACAACAAAATGACACCAGAAAATTATGCATTATAAATAAGTACATTAAATTTAAATGGATTAAATTCTCCAATCAAAAGACATAGAGTGGCTGACAGCACACACACAAAAAACTGGTCCAACTATTTGCTGTCTACAAGGACCTCACTTTAGATTAAAGACAAACATAGGCTGAAAGTGAAAGGATAGGCAAAGATATTTTGTATAAATGGGAATCAAAAGGAAGCAGGTGTGGCTATACTTTAATCAACAGAAATAGACTTTAAGTAAAAGCCTGTCATAAGAGACAAAAATGGTCATTGATATGGTTTGGCTGTGCCTCTACACTGAAATCTCACTTTGAATTGCAATAAGTCCCATGTGTCAAGGGTGGGGCCAGGCAGAGATAATTGAATCACGGGGTCAATTTCCCCCATACTGTGAATAAGTCTCATGAGATCTGATGGTTTTATAAACCAGAGTTCTCCTGCACTAGCTCTCTTGCCTGCCAACATGTAAGATGTGCCTTTGCTTCTCCTTTGTCTTCCACCATGATTATAAGGCTTCCCCAGCTATGCTGAACTATAAGTCAATTAAACCTCTTTCCTTTATAAATTACCCAGTCTTGGGTATGTCTTTATTAGCAGTGTGAGAACAGACTAATACGAAAATGGTCACTATATAATGACAATAAAGGGTTCAGTTCATCAAGAAGATACAACAATTGTAAATATATAGGCACTCAATACAGGGGAACCTAAATATGTAAAGCAAACATTAGCAGAATGAAAGAGCAAAATAGATAACAATACAGTAATAGTAAGGGACTTCAATACATTATTTTCAACGATAGATAGATCATCCAGACAGAATTTCAATAAGGAAATATGCACTTTAACAACACTGTAAGCCAAAATAGACCTAACAGACACATACAGAACATTTCATCCATCAGCAACAGAACACACACTGTTTCCAAGCACACATGGAATATTCCCCACGGCAGATTATATGTTCAACCACAAAATAAGTCTTAACAAATTTAAGAAGTTTAAAATTCTATCAAGTTCCTCTTCTGACCACAATGGTGCAAAACTAGAGATTGATAATAGGAAGAATATTGGAAAACTCATAAATATTTGGAAATTTTACAACACATTACTGAACCACGAGGGGTCAAAGAAGAAATCAAAAGGATATTTTTTAAAGATCTGAGACAAACAAAAATGAAAGCACAACATACCAAAACTTAAGGGATGCAGCAAAAACAGCTTCAAGTGGAGATATTATAGCAACGAACACCTATATTAGAGGGAAAAAAATCTCAGATAAGCACCTAGCTTTATGCCTATAGGTACTAGAAAAAAAGACCAAACAAAGCCCAAAATTAGCAGAAGAAAGTAATTAATGAAGATTAGAACAGAAATAAATAAAATAAAGGCTGAAAACAATAAACAATTTAAAACAGAGTTGTTTTTTAAAAGGACAAACAAGAGTGACTAATCTTTAGCTAGACTAAGAAAAAAAAGAGAAGACTGAAATAAAAAAATTTATAAATCAAAGAGTACACAATACAGTTTACAGAAACACAAAAGATCATAAGAGACTACTATGAACAATTATACACCAATGAATTGAATAACCAAGAACAATTTATCAAGAATGAATCATGAAGAAATAGAAAATCTGAATAGGCCAATTACAAGAGATTGAATCAGAAATTAAATAACTCCCAAAAAAGAAAAGCCCAAGATCTGATGGCTTCACTGGTGAATTATACTAAATGTCTAAATAATTAATGTCAATCCTCAAATTTTTCTTAAAGAATTTAAAAGAAGGGAATAATTCCAAACTAGTTTTATGAGACCAGTATTCCCCAGATACCAAAGCCAGACAAGGATACTACAAGAAAAGAAAAAGATAGGCCAATATTCCTGATAAATATAAATGCATAAATCCTTAACAAAATATTAGCCAACTGAATTTATAGCACATTATAAGAGTCACACATCATAACTTAAGTGGGATTTATTCCTAACATGCAAGGATGGTTCAACATATGCAAATTAATAATTATGGTGCACTACGTTAACAGAATGAAAGATAAAAGTTATATGATCGTATCAACAGATTCAGAAAAAAGGTGACAAAATTCAACATTGTTTTATGATAAACCCTCTGAGCAAGTTATTTATAGAAGGAATGTGCCTCAATATTATAAAGTCCATATATGACAAGTCCACAGCTAACATCATATTCTATAGTAAAGAGACGAAAGCTTATCTTCTAAGAAGAGGAACAAGACAAAGATGTCCATCTATCTCTTTTATCTAATAAAGTGTTGAAAGTCTTAGCCTGAACAATTAGACAAGAAAAGAAATAAAAGAGTTCAAATTGGAAAAGAAGAAGTAAAATTGTCTCTGTTTGCAGATGACATAATCTTAAATATAGAAAATGCCAAAGCCTCCACCAACAAACTGCTAGAACTAATAAATTCAGTAAAGTTACTGGATACAAAATCAACATACAAATATGAGTTGCATTTTCATACACTAATAAGAACCTATCAAAAAGAAGTTGAAACAACAGTCCCATTTACAATAGCATTAAAAAAACCTTAGGAATAAATTTAACCAGGAGGTAAAAGACTTGTACACTGAAAACTATAAGAGATTGATGAAAAAAATTAAAGATGACAAAAATAAGTGGAAAGATATCTCATGTTCCTGAATTGGAAAAATTAATATTGTTAAAATGTCTGCAATACCCAAAGTGATTTACAATTTCAATGCAATCTTTATCAAAATATCAATGGCATTTTTTTCAGAGAAATATAAAGAACAATTCTAAAATTTATTGAAAAAATTGGATATTCACATGCAGAAGAATGAACTTGGACCCAACTATATATATATGAAAATCATCTAAAAATTGATTAAAGACTTAAACATAAGACCTGAATCTGTAAAACTACAAGAAGAAAACCATCAAAAAGATTCTTGAAATTGGTCTGGGCAATGATTTTTGGATATGATCCCAAAAGCATAGGCAATAAAAACAAAAATGAACAAATGGAATTGCATCAAACTAAAAGACATATACAGCAAATAAAATAATCAACAGAGTGAAGAGACAGCCTAAAGAATGGGAGAAAATATTTGCAAACCATATATCTGAGAAGGCATTAATATCCAGAATATATACAAACTCAACTTAATGAAAAGAAAATAAAACCTTATTAAAAATGGGCAAAGGACCTGAACGGACATTTTTCAAAATAAGACATACAGTTGACCAACAGGTATATTTAAAAAAACTCAACATCACTAATCATCAGGGAAATACAAATCAAAACCACGAACATACATAATCTCACAGCTATTAGAATGCCAGTTGTCAGCATGACAAAAGATCAGTGTTGGAGAGGATGCGGAGAAAAGGGAACCCTGGTACACTGTTGGTGGGAATTTGAATTGGTATAGCCATTATGGAAACAGTATGGAAGTTCCTCAAAAAATTAAAAAGAGAACTATCAAATGATCCAGCAATCTTACTTCTGGGTATATGCCCCCTCAAAAATTGAAATCAGGGCTGGGTGTGGTAGCCCACATCTGTAATCCCAGCACTTCGGGAGGCTGATACAGAAGGATTGCTTGGGCCCAGGGCAACAAAAAGAGATCCCATCTCTACAATAAATAAATAAATAAATAAATAAATAAATAAATAAATAAATAAAATAGAAAATAAAATAAAATAAGATAAAATAAAATAAAATAAAATAAAATAAAATACAAAATTAACCTGGTGTGGTAATGCATGCCTGTGGTCCCTTCTATTCAAGGAGGCTAAGGTGAGAGGATTACTTGAGCCCCGGAGGACAAGGCTGCAGTAAGCCATGATTACACCACTGCACTCCAGCCTGGGCAACAGAGAGAGAGGCCTTGTCTCAAGAAAAAAACAAAATGAAATCAGTATTGTGAAGAGATATATGCACTGCCATGTTCACTGCGACACTATGCACAATAGCCAAGATATGGAATCCACATAAGCATCCACTGATGGGTGAATGGATAAAGAACGTGTGCTATATAAAAATATACAATGGAATATTATTCAGCCATAATAAAGGCTGTGACAACATGGATGGACCTGGAGGGCATTATTCCAAGTAAAACAAAGCGGGCATAGGAAGACAAAATTTTGCATGATCTCACTTATATGTAGAATCTAAAAAAATTTAAATTCACAGAAAGAGAGTGTCGAATGGTGATTGTCAGGGACTGGAGGAGGAGGGAAGCGGGGAGATGTTTGTCAAATGATACAACGTTTTGGTTATGCAGGATGAATAAGTTCTGTAAACCTAATGTACAGCACTGTGACTGTAGTTAATAATAGTGTATCGCATACTTGAAATTTGCTAGAAGATCTCTTAAATGCTCTTCCCATATCCAGAAAAAAAGAAGGTAATTATGTGAGGTGATGGATATGTTAATTAACATGACTGTGGCAATCATTTCATAATGTATACATATATCAAAACATCATGTTGTGCATCTTAAATATGCACAATTTTTCTTTGTCAATTATACCTCAATGAAACAGGGGGAAATTTTCATTTTAAAATAGTTTTGCCACATTTTGCTTTTTTCATCCAGGATTCAAAAATAAGACAACTGTTGTCAGTCCTGATGACTAATCCTCTACATAGGACCTATACATATGAGCATGGAAATATATTTATTTTTGTTTAGAAGCGTTCACGATGTTGCTTTATTCTTAGTGTTTGGAAATTTCACAGTGATGTATCTGTATATGAATCATTTTCCATTAATCCTGTTTGGTATTCAGCCTATAATTTGTTGGTAACATTTTCTTCTATTTCCTAAGTAATTTCGTCTCTACTTTCTCCATTCTCTAATTCTGCAGCTTTCATGGGTCAGCGTTGGACTTTTTGGGTTGACTACATCTTCTTGTGTGTCTGTGTGTGTGTGTGTCTCTGCATAAGTTTTGTTGTATGTGATACAACAGTTCCTATCTGATACGAGCAGTGCTTCCTCACGCATACTTTCCATCATGGTCTTCTTGCTCCAGTTCTGAGAGATTTCCTCGGCTTTACTGGGTAGCCTATTAATTTTATTTTAATACAACAATATTATTTTTAATTCCATGGGCTTGTTATTTTTCCCTGACAATTACTTCTACATAGTATCTATTTATTTATCTTATTGGTATAGTATCATCTTAAATCTCTAAGAATACCAATTAGAGGTGCTTAAAAAATACTTTCTCCTGTTCCCTGTTTCTTCTGAGACCAGTTTTCTTTGTTTATCTTAGCCTTCTAAAAAATTTACTAGTTTTATTTTGTGATTGTCGTATATATTTGTGAGGCACTGGAATAGGATTTCATCATAGCTAGGGTGGGCTTTCTGTGATGTTGTAAATGTAGATCCTTCTTCCCACTGAGTTTCTCCCATAAATGCTAAAGCATCTAGGTGCTGATGTGATTAAGCTCATTTATGGGCAGGTGGCACATTTCTTAACACAGACATGGAAATAAACTTTAGGGTCGGGCATTCTCAAATGCTAAACTGGGGCATATTCCTTGGCAGCTTATTTATTTATTTATTTATTTATTTATTTATTTTTAAAAGAAACCATTTGTTCTATTTGCCTGGGTTAATAGTGGGCTGTCTGTGTTTTGTGTGCAAAGAGATGTGCAGGAAGGGCTGGAGGAAGAACTGACTTGTGGTTGAAGTTGCCCTTTCATCCTCTGTAGTTGGCCCCACTGCTCATTTCTGCCCTCCATACCTCTGCCTTCAATTCTAAGCCACTCCGAATTCTGTCTGACAAGTTCACACTTGTGCTAGAGCACTCTCCTGAGGAGTGGCTTCCTTGTGTCTTGTTCATCTTTCTCCATACTTGTAGGATTTTCTTGAAAGTCCTTGTCTGCTGATCCTCCCTCACCTGTGCTCTTTGATGTTATGTGATGATTCCTTTTATTTTCCCCTTTACTGTCATTGTAGTGGGTGTCAGGAAGAAGAAATCGCCAATAGATGTGTCTAGTGAGATCTCCCAGTTCAGGTCCTGCTGGCTGCCCTCATCTTTTGTGTCATTACATAAATATACAGTGCACACAGGTCTACTAAGCTTGTTTGTCTATGTATCAACTAAGCCTAGCACAGACTAGTGAAGTTATTCAGTCTGGTCATGAAACCCCTCAGCATCTGTCTCCTTTGAAGATGGATTGTTAAGCTCCTTAATGTGTTATATAAGCTCTCATGCTCAGCCCTTCACCTCCTTGCCCAGGGCTCACTTTGAAATGCACATTGCCATAATACTGCTCCTGCCTCCCGCACTTCCATGGCTTCCATTGTGCTTTTATTTGGCCTAGAATACACCATACCATCACTGCCTTTCCCCCTAGACTAACAGTACCCATCATTCAAGGATTATGCAGCATATCGTATTTCAGGAACATTTACTTGACTCCAACTCCCAAAATGGACAGGCAAAGTTCTAAGGGGCCGTGCTTCCAATGAACAGTCTCTCCCTCTCTCTCCGTATTTTTCATAACCTTTACCACATATCCTTTTAATTAATTTGCATATGTGCCTATAATCCCCCTAAGTGTCTCAAGGGCACGGAAGCATTGCATCAGCTGAGGTTGTATTTGGCTGCAGGTGATAAAACGCACATGCTGTGTTTGAACCCAGTAGGAGTCCGTTTTTCTCAACAAAGATCTTTGAAGGTATGCATTTCAGAGCTAGGCAATAATTTTTTATGCCATTAATGTCGCAGGTATCATCTTTCCTTTCTCTCTATCACACGTAGTCTATAGTTTCTCTTCTAAGTCTTGCCATTTCCTGGTCTCAAAATGCTTGTTCCTTCCTTTGTCACCACAGACCAGAACAAAACTAAGGAAGGAAGGGGAGAATTGCAGCATAGGTATCTGTAAACTCCAAAGTCCTGGGATCCTTGGGCAGATACCCATCTTCTTCTTATTTGACAGAATTGAGGCACGTGGTCACCTCTGGCTGCAAGAAAGTCTAGAAAGGTGTGTTTTATCTATGCAGTCACCACCTTGAACAGCACTGAGGTTCTCTTAGAAGAAAGAAGGGGAGCATGAAGATAGGAAGCAACTGGCAGCATGTAGCACAAAGTTGCTGTTCATTTTTATATCTTCTTGACTGTGCACAATAGCTGGCACATAGTAAGCACTCATCAAGCATTTATAGAAAAAGACATTGACTTGGCCAAGCATGGTGGCTCACGCCTATAATCCCGGCACTTCGGGAGGCCGAGATGGGCAGATCACGAGGTCAGGAAATCAAGAGCATCCTGGCCAACATGATGAAACCCCATCTCTACTAAAACACAAAAAATTAGCCGGGCATGGTGGCACGCACCAGTAGTGCCAGCTATTTGGGAGGCTGAGGCAGGGGAATCGCTTGAACCCCGGAGGCGGAGATTGCAGTGAGCCGAGATCGCGCCACTGCACTCCAGCCTGACGATAGAGCAAGACTCCGTCTTAAAAAAAAAAAAAAAAAAAAAAAAAAAAAAAAAAAAAAAAAAGACATTGATTTCACAGAACGAAACTCTTTTTCTAGGAGAAGAAAGCTCTGAAGAGTTTAAATGACTTCACCAAGATTCATAGCTAGATATGGCAGAACTGTGAGAGGTTTTAGGAAGAACATGAAATCTGAGCCTCTCTCAGTCATCCTGCAGAGAGTGTGGTTTGTATTCTAATTTCTGAAACCAATCTGGTATAATAAACTAGAAAAATAGGTCACGTGTTTCTTTATCATTTGAGTTTAAGATTCTTATTACTGGGTCACATAACTCCTATTTTCGTACTGAAACCAACTCACTCAGAGACTCGTGTCCAGATGTGTTTGGACCTCTCCGTGGTGGCCCTTGATTATTTCTAGCCCAATAAAAGAGAATGGAATTTCAATTTCTAAAGGAAAATGAAAACAAATTATAGCAAATCTTAACAAGAAGGAAAAGGTGGTGGCCTATACCACTCCACTTCTTCAAATGGGTTATTTGATTTTGCTTAATTGTTGGTAAAATTTTCTCAAATTGGCAATTATAATCTGGAGCTGATTGCTTACCCAGGTAATTTACAGATTTCTCATTTGGCAAGAATGCTTCAGAACACTTACCATGAAGTATGGCTTCATCATCCTTCAGCTGAATTTTCCTTTTTTAATATATTCTTCATTTGGAGAATGTTATTACCTTTGCCCACAGGAAGTTTAGGTGCTAATTCTGTTAGCTGCATGTTTCTGATGAAATCAAGGGGTTGTTTGTACAATTTGTTTGAAATCACTTAGGGCCCCAGTGGAATTGATTAGGTGTTTCCCAAAGCAAATAAAATAATCAGGCTAAGGTAGGCATTCATCAAAGTTAGTTGCAATGTATTAACAATAGGTCATACTTTTTGGTCCTGAAGGGGGGTTTTATGAGGTAACTACTATGCTGTCTCCTCTGCCTTCAATCTTAGAGCACAGTCTTCCACTCACTCCCCTTGTCAGTCTCGTCTGAAATCAAAGTTTAATTATCCTTATTTGCTCTTGTACTGTGCATTAAGATAGAGTTTATCCAGTAGTCCAGCTGTTTTGAAGATAATTAGTAGAGAATTCAACCTGCTCTAAAATAATCCTTCTGGGCAAAGAGCCAGGAACTGAGGACATATTCTCCAATGATACCAAGTTCTCCTTTACTTGTAAGTCACAAATTTTCTATCTCAAGTCAAATACTGTGCATTGTACTATGAAGTTGGGAGTTTGAATTGCAAAGCATGATTTCCATTCTTAATAAGTGTCTGCTTTAGGAAAATTGTGCTATTTCCATTTAGAGGAATTGTTAAAGCCAGTGGGAAAAGGTGGTTCATGATCAATTTCAATACAAGGACCAATGGACATTTTAATTTTTATTTTGGCATGAACTTGAGTGGTAGGGAACATCTTTGCACATAAATGTTGGTGATGTTTGCTTTGTTTAATTATTATTCAGTAAACATTCATGGAGCACCTATTATAACCAGACACCATTCTAACCATGTGGGATGAAATTGTGAACAGGATTTACTAGTTCCTGCCTCCGGAAGCTCAACATTTTGAAGGGAAAATGTTTCTGTGGTTTATTTTCTATTGCAGTGAAAGCACCTCCCCTGGGTGATTTATTAATTTTCCAGCAAGTGATTGATTTATCAATTTTCCACCGAAGTAGCAAGCTGGCTTTGGATCTAAGACTGAATATGAAGCAATGCAGTCAGGTTCTCTTTAATACAGCTTACTAATGTCATCTGTCCTCTCCGTTTAGTGCTGTAGCTTAGAGGAAAACTGCCAAGTCCCAAAAGATGCCTGATCCTATAGATGCATGAGCTGCATGGCAACGAGTGTTAATTACCAGCACCTAATTACAGCACTCATTTTATATGGAGTAAATTTAGTGCTGGACACACCAACCTTCTCCCACTTTCTTTGTGAACAACAGCTCATTTTTTTTTTTCCTGTAGCATCACCAGTGACAGGAAGACAAGCAAAAGGCAAACCTGATCTTCCTATTGAACTTCAGGTTCTTGAATTTTCAGGTCTGCTAACATTGCTTACGATAAATGATGCTTTTCTTCTGCTGCTTTTGATTGAAGAACACTAGAAATCAGTCAGGGAGCAGGTGCTGCATTGTGTTAGATTAACGCTGATTGAATTCTTACACAGCCAGCTGATTGAAGCACGTGTTCTGCAAGCTTATGATTCTACAAACACTAGGTTGCAACCAGGAGGGTATTTTGCCATATCAAGTCCCTTAATCAACACCCTCAAATCTGTCGATACTGTCAACTGGAGCTTAGACTTCTAAGTCCCCTCTGTGAAATAGTACCCTAAGCTGGTCACAAGCATAAAAATGGATTTCTGGAAAAAGAAGAGACATGGTTTCAAATGCTGTTTCCTTCTCATGCTGAGTAGATGAACATTTAAATCATGACAATAATCAGATGTTCATCAGACTTGGTAATGAAACTGGATGGACATAGGCCTTTTTGTTCTCCATTTAATAGCATCCAATTTGCTAACAGGATGAAAAAATTTGAGTTGTTGGCACAGAATTCTTGAAACTACCCATGGGAGTACACCAGGTGCTGTCACTGGATGGTCCAGGCCAACACTCCACATGTAGCTGACACTCAATAACTTTTATCCTACATTTTAAAAATGCATGACATATAAGCCCTATGACACTGCAGAGGCTACCCTACTGGGAAGAAAATGGAGTTAGTTGGTAGGAGAAATAACACAGAAGTTGACACAATTGCAAATAAGGACTTGGACAATCTTGTGAAAACCAAGAGACCATTATTGTTCTGCAATGGCTTTAACCTAGTCTTCACCTAGTTCAGAGAGCTGTCAGGAGGCTCACTAGCTGTTTTGACCGTGAATAGCCGTGCAATGGGAGGTCAGGAGGTATCAACAGTGAGCAAAAATATCTTCTTGCCATTGAATGCATCCATTCACTCACAATTCACATAGTCAAATGTTTTTCAAGTATACATTATCTAATATATGAAGCAATCTTAAGAACAAAGGAGAAATTATCTGTGGCTCCGTTTCCTTATATTTAAGTGGGGTCTATGTTAGCACCTACTTCATAGGGTTGTCATGGGGCTAAAATGACTAATGTGTGTAGAACAGCATCTTCCACCTTCTATGTGCCTTCTATGCAAGAGCAAGATCAATGTTAGGTCTTATTAGTGGTCTGATGAGAGAATGAGTCAACCTGAAAGGTTTCGTAAAGCCTATTTTGCATGTTTTCTTTATACAATTGCACTTTTCTATATGGAATCTCTTTATTTCTTATGATATTTCCTTTTAAACTGAAAGCTGCTTTCCACCTAACACATACAGAATAGTCCGAAATCCTGCTGGGTAAGGCTTGAGGTGAGCAATGAGTTCCTGCCTCTTTCTTAGGCTTTATTAACCCCAATGCTATAATCTTGGTTTCTCTCCTTTTATGCTGTAACCCAGAATCTACTGCTATGCCTGTGCAGGCACACACGCATGAGCACACACACGTACACACTCAAACATCCCACGTTTGAATGAATGACTGAATAGATGTATTCATAACCAGTGGAAGGAAAAAAGAATGGTTTGGTACGTTAACCATTCCATTTCTCTTCCTCTGTCTTAAGACTGGTACTCAGAGAGAAAGAAATATGCCAGTCACTTCATGCAGTGAACTCTCTCAGCTTTCCTTTGACACACTCCAGTAGTGATTTTATTATACAAATAGGCACTCAGAGATGATAATGCATTGCGGTCTTCAAAGTGTGCTCACCATACCAGCAGCATAAGCATTATCTAATCTTGTTAGAGATGTACTTTCTAACTCTGGCCCCACTTCAGCTATACTGATTCAAAAGCTCTAGAATGAAACCCAGTAATCTTGTTTTAATAGGTCTTCCAGATGACTCGGATGCACGTTAAGTTTAAGAACCTGGCTTGGCCAGGCATGGTGATGGGCTCCTGTAACCCCAGCTCTTTGTGAGACTGAGGTGGGAGGACCACTTGAACCCAGGAGTTTGAGGCCAACCTGGGCAACATAGTAAGACGCTGCCAAAAAAGAAAAGAAAAAGACAAAGAACCTGATCTAAGTGAAATCTAAACCTATATTTTGATTCATGTTCTTAGCCTTGGGCCAGTGTGATCCAGTACTGTCACATAGAAGGTCCACGAAACTTGTTTAGAATGTTGCTTCTGTTTACATACATAAAGTAAGTCATTTTCTCTCAGCATTAGATATGAGCACTCCCATAGTTTTTTTCGTATAAATGATTACTTATAGTCCAAGGCAAATTTTAATTCTTTGTTAACTTCTTTTTAAAGAAGGTATAAAAGTATATTTCATGTGGCAAAATGCATCTGCCCCATTCTTTCCATTGATGTATTTTACAAAGCTTATTTCATGAGACAAAGATTCTCTTAAGGTTCAGCCACTTGGATAAGATCTCACAGGTAAGTAAATGGCAGGGCTGAGTTGGAATGCCAGTGTTTTGACTCCACAGACTCTGTTATCAAATTCTGTGCAGTACTGCTCTTCATGCCTCATGACACCTCGTCTCTACCTTCCAGAGATGTTAAATATCAATTTATGACATTGAGCCATCTCAGTCAAAAATACAGCTAAACGAATGTTTTTCTAAGCTATCTGTGACACAGTCTACTTTTGAACCAGTGGATAAGGTTGCAGGCATTTTTCTTTTCTAATACCCTTAGCTAGGAATGGGATTGGTGTGGCTTCTAGAATCACAATTTTGTCAATACACAGAGAGAGTCTTTGCCCTATTCCTCAGAACAAAACCATTACTCTTTACCACAAAATTTGAACTGTCAGTCATCCAAACATTTTTGCTCTTTATAAACTCGTCATTTTAAATCAATGAGAAAACAAAGGAGGGCCTTATTCCAAGTGAGGAAACCTCACCACATAATCCAGTGAAAATCCCAATGTAACAATCTAATTGCCCTTCACAATTTAGATGATATTATTGAATGTTTTCTTTGTATATTCTGAAAACAAGCCTAGAAATGTATTAAAAATAATTATGGAGCCCTGCCTCACAGACTGAAACAGCATTCCCGGGATTTGTTACATGTCACACATAATCCTCAGGGCAGCTCAGGGGCTCAAAGAGCACAGTCAGCTCATTTTACTAACAATTAGTTTCTCAAATACACAGAAAGGAGCTTTTCTATTTTTACATTTTGTATCTATTAGATAATATGCTCTCTTGCTGAAAATGCAGCCTGGTTCTACTTAATGTAAGGTTATCCAGTACCAATTCCATCAAAAACAGTGATACCATCATTATTTCCAGGCTGCATTGAATATACTATCATTCCTTGAAAAAAGGTTAAAAAAGACAATTTCTAAATTACAGCCTTTAATTGGAGAGGTCTTGGCAACCACCACATCCAATATCCTGGATTTCAGATTGGATAACTGAGGCCCAGGAAAGCTCTTTGATTTCCCAAGGTCACACTCAATGTCTCAAGCTGGTGTCAGTCAGGACTAGATTATGGGTACCAGTTCAGTGCTCTTGTTTCTCCTCGTGTTTGTCATTTACTGCCGGTTCAGAGAGCATGAGTGATGAAAAATATGCTCATCCATTCAACTTCTTTTTCTTTGCGAAGAATATGTTGTGTTTTGACTACACAGGGGAATGTGGGTTTTTTGTTTGTTTTTAAGTTTAATTTTCGGCAAGAATCATAAAAAAAAACCATGATTCCTAAACAGAAAAGCCGGAATTATTATTAATGTACATGTTTTGTTATCCAAAAAGGGCTTTTGCAGGAATCCTAGCAAATGTCCCTTCTGCTAAAGAAATAGGTGATAGAATCGTCATTTCCCGGATAGAAGCAGCAACATCTAGAATGATTAAGTGCCTTTGTGTGAATGGCAAAGCAAGTTATCCCTAGATTTTTTAAGTCTCCTGGAGTGCATTCTATAGTAAATCACAGAGAGCCCAATTTGCAAAGCAAATTAGTGGAATATCTGTTTTATACCAAACATTTAGCTCTAAAAAAGTCTACCCCTCTACTTTTCAGTGAGTGTGGAAGCAGTTGCAGAAAGAAAGAAAGTAAAGTGACTGATGCAAATTAGACTGGAGATATTACAAGAATCAAATCACTTTCTAAATACTTGTTACTTAGTACTTCAATTTGGGAGTTGATTTTGTGACAAACAGGAGAGTTGCTTTCAGATGGAAAATGCTATGATATGACCTCAGATGGTGAAATTAAGATGGAAGAAGCTCATTTAAATACAAGTTCTGCTTTTAATTCTCTGAGTATTTGAGGGATTAAAAAAGAAAAGAATATAATAGAAAGATATTTTAAAAAATAATTTTCTATGCTGAGGAAAGGCTGTGTTTTAAGTTTTGCAGAAGAAGATCGGATTTATGTTAAGGATCTTAAATTGCAAATCAATGCTACAGCACTTCGTGCTATACAGATTAAATATATATATATGTAGCTTAAGGCAGAGCAGTTTATATGAACCCCATAGATTGAGAAATAGAAGTCCAAGTCTTGAGCAGAGCATTCAAATCAACAGAATATATCAACATATTCAAAACAACATAATACGGCAAAACTGACCTTAATGGGATAAAGCTAAATCAAGAAAAATTTGGTCCCCTGGTGAGTGGAAAAATTCCTAACTGTAATACACATGAGAGAGTAACACGATTTCCTGAGGGAATTGTCTTTCTTCCTGTTATTATTCAGTGTTTGTCAAGTGCCTACATTTATAGATCTTATTTAAAATAGAATTAGTTATAGTCTCTGCCAAATGACCCTACAATATTTGTGTGACTTCAGCTAGCTAGAAATATCTCAGGGGGCAGCTGAGTAGCATAAAAATATCTCTGATGTCCAGAAGGGGTGTCTATCTTCCAGCACAGCAGCCAGACATTCTGCTTATAGGTCTGATTTTCTGTGGCACAGCCTTTTCTCTTTGATATCCATCAAGAAGGAGTGTTTACACTGAAAATGGGGTGTGAGTGGGAAGAAAACACTCCTGGGGGATCTGTGGGTGATGTGTCCAGAATAGGGCATTCTAAACATCAATGTGGGAGAATAGAACACATGGAAAAACAAATATAAAGTTTTAACAGTCCTAGAAACCTAGGGTCAATGGACAGCTTAAGGAACCTTCTCAGGACGCTGGGGAATGGGAATAGGAGACGCTCCTATAGAAGTGTTTTGAGCAGTAAAGAAATTGGACTAATGAGAGGTCATTGATACTTTGGTTCCAGAGAACTCATGTGCTGGCCATAAACTGAAACTATTTGCATAAGAGGCACGATGTTTTGGAACGACTTTACATGAGAAGAAGGGATTTGAAGAGTAGAAAAGCATTTCTTCAATTGAATCAATCAGATTCCATTATTTGCAAGTTAATATACAGTCAGTTTCTGTAGACTGCAGTGAGTTCTCCATCTTCCTTGGTAGTTCTTGAGGACAGGACAGATCAGACCTTCGTGGATTTAGCCAATTATGACTGAGAAAGCCTAGAAGATTATTGTTAAAACTCCATTTTCCGAGGCAAGGCACTGTGGTTTCTGTCCTCATTTTCATGTTGTTGTATTTGGGATTGTCATGTCCCCCAAAGGCAAGTTGCACAGTCTGAGTTAGAATTGATGATCTGCACACATCTGCTTCGGGGAACTTGGGGCCAGCACCTGAAGGACAGCCTGATGCTGATCAACTGGAAATAGATCAGAAGGTTTGGAGAGAGATCACAGATGGATTAGAATTAAGGATTGGAGAGCTCTATAGGTGAGGCAGACAATGCAATGACAGCAGGTGGGAGCAGGCATTAAGTGAACATGCCTCATGCCCCACAACTCAAAATAAATGCCACCAGAACAATAATAGAGGCCCAAAGGACGTTGTTGTTCCTTTTGGGATCCCTTGTATTAAACCCGAAGTTACACAGTGCAGATGCCATTGAACTGGGGGCTAATTTAGTGATTTACATTGTTGAGAAAGGATTAGTGAAACCTCCCATTTCAATGATGACCTGTTCCTAATTTGCATCTTTAACGAGGTGGGATCCAAGCCAGGTTCTACTCCTTTGTGTTTACTTCTCAGGAACTGTGTTTATTTCTGATAATTACAAATAAATCTTTCTTCCTTTTCTCAAACTGACTGAATAAAAGATGGGGGGAGTGTGTTAACTCCATAGCTTGAATAACTATCAAAAAAAGGGAGACATAAAATCCAATTATAACTCCTTCAAACATGTAATTACTGTTTCCTTCCCAAAGAGGATGATTGCTACATTTCATTTTAAAACATGTGTCTTCTCCTTTGTGGTTTTTTGCAGCTTGTCTAAGAGAAACTTGCCCCACAGGAAGTGGTGGCTCCAGACTGGGATGTTGTGACCCAGTGTGTCATGAAAAATGATAGCACCAAAGAAAATGTAGGCTACAGACTTCAAAATTTGATAAAGAAGTGTTCTGATTAATTTCCAAAGAACTCAGGGAACCAAAGCAAATCTCTCAACATTTTTAGGTCTCTTGAAGAAGCAAGGGAGAAATGTCATATGTATTCTGAATTCAACTAAGACTGACATCATACAGACATACTGAAAAGCTATTCCAATGACCACAAAAACGGAAAGGGAAAATCCAGTGCTTGTCTATTGCAATAGACTATTGGCATGGAGATGACAGGGCAAGAAAAAGCTTGATTAGGAGTACTTTTTAGAGCAAATCAAATCCAAAGATAGTCATTTAAAAGTTACATTGACAATACATAATTTAATCAGGTTTAGGCATCAGTCCTGATATCAAATTTAAAATAAGCTCTACATAAACACAATCATTCTGCCGGTAATTTAGTATTTAGGTGAAGGTGGATTAATAAAAGAGCTTTTAGTGGGTACAGAAGAGATGCTGACTCTTTAATGTCTAATAGCTGTACCAATATTGAGCCCAAACTGTTTTTTAAAATATAGCTTTAAGACAAATAGGAAATTCAAGTGAAGAAAATCAACCCAGAAGAGACATTGATCATCTTACAACAGTGACCGCAAAGTTATTTATTTGTCTGTCTGTTGGTTGGTTTTTGAACAAACGCATATAGAAAGCAAAGCTCCACAAGAACAAAGATTTTTGTCCATTTTTCACTGCTGATTAATTCTTTGTGTATAGATGATATTCAGCACATCCTGGGCACTCTAGAAATATTTGTTAAGCTAATGAATCCATTGGTTTTATAATTATAATATTTATTTTCATAACAGGATTAGGAACCTTTTGTCCTATTGAGGTAGAAAAATATATATTAAACTCCATAAAAGCCAACAAAGGAATTTAATTTAGATTTAGTATCTATGTCCTCTATGGAAATGGCTTAATACGCTAATGTGCCAATTAATATATTCTGCTTTATATTAGAATCATATGATGTAATATGAATTAGGGGTGAAGCATGAGTTTTATAGCAAAACTAGCTCTCCCACTTACTATATTTGCTGGGACACACGACCTTTCTGAGGCTCAATTTACTAACCTATAAAATGGAAATAAAGTTGCCTATCTCAAAGATGTTGAGAGAATTCATGCAAATAATCTGAATACAGTGTCTAGCATATATATTTATAATAGCCACTAGTATAGCAGGAGCTAACTTTATTATTGTTATTGGTATTAAGCATTATAAATTAATTAAGGAGAGGTATGTCAAGTTCTTTAGTTTTAATCTCTCAGTTCATCAGCGATTATTGTGTAGCCTAGAACTGCTCATCTTTATTTGCAAAAGGGATTTTTTAACATAAACAATATTGTATTTTTGGTGTGTAACAAATGTCTGTGATAATACTAAAAGGGTCAATACAAGTATAAAGTTGGAGACAAATATTCAGAAACGGACATCTCGGGGAGGCAAAATTATGACGTACCTGTTAATAGTAGCTAGAGTTATAGAATATTAAAACTGAAAGGGAGCTTTGATATGATGCAATGCAATCCCATCATTTCACAGAGGGCAAAACTCACTCAGAGCCACTTTCCCAAGGTCCCTTGCCCAAGGTCCCTCTGAGACCTGCTTTGTATGTACACAGGGATAGCTGAACCTGACCCATGAGTCAGCATCAGTATCACTCTGAATGACAGCACATTCTGCTTTCTAAAGATGGAGTGAGAAGAATTGGAAATACTGGGCTGTAGTAATAAGCAAATTGAATGCATGAGTTATGGTTTGCAAATGTCTTTTACAAACTTCTCATTTTATTCTCACAGTCTGAGATGGTGTCATCCCAACTTTAAAAATGAGAAAATTGAGGTTCAGAGAAGTTATTTAAGTTACAAAAAGTCATACATTTGATAGGTAGCAGGATTTGGTCTTGATATTAGGTTTTGTGACTCTAAATCATCTACTTTTTCCAGTCTGAGCAGCATATCAACCAGGTTTTTCCTTAAGAAAGTAGTGCACCTGTCAACTTTTGCTCTTTTATTTTTTGAGACAGTCTCACTCTCTCACCCAGGCTGGAGTGCAGTGGTGCAACCATGGCTCAAACAATCCTCCTACCTCAGCCTCGTAAGTAACTGGGACTACAGGCATGCACCACTATGCCTGATTAATTTTTTAATTTTTATGTAGCGACAGAGTCTCTCTGTGTTGCTCAGGCTGGTCTCCAACTCTTCCAGCCTCAACTTCCCAAATTATTGGGATTACGGGTGTGAGCCACCACACCCGGTCTTGCTTTTATATTTTTTACAAGTATTTTAATACTCTATTAGAGCATAAAGTAAATAAAAATTCCTTCAACCACTTAGATATAAGTTGTGTGCTAAACTCATAAGAACATCAAAATCTAGAATGAGAATGTTATAAATGAGTTTGAGGCTTAATTCTTCTGACTGGCCTTGAATACATTATTTTGCCTCTATTCCCCAGTTTGAACGGTGAGAAACCCTTTTGAAGAAGGCACCTGCTGGTGACAAGTGAGAGCGTGAAAGACCTTCCACATGCAGGGGAATGACACCTTTGGGTCACAGTGTGAGAGAGGGTCACACATTGTGAAGTCTGGTAGAATAGAAATTAGTATCTATATAACGGGAGAAAGATCTTGTTGAGGAGAGATCAACTTTTACTCATGGCTGAGATGGGTCCTTTACACAGGTCTTGGTCCTCCGTCTCCCTAGTTGCTCCATTCTCTCCCTGTTTGCTCTCTAGAGGAGAGGTTAATTGCCTCCTTATCGCCTCTTTATTGCCGTGTGAGCACAAACTGCTTTGAGTTTGCCATAGGCAGACCTTGGTTCTAAACAGGCTTTCTCATGTGTGGGTGCTTAATTAATGTCCCAAAGATGATTGTTCTCTCTTAACTCAGATTCTATTCCTTTTAGCAAGGGTTTGAAAGAGGCTGGCCCCCTTTTAGCATCTTAACAGTTAAAAACAAAGAGAAGGAAAAGAGTTTTTTTAAAAGATGATATGTTATAAACCATAAATGAGATAGAGAATTTTCTTCATGCCTCCTTCCTCTAAGAAACATAAATTCTTGTGGTCTTTGCTGCCTTTTATTAGGGATTGTGTCAGCTTAGGTTAGAAACCTATTGAAACAGGAAATTTTCCCTGACGCCTTCCCAGGCCTCATGACGAGGGTGACTTGCTTACCAGCCCACAGCTCTCAACCCTTTGTGGGAGAGAGAGCACTCAGGTGAGAGGGTGCAGGAGCGTGGGTGAGAGCTTTTGAGTGCTGGCAGGAGCAAAACTCCGTGCAGCTATGCAGCAGCATCTGGGGGGATATCTGAGTCCCCTGAAGCCCCAGAGGGCATGTGTTACAGCGCTCCTTTAGCTTTGCCAGCCACACCACAGATGGCTTAATTGTTAGACAGCTCAGTGGGGCATCAGTGTGACTTTTGTTTTGTTTTTTTTTTTGAGAGGGAGTCTCTCTCTGTCGCCCAGGCTGGAGTGCAGTGGCGCGATCTCGGCTCACTGCAAGCTCCACCTCCCGAGTTCACGCCATTCTCCTGCCTCAGCCTCCCGAGTAGCTGGGACTACAGGTGCCCGCCACCACGCCCGGCTAATTTTTTGTATTTTTAGTAGAGACGGGGTTTCACTGTGTTACCCAGGAAGGTCTTGATCTCTTGACCTCGTGATCCGCCCACCTTGGCCTCCCAAAGTGCTGGGATTACAGGCGTGAGCCACCGCGCCCGGCCGCATCAGTGTGATCTTTTGCACCCACACCCGAGTTCTTGTCCGGCATCCCGGAGGAATGAGGTTGCAGGAACAAACTGAAGGGTGGTGAAAGCGGAGGATTTTATTGCCGACGTGAAAGAGGCTCTCAGTGGGAAGGGGAGCTGGAGAGGAGATGGAGCCGGAAGGTCATCTTCCCCCAGAGTCCAGTTGCTCCTGGCTGGACTCCTTTCTGAAAAAATGCCATCAAGCTGTCCCCCATGAAGCCAAGCTGCTTCTCTCCGACGTCAAACTGCAGTCTCCGACATCCAGCTGCTTCTCCTCTTCTCCCCTTCTCTGCTCTCTGCCAGTCAAATCAGTGGATTTTATGGGTACAGGACAGGGGGCAGGGCAGGCCAGGGATGGTTTTGGAAAAGGCAACATTTGAGTGGGAAAATGGGGATGTAAAGTTCTCACTGTGGGCAAGAGTTCCAGGCTTGAGGGTGGGGCCCTTGCCAGGGACCTCACCCTTTTCTGCCTAGAATTTCCCTGCCTCCTCTCCCTATCACTATCAGAAAATGAGATTTTGGAGACAAGTCCTGCAGTGTCAAAACATGAGGGACAACCATGTGGCCTCACTCTCCTCTGGTTGCCTTGTCCTTCAGGCTTAGGAAGGCAACCCCCGCCTGCCAGCCATTCTTGGCTGGAGGGGTTCTGCTAGTTTGGGAGATTACTCAGCAGCTTCATGGCCCTTTACCATCACCAACACCACGCTGCCCGATGCTTGCCTGAGAAAAGATGCCATGGGTTTGGAGCGGGAGAAAGCTGACTGGGGCATGAGGGCAACAGGTGTCTTCTGCTGCTGAATTCTTCACATGCAGGAGTGGCTTGTCAGTCTCATTAATGAAGGCAGCATGCAACCGCCAGAGTGATTCAAGCTGGGGCCTGGCTAATAGGCCCCCAGAGAGGACACTGACCAGTTTCTCTGCTCGAATATAAAGAGCTTATCCACAGTGTTATCTGTATCGTTGACACTAAGTAAAATAATTCCTTGGAAAACTTCAAAATTAGCATTTAAGAATAAAGAATCATCACAATTACAGCTGAGGTAGCGTGGCCGCAGCCGCCCCAGCTCCCTCTTCCACTCATCTTCTTACTTCACTGCGCTTGCAGCCAGGGCCTTTTCCTCTTGAAGGTTCTGAACCTGAAATTTTTATTCTTCAGCCTTGAGGAAAGTGCATCAGATCTGTCTTCACGTGGGCAAAGGGAACAACTGCCTATGTGGTAGGATATGTTTTAGCACTTCTTCAAGGGGTGGGTTTCTCTCCAATCTGGGAGAGATTTCCTGCCCGTTGTGTTACTCCTTTATACTTGGTGTTGCTGATGATCACTCAGATAGGACCACTACTGAAATATACAGGTTACCTGAGGGGATGTGAGTTGATGAGAGGGCCCATGATAAAGTGGGTGTTTTATCCCATGATGCATCGGGGTTATTAAAGCAGATGTCCAACCCTGAGGCACTGGGTGAGAGGCAGGTGCATTGCACAGTGGCTTGATCATGGCCACTCAGCTCCAGTAATAAAGCAGAATGGTTCACAGCACCTGGATTTGCCACAGCGACATGGGAAATTGCACTCTGTAGACCTGAGCACATTCTGGAATACATGTGGGTTGATAAAGCATCTTGCATCCACAAAAGAAAAAAAAATGAAGAATAAAGTGAGATAAAACCTTCTCTACTCTTGCATCTACTAAAAAGTCCTTCTTTGAGAATGCACATCACCTACCACCCCACCCGTCTCCACCAAACTGTTCCTTTGGATAACCATCAAATCACATTCACACGTCCATAATCATAGTATTAATTTTGATCACCTGAAGACCAAATACATCTCTTTTAACACCCTCCTTCATGGATTAGGTACACTCCTCCCTTTTTATAACAGTTTTATTGTGATATAATTTACATGCCATACACTTTACTCATTTAAAGTGGGCACCTTGTTTGTTTTTCATATATTTGCAGAGTTATACAACTATCTACACAATCAATTTTAGAACAATTCCATCATCCTCCAAGTTAATCCCATACCTATTAATAGTCATTCCCCATTTCCTGCTCATCTTTCCTTCGCAATCTTAGGCAATCAATCAACTATTTTCTGTCTTTTTAGATTTGCCTGTTCTGAACAGTTCATATCAACAGAATCATAGGAGATCTTTTGTTGTTGTCTTATTTCATTTAGTGTGTTTTCAAGGTTGATCCATGTTGGAGAATGTATCACTACTTTATTCTTTATTTATGGCTGAATATATTTCACCATGTGGCTATACCCATATTTTATTCATCCATTCATCAGTTAACATTTGGGCTACTTTTCCTTTTTGTCTATAATGAATAATGCTGTTATGAACATTTGTGTATACGCTTTTGTGTGGACATGTGTTCATTTCTCTTGTGTATGTATCTAGGAATATAATTACTGAGTCATATAGTATCTGATGATCAACTTCTGAGAAACTGACACAGTTTTCCACCACAGCTGCCTCATTTTGCATTCCCACAAGCAGTCCCTGAGGATTCCCATCTCTTCACATCCTGGCCAACAATTACTTCATTAATATTTTCTTTTTTATTGTCAAATATTTTAATATCTGCCTTAATAGAATTTATTTTTAGAGCAGTTTTAGGTTCACAGTAAAATTGAGAGAAATGTACAGAGTCCCCACACATCCCCTGCTCTCCCCCAGAGCCTCCCCATCATCACCACCCCCACCGGAGTGGGCCATTGTTACAGCGGAGGAACCTACATTGACACATCATCACTGGCAGACTGTGTAGTTCACAATAAGGTTCACTCTTGGTTTTTTACATTTCATGGTTTTAGACAAATGTGTAATGAGATAGAGCCACAATGCTAGTATTATACAGAGTAGTTCAACTATCCTGTAAGCCCCATTGCTCTGCCTGGTCACCTCTCCCTCGCCCAACCCCTAATAGCCACTGATGTTTTTTCTGTTTCCATAGTTTTTCCTTTTCTAGAATGTCATGTAGCTGGAATCATACAATATGTATCCTTTTCAAATTCATGTTTTACTTAGTAATATGCATTTAAGTTACCAACATGTCTTTTTGTGGCTCATTTCTTTTTACTACTCAATATTATTCTGTTGTCTGGATGTAACACAGTTTATCCACTCACCTACTGAAGAACCTCTTAGTTGCTTCCTAATTTAGGTAGTTATGAATAAAGTTGCTGTAAACATCTGTGTGCAGGTCTTTGCATGGTCATAAACTTTCAACTCCTTTAGAAAAATAGTAAAAAGGACAATTGTTGGATTATAAGGTAAGAGTACATTTAATTTTGTTCAAAACTGTCAACCTATCTTTCAAATTGGCCATATCATTTTGCATTCCTACCGGCAATGAAGGAGAGTTCCTGTTGCTCCAAGTCCTTGTCAGCATTTGTTGTTGTCAGTGTTCTGGATTTTGGCCAGGTTAATAGGTGTGTAGTGGTATCTCCTTGTTGTTGTAATTTGCATTTCCCTGATAATATATGATGTGGAGCATCTTTTCAGATGCTTACTTGCCATCTGTATGTCTTCTTTGGTGAGGTGTCTATTAAGGTCTTTGACATCTTTTATAAATGAATTGTTTTCATATTGTTGAATTTTAGGAGTTCTTTGTACATTTTGGATGACAGCCCTTTAACTGAGATGTCTGTTGCAGATATTTTTTCCAGTCTCTGGTTTCTTTGAATTCTTTTGACAGTGTCTTTTATAAAGCAGAATTTTTTAATTTTAATGAAATCCAGCATATCAATTCTTTCTTTCATGAATTGTGCCTTTGTTGTTTTATCTAAAAAGTCATTGCCAAATCTAAGTTTGTCTAGATTTTCTCCTGTTTTTATCCAGGAGATTTAGAATTTTTTATTTCATCTGTTTTCCATTTTGAGTTAATTTTTTAAACAAGTGTAAGGTCTGTGTCTAGATTCTTTTTCTTTTTTCTTTTTCATGTGGACATCAAGCTGTACCAGTTGCATTTGTTGAAAAGACTATCTTAATTATATTGTCTTTGCTCCTTTGTAAAAGATCAGTAGACTCTCTGAAGACAGATCTATTTGGAAGCTCTCTATTCTGTCCCATTTATTTGTAGTCTATTCTTTGGCCAATAATACACGCTGTCTTGATTAGTGTAGCTTTATAGTAATTTTTGAAGCCAGGTACAGTCAGTTCTCCAACTTTATTATTTTGCTCCAATATTGTGTTGGTTATTCTGGGTCTTTTTCCTGTCCACATAAACTTTAGAATCAGTGTCTCGATATTCACAAAATAACTTTCATAGCTTTCAGGGATTTTAATTGGAATTCCATTGAATATAGAGCTAAAGTTCAGAAGAACGGAAATCTTGACAATATTGAGTCTTCCTGTTTGTGAACATGGAACACCTCTTCATTTAGTTTGCTCATCTTTCATTTTGTTCATCAGTTTTATAGTTTTTCTTATATTAATCTTGGACATACTTTGTTAGATTTATATCTAAGTATTTCATTTTGGGAGTGCTAATATCAATGGTACTGTGTTTTTAATTTCAGTCTCCACATATTTCTTGGGGGCATATATGAAAGTGATTGACTTTTATATACTAACTTGGTATCCTGCAACCTTGCTATAATTGCTTATTAGTCCAGGAAGGATTTTTTGGTCATTTATTTCATATTTTCTACATAGATGATTATATCAAATGTGATATGTGAACAAAGACAGTTTGGTTTCTTTCTTCTTAATCAGTTTGCTTTTTTTCTTGTCTTAATGCATTAGCCAGGCTGTTTAGTACAGTGTTGAAAAGTAGTGGTACAAAGAGACATCCTTGCCTTGCTCCCTAGTTATTTTCTTTTTCCTCTTTCTTTTTTTTTTTTTCTTGTCTGTTTTCTTTCTTTCTTTTTTTCTTATTATAGCTGCTCTAGTGGGCCCAAAATGGTATTTTATTACGGCTTTGATTTATGTATCACTAATGATTAATAATATTAGCTTATTTCCATGTGCTTATTGGCCATTTATATATCTTTGAGAAATATCTATTCAGGTAATTTTGTTTTAAATTGGGTTGTCTGGATTTTTTGTTGTTCTTGAGTTTTAAGTGTTAAGTTATATATTCAAGAAACAAGTCACTTATCAGATATATAATTTGCAAGTATTTTATCTCATTCTATAGATTTTTTTTTACTTTCTCACTGGTGCTCTTTGAAATACAAAAGTTGTTAATTTTTATGAAATCCAATTTATCAATTTTTTTATTTGTTGCTTATACTTTAGGTGTTATATATAAGAAACCATTGCTTAATACAGTCCCAAAGACTATGTCTATGTTTTCTTCTAAGAGAGTTGTAACTTTTACCTTTAGGGTTTTGATACATATTGAGTTATTTTTTGCATGTGATATGAAACAGAGTTCCAGCTGTATTCAATTGTGTGTGGACATCCAGCTGTCCCAGCACCATTTCTTTAAAATACTATTATTTCCCCTATTCAATGGCCTTGGCACTATTGTCAAAAATCAACCAACTCTAAATGTGAGAGTTTATTTCTGAATTCTCAATTCTATTCCATTGATCTATATGTTTATCTTTATGCCAGTGCTACACTGACTTAATTGCTGTAGCTTTTTAGTAAGCTTTAACATTGGAAAGTGTGATTCCTCCAACTTTTTTCTCCTTTTACAAGATTGTGTGGCTGTTCTGAGTCCCTTGGATTTCTATGTAAATTTTATAATCAGCTGGTCAATTCCTGCCAAGAAGCCAGCTGAAATGTTGATAAAGACTGCATCGACTCTGTAGAACAGTTTGGGAAATATGACCATCTTCACAATATTAAATTGTCCAATTCATGGGCATTGGCCATTTTCCATTTATTAATACTTAGGTTTTTCAAATTTATTTCAACACGTTTGTTTTTAGAGCATAAGCTTTGTAATTCTTTTGTAAAAAGTAGTTTAAAATATTTTATTCATTTTGATTGTGTTGTAAATGAAATTGATTTCTTAACTTCATTTTCAGATTTTTCATTGCTAATATATAGAAACACAGTTAATTTTTATATATTGATCTTGTGTTCTGCAACCTTGCTAAATTTCTTTATTCATTCTACTTGCGTTTTTTTATTTTGGTGGAATCCTTATGATTTTCTATATGTAAGATATTTCATTTGCAGAGACATATTTTTAATTGTTTCTTTCCAAACTGGGTGCCTTTTATATCACTTCTTACCTAATTGCGCATATTGCAAGCTTAAATACAATTTTGAATAGAAATGTTTGTGTTCCTGGATAAGAAAGGGGAGGCGAGGGTGTAATTAAGAGCTATACTTTGTGTCATTGTGTGTGAGGGGTTGTGTCTCCAAGATTTTTGTAAATAAAAGTGAAATCTTTTATATATGCAGATAAGTTTGTTTTTATTTAAATTCACAATGAAAGATATATATATATATAACGTTATATATATATATGTAAAGTTATATACACACACATACACACACACACACACACACACATACATGTATATGGGCTGTCATACTTCTAGGCATGGCAAAATCCAAACCACTGAATTGCACCTTCTAGTTGCTTCCTAATGTGACTCACCTGTCTAGATGGCCTGTCTTTCTGTAGGATATTCTATTTAATGACACAGGGAAATTTACTCATGTGAACAAGGAACATATGAATAGTAGCTGATTTAAAAACGGTAAGTGGAAAAGCTTATTCACAAAATGACATAACTTAGAGTGGATAATATAGTTTTCTTCATCTTCATGAAGGACTGCCATGAAGAAGCAGCACCGGATTTATTTCTGCTACAAGGAAGAACTAGAACCAGTGGATGTGCCTTAGAGAGGGATATTGCAACTCAGCAATGAGAAGGTCTTTCAAATACCCTACCTGTTCCACCTTAGAGTGAGCTCTGTGTTGGTTTAATATACTCCTTTTCATAAGCTTCCTGAATCACTTATATAATGTGAAAAATTGTACTCAGAAGTATTATGATCTTAAGAATTTAATAAACTTTAATTAAAAAGCAGCCATTATCACCACCCTCAAAGTCATCAAAAGTTGTCTTTGAATTAATTTAATTTTATAAGACAAGTGCCACCCCACCTTGGGTTTCTTGGAGTGTACACATAGACTTTGGGTGACATTTTCTTTTGTCAAGAGATCAAGTCGAACTTTCCACTTAAAAAATACAACACAAAATAAATCTGATTATTCACTGGGGCTGTTCACCCTGCCAAAAAGTTCAGCCTTCAATGGTGAGGCCAGGTTTCCTCTCCTGCCATCTGTTGAGCTTGGCTCAGCTTCCTGCAGATTTAAATGCTTCCTGTTTCAGAGGCTTTGGATTTCCTTTCCCTGGATGCCCCTTCCACCCACAGCAAAGCTGCAAGCCTCTCTAGTTCTCTCTGCTTCGACCTCTCTGCTGTGATGCTAAGTTTTCTTTTCTGGATTTATAGTAAAATTTCTTCTGAGGTGAACGCAGTGCCTAGAGGAGAATGTTAGTGTATGTTTGCTTTGTTCTTAATTAGCCACCTTCAAGGAAAAACCTCCTGGCCTGGTTTATTAGCTAGCTTTGTCAGAGCTTGTCTGCTTTATCTAAACAGTTTGAAGAGCCTCTTCAACCATACACTGCCTATATGCTTTCAATATACATTTTCATAGTACTGGTCAATTGGAAAAAGGTAGAACCAGGGTAGTACAGAAGTAGGAAGGCCTCAGGGTAAATTGCTAATAGTGGGTTAGGAGAGAAAAGGGAAGGAAGGGATGGGATAGAGTGGAGCTTCACGGAGTGGCAGAGACCACTACCCTTTGGATTCATGCTGTCTAGTTGCTATTCAGTTTTTGGCCCCAATTCTGCTTCTGGGAAAATTTATGATTGCTGTTTTGACAAGTCATCATAAGGTGAGAAAAAATGGGTGGAAAAATTCTCCCTGTGGAGTTCTAAATGGTTACAGATACGTGTTTCTTCCTGTCAGAAGTGTAGTTTCCAATACTCAATGACCAAAACAGAAAGTGCTTTCTCCTCAAACTCTGAGGAGCCAACGACCCCTTTCAAAATAGGGCTTTTTTCCACCTCCCAACCCTGCCCCAACCCTATCAGAGCATAAATACAGCTAATCAACCTGGGTGCAGTTGATGAGCTCAATACTGTCTCTTGGTCATCAGTGACAGCATTGAAAACAATTGCTTGGCTTCTTGATTCTCACTCCTGAAAATAGTCCTCTCACTTGGTTTCTCCCTTGCGTTTTGAGGACAGTCATAGAGACACTTTCCTCATGTCTGATGCCCCAATGGCCCACCCACTTCCATCTCTCTGTGATCTATTTTTCTCTGTTTGCACCACCATCACGGTCATCATCATCATCATCATGCATTTTATGTTTGGTTTGGTTTTGCTCATGAACGTCACCTCTGATCTTCACCCATGCGTTCTAAGGACAAGACCAAGTCATGAGTGGACATTAACTGTGCTGTGTCAGGAAGGACGATACCACTCATCAGTGAATGGTGCCAGACCTCATTTGGGGCAAGCATCTTGTGCAAACTGTACCAAATAAGGTGTGTAGCATTAACCTTATTGCTAATATGCATTGATGACTTAGAAGTATCAACAGGTCAAATGGTGTTAGGATTTTTTTTTAAGCTTGACAAATGAAGGCCTAAGAAGAGCAAAGTCTCTTACTTCTTAGAGAAGCAAAATCTGAAGCCCCAAAATATTTCATTCCTCATGTTCATTTACCCTGGAATGAAGGTGATATTACAACAATCAGTGATGGTTTTCAAAACATCTCAATATGTTGGCCCCTAAGCATGAACAAATGACAGTACAATGAAATCAAGTAGGAAGCAGTGAAGAACCAAGCTAAATATGTTGTCTCCTACAGGAATCAGTGGATCTCCTGTTAATAGAGAGGGGTTGGGGCTGGGTGAATATGGGGATAATAGAGGGTCGTGGAAGAGCTTTATTGGTTTGGAAACAATTCTTGCTCTCTTAATTACCTCCTGATGATGGCTGCAGACAGCAGAGTGGTGGTCCTGCTGAGATTTTCCGGTTGCTTCAAGAGACTTGGAGCTACGCTAAAATAACAAATATGTTTTAAATAGCATCAGCTTTACAGGGAGCCACACACAGAGAGCAAGGAGGGAGATGGAAGTGTTTGATTTAAGCCTCTTCTTTCCAAGATCCACAACTACTTCAGTGCTTAATGAAGGTGGGAGATGGTCTTTGAAAATGCTTTAGATTGAGTACTTTAGGACCCCAAATACACTAGTTGTTTCCCTTGCGTATTACTGCCCTGATTCTTCAGTGCACAGGACGAATACTTTACTAAAAAGCACATGTAAGTATTTCCTTATTATTCATTATAATGAACTGAGACAGGAGTAATTCTCCACTCTGCTGCAATCCCTGAGGGCTTAACCAGGCTGTGCTTTGCTTTCCCACAGTTAATTTGAGTAGAAGGGGACCCTTCTCTTTGTACCTGTGGCCTAAGTAGGACTTGTGCTAGTCTAGGTGTGAGCAGGAAAAGGAGAATGAGAGACCCCGGGTGGACTGATGGCAAGGGCAATGTGAGGTCAAGTTATAAGAGCACAGACAGCAGATCTGTTGAGTGCCAAATAGGGAAGTGTTACAAAAGAATCATTACAGAATAACAGGAATCTGTAGTCAGTGTGCTGAGGAAGTGCATAATAATTTCAATAGTCACTTGAGTAGAACACAATTAAGGTGGTGTATTGGCTGTAAAGTACAGAGTAAATTATACATTTTCTACATATGCATTTCTAAAGATTTATTTCTTCTCGTTTTCTTTTTTCTCTTTTTTTTCTTCCTTTTCTCTCTCCTTCTCTTTCTTTCTCAACTTATTTATTTAAAATCCATGATCAGGAAACTCGACTTTCCCTACTTATAATGAAAATTTGGGTTTTCATGCCAGAGCTTCTTAAATCCTTACAAGTTTCTATGGAAGGATCCTCCTCTACAGAGAGTCCCACAAGCTCAGTCTTTCTTAGTGTCTTGCCCACATGTTGAGTGCTGTTTCATACATATGAGTAAAATGGAGAAGGCTGGAGAAATTCAGGTTACCTTCGGGTCAGACTCCCTGTTATTTTGGTTGCCTCGGAGCAGTTCAGAGAGTCTCAAAAGCTAAGAAACCCTCTTCCTCCCATATTAGCAATCTGGTGGTGCTGATTTCTAGGTGACACAAATTAAAAGCAGCAACTCTTGGTGCCTGAACTGGAAACATTTGCAAGTTAACCCTGTGGCTTTATTGCCTCCAGGGAATATCTCTCTGGGCTTTTCGTGGCCCAAGGAA
Source organism: Pan paniscus (assembly GCF_029289425.2). Taxonomy (NCBI): domain Eukaryota; kingdom Metazoa; phylum Chordata; class Mammalia; order Primates; family Hominidae; genus Pan; species Pan paniscus. Next base: position 133,357,565 of record NC_073258.2, on the reverse strand, counting down.
AGAATTTTGCCTGCCTTCTATTTTATTTTTTAAGAGAGACAGTTCGCACAATCTGTATAAAATAAGCCACTATTCTGGAAAAGATGATTGGCTTATTAAAAATATATAGCATATATTTTTAAACAGGCAGAGTTGACATTCTACAGGAGCAATGCTGTAGGAACGGTGAAGACTTCACCTCCCATCCCTTCTCCGCCATCTGTCTCTGCCCATCTGTCTGTTTCATGAGAGTTTTATTTTTAAAAACTCAAATAAGGTTTTGTTCAGATGTGTAATCTGTTCAGGATGGCACAGGATGAATCAAGGAAAGTTACTGGCCTACTAGTTGGCCATTAAGCCACAGTCACCTGAACACACACAATTTCTGTTTTCTAAACTTGAGGCAGCACAGTCTATGGGTTGTGATTGGAAGAGATGGATGTCCTACTTAATTTTCCAAACTGTAAAACTGATGTATGTGTAGACGGAGAGAGGAACACTAGGAAAAGTTAAGATCATTATAACATGAGGGGTATCATTACTCTTTAGTAGTAAGTAATTATGTAAATATAATAGCAAACATTTATTGACTATTCACTATGCTCCAGAACTGTGGCAACAGTGCTAAAAAAATAGTTTCTTTGGATATTCACTACAACCTATAGTTGTTGTTTTTTTTACAAATATTATTTCCAAATGAGAAAACTAATATTCACAGAGGATCAGGAGTTTAGTAAATTATAGACCTGTGACTGGAACTTATATACTTCTTATTAAAATATTTATTATCTTACCCCATATGCTACACAGAAATTTTATGGACAGAATAAAAGTAAATCAATTTTCAGTATATTTTTTTGGTTTCATAAATAAATCAGTCCTTTAGCAGTTCTGGGTGAGTTTCATTTGAACCAAAAAGGGAAGGAGGTTTGTTTATGCACAGTTCTGGAGAAAGAAGAATGGCTTTTGTGGTCTTGCCCGTCTTTGGGACTCTGTGATCCCGTACATTATATGTAGGAAGGTATTTGTAGGGAAATCTGTGGGCTGTAATTTCTGCACTGCCGAAGTCTTTGCTCCCACGATACTTGTGCGGGAGCCTGTGGCTGACTTGTGCCATTCTTCAAAAAGATATCAAGCTCCCCAGACTCTCTGCTTTTAATTTAAAATTTTAATTTATACTTTTCCATGGATGATACTGAGACAGACATGGTCGTGAGTAAATATGTCAGGATAATCTATTGAATGGAATTAAAATGGTGTGTGCTTGGGAAACATTTTAATTTCATCTTGCTCACTTCTTTGCCAGGTATAATGAAAAAATTGGGAGGCTGAATTTTAAAGCTGTTCAGGATGTGGAGGAAGGGAGGGCAGAGTCAGAGCCAGATGACAAATAAATAACAAGAATTGTTCTGGGTGGCTTCTTAAGGCATCCCTGAGTAGTCAGTGGGCAGCTGCCTAAAAGGCTCTATATAACAAGCAGGCAGGTGTGAGAGCTATACCTTCATTGCCTTTTACAACTTTACGTGGAACTCCAAACCATTGCTGATGACCAGAGGGGCTCCATATTGGGAAAGAAGGAAAATGGGGCTGGATATTGGGAAAGAAGAGACTTTTTATCATTCTTGCCTTAAAAGACACTTTTCTTCTATACCCAAAAGCTCATTGCTTCAGAAATGGCTTTGCCTTGTACTGTAGCACCACCATTTAAGTGAGTCACGATGGAAGAAGGTGGACATAAAGGTGTTCCAAAGCCAGACTGTGACTCTAAAAGAAGAGATGACAATACCCGAGCAGCTTGCTCAGTGCATTTTTCTGTGGAGATACCATTTGCTAAAATCTGTGGTTACTCATCTTTCCTAAGGTGCAGCCCCATTACTGACTCCAAAAAACTGCTTCACTAGCTAATGGTGTCACCTTGGGTTGGGAGTAAGACCCTTAGAATAATTTTCCCTTTTCCATGGTGCCCAGCAGTATCTGTGCAGTGAATGTCTCCTTAGGGAATTGGATGTGTTTCTCTGAAGCTCCTTAACCCATTCACCTGTGATCTGATTCCCATCACTCCATGTCCCTCATCTCCTTCAGCGCTGACACATGGTTGGCATCTGACTTCAGGAATGCCTCAATCTGCTTGAGAATGGTTCTTCTAGACTGAGCAGTGTCCTGGTTATACACTGAAGCTGTCCAAGAAAAGGACATTAGTGCCTAAGCTATTGGGGCCTGTGGGCCAACTGAATTCTGTTTCAGGTGTGCACAATTGTGTTGATTGATCTCCCAATTATGTATTTTTAGAAATACAGCATTTCACCAACCACAGGACATCAATCTAGAAACCAGCCCATCAACCACTGTGTCAACACACTGTGAAAAAGGCCTGATCAAAATAAAAAGTTAAAGTTGTCTCAGTGGCTATAGCTGAGAGAATAAACCTCAGTGGGAAATGAAATCCCACTGCAGAATTCTACGTAGGTTGAGTATAGAACACTTCTGGAGAGTAAGACATTTTTGAAAAAACAGAAAATGTTACTAGAAGTACGAAAATCTATAGGTAGACTGGAACAACTCTAGATGGATTAGCTAGTAATGCTAAAAATGTAAATTTCATGTTATTTCTGATTAATACCACATCAATATCCGTTTTTATAGATTTGGAAATACAGAAGAAGGCATCAGAACTGCTTGGAAAAGATATGCGAACGGATTCAATATCACTTGGTTAAACTCACGTGCACTCTCAGATCGTAGAGCTTGAATTATATTTGTCCAGATGAGGCAACAGGGCTCGTAGTAATAGAGCAGGCACTATTTACCAAGTATAATTCCTATTCTCAACACGCATCACTTTCTTCAGTCCTCATAATAGCACTGTGTAATGCCATGAGGAAAATACGTTCATCCCACTTCACAGATGCACAAATGAAGATTCTGAGAGGTTAAACAAAACGCTTATCTTAGTGCTCTGTGTTATTAAGTGGCAGAGCCCACATCTGTCCAATGACAGGCCTTCTCCTGAACACCACAATATATTAATATTATCTCCACAATGCTCTATTTATACATTTCGCAGAAGCTCATAAAGAACTCTCAGCTCTCATCATCTTCTTGATATTGTCAATATGAACTTAGAAGAACCAACTTGCCTCTAAGTTAGTTCACATCCCCATCATTGACAAGGGTGACTATTGCTCATTTAACACTTATTTCAACTTTTCATCATGTATAATTTCTTTCATTCCAGCTGATTTGCTCAAGGACTTTATTAAGACTTCTAATGCATTGAGCCTACCACATTCTCTGTATCCGTCAGCCCCTCCTATCTTCACTATTTTTATTCAATATTTTGTAATTCCTGTAATCCTTGCCTTCCTCCCTGTTGCTCACTTGGCGTACTCCAACACGGGATAAACCCATCATCTACATTCTCTATGCCTGAAGCTAGGCGTTGCTGGAGAATATTCTCAAAGCTAGTAGAATATTGTCACTACAAATTCTTGACCACCAACTACAAATGGGACCTCAACACAGCCTATAAGTCCCACTATAGTTCCCTAGTAGTTTTGATGTCATTTTCTGCGATAGTTATTTCACTTTTTTGCATCCTTCATCCCCTTTCTTCTGTTCTTCCATTTACCTTCAACTGATAACTTGGTCTTTTACTTTGGAGAAAAGATTTCCTCCTGGCTTTCCCATAGCTGAATCCACAAAGCCACCCAGGTTTCTCTTATTTTTTCTTCTCTTATAGAGCAGATAGAGCATCTTTCCTTCATATACTTTATATCTAATGTTTTCTCACTTTCCCTGTAACTTTTCTCTGACAGTTATCCCCTTTCTCCTGCATTAGCACTTGCTCCCATTGATAAGATCATTCTCATTAGTATGTATACTTACATACTGCAATGTAAGAAGGCCTGGTCCTTGTCTCATGCAGTTTTGTTTCTACTGCCTAAAATCAGGCTACTCAAAGTTCATTAAGTCCTCAGCATGTGGGCTTTTTGGAAATGCAGACCATGGTCCCCACTCGGATTTAGTGAATTAAGATGCACAGGTGATATGCAGGCTAACAAAAGTTAGAAACATCCCAGCACCCAATAGGTATTCAGTAAATATTTGCAAAATGAATTAATTAGTTCCCAAGTGTTCCTACTCTTAAAACAAATAAGCAACAACAAAAAAGCAAAACAAAAACCCTTTGAAGAACCTAATTGCCTCTACCTCTGTGTCTTTTCCCCACTCCACTTTGCCATCAAAGTTCGTTAAAGTGTTGGCTGCAAACTTTTCATCAACATCTCATGCCTGATTGTCTGATGACTCCTTCCTTCACTCTAGCTCCCTCAAGCTCTTCCTTAAGCGGCAGACCCTTTCATCATGTGACTGTACTCTCACATCTATAGGGATGCAATGGTCCCTTCACTATTCTTTCTGCCTCTGGCCCTGCTACAATCTATTCTCCAAAAGAAGTCCAGCCTATTCTCATAAAATACAGGCCTATAGTTAAACCTATGAAGACATTTTACCATGGAGATGTCTACCTCCGCAGCCCTGTGGAACAAAACCATGTCCTTGTCTATCTCGCTTGGACTACTCTGGCTTCCACTCCATTCCTTACCTGAGTCAACCTCAATACCAGACCCCACACGGCTGCCCTGCCTTCTATCTAAGACTCTATCAGTACCCGATACTTGTACCTAGTTTTTCTTCTGAGTTATCAGCTTTAGATATTTGTCTGTTAATCTAACAATTATGTTACTTCTTCAGAGTGGCCTAGTCTCTAGACCGCATGTGTGAGTAAGGGCTTGCCCATGCCACCCCTACATGACCATCTGATATGGTGTGGATGTGTGTTCTCTCCAAACCTCATCTAGAAATGTGAACCCCAAGATTGGAGTGGGGCTTGGTGGGGGGTGTTTAGGTTATGGGGGTGGATTCCTCATGAATGATATGGTGCCCTCCTGGCTGTAATGAGTGAGGAATGATTTCTGGCTCTGTTAGTTCACAAGAGAGCTGGTTGTTTAAGAGCCTGGCATCTCCTCTCCGTCTTTCTTGCTCCCTCTCTTGCCATGTGATACCAACTCCCCTTTCCCTTCTGCTATGATTGGAAGCTTCCTAAGGCCCTCACCAGAAGCAGATGGTGGCGCCATGCCTCCTCTACAGCCTGCAGAGCTGTGAGCCACGTAAACCTCTTTTCTTTATAAATTACCAGCCTTATGGTAATGGAAATGGACTAAGACACCATCCTAATTCAGCTTGTACTCGTGTATCAATGTTCTGTGACTTTGTTTATTGCATATTGCTACCTCAAATCTGCGCACTTCATGAAGGTAGAGTGGGGCGTCTCTCCTAAATGTTCTATTTATAAGACCTGACACAGTGTCTGGTCCTTAGCAGGTGGTTACTAAATATTTGTTAAACAAATGGACAGATGTATGCTTTTTATTGTATCCATGAATGTGATAGGGTGCCTTTGTAATACTCTTGTGTTCTATCATTTGTCTGAGATCATAAGGACCTTGAAAGCAGGTATTGCCTTTTCAGATGTTTTTTGTTGTTATTTTTATTTCAACCTTGCCTACCTCTTCTTGGGAAACTAATAATGTGATCTCCTCAACATACCCTGTGGATTTATAGAGTGACTTGGAGCCTGGGAAGAAACCAGCTCAATCATTCATTATTTTGTTCAGAGAGCTTTCTCTGGCCTTTCTGCCCACCCTTACTTTTTATAATTGTGTTTCACTACCCTACGCTTTACTTCTTTTACCAAGATAGGAATTCTCCTCCTCTCTCCTCCCACAGCCAAGCAGTTTAACCCCTCTTCTGTAGTTGTAAGCAATTTCTGCCTCTTTGTGGAGCCATCTTTCCATATAAATCACTCCTTTCATTTTCCTTCCCGGCATCAGATGCTCTGTTCTGAGCTGCCATCAGCACAGTTGCCTCACTTGCGTGGTGTGAGAAATTGCTCTCTGCATTCAGGTAGAGCCCTCACTGTGCTTGTGGGGACCAGAGATTCCCCTTGCTTGCGTCAGGACACAATGAGCAATTTCTGGTGGACTCATCTATCATCAGACATGGCTGAAATTGCAGCCCATTATCATCCAGTGGCTGATTTTCTGTCTCAGGTGATGCCGTTTTCAGGAAAGCCCGCAACCTCCCTTGGTTGTGTTTCCACTACTCTATGTCCTCATGTTGCAGGCCCTCACGTTGAAGGTATTGGTGTGTTTTCTCTGCATAACCTCCCCTCCCGCTCCACGCACACACACACATGCACACACACGTGGGCATGCACCCTTCCTATGTATTAATGTGACATCTCCCCTCCAGCTGGTGTTAGTGTGTCACTGTCTTCCAATTTTCCAGCGAGCGCCAGATGTCATGTTATGTCAGACTTCAAAGTCAACCCGTTGCACTACTGAAATCTTTTTGTGCTGTACTCTCCTTAAGTAGCTCTTATCCCTCACCATTTTTCTGCAGAGGCTTTCAGATACATTCTCAACCAATACCTTATCAGCAAATATTAGCTCTAGCAGAGTGATTACTCTCGTTGCATTTCCAACTATCTGAATCATAAAGTTTTCCCTTACATAATTTAGGGTCCTTGTTGATGCTCTGAAGTTGGCTCTATTTGTAACTCAGGAAATAAATGAGTAGTTAAAGCCTCCTGGGAGAACAGCTTTTGCAATTTAGAATACCTTGGGAGTTGATCTAAAAATATTTCATTTTGGCTTGCCTGTTCTTCTTTCCCTTAAAAAATTATTTATCACCGGTTTATGAGTTTATTAAAGCAAAGTCTTCCTCCCAGTTTTTGGACTGGCATTATTAATATATTTGGATACATAGTCAGGTTTTTCTTAGCAAAAATTCAATTAACTCTCAATTTATGAAAAAGGCAAATGATAAAAGGAAAACCAAAAAGTTACAAGATAATATGGGGGAATGTATTAAAAAAGTAAATTCAGAGACATGCATTTCGGGCTTTAAAATTCCACCCAGCATTTCTTAAATTGAGTACTCTATAGAAGACCACTTTAAAAGCAGGGGTCAAGGATGGGAAGAGAGACAAGATTTTCATGGATTTCCAGTGGTAATTATTAAAAAAAAACTTTATATATGTGCAATCATAAAACTAGGTATAAATGCCTTAAGCTTACACTCTGATATGACTGTAACTTCTGAAATTATAAGTTATGCACATATATAGCCACTAAAATTTAAACTTGGAACATTAACTTAATGGAACAGATGATGTTTTATTAAAATTAAATCCACTTTGGGAGGCCGAGGCGGGCGGATCATGAGGTCAGGAGATCGAGACCATCCTGGCTAACGCAGTGAAACCCCGTCTCTACTAAAAATACAAAAAATTAGCCGGGCGTGGTGGCGGGCGCCTGTAGTCCCAGCTACTCGAGAAGCTGAGGCAGGAGAATGGCGTGAACTCGGGAGGCGGAGCTTGCAGTGAGCCGAGATCGCGTCACTGCACTCAAACCTGGGCGACAGAGTGAGACTCCGTCTCAAAACAAAAAACAAAAACAAAAACAAACAAACAAAAAAAACATTAAATCCCAGGTTGCAATGTGGATGTGGCACTGACTGCTGTAAGGCCTGCCCTTCTGGGTTCCACGCGCATCCTGTGATAACGAAGTCCTCCTTCCACAGTGGCTCATTCTAGCGCTTGGGAACCTTCATTACTACAGTGGAGCCCACATCATTCAGCTTTTGCTGGTAGGAAGGCGTCACTGACAAAGCCAGTCACCTCTGTATTTTTGTCATCAGCCTGATATGATGCAAGGACTTCTCAATGTGCCAGCGTGGTGAACACAGATGCAAATCTGAACATTTAAATTTAATTGTTGTCATACCACATCTAGCATAGGTTTATATTATACATCTCCCAATTACAATAGAAATGAAAACACTAAATTGAAAAATATACATAAAGAGCCCATGGACTCTATGTGTGTCTATGTAGATACAGATAAAGATATAGATTCAGTTATCCTGCAGAAAGACACATATATGTCCCCACATATATGTCTCCTTATGTGGGTTCTTTTGATGCCCATTTGAAAAACATTGTCTTACACCTTTTATCACTATAAATATGTATTGATGACCTACTAACTCTTGGGTAGAGGCTGGGAGGTGCTGGTGATACTGAATATGGTTACTATCCATGTGACATTCGTAGTTTAACACATGAGAGTATAAATAATTAAATTCAGTGATGTAAGCGCTATGAAGAGTCTAGGATCTTTGGTATTATCCGTATATTACAAAGAGAATGGAGTCTGAATTAGAGATTTAACTACATTTGCCATTGTCTACTAATTAAAACACAAAGGTATGCACCCTGTTTTAGGTATTATTACTGTAACAAAGGAGGAAACGTAAAGGCATTTTCTAGTTAACTCTCAGTTTATCAAAATATCAATTATCAATTCTTTGAACACGTACAAAATCCTCAATATATGAGGACATCATTTGTGAGGCTGGTTTAAAAGACTTGTTCTCCAACTACCCAGATCACTTAAATGTCCCTGCAGCTATCTGTGCCTGTACGTGAGATGAGAATTTCATTGTAAAGTTAGACATAATTTTCGGACATGCATCTTATCGCACCCAACTTTAGAGTTATAAACATTCAATCATTCAACGTCTGGCATGAGGCCATGGAAGGGCATTTCTTGAGAATTCTGTTCCAAATATATTCACAGTTCCCATGATACACTCTCCATTCCTTACCTTATTTTATCCAGGTATCTTTCTGAAACAAATATATCTAGACATACATACTTTATTTGTCTCTCACTAGGTGTAGTTTCATGGGGCAGGAACTTTGTCAGCCTGTTCCTACTGTGTTCTCAGCTCCTAGGAAGTTATCTCATGCACCTTAGGCACTCACTCGATATCTGTTGAATGAATCGTGGCACTTTTTTTTTTTTTTTTGCATTTTCAAAGACAAAATATAAAAACAAAAGTAAAGAACACAAAAAAGTTAAAGCCGATGGATTTGAATTTTCAGTGATTATTTTGATTAAAATTCCAACCTGTCACTTGCCTGGTTTCTTTAAGGCAGTGAGTGGTTCTCCAGGAGGAGTCCCCAGAGCCGCAGTATCAACATCCACCGGGAACTTGTTGAAAATGCACATTCTTGGTCCCTCCAGCCCCATGAACCAAAAGCTCTTTGGGGGTTGGCTTCAGCAATCTGTTTTTGATGCACAGAAAAGGTTGAAAACCACTGCTTTAAGGCATGGATTTCCCTAAGTGCACCTCTTCCTCTGAAAACAAAACAAAACAACCCTGAATCTTAACCCCACGGTACATATTCAGAAACATCTCTGCCTTCTGATGTCTGTCAGGCATTTCTTTGCTCTTCCAGACTCTCATTTATACCTTCTTTCCTCACACATGGCTAGAGGTTAAGAATGTGTACAAGTGTCTTCCAGATAGCTTTCCTTTTTTCTTATCTGTGCCTTGGTTTCCTCATCTGTAAAATGTGGATATAATATTAATAGAACACACCTCAAAGGGTAGTTATTAGGATAGAATGATTTGATATATTGAAAGTTCTTAAAAAAAAAAAAAAGAAAGTTCTTACAACTATGCCTGGTGCAGTAAAAGCAATATATAATTTTAGAGGTTACTTGTGATGTAGTTGTAATGAGTTCTGTTTTATCAAGGATCAGTAGGTAGGGTTAGCTTGGAATGTAAGAATTTTAAATATCTGAAATAATTTCCAAGAGGTCAGAAAGTTGTCATTAACCTTCCACAACTTGCCTCTTGGCTCCCCCTTATTTAACATCAAAAGTGTTCCCCTCTGTGCTTCTTGTTAATGAGAGTCCAGGACATGGCCACAGACAGCAGGGAAGGAGCCTGAGTTTACAAGAGCACTCAAGCCAACTTTTTAAGTCCTTCCCTGAGTTCTCTTTCCTGCTATTCAGGGGACTATGGAAGAGTCCTATGGTGGTGGAAGAAAGCATGAAGCCATGAAACTACATTTTCTTTTGAAGCAGAGCAACATCATGAGGAAAATAACTTTCCTCAACTGATTTCATTGTTTCCCTCAGTTTCTCTGTTGTTAGGTTCTGAGAACCATACAAACTTGTGAACCATCTTTGCCCATTTAGAGAGATGGCTTTTACTCAGTTACTCTTTTCTGTTTCTACTCCAGGCCCATAAGGAGGCCCAGGTCCAAGAGCAAGTATACCGGATCATGGCCACTCACCAGGGAGAGGATTACCCAAGGGACACACAGGCTTTCCAAGGGCTGTGTGGCTAGGGCAATGACAGTGTGTTCTGGCCCAAAGAGTAGTTTTGGATTGCCCTTTTTCAAAGTCCACCCTTACTCAAGCCTGTGGCCACTTGCACTGGTTCTATGCACCCTCAACCTGAAGTGGTTGGTTCTATACAAGGACAATGATAGGATTCAGGAAATGCACTTCAAAGATCTCAAATTCCCTAAAGTTGATCTGCTTGAGTAAGTGCCTGAGGTTGCAGTGTAATTCTGTGTCTCCCTTCTGACCGCTCCCACTTCACACTTCGTCCAGGAGATAAACTTCTTTGGCTTTCTTTGTCACCTCCATCAGCCGACTGTCATGGAGCAGGGTATCAGTCTTGAAGGAGACTCCCACAGAAGCAAAGCAGGGCACTAAAGGCAATGGCACCTGATTGCATCAGGGACAGATTCATGGCAAAGCTAGTGCATTCTCCATTTAGAATTAGAACTTGGAGATGAGACATGTCCTAACAGAGGGCTCGGTGATTTAGCATATTAAAATAAACAGTATTTGTATTTTCCCAACATTTCTGAGTGTATTGGGTTAAACAAGGCACTTCCAGTAAAAGAATAACATCTTTTTGCAGTCATCTGATAAGGCCTGGTAAAATGGTATCATATACTTTCCAGATACTGAGAAATTGAATGAATTTGATGCCATGTTATAAACCCCTTTGCGAGTCAGGTATTTTCCAATTCATTGCGTTAAAATAAATTGAAAGAGGAATTAATTGATTTGTCAGCTGCGAGATCATTAAAATTATCTTTGAAGCTATATTACTATGTGATTTTTGGCATATATCTTGGAAAGCATTCAAATAATTGAGTTGGCATTGCTATGCACAATTTTCATTTCCATCTTCTTATGTGAACAAGGTTTCTCTAAAAGCAAAAGTAGGAATAGAATTGATCCTGAACTCTATCTCATTCTAGCAGTGAGTGATATTTATCTACGGCATTTAAAAAAAGGGGCCTATCCCTCTTATTAAAAGCTATATTTCTAGTAAGTTTGCTTTTTCATGTTTAATTATTGCTTAATGAAATGTGCTCTATATTTATGTTCTATCAATTTTATATTTGTAATGATCATTCATTTAAGAAATATATTATTGCTTAAAGTTTTATGGTCATAGGACATAAAAGAAATTTAAATTTCAATCTCTGTATATTTTTGGTTGCAAATAAATATGGTAGGTGATCAATAAAAGACCTTCAAGCATAAAATACATTTTTCTGCAGAAGATATATAGTGGAAAAACAAGTTCCAGTTTAAAAAGGAACAATGCACATGTTATGACTTTTAGAAAAAGAGTTAGTTCCTGAATTTTGAAAGCAGATAATCAGGAGTATTAATCACTGTGATATTTAAATTCTACTGAACAAATACACACACACACACACACACACACACACACACACACAGGAATTTTGTGACTTAAAAAAATTTTTTAATGTGAATATGTTCTAAAGGCCAAAAAAATCATCCTTTTCAATTGTAGCTTACAATTTTTTATGGCAACTTAAAAATGTGCAAGGGGTTACATAACTAAGCAAAATTAAAGCAAGAATATTTGTTTGCACTTAGTCACTTGGGTTGTGTGGTGACTAGAAGACCACACAACTAGAAGCGACTGGAACATCACGCCCTTCACTCTGTCTCAATTTAGCATCTAATTCCAGGTGTGCTGATTTTTGGAATTCTACTATTTGAACTTTCTTTAGGAGGAGCTCTTCAAACAGGGATTTCTCCTTTATGAAAATTCATCTATCCTTAGGAAAGGTTGCATATTTCCCCTTATCAGTCATTTGCAACTGAGAATGAATAAATTTATCATATTTTTTCCCCAAGAAAAGCCTTTGAAAGTGGGGAGCAGGGAGGATCCATTAACGTTTAAGATCCATTAGGTCTTCATAAGGGAAATAGAAAAATGCTATGGAAGTAAGAAAGCAACAGGAAAAGAAGAAAGATGCCTCACGATGTGGAGGAGATAACATGACTTCATTTTTTCTTTATACCAATGACATTTCTATAATGATGGGAAAGAATCATTCGATGGTACCTAGATTATCAGGTCCTACTGGTGAATGCAGTTGGGCCCTGGAAACTCGCTTACCTAGAAAGCATGCAGATTGAGGTCTGTAACTGCTGGTGTGCAAGGGATCCCTGTGGTCAAATAAAAAAAAATAGTTTCATTGGAATGTTAGAGTATGATTCTATTTCAGGTGAAAGCAAATCAGCACAAGCTTCATACAAGTTCATGCATGTGTATAAGCAGTAAGATGTAGACTAAGATATAACAAGTTGCTAGCAAATCACCATTGGGTGCTGGGCATTGGTGAGGAGTGAATGGTTAGATGGGCCTGTATCATCTTAGTGTTATTTACATGCATTATTCACCTTGTATTGTTCACATGCTTATTTAGAAAAGAACAATGTCTTCCTGCAATATTGTGAGAGTGCCTAACACCCTCCCTACCCAATTTCTCAGCGGCTAAAGGGCAGATGGGCCAGCTCATAAAAAGGCCTGGGTGACCGGAAGCTGGTATTGCTTTTATTCTTCCTACCAACCAGGGAGAGGACCGCCCTAGATCAGGTGCTTTCCCCATTCTAGAGGGTCATGGTTCTGGTGCTTGGAGACCCTGAGCCATGCAGGCCAGGTGAGACTGGTCACTTGGCCAGGTCCTGACATCTCCACTGTGGCCAGTGTCTCTGGGGTCCTTCCATCTCCTGAGACCTGCCTGAAGGATCACTGCTGCCACCCAAGTGTTAGGTCAGATCCAGTGAGGGAAGGCCATGCCTATTCCCCGTGTTCTCCTCACCTGCAGGTGCTGGACTCATGTCCCTCCTCTCTCTGCCAGGACGTTGGCAAGAGTGGTTGTCCTTGTGCGTTCCTATGTGCAGCATGGAGTGATGGGTGTGCCTCCACACTTAGAAAGCATTCTGTTTCCTCATGCTTCCATTCCCACGTCCTCAGTTCCTGGGCACATGCGCAGACGTCCAGCACTTTCAGTTCTATATCAGGCCTGACAGCCTGCAGGTCATCCACACTGACACACAGGCCTTGTTTGTGTTCATAGCTTTGAATTGTTAAGGAGAGTAGGTGAGAGGTGTTGCACAGTTCTCTGCTTTGATAATAGCCTTGTTCTGTCTCCCAATGGGACAGGGAGTGTATGAGGAACAGGGATTCTGCTGATAATTTTCTTTTTCCTCTCCTGAAGTCCTAAGATGCAGTTTTGACTTACTCAAGAAGTGTTGGCTTTCCAAGGTGAATTTTACCAACCTATGTTATAAATTGTAGTTTGCAGGCTTTCGGCTGCTTAGGGGTATAAGGAGATTATCAACACCAGGGAGGTCTGGAGGTAAATATGTTCAATTTTTGATTAACTACAAGTTAAGTATTTGCTTTGTGGATTATCTGTGACCTATTTGAAATGCTGATCCACTCTCTCTCCCATATGCTCCTGGGCCACTTCTTCCCCAAGGTGGTAAATGTGCTCAAGAAACATAAACTAATTTTCATATAAGCCTATGGGGAAAAAAATAACAGGGAAAGCAAATGGATGGCAAAGATACATAATATGTCTCGAAGTCAAATAGAAATGATTTTGTATTGTCAGTTCTTCAAGATGATTCTGGTCACTCTTAGTTTATATTTAGGAAGTTTCATCAATAATTGTTTCCTTTTAGCACTGTGTTTTGTTGTTTCATTTACTCCTCAAAATGCAACGTCTTATTTACCATATTATATAATCTCTCCACTCTCTCTCTTTCCCTTCTTCCTCCCTCCACCACTCCCTGCCTCACTGCAGGTGTACCATAGATGACCGGGTAACCCGGGTGGCCTGGCTAAACCGCAGCACCATCCTCTACGCTGGGAATGACAAGTGGTCCATAGACCCTCGTGTGATCATCCTGGTCAATACACCAACCCAGTACAGCATCATGATCCAAAATGTGGATGTGTATGACGAAGGTCCGTACACCTGCTCTGTGCAGACAGACAATCATCCCAAAACGTCCCGGGTTCACCTAATAGTGCAAGGTAAGTCCCAACTGGATCTGGGGTTGCCATTCCCGTCAGTCATGGAGGGGACGAACAGTGTTGGTGTTTGTTCTACCTGTGTGCGAAGACACAAAAGTCATCTTCCTCTACTGAATCCAGAGTTTGACTATATGTCTTGGAATGTTTCCCATCGAATGGGTACTTAACTAAGTGCTGAATATCTTCTCAAAGTTTCTAAATGTTATCTCTAGTCCTTCTGTTCTCATCAATACGTTGTGTAACATGCACTCGTATTGAGCTCTCGTAAGTTACTTAGCACTCTGGAGCTGGAATGAGATACATGCAAACATAGATAAATACAGTACTACTCTCAGTGCCTTTTAATTCTCTTATAGGCTTATTTCATGATAAAAGACTAATAATGCCAATGAGAAACTACATGACATGACTGTTTTCGCACAGTTGCTGGTCATGCATGCTCTGGAGGGGTCTCTGAGTGCTGTTTAGGCAGGTCCTCCCTGGCATTGCTGCTGTCTTTAAATACTCTCTCATAGCCAGACAATGAAGTCCAGATCCAAGAGGGATATTAGTCAGAATGATATCTGCAGGTTAATGTTAGTAATAAATTCAGACAATTTTAAAAAGGGAGAAGGAGGAAGGAAGACTTAGCATCTTCTTCCATTCTCCTTTAAAAATTTGAATCGACATAGCCCAGGAATTGTGTCACGTGCATTTTAAAATAGTTTTTAATTTAAATTTCATATTACACCTCAAAAATGGGGCTGAAGAAATTTCAGATTCTCAGATATTAAATATTAAGAATTAAAAACACATGCAGATAGCAGTTCCGAGAATTTGAGAACCATTTTAAAGCAAGGCAGCAATCCAAATGAACTTATTTTGAACTTGACCCCAACTATCATCACCATGTAAAGCCATTTCTGTCAGGTGTTGGCTCACGGCAGGAATGAAGTTGTAAGCACATTAGTTCCGTCAGCCAGTGATGCATCCTTCCTCCACCAAATGAAAGGTTCAGGTGGACTTCTTTCAGAGCCTCGTTTGCAGATATCTTGAGGAAACACAGTGAGCTCTCAGAAAGGGTCCCTATGTGTGATTTAGTCTTTAGCATCTGCCTTTTATCAGATCCCATCTGTCATAGATTCAACAAAAAATTTTTTTTTTTTAGTTTGTGAAATGTGTATGGCATCCTTGCTTAGCTAAGATAGATTCCTCATCTCTGATTTAAAAAAAAAATAAATAAAATAAAAAAAAAAAAAGGACCACGATGTTGCTCATTTCAATTGGTTTCCTAGAGAGAGGTTGCGTGGGGGCTGTCTATTCATGCTTCAGTCACTTGCGTGATTCAGGTTGCCCATTCTTTCCTTTTGGCGCAAGCAGCCAGGCCTGCCTCTGTAGCCATTTGTAATGGCATGTGTGGGGCCAGAGAGCTGTCTGCTGTCACTGCTGTTCCCCAGCAGTCCTTGGCACTGCCATGCTGCCTGAAGCTTTGCTCCTGCCCAGCCTCCAAGCCCTGCTCCCCTCCTCGCGTGCTTTCAGGCGTTCACACACGCCATCCGACAGACATCTACAGACGCTGCGGGTTTCCACTCTCCATACACGTCCACCCACAGCTCTGGGGTGACAAGACTGCCTGCCATCTGGAGATCAAGACAACTGTCACATCTGATACTTCTCCTCAGAGGACGACAGAGGCACTTGGTGAGATCAGTCATCGGAGATGAGCTGGGCTATCTGTTGAACGTTTCTGAGGGTGTAGAAAACAAAAGACTGTGAGCTCTCACTACCCCACCTGCCTGCACCTGGGCTTGGTTCCAGAGGAGCTGACATTCTCGGCATCGGAAGTGACACCTCAGTGGCACCTCTGTGGCCTTGACAGCAAAGTTATTTTCAAATTCAGGAAATGTGGCACCGAAATAAAAAAGAACTGTCAGGCACTGTAGAGAAACAGACTCAAACAGAGCAAGCCTATCCCTTTTCAAGAACGAAGATAGATGATATAAGCAAATCAAAGTCAATGCACAACATAATGGGCTGGGGGCTGAGCAACAGAGAAAGATGTTCTCCATAACACATGCTGAGCGATCCCTTGGGTGGGATGTGGCAGCCTGTGGGGTCTCCCTGTGGACCTCCAAGCTTCAGGTCAGAAAAAGTCTAAGGACAGCATGGCATCTATTTCAGAGGTCAGCTCCTCAGTCTCCGCATTCCAGGCCAAGCTACTCTCTGGCTCCAGCCCTCTGAGGTGGCCTGGGAAGTCCAGAGGCAGTCAGGATGGGTGGGGGTGGGAGGGGAGGATACTCTCTTGGGGAGGAGCTTCTCTTGGAGATGACGTTCTCTTGGGGAGGAGCTTCTCTTGGGGAGGAGCATCTCTTGGGGAGGAGCATCTCTTGGGGATGATGTTCTCTTGGGGAGGAGCATCTCTTGGGGAGGAGCATCTCTTGGGGAGGAGCATCTCTTGGGGAGGAACTTCTCTTGGGGAGGAGCATCTCTTGGGGAGGAGCATCTCTTGGGGATGATGTTCTCTTGGGGATGATGTTCTCTTGGGGAGGAGCTTCTCTTGGGGAGGAGCATCTCTTGGGGAGGAGCATCTCTTGGGGAGGAACTTCTCTTGGGGAGGAGCATCTCTTGGGGAGGAGCATCTCTTGGGGATGATGTTCTCTTGGGGAGGAGCTTCTCTTGGGGAGGAGCATCTCTTGGGGAGGAGCATCTCTTGGGGAGGAACTTCTCTTGGGGAGGAGCATCTCTTGGGGAGGAGCATCTCTTGGGGATGATGTTCTCTTGGGGATGATGTTCTCTTGGGGATGATGTTCTCTTGGGGAGGAGCTTCTCTTGGGGAGGAGCATCTCTTGGGGAGGAGCATCTCTTGGGGAGGAACTTCTCTTGGGGAGGAGCATCTCTTGGGGAGGAGCATCTCTTGGGGAGGAACTTCTCTTGGGGAGGAGCATCTCTTGGGGAGGAGCATCTCTTGGGGATGATGTTCTCTTGGGGAGGACATTCTCTTGGGATCCTTGGCAGGCTGGTTTGTACCTTTACTGAGAGGCCACAGAGAAAGAGATCAGAAAGCTGAATTATTTCCTCTTGCTTAGTGATACAGTGACTTGCTCTTTCTTTGGAAGACAGTTGAATTACCAGACGGTGGATGTAGAGACCCCACTACTCAATTAGAAAGAAGCCCCAGAGTTCTTCTCCCAGCAGCCATCGGCTTTTGTCCAGTCTATAGATTAACTTTTCAGACATAGTGTTAGTTCAGGTTAGATAAAGATAATGAAAGTTTCCTAATCCTCTTAAAGAAAATTTATCTGACTGAGTAGAAAGCTTTTGGAAGACAATAAGGCATGTATAAAACTGAGGCCTAATCTTGCCTTTAATTTCAAACTGCTGATGGGTATTGATTTTGCAATGAGAAAAACAGAAAAATTTCCGAGCTGCCACTTGTCTGTTTATAAAAGCAAAAAGGTGTTTATGTATCTTCTGTCCATTTGAGAAGGTGGGTATCTCATTCCTTCTGCCAACCAGATGCCATCAGCAGAAGGGAGTGCACGCCTACGGGACTCAGCTTTATCCCTCCTGCCATGGGAGCGCCTGAGAGACACTCTGCCACCAACTTTCCTGCCTGCCCTTTCCTGTTGTAGAAGGCAGCCTTTGCCACATATCTGATGGAACTAATTTCCAAATCCTTCTCATTGAGAACAGAAGCTGCCTTCATTAAAATCGTGTCATTGATACCTGAGGTACATCTCAGCCACTGAGGGGATCAGCGCAGGCACCGTGTGAGCATGTGATAATGTGATCTAGGCTGCACACCTCAGTGTGGAGGAAATCCGGAGCAAAGGGGAGGCTCAGCTGTGGGGTCAGATTAGTTGGGGGGAAAATCAGCCTGGCAGCCCCGCAGAGCAGGAGCTAAAGAGGGAGAAGCTGGAGGCACAAGCACAGGCAGGAGTGACTCCCATCCCCGCTAAGCAGTGCAGCCAGGGTGACCGTGGGCCTACCTGCAAAGATCCAGAGGTGCCTGAGAGGCACTGTCCACAGGAAACTGAGAGCATTCATCCTCATACCTGGAAAGAGGAAGAATTAAAATGATATCACCCAGATTTTTTAGTTTGGAGAAATGCTAGTGATTGGGGAGATACGATCCTATGCCACTCGGAAAGAACAGCTTTGGGCTTACGAGGTCTAGAGATAAACAACACACAAACATTACACAGATGTTGCAAAACTAGAGAACAGGTGTAACCTAACACCAGAAAGGGTATATTTGAGATTCAGCATGAATTTCCTGGCTGGAGAGTAGGCAAATATTCTGAGGTCAACTATTCGTAGATAACAGTAAGAATCATAATTTATTTATATCCAACCTCAGCACTTAGCACACCATCTGAGGCACAGTAGGCACTCAGCAAATGTTTGTACAATGAGCAGAAGCAGACTGATATTGCTACTGGAGTGGCATAGGAACACAGTGATCATAAAGCATCTTCCTGCAGATACAGGTGGCAGGGAAGTCAGACTATGTCCAGATGACTCGGAGAGGACAGTCATGGAGGAAAGGTCCCTGAGGGGAGAGGGTCCTCAATGTGACAAGCTAAGAGATTGTTCTAAAAGGATAACACAAATTCCAGGCATTTATTTAGTACTTTACAGAGATGGCACAGTGTTTGTCACCTTTGACTCACACAACAAGCCCTGGGAGGCTGTAGTGCAGTGACCGTTATCTCCATTTACAAATTAGGTAACTGCAGCTCATGGAGGTTAAGAGCCTGGCTGAGTCCCCAATGAGTAAGTAGCAGAGCTGGGTCTTGAACCATGGCCACAGGACTTTCAGAGTAGTGTCTTTTCAGCATACTGCAGTCCCTCCAATGCCAACAACATCCAAAGTTAGTTCTCTGCTCTAGATCAATGGAACATTTTCAGGATTTCTCTGTGTGTGTGTGTGTGTGTGTGTGTGTGTGTGTGTTTGTCATTCTTCCTTCTATTGATATTGCATTGTAGCAACGGAAATTGAGGACAAAGCTCAAGAAAGAAAATTAGTGGTGGGAGTGGGACACCAAAGCTACAATAAATGATGTAGAGAGGCTGTGAGGGGGGCAAAGAGAGGATAATTAATTTTCTAGTAGCTCATCCCTTCAGGGATATGCATTTTAAATGTTACCACTTTATCCTATGTAAGTACTGAAAACCCTGGACCCTCTGTGGATCCAGAATCTCATTGTCATTCTAACTGTCATGAGCTCTTCAGCACTCTGAAAGAATGCAGAGATCTATGTGTGCCAGTGGTATGTCATTGTCGTTGTTTGTTGGAGATAGATGGAGTAAGAAGATCCGTCTATGGTTGCTTTTTGGATGTAGGTATTCTCTACCTGCTCTCCTGCCTTGTTCAGAAATCTCTTCACTACAGGTTACTTCCTTTTATGGAATGAACTCCTCTTGCTAAGCCCAATTTTATGCAAAGGGCTGGAAATGATGAATTTTATTAAATTCTTACATAGGAGGCTCCACAGCAAGCTTATGCAATTTCTATGTAAACAAAAGACTCTACATCTCTTAGCCTGGTGTCAGTTCAGGTGAAATTGGTTGGTATCTGAAGTTGAGTTTTGCATGTAAAGAAAAATGTGTTCCCAGCCCTGCCAGTCCTAGATATTGCTGATCACCAACCAACCTCAGCAATGGGTGCACTAAGTATAAACGTTATCTCAGCCGTTCCTTACATCTATCCACTCTACAGAATATCCACCCTAGTCATGTTTACAAATAAGGAAACGGAGGCTTAGAAAGTTTAACAACTTACCCAATGCTGATGCAGCTGCCGCGTGCTTTAAATCCCCTTCACTAGACTTACTCATCGAGGTTAAGCTTTTCTCATGAGAAAAAAAGTTATCAAAATACAAATAGTTAACAAGGTACTTTACATGCATTATCTCTTTTGATTATGCTTCCCAAAAGCCCCACATGACAGAATAGAAAGGCACACCTTTCCAAGACCAGAAAGTGAGATTCAGAGACTTAGAAGTGATTTGTCCGAGTTACACTAGCGAGGAAGTGGCAAAGCAACACCCAAGGCCGGGTATATTTACTCCGTAGCCACCAGAGTGTTCAACACACCACTGACTCAGAGTTAAGTACGTAGACAGGTACCTGTTCTTACGTGAGAAAAATGTCAACCTTCAGAGGTGCTCCAGAAAAGGGTGGGCCCTGAGGTGACAATTCTGGGGTTGGGGCAGCAGGTGGATGCTGGGATTGCACCAAGGAGCGGTTACAGCAGGCCCAGGGAGGCAGAGCCATAGGTCACAATTTTGCCAGGGATTTCCCTATTTTCAACTCTTTCTTTGTAAGCAATCTCTTTTTTTAGGCTATTTTCTCCTCTTTTCCTAAATATTACCCAAACATTTAAATGAACATGTGTGCTTATAGACTTAAAGAAAAGCAGGCAGTTAACCTGAAATAAATTTAATGTATTCAACCGCTACTTAAAATTATAATCACATTTACTCTTCACAAAGACAGGATAGAAGAGTGGAAAACAACAGAACAGGACAGCAGAATGCTCACTCCTCAGCCCTGCGCTCGGCTCCTAAAAGTGCAGGCCTGCGTCTCCAAGACGTTCCTCTCCTGGCTTATTAACATGGGGTGAAGAGTAGAATTCAGAGTAATTTCTTTATGTGCACATATGCATACTTTAATCCCATGTGTGGCTGTGTGTGTTTTTTTTTTTTGTGTGTGTATGTGTGTGTGTGTGTGTATGTCAATTGGAAATAAGATTCTGAGAAGGGGTCTCTAAGCTGCAAATTCTGTATATTAGTGCAGATAAAGCACACAGCCAAAATTAGGTTAAGGACTTTTCTGGGCGTCATGTCCTTGACTTTGCAATGGAAAGGTTGAACTGATGATATGAAAGTCCTTTCTAGTTATTATTCTGTGTGACAACTTTTCAGTGTAATTCATCTGGGAATTTGTGTGTGACCAGGCGTCTCTGCACTCTGTGTCTCTCCTACTTTCACCCGCCGATGGCACAATTACTAGGTTGGTGTGAAAGTAATCGCAGTCTTTTGCCATTGTTCTTACTATTTCTTATTTGTATTTTTATCCAGAGGCTTTAGGATTTAGGGTCCCTTACTAACACTGCTAGTTAGGGGTGACTGTAAACCTTGTTGTTCACTTTTTGGTTAGAGAAGGTGGAAGAGAAAGATACCATTTGCTTCCAAGTTCTTCTCTAACATTTGTAACCTCCACAACCCACATCAAGCGGACACATATTTAATGGACAGTGGGGTGGAATTCCAGAGGCCACAGAGGAAAGAGCCATACAACCTATAAAAACTGTGTGAGTGTGTGCATGTGACTGCAGAAGAAACAGACATGAAAACTGTGTGTGTGTGTGTGTGTAAGAGTGTGTGTATGTGTGAGGGCATTCGTGAGTGTGAGTGTGTACGTGGTACCTCTGTATGTCTTAGTTCCTAAGCAGAGCAGAACAACCAACATATTTCTCCTCACAACAATGGGAGAAGAGACCTGATCAATGGAGAAATCATCAAACATCAAGCATATATATGTATACGAGTATATAAAGATACACATATATATGCTTGGATATACACATATACATGTTCAATGTTTGAGGTGTATATATGTATATGTGTATACATACACGTGCTTTATGGAAGAGTTAGGCTAACTAAGAAGGCAACTACAACACAGAAAGAATCAAGAATGAAGTTACTGTCCAGAATACCCTCTATAGCACATAAAGGAAGGGATCTCAAGTCTCCCTTCACTGGGAGGGTGTCCCCACACCACCTTCTGTACCTGCCCCGCCCCCTGCGCTCAGGGTTAGAGCAAGGCCACACTCACCCCACCATGCCGTGGTCCTATCCCGGCTCTCAGACTACCGTGTTTCTCAGATATTAACGAATATGACACCTTGCGTAGCCAGAGTATAATTGACGTTGACCTTCACGCGTCTCCTAGATTGTGACCTTTCATGACATTGTGTGTGGTTGGTGACAACACAGTTCACAACACAGTTTATAAAAAAAGAAAAAAAAAACAGATTTCTCCTGGTATCAGGCCTTTTCTCCCACTGTTGTGAAGATACATGTGGGGCTTTGTTCTGCTTTGCTTTGCAACTAAGACACACACAGATACCACGTACACATACACACACTCACAGACATACTCACGCACTCACACATACACACACTCTTACACGCACACAGTTTTCATGGGTTTTGTCTGTTTCTTCTGTACTCCACACACACGCTCACACAGTTTTTATAGGGTTTATGGCTATTTCCTCCGTGGCCTCTGGAATTCCATCCCACTACCCACAAATATGTAGACTAAGCCTCTGTCTAGGAGACGAGAGGGGGAAGGACACACTCCATTTCTCCTCGGACACTTACAGTCTATTTAATTATAAAAATAGGAGGAGTCGGTATTTTCTAAGGTGAGTGAGACCAAAAAAAAATGTGACTCTGGATGAATACATTGTCAGAACAAATCACGGGTGGACCCTGGCAAGAGGCAGCACTTCCGCTTGAGAGTCCTGGCTGGGAAAAAGGCAGAGAAACTCCTTGATATGATCCAAGAAGAGGCTGCCAGTCCTGGCACCTGGTTTGATGATGATTTTTACAGTAGCCAGAAAAAATTAGCTGGGCATGGTGGTGTGCGCCTGTAGTCCCAGCTACTCAGGAGGCTGAAGCAGGGAGGCGGAGGTTGCAGTGAGCCAAGATCACACCCCTGCACTCCAGCCTGGGTGACAGAGCAAGACTCTATCTGAAAAAAAAAAAAAAAGACAGAAGTGTCAGGGCCTGGGGCTGTCATCTGCGTTATTTGCAATAGAATTAAACAAACAGAACAGTCATAATGCCTGTTCTCAAAATCATCACTGATGTGGAGATGGAAGGAAAATGAAATGCCTGTTATGTTCTGCTCAATTTGCATGGTGATCTCAGCTTATTTCCAAAGAGACCTGTCTGCCAATACCTCCAGTAAATAGATCTTTTCCCACACGTTCCTGCTGCTGTGAGCAGGAGAGCAATCACAGCTCAGAAGGACAAATTAGTAAATGTTCATAAACTCTCCTGATAGATTAATGTCCACCATGACCCTCATATAGTGAGGATCTTACATACGGTTTCAAGCCTCACCACCCGCAAGATTAGTCAGTCACTGTTTAGCATCCAAGTAAACTGTGAATTCAGAATAGTGATGTCTTTCTACACATAGCAGGTGTACACAGATTTGGAGAGTCTCACTTGCATTCCCGAACCTGGTTTTGAGCTCCTAGTTAACAAGTTTTACCCTCAAACATAGTGCCTTGACGAAAGTAACTGTTGTCCCTATTCTTATTCTGGCTTCTCAAAAAGTCTTTTACTCTTCGTTCACTAAATTTCTCCTCTATAGGCATAGAAATTGAAGAGCAATAGAAGTGAAGCAAAATAATCACAAGGAAAACAGTCAATAATCTTTTTCAGTAATTATAAACAATGGTTATCATCCGCTGAGTACGGTTGACCCTTGAACCATATGAGTCTGAACCATGCAGTTCCACTTATATGTGAATTTTCTCCCATCCCTGCCACTCCTGAGACTGCAAGACCTACCCCTCCTCTTCCTCCTCCTCCTCAGCCTAC
Organism: Pan paniscus; assembly: GCF_029289425.2. Classification (NCBI taxonomy): domain Eukaryota; kingdom Metazoa; phylum Chordata; class Mammalia; order Primates; family Hominidae; genus Pan; species Pan paniscus. Next base: position 133,333,671 of record NC_073258.2, on the reverse strand, counting down.
TCAACATTAAGACAATAATGATGAAGACCTTTATGACGATCCACTTCCACTTAATGAACAGTAAATATATTTTCTCTTCCTTATTATTTACTTAGTCTCATTTTCTTTACTCCAGTTTACTTTATTATATGAATACAGTATATAATATAAATACAAAATATACATTAATCAACTGTTTCATATTATCAGTCAGGCTTCTGGTCAACATTAGGCTCTTAGTAGTTAAATTTGGAGGGAGTCAAAGTTATATGCAGATTTTCAACTGTGTGGGGGTCATTAACCCCAGCCCTTATATTATTCAAGAGTTAACTAAGTGGGGTGGCGGTCATCTTATAAACATTATCAGATTCTATTTTCCAATTAACCCCAGAGGGTGGGATTCATGTTCCTATTTTTTTGAATGAGAAAACTAAGGCTCAGAGAAGCTAAGGGCCCTGCTGATAAGTACAAGGTTGTATTTTAAACTCACTTCCATTGACAGTGGAATTCTCCACTCAGCTTCTAGCTTAACTTCCTTTCAATTCCATAGCTTTTAAATAAGTAGGTCAGACTGCCACGCCAGGTCATTTACAATACACATCCTTTCTTTGTCAGGTCAGGTTGCCTCTGCTTAAGGCATTGTAGTCTAATCTCTGTGGAGTCAGGGTCTGTCCTTAAACTTTTTTCTCTTTTGTTTTGTTGATTTTGTCTTAGTAATTATAACTTTTTTTCTTGGAGTTAATATCAGCTCTATATCATTGGCTCCTAAATCTAAATTTCCAGTTTTTAGTTCTTTCCTAATTCCATTCTCCAATGTTTGATTATCTTCTTAGCTCCTCAACTTGGGTATCCCTTAGGAATCTTAACATGTTCCACTCTCAACTTATCTTCTTTTCTCCAAAACCTGTTCCTCTTCTCGTAATTCACATTTCTATTCATGGAAACACCATTGTGTATAAAACCTTGGTTTTAGCTTTGACTCTTTTTCTCTTTTGCTTCTCTATCAAAGCAAATGTCATGTCCAATAACGTCATTCTCTCCCTTTCCGTTCCCACAACCACTACCTTCAAAGTGCAGAATCTTACTCTCTACTGACTTTTGCCTGTCACATCCTAATTGATACCTAATCCTCATCTCTCCCGCCCTATAATTCATTTTAACAGTGTTGTCTAAGTATTTCTGATGCAGATACTGATCATGTCACTTACCCCACTTGTATTTTAATGGATCCCTGTTGACAATGAAGTCAAGTCAAAAGCTCTTAGATTGTCTTTCCAAGTGCTGAGCAATCCAGGGCCAAACCGACTTTTCCATTCTTACTTCTTTATTTCTTTTTTACTTTTTGGTAGGAGGAATGTTTCTTTCTTTCTAAATTTTTGTTTCCATAGGCTTTTGGGGCACAGGTGGTATTGGTTACATGAGTAAGTTGTTTAGTGGTGAGCTGTGAGATTTTGGTGCACCCATCACCTGAGCAGTATATACTGAGCCCAATTTGTAGTCTTTTATCCCTCACCCCCCTCCCACCCTTTCCACTCTTATTTCTTATTTCTCCACATTTACATCCTACACACAACCTAGTCAAGTTTGTCCTTGTGTAATCCCCGCTGCCCAGCATCCTGCATTCTTCTTCGTTTCTCATAGAATTTATCTGCCTTTAATGTTCTTCTCCCTGGATATCCAAATCCTACAGAAAGCAGTACTGTCCAATAGACCTTTCGGCGATGACAGAAATGCTCTGTATTTACACTCTTCAACGTGGTAGCCATTAGCCACAAGTGACTGTTGAGAACTTGAGTTGTGACTAGTGTGACTGAAAAGCCAAGTCTTTAGTTTTATTTAATTTTAATTAATTTAATTTGAAGTAGACACACATGACCAGTAGCTATCATATTGCACAATTTTAGAGTTGCTAGGGCTTTTTAAAAAAATTCCAGCTGCCACTTTACCTGTACTTCCTTGTGATACTGTAGCTTTTTGTTTCAAATTTCAGTTATTGGTGGATGTAACTCTCTTGCTCTCCTAGACTGTAATTTCCTTGAAGACAAGCCAGAGGAGGTGGCTCCATAATTTTTCACAGAGGCACAGCTTAGGGATAGCAATCTGAATTGACATGACCATAGAAGTCTCTCTTTCACAAATTCGTATAAAAGGTTATTAATCCATAAAAATAATAGCAAAATGTCATAAATATGCTTTTAAGATTTTAGGAAAGATTGAGAGAAAATGTCAGTTATTCTTAGGAATAAATAAGCATCTCAAAGGGCAGCTTAGTGGGGGAGGTACTGGTAGCCACATCATGAAAAGCCACGTCCAGCATGGATTTATTCCCTTCAAGTCCCTTCCCTTGGGACAGATTACTGTACACTGTAGCATTGAAAACATGCCTGTTGAATAAAGAAGTTCTTAGTGAAACCTTAAAAATAATTCCTTAATTTAGGGCTTCTGGGGAAAATTTCTAACACAGTCACTTTGCTTTAGCGGTGTCAAAAATCACCCCTAAACAAGGTGCCCTGATGGTTGCCCTGGCAGGCAGAGCTGGAAGTGCAGGGACCCAGCCTGCTGCAATCAATTTAATGGGATGGATTATGTGCTCCGATTGGCCAGTAAGCAGACATTAATGACCAGTTAGCAACTGTGTTCAGGTCAATTAATTTATATTTGTATTTTGCAAACTAAAAGTTGCTCTGTTAGATTATTGATTCTTTGTCCCTGTATTCAATTTGTTTTTAATTGCACCATTGCTGGGCCAAGCCCTCCCTCCTGGCAAGCTGGCAATAAATCTGCCACCATCCCAACAATCAACAATAAATGTGTCTCTTCATGTCATTATTAATATGTCTCTTGGATTGGTTCATTACCACGGTTAACAGTTTATAAGGGTCGGTGGCACACTGCCAGGAGGATTCCTTTTCCCAGGGGCTAGTTTGTCGTGACAGGATTGATGTTTTCAGGCCTGTGTGTGTCTGGGAAAGGGATCTTGGATTTAATTTAATATAGCTGAAATACAAGCTACCAAATCCTCTTTTTATCATAAACAGCTTTAGAAGATGATATTGTTGTAATAGATATGTGTACCCTCTCTTTCAATTCTTCTTTCTTTTAATTTTTTTTCTTTCTAATTTTTTCTTAATTTCTGTTCAGATAGATTATTTCCCCCTCAGACACAACATAACAGCTCCCCGGGTAACCTAAAATCCGCAGGTAAGCGAGCCATGCGTCCCCTGGGAGTCCGAGTTTTATTACTGGGTTTTTGTTAGTTAAAAGCAGAGAAGGAGTTCCCTCTGATTGATAGATGAAGGGTGATTAACAGAGCTGTAGAAATACTGCTCCTAGAGTGTCACCTAAATCATGGTGGTGCCTGCCACCACACCCAGCTATTTTTGTATTTTTAGTAGAGACAGGGTAGGAAAAAATATAAGCCCTATCTTTTAATAGAAATAATAATTAATTATAGCATTGTTATTGGTTCTTTTGGTTATTATGATTTTTCAGGGGAAAGCACAGATTTTAAATGAATTTATAGGTTGGCAGAAGAGATTACTCTGTGTCCCAGAAATGCCAAGCAATAAATTTAAATAGAACTTAGAGTGTTTTCTAAAAACTCCGCAATGATCTGGGATCAGACGATCACGAGGAGTGTTTGTCATTTCCAAGGTACAGGTTGCTTGAGGACAAAAAGTTTGGTCTCTTTCAGACACAAAGTTTGCAGTCAATTTTTTGATTCAGGATATAGATTTCATATGTGATTTACAATTAGCAAAACACACACACTTCTAGGCACATGGCTCTCTAACACAGACCAAACTGAGCTTGTTGAATGAGAGAGGCATGGGAGAGTTTGACACTGGATGTTCCCCTTAATAAAAGAGTCTGAGTTAGCCCTGGTAAGTGGAGGGCTGGAGGAGTGGGGCTCCTGCCTGGGAGATTTGGGAAAGTAAAAGGTGATAAGGGAAAGAGATGGAAGAAGAACTTGAAGATGCCTGCAAAGAGCCACAGATGTACAAATGGAGGATGTGAATGAAAATAAAGGAAGCAGAGGAAGGTTGAGAGTCAAGAGAAAGAAGGAAGAGACAGAGGAGCCTCGCCCGTGGCTTGGTGTTCTGAGGGCGCCTCCCTGGTTGGGGGTGGGAAAACCAAAGAGCAGAGCCAGCCTCCCTGAGGCTCTGCATGCAGCCCTCCCGGTGCAAGCCCAATCTGCACCTTGTTCCAGGACACCCTGCGGTTCTCTGGGCAAATGGCACACTCCCCAGGGAGGGTCTCTGCTCTCCTACTGCTCTGCCTGAGCTCCTTCAGCAAGAGGCAAGAGCAGGAGCCAGCTTTTCTTTTTTAGAGATGGAGTCTCACGCTGTCACCCAGGCTGGAGTGCAGCGGCATGGTCTCGGCTCACCGCAACCTCTGCCTCCTGCATTCAAGTGATTCTCATGCCTCAGCTTCCCGAGAAGCTGGGATTACAGGCTCGTGCCACCACGCCTGGCTAAGTTTTGTATTTTTAGTAGAGACAGGGTAGGAATGAACTTTTTAAAATATTCCCACGTGGGGCACAGCAGGAGCAGGCCAGGTGTCTGCCTCTCACCCTATGCCACCCTCCTTCCTTTCCACACCACCACTGAGAACTAATCACATCGCTGGCCACTGAGGGTTGGGCTTGCGTTTTCCAAGTGCTCTAATTTTGAGGTATATTCAACAGAAAAGGCAATACTAATGATAGCTAAAGCCTTAATTCCTATATATGGAAAAGAGTCTCAATTACTGAGCTGCTTCTAGGAGGAAGGTATGTAAAATTTCACTCCTGGTTTGACCACTTGCTCTGTGACCTGAAATGAGTTACTCAACCTTGCTATGTTTCAGAATCTTCATCTGTCAACTGTGGGAAAGAAAGCCTGCCCCACCTTCTTCATGAGGTTGGGCATTAAGGTGCAACCCTCTATAGTTTATTAAAATTATTTGTTTTCCACTGCTAGGTTAATTCCTGAAAATGCTTCTGAGATTGCATGACAAATATTATGCCAGGGTGGTTCAGCAACTTTTAGAACTGTCCCTTCACTTATCCTAAGATGATTTTATCACATAAAAGCATTGGCATCATAAGTTTTGATAAATTATGTTAGATTTTGTGGATAACAATGGAATAACTGTGCCTCCTTTGGAATACATGTGAACATGTGTGTGTGTGTTTATGTGTGATTCCTCTGTCCTCAATATCTTATAACATTCTTGCTATTTTAAAATATTCTTCTCATAACTAGTTTTGATATTGTTGTCATAATTTTATAATCTCATGTTCAAGATGTACTTCTGAAAAACACACACACACAATTGTACTCATTGAGAGAGAATGAAGAGATGAAGCAGATAACTTTGAAACAAAAGAGAAATAATATCAGCAAGACATCATCAAAGCTTTCATCAAAGGTTTTGCTTTCCTTAAGAGCCTTCCATCCCAGCATCGATATTACTTATGCCAGGAAATAGAAAATGTAGAGACCTCCCCAAGTCTGTGTCTTTCAGGGGCCACTACTGCATACCCAATGGAATCTCTTCATTGGTAATGAATTTCCCTTATCTGTAATCACATCCAGAATAAGACAAAACAATATACAATTAAATATCGGCCTATTCTCTAGTTTCAAAAGAAAAACCGTCGGTAGCTGTGGTACAGACATCTCCATCACCTCCTTTCAAACACCCTGCCGATGTGAGCCCTGAATGACAACCCCTGAGCACTGGCCACGGCTAATCCAAAGCACCAACAACTAATCACAGAATTGGAGAAGGCAAAATAGCTACTTGAGGAGTAAAGCTTCCCAGTCCTTGGTTCTGCAACAGCAGGGTGGAAAGTGAGGGGACAGGAAAATCAAAGTTCCTTTAAAAAAATTTATCACACATAGAGGCAAAATGTCCCCACAGCAGGAAAGCAAGTGGAAAACACACCAAATCAATCACCTTCAAAATAAGGCTTAAAATCTTCTACTGCATAAGATGTAGGTGGGAAGGGAAGAATGGGCCCAGTGGTTTGAAAATGTTTTATTAAACTGCATGCTGACTGCCACAGTGCATACAGGAAAATGCAATTAAGGCCAGACCATTAAAAAGACGCCCAAGGATAGCTCTGAGAGAGACCAGGGGCAATCAGCAGGCGTCCAGGCAATGTTCAAAGGAAACTCACTTTGAAAAAGTGCCAGGCAGGTGCTGGGAGCATCTCAAACAGGACAGGCCTGACCTGGGATCTCTTGCACCTGCCTTAAGAGGTGAAAGTGGCAGCTCTGGGCAAGGAGAGGAGGTGGAGGTGTGCGTGGAAGGGCCTCTCAGGGCCTTTCCTCAAGCTGAACCGGAACAGATTCTAACCAGCATTGACGTCCTTCAGGAACATATATGTTCAGGAGGTGGTGGCATGTCAAATACAAAGCCACTTTACCGTCATGAGGGGCCCCCAGTTTCCTGAGTAAGGTGAGCCTTAGTGCCTCTGAGATAGAGGCCTCACCCAGCTTCTCCACCAGATCCTGTCCAGGTGATGCCTGCTGCCTAGAGTTGCAGGTGTAGGCCCCTGGTGTGTAGACATGCTACCTGCTTAGAGGGAGAGACCAGAAGATACTGGAACAATCCCTTAATGGACAGCTTGCCTTCTCCTGAGAAGGTCCACAACACACAATGCTTATGCCAGGCAGAAGTTGTCCTACTCAGGGCCTTCCCAGGAGGTGCAGTGTACCCTGATGGTCATGTCACGGCAGGCCTGGGGCGATCCCCACCCTCTCCCTGCCCTTTAGTGCACCCTGCAGCGCCCTTCTTCTGCCTGCTTGGTTCAGGGCTCTCTCTTCTAAATACCTGAAGGTGTCATTTGAGCTCAGGCTTTCCCACTTGCCAAACTCCTGGGTGTGGCTCTATCACACCACACCGTAACTACTGCGTTACACATTACACTGTCTTCACCACCAAAATGTATCCACTCTGAGGATGGGAACAAAGTCTTTCCCTCTATATGAACAGAAATGTTTATCCCTAAGGCACAGAACTCACATAGATTAGATGCTCAAAAATGCTTATTGAATGTGTCTGGCATGTAATGAGTAATCAATAAGTATTTCATGATAAAAGAAATGACAATATTTGGTTGGAGAGAACTAAAACAAATTGATTCAGGCATATGTGTGGGTGAACAAATAAACTACAACTCCCATATTTTACAGGCGTGGGTAACTGCAATGTGTGGCTGATGCTAATGACCAATCCTTTCTCCCTTGGCTCTAAGTAAATTCTTGATTTAGGAGACGTGAAGACTCTCCTCTTGTGCTTATCCCGGGGTTCCTAATTTTTGCTTCCATCCTACCAAGCCACGCACTGATGTTTGCAGTCCCACCCACACTGCTCATTGCCTTTCGTTAGAGATGATGTGCTCATTGTTGTGGGTTTGCTCAGGCTCCGGGATATGCATCCTGCCTCGCTCTTTCTCCTCCCATTTCTTGCTGTGGAAGTCTGTGGAATGCTGGCAGGGCAACTCTGCCAGGGTGAGCAGGTTCTTCTGAGGTTTCTAGGTGAAACATCAGCAACAAAGTACCTATTGTGGCTGTAGCAAGAGAAGTTTTATAGACTTCTCTAACGTTAGGAAGGGGAAAACAATTTCTGGGCCTCATGCAATTTAGGAGATGCTCACATTTGCCTCAGAAACTATTGCCTTGCAGTGATTTTCTGTCTCTAGTGAGTAAATGCTCCCCAGGCCTAGCTACTGTCGATGACAGCCATCCCAGTGCTACCTTAGCAGAGCTTTGCTTTCTAGCTGTGACTTGCTTATTTATAGGAAGGTTATGCTTACATCTTCTTTCCCCACTATATTACTTTCTAAAGTTATCTGTTGTCCCCTCTCTTCTTCTACCAGCTCCTTAATCCTTCTCCCTCTAAGCAGGCAATGCTCAACTTTTGCAGCAGGAAAGGTCTCTTTGGAAGGCCTGAGGGCCAGCCCAACTTGCCAGTACATTTGCATATATTTACATTTAGTTGGCCTGCAAACATGAGGATTATGCAAAGTGCCAGTCTTAACAGTGAAAGGATTGTGTTCGGATTCAGGAACTTTAGGTTCCATAGAACACAAGGAGGTGGGAGGGGCTGCAATGATGCTATTCCAGGGAGAAGCATAAGTGTGATTTACGGGAATGAGTGACAGACCCAGGGATCGGGGCTAGCTTAAATCTACAACCGTCCGGCAGGGCTCCTGCCTTGTCCTGCTCACATGTCCCCAAGTGTCACCTTGCACATAGTTAGGTGAAGAGTTGAGATGCTGCCTCTCACATTTTGAGAGCATGCCTCTGGCAAGCTGCCGGAACTTTCTTCTCAGTAAGCCTGTTTTCTAGGCACCTAAGCTTCTCTCATTTAGTAAATTCTGCACATCTCTCTGCTGAAAGGAGCTTTCAGACCACCCGCCTGCTCTTTCCTCACGTGTTAAAAGCTGTACTGGGTCCTGACCAGTTTTGATTTTTCTAATCAAGGTAGGTCCATAGGTAATGACATGTTGCCAACATCTTTTGAATGCAAGGGTCTAGAGCTCTCTTTGAAGAAAATAATCATCACGTGGCTACAAGAAAGCAGTACGGTGAGTCAAAAGATCTAGAAAACTGCTCCAGTATCTGTAGTCACCCAACAAATTCTTCCTACCTGCTGCGCAGAAAAAACCAGTTCACTGAGACTATGACAATGCAGTAGAGAAAGAGTTTAATTGACGCGAGGCTGGCCACAGCAGAGAACTGGAGATATTACTCAAATCAGTCTTCCTAAAGGCTTAGAGGTTAGGGGTTTTAAAGGATAGTTTGGTGGGCAGGGGGCTAGGGAATGGGAGTGTTAGTTGGTTGGTTGGGAATGAAATCATAGGGGTATGGAAAACAGTCCTCATGCACTGAGTCTGCCTTTGGGTGGGGTCACAGGGCCTGTTGAATCACAAGCAGCAGATCTGGATGGAGTCAGCAATTTAAAAGTCTTAAAAGACATCTCAAAAGGCCAATCCGAGGTTCCACAATAGTGATGTTATGTGTAAGAGTAATTGGGGAAGTTACATATCTTGTGACCTCCAAAACAACAGCTGGTTATCTTTTAACCACACCCATATCTTAGCAGAATTCAAGCCCCTGTAATAACCCTAACTTTGTGGACGTTGATTACTTTTACAAATGTGGTTTAGTTTTGGGAAAGGCTATTGTCATCCTTGCTTTAAGGTTAAACTATAAACTAAATTCTTCCCAAAGTTAGTTTGGTTCACCTCCAGTAATGATAAAGGACATCTTGGATGTTAGAAGCAAGATGGAGTCAGATACTTCAGATTTCTCTTACTGTCATAATTTTGCAAAGGCAGTTTCATATCTATTACCTGTGCTAACTTAGGGATATGTATTAACCTTCTAGGATCTGTTTCTTAATGCATAAAATAAGGGAGTAGAAGAAGATGGTCTCTGAAATCCATTTCTGCTCTAATGTTCTAGATTTTTATTCCTGGGAGTATACATTTTGTAACACTTCTCAAAATTTTTTCACAGATGGTTTTATATCATAGTCTATCAATTGTTTCATTTGTTCATTCACCAAATATACATTAATATCTCCTATGTGAAAGCATATTCAAGGAGAATTTGTTGAGCACCATCTCTGAATTAGGCACTTTGCTACACACAGAAGATAAAATAATGTAAATCATCACTATGTGTCTTTTGTAGGATTATTTCCACACCCCTCAGACTATATTTTAAGCACTTGGAGGACACATTGGTTGTGTCAACCTGAGCACCTAAGATGTACAATGTGGATGTTTGCTCAATGGAATAAAATTGAATCCCACTTTAATTCTTTTGCCCTTATTTTAATATTTTTAATGGTGAGCAGAGACATTGACAAAGGAGACAGTAGCCATATTTATGAAGTTTTCTTTTCTTTCATTAGAAGTATATGTTGCAGAAGTATATGTTGCAGCAGATCAATGGCTGAAGTAGTCTAGTCCTACTCTAAACATTCTAAGATACTCTGAATCTTTCTATGTCTTCTGGATACCAAACCACCACTTCTTAAGAAATCAATAAAATGACCTATTGCTTTCTTGAATGTCAATTGTATTTATGATATGTTAGAAACTATTGGGGAGGGGGTTGAGAAAAATCCAAGGAAGTATTTATTTTGGAGGAGGGACAGAACATACATTCACAAAACAATTAGAGGAAATTCTTTCAACTGAGCAAGAGTTAAACTACATAATAATATGGCCAGGGAGAGTCTATTTACTCTCCACGTAGACTGAATTGACATTTTCTGTTGAATGTCTGAGGGATGCTTCGAAGTCAACATGTGCAGAATGGAACTCAAACCTGGCCTGTCTAGTGTCCCTCTCCCAGTGATTGGCCCCTCCATGCACTTAGATCTGCAAGCCTTAATCATCACCAGTCATAGACATTGACTTCACTTTCTGTAGCCAATGATACTGTCTCAGTCTTCTCAGGCTGCCAGAACAAAATACCACAGGCTGAGTGCCTTGAACAACAGAAATTTATTTTCTTGTAGCCCTGGGGGCTGGGATCTGAGATGAAGTTGGCATCAAGGTTGGTATCTGGTGAGAACTCTCTCCTTCTCTTGCAGACAGTGCCATCTTGCTGTGTCTTCACATGGCCTTTTCTCTGTGCTTACACACATAAAGATCACTGACATCATTCCTCTTCTCATAAGGACACCAGTTCCATCAGATTGAGGCCCTAACCTTATGAACCCATTTAACTCTCATTACCTCTTCAAAGGCCCTGTCTCCCAAAATAATCAAATTGGGGATTATGGCTTCAATGTATGAATTTTGGGTGAACCTAATTCAGTTTATAACAGGTACCAAGTAAGATAACTCCAGCTTCTTACAGCCGCAGTGTTACAGTGGCTTAATACAACTCTACTGCTTGTTCCTATATTCCAGTTGTTGGGGATGTGGGAGGGGGCAAAGAGCTAGGTTATATGCAGTTATTCAGGAATAAAAGTTGATGGAAGTGCTGCCACCTTCAAAGCATGATGACAGCACCAACTTTGGTCACAGATATCTAGCAGACAGAATGAACACAACGGTAAGGAGTGAGTGTAATTAAAGGTTGTTTTTTTAGTTTGGAGGGAGCTATTTATTTTTGTTTGGTGAATAGCTAGCTTGTCTGTCATACCAAATTCTTTTCAACATTCTTCAGAAATACTGTCCAACATGGTGAAACCCCATCTGTACTAAAAATACAAAAATTAGCCAGATGTGGTGGTGCACCTCTAATCTCAGCTACTTAGGAGGCTCTGGAAGGCGACTCACTTGAACCTGGGAGGCGTAGGTTGCAGTGAGCCGAGATGGCACCATTGCACTCCAGCCTGGGTGACAGAGCAAGACTCTGTCTCAAAAAACAAAAATACTTCTCAAATCTACCCACTTCTTTTCACCTTCACTACCCAACAATCTAGTTCAGAATATCATTGTGAACTAGATTGTTCACACTGAACGGATTTACCACAAAAACCTACCAACTTCTTTATCCACATAGATCTTGTAATTGATTTTATTTTAGTAAAATATACATAATATAAAATTTACTATTTTAACCATTTTAAAGTGTACACTTTTGTGGCATTAATTACATTTAAAATACTGTGCAAGCATCACCACTCTATGTCTCCAGAACTTTCCCATCATTCCAACCTCATTTAATGCACTTGTTAAACAATAAGTTTCCATTCATTCCTCCCCCACTCCTTGTAACCTGCTCTTGACCAACTCCAATTGCCCCTGCAGCCAGAATAATCTCCTAAAAGAGTCTAATCATTTAATCATTGTACACACACAAGCACGCACATGCACACACACACACACACACACACCCCGTGTTTAGAATTTCAAATGTTTCCCTATGGTTTCTAGGGAAAGCATGGAAGCTCCTGCGATGACTGGCACCCTCTGGAGCTCTCACCCATAGCTATCTCTTTAACCTGATCTAAAAACACTCTCCCCTCCAGGTTCGGTACTCCAGCCAGCCAAAATGGTCCTTCAGGGCTTCACGTTCCTCAAGCTCTGTCGCTTCCTCAGCAAAGCCATCTCACAACTTCCCAAGTAGGCCGGGCCTGCCCATTATGGAGTCTCATAGTACTCCCCATTTCTTTCAGAATATGTATTGCATTACTACATATATCTTCCTAATTCTGTAATAGAATCTCTCTTCCTATTGGACCTCAGATTTCACAAAGGCAGAGACTGCACTGTTTATGTTCACTATTTTATTTCTAGTACCAAACACAGTGCCTAGTGTATGGTAGGCATTTGATGAATAAATTATGAATGAACAGCTGAATGCTAGTGGCATCAGCAAAGGTTGAAATCAGAGTTACACAGAAAACGGCTTGGAATAAAGGAGCATGGAAGCATTGGTAAAATTGGCCTAAAACGGCCGGGTGCGGTGGCTCATGCCTGTAATCCCAGCACTTTGGGAGGCCGAGGCGGACGGATCACGAGGTCAGAGATCAAGACCATCCTGGCTAACATGGTGAAACCCCGTCTCTACTGAAAATACCAAAAAAAAAAAAAAAAAGCCAGGCCTGGTGGCGGGCGCCTGTAGTCCCAGCTACTCGGGAGGCTGAGGCAGGAGAATGGCGTGAATCCGGGAGGCGGAGCTTGCAGTGAGCGGAGATCTCGCCACTGCACTCCAATCTGGGTGACAGAGCCAGACTCCATCTCAAAAAAAAAAAAAAGAAAAAAAAATTGGCCTAAAACAATGGGAAAATATTCCCTAGTGAATGAAACAGCATAATTAATTAATTTGCTATTTTATTATTATTCATTTGACATTAAATCTATTTAGCATGTCACCTTAAAAAACTCAGTGAAATTTTCTCTTAATTTTCTCTATGGAAAAATAAGAGATTTTCTTAATTTTAGAGCATGCCTTTCTTTGAAGGAAAGGAGAAGAAAAATCAATACTGTTGAAGAGTAACCACTGTGTAAGCAATTTCACATGAGATTATATTTGATATTGAGGTTCTCTTAAAAGAGTATCTATGACATTTCTACTGCATCCTTGAAAGCTTTCACAAAGAATGAATCCAAGTCAGAGCCATAGACTAATGCATTGAAACTCACAGACATAAAAGACAAGACTAGAACTTGGTCATTCAAACCCTCAGATAAGTTGTTTCTTTCTTGGTCCAATATCCCAGTTACACACTCACATTTCAGCTCTTGAGAAATTGGATGGATTGGTAATATTGATCAAGCCTAGTTAATACGTTAAGGAATTTTTCTCCAAACTATCTTACTGCTGTGTCCCTAGAAAACAGACCTTGAGGAAGTGATTAAATGCCAATGCCTTATTTTTGTGGTGAAATCACATGGCAGAGAGATGGAAGGCTAAGGGGAATCAGGAACGGAAGAACAGGAAGCAACCCAAGGTGACGCTTTACCAACACTGGCTACATAGCAAGAATGAACAGGGGAGAGAAACAGCTGGTGACTTGGCAGGTGTTTCTGCTCAGCCATGCAGGATGTCTACAAAGGGACCCTAGAGAGAGTGTATGCCTTGGAATCATTGGTTCTCAGAAAGAACAGATAGAGAATGCGTTGACCTGGCTCCCTCTCATCTCATGTCCTGTCTTCCTTTGGTGTAAGTTTGCTTCATAGGGAGTGAACACCTTGGATGTCTAGATTGCCATCCATGGCCCCTGCAGCAATCACTAGAGAAGCCAGATCCCATGCCCTGAAGAATCACATTTCATCTGAGGTTGGGTGCAGCAGAGGAGCCAGAGATTTTGGAGGCTCAGCTGGTCAGCTTCAAAAGGTGGAACTGCAAGGTCATGCCAGCTACAATGGCAGAGGTATCTGAGCAAGCAAACAAAGGTTTGAGAGTCAAGGAAGCCAACAGAATCTGAGGACCCATGTAGGACACGTGTGACACACAAGGCTTTTGAAGGATTGGTGCATTTAACGTGGTTAGCTTGTAAATTCTAACCTCCTCTCATAGCTACCAGATGGCTACAATTTTAAAAGACTAATAACACTGTCTTGCTGAGGATGCATCTTAAGTGAAACGTTCAAATATTGCTGCAGGGAGTTGGCTCAACTGTGTTAGAAAACTGCCTGGTAATTTCTATTAAATCTGAACATGCATCACTTTATGCCCCCAAATTCAACTTCTAGGTATTTTCCCAATAAAAACTAGTAGTTGTACATTCAAAGGACATGAATAAAAATGTTCAGAGCAATTTTATTCAAAATGGCTAAAAGATAAAAACCAACCAGTGTTTATCATAAGAGAATGAACAAATAGATTATGGAATCTGTAAATGGAAAGCTACTCAGCAATTAAAAAATGAACTATTAAAACACACACAGCATGGAAGGATATCACAGATATTATGCTGAGTGAAGGAAGCTGCAGACAAATGAGTACCTCCTAGATGAATCCATTTATATGAAGCTGAGGAGAGGCACACTAGTGATGATGTTTGGGGAGGGATTAAATGGGAAAGGGCGTGATTAGAGCTTCTGGAACAATGCAGTGTGTTATATGTTGATCTGCATAGTGTTTGTACAGGTGATTACACATATATAAGTTCTCCTTGCTGTACATATAAGATCTCTGTCCTTTTTTGCATGTAGCTATGCCTCAGTTACACACACACACTCCAAACTGCTCTCTTCCTGAGGTTTTATGGAGTAAGTTTGCCATGAAAACATATGGATAAGAGCACAAAAACCCATAGCTTTTGGATGTGTCCACTAAAATCTTTTGTGTAGGAGACATGGAATACATTTTCCCTCCATGGAATTTGTAGACACTACAAGAAAAGAACTGGTTTCCAATTATTGAAATAGAGATTAGCCATCATCTCTTTCTACCTTTAGAGCCCAGACAGCTACAATTAAAATAATTGATTATAAAAGAGAGAATGAACATTTAGGCCAAAATAAGGCACCAAATGAATCACACAGACTGCTAAAAAATATTTGCTTTCTGTTCCAAGAAGAATGATGAGAATAATAATAAAAAAAAGTTGACTCACAAAGAAAACAGAAGGTTGACAAAGCTTTAGTCCGGCAGTAAAGATCAAAATTCAAGTCCGTCAAGTGACAAGAGAAAAATCTCAGGGAGAATAACAATGAATAGAGGGGAAAGGCATCCTAAAAAGAGGAGTCAAACAACAAAGACAACTGAAGAAAGGGGGCCTCTTACAAAAGAGCAAACATGAAAAGAGGAGAGAGAAGCGTGGAAACCTGTATAAAGGCCACTGAAGAAGCCAAGAGCACAAAAAAAGGACTTGAGATGAAAAATAAAAATGGAAAAGATTAAAAGGAAGAGGTGAAATGGCAGAGAGAGAGGGACTAACCAACTGCTCTTGGAAAAACATGGCTGTGCTCGGAAATTGATGTTTTCACGCCAGTGGGAGTCGAGCCTGATGTGGGTCAGGAGGCCTCTTCATCTGTTCTGCTGGCTTCAGCTGGCCAGCCCTGGAAGTCCAGTCCAGCCAGGACCTCAGTGGAGGAGAACTCTCAGGACCAGGAGACAATGGCAGTGCTTCTCAGATCTCATGGCCCTAGGATGGAACCATGGGGTGCTGCTAAGAGAGTTCCCCATCTCTCCAAGTTACCACATTGTGCTTTGGAGGCTCTAGTGCCCTTGTCTTGTGTTGATCCTGGTTGCAAGCATTTATCATATTGCACTAGTATTGGGGAAGCATCTCCATGCAGTGGACAGGAAAAGAATTTGGAATCAGAAACCTGGGTTTGATATTTAGTTCTCTAGTTACTGTACAGCCTCAGGCAACTCATCGTATCTCTTTGACCCTCAACTTCCTCAACTCTAAATGGCGGTCATTTAAACGAGATAATGCGGAAGAAATAATTTCATCCAACAGAAAGTACCTTATAAATTTTAGTAATTTTATTATCAGTTTGGGCTATTTGGAGGATGTTGGAAGCCTCAGGTCATTTGCTAATAAGGTCAAAGGGGAAAAACACACACATTCTGAATGGATGTCTTGGCTTAATATTTGCTCCACAAAGGAAAATGCTGGCATCTGTTTCTGAGCGGTAAAACCCCTGAGACAGAGCACATAAACCCAAGTTTATTAAGAAGTGTGACTACCTATCAAATATGAAACAGCCTTGGCTCTGAGCTTCACTTCGCCTGGAAATTTTAAATGGCTCCTTCATCGCCCACAGTTGCACCTATCTAGTGCGTTTTGAAGAACTGGGACGTTAAAAACAACAACAACAAAACAGAGCTGATTAATGACTGCAAAAGCTGTTTTGGAGGAAAAAAAGAGAAAAGTTGTTGTCCTATTATATCTCTGAAAAAAATGAGCATTTTATTGCTTCTACAAATTGCTCCCTGGAAAGTACTTCCATTTTCTAATTGTTCATAAATTTACTGACAGGTGGTTACACAGTAGGTATAACATCGTTATTTTCATTTTATTATATACACTGTTTTAACGAGAAAATCTGGAAGGGCTGGGTATCATATATCATCCGACATACCCTGAAAATGTGTGGGTGGGTAGGCATGGCCCAAGGCTGCTACTTCCCCTAGCATGCCTAGGTCTGATGCCCCTGGCACAGGGTCAATTTGGACAGCTGTGACTGGTTGAAATACATTAAGATGATGACAGTAAAAATACATTGCTTTTCTATGCTTACTCTTTTGCTTAAAAAATAATATTAAAGAATAGTCTCCACTTTCACTGAAAGAACTGTCACAAGTTTTCATTACTAGAAACAAGAGAAATTTGGGGGCTTATACATACACTACACACTTGATATTTGATGACCATTAGTCATGTTGGATGGATTGCTCTTTTCAATTTAACATATGTTGGTGCTCCCACTTCAGATTCTTGAGTCTGTGAAGCTGAGAGTTGTTTCAGCACTCCTAAGCGTATCTGCAACATCTAATGTTTTGGTGAGATCATAATAAGGACTCAATAAATATTTGCAATTTAGTGTTCCAACTATTCTTCAACGTTTATTTGTAGGGATTCATATATTGATTAATAAAGCTATCCTCTCATGGAAATAATAACCTTATGGTTTAAATAAAGGCAACTGTAGGCAAATGCATTCAGCAAACAGGCTCAAGTGTTTATGAGAACTGAAGAGGTAGAACAAGTTTGTATAGTTGGCTTCCCACCACACCCTTACTGAAACTGCTCATATCACTATCATGGTATGATAACAAGGTTATCATTAACATCCACATAGCTGGCTTTGTTTCCTTTCACATTCCTCAATAGATTTTGAAGCCGTTGGCCACTTTTTTCTTGTAGAAATACTCTTTTCTTATTTCTGTGATTTCACGCACCTCATACTCTCTGTATGCCTCTACCGACTCCTTCCATTCTCTTTCAGGGGTGCCTTGTCCTCTATGTAACCTCAGATCACTGGGCTCCAATGATTACATCACAGCCCTTCTCTGCTTGCTCTACCCACTACACCATGTTGGTCTCACTGATCCAAGTTTCCAGTCATAACTCCACTCGTTCTACCCATTGCTCCATGTTGGTCTCATTGATCACGGTTTCTAGTCGTAACTCCACAGTCTTTTCAGCAGCTAAGTCCTTATCTTCCGGGAGACACAAACATCTCAGTTCTTGCAGGTTACCTCATGCTTTATGTGTCCGAAACAAATCCTCACACTCACTCCTGCTCTTTCTTTTCTTTTTTCTATTATCAAACATGCCACGTATTAGGGTTGCTAGATTTAGCAAGCACAGCAAAAGGACATCCAGTTAAATTGGAATTTCAGATCAGCATCAAATCATTTTTTATTCAAATTTAACTGGGTATCCTGTATTTTTTCTGGCAACTGTACCCCCAGCCAGTTGCCAAAACCTAAAACAAAAGACCCAACTTCGACACTTCCCTCTCTCTTGTTCCCCCCAAAATAATATGTTTAAACCTACTTTTCTATTATTTTGAATGGATGGAATACTTTTATTTATGTTCAAAATCAACATTGTTATACAAGGTCCTGTCACTTCTTACCTGGATTCTCTCAAGTGCCTCCTGTCTGTTCATTGTTTTTTGTTTTTTTCTCCTGCCTCACCTCCCTCCACTCTGCACCCTACAACACCATCTTGCGGATCTTTGCAGATCAGGTTAAGTTACATGAACAGGGACCAGAAAAGGAGCACCAATGTAGTAGGTTTCTTCAGAGAGGGGTGTTGTGAAGAGGTGTATATGTTGACTCCTGTCACCTCAGATGTTTCTTCCTCCCTCTATCAGCACTAATATCCGCCATGTTATACAGCCTCTAAGTCACCACCATAATCTCCAGCATCTCTGAGCCGAGGCAGTTACTTATGCCTCTGCCAGAAACAGCTCTGTTCATCCCCTCAGAATGCAGATTAGAGGGCATCTCTTCAGGAAAGAAGAGATTCACATTTCCTAAATGTGAAACTGAAATAAGGTGCTTTCCTATGTACTAACACGTCACACACATACACCAATGTTGTAGGAGTTGTGTGTCTGCTTGTATTTCTGTCTCCAAAACCAGACCATGAGCTGTTTGAAAACAGACATGAAGTCTCTTATTTCTGCATACCCAGCATCTAGCACGGTGTCTGGCATCAGTGACCTCTCAACAGGTATATGTGATGTGAGGAAGAACAGCCATACATGCAAATATCTTTCAAATTCCTAATTGTAATGGGTCCTGGGAGTCCTGACTGATGCTAGCCATTTTGAAATGCCTCTAATAGAACTGTTGGAACTACAGGCTCTCTTCTCCATGCATATTGGCCACATCTCTATTGTAGCACTTGTTATATTGTTTGAATCATATGTTTAAATACATGTCTCCATTTATTTTTTCAAGAAACATTCATTGAACTCCTCCTACGAGGTAGGCACCAGGCCATATGTAGTCCCTTTCCTCAAGGAGCTTGCAGCATTTGGTATAAATAAAACAAGTAAGGACATTAATAGATAAAGCATCTCAGGCACTATACTAGATGCATGAACAGGGTAAAATGGGGCTTAGAGGAGGAAATGGTCACTCCTTCTGGGGCATGGCTGGAACATTTTACAGAAGGACTGACACTAAACAGATTCTGAAAGATGATAGGGAGTACCACCTGACAAGGGAGTACAGGTGTTGCAGGCATGGACCTGAGCAACTCTCAGCCTATTCAAGGCACTCCAAGGAGCTGTAGAGGCTGGGGCATAGGGGGAAGATAAAGCTGGACAAAAAAGAAAAAGTAAGATACTATGAGGAATAAATGCAAAGATAGGGAATTTGGAAACCACAGAAGGATTTTAAGTTGGGAAAGAAATAAGATTAATATGACTAGATTTTGATGTTAAAACTATATGTATGTTGTGAATTCAGATAAGGTGTATAGAAGATAGGGAAAAGGCTTGTAAAAATGAAAAATTAGCTTATCTATATGAATGACGTTTTCTCCAATAAAGGCCTCGTGACATGGCTCAAAGCAATCTTTGTAGGAGTGGCTTTAGGATTAGAACAAATTGCTTCATTGTTATTTGGTATGAGCCTTTAAAAAAAAACCATGCATTTACTAATCAAGCTGCCCTGAGTTTTGGATTATACACTTTCAAATTTGTTCTTTTCTGAAAATATCTCTGCTGTACAGAACGGTTTTAAAGGAAGTTTCTCTCTCTCTCTCTCTCTCTGTGTGTCTATATATATAGACACACACATACATATACATATATATATTTTATATATATAAAACATATATAAAGCTTTATATATATAGCTTTAAAAAATCATTTTTCCTGATATATTCAAATCATGAAACACACCTGCCAACACTAAAAAGCTATAAATAGAGAATGAAGTATAAATCTAGAAAGATAAATAAGCAGATCCATTCTATATCTATTGCAATTAGGAGAGTATTTTAGTAGCAAACGAGAGGGAAATGATTACTGAATTGCCTACAAAACTTAGGAAGAGGAGATATAAGATATATAATGGCCAGAAAAACTATGTATATATTGAAAGAATCATTATGAAAGTGATATGAATTATCTAATAACTCCAACATCACAAATGAATTTATTACAGTCACTAACCTGTAGGTGAAATGTCAAACATCCTCTTTAAAATAGAAAAAAGAACAGTTCAACCCAAATATTGCAGCCATCCTTACATGAGGAATATTGAGGGTGGGTGTTTTAGCCATAATTCCTAATGTTAAGTATTAATGCTTTAGATATATTGAGCATTTTCTATGTATTGCACAATCTACCAGGATATAGAGATGCAATGACATGTAGGTATGGTCTCTGCACTTGCACAGTTTACACTATGGTGGTGGAGACAGAGAAGTAAATTATTATGATCAAATGCTGAGATGCAGTTGTGTTCAAACAAAACATCATGAATTTGTGGAGGAGGAAGTGAACTGTCTGGAGTGGTCATGGAGTCTTTAATGAGCTGAGTTTCAGATGGTCGACATGTAGATGATTTCTAGCTAGATAAGTCATGAAGCAACATTCTCTGTGGAGAGAACAGCATGCAAAATGGCAATAGTGATTAAGTTCTGTACTAGCCTAGTAGTAAGTGAAAATAAGACTTGCCCTCAGGAAGCATCCAAGTTAAAGGGAAAGCTGATGCATTTACAATAGACAATAATAAAGCAAATTCAGTCGAAGCTCATTTCCATAACTTTGGGAAGAAGAGTTTGGTAAGACTAAGGTAGTGTTTTGAAGTGGAGGTGGAGCTTGAACTGGGCCTCGTATAATGTGTAATATTTGGAAAGGTGATAGTAGTGAAGAAAAAGGGAATGTAGAGAAAGCATATTTAAATCTAGGCTGAAATTTTTTTGATTTGACATGAAATAAAAAAATAAGGGGGTATTTACAGATTTGCAAGCAGGTAAGAAAAAGCAGTGTTTAAAGATTAGACGGCCCTAGGTGTGCAGAAGAGCTGAGAGAGGACAGAAGACAGGAGCCAGGAAGGTGAGATGGGAGGGCATGGTGTTACCTTGGCGTAAGTAACGAGGGGATGGAAGAGAGCCATGAACAGAGAAGGAGAGAGCCAGAGCCACATGGCTCACATTACCAAGGGAAAAATGAGTGAATTGAAGAAGGTTTGGATAAAGAGGTTAGAAGAAAAGTATAATTGTAATGTTTGGAAACTGTGTGAAAAAAGCATTTTTCAAATTTTACTGGCAACAAAAAAAATGTGAGAATCGTTTCTGTTGACATGTGTGTGATTCCTGTCTTTATTTTCTTTATTCTGATGCTTTGGCATCTGGGGTCTTGCTGACCTTGGAAGCACTGCCCCTCCCAGGATTAGTCAATTTTCAGAAATAGGAAAGGACTCACCTGTAAGTGAATTAACCTTCTATATGCAAAGGAACCAATCTAGAGGCCACAGCTTCAGTCATCTCCTTCCTCAGGCTCTCCCACTCTGGGCCACTATCCCCTGCCCTGATTACCCTAGGGCCAGGTACCAGATAATTACACCCTTACACCACCTGTGTCCCCAGCCAAATCTCATCTTGAATTGTAGTTCTCATAATCCCCACGTGTCATGGGAGGGACCCAGTGGGAGGTAATTGAATGATGGGGGCAGTTACCCTCATGCTGTTCTCATGATAGTGAGTGACTTGTCACAAGATCTGCTGGTTTTATAAGCAGCTTTTCCGTCTTTGCTTGGCACTTCTTGCTGCTGCCATGTGAAGAAGGATGTGTTTACTTCCCCTTCCGCCACAATTGTTAAGCTTCCTGAAGCCTCCCCAACCATGCTGAATTAAACCTCTTTCCTTTATAAATTACCCAGTCTTGGGTGTGTCTTTATTAGCAGGATGAGAATGGATTACTACACACCTTCACTTTCACCCCAGAGCCCACTGAAATTATTCAGGCCAACCCATCCTAAGCCTGCTTGCCCTGCCCTGCTCTTTCCTTCCCATGGAAAGCACAGTAACACTTTCCTCTCACTTCTTCTGCTTCCCAGCCCAACCTGGTGCTTCCCTGCTTGGTCCTGCGTCATACGCTGTGCCCCTGTTTCCAAGAATCTGTGAATATAATGAACTTCTTCCTCGTGACAGTCATCTCCATGTCTGCATGTCCTACCATATCTAATTAAAGCAAATCCCAGGTATCTGATTAAAACAACTTACTGAGTACAGTAGATAATGCTTGGCTTGCTTATGCAGTCTAGCTGATCAGAAGATAAATGAGAATTATATGCAACAAAATTATTGTCTTTAGTTTCTACTTGGACCACACAGACATGACCTTAGCTATGATCGGCTAATTTACATATAATTTTCAGTGAGGTTTTATCTGGATTAATGATGTCCTCATTGCATATGAAAATAGGGGTAACTCAAGAAACTTTCAGAAGTTAGTACCAAAATACTGTTACATAACCACTGTCTTTTATTATGCCAATAATATCCTCTTTTAAAATGTCAGAAACATCTAAAAATGATTTTTTGCTTTATTTTGTTTTTTTCCTACTTGGCCCCAGGTGCAGCGTTGAGTTCATCATATTCTTTAGTTTATGATACTTTGTCATCTTTGGTTTGTGGAAGGTTGTTCTACTTAAAACCAAGCAGATAAAGAAAACTGGAAAACATATTAACTAGAAACATGTCAAGCAGATAATTAATATTATTCTGTAAGTTGGCCATAATAATTGATATAAAGAAAATAAAAGGCACTAATAAGTTAAAAAGAAACAAGAATAGATATTTTGAAATCTAGATGTAAAAATTGTTAACCTAAGTATGTTCATAAAATAATCTAATCCACTTAGTATGAACGAATTGTACATTAAAAGGTCATTTTTCAATGACTATACTGGCATTTAAAAAAATTAAAACAATAGTGAGAAAGTTGTGGTTAACAAGGGCACTGTTAACAATTGTTGGTGAGGTATACGTTATTTTACAAAGCAATCCACAAATGTATCTCAGCCCTTTAAAATGTTCTTATCCCTTAAGGCAGTGATTATACACCAATTAATTCTTACTAAAGAATAACAAACATCAAATGTCAATGTATGAAGATGTTCATCACACTGTTATTTATGACAATAAGGAAAAGCTATTTGGAGTAGTGAAGAAATGGTAGGACTGGGCACCGTGGCTCACACCTGTAATCCCAGCACTTTGGGAGGCTGAGGTGGGGCGGTCACGAGGTCAAGAGATTGAGACTATCCTGGCCAATATGGTGAAACCCTGTCTCTACTAAAAATACAAAAATTAGCTGGGCGTGGTGGCGTGTGCCTGTAACCCCATTAAAATTGTACTTCAAAGAACATTTGGTAATATGAGAGAATGTATTTGTTAAATTGATAAGTTGAAAGAATAGGACACAATGTGTGTGTGTGTGTGTGTGTGTGTGTGTGTCTTCTCATAGTTGAGAGCAGAGAGCATATACCACTACATACTAGAATAATTAATAGTAAAAAGACTGGCAACACCAAGTGTTGGTGATGATGCAGAGCAATCGTGATTCTCATACATTGCAAGTGGGAGTATAAAAATGTACAATGATTGTAAAAATGCTTGATAGTTTCTTATAAACTTCACCATCTATCTCTACCATGATTCAGCAATTATACTCCTTAGTATAAGAAATAGGAACGATGTCCACAAAAAGATTGGCACAAAAACATTTATAACAGATTCATTCATTTTTACAAAAACCTGGAAACAACTCAAATATACATTCCAACTGGGGAATGGATAAACAAATTGTAATATATTCATATAATAAAATACTACTCAGCAAATACATAAAAACAAATGAACTATGTCTACATAAAAGACAGAAGAAAAATTCAGAAGCATGATAAATGAAAGAAGCTAAATGCAATAGATATATACTGTATAAAATCATACATAAGAAACTCAAAATTAGGCAAAACAAATTTATGGTGATAGATATCAAAAGAGTACATTTTCTCTAACCTAGGGAGATATGTAATATTTCCTTAAGTTCTCTCATAATTTTCCTCCAGTGGCTACTACTGAAGGAAAGTTATGAGAGAACTTTTTAAAAAAATATTCTTTGTTTTTGAAGGCAGTTATTGAGTATATAAACTTTTCAAACTCATCAAATTGAACACTTAAGATCTGTAGTTGCAAATTTTATCTCAGTAAAATAATAAATACTTAAATGTTAAAAGAAAAAAATAACCATATATATATATATATATATATATATCTCCTAGGTGTAAATATACATAAAAGATATAGATAATCTCCCTAGGTTTTAGGAAATATATATATACATATATATGTATATATATATTTCTTTATTTTTTTGAGACGGAGTCTGGCTCTGTCCCCCAGGCTGGAGTGCAGTGGCACGATCTCGGCTCACTGCAAGCTCCGCCTCCTGGGTTCACGCCATTCGCCTGCCTCAGCCTCCCGAGTAGCTGGGACTACAGGCGCCCGCCACCACACCTGGCTAATTTTTTTTTTTTTATTTTTAGTAGAGACATATATTTTTAAACCACGACAAGAAACCTAAAAACTAGTTTAACAAGAATAATATATTCACATTTAACTCTGTTTATGTTTTTAAAAAACTTACCCTATGATCAAAATATTATTAAAAAGTCAATAGATTAACAATATTAGGAAATAGATTTAAAAGCACAAGACAGGTAGTGTCTACAAAATCCTTCAGCATGGCAAGACGTATCATGGAGTATTTATTAAGATCACAAGTCAAATCAATAAATTCTTTGTGTGTGTGAATGTGTGTTAACATCCAGGACATCTGTGAGACCCTAAGGACCTACTCACAGAAGGCCACTGAATTATAAGTTTTGTCCAGGTTTTCAGCTGGGTAAGGAAACACATAGCTGGAAATGAAAATGTGGCAGCCATGCTGATCAGGGCTGGGCTGTTAAAATGGTTTCTGCCTGAAAGAGTCCCTCCTGTAAACATCCCTAGGATAGGGAATGCAGATCCAGCTTAAAAAAAAAAAAAGAAAGAAAGAATGAGAACATGATTGTGCCACATGGAGATTTGGGCAGGATCTTGTTAGGCCCCTGAGGGTGCCTCAGGCATCTTTATTCAAACACATTTTTTTTTTTTTTTTTTTTTTTGGAGGGAGCAAGGAGGAGATCACACAGTTGTGGAACTGTCGTCAAAGCAAGTAGCTGACATTTAAATAATATTATGATTTAAAAGGTTCCTTTGCATTCGTTCCTTAACTCATTACACCTTCACAACTCTGTGACACAAGAAGAGGAGGTGACACTATTTCCATGTGAAAAATGAGAACACTGATATTCAGAAAGATGAACTGATTTTTGTAAGGTCAGATATCTTTTAAGTAATGGAGCAGGGACTTCAAGTGATGTCTGTCTCTCTCCAGTGGCTCTATGATTCTCAGGATATCATCCTATCTCCACGCAACACAATGTCGCCGCAGAGGACTCGCTTCCTGAGTGGTTCCATGATAGCCAGCCCGGTATATCTACTCCTTTTGGTCTTTTTCTGCTTCCCCATCTTCAGCAAGGCGAGGTAATCACTCTCTCTTTGGTATGTGAGATATGTATCCATTCTGTCATATCCGCCTTTCAGTTGTCACATAGCCAAGCTATGCAAATGCGGCCATCTCCACATCTCTGCGTTCAGCATGGCTGCTGCTCCACTCTGGACTCCTTCCAACTGTTCAGATGGGCAGGGAGGAGTTTCATCATCAGAGATGATAAAGAAACATGACTATTCAGCCTTTCTCGTACATCTACCGAATACCTAACTAATGATGTTCTCACCATATTGAAAAAAAAAAAAAAAAAAAACCATCCAGGATGACGAATTTATTCCCTGAGTGCCTCATGACAAGTGAGTCAGCTCTCAGCAACCAGAATTACAAGTGGACTGAGCTGGGTGACGGTGGAGCATGAGGAAGTGCAGTCTGTCCTGACTATAAAGGTGGTCCTAGGCTAATCGAAAATCTGCACCAACAACACAGCAAAGTGTCTTCTGCTGCCAGTAACAGAGCACCCAACTGTTGGTGTTTGAGGGGGGCAATCGGTAGCTCTCTCTCTTTTTTTTTGAGACAGTGTCTCGCTCTGTCATCCAAGCTGGAGTTCAGTGGTGTGATCTCGGCTCACTGCAACCTCTACCTCCTGGGTTCAAGTGATTCTCCTGCCTCAGCCTCCCGAGTAGCTGGGACTACAGGTGCTGGTAGCTCTCTTTTCCCTGTCTAACTTCAGAACAACTTGAGAGACAAACAGGGATAAAATAGATGGAAATAAAAATAGCCCTTCATTTCTGATAGAAATTAAAAGCCGGGAATGTGGTTTATATCTTTACATAAGCAAATGGGCATCCCAATCCTGAGCCTCAGGATTCGACCCCACTCCCCCAGTCACAGGAAGTGCGAGGAGGCCCCAGGCCCTGGGTCTGAGCCTGGCCTCTTACGCTGCATGACAGGACATCTGTTGGAAGGTCAGTTTCTAAGACAAAATAAAGAGCTGATACCTCCTGATTTATCCTTCCACAAACCTGATCAGATTGAGCCATCTCTCCTCCCTGGTGGTAAAAGGGAAGTGTATGGGTGTGGGGTGGGGACAGCGGGAGGGAAAGTAAGGGAGGGTGCCAGGAAAGGCACAGAGTGTTACTTGGTAGAGTCTCTTTTGGGTAAAAGAGGCATCAATAATGTTTCCTTCCAACACCAACTAAAAAGGGTTTCAACAAGAAAGATGTTTATTACCTCATGTAAGAAATCGGGGGTGGGAGGCTGGGGGTGGAAGTCAGGGCTACAATGAGAGCCTCAATGCCCAGGTTCTTCCTGTCTTTCTTCTCCAGTGTGTGGCTTGGACCATCACAGTCAAAAGATGGAGGTAGCAGTTGCAGGCAAGCATACAGACACAGCAGTATTTAGCAGAAGCAAAAAGGGAAAGGGGATTTTTCTTGCATGTCACCTTTTGTTAAGGAAGGAAAGCTGCTCCAGATAGCTGCCCTCGGACTTCCCCCTGGATCCTACTAATTAAGATTTGATGGCCTGGCTATGCCCAGCCTGGCTTCCAGGGTGTCTCAGAAAATGAGTTTATGGTATTCGAGC
The DNA here is from genome assembly GCF_029289425.2 of Pan paniscus. Lineage (NCBI taxonomy): Eukaryota > Metazoa > Chordata > Mammalia > Primates > Hominidae > Pan > Pan paniscus. The sequence goes on along the minus strand of NC_073258.2, from coordinate 133,306,655 downwards.
TTCTTTAGAGGAAAGTGGCTTCTCTCATAAAGGAAGCAGGTTGTTAGTGTTATGGATGGTGGAAATAGCTATTGATCATGTAAGCAACAATGTCTGCCATGATCACACCTAAAATTTCCACAAGGAACATCTGTACATGTGGAAAATTTCTGCAGGTTGGACTACGTATGACAGTCCCTAATAACTGAATATAGTTTTGAGTTCTCATTCCCAATCCAAAATAAAATAAGGCAAAGGGGGACTGAAATGTAAATATTCTATCCTGCCTGAGCCCATGCCTCAGTAGTTACATGCTTCAAGGGAAGGGTCATACAGTGGACAGATCAACAGATGATTAGATCTGCACCTTGGGGATTATGTAGTGCTGCTTCCTCATCTCTAAAGATGGGGTGTCCTCGCAGGAAGAGATGAGGAAGCAGGAAGAGACTTTAGAGATGAGAAATCAGCACTTTCTTAAAACTTTTAACATTTTTTCTGTTCACTCCACCCTACTGCCCTTGGAAGCCAAAAGAAGGTTGTAAGGCATTCATGACCATAAGTTATCACTTAGAATCAAGTGGCAGGAAATTGAACTTCAGTAGATCGCAGAGTGAAGTCACATTTTTTCCACTAGCACCCAACTTGTTAGGGAGGATTAACTGGGCCGATACACTCAGGACTAGAACACAAGATTCTAACTAGCCTTGCATGCGAGATAAGAATATAATGCCCTCTTACTATGATGTAAGACCAGCTGCAGAGGAGCTCATGTTCCAAGAGGAAGATTTTCTTGGAGATTTCAGTAGTTTTAAGATTTGTGCATTTGTGTTTGGAAATCCAATATCATTTTTAACTGTGAGACGGTAACACTGCCCATGATTATTACAGTGTGGAGTAGTTCTTCTGGAACAACTTTTGGGTATAGATTTATGATGGCCAATTATTTAGAGGTCTTTCTCCCCTTAAAAATCTGCAAAAATTGTGGAAATCTAAATTTCCCTGTCTAAAACTATAGAGTATGCTTACTTTTAAAATATAATGCAATCCCCCCCATTGCAAAATAAAAATTGGTATATTTTTAAGAAGTCCTAAAGAACACTTAAATTATTTCCAATTCGATTCCTCCCATCCCTTGTTCTTGAAAGAAAACAATAACAAAAACAAAAACTTTAGTCAAATGTTGTTAAGGCTCAGGAATGATCGATGGCTTATATGAAAGGTCCTCATCAAAGCATATGATTTAGAAAAGAAAGAGACTCATTTTTTTCCCCAGTCTACCTTGCCATGTTTTTTCCTTTCTGAAATAGAGTTTTATTCAAGGAAAAAAAAAAAAGCAAGACTTTATGATATATGTCTTGCCTACCAGAGAAATTTGACAAAAAAAAAATTTGTTGACCAAACTCTAGCTGGCAGACATACTTAATCTATTATCTCGATAAAATCAACTTCAAGGAAGATCTCAGATTGTGTTGTCATCAAAATTGATTTTATCAAACAAGATAATCTTTGCTGTCAACAAGCAGCACTTTCTTAAAACTCTTAAGATTTCTTCTATTCACTCCACCCTACTGCCCTTGGAAGACAAAAGACGTTTGCAAGGTAATCATGATCATAAGTCATCACTTAGAATCTCCCCAAACAGAACCAAGCGGCAGGAGGTTGAACTTCAGCAAGCAGCTTTCAGGCTACATTCACGTTTAAGGAAAAGAAAGCTGAAATAGTAAATTTAGATAGCTACATGTTGAAAATACCCCCCCCCCCCCCCCCCGGATACAGGATGTCCATTGTTTGAAGCAATAAAGTGCAAATGAAACCCGTCTTTACATGCACAATTGGGCATGTGCTTCCATAAATGCCTGACTGTGTATGCAAATGAGTGTTTTGCGCACCCAGTTACCTGTTTGCTATATTCAGATTTTTAGGGTCGATGTAAGTGCTTTTATTATTTTTTTTAATAAAATTGTTCTAAATTATCTGTGGATGAATGATGCTTTAGAAAATTGTTCTTTCCCTAAAATCCAGATTTAAACAAGCGCCTCTGAAACTTTGCAATGAATAGTTATGTATTAGTAAAGTCACGTGCAGAATTCAAGCAATTATCTGGGTGCTTCAAGGTAAACATACCACTGTGCATACATTTGTCACATAATTCTGTTATTTTAGGTAGAAGAAAGGGCCTAGTTCATCCAGCTCATGTAGCTTTGCACTTTATTTAACTAATTCAGTCAAAACACAGGGCCTAGAATATAAGGCAGTTTCAGCCTCCTCTTGGAATACATGCTGGCATAGGGAAGTGGATCCATTGCACCACAGTGATCATGTGTCCAAGCGAATAAGCCTTCCATATAATGCCTCCTGACTTGCATTTATTCTGGCTTTTCTCGGAAAATAAATAGTGAATGTGAGGATACACTAAATTAAGGTTACAGAACTGTGAGTGGAAAGGAAAAATCTCTGAATAATTTTCTTGACACTTCATTCAACCCCTTCAGGACCTATGGTGATAAAGCACTGAAGATTTATTTTAATGTGTAAAAACCCTGCTCTGTTCCCCTGGGAGATGCTAAAGAAGACACTGGGAGGCTCGGGGATAGTTTATATTTATCAGGTAAAGTACTGTCTGCTCACTAATAAGCTTCATAAATATTTTTCCCTTCTCTTGAACTTAAAGAAGATCCAGATTTGCAATCTAATAAAAGAGAAAAAAAGAAACAAATTTCAAAGGTTCTAATACGTTAGTAGAAAAATGTATCTGCATTACTAGCTGCTTTGTTGGCGAGACTGTTTGAATATCATTTATGTAATCCTGACTTCATTGACACGCCATCAACTAGCCAAGCATTTAATCACCAAGACAGATGACTAGGTCAGGCGCATAATACCTATTTATATATTTTTTACTTCTGTAGTTGTTAAACCTAGAAAAGGAATTAGATTTTTTTTTTTAACTGAATTTGAAGCTGAATTCTTCTGGCGACTCTTTCTGGGTGAAAATATCAGTCCACAAGATGTTACAAAACAGTCCCTTACTGATGAGTTCTCCCTATTTCCACCTTTTTTTCCCAATCCTGGCAGATCAGACCTTCTTAAGCCCATCACTGAGACCAGACCACCCCCACATTTTAAGCCTGGTTCTCCCAAAGTAGGGGACAGACCTGGAATCGTACGCTAGCCTTTCTCTGAGCCTGCTGTTGAGGCTGTTCAAGGCTTGGAAACCTCCATCTTTCAGTGGCCACAGTTACTACTCTTGAGCCACAGCTTCAAAATAATTTAGCCCATAGTCTAAGTTTCCCTTGTTCAGCAGGTTTGTGTCCCTGACATTTGCTGCCAGCTATCTTTGATGCTGAATTTTATTTTTTTGGCTTCCTAGTACTTCTAGACTGGCATCCTAGATTTTGGTCTTTGCTTGGACTTTTGATTATGTATCTAAGTTCTACTTTGAATATTAAAGTTCTTAAATATTAGTTTATATATTTACTTCCTCCTATTCCCTCAGGCATTAATTAAGTGACTAATATGTTCCAGGCAGGTATTAGAACCTGGCAGTGCTCAGGACACATAGACATTGTCCATATGGAACTTTCTTGTGTCTACATTCATTCACACTGATTGATCACGTGCCTGTGTTCAGAGCCAGGCTCTTCTGGGACCCAGAGATCACCTGCTCTTCCATGTCCTGCTCAGGATAGTCTCTGCCTTTGGGAGACTTCTAATCTGCATTGGAAGATTGGGAAAGCTTTCCTTATTGGAGCAGCCACTTCTGTCCTACCCACCTCATGGGCCATGAAGTTGGAGAAGGACTTAGGAACTAATATCATATTCTAAAGGGAAGAGTGGCATGGAAAACATGAACTTCTGCATTTGTTTTCTTTAAGAGGCACTACGTGGAGAAGCATAGTATTAGATGTCAACTGCAATCACTTTTCTTCAGAAAGCTAAAGAGCATATATGCAGACTATATATATATATATATAGAGAGAGAGAGAGCATATATACAGACTATATATATATATGATGTATACATATCCAGCTTGATGTAATTCATATATTAATATAGATCTTGTAACTCTGGTGTTCAGACCCCTGTATTTAATAGCTATAATAGAAATCACTATAGCTGGTAACAGAAAAAAAGTCATGTTCTGTGGCTTTATGTCAAGAGAGAATTATATTTCAATAGTGCCAACTATACATTTTACTAACAGCGTGTGCATTAGTTTAACCGGTATGCGTGTGTAAAAATCTTGTAAACTGTATAACGAGTAGGTGAGCTTCCTTTTACTACTCAAGGTCTTCTGTTACAACTAATAGTTCATATCTCATTTTAAAACACACTGAAAGCCATGTCTCCAAAGATGAAGGTAGAATGAGATGGTAAGTACAAAAAAAGTTTTTATTGAGCATAGGTAGAATTATTCTAGGTTGACCAATGCCCCAGAAAAAAATATCCTGAGGTATCTATTTTTGCCCAAATAGGTGTTGGGAAAACCAGGTAGTCATAAACAGACCTGCTTCTTCAAGTGTAGCCTAGATTCATTGGCTCTCCGTCCTTTCACTTTACTTTTATGCATCTCGCAATTGTGGCTTTGGCCCTGGCCAATCTGCCTTTTTTTCCCTCTTGGTTACTCACCTTCTGTTTGTTCCTAAAACATATACTTTGCCTATGATTCTTCTTCTCTACAGGTTCTTTTCCTGAAACTAATAATAGCTTACATTCATTGAGTTCCTGCTATGAGCTTTACTAAGTAGTTCGCATGTATTACGGTCATTTCTCGGTATCAGTGCAGCACTGGATCCAGGACCCCAACAGACACCGAAATCAGCAGATGCTCAAATACCTTATATAAAATGGCATAGCACTTGCATTTAATCTATGAACTTCCTCTCATATAAATCACTTCTAGATTACTTATAATACCTAATAAATGTAAATGCTACATAGATAGTTGTTATGCTGTAGTTTTATATTTTTGCTATTTATATTGTTATATGGTTATTTTTATTGCTGTATTTCTGTGGTTGGTTAAATCTGTGGACATGGAACCCGCTGATAAAGAGAGCCAATTCTACTTCATTCAACCCTCACCTTGATGCCTTGAGGAAAATACCATTATTAATCCTATGTTGTGGATGAAAACCAAGGCTTAGAGACAAGAAGCAGTTTTCCCAAGATTCCACTTCTAATGAATGGCAGAGCAAAAACTTCTGCAAGTTTTGACAGACCTTATAACTTGCACCCTTTCCCCTATACTGTAATAATTCACTCGGAGACCACAAATATCCATTTCCTGTATTATTGGCAATAACCAGTAGTCCTCTTACTCTTTTAAAATTGTTATTTTTGAGCTATCTCCTCTGCTCTATCCCATGTTATAAGCACATCTTTGAAAAAATTAATAAATAAAAATGCAAGCTCCTTGAAGCTCAACAACTGTTTTTCTCATTTTTAATCCTTTGTAGAGTATAGGTAGAATAAAATACATGTGCATTATTTATATGTTCAATAAATGTGTCACATTTTAATTTGACTTGAACACTCCAGCTAATCAGCCGACTGGCAATAAAAACTGTCAGGCAGTACAGTGGCAAAAGTTAGAAAGTGCTTGTTAAAATAATCAGGTTTAAAACAGTCAGTGACAAAAACGTAAATCTCAGTATGTTATTGGACTTTCCAGCTTATGAAAATACACAAATTGTTTCTATATGTCTGAATTCTCTTAGATACAACCTCTTTTAAGATCACCAAATTTTATTTGGGAAATGCCTATCCCATCATCAATGCCATTCTGAAGATTTTACCTGTGAATATAGATTGAATTTGAGAGAAAGATTTGTTTTTCTCTCCTCATTTCAACTAGAGAGAATTAACATGTGTTAGGCATTCCCCTGTGTTTTCAAGATTCAACATTTCAGGTAGACCTTGTCCTACATAAGCAGCTCATTCATGGGGAGAGAAGGGACTGTGATGAAGAAAGTAACACAGACACACAAGCGGTATAACATGAAGACACGTCGATGCAGAGGCCCGCATTCGTGGGGAGAGAAGGGACGGTGATGAAGAAAGTAACACAGACACACAAGTGGTATAACATGAAGACACGTCGGTGCAGAGGCCCGCAGACGGACGGAAGAGGAAGGTGTCACTGCCACTCACTGCTATGGAGCCTCAAGCAAGGCCTATTTTCTCAGGCTTCAGTCTCAAAGGTTATTAAACGAAGAGTTGGCTAGAGGTCACTCAGAATTCTTTGAATTTAAAAACGGTATGATTTTCATGGTGACAGGGCTTCATCAAGGAGGTGAAATTCAGGCTCAGGAAAATCTGATGGGGGAAGCAGGGAGAAGATGGGTGTTCCAGGAAAGGGAAAAACAGACCAAATCCAGCAGGTACCAAAGCACAGGGCATGTCTGGGCAGCACAAGCAGCGGATTGAACCGGAACCGGGAGTCTTTTGAAGAAGGCAGTAGGCCTAAGGCATGGGAAAGTTGGTTGGGGTCATATTCTGGACAGCTTGAATGCCTTTTTCTACTTGGGCATGGTTATGGAATACAACCTCTACTTTTATCCCATCTATTTATTTAGTTAACATAGATTGACTTTGTTGACTGGTCATCTGATTACTACACGGAAAATATGTGTTTGGTAACATACTTCATGTCTAAAAATAAGCACTTGAGAACTCAACAAATATAGCAGTGCATCCCCAGAAGAGGTTTCAAAAGACGACTCTTTTGTTCATTCCATGCAAGCATACCCACATATAGTGTGCTCCTAGAAATTTCACCAGCAACCATAATTTTGCTTCCCAGATTTCTTCTTTCTCCAGCCATTCTGCATGCCTTGATAATACTATTTCTACTTTTCTCAAGTAAAAAAATATGTCTGTTCTCTAAATTCAGTGCAAGGTGTTATATGCTGCCCCTCTCCATTCTGCTAAAAGGCCATTATATTATTTCATCTTTCAGCATTTGTAGTTACCCCTAAGATTAGTCATACAAGGAATGGGGAAGAACGACTGGGATTCCAATATCTATTTCCTCGGTTTTCTTTGAAGTGTTTCTTGGGACAGTTCCAATGGTTTGGCAGAGAAGAATCCCACGGAATTCTCCTAAAGGTGAATGCTTAGGTATATAAAATCAATTAGCTGGCTTTGTTTTGTTCCGTATGCATGTTTTGAGTTTATGCAGTTCTTGCAACACACTGAAAATATAGCTGTCTTTGAGGTTTTCTTGAATTGATTTAAAGTTCAGTGAGGATGTCATGATTTAGATTCCTGAACAATGAGCTCCTCCTTTTGTAAAAGGGCATGTATCCTGTTGTACACCGGCAAAGGTTTACCCAAGATGTAGCTTTTTTGTTAGAGAGAACAGGATTACAATGCTCTGTGCTTTTCTCCAGGATAGTGGCCGTCGGCCTAGTCTTAGGAGGCTCTCCAGGAGGCCTGGATGAGCAGAAAGGGTGACATCCCCGCCAGCAGCTCATCTCATGACACTTCCTCTGCAAGATGAAGAGATTATTTTTCTCCAGTTTCTTTTCATCTGTTCTGCCCCTATCTAATTTTAAATCACAGTTTAGGGAATGTGGCATCGTCCAGGAATAAGTTTCTAAATGCATTGCTTAGTCACAGATTTCCTCTAACCATCCTCTGATTGGCTGTCTAGAATGAATTGAGGCTGTGCCTCGAATCTGATGAGAAGCCACTTATGGAGCATTTATGGCTCTCTGGGGCAGAATTTCCCACAAACAGAATAGCAGAAAATAGGTGACCGGACTGCAGAGCCCAACCATCTACCAAGGCTGCACTAGGCTTGCTAGTGCACGTTTGCTCTGGCTGTGAGCGAGGCACTTCTCTCAGATTCATCCCAACCTGATTTCCTACAGCACCTCAACCCTACAGGGGATCATTTGTTTCTGGTTTACCTGCTTTGGCTTCTCAAGCCTCTGCTTAGGTTGTGACCACTTATTCCCAATTTGACCCATTTTTTTCTTGCTAGCATTTGTCTTATGTCCTTGTCCTGCTATCAACTCCCAGCTTCCAGCCTCTGTGATATTCTCCCCTCCCACATCTTCCTGGTTCTGATGAATGGAGTATGACTGAATCAGCACATTGAGGAGATGCTCAAGATAAAACAGGTTTCACAGTCTGCTATTCATGTAAAGCTTGAGAAAAATAATGTGAGCTAGAATTGGCTCATTATGCCACTTAGTCTACAAAATGGAAAGCTGTATTAATTTTAATATCTATAATATCAGTTATTTATATTACAAACTTATGCTTCATAAGTGCATGTTCATTATTGCGTTCACAATAAATTAATGTAAAAATTAATACTTCCAGAGCTGTTTCGTTCCAAGGGAAAAAGGTTTTTGGATGTGGACAACACTTGGTTTTCCTTCTAGGTAACTTAGTGTGAGAAAACTCTTCCTGAGATCCAGCCTACATTCTTCTTGATGAAATATAAATCAGCCCAAATCATTTCTTCTTTAACCTTTGGAAAACTTGTAAAAACCTGGTTACCATACTCTTAATAGTTATAGAAAAACTTGAAGGAAATTATTATACCATTTTTTGGCAGCATATATAATCAAACACCAAGGTCAGAACCCTTCTCTGGCTGTGGCAGGCTGTTTTTCCTGTGGAACGTCTCCTCCAGTCGCTACTGTAAATGAGTCTTGGCCTTGAGTAGGGTGACCACCTCATCAAGGTTTGCCTGGGACTGTCCCATTTTTTCCCATCCTGAGAAACCCTTCAGTCCTGGGCAGATTAGAACAGCTGTTGCTCCAGCCTTGAATTATTACTACTGCCTCCAATTAAATTACTGACTTTCTTTCATTGGAATTTGTCGAGCCCCTGGTTTCCGTCTCATAATACTGACATCATTTTTCTGCTTCAAACTGTATTCCTCCCCCTTTCTCCCCACACACATCCACTGTAATATAAATAATTTGAGGAAATTTATCCTTTCATTAATATAACACGTTTGTGTTCAGTGCCTCCTGCATGCTAGTCTCTGGAGAAATACAAAATTCATGAGATAAAAACCTTGTCCTCAAATAACTTAAAGTCTATCTGAGGAGAAAAGAAAAAAGCAATAACTATATAACATGGTTATTAACTATCCATGTTGTGAGAATTTTCCAGATAAAAAGCTGTGGGAAATCTAATGGAGGAAGGGTGGGATTATTTTTAGTTGCAGGTGTCGCAGGAAGCTGTGTGGAGAAGTGAGGATTGGAACTGAACGGCAGTGGATTGGGGTTAGGGAAATGGGTGGTGCTGGGGGGTGCATTCCAGGTGTAGAGACCAGCGGAGCTACAGCATGCAAAGATTTCTCCTTATCCATTTTTGTGTCCTCTCTGCATCTAAATCTAGGGACCAAGTTACTCATTTATATCTGTCAAAATGAACATACAACATCGTTAGAAATGGCAACCACCCCCGTTAAAAACTGGGCCAGCTTCAAACTTTATACGTGAAAACCAAATGAGCTAGGTCTTCAAAGAATCCCAGAGAAATGTCATGGAGTTCTCCTAATTGAAATCAGAAGTTCATTTTCAGGTGATTTCTTAGTCATGCAGCTGGAACTAAAGTAAATCTCGAGTCCCAGGAATGAGCATAGTGGGAAGAGAGAGAAGCCATTGCTCACCATGGGGCTTTAACTGGGAGCTCTCCTCTGAGGTATAGATGAGATCAGAGAACAAAGCCATAGGAAAGACAGAACAATCATTTTGAATACAAAGTGATCAAACTGCTTTAATTTTCTATGGAAAATGTTTTTCTTTCCAGTGACTCAAGGAGGTTGAGGTTGATAGCTTCTTACACGACAGATCACAAATTTGCAGTCATCCTTTGCATTTGAGAAGTAATTAAACATTTGTAAAATGACAGTTTTCAAATGAAATGTCTGGCCAGAGTCTCCTTCAGAAATAATGATGTGGTTTCTTTGGCTGCAAGTAATGACAAAGACCATCGAGCATCCCCCACCCACTCCCCTAGTTCCGAGCGCCAGTCTTCAGCGGCAGCGATTGCAAAAGTTGCTCTCACCGAGTTCCTTTTCTCTCAGTGCTCTTCGGCAGCCAACTATCCTGTGAGATAATGTGATACAAATAACTGCACTTTGCCATGGTTTCAACCCCTTCCTCCTAGTGTGCTTTGTCATAAGTGATGACATCAACGAAGATGGGAAGCTTAGAAACCTAAGGGTTTCTGCTTCTGAAGGGTCAAACTGATAGAGCTTTCAAGTTAAAAGTAACTGGCAAGAGATTTACAGCCAGATATTTATATTATAGGAGTTTGTGACTTCTCCAGTGGCTTTGGCAGAGTTGCCTAACTAACCTCAAGAAACAGCTGAGTAATCTCTCTAGATGTAAGCACTCTGTTATATTATGGAGAGGAGGGGCTGGAGATGCAGGCATAGGTGTTCCTAAGCTAGCTTATAAATTAGCCAGGTGCCAGTAGGAATGTTATTTTATAAAACTGGGATATAGAGTAATTGATTCTCATGCACAAGCATGGTTGCTTGATTTACACAGAGCTGATTTAGCATTTTCCTTGCTAAATTTATTTGAAAAATGTTAACTCAACGTAACCTGAATTTACAAGGAGAAAAAGTATTTGTGTGTGTGTGTGATGGTTATTAGAGAGACAGACAAATGTCAGTACAAGGAAAAGAATAACTTCTGCGATTGATATTTTATTTTTCCTTTATTCTCATTCACTGAAGTAGATGTCAGCACCTTCCGTGCTCCCTATACTGTGCCAGGCACTAGAGATACAGATATAGATCAGACAGTTCCCAGGCATTGAAGAGAGGTAGGTAGGTGAAATGTAAACACATGCAATGATAATGCAGCATTAACGCAGAGGTATATGAATGAAAGGGTGATAGTTATTGTAAAGTAACACAAAGGAAGGAACAATGAACTTTGCCCAAGGAACTGAGAAAGCTTTCTTTCTCAGAATGCCACTGGATGGGTGGCATTTCAACTGACTCTTTAAAGGAAGAGCAGGAATTGAGCTACAGAGGAGCACTACAAGAGGAAGGGTGGTGGGAATGGTGTGGTAAGCATACAGCACTCTGGGCAAAGGCTTGCAGCCTGAATATTTGCATGCTGGTGGGTAAATGTGGGTTGCTTGGTGTGGCTCTTCCAAGCAGAGCATGAGGGTAGGCAGAGAAACAACTGTGGCTGGAAATGTTAACCGGAACCTGCCAGGAGTAGCTTGTGAATGAGGCAGTGAGGCCTGGTGGAAAGAACACGGCCTTCGAAGTTAGACCCTGTGAGGTCAAGTATTCACATTAAGACTTTTGACAAGCTACCAAAATGGTCTGATTCTCATTTTCTTTAAACCGGATGTGAGAATAATAATAAAACTTATTTTGTTATGTCATTGGGGTGAATTCCTGACAGAATAGGCAGACCTACATGTCAGTTCTTTTTGAGACCCCCTGCCCTTGCATGCCATGCACAGAAGGGTTTGGCATTGATTCTGCATGTGGTGAGAAGCCGATGAGAAACACGAATTAAAGAAGTGATGGGTCAGTTCTCGGTGTATGAAAAAAGTCACTCTCACACTAGTATGAAAGAAGGCCTGCATCATAGTAAGACAGGGGAGGCAGAGAGACCAGTCGGAAGCCTGTTGTACTATTCCGGAAAGAAACTAAGGGCTTGGACCAAGGCCAAAGTGGTGGCAATGATAAGAAAGAAAAATATCTCAGATATATTGGAACTCACGACACACTGGAGGTACACAGTGGAGCAGGAGGAAGCAAGGATGATGCGGTGATCAGATTCTCTGGTGAGCAAAGGAACTCCCTGGAGTAATTGCGCACATTTATTTGGAATACCTGTATATCTACTGAATGCCAGGCAGCCCTTAGGAAGACCCAGGAGGGGCTGGTTTCCTGGAGTATGCCCACTGGTAAAGGTTAGTTTACTCTCCAGAGGCTCCAGTCCTATATTATTACCATTGATTATTCCTGCTACAGGTCATATTTGCAAAAAGCGACATAATCATTTTTTATTAATTCTCTTCCACAACAAGATGCCAAGCTAGATTGCCCAGCATCTTCAGCAAAGCTGGGACTGACACCCTGGAGTCTGGGTTCAACCGACTAACCTCCTCTCTATTACTTGGGCTTTACTGAAGCAAGTACCATAAAGCCTTACTTAATTAAAATCAAGAAAACAAGCTGCACTGGCAGGGTTTGAACAGCCTCCAGTGTTAGAAAGAAATAAAAATAGCAGTCCCTCTTCCCTGGACTGGTCAGAATGATAAAACAGAGACATAGTATTGTGTCTCTGAGCAGACTGTGGATCTGAAGACGCAAGGAGCTGGCTGCTGACTAGAAGTATACAGGGATCCATAATGGCTTACAGCAGTCAAGCACATAGAATTCATTTGAGCATGTGCTTTCTGAGAGAACTGTGGTTTATGTCTTACATACTTTGGTTTATTGAACCCTTCCAATAATTTATCTTATTTTTATTTATACATAAATAGATGCACATATTTTGGGGTACATGTGATGATCTAATACATTTATATAATTCGTAAAGATCAAATCAGTGTAATTGGGATAGCCATCACCTCAAATATTTGTCTCTTCTTTACGCGAGAAACATTCAAATTATTTTCCTCTAGATGTTTTGAACTATGCAATAGATTATTGTATACTACAGTCACCCTACTGATCTAGCAAACACTTGCTCTTATTTCCTCTACTGAACTGTATGTTTGTACCTACGACTCAACCTCCCTTTCTTCCCCCCTCCCTCCTACTCTTCTCTGCCTCTGGTAACCACCAATCTAATCCCTGTCTTCATGAGACCCATATATGAGTAAGAACAAATAAGTCTTTGTCTACCCCTTCTGGTAGTGCTATCAATAGTGTTGATTCGTATAAAAGGAAAGTGAAACTTAGATGAGACAAATTACCTAAAATTACACAGCTAATGAACTCACCGAGCTGAAGCTGGAACCCAAGTCTGACTCTAGAACCATGCCCTAGCCACTGTGTGATATGTCCTCAGTATAGAAAAGCAGGTGGTTTAAGGCTAGGTCTCTATTATTTGTGTGATTCAAATATACACTGTGGGCTTCTATCACCGGTTCCAGAACACAAGGATGCAGGAACCACAGGCCCGACCCAACTCAGTGTGGCCCAGTCAGTAGTTACTGAGGAGTTCTTCCTAATGTGTTTAAGGTGGCGTTTGGCCCTTCAGAGACAAAAGCTCTGTGGGAAATATCCTGGCCTCCATACTTTGTGTTCAAAGAACCTACAGTCCAGTTATAGATTATCTCTAGAGACCCCACCCGACCTCATGATGCTGTACAAAAGGCTGGGGGCTCCAAATGCACAGTGCGCATCCTCCTCCCTGGCAGCAATGACAAGAGGCTAAGGGGTCCAGCTGACTTTTAAGATATTCCACTGTTCACAGTAACAGCAACAACAACAACAGAAAATCAGTAATTATAATAGTAATTAGTCCAAGCCCTGTCATTTGCTGGGCACCTACTGGTGACTCAAGCACCCTGCTGGTGCTGGTAACTTCACTCGCTTACTTAATTAGTGATATGATTGAAAAGTCTGCCTGAAAACAAAATTCCATCAGAAGCCAAAATATAACCCTTTTTCTCTAAGTTATGCCACACATACTCATGGAACTGAAACCTAACAGACAGAAACCCCTGGGAAGCAATTTCTACATACTGTCTCTCCAAATTGGCTCTAACAGTACTAACAGAAATAATAAAAAGAACTGGGGTGAGTGGTGGGTGGGGGGAGACACTGCTCATCTACTTATCAATTCCAGCCCCAAGTCCATGGGATTTTTTATTTCACTTGCAGATTTTGTCTTCATTCTAGTTCTTAATGTATCTTTGTCTTCTTTTTCGCCATCTCCTAACTTCAGGAACATGTCCTAATTGGCTCCTGGGTGCAGTCACGGTCCCATTGGCCCAGAAGTGGGAAAAGGGGAGAGGCTTGGAGGCTGGTCCTTGCAGGATGGTCCTTGGAGGATGGCTTTACTTGGTGTAGAGACAGAAAGTGGAGGTGGGAGATGGGGGTGGTGGCAGCCCTCCTGGGTCAGCTCTTCCTGGAAAGGCCTCTGACTGTGTGCCTTTTCCCTCAAATTACAAAGCAAACCCCGCAGACATCATCCTGTGAAAGGAGATGCTCTGACAAATGCAGGGGAATCAGGCAGCGGAGGTCTAAGACGAGCAGGGCAGAGGTCAAGGAAGTCAGAGTATGTCTGGGAGGTCTGGACAGCTGCCATCGTGGGACAGGACGAGCGTCTCCCCAGCAGGCAGTTCCTGGGGCTGCTAATTGCTCATTTATCTATATATATCCGGCTTAAGCAAGGGCAATTGTGTCCAGAGAGAAAGCCAAAGAGCTGAAGATGGATTTACGAAGGCACAATAGATCCATAAAAGTAGATGAATAAATAAAGGCATTAACTTTTAATGTAAATAGGACTGAAGAATTCTCATTACCTTATCTTTTGAAGATATAAGACGAAATTTCTTCTGCCAATTTGAACAGCTTTAAAGTGTACTTGAGGACACTTGGAAAGAAGAAAAAGGACCCAAGTACCAGATAATATCTGCTTACAGGTGCCAAGGGTAACTCAAAAGTATTCACAGAGCTGGAGAAGTATGCTGCTGCTCAAATAGCTGGAAACCTAACCAGAGCTGAAAGGAAGCTGCTGGTCACTGGCAAACCATGGACTTTGCTCTTCTCATTCATTTGTTCACTTATTCATTCATTTATTCAGTCAATGTATATTGAGTTCTTCCTAAGTGTTGAGTACCTACTATACTATGTAGATTGGACATGGACAAACCTGTGTTCTCAAGGAGGTTATGGTCTGAATTTAGCATAGGAGACATTCTTTATGGCATTGATGAAGTCTGAGTGTGTCTAGAAACAATCTCAATATTCCTTGAAACTAGACTAAGTTATAGCTGGGGCTCAGGGCCGGGGGAGCCAAAACAGGAAGGAAGCCAAAAAATGAAGGAAGGACACCAGTTAGTGGTGTCCTTTTTATTTATTTTTATTTATTTATTTTTTTGACACAGAGTCTCTATCTCTGTTGCCAGGCTGGAGTACAGTGGTGCGATCTTGGCTCACTGCAACCTCCACCTCCCGGGTTCAGGCTATTCTCCTACCTCAGCCTCCCGAGTAGCTGGGACTATAGGTGCGTGCCATCACACTCAGCTAACTTTTTTTTTTGTATTTTTAGTAGAGATGAGGTTTCACCATGTTGGTCAGGATGATCTCGATCTCCTGACCTCATGATCCACCCGCCTCGGCATTCCAAAGTGCTAGGATTACAGGCGTGAGCCACCGTGCCCAGCTGTGGTGTCATTCTTAAAACCATGGAAACAAATTATTTTATGCTGCAAATGTTCTGACACTATTAAAGGTGCATTTGCATGCATTATCTCTAGCCCATGCAATGCTTCTGTGATCAATATTATTGCATTTGTTTTCTAGAGAGGACACTTAAGCTCAGAGAAACTTAATGCCTCACCAAGTCACACAGCTGGCATGTGACTGCACTATGATTCTTAGTATTTTAACTTTAAATACTCCCTTTCCACCATTCTAAACCCTCTGCATGTCAGGGCCAGATTAATTTTTACTAAAATTTATTTCTTATAATAGGTATACTCACCACCTTCAAAATGTCCTTTTGAATGGATTCCAAATTCCTTAGCTCAGATTTAAGCCTCCACAGCATCTGATTGTATGCTTACATTTTGGTCTTACAGGCCATCAATGCTTCAATATACCCTCTACATCAATTAAACCAAACTACTTGTCATTTCTGAAAACTTTGTTAGTTTCCCCACATTCATATTAATTAAAAGGGCTGTTGTTCCTGATTAAATGTGGGAGGCAGAGAAGAAGAAGATGACAAAGTTGATTCTGCATTTTTCAAGGCTGAGTGATTAGGAATGTTGGCGCCTTCAAACAAAACAAGAAAGTCATGAAGAGAGGTGGCTTGGGGGAAGAGGATAAATCTTATTTGAAAGTCTTGTTTGAGTTGGTGGTAGAATGTTCAGGAGGAGAGCAGCCTGGCCTCCACTTAGAAAAGGCCCCAGAGTTCATAAGGGCATCAGAGAGGGAGCTGATGATTTTGGAAACTTCTACAAGGGAGTGAGAGCTGAGGCTTCAGGAATGAAGGAAGTGAGCCAGGAGAAGGGACTGGAATGAGAAGGAAGAACTCCACACTGAATCTTAGGAAAAGCTCAAGGGCCTGTTAAGGTTGACGGCGGGCAAATAGATGTAAGGGAAATTAGAGGAAAACAGAAGCAAGGCACGGACTCCTCCCTGTATTTTTTTTTTTTTTTTTTTACGAAAATAAACACAAAGAAGCAAGGGATAATTTGGTTCCCAAACCAAGACTCCTCAACTAGCTCCATGACTTTGAGGGGCTTTCTTTAACTGTTGAGGACAGACGCATGGAGCCCAACAGAGGACACACATGAGCTCTTGCTCATCTTTATACTGTGGCTCTTGCTTTCCAAATAAATATTTAGAATCATTTGCTAACAGATGTGGAGCACCAACAAGTATTCCAGGCACAGAGCATGAAATGGCGAGGGAGATAAAGGCCCTGACCTGGTGGAGTTCGCTTTCTTGTGGATTACATCCCCTTGCAAGTTCATTGATAGAGCTATAGCATAAAGTATCCGTAAAGTATTACGGGTGCTGGGGGACTCCATCAGGGAGGAATTGGAAGCTGGATCTTATAGGATTCAAGATCATTGCCAAATCTAGGATACAAGATGTAAATGAGTTAATTAGGAAGATATAATACAATTAAAGAGTTAGAAAGCAAGAAATGTGAGAGCACCTTCAAGTAGTTTAGTATTGCTAGAGTACAATCAGGTAGGAATACAGTTTTTGGCAAGCATGAGATTAGATAGAAAAGCATGCACCATTTATACACTATGATAAGTTTTGATGTTATCCTTCAGATGATAAGAAACCACCGAAAGGTTTTTAAGCTGGGCAATTATGTAGTTCAGATTATATTTAGAAAGACCCTTCTGACAGAGGGAGGATGAATTGGAGAACAGGGAAACAGGGAGATAGTTTAGGAAGCTGCTGTAGTTATCCAGGCAAATGATGATAAGGATTTGAACCAGAGGAGTGATGGTAGAGATACAGAAGAATGTATGGATTTAAGAACTCTTTTGGAGATGAAATTGCTTGAACTGGTGATGAACTGAATGTGGAAGATGAAAGCAAGGAGCTGCAGAAGATATATATAGGCCTGACTTTGGTGACCAAGGGGATTATAGCACAAGATACAAGCACAGGAGTAGGTACTGGCTTAAAGTAAAAAGGTATTAAGGTCAGTTTTGGGTGTGTTGAATTTGAGATTCCTATGATGGATCAGTAGGAGATCACTGGCAGACAAGTGAATATACAAATGCAAATCTTGGAGAGTCTAGGCTGGACATACAGATTTAGGAAGAAGAGGGTTAATTCCTGGAGAACACCAACATTTCTCAGACACCCAGATGAAAAGCAAACTAGGATGGAAATAGAGAAGCTCTCAGAAAAAGACTAAATTTGTACAAGTTTTGTAGAAATGAGGAAAACGCAGAAGCCTAAGAAGGAGAGGACACTGATCTCAAGCAGAGCAGAGGTGTCCATTAAAAAGAGAACTGGATTAAGCAGTCAAAGCACCAGGTGGACCCCCATGATGCAACTCACTACTGTCCATGACCTGAGCACTAAGCTATCGGTTTAGGGAAAGTGAACAACAGTGAGATGCAGAGGCAAACTTGGGCCCCATGTGGTTCCCACGATTCCTTTTACTGCATTGCTGGACCTCAAGGGACGCTAAGGTTGTTCTACATCTCCTCATGGACTGGGATTTAATTTGGGTGGTGCAAATCATCCTACTTAAGAGATAGGGGTGAGTCCACAGACAATGCCCAGGTCTTCACAGGCAAAACTGATTTCCATGAAACTTTAGGGGAATGGAGAAATGCTTTTAAAATGCAACATTGGGGACCCCACGCAAAGGAGTAGGAAGGTGTCGCCAGGGCTCTCTTGGACAGCTGCTGATCATGGTTACTCAGTATGTGTGAGAGAACCAAACTCTTGCCTTCCGGGACTCAGAAACAAACCGATTTTTTTGTAACTGTAAAATCTAGGCTGGTAGAATCCAGGCTGTCTATATTAACCTACGAAACCAAGCTATTTTTAGAATTTTAAAAGAGAAAAATTAAATGCCTTTCACAGGAGGTGTAGTATAACAATCTATAGGTTTGGGAGGGTTTTTCTTTGACATTTCCTTGAAAATAACACATCTTGTAGGTGAGAATATATGGTGTCGATGGTAATTGCCTTTTTGCTGGAGCTACATTTTCATTCTCCTCCCTTTCTCCTCCAATATTAATTATCAGGACTAAAAATAGTCCATTGTGAGATCTTTGTGCCTCTGGGAGGCTTCTGTGGAAATCTGACATCTGTGCAGGAGGCTCTGCTGCGATGTGTGTCTCTGTGAAGCTGTCTCCTGTTTGTGAATTCAGTAAACACTTGCATAGTGAATGCTGAAGTGTCTGTCTCTCATAACGGTTGTGAGTGGCAGCCTGTGAGAACAGTGTCTTTTTGAGCAGACATGAATCATAGTGCCTGGAGGGAATAGAGAATGCATGGAATATTTATGATTAAGAGTATTAGTAACAATAGGGAAATATTGATACAAGAACATGCCCTTGTGTAACTGTAGTGTGCAACCAAACTGCCATGGCCTCTTATAGTTTTCCTTTTTGTATGTACCTATAAATGGATGTACCCCTCACCCTGACTCCATTTGGAGAAAAATAATATAAAGAAACTTTTAAAATAGAAAAATTAATGAGTTGTTTGTATCCATGATCAGTTTAGGTGGAGTTAGATGGGTGCTAGGAAGGTCTTCAAGGACCAATACCTAGCTGCTGGAATCAGAGACTCATGGATCTGAACTAAACCTCTTCCTAAATAAACAGTCAAGTCATTCTCCACTTGATGAGATTTCATTTCACCAGATATCCTTTAATTATCTTCTTGGAATGAATGTTAGTTCTGATGGGATGCAAGGTGAGGAGAAGTATGGAGGGTTACGTGGTAGCGTGGATATAATATTCGTGCTTTCTAGTCAAGACACAGGTTTTGACAAATGAGTGCATTTCTAGGGAAAGCAAGATTGATTACTTTAAAATTGGGCTGTTCTAAAGAATCTGAGATACATGGTTATGTAACTGTGGGGAATTGGTTTGTTAAGTAATCCCAGGTGGAGCTTCAAAGTGGGGAGCTCTATACAGTCCTGGAGCAGAATAAGAGCTCTGGGAGGCAGGGATAGGTCTAGGAGGAGGCTGAGGGGCAGACCAGGGAGGAGGGCATTCTGAGCAGGAGAAACCATTTCACAGCTGTGCCCACATGGGGGTAGTTTACAGAGAGTTGTTGGTGCTACAGAATTTTTTGTTTTAATTTTTAACCCCAAATAGTCATTTTACAGTCAGTTCTTCTGTTCAACTTGACAGTTATTGTTTAATTCCCTCAAATTATTTAATTTGTATATACATTATACATTGGCGATCGAAAAACAAATTTGATTAATGTTAACTGTTTAAGCCAGGCACAGTGGCTTACGCCTGTAATCTCAGCTACTCAGGAGGCTGAGGTGGGAGGATCACTTGAGCCCAGGAGTTCCAAGAGTTCAAGTCCAGCCTAAGCAATATAGAGACCGTGTCTCTACAAAAAAAAAAAAAAAGTTAACTATTTGAATCAACAGATATTTACTATCACCTAAGTATAAGAATGTTACAAGTCACTCAAAGTTATGAAATATGATATACATTTAAGGGTTGAGAAATTTACCTGTTATAATAATAACCTGGGTATTTATCTACTCTTATAGTTTGCATTTAACATTATATAAATTACTCACTTTGAATTAAGAATAGCTTTTGGTCCCCAATTATTTTCTTGTTGTCACATGTCATATATCAGGGTTGCAGACTAGTCAGTCGGTGTACAAAGGAGTTGAAAATGTACTTTTCTTTTTAGCCTAAGAAAAACATAATTTGGAAGACAAATTTGTTGCAATAAAAAACTTCTTACAGCCTCTCTCATACAAAATAAACTACAGCCACTTGTCATCTCAAATAATAAGCAAGGAAACTCCACATGGAGAGGCTGGGAAGACCCACGCTGGCCTTTGGTCCCTTCGTATTTAGGCCTACGTGAAGACTATTTCCAGAGTGTTGTCACTTACAGAGTCTTCGTCTTTGCAAAGATGAAGGCTGGCCGAAAACATTTGGTTAAAGATATCCACCCAAGTGAGTGGCTTTTCTGATCTCTGGACCAGTTGGTCTGCTATCCTTATCTCTTAGAACAGAGCACCATTAAGCTTTTTGTCCTGGTTCTTTGAGTTTTCCAAATTATGGCATGGGGGCACCAGGGTTCAGTCAAGATGCCTAGAGTTTGCTGTAGGAGCACATGGACCAAGCAGCTCAGAAGGACACCCCACAGCTACGCTGTGGGCTCCAGATCCTGCCCATACCTGTTCCCTTAAACGGATCTTTGACTAGAGCGAATCTTCTTTTATTGATTGCACTGTATTCTGGAGAGCTCTATAACATTTCATTTGAAGGCAAAATAATGATTGTTTGGTTACTTAAGTTTGAAAAACATTGATTGAGATTGTCCAAAAGCGTCCCAGAAAATAACCTGATTTTCCCCTAAAAGGGAATGTTTGCATATACTATGGCTCAGTTTCACTGTGAATATTATACTGCAGATAAAAAGAATGAAATAGATCAGTATGCTGTTAAATAGGGATATATAGTAATAGTGTTAAGTTTTAAAAAGACAAATGACAAAACAATATGTACAGTATGATTCCATTCATGTAAAAAATATACAAATCAAAACTATAGACTCCTGTATATACAACTGGGTGTAGGCACTCAGGGCTTCTTCTGCAGTGACCTTTTGGTAAGATAACAAGTGGAGCCCACCAAAGCCTGTCAGAAAATGAGAAATGTGAGATGTGAGCCTGCCATTTGGAGTTCTATTTTTGTGTCAGAGAGCTTCGGTTTGTGCTTGGCTTAGGTTTTGTCTCTTTTTCTTTCCTCTTCTCCTCCTCCTCCTCCTCCTCTTCCTCCTCCTTCCTTCTCCTCCTCCTTCTTCCTCCTTCTTCCTCCTTCTTCCTCCCCCTCCTTCTCCTCCTTTTTCCTCCTCCTCCTCCTCCTTCTTCTCCTCCTCCTTCTTCTTCTTTTTCATAGTCTTTATTTTTGAGACAGAGACTTGGTCTGTCACCCAGGCTGGAGTGCAGTGGTGCAATCTCGGCTTACTGCAACCTCCACCTCCCGGGTTCAAGCGATTCTCCTCCCACAGAATACTCGTTCCTGAGTAGCTGGGATTATAGGCATATGCCACCACTCCTGGCTAATTTTTGTATTTTTAGTAGAGATGGGGTTTCACTATGTTGGCCAGGCTCATCTTGAACTCCTGGCCTCACGTGATCCACCAACTTGGCCTCCCAAAGTGCTGGGATTACAGGCATGAACCACTGCACATGGCCATGCTTGGCTTAGGTTTTCTGTCTGCTGAATAGTGACAAAGTTGATCACGGAACTAGTAAAGCCTCTTCCTCAAAACTCAGGACTGAGCTAAAGGAGAGAGAACAATCTCACACATAAAAGCCAAATATATTTTTTAAAAGGTTAGCTTCGGTATCCAGCAGAGAAATTTTTTTTAAAAAAACATAAACTAGAAGATGCTCACAAATATTGACCGAACCATGGGAGAAAGACTATTAAGTGACTCAAATTTCAATGTATAAAGGATGATCAGTAAGGGAGTGATTTGTATTAAATTCAGAGGCAGATCATTCTCATTGCACTTCTCTCCATGGACTCTCTGAGAAACAAATTATAGTGCAAATCTATTTTTTGACACACCAAACATTACGTACCAACTTATTTGGATTAATATTACACAGTGTTGGTGAAATTTTCTTAGCAGTGCTAAGAACTAAAATGATAGATTTTTGTTGTTAAAAAGAATGTGTTGATACTTGTTTTCATGGTGACTATTAGTTGCATATTTAATTTATAGAAATGGTGTGCGTTGGAAATTATTTTAATAGTTTGAGATATTGAGCATCTGCGTGTCTCCCATGCCTCGACTTAAAAAAATTCATTGAGTGTCTACTATGTTCCAGGTAGCCTGCAAGGGGTCACAATGCAAAGATAATTTTTAATTGTTTCTAACATTATGAAGTGAATAGCCTAGTAGGTGAAACAGACACATACCAAAAATAGCAATAAAAGGCAATAGATGTTAGGAAAGAGGTTGGCAATTGCTAATATGGGGATGGAAGAGAGCTAGACTGCACATTCCAGGTGAGCAAAGACTGGGTTGTGTCTCTTTTTCTCTGTATCCTTAAGCCCCTCCCACAATGCCTGATACTTGGTATATGTTTAATAATTATTGGTAGAATGAGAGAAAGAACAGAACTATGAATGAAACGAGGGTTGCTGGAGCAAGCTTCGTGGAAGATATGACGTTTTAACTGGGTCTTGAAAAAAAAAAAAGAAATGAGTAAAGTGGAAAAGAAACAAGAGGGCGTTCCAGGTAGAGGCTCGAGCACATTAAGGAAAATTCATGTCAAATGTGTGGAATAGAAGGAAGCTATGCCACATTAAAATGCGTATATGTAATGTGTTAAATAACACGCATACATACACAGATAAAGGATATTTTTGTTACGTGTGTTTTATCCTTATATATTTTATCCAAATATTGGGTATCCTATATATATAAATTTAAAAATTCTGCAGCTGTGAAGCCATCTGCTCTAGAGGATCAGCCGTGGTCAAGCCCTGCCTTCCCTGTTATACCCTGATGACAGCATTTGCCATCACAATTGTCACTCATGTGTTCTTTGCAAACCTCGTGCTTTTCAGACCTCGTGTTAATCAATAATATCAGTAGTCACTGTCAATTGTTACCACAAAACCTTTGAGGAGATCAAAGTCCTGACTGAAATGTGATCTTTCCTTTCATTTGTCTTGCATCTGATAAAGTTTGGGGCTATTCCAAAGCTTGTTAGCAGAAAAGAGTCAAGAATAAGAGGCCAGTAAGATCGTCAGAATCATCACGGGGCAAGCAGATATATGCCAGCCATATGTTAAAAGCCTTTAGAGACAAGTTAAATAGTCTCTTCTAAATGCCTTTGTGTTATCCTCTTTCATTTCGCTTTATTCATCGTATTCAACAATGAGAAAATATGTCTTCATTATTTAATACCTTTGCACATAGCATATTGTGAAATGGAGTAGTAATAAAGTCTAAATCAAGCTGTTTTTAAGCTGAGGTAGCTGCAGAAAGTTCCTAGAAGAATAGAAAGATAACAGTTTAGAGTTCACAAAGTGGCATGTTGGTTCTTTCTCTTTCTTTGATTTTTAAATGTTATCACACTGTATGAGTAGACATGTCTTGTGTTCTATATTTAGCCAAAAGGATAGTGTCTCAATAAATGCTATTTGCTGTCTACATAGATTCTATATGACAGAAGGAGCAGGTTGGGGGTGAGGGTGGTGATATAGCTACTAGAAATTCAAGTGCTTCAAGGAGGTATGCTGTAGATATCTGTGTAAGCAAAAATACCAGCTGTAGCTCAGCTACCTGAAAGGAAGGATTATACCCTCTAGGATGCTCTTAAACAATCTAGTCAATTTATGACATACCTATTTCAACGGGAAGCCAATTCCTGTGGCTCCATCTTGCTCTACTTTTTCAACCAAAGGTCGTTTTTACACACTTTGGGAAAGACAGATATGGTGCTTAGGAATTAAGAGTAAAGAAGGTAGTTTTCCCAAGACTAGGAGCCCTGTTCAGTTTAGGTAACAAGTCTACTAATCACAGAAGCAAAAGACTGTCCTCCCCACCTCCTAGATCTGTTGTCTACAAACTGTTTCACACAAACACAACACAACCCTTGACAGAGTAGGTCCTTAGAGGTTTTTGCTCTAGTCCTTGGGGTCTAGGGGTGCATGCATATGCAAACTTCTCTGTCTGTCATTTTCTCCCTTTCTATGTTTCTTTCCTTACTGGCCCCAACAAAAAAATGAAGAGATGTTTTGTCTTCATAGAATAAATGTTCATAAACAAAAGTATAAGGCAGAACTCCAACTGGCAGTTTTTGTTAAAAAAAAGAAAAAGAAGAAAGGAGGGAGACACATAGAAATAAAAATATAGATAGGGCAGACATATGTCTGTTCAAACCCATCTGGCCTCTTAGGCATTTTTGCAATTGGTACTTTGTCCAGGCATAATAATGACAATAATAACAGTAGCCAAATTTTATTGATTATTTAACTTTGTGTCAGGCACTATGATAAGCACTTTAGCTTTATTTTCTCATTCAGTCTGCACAAAGCCACTATGGACATGACATGATTATGTCATGTATGTGAAAATCCAATCTCTGGGAGGTTGAATTGCTTGCTCACTGTCACACAGCCAAGTGGTTGAGTCTGGACAGTATCCAGATCTAACTGATTCCAAAGCTACTTCTTTTAACTAAAACAATGTATCACTTACTCATTGAAATTGTAGCCAAATACAATAGAGGGTAAAGTACCTGTTAGAAAAAGCTGGTTTGATTTACAGCCAAATCAAATTCAGTCATATGCTGTCCATGGCTCTTAGCTGATCCAACCCTTGTCATTCCCAGAGATAAGCAACATAAACACAGATTTGACATAGCCCAAGAAAGCAAGCCAATTAAAAACTTCCATGGCTGATGCCTCTGCCACGTCCTACTGATGCCCTGAGCCTTAACAGCTTAAGTGCTGGTGTTGATTTCCTCCAAGACCTTTAAATGTCATGGATGGAAATTGCTATTTTGTTCTGGATGCACAGGTCCTAACTGTGGGGCTCACAGAGTTCTGTGGAGTCTGTGAAATCAACACATGCCCCATCTCCCCCAAATGCCTTTACCTTTCCAGTGCAGTAGTTGATTGTCTACAGGCAGCTCCCGGGGCTGAAATAGGTTTCAGACTCTTCAGAGTTTTCATTAATGGAAACTTGCAATTCAGCAAAAGGGAAAAAAAGAAAGTAAAAGTGTTGTGGTACAGACAGGTGTTAGAGAGGACCATCTGCTTGTTAATAACTTGCCCACAGATTTTCATACAGCAGGACAGGGACACATTTATTATGTGATGCTGGGCCCATTCCATTCCACTATCATTTCTGTAGAAATATTATTATTATTACTTGCACAACGTGCTATATTTTTAAATTTACTTTTTAAAATCCTCCTCTCCCTGGATCATGTTCTCAATATGCCTTTTCCCTACCTCCCCGACCTCCCCCTCCCCTTTCCTGATGTACCACCTTTTTCTCAGCTCTCTCACAAACCGCAGCACAGCCTCAAACAGAGGCCATCATCACCAGCAAAAACAGTCTCTCAGTTCACAGAGAGACAAAATTCACTGAGAGACAGAACTCTGATTACATACATTGAAAATAATACTTTCCAATACAGGTCAAAATGTAGCCCAACAACTCAATGATGATTTTTAAATTTTGATTTAATTTTGTATTACACACACATCTTGAAATAGAGCATATCTGCCTTGAACTCGGGGTTGGGAAATCTGAGTGATAAGAAACATCATATGTAATTCTGGCTCTGCCATTAACTAGTAGTGTGGACTTAGCTTTTATGTATAAAATAAGTGCATTGGACTAAACTGATGGATTGATTCATTCATTCATGAAGATCAGACCATTTGTTATTTTCCCCAGATTTGACCAGCTTAGATTTTCATACCTATTTTGGACATGGTGATATAATCGGATATTCACCCTTGGCCAACAGACTCTCTTGAGTTAAAACCAGCCCATCCCTTTGAAAACTCATGCTTTTTTCTCCCTGTACCTAGCTATGTGGTATGTATTGCATTCTGAAATGAATATGGTATTCATAATTTGACCCAAAATTATTTTTGAATTAGAAATTTATAGATATAGATATAAAAATTATTACAAAAGGGTTGAATGTAAATGGTAATTTTAAAATTATAAAAGCATATATTTCAATATATTTTAAATATATACATACTATTACTCCATTATCTCATTGTTATAGCTATTGTTATATTCTTCTCAATCTTTTCTCATGCATATATCTTAAGAAATTTAGTGATTTATTGACAGCATCAGATAGCAATATCTCCATATCTGCTCCAGGACTGGATGTTATTATTTAAAAATATTGTTGGCAAATCTGTAAGTGAAAAATGTCATGTTAATAATTATTTAACCTTCCTCTACTTCAGCACTTATGACCTTATGTATTTTCTTTTTAACCTGTCTTTTTGTCTCAAGGGTAAAGAATCTTCAGCTCAGGTAGGTTTGCATTTACTCACAGCCCCTTTGGATGTTGCTTTGTAGGCTTATAGATGGTGAAGCAGAACAAAATCATAGCTAAGCACACAGACAGGAGGGGGCACACATCCTTGTTTTTCTCTTTATTATTTGTGTGGCATTAATCAAATTTGTTAATCTTTCTAAGCTTGCAGTGACATACAACTTTCTTCATTACTGTTATGAGAAAATTGAGACAATATGTTTACACACTTGCTGCACTCTTG
Source organism: Pan paniscus (assembly GCF_029289425.2). NCBI lineage: Eukaryota > Metazoa > Chordata > Mammalia > Primates > Hominidae > Pan > Pan paniscus. The sequence goes on along the minus strand of NC_073258.2, from coordinate 133,280,005 downwards.
AGCACCAGCAAATCCTCTTAAAATGTTCATCATTATGATCATCATTTTTTCCTGTAATCCATTAAATAATTCTTTCTCCTAGAATTGATTTTTCATGGTTACAGGACAAGTATCAGTAATTAATTAATTACTTGTTGTAACCATTAATTGATTAATTTATTCTGTGTTCAACTAATCCTAGGAGTCATCTTTATTCTCTTACCCAAGCCACAGGTGATTCTGTTGGCCGTACCTCTAAACTTCATCTCAGAGAATTCTCTCCATTTCTCTCCCATGTCTAGTGCTACAATGATCTCAGTGATCTCTCCCCTGATCTGTTCAGTCTGCTAGCTGGCCTTTTTCTCTCTAACTTTTTCTGCCCAGCTTCTACCTCCATCCATTTTCAACATTGAAAGCAGATCTCTTCTTTAAATATGAAGGAGGCTACATATTTAATTATTTCGCAGTTAAATTCTTGAATGTGGTCTAATTGTGTTTGGAATACAATGCACGCTCCTTGCCATGGTCTACAGGAAACCGAGTGAGGTGCCCCTGCCTGCCTCCACCGCTTCGCCTTCCACTGCTCTCCTCCGCAGCTGCCTTTCCCAGCCACACCGACATCCTTGCTGGTTCTGGAATTCACCAAGCTGTTTCCCTCTGTGGGGCTGTTGAACTTGCTCTTCACCCTGCCTGGAATGTTCTCCTCCCAGACCTTCACACAGGCTCCTGCCCAGTGCCATGTTTTCCTGCACACCTGCCCTGACTTTCTTGCCCAGACTTCAGATACCTCATACTCCTTTACTTTCTTAATTACCCCATCACTGTCTAAAATTATTGTCATTTCTATTTATGTCTTCCAGTGCTTTTTTCCCATTTCTCACTCTCCAGAACTCCGTGAACATGCTCTCTCCTCGAAGAGAAAGGCAGTATTTTCTATGTATTGCTGTACGCCTGACACCTACAATAGAATGGAAAATCAGTAACTATTAGATGAATAAATGAGCAATTATTTTGTGTGCTTACTACGTTCCAGGTACACACAGAATTACTAGGTCTTAGACCAAGTGGTTGGTCATCAATCATTTGTGATTTTGGTGGGTCTTCCTTTGATCTTTGTACATTCTGGACCACTCCTTTTTTGGGGGAAACATACAATGAATGCAGGTACGTATGTAACCAAGAATGAGCTCTGGTCTACGAATCCTGGTTGTGCTCAGAAAGCTTAAGCCAAGCATGTCAAGGGGGGTCCTGCACTGCAGGTCTCTTGCTATGGGCATGCTCACTCACTGGAGGACCCCGTCACCCACCCAACAAGGTAAACCACTAGTTTATATACATCAGATAGCTCAAAGTCTTGGCAAAGCCTGGGCCTGGACAGTCACCAGTATTCCAGCAGTTGAGGCCCCTGGCCCTTTGCTGTCTCTCAACCTATTATGGTAACTTGGATCCCCATTTTCTCTATTTTTTTTCCAGATACCAGCCAGGTACCCTGGCTTATCCTGGGTTGGGTTTTTAATTTTTCCCCACAGATCTCTCCCTCCATATGCCCCTCCCTCAGGCTCCAAGGTACAGCAATGAACTGGTCCATCTCTCACAATGCCTGCACATGCACAGGCCTGTGCCGATATACCCGCAAAACATGCACACTTTGAAAAGCAGCTTGTGGCCCCCTAGACCTTTGGAAAATATTCCTCACTTAGACAAAGCCTAGAGAGAGGCTTCCGTCTCACTTTGACTTGATGAGTTGATATTGCTCCTCGTATAGCTTTCTATTTGGAAACAACTCTGTTTATATCACACACATTTTCTGTATTTCTGCTGCCTCATTTTTTACTATTAAGGACACTTGCCTAGAAACAGAATCTATACTTTCTTCCCCAGTGTTCATCTCCTCTCACTGCCTGTTCTTCACCTGAGTATATCACGTTTGATTGCTACACTGCAAAGCTGGGCACAGCTTTATCCCCACTATATAGTATCAATCTGTTTACCCATCCATCTTTCTTCCTATCTTTATACACACAAGAACACATAAATGTCTCTAGTGAAATGTGTATGTGCTAAGATTTCTCAGAGATGCAGGGATGATGTTTCCTTTTATTCCTCTGATAAACCACAAAATAATACTGTACTCAGCATCTACGTAACATCTCATTTATTTTAACTAATTAATCCTCATAGGTGCCTGTGGAGGCACAATCCTCACTGTTACCATTTTAAAGATGAGGAGACTGAGACAAAGAGAGATGAACTCGCTTGTTCAAGGCGATATGAAAATTTCTCAGCACAGTGGGGGATTAAAATTCAGAGCGACAAACTCCCTGATCCTGTGATTAGATCATCAGATCCTGGTGCCATGTATCCAACCTCTTAGAACTTGGAGAATCAGGTACTTAATTTTGCTAAAGGAAATTGATGGAAAGGTCAAACATAAAAGGTACAAAGTGCAGCTCCTCTTTTACTCTACAAGTAATGAAGCAGATTTCTTAGTGTTTAATTTAAGAACCACTTGGTATATGAAATACATTTCTTGAGAGAGAGAGAAAATGGCTTTGTGTCTAGACTCCCAGTCTTTGGGATTAAGAGCCACCTGCCTGGTTCAAGGATCTGCATTTCTCCAAAGTGCTCTCCTCACACCCGTCTCTGTCTGTGGCGCCATAATCATTTCCACAGCAACTCCAAAGGGGGGCGATGATTGTGGCATCACATGCAGGAGATTATACAGCCTCAGGCCGGGGATAACTAACAGAAGGAGAGAGATTCTCATTGAACAACAATCTTGCTTTGTGCAAATCTGAGCAGGAGAGAAGAGGAAAGGGAGGAGAAATACAGGCAATCTAAGATCTAGGGGAAATTGGTTTTAAATAGGTTGTTTTTCAAAGGTTTCTGGAAGATACTGATTCTTCTAGAGGATTATGGAAAGTGCTGAGATAATTACCTTAGCTTTATAAACTTAAAAAATATACATTTATTAAAAAGTGTGTTTAGTGTTCGGCAAGCTGTCAGATAAATTTGCAAGGAAACCAGAATCTCCAGGACAAAAGGGCGCCCGGCAGGCAGAGCACACAAAGGGATGTTGATGTGTTGGACAGTGGCCCACATTGGGACCCTGGTCACCGCTTAACTGCTCTATTGTTTATGCTGGTGTCATGCGTGTGTGCCGTTTGTTTAATTCATGTAGAGTCATGGTTAAGAGCAGAGTCTTTGGAGTCACGAAAACCTAGGTTCCACTAAAGTGCTAAGTAAGCTTTCTAATCTGTTTGACTTTATCTGTAAAACGTGAATTTTACCTACCTCATGGAGATGTTGAGAATTTTAAATAAAACAGTCCATGGAAAGCATTCATAGCATGGCCTTATAAACCACAGATGCTGAAAAATCATGATTCCTCTGGTTATTGTTATTGATATTACCAACATGAAAGCCATGGATGATTAAACGATCTGCTTCAGACATCCATTTTCTTCATTTCTGTGAAATGAACTCTGTACTACACACTACTGTGTAGATGTGGTCCTGGGGGAGGCACGTTTGTTTTAATCTCAGATTTGTTCATCCTTCCATTCATTTACCCGTGTTCATTTTATTCAAAAAATATTTGAAGTAGGTTACAGAAAGATATAAAATAAATTTTAAATCCAGACCTCTTTATTATGTATATAATATATATCAAGAAATAAAATTTGAATAGTAAGAATATGCAGTTTATGTATTAAAATAAATGTTATAAAGCCCTGCAGAACTAGGAAGATAGGAATTCAGCTGTGAGTTTCCTGATTTGTGAGGCAAAGAGGGAAAGAAGGTCATTAAAAGATCTGCATTGCCCATAAATAGAAACACACCAATCTCACTTAGGTCAGGGGTCAGCAAACAAAGCCCAGCTGGCCAAAGCATGAGCCAAGGAGAGTTTTACATTTTCAAGTGTTGTTTAAAAACATGCAGAAGAATAAGCTACAGAAACAGCATATGATGCTTAGACTGTACTATTTACTCTCTCTGGCCCTTAACATAAAAAAATTAACAACTTCCCAGAAAAAATATCTAAGGAAAATTTCTCCCCCGCAAAAGAGACTTCCTTTCCAATTCATCTTGCTCCACTTTTCGTCTTCTTAACTATGCTCCAGTCACTCTGCCCATTCTCCTATTCTCTCCTCCTGGGTTAAGTTTACAAAGGAGAAGTTCCTCTCCACTGTATCCTAGTGGCCTAGAACACCCAGCCTTTGCCTGGTACTTCAACTGGTCCTTCAAACCTGCACGTAAATGTTACCTCCTCAGAGAGCCTTCTCTGATCACCTAGTCCAAAATATATTATCTTTTTGTGTCTCGAATAGCAACATGTTACTTTCCATTGTAGCAATTTTCAGAATCTGAAAGTTTCTATTCACTCACTTACTTGTTTGTTTAATTCTCCATGAGGACAGGGATCATGATTCAGTTAATCTCAGCTAGATAATTCTAGTTCTCAGTATTTGGCACAAAATAAACAGTAAATAAACATTTGTTGAATGAAAAAATAACAATAGAGATGTTCAATGGGCTACTTTTTTTTATAGCATCCACATGGAAACTCCAGGCAAATACCAAAGTGTTCTTTATTAAAGTGGTGTTGGGTGAGGGATTAAACAGTGTAGAGGAAGTTGGGAGTTTGGGTATAAAACAATGGTTTCTATGCATTTTTGTCTGGTTGATTCTAAAATCTATGATACTCAGAATATTAGATGGATTGCATATTCTTCAGACTATCTTTGTACCAAATTTTCATAACTGATGGAGGTTATATTCACTTTCAAGGATCCGTAGACATTATTTATTGCGTATCAAATGCAAACCAAGATAGGCTATATCGTGCTAATAAACAATCCCAGAATTATAGAGACTCAACATAATGAAGGTTTATTTCTAAGTGTTGCATTGTAGTTATATGCGAGTTTGGGCAGATTATGTTAGATTGCATTGCTTGGAACAGAATCTGAGATAGAGTTGCTTGCAGAGAGTTTATTGGGAAGTACTTCTGGGAGATACATCTGTACAGAAGTGAAGAAGGCAGAACTGGACAGAAAGAGAAGCTGACCCACAACCTGGCTACAAGTGAAGCTGTGGCCAATCCCTGGTGAGACTTTCATTTTCCTCAATCAGTTAGACACTGGCCATGGATTCTCTCCTGAGTGGACCCAGCCTTACACATGGAAGTCCTACATGTAAAAGCCATTCCCATAGAGAAACTCAGTTCTGAGTTACTGTCAGTGGGTATTCCTGGCAGCCAAGGGGCAGTGAATCATCCCTAAAGAAGGGGCCGGAGCAGAGCTGCTCACATCTGCTTGCTTCTTAGAGGAATTGCAGTCATCTAGGAACAGCTGTTCAAAGTTTTGGAATGGTCTTGTTTCCTAGGTTAGAGGGATGGACTGTGGAATCCATTGCTGTAGTAATACAAGGCTGTGGTTGATCATTTTTATTTTTCTTCCACTAACACCTGTTCTAGACTCCTCCCATCTCAGTCAGCATCTCTGCTGGTCTAGACACTTGGCCTTGTGGGTTGACCAAGAACCTCATTTCTGTGGGGTCTGAAGCCTAGTTTCTACGATCTGCTCAGCTGTGGCTACTGTGTTTGTCCATTTACTATTAAAACCGGACATGGAACATCAAAAGCTGCCCCAGGGAACCACCAGATCCCAAACATCGTCTTACCTGATGCCACCATGTTGTGAAAGCAGCCCTACCACCAGGATTCTCATCCTGGTGATCAGAATCAATTGTCGCTATCAATGTGGTGACTTCTTCTCTGGTTTTCTGATCTCACGGCATGAGGAGCTTTAAGTGGCCTGGTGGCAACTATAATGTAAAGTATGGTGGGACTCATTTTGTATCCCCAAGGGGAGGCCCTGCACCTCTGGGAACCATAACTTCTACCCTCATATCCTGAAGTTGCAAGAACAGGAAGAGCAGGTTTCTCAAGTGAATCACTAGGGTAGATGGTAAGCAGGGTAGCTCCTACTTCTACTCTTTGGTCTCTGTACTGATGCATTTCACCTCTTGAGAAACCAGCCCCATAAAATGGAATACTCCACCAAGTTGACACCTTAGCCACCAAGTTGGTGGTACTGCCACCAAGTTGACACCTCAGCTGCAATTTTAAGAAGCCACTCACAATTCCATTAGGGGAGGAGCTTTAGAAAAGCTCAGAATGTGGTAGAATCATGGAATTCTCATGGACCTATGTTCATGGCGGTGCCCCCTTAGGTGTAACGTGGGTGCTCTAGCTCAAGGCAATATTGTGAAGGATGCCCTGTCACTGAAGAAAATGCTCAGGCTCATGCATGAATAGAGAAAGTCCTTTGTCCTCCTCCAACATCTGGTCACATCCTCAGCATCACTGGTGTGGGCTGGGGGAGAGGCACATTTGCAGTCGTGATGGACAGCTTGTAAATGTGCTAACTGATTGTGCAGCCTCCTGTGTCCTCTGACTATGGCTTTGCCTAAACTTCTGATGGTTTGCTGTTGGGCTGCCCAATCTTATGATTTGATGTGTCTGAAGAATCAAGACCATGATGGACAGCTCTGACTACAGAGTCATTTGATGTCTTGTAAGCAGATAGTTTGTCTCTTCCTAAACCACCTAATATTATTGATGTTGCTTTGTGAATGATGTATAGTTCTCTGTTGGAGATGTTATGTCCTTTTGCAAACCCCTCAGAATCTTTGTGGAGATTCTTCTATTAGTGCTTGCTATAAGCTTCACTTTGCATCTTTCCCCATGCTAGTTAGCTCCAGTATCATCAAGTCTGTTGGTCATTTGGCTTATGCCTCAGGAATGCTTGCACTGCAGCCTGGACTGGCTGCAGAGCAGCTTTCTATTCTGGATCTCAGTCAACAAAGGCTGCCAACTTCTATGTCACCCAGTAAACAAATCATATTAGTATGCCCGAATGCATAATATTCTGCCTCCAGAGCCTGCAGAGGGCTCCCAAGCCTTGTGCTTCTTTATTAGTGTTGGGAAGCAAGAAATGCAATAATTTGTTCTTTATTTTTGAGAGACTGTCTTAGAATGTTGTAGACTACTGAATCCCTAAAGATTTCATGATATCATACACTCTGAGTCTTTGCAGGGTTCATTCCTTCTCTGTGGAGTAAACACATCTTACCAGAGCCTCCAATGTACTTGCCACTCCTTGTTCATCTGTTCTATTGAGCACAGTGTCATCGATATAGTAGATTACTGTGATATTCTACCAAGTGTCCAGGCAGTCTGTGTCCCCTTGGAATATGTCAGAAAGCTGGGGAGTTGTCGTAGCCCTGGGACAAACCATAAATGCACATTATTGTTCATCCCAGGAGTATACAAAATGCTTCTGATTTTCCTTTCTGATAGGAAAGGAAAAGGATGCATTCACTATATCACTGACCACATAACAAGCCCCACAGTCTGTTTTAATCTGCCCTAGCAGAGATACCACATCTGGCACAGCAGCTGGAATGAGAGTTACTATTTTGTTAAGTTTGTGACAGTCCACTGTAATCACCCATGACCTCTCTGACTTGTGTAGGAGAAAGAAAAATTTCAGAGGTACATGGGGATATAACAGGGAAATATCACATTTCTTTAAGTCTCAGAAATTGAGAATCTCAGAGATGCAGTTTCATTTTTCTTTTACTTGCTAGTTTGATTAGGGATGGGGCAGAGGCATGTACAAAGATTTCCACTTAGGCTTCCCGACTATGGTAGCTGTTAATAGGCAAATGAAACAATGTGGGTGCAGTGTCCATCCTATTATACATTTGGGAACTGAAATGATCCTCATGTGGGTCTGTGGACTCAGTGCCCCCACCCTACACAAGGCATGGGAGAGGAAGCCAGCTGTTTCCCCCATACCTCCCTTCTAGAAGGCAGGTGTGATGATGCTTTGGATCCTGAGTAACAATGTCAATTCAGATTCTGCATCCAACAACTTACCCCTTTCCAAATGTGTGGATGTTTGAGAAAATGGCTTTCAGTCCTTTTAGGAAGGAATGAAGGAATTTCTATTGAAATCTTTGCCAGCTCTGTTTCCTGCAAGGGATTCTGAGTCTTAAAACTATTTAAGATCCAGAAACTGGGCAAGAGATGGTAAGTTTTATTGCGGTAACTATCCTCAGACTTCTGATAACCTGTCCCTGATTTCTTTAGATTGTACAAATTAAGCAGAACTCATCTCTCTTGGCTCTAAGTACATCATGTTTTAGTCCATATCTCCTTAGGTCTTGAAAAATTTGACCCGTCCTTAGTGACACTTAGATGTCACTCATTGTGACAATTGCCCGATCTTGATTTTGATGACTTATCACTGTGTTAAACAAAATTATCGGGGCTGTTGTTTTGGACTCAGCTTATGCACAAGGCCATGATAGGCCAGAGAAAGCCAAAATGGAGTCATTCATGCTAAATGTCAAGTAATCAAACTGAAATGTTAAGGAAGCAGATAAATCCCAAAACAGACCAGTTTTTTTTTTCTTTTTTTATTCTGAAAACAGGAAATTTCAACATAAGGAAGTCCCTCTTCTCTAACCTTTCCAAAAAGTAACCTTAAATAACCCAATATTAACCAATCAGTATTTTTTTTCTGTTGTCTGTTTCCTTGCTCCCATCTTACAAAACCCTCTGTTCTGCTACTTCCCAGTAGAATTTGAGACCAAATAGTCCATTCACAAATGAGACAGAGTGACATCGATGCCTAAAGTTTTGGCCAACCTCTCAAAATTGAGAGGTTGACTAAAAGTGGAGAATTGTTAATTTAAATTTAACCCAAAGCTGCCTCCTTACATAATTTAGATTTGGCCTAAAGATGTCTCCATACATAGTGAACCATAAGTCAACTGGATGTGTAGACAGACTGTAACCTACTCTTGTAACGAGTCTGCCAATCACAGCCTATGAAGGCTGGGCCAGTCATAGGCAGCCAACTGTTCAAATAAGGCAAATGGGTGTCACCAGTCCAGCTGCTTCCATACCTTACTTTAGTTTTCTGTATGCTACTTTCTGTTTTCTGTCGATAAATGTTATCTAACCATGTGGCAGGCACAGAGACACTTTGAACTTATTTCAGCTCTAAGGGCTTGCCAATTTGCAAATCATTCTTTGCCCAATTACATTGTTACATTTAATTTGTCTAAAGTTTTTATTTTACAACTGTTACCTGGCCTGTATTATTTGGGAATCCTATAATCTGTTAACCATTATTTTGGGATCTGATCATCTTCACTCTTATCAGGGAGCCCAGTTCTGTAACCACATTTCACACAGTCATCTCTGTTTACAGAGAGCAGCACACATACATAAACAGAATCCAGTTAACTAGCTAGCTCTGTAGATTAATGGATTATTATCCTTTATGAAATTAAAATCATATTTTATTTTAAATAAAAGTATTAACTCATTGATCACTTAAATTTATCAAAAAAGAAAAAGAAATTTAAGTGCAAATGAAGGAATAATTGACCTTCAAATAAACATATTAGGTCTTAAAATATCCCTCTACTGTTAAGAGGATAGGATTGTGAAAAATCATTAATAGATTGGCTTCCCTGTATCTAGGTCTCCTTTTTAATAAAAAAAATGCTTTAAATTTAAGTAGCATCAATTGATTGCCTCCAATGAAGATGATGACACTATTATATTTGCATTTTACCCCATCTTTGCTCCTCCTACCTCTACTTGATATCTGTTAATTTTATGTGTATATATTCAGGTATATAAACTCCTTATTTTGTTCTTTAGCCACAATTCCCATAATTTTTTAAATGGCCCTGGCTTAACCATCTGTTTTTTTTAAAATCTTGTCTTCTATATTGTCAAGTTACTCTTTTGATTTTTGAATTAATATACTAAATTTTGGAATTATGTATAGTTTTATTCTTAGATGCCACATTTCCTAAGTCCTTTCTGTTTGAAAATGCTTATGTGACACTGTATTGGTGAACTATAAAAAAAATCAGCCTATAGGCCGGGCACAGTGGCTCACGCCTGTAATCCCAGCACTTTGGGAGGCCGAGGTGAGCGGATCACCTGAGGTCAGGAGTTTGAGACCAGCCTGACCAACATGGGGAAACTCCATCTCTACTAAAAACACACAAAAATTAGCTGGGCGTGGTGGTGCGTGACTGTAATCCCAGCTACTTGGGAGGCTGGGGCAAGAGAATCTCTTGAACCCAGGAGGAGGAGGTTACAGTGAGCTGAGATTGCACCATTGCACTCCAGCCTGGTAAACAAGAGCAAAACTCTCTTTCAAAAAGTAAATAAATAAGTAAAAAATCAGCCTATGGCTGGGCTCAGTGACTCATAACTGTAATCCCAGCACTTTGAGAAGCGAAGGTGAGAGGATTGCTTGAGTCAAGAGTTTAATACCAGCATAAGCAACAAAGAAAGACCCACAATTTCATAAAAAAAAAAAGTTAGCCTGGCACAGTGGCACGTGCCTGTAGACCCAGTTTCTCAGGAGGCTGAGACGAGAGGATCACTTGAAGCCAAAAGTTCGAGGCTACAATAAGCCATGATCACACCACTGCACTCCAGTCTGGCCAACAGAGCAAGGCCTCATGTCAAACAAACAAACAAACAAACAAACAAAAAATAGCCTAAGCATAATAATCTTGGATCAAACAAACTTTCTTTTAAAACTGTAATTTAAAAAAATTAGCCAGGTGTGGTGGCACATTCCTGTCATCCCAGATACTTGGGAGGCTGAGGTGGGAGAGGTGGGAGGATGGCTCAAGCCCAGGAGGTCAAGACTGCAGAGTTGTGATCCTGTCACTGCACTCCAGCCTGAGCGACAGAGGGAGACCCAGTTTCAAAACAAAACAAAACAAAAAAAAACAAAAAACCCCAAAAATGTAGAGACATTTTCCTATTGATTTTGCATCACAGTGGTGTGCACCTGTAGTCTCAGCTACTCTGGAGGCTGAAGTAGGAGAATGCATTGAGCCTGGGAGTTTGAGGCTGCAGTGAGCTATGATCACTCCATTGTACTCCAGCCTGGGTGATAGCAAGACCTTATCAAAAAAAAAAAAAAAAAAACAACCTTAAACAAAAAAACAACTCTGAAGACACTCCTATTATTTTCCTCTTGCAGATGATTCGTTTTGCTGCCTGCATGACTGAACGATTACCTCTTTATCTTTGAAATTAAGTGGCTTAAATGGAAAGCATATCTCCATATTGACTACTCTATATCAAAATGTCCTGGAAACTTTCGTAACTTTCCAATTTTAAGAGTCCATTCTTCCTTCATTTTGGTGAAAATTTTCTTGTATCTTATCTTTGAAAACATCTTTTATTTCACTTGTTTAGTTGAATATTCCAGGAGTCCAATTAGCCTTACTATAGGTTATCATTGGCTGCCTTCTATGTGTAGTAGTGGTTTCCAAAATGCATACTCTGCATACTTTAATCTAGTTATTTTTATATTGTTGCTGTTGTTTGCATCACTGGGATTATTTAAACTTTTTTGCTATGTGGGCGTTTTGACTTTTTAGCAGTGTTTATTCTATTTCTTGATAGTTCTTATATCTTTTCTCCAAGTCTATTGTTTGACCTTCAACTTGTTTACTTAGGTTTATGATCTTTCTTTCAATGTCCTTTCATTGGTATTAGCTTCTATTTTATTGAATAAACTGTTTTTAGGTTGTTCTATAGTAGAAATTATCATAAAATTGTTCTCTTTCCCAATTGTACATGGGATCCTTTGTCTTTTGCAGGCACTCTCTCTCTCTGTTTCACACACACACACACACACACACACACACACACACACAAAGTATGTGTGAATAGTTGTCCCATCATTTCTTTCTGTTATTGCTCATGCTAAGATAGCTCTGTCTGGGCCCTGAGATATAGATGATTTATTAGTAATTTGAGCCCAGTTTGTTTCACTGGGGGCTGCAGTTCTTGGGTTGACTGTTTACAACTCTATCCATGTTTCCGGGATTGAGACAAGTCATTCCTTATCATGGGCAGGTGTCTGTCTTCATAAGAATACCTGGAATGCCTTGGAATTCCCTCCCCTTGAGATAATACACTGGGGCTTCCGAGTATCCACCAGTGCCAGGAGCAACCCCAGACCTCATGGCAGTCAAGCAGAAGCAGCCCAGTTTCTCCCAGCAGACATTGCCTCTAATCTTTAGTCCAAAAGGAAAAAGTTTTCTCTACCTAAAAGTATGTGTCTGTTAGGGTTATTCATAAGAAATATGTGAACTTTTTAAAGTCCATGTTCAGTTTTAAGATGTAGGGAGGTGGGACAGGATTCAGAGCTGAGCTCTCTTCTCTGCCTTAGTTTTCTGCCCCATCCCCATTGCTTAGCCATCAGAGGCCAGCAAAATAATTTACTTTTCAAAACAAATTTTGTTACCTATGTGTGAACAAAGTAGGTGAGATACAGTTCTTCCTTTCCTGGGAGACTCCCATCCAGTTGGATGTAACTTTATACATAATCACAAATAAACCAAAACATAGGAGAGCAGTTAGCCTGACACCTGTAGAACCTGACTAGGTCCTTTGCATTCAGTTGGACTAAAAGCATATGTAGACACAGGGGACAGGATGTGGTTGATTTGTTTAGTTGTATTGAAGCTTGGCTATTTTTGAAGTTAAAATATAGCTGGAAACACAAAATTAAATCATTAAATGACTATAACCTATGTAACTGGGAGATTGTTGCTTCACCTTCATTATGATCTATAGGGAGCATCATGTAATTCTTGGTGTGGGGAACAGCATTTACCTGAATTGGGGCAAGTCACTCTTGGTTGCCTCTAGCTACTTTAATTCTATCACATTAAAGACCTCTTCCTTTTAAAGACTGAAAATGCTGTTGCTCCAGATGTGTAGTCATCTAGACCCTCTTCCAAAGTACATAAGACATGGTCTGGACAGGACTCAAATCCCCCGGACCCCAAGCTGCTAGGATCATTTAATCAAATCTTACCCTCATGTTAAATCTCTTTCAGAGCATTATATGAAGCAAAAAGAAAACAAAATAAAAAGAAGGATGGAAAGGCCGCTATGGAATTAATTCTTCTGCAGACCAGTGCACATTGATTTGGTTAAATGAATTTTCTATTATACAAGGACCATGTTTAATTCTTAAGCCACTGAGAAGTGAGTAAAGGGAGGTAGGAAGGATAGAACCGGATAGAACCATAGGTGTAACAACTAAAGCACCTTCTGTCTCCAGTTATACTTTTGCTGTAGCTTTGGGAGAAGATTAAATGTGTGTGCTGAAAGTATTAGTATTAGATAATTACTAAGCAAGAAAGGCAAAAGGTGTTAATAAATTAAGTTAGCTCCTATTTCCTCTGGTTTATTAAAAATATATGCCTTAAGAATATAATGTTACAACATTGTTAAATGAATTTGAAAATGAAAAAAACCCTGCATAATCTCTTTCTTCTAACATAACTAGTTCCATCTGCACTTATTACTTTCCAGTCCTGACTGCTATGAATTCATGGTTTTACATCTATTCTGACAGTGCTGTAGTCTACATTTTCATTGAGCATTAAATCATAAATACTTCTCATGTTTCTTTCCATTTAATTTTTATAATGATCATTTAAACAGATTCGTCATATTTCTCCAGTGGACATTCTGTAATTTACCAAAATGTCTCCCTATTATTGGATAATTAAGTTGTTGGGTTTCCCCCCTGCGGAGTCATACAGAAATGTGCTCCAAGCTGCTATGGTGGCACAAAGACATAAGGGAAAACACAGCGTTAGAAAGACAGAGCCTGCATTGTCCCATGGGACCAAATAAAAACTTGTTTGCTGGTTCCCCTTCTCTCAGGCTGCAAAGATGCCAAGGTTGCTAAGAGCCAGGGTTAGGAGATGTGGATGTTATGGGGTGTGTGGTCTCCAGGAGGGACCAGAGCCTGCCCTTGATGAGAACTCAAACCAGGGAAGGCGTAAAGCTCTATACTTCAGCTCTCAGTGATAACTACATTTTTCACAAGTCGCCAGTGCACACTTTTCATTTTTGGATTGCTGGTCTCCCCTTAAGGACTAAGACAATCTCCCTTTGATATAACAGACTGTACTTCTCTATTAATGTGTCAAGTTGCTGCGAAATTTACTGCCTCACTGGGCCCATTAGACTGCTGAGATTCAACTCTGTCTTCAGCGTGTCTCAGTCTATCAGAGCTCGATCGTCTTTCTCAGAACAACTTGTCCCCATGTGCCACTGTACTTAGCAAAAGCTCTTAATGGGATGAGTGAAAATGAATTCTTCAGGTCCTGGGAACTTTTGGGGACAGGAGGGTGCTCTCTCCCTGAAACCATGAGCAGGAGAGACCTCTGATTTCCAAAGGGCATTCAATCAAGGGTTTTCCTTGGCATTTCTGCACACCCCCAGTTACATTGCCACTTGCCCATAAGCAGTTATTACCACTATGGCTGAAAATCATGCCTGATGTGCAACTACTCTCATTATCCCCAGCCTCCCTCATCACACACACACACACACACACACACACACACATACACATATTCATTCTAACTTCCCTGTCTCCTTTGTTTGACAGGCCTGTCTCCTTGACAAAGGCCACCCAAGTCACTGAGGTGTGTGAATTTGCAATTGGTGATGAAAACACTCTTCCCAAGAGAAACAAACTTCTAGTCACCTTGTACTTCTAAAGTGCCCAGGAGTTCTTGATTGGAGGAAGTGAGCGATGTAGATAGACAACCTGGAGACTTTGCTAGCACCCATGATGTCATGACGCATACTCTGTGTTACCACATTTGTTTGATTAATATAGGCCTCCCCCCCAGTTGATCATTACTGTCTGCCCTAGAAAAATGGCAGAGATAAAGTCAGGGTGCATTTTCAGTTGTTTCTATCCTTTTAGAAATAAATGGCTAATTTTATTTCTTAAAATTTTGCTTTTTTTTTTTTTTGTTTCCAATATAGCGGGAAAGGGGCAGGTGTGGGAGGCTTGTTGATTCAGGGAGAAGCACAAATTAAGCCTGCAGAGTGATCTCCAGAGGGTAAAACCCAAGTGTGACTTTTTTATCATATTATTTTCCAGCCATGCATCAATTGTTGTCAGTTCTTGAATATGTAATATTGCATATGATAATGCTCCCTAATGGGTGTTCAAGATAGAGTCAGAATATTGTACAGCAGCATGTGTCATTGGGTGTTGTTAGCAAGCTCAGATGAACACTGTTGTTTTCTTTATTCAAAAATCATTTGTACTGCTTTGGCACAAAGACAGGCAGAGCTACTGGTACAATTTTATTTTTAACATTCTGAACCATTGTAAGCTTAGTGAACTGTTTAATATGTTACATTCAACAAGGATGGCTTATACATTACCAAGGCTTTGGAACTGTCATACCTTAAAATGAATACAAGTTGTGGACAAAAGCTCTTTGTTATAAAGCTCCACAAATGCAGACCAGTTAGCATTAGGACTTAAGAAGGAACCAAGGGTTATTTTTTATTTTTCAATTTTTTGCTTAGTGATGGATGTAGAACATCCTACTTCGTCTGTAGCAGAATTTACTGCTATTGTTTTCTTTCAGGCATTGGCTACATTGAACTTGTTTTTTTTGGAATATGATTTGCAAACTCAAAGCATTGGTTGAGGACTGTACTTTCAACTCAGCAAACTCAGTTTGGAAAATAGGATTCTCTAATTGCACCTGTAAACAGACACAGGAGACATCACAGTAAAAGCTAAGTGGGCTGGACATTTGTATGCAGAAGTCAGTGCTATAAATTCATTGTTGAAAGCCTGGAAATTCAACCTGAAGGGGCATTCATGCATACATAACTTAGACACCAGGTAAAGTCTGCTTTTATAAGACAGGGCAAAATACCAATATTGAGTTGCATATTCTTTTTTTTTTCTATGTATCTTGTATATGTGCATCTACATATATAGTAACCTGTTGGGCTCTAAGGGGACATTAGCTGTTTTATCACCTGTTATGTACTGGTATCAGTATAACCATGAGCATGGCTGATGCGCTGAAGGATGTCCCTTTCTAAACACTAAGATTGGTATCAAATAGTTAAGACTTAAACTCCAGAATTTTAGAGGAAAAAAGAACTGAAAGGAACAAGATCTAAGTCATGGGTTGATTGTAGACAGGGTTACTGAGCAGCTAATAAGATCACTTGTATTATTAATTACAGTCTGAAAAGCAGAGGTGGTGTTTACTAAGAACTCACCAAAGTACTAGGCAGTTATCTAGCTAGAGAAAGTTTCATTTCTGATTCTTCTCCTTGCGATCATCACATTATTTGCATAGAAAATAAAATGACTCATAGTTTACCATTCTGAGTATTTGTGTTACCTTTCGGTAGGATATTCATTGCTGTGGTTGTATTTTACATCCCAGGGATGTGGAAACATTGCTATTAAAGTCTGATATGCATGTTTCCAATCTCCTATGTATATGTTTGTGAAGGTGTGGGCATATAAATATAGTTGAATTGCAATCACACTATTAAATAACAATTTTTGAAGTCTTATTTTATTTTTTAAAATTAAAAATTACATAAAATTAAAGATAATATTTTAAAAAATCCTTTAATTTCCGTGGCTAGAATTGACAATGGTTGGTATTTTGCTTAGTCTTTTCCTAACATAAGCAACCAAAAGAGTGACATCAGCAAGATAGAGGACTAGGAAGCCCTGGACCATCCTTTTCCTGACAAACTCACCAATTCAGCAACAGTTCATGGACAATTTCCCTTTGTGAGAAAGCTAGAAGTTAAGTGAAAATATTTCACAATCCAGACAACTGCAAAACCAGACTCACTAAAGCTGTAAGGGGGATTCAGGACACTCTCTCAATGGAGTCCCTGTACCTGACACAGGGCCTTACAACCAGGAAGAGACCCAAGGGAGATAAGGGGATGATTTGTGCATCCAGCATGCAAGCATTCCTGAATGGGGTCAGACTGTGATCTCAGTCCTTCCAGTCTTGGAGCTTGGATGAGTCAGCAGCCTGGGAGAGAGTGGAGGTGGCAGCTTGGATTGGCAGACACTATAGCGCCCTTTCCTGGCTCAACCCACAGAGCAAGCAGACAGAAACACAGCTGTCTGCTTTTCCCTAGGGAGGGAAAGAGTTAGTAGAATTTCTAGCTAGGCTGATTGGTAGGAGTCATCTCCTGTATAGAAGAAGTCAGTGAAGACCAGGATAGATAATCAATCTAATATGCAGACACCAACATAAAGAGTCAAGGAAAATGAAGAATCAGGCAAAGATTTCCCAAATAAAGGAACAAAATAACTCTCCAGAAACTGACCCGATAGAAATAGAGTTACATAATTTACCTAAGAGAGAATTCAAAAGAGCCGCCATAGAGGCTTACCAAGGCCAATGTAACAATGGATGAACAAGGTGACAATTTCAACAGAGAGATACAAATATTTTTTAAATGCCAACAAAAATTAGGAATCTAAAGAGTGCAAACATCAAATTGAGAAATTCACTAGAGGAGTTCAACAACAGGCTAGATCAAGCAGAAAAAAAAAAGGATTTGCAAATGCTAAGACAGGTCATTGGAAATGACTCAATCAGAGAACAAAAAGAGAAAAGAATGTAAAGAAGTTTAAAAAAAACTTAAAGGACTTATATGCATTATGGGTGTTAAAGAAGAAGAGAGAAAGAAAGGACCAGAAAGTTATTCAAAGAAATAATAACTGAAAACTTTCCAAACCTGGAGAAGGAAATGGACATCTAGGTCCAAGATACCAAAAAGTAACAAGTAAAATGAACTCCTAAAATTCTAGCACCAATAAACATTAAAATCAAATTGTCAAAAGTCAAAGACAAATAATTTTGAAAGTATCAAGAGAAAAACAACTGGTTACATACAAGAGAATTCCTTGTATGTAAAAAACAACTGGTTACATACAAGTGTGAGTGGATTTTTAGCAGAAAGCTTACAGGCCATAAGGGAATGGAAGAGGGAAAAATAAATAAATAAAACTACCAATCAAGATTACTATACCTGTCAAAACTGTTATCTAAAAAAATAGAAGACAAAAAGATGTTTTCAGACAAAAATAAAGCAGTGTATTCGTCACCACTAAACCTGTCACATAAGAAATTTTAAAGGAGTTCTTCAAGTTGAAATAAAAGGACACTAAATAGCAATACAATACAATACAAAACAGCACATGAAAATTATGAAGCTCATTGGTAAAGGTAAGTATGTAAACATACAGAATACTGTATTACTGTAATGGTAGTGAGTAAGTCACTTTTAATTCAAAAATAAAACTTAAAAGATAAATTATTACAAATAAATATAAGTAAATATATGTTTAAAAATACAGAGTAAAAACAAATGGAAATTATGACAATAAATAAAGTGTGAGGGGAGAAGTTAAAGTGCAGAGTTTTTACATGTCATTAAACTTAAGTTGTTATCAGCTTAAATTAGACTCTTATGTCTATATCTTGTGTAAGCTCCAAGGTAAACACAAAAAATTAAATTATAGAACTTACACAAAAGAAAAACAGAAACAAATCAAAGCATATCAGTACAAAAATAAATAGTAAAACACAAAGGAAAACAGTTAATGAAGAAAATGCAGTCAAAAGAACTATAGTACTAAAATAAAACAACTAACAAACTAGCAATAGTAAACCCTTCACTATCAATACTTAGCTTAATCAAAATGCATTGAGTGGCTGAGTGGATTTTTTTAAAAAGAACAGAGAAAAACATGACCTCAACTCAAGTGAGGGGAAAATCATTTGAGATTTAAGGGCACACATAGGCTTAAAATTAATGAATGGAGAAAAACAGTTCATGCACATGGTAACCAAAAGAAAGCAGGAGCGGTTATACTTACATGAGATAACACTGACTTTAACTTAAAAACTGCCAAAAGAGACCAAGAAGCACCTTGCATAATGATTAGAGGAATAATCAATATATTTACATAATAAATATATATGATATACCTAATATCAGAGCACCTAAATAAGTAAAGCACACCTTGACAGAACTGAGCGGAGAAACAGACAACAGTACAATAACAGTAAGAGATTTCAATTCTCCACTTTTGATGCTGGACAGAACTCTAGGCAGAAGATCAATAAGGAAACCAAGGACTTAACACCACAGGTCAAATGAGTCTAACGGACATATATAGAACATTCCATCCAACAACAGTAGATACATGTTCATCCCAAATGCACACAGATATTTCTTCAAGATAGATCATACATCAGATTTACAAACCAAGTCTCAGCAAAATTAAGAAAATTGAAATTATACTAAATATATTTTCAGACCACAAACAGATGAAACTGGAAACTAATATTAGGAGAAAAATTTAAAACTTCATAAAAACATAAAAATTACACAAAACATTCTTGAACAACAATAGGTCAAAAGAAGAATTTTTAAAAAAATTATGTAATACTGCAAGGCAGATGAAAACAAAGATACAATATACAAAAACTTATGGGATGCAGCAATAGTAAGTAATACTAAGAGGAAAGTTCATAGTGATAAATGCATACATTAAAAACAAGAAGGAAGATTACAAATAGACAACTTAATTTTACACCTCTAGGAGTTAGAAAAAGAAGAACAAATCAAGCCCAAGTTTAGCTAGGCGAAAACAAACAAACAAACAAAACAACAACAACAACAACAAAAAAACAAAGATTAGAGCAGAAAGAAACAAAATAGAAAAACGGTAGAAATAAATTAATGAAACTAAGAATTGCCTTTTTTAAAGAAGATAACCAAAATTAACAAATTCTTAACTAAACTACTTAAGGGAAAAAATGACAAGACTCAAATACATAAAATCATAATTGAAAGAAGAGAGTTTACATCTGGCACCATTTAAAATAAAAAAGAACATGAAAGACTACTATGAACAATTAAGTGCCAATTAATCGGATAAGCTAGAGGAAATTCATACATTTCTAGGAACATACAAAGTACCACAGCTAAGCCATGAAGAAATAGCCTAAACAGACCCATAACTAGTATGAAGATTGAACCAGTAATCATAAATCTCCCAACAAAGAAAAGCCCAGGTCCAGATGGCTTCACAGGTAAATTCTACCAAACATGGAAATAATTAAGGCCAATCTTTCTCAAACTCTTCTAAAAAATTAAAAGGAGGAAACACTTCTAAACTGTTTTTATGAGGCCAGCATTACCCTGATACTAAAGCAGACAAATAAACACCACAGGAAAAGAAAACTATAGGCCAATATTCCTGATCAATATAGATGCAAAAATCCTCAACAAAATGTTAGCAAACCAAATTGGACAGCATATTCAAAGCATCATGCACCACAACCAAGTGGAATTTAATCTGTGAAAATAAATTAATGTGATACACAAAATCAATGGAATAAAGGATAAAAATCACATGATTATCTCAATAGATGCCGAGAATGTGTTGGACAAAACGTAATGTCCTTTCGTGAGAAATACTCTCAACACAGTATTCCTTCTAAGAAAAGAAGGAAAATATATCAACATGATAAAAGTCATATATGAAAAGCCTACAGCTAACATCATATATAATGGTGAAAAACTAAAAGTGTTTTTCTCTAAATTCAGGAACAAGTCAGGCATAGCTATTCTCACTCCTTCTATTTAAAATAGTCCTGGAGGTTGTATAACAGCAAGAGAAATTAGACAAGAAAAAAGGTTTAAAAAGCATCCAAATTGGAAAGGAAGACACAAAATTATAACTGTTTGGAGACTATGTGATCTCGTATATAGGAAATCCCAAAGATTCCTTAAATAAATTAATAAACAAATTCTGTAAAGTTGCAGGATGGAAAATCAACATACAAAATGTAGTTGTGTTTGTATATACTAAAAATAAACTATCTTAAAAAGAAATTAGGAAATCAATCTCATTTACAATAACATCAAAAAGTTGAAATACTTGGGAATAAACTTAACTATAGAGGTGAAAAATTTTTACATTAAAAACTACAAAAGATCGATAAATGAAATTCAATAAGACCCAAACAAATAGAAAAACACCCCATTCTTGTGGATTGGAAGACAATATTGTTAAAATGTCCATACTACCCAAAATAATCTACAGTTTTAATGCAATTCCTATCAAAATCTCAGAGACTTTTCTACAGAAATAGAAAAAGAAAACAATTCTACAATTCATATAGAACTACAAAATACTAGGAATAGACCAATCAATCCTGAGAAAGAATAAAGCTGGAGGTATCACACTTCTTGATTTCAAAATATTTTATGAAGCCATAGTAATCAAAACAGTATGGTACTGGCATTTAAAAAGCCATACAGCCCAATGGAACAGAATAGAGAACCCAGAAATAAATTCACATACATAGTCAATTGATCTTCAACAAGGGTGCCAAGAATATACCATGGATAGAGGACACTCTTATCTATCAATGCTGTTGGGAAAACTGGATATCCACATATAGAAGAATGAAATTGGACCCTTACTTTACACCATACACAAAACCAACTCAAAATGGTTTAAAGACTTAAACAGAAGACATGAGACTGTAAAACTTCTAGAAAAAAAGACATGGGAAAAAATCTTCATGACAGTGGTCTTGGCAATAATTTCATTGATATAACACCAAAAGCACAGGCAACAGGTGGGGGCTATATCCAACTAAAAAGCAAAGCAAAGGAATCTATCAATCACATAAACAGGCAACCGAGGGAGTGAGAGAAAATATCTGCAAACCATTATGTCCAATAAGGGTTAATCTCTAAAAATATTAATATGTAAAGAACTCGTACAACTCAATACCAAAAAAAAAAAAAGCATGATTTAAAAATGGGCTAGGCTGGGCGCGGTGGCTCACGCCTGTAATCCCAGCACTTTGGGAGGCCGAGGCGGGCGGATCACGAGGTCAGGAGATCGAGACCATCCTGGCTAACACGGTGAAACCCCGTCTCTACTAAAAATACAAAAAATTAGCCGGGCGTGGTAGCGGGCGCCTGTAGTCCCAGCTACTCGGGAGGCTGAGGCAGGAGAATGGCGTGAACCCGGGAGGCGGAGCTTGCAGTGAGCCGAGATCGCGCCACTGCACTCCAGCCTGGGCGACAGAGCGAGACTCCGTCTCAAAAAAAAAAAAAAAAAAAAAAAAAAAAAAAAAAAATGGGCCAAATACTTGAATAGCCATTTCTCCAAAGAAGACATACAAATGGCCAACAGATACATGAAAAGAGGTTCAGCACTAATCACTAGGGAAATGCAAATTTAAACCACAATGAGGTATCACCTTACATACCAGAAATGGGTATTATACAATTTTTTAAAAATAAATATTTGTGAGAATGTGGGGGATTTGGAACCCTTGCTTACTATTGGTGGGAATGCAAAATGGTACAGCTGCTATGAAAAACAATATAGAGGTTCCTCAAAAAATAAGAAATAGAACTACTACATTATTCATAATCTCATTTCTGAGTATATATTCAAAAGAATTGAAGTCCATATCTCAAAGAGATATAAGCACTTCCTTGTTCATTGCAGCACTATTCACGGTAGCTAAGATGTGGAAACAACCTAAACACCCATTGATGGATGAGTGGCTAAAGACAACGTGGTGTATGTGTATGATAGAATAGTACTCAGAGTTACAAAAAGGAAACTCTGCAATATGTGACAGGAATGGATGGACCTTGAGGACTTTATGCTAAGTAAAATAAGCTAGACACAGAAAGACAAATACTGCATGATCCCACTTATATGAGATATCTGAGTAGTCAAATTCATCAAAGCAAACACTGCAATGGTGGTTACTGGAAGCTAAGGTATATTAGTCAGGGTTCTCCAGAGGGACAAAAGTAACAGGATATATGTGTATATGAAAGGGAGTTTATTAGGGAGAGTTGGCTCACACAATCACAAGGCGAAGTCCCATGATAGGCCGTCTGAAAGGTGGGGAAGAAAGAAGCCAGTAGTGTCTCAGTTCAAAAGCCTCAAAAGCAGGGAAGCAGACAGTGCAGCCTTCAGTCTGTGGCTGAAGGCCTGAGACCCCCCAGCAAACCACTGGTGTAAGTCCCAGAGTCCAAAGGCCAAAGAACCTGAAGTCTTATGTCCAAAGGCAGGAAGCATCCAGCATGGGAGAAAGATGAAAGCCAGAAGACTCAGCAAGGCAGCTTATCCCACCTTCTTCCACCTATTCTTCTAGCCAGGCTGGCAGCCGAATGGATGGTGCCCACCCACACTGAAGATGTGTCTTCCTCTCCCTTTTCAATGACTTACATGTCGGTCTCCCCTGGCAACACCCTCACAGACACAAAGAGAAGCAGCACTTTACCAGCTATCTGGGGATACTTCAATCCAATTGAGTTGACACCTAATATTAACCATCATGTAAGAGAAGGGAAAATGGGGAGTTATTGATCAACATGCCTAAAGTATATATCCTCTCTCTCTCTCTCTAAATATATATATATATATATATATATATATATATATATATATATACTCTCTTTCCTGCCTATTCCCCTGAGTTCTTTCAGTATATTTAAATAATTTTTCATGCACACATATGTATAAAACATATTATGTGTTTTTTATTTACTATTATTTCCCCTGCTTCTTTTTTGAGACTGTTAATTTATAAAACTTTTAACATGTAATTATCCTTCTACTTACTTGAATTTACTAGTTTAAAGATAATGCATTTTATTCCCATTATTTTAAGGGCTACCTTTAAGTATTTTAGTCTGCATGTACAATTACATTCATGGTATTTAATAATTGCATTAAAGAAAATCAGCATATCCTGCCTGCTCCGGAAGATGAGGACCTTAGTAAACCCTCATTTCCTCACAAACTTTCCCTCAAAACATCCTCTCCTAGCATCTCTTTGAATATTTTCATGTCATTGTGATCTAGAGCAGGGGTCAGCAATGTTCCTGTAAAGGGCCAAACGAAAATATTTTGGGTTTCAAAGGCCATGTGACTTCTACTACAGCTATTCAACTCTGCTGTTGAAACATGAAAATAGCCAGAAACAATTGTAAAATGTATGAATGTGACTGTATTTCAGTGAAACTTTATTTAGTAAAGCAAAGAAAGCCAGATTTGGCCTGTGGCATACAGTTTATTGAACCCCTTATTTATGAATTTTGATTCAGGTATTTTTAATGTGAAAATAATAATTATGTTTATGATTATAATACATTTTTAGAATTGCCCTTAGTTTACTGATTTCTTCTTTCACCTCTGCTACTGAAATCCCATTTCTTTCACCTGGATTCATTAGCTTTTCGGTTTTTTTTTTCACTGAATGCATCATTTAGGATCAAGGACTCTGGGTGGTAAAATTTGTCATTTCTTTTATGATTTAAGATGTTTGTATTTTATCCTCCCTCTTAATTGATATTAAAGCTGGGTATAGAATTATAAATTGGTTGTTTTCATTGCAATAGACCATTGTATTAGGGAGTCTATTGCTGCTGCTAAGAAATCTGCTCAGTGTCACTTATTTGCAGGTAATCTAACTTTTCTCTCTGATAGTTTTAAAGATTTTCTATGACAGCCTACAAATTTCCTCATTCTCATTACGTCTAGGACTATATTGAAGTTTAGTTAATTTTTATATTTTACTTCTCTTGTTCAGCATTCAATGAGGCTACCCCCTACTGCCACATTATGAAGATTGATGTTTTTCCTTAATTCTGAAGAATTCTTAGCCATTATCTCCTGAAATATTTTTTCTCTCCCATTTTCTCTATATCTTTCTTCAAGGATGCCTCTCTGTTATGTAAGTGACACAAGTGTATGAATTGTCTAGGCCTGCCAGAGAATGGGTAGCTTAAACAACAAACATTTATTTTCTCACAGTTCTAGAGGCTACAAGTCTGAGATGAAGGTGTCAGCAGAGTTGGTTGCTTCGGAAGCCTTTCACGTTGGCTTGTTGATGGCCATCTTCTCCCTGCGCCTCATGGATATCTGTGTCTTAATTTCCTCTTCTTATGAGGACACGGAGCATATTGAACTAGGGCGTTTCCTAATGGCCTCATTTTAACTTTGATTTCCTCTTTATAGATGTTATCTTCAAATACAACCACTTTCTGAGGTACTGGGGGTTAGAACTTAAATTTGCAAATTTGAGATGGGGAGGATGCATGGGCATAGTCAGCCCCGACCGCAGGCGAGTGCCGAACCTGCCCCGCTGCCTGCCCCATGCCTTTCCCACTGCACGGATTTCATCTCCTATATCTGCACATTTACCATTGGCGATCCATAATGGCTTTCCTCCTGCTTTTCAGCATAGCTATTTATTTTTACTATTAAAGATGTTTTTGTATATCACAACGTATTTCTTTATTCACTCTGCTATGAATTAAAATCCATGATTTTATTTTTTCAAGGAACATACAATTTTTGTATCTTATTCATTACTTTTTAAATAAATGGATTTTAATGGCAGCTGCATTAGTTTCACAGGGCTACCATCATACACCACTACAAACTGGGTGGCTTAAAATAACGGAAATGTATTTTCTCACAGTTGCCAAGGCTAGAAGTCTAAAATCCAGGTGTTGGCAGGACCATTCTTCTCTGAGGTTCCAGGAAGAAATATTTCCTCACCATTTCCCAGTTTCTGCGGCTGCGGCCGTCCTTATCGTCCTTCCAGTCACACCTGCGTCGCTGCAGTCTCTGTCTCTGTCATCACTCGGCATTCTTTCCTCTGCGTGTGTCTGCATCCAAATTTCTCTCTTCTTATAAGGACATCAGTTATTGGATTAGGACCTACCCTAATCCAGTATAGTTATGTCTGCAAAGACCCTGTTTCCAAATAAAGTCATATACTGAGGTTCTGAGGTAGACAAATTTTGGGGAGAACTTTTCAACCCAGTACAGCTATCTAGCATTCTATACAATGGAGATGATTCATTTAATTGATTCATAAGCGCTGGAAATATAGGTTTCTTCCAGATTTTTTCCCTTCTATGAATAACATGACAGTAAACAACCTTGTATAAGGGACTTTGTGTATGTTACTGATTATTTCCTTAGGATAAACTTCTGGTGATGAAATTACGTGATTAATGCTGTTACTTTTAGGTTTTGTATCCATCTATATCTCTTGGCATTTGCACACCCATGACATACGTTTTGGTGCTTAATAGAAAAGTTTTTTTTTTCACTTTGACTAATCAAAAACACACACACACGCACGCACGCGCACACACACACACACAGATCTATTCGGTCCAGGGACCCATTTCTATTTTCAACATTAGCTGCTGAGTTACTCTCACACCCGCACTTCCTAATTATGTTGCCATTTTCCCAGGCTTCTGTCTGTGAATGGCACATACATGACCAAAGTCAAACAATTTGCAACAACCGTTCTGTGCAACACCAGGCCCACTTCTAGAGCCTTAGTTACCCGGACTGTCATCTCAGACCTAAGCTTTTCAGCTGCCTCCAATCCAACCGCAGAATGACAAGTGATCTTTCTAAAGGATAGATCAGATAGAATCTACCTCTGAATCGAACATTAAAATAAATAAAAGTAAAACATTACCCAATTCTCTCTCCAACTCCAAATGATTTTTCATTGTCCTTAAGATAAAAATCCATTTTATTAAACATAACTTTCAAGGCCTTTTATGACCTTGCCTCCCCCTGCCTGAGCAATATAATAGCTTTATGATATGAGCCATAACCATATCTGACTACTTACATTTCCCTATTGTGGAGACCTATCTAGTTGTCCCTTGAGCTCACTGTGTTTTCCACTTCCATAACAAATTCACCATCCCTCCACCTCTCTCCCGGATCCCCTGACCTTGTGACATGGTGACAAAAGGAGCAATAGGAGAACTATGTTTATTCAGTATGACTTTTATCCTATAGCACAGTTTAGAGGACCACAGGTACTTCCTGATCTGGGTTAGACCAATAACCTGATTTCTAAAAATTTGGAATCAGCTGATTGCAATGATGAGCGTGGCAACTCAGTTGCCGTTGGCATTGGTTAATTTTTCACCATGAGAACTGGGAAGCGATAAAAGCTTTTTCCCACTAGAGAGAAAAAGAAGGATTCAGTGAGGAGTAGAGGCAAGGGGTAGTGAGCAGGAGGACTGTCTGTGTCCTTACTGTACTCATGTTCCTGCTCCCAATGCATGATTGAGGCCACTCTGTTTCTGCCTGTAGAATCTATACTGTCATCCTATATCCTTATTTTAAAATTCTCCTTTTTGCATTAACTTATTCCAGTAGTCATTCTGCAGGAAAAAAAAACACCTAACTGATGTTGTTGCCGTATGCACCATGTTCTCTTTCTCCTTGGGTTCTGTGCATGCTGGTCTCTGTGCCTGGGATTCTGTCTTCATCCAATATCCTTCATCACTATCCCAGTTTCACTCCTGTACTACCTACTTATTTTTGCATCTCGACTTAGACATGGCTTTATTTTAGATCTTTTCTTGACATTTTAAGATTGGTTAGGTTTCTCCACTGTGCTTTTATAGCACTTGTTTTCAAACTCTGTGAAGACACCTCGCAGTGATAAACAGAAAATGCAGCATGATGTTCTGCCCAGCAGCACAAAAGCTCTTTGTGGGATTGTTTCACCCAAAATTATCACAATACCTGGAACAAAGTGGTCTCTCAACAGAAATTATTGTTGCAAATTGAATAACTCATTTGAGAAAGCTCACACATTTCCAAGTGACTGTATCTTAGATCTCATAATAATTTGGAACATTTTAACCCAGTAAGTTAGTCTATTAGTAAGTAGCATTTTCTAGCTGTCCACCTCTCTAGATGTACTGTTGGGGTGATTCAGGGCAAAACATGTATAAAAAGAGCTGTGCTGAAAGAGTAGAGCTGACAACAAGTAAGTATCCAAATGTCTTCCTTCTCTATGTTGTGCTCATAAAGCCAAACAAATTCAAACTTCAAGCCCTGCATTAGACGCTCTAGCTTCCTTAATTATACATACACAATGGTATGGTTTGAATTGGGACCAAAGATTTCATAAAAGATTAAACAGAAAAAGAAAAGAAAAGGTTTTTAGCTTCTTGCTCCAAATTCTTCACAATATTCTATCTTTATATTTCTCCTCTACCAGATATCACCTGCAGTGCCTAACATCATGCTTTGTAAATATTGGGGGCCTAATAGATGTTAATCAGACAGAGCCAAATGGGAGGTTTTTTTTATTTTGTTCTGTTTTTGAGACGGAGTCTCGCTCTGTCACCCAGGCTGGAGTGCAGTTGTGCAATCTCTACTCACTGCAACCTCCACCTCCTGGGTTCAAGCAATTCTCCTGCCACAGTCTCTCGAGTAGCTGGGACTGCAGGCGCCCACCACCATGCTTGGCTAATTTTTGTATTTTTAGTAGAGACAGGGTTTCACCATATTGGCCAGGCTAGTCTTGAACTCCTGACCTCAAGTGATCTGCCTGCCCCAGCCTCCCAAAATGCTGGGATTACAGGCTTGAGCCACCGTGCCCAGTCAGATGTTTAAAAATTAGAGTGGCTAAACAGGTCTAGGTAATATGATCAAAGAAATAAAAGCAGAAGACACATTGGTTTTCTATATATCTATAGAACTAAATGCAAAGAGAGCTTCTTGTAAGCATTGACAACTGTCAATCGCAGACTGGGGTGGTTTGAGGGCCACCAGAGAATTCTGTTTAGCTGTAGTCAATGTGAAGCCTGATACATGGTTGAGTCCACATAAGGGCCTGAGCAGGGGAGCCGCTGAGGTAGGAATCTGGGAGTGGACTTTGGAAATGCTGGTCCCTGTGGGTCCATTCATGCACTGGAGTCATGTGAAAGCTAACGTTCGGGAGAAGGTCAAATCTGAGTACATATGATTCCCAAATTAACATTCAAGTTCAATTACTAGCCAGAACTTGGTCCAGGTGTGGGGATTTCTGTGAAGTCACCAGCAGATTTTAAAGGCAAACAGCCCAAGTTGAGAAGGTAAGCATGAGCATTAGTGTTTGGAAATATTGGCCATATTGTAAAAGGGAACCATGGGTTAGAGTAGGATCTGGGAAGTAAAGGAGAAGATAACCTAGAGAGGTTCCCAGAGGCAGGAACATTTTTTGGGAGATGCCCATGTGATGCTTCCTATTTTTGTTTTTTAAGGGTGCAAGTCTGACAGATTGTAGAGATACCGTTAAGATTATTTAATAACAGAAGACTTTTACAGTTCTTAAAGCCCTTTCACTTACCTCTTCTTGTTGGACTGTCACCACAACATAACAAGATGAGATTTGCCATTGTTGTTCCCTTTTTACAGATGGGGAAACAGAAGTTCCACAATAATGACTGGCATTCCCAGGACCCTATTAATAAGATGAGGAGGCAAGAGTAGAATGTCTGTCTTTTGTCTCTGATTTACATGTTTTCTGTCTACCATACCCCGTTGACTTTGTCCAGTCTCCAGGACTGTAAAATCTACTGAGCTTTCCTAGCATGTTTAACACAGCATATAAAACACATCCACAGAGACCAGAATTGCTGCTTTTTTTTTAACACTGTAGAATGCATAATGCATGCACGCAGGGGAACACTCCCTCAGGAGCAGTGTAAATGAATGCCTTCACATCACATCATTTTGGAAGCCTACTTTCTAAGCGCCTGTCACACTCATTAGAGAACCTTAGGAGGTACAGGAGGATTACTTCCTCAGTATAATCAGTTTATGCGGAGCTCCAGAAATGGCAACCTCCACTAGTCAGTCAGTGAACAGTATTTACTGAGCCCTTCTTGCGTAAGAAAAACTATGGAGAGATTCAGAAGAAATAAGAGATGTGTTCTCTGATTGCTGAGAACTGACAATCTGGGAAGAATCACCAAAACTTGCCACTCTTGTAGAGTGATGTTAAAGTGTGCTGTTATGGAAGGAAGAGGTTAGGTCTCCCAGCCTGGCTCCAGTAGTCTCTGGACACTGTCAAGTGCCACCTCAGCGGGAGCTGTGTCTCTCACGCACTTCATTTCTTAAGATAATTGAGTAATAGAGGGAGAGTATCTTGGCTCTTGGAGACTTTATTGCTTAAAAACCAAGGGCCACAATGGCCAGGGTGACCGGGCCAAGAGAGCCCCAGACTCATGATCAATCGGGAGAGCAGGCGTCACTGAACCAGAACATCATCAACTTTCCACGTGATTTTTGTCAGATGGCTTCATGCTGCTCAGCCTCACTTTTCTCACCCATAAAAGGGACCAGTGAGTTGATGTTCTTTAGGTATGCAACGCTGAGGGTCCCCTTCTTCACATGGCAGTGGTTGACCAGTGTGTCGTCCAGGGCATGGCTATCTGGAATCAACAGCATTTTGGGGCAAAATCAGCATTTTGGAGGTAAATCTTGCAACATCTCCTCCACCTCCACCAAAAAAAGTTTCACTGATTAAAAAAATGCTGTCAGTGAAGTTTTTCTGTTTTTTTTTGTTGTTGTTTTTGTTGTTTTTTTAATAACGTAAAAGTGGACAATAATACATAAGTGCTTTCAAAGAAACTTGTAAAAATGGCTTCTGCAGATCCCATTCATAGAGGATATGTGGACACTGAAAGGAAATTTCTTCAGTCAAGTGAGTCTAATTATGGGAGGAAAAGGTGAAATAAAAAAATAGTTGAGGCAAAATTTGTATAACATAGAATTAACCAATTTAAAATGAACAATTAATTTAGTGACATTTAGTACATTCCCAGTGTTGGGTAACCAACACCTCTATCTGGTTGCAAAACATTTCCATCAGCCCGTCCAAAAGCCCATTCCC
The DNA here is from genome assembly GCF_029289425.2 of Pan paniscus. Taxonomy (NCBI): domain Eukaryota; kingdom Metazoa; phylum Chordata; class Mammalia; order Primates; family Hominidae; genus Pan; species Pan paniscus. Next base: position 133,249,291 of record NC_073258.2, on the reverse strand, counting down.
ATGAATGAGCTTCTCCCCAAAGAGAAGGTGAATTGTGCAAGAGTCAACAGCAACAAACCCAGAGACATTCGGGGAGAGGTAAGGCACCCAAATACAGAAACATATACACACCTCTTTCTCACTCACACTTATAGATGCAAATTTAACATGGAGTCTTTATACTCTAAGTATAACAGCACTGTCTTGTCCCACAGCATAACAGAGTGCTAATAAGCACACACTCTGAGGTCAAACTCCCTGGCTGCGGATCCTAAGTCCATTATTGACTGGCTGCATAAGCCTCATCTCTAGCATGAGGGTAATAACATGTATCTCAGGGGTGTTAACGATGGCTTAAAGTAATAATGTGCATAAGCATTTATCTTAATGAACAGAAAAAATTAGCTATGACCAACAAAAGGTGGACTGTGTGCCACTGAAGAGGAGAGGTAGATGTTTTCTCTATACTACTGAAAAGCAGCAAAGTGAATACAGAACGCAACAAGGTTTATGGAGTAACATTGCCTATTAATGTCTTACTGACCTCTATCTACACTTGCTGAGCTCAGTGTACGTTCAGAGATTCTAGAGGCATTTCCAGTGTATACATCAGTGTACATCACTGGTGGCATTTGAGCTTTGCCTGCTTTTTATTTTAATGTTAGCCAATTTGTTTAAATTTGCTCAGCCTGAGTCAAGTTATTAGCCCTATGATGAAATGCACCCCCAACCCAAAGGTCTCCCAGATAGCATCGTTCTGCTTGGATAACTTCCTGCCAGGACCCACCCATATCAAAAGTTCCTGCTGTGTAGGTCATGGTTTCCTTCCTCTCAGTCCTCTTTATTTCTCCCTCATATATCCTCAGGCACACTGGGGTATTAAACAGACAAGATAATCTTGAGATGTAACCTATATATAAATCAAAAATAGTATAGGCATGTAGTTCTGGCTTTGCCATCAGTTGCAGTTCTGCTTTATAATTCTAACCCAGAGCTTGTTTTTCATTGTTCTGGACTAGTAGAAAAGAAATTTCTTCAGTTTGGTACACAGATTCCCTCTTAGTCATAAAAATGTCAAGAGCCACTCTACTTGAAGCTACCCAAATGCCAACAAACGACTCCTCTGGGTTATAACCCTGATTTTTTCATACTAGACTTTTTTTTTTTCTGAGATCCCTACTTTCCAAATAGTGCTTTACAGGAGACCTATGTGCCTCTACTTTTTTAATCTATCATTTTTGTAGAAGCTTTAAGTAATTACAGATCTTGCTCTGAAAACACCAGTTTCTAGTGCTTCAGTTCTTTAATTTGGCGGGACCTGTGCTGCCAGGCCCTCATTTTGGAGTGCTAATCATCTGTTCTCAAACAAGAACACATATTACAACTCAAATACATTCCTCTCTGACTCTGCTCAGTCAGTGCTTTCAACTCATGCATGACTAGGGAGAAAGGAAATTTACTGCAAATTCCTTCAAGAATTATCTTTAACCCTGGAAGCCTTCAGTTCGGTCTAATACAAGTATGGCTCTTTTGTAACTCTCCTTCTGTCAAAGAATTGCTGAGAATGTGGCTGTACGGACACTAGGCTAGAGGCTCCACAGCCTAGAAAGTTCAATTGGAGAGGTGAATCTGCTGCAAACTGGATCATAATTTGGTTTAAACATTAATGTCAACACATGTATTTGGCTGCTCACAGGCCTGCTCTCCTGTGCCGTCGTTGTCCACTGAGTTACACGTGATGTTTAACAGTTATGTCTCTTTCTAAGTAAGCTCATCATTCAGAATTTAAATTCACAGAAATGATTAAGTATGACATGAATTCATTTTACAGTGTAGCCCTAAAGTTGAATGATTTTCACAGTGGATTGGAGCAGCAGCCATATGGTCCCCCAGCATTGTGTGCTAATGAATCTCAGCTACTGGCCAACAATAGGCATTTATTGAGGGCCTCTTGTCCCAGGCCCTGGACCAGGCCCTGAAAAGACCACACCTTCAAGGAGCCCACACTGAGTGGGGATGGCAGACAAACATGGCGTCAGGGGCACATGTGGGAGCAGAGCAGCTGATGAGTCAGTGGAGACAGGCAGGGGCCAACTGGAAAGAGTTTTATCATCCTAAAGAGCCTATAGAGGAGATGAGGACCCAGTAAAGGATTTTAAGAAGCACAACTTAATAGTGGCTTAGAAATAGGGCTTTCCCATCAATGTGGGAGATGGAGTAGAGGGATCTCAAGGCAGCAAGCCACGTAGCAGGTAGTTGGGGTAGTTCACTTAAGACAGAGTAAGAGCCCAAATGAAGATCATCATAGTGAAGATGAAGTGGAATGGGGACATACACGTCATCTCAGATAATGAATATTGTCAAGAAGTAGTGACCTTTTGAGTGTTGGTATTAAGTTAGGAGAAGTCTAAATTGACTTCCAAGTTTCAGATTTGAGTGAGAAGGGCCTGGAACCACAACAATTCTAAGAGATAACATCAGAAAAACTGTTCTAGACACTGGCTTATGCAAAGTCTTCATGACCAAGAACCCAAAGGCAAATGCAACAAAAACAAAGATAAATAGATAGGACTTCATTAAACGCAACAGCTTCTGCACAGCAAAAGAAATAATCAGCAAAGTTAACAGACAACCCACAGAGTGGGAGAAAATCTTCACAATGTATACATCTGACAAACAACTAACATCCAGAATGTACAAAGAACTGAAGAAAAAAACAATCCCATCAAAAAGTGGGCTAAGAACATGAATAGACAGTTCTCAAGGGAAGATATACAAATGGCCACCAAGCATATGGAAAAATGCTCCACGTCACTAACGATCAGGGAAATGTAAATCAAAACCACAATGTGACACCACCTTACTCCTGCAAGAATGGCCATTATCAAAAATCCTTTGTTCTCACTCATAAATGGGAGCTAAACTATGAGAAAACAAAGATGTGTGAATGATACGATGGACTTTGGGGACTTGTGGGAAAGGGTGGTGTCCAGGTGAGGAATAAAAGACTACACATTGGGTACTGTGCACACTGCTTGGGTGATGGATGCACCAAAATCTCAGAAATGATCACTAAAGAACTTGTTCATATAACCAAACATCACCTGTTACCCAAAAACATATTGAAATAAAAAGTAATTTTTAAAAATAAGTAATTAGATATTGGGGTGTGTGGAAAACTATTAGATTTTGATTTTTGATATTACTAAGAATTTGATATAACTGTGAGACCTGTAACTTTATAGACAAATGGAAAAAGATAACCAAGTCCTGAAAGTTGCATGTGTGGAGTCACAATTACTGACCCCAAGTCATGGTAGAGATTTCTATTACCTAGGGAATGGCAAAAAGGGAAGATCTGAGAACAATGGTAATATTGGCGTTGACATTTTAACATTTCCCACAATAGGCACATACAAAGTATCAATTGATTCAAATCTATATTTTATACATGCATAATTTGTGGGAAATGACTAAGTTCACATAAATTTTTTACTCACATAGAGTGAGGCTATAGATAAATTATAGCTTTTATATAAAGTGAGGGATACTTGTAAAATAGCTTCTGCCAATTCTTTCCTGAAGCTTCAAAGCCTCTTAAATGGCTCCAATCAAAGGTCACAGTCTGGTTTTAAAACCAGGAGGCATATGCTGTCTTCTGTGGGTTTTAGCACAAACTTCAGAGCTGCAGCCAAGGACGAGAGTAGCACTAGGAGGAACAGGACATTTATCCCTCCAGGTGGTCATATATTGTTGTTTTCTTTTCGTCTTATCTTCTTGAAATAATCTCTTCTCTCTTTACGAGTTGACACATGGGGTGAAGTTTCCCTCATGTGTTAATGTAATCTCTGAAGGAGTAGAGTTCCCTTTCATTCCATTTTTATTAATTTGTTTCTCATAATTCCAGTGATGTGTTTGGGGTGGAAAAAATTGAAGAGAGAAAAGAAAAAGAAGTACTAATAAAAAGCAGAATGCCCCCCAGCGGCAAGCTGGTGGCGTCCAGAGGTTGCAGATAATGGATTAGCTTTTACCTATTTCCATAGCAACAGCTTAGCTGCTCTTAAACACTTCTTTAAAAGCTTCTGATAAATGTATCCTGTGACCCTGAAAACTTTTCCATCTCCCTCCTGACTTCTTTCATCTTCCACCCCTCCTTTTCCATTTTGCCCCACAAAAACATCAATTATTACCCATAACCTTGTAGCATTTGCTTGGCTTTCTGCAGACCTGCTTCCTTTAAGGGCCCAAGATAGATTTGACAGTGGGAGACCGAGAATGCTGCATGCTCTCCTTCCTCCCTTTGGCTCCTCTCTCCCTCTCTTTCCCCTCCCCTTCTTGCTTCTCTCTCCCTCTCACTCTTTTCTTCTTTGTCCTTTTTCTCTCTCCCCTTGCCTCTTTCTTATTTTTTTTTAGTTTGTTCTTTCTCCCATTTCTCAAACTAAATATACATGGAAGTCATCATTCTATGGATCACTGATTGGAACTGAATTGACAATTCCCAATCAAATAGTTGAAAATATTAATTGAGCACTTGCTGGTGGTCAGCCATGAGCTGTGCTCTGGTTGGGATGGGGGCACGTGAATGGAATAACATCAAGAGTCTAGAAGAGTGCCCTTGCCCATATCACCCACATAGAAATCAAGACTCTGGCTGAAAAAATTGAACAGTCAACAATTATGCAATCATCAACAGAATCAGGGTAAAGAATAGGTTAGGATTGTAAAGATGGGACTTTTGTTCCTGGCAGCCACTACTATGCCATTTAGAATGATCACTTATGGTTAGATCAGCTGTATTTGTATTTTAGTCTGTTAAATGAGGAGGATACAATCATAAAAGAGGTATTATGAGAATACAAAACTCAAACAGGGTGGTTCATATAGATGAACTTGTATTCCACAGAGGTAAACTTGTTGTTCTTGTTACTGGCTTAATATCCACAAGAAGACAAAGACGAAGACGAAGAAGAAGAAGAGAAGAAGAAAACGGGGGGGGGAGGAGGGGAGGAGGAGGAATGGAGGAGGACGGGATGTGGAGGATGAGTAGGGGAAGAGGAGGGGAGGAGGGGAGGAGGAGGAGGGGAGGAGGGGAAGAGGAGGAGGAGGAGGGGAGGAGGGGAAGAGGAGGAGGGGGAGAGGGGAGGAGGGGAAGAGGGGGAGGAGGGGGAGAGGAGGAGGAGGGGGAAGAGGAGGAGGACGGGATGTGGAGGATGAGTAGGGGAAGAGGAGGGGAGGAGGGGAGGAGGAGGGGGAGGAGGGGAAGAGGAGGAGGAGGAGGGGAGGAGGGGAGGAGGAGGAGGGGGAAGAGGAGGAGGGGAGAAGAGGAAGAGGAAGAAGGTGAAGAGGAGTAGGAGGAAGAGGAAGAAGAAGAAGAAGAAAAAGAGGAAGAAGAAAAAGGAAAAGAGGAAGAAGAAGAAATCAGAATTTTTATGGAGAAGGGGAAAACTGAAGCTGGGTATGAAGAGATGAAGGTCTAAATATAGGAAAGGGAGAAAGAACTCTCCTATCAGGGAAGATGAAAGAGGCTGGTACCCACTCTTCAATGCATCTCCTCTAACTACTCACATGCCCTACACATAGTAGTGACTAAGTAACACCGCATGTGTATGTGTGAGCATGTGTGTTTTCCTTTTTGTCTCATTTGTTCCACCTGATAGAAGACATTGTTTTTTCAAAAGATGAGTAAGAGAAGATTTTAAAATAAATTAAAGCACATTATCTATAAATATCTCTAAAAGACCACAATGTTGCATCTTCTGCAGAGCCTTTTCTGACTCTCCTGGTGCCCATCCACCCCTGCTATTTTGCCCATCACCCTGTGTGTACTTATCACCTTCTCATGCAGATACTGCAACTCAATGCAGGTGTTGAACCTTATTCGTCTTTATTACTTCAGTGCCTGGCAAAGTGCCTAGAATATAGGGAAGTGCTCAGGTACTGTTTTTTGAATAAAGACACAATTTAATGAGTGTCATGAATCAGGCAATGTTAACTAAGAAAGCTTTCTTGAAGAGGTGAACTTTGGAATGGATTATTAATAAAGGAAAGGATGGGATTCAAATAGGCATGGGAGCCATGGCCCTTCATTGGACAGCCCACTAAAGATGTCATGGTAGCCCAGGCATCCTCAAGCATCCCATTTTCCAGAGCAGGGGGGTTGGGCACCAGGGACAGCATCTTGTGACAAGACTTCACCGACAGAGTGAGGCTTCTCCCTTTCCAACTGCAGGGTTAATCAAGGAAGAAAGAAAACCAAGTCGTAATATTCTAATTCTCAACTGAGCGAACAGAAATACCTCTTTCACTTATTTCTAAGGGACGTGATACCTCTGACTCCCTCTATGACTGAGGAGAAAGGACCTTGGAATCCACCACTGTCAATCGGCTCTGGGTACAGAATCTAAATTGGTTTCTGGCTCCCACGGACATAATCTGGCACTTTCCCTGAGCACTGTATTTAATAACAACAGTTGCAAAGGCAATAAAAGAGGTAAAAAATGGTATTGTTATTTTATTATTACTTTGTCTCCATTCTTTTCATAGATACCCAGTCAACTAGGGTAAGAATAAGATTTTTTTCTTGTAATATCCTGCTCCATAAAAGCAATTTCACACATAAAATTGGAAACTCATTTTCAGCCAGGAACACAGGCCTAAGTACACACATATTTTGTGAGAAAGAGTCAGAACTCTCTTCCTCATGGGTTTCAAAATGGTAAAATTCCAGGTTCAGGGTACTTTGGAAGACAAAGTGGAGTTTAATATCCGCCTAGGAGAGTCCAGGCCCAACTAGAGTCACACTTCTCTTTTCCTGCAGTACTTGGTGCAGGTAAGTGTAATATCAGGAGTAGGTTTGGAGAGGAAGTGGAGGCTATAACAGCCATCATATAGCAGAGGTTACAGTGTGCACCAGGCCAGCCGAGGGTGAGTGTTCTGGAAGGAGAAAGTGGCAGCCTCTCTGACCTCCTCTTAATGCAGTGGGAAACGTATGCTATGAACTTCAAGTCGTTTGCATGAATTGGAAGACCTGTTTCACTCTCACATTCCTAGGAAGTTTCTGCAAGCTTCCAGAAGCTACTTGATGAGCTGAGATTCCACACACTCTCCTGTTTGTGTGACCTTGGGAAAGCGTCTTCTCTCTGGACCCCAATTTCCTCATTTGTAGGATGAGGAAGTTGTGTCATGAGGCAAATTCTAACATCTCTTGTAGCTCTAAAATTTTATGATTCCATAATTAGAAGCAAACACCCTGAATGTTTTGAAGATCTTTAGGTACGCTTGCCATTCCAGGAGAAAAAAATCAAGTAAGATAGACCCTTGTTTCTTATAAATGATCTTAAGTTCATCTTAGAATTAATATGTTCTGGTTCCCTTACTATAGAGAACAACAATTTTTGGTCAGGCACAGTGGCTCACACTTGTGATCCCAACACTTTGGGAGGCCAAGGCAGGAGGATTGCTTGAGCCCAGAAGTTTGAGACCAGCCTGGGCAACACAGCAATATCCTATCTCTACAAAATTTTTTTTTCTAAATTAGCTGGGTGTGTTCGTGCACACCTGTAGACGCAGCTACTTCAGAGGCTGAGGCAGGAGGATTACTTGAGCCCAGGAGGTTGAGGCTGCAGTGGGCCATGATCACACCACTTCACTCCAGCCTAGGTGACAGAAGGAGACCCTGTCTCAAAAAAAAAAATCCAAAATTTTTATTGAAACAAGAAACGTTTTGATATAATCCTTTGAAGTTCTTTGTACTCTCTTTGTAAAGAGATCATCCTTTGTTGATCTCACTTCACAAGTGCTCTGTGACCTTACACACAGGTACAGAGTTCATGTTAAGATCACAAAAGCCATTATTTGTTCAGACCAGTGCTACATGGGCCCAGAATTCTGATTAACAGTGAGCAAAATGGATGAGGGGGGCACGGTTGCTCACTATCTCATCCTCAGAAGTCTACGCGCCTTCATTCGTCCCCTCCTTTCTTCAGACTTGAGGGTTTGTCAAGCCATTCCAGAGACTGAAAAATCTCTGAAAATGAATCTAAATTAATTTAGATTGGCTGGTTCCCCTTTGATATGGTTTGGCTATGACCCCACCCAAATCTCATCTTGAATTGTAGCTCCCATAATTCCCACGTGTTGTGGGAGGGACCTGGTGGGAGATAATTGAATTATGGGAACAGTTTCTCCCATATTGTTTTTGTGGTAGTGAATAAGTCTCATGGGATCTGATGGTTTTATAAGGAGAAACCCCTTTCACTTGGTTCTCATTCTCTCTCATCTGCTTCCATGTTCTCATTCTCTCTTGCCTGCTGCCGTGTAAGATGTGCCTTTTCCTACTGCCATGATTGTGAGGCCTCCCCAGCCACGTGGAACTGAGTCCATTAAACCTCTTTTTCTTTATAAATCACCCAGTCTTGAGTCTGTCTTTATCAACAGCATGAAACAGACGAATACACCCTTAATCAAAAAAATTCATGTTTCTCTCTAGGAAATCTAACAGACTTATCAGACATGATTTTCCCTTGTGGTTGCAGCATCCTTCCCCTACTGTCTCAGAGGGAATCATGCTGGTCTTCATCATGCAGTGCTCCCGCCATTTTCCCATGGATCTCTTGACATTATGGACTCTCTAAGTGTGCATCCTAAGGACTTTTTAGGATAGTGTTCTCATCAGAGAAAATGCCTCAAACAGAAAGTTTCAGAAACTCTAAGTCTCAGATCTAGGTCTATCTAACCATAGAGCTAATGAAAAAAAAAAAAAAAAAAAAAAAAAAAAAAAAAAAAAAAAAACTTTACCCCATTCCCATGGCTTTTATTTACTTTTTATTTTCAGTGGATGCTATTTGCAATGAAAGAAAAGCTCTGTGAGTTAATAACATAAACACATGGAAAGAACCTTCATAGGGTCCTCCTTTGTATTAGGCAAACTCCTAAGCTAAGGCTCAGAACATTGGAAAGCCTAGTGAATTGCAAACCTCAATGTGAGAGTGAAAGCTCTGGCCTGGTAGACTGGAGACAGGGCACCATGAGCTGAGACACCCCAGCAGGTGGGGTGGTACCTGCAGAGCTGAGAATGTCCCCACTGTCCTCAGCAAAGCTCATCCAGGCCAACTTGTTTTGTGACCAGTCATGGCTCTTCTGACAAAGGGAAGATTTACAAGTGTGTCCCTGATGCTCAGCAGCTAGCTGGCTTCTGAATGCTTTGGCAAAAACTTGCTGGAAATGTTTTCATTTTCTCCTGCCCTGAGACCCATTCTGTCCCTGACAGACTTTGATTTGACACAGTGTAGAAGGGCAAATACCAGATTTGTGCCAGGGGCTGAGGCCTTTAGGGCGATGTGGGAGCCAACTAAAGATTTTGTAGTTTTGGCCTACAGTCTGCACTCAAATTAAAACCAGATAAACTTTATAAACACAGTTTGATGGCTGTGGAACAGCAGACTGACATGGGGTGAAGGAAATCGGAATTTGCCTGATAATTTGTCTGTCAGAGTGGAAGAGGGGAGCAGTTTCATCCTCACGTTTAATGATCTAAATCTCAGGTCCCAGAGTGTTCTCCTTTGCTCTAACTTCTGCAGGCGTCAGGAATTTCCAGGCAGGCAGAGCATTTCCCAGAAAGGTCCCTGGCAGGCAGGCTTTCCACTGGCCAGCTCCCCATCACTCCTGGGGTTCAGCAAAGATGATAAAGGGCACAAAATTGGGAGAGAAGGGAAGGAGGCTTTGGCTCATGGTTTCCAAATTAATATCTTTTCTCTTCTCATTTTGTATTCAAAACCAAACACAGTAGATCCAATTCAGCTTCAGGCACTTTCATCTGTGAAGTCAGATTGGCAGAGTTTGGGAAGGGAGAATATGGGGGAATCTGGGGAAAACGTACAGGAATGCATTATTCATTCCACATTATCAGATAATGAGATGTTCCGAATGAGTGAATATTCTAGATAACTGAATCTTCCTTTCTAAACATTCAAACTTCCTCTACATTTTAGAATATATTTATGTATTTTGTTAAAAGTGTGTTATAAGCATCTCTGCCTAGAATACCTGATTATAATTAGCCATATCTTGCCTACTTATCCTATTTTAAAGAGAAATTAATTTTATTTCTGTGCCTCACAGAGATGCACTCAGCTATGCCCTTCTGTGGCCCAGCAGTTCCAAGCTCTTTCTCCTGGTGTGCATGCACACTCTTCCTTGTGGGGGTCACTTGTCGGTACACTGGGGCTTATAGCACACTCTCCCTTTCTTTTTCTAATCTTTTGCACACACCGACTTAGGAGTAAATGGCTGTCTCCAGGGAAAGGCAAACAGCCATGCCTATTAAATCAGCAACTTTATTTCCTACATGATTCTAAGTCCACCATTCAGTTCTGATCCATAAGCCATGATCCATCTGTTAAGTGAAGATGCTGTGCTTGGTACCTGGGATTCTAAAAAGTGCCCTTGAGTGGTTATCCCCCATTATGGGAGATGACTGATGCTTCCCATTTATCAGGGGGTAAAGACCGTAAGTTGAATTCATTGTGTGAAGCACATCAATAGCGGAAAGCACAGGGTGGAGAAGAATAGTGTTTAAGATGGCTGTGCGTAGTGGCTCATGACTGTAATCCCAGCACTTTGGGAGGCCGAGGTGGGTGGATCATGGGGTCAGGAGATCGAGACCATCCTGGCTAACACTGTGAAACACCGTCTCTACTAAAAATACAAAAAATTAGCCAGGCATGGTGGCGGGCACCTGTAGTCCCAGTTACTCGGGAGGCTGAGGCAGGAGAATGGTGTGAACTGGGAGGCGGAGCTTGCAGTGAGCCAAGATCGTGCCACTGCACTCCAGCCTGGGTGACAGAGCGAGACTCCACTCCATCTCAAAAACAAAAACAGAAACAAAAACAAAAACAAAAAAAACAAAAAACAAAAAAGAATAGTGTTTAATTTAGTTTGACTAGAGAAGGTCCAAGAGGCTTTAGACATGAAACGATACCTAAAACAGGTTTAACAGGATGAATAGGAGTTTCCTAAGTGGAAAGAAAGTAGATAAATATGTTCTAGACACAGGGAATAATAGCTATGTCCATAAGTTTAGGAATACTAAAGGTTATCTCCATATGTCTCTGAGAAATAAACACATGCGTTGGGTGATGGCATTATTTGTTGCCTTCAAAAAACGTCAAACAAAACAAACAAACAACTACAACAGAACTTCTTGTTTTGTGAAAATAAAAGCAAGTGATTCAAGTTGCTACTCAGTACCAACCTACAGATAAATATGGGGAACACTGGAGAAGGAAAGAGGGATCAACTCCATAAAGGAAGAACATTTTCACTTTTCAGTGTCCTGTTTCCTTCTCCGGTGGCAAAGTCTGTCACATGAATGGGGGAGAGGTCTCATGTAATGTCTTACCAGTCTTAACAAGGGTGCACCTTGCTGCTTACTTTATTTATTGATTTATTTTAATAAAGTGGTTTTCAAAAGGTGGTTCCCAAAACGACAGCATCAGCATTACTTGGGAACATAGAAATGGAAATAACCAGGCCCCACTAAAAACCTACTAAAGTTAGAAACTGAGGCAGGGCCTTGTAATCTGTTTTTACAGCTCTTCTGGTGACTGAGAAGCTCACTCACATTTGCGAACCAGTGCTCTGACAACATAGAGAATGGGACCCAGACTCAGATGGAAACCCTGAAAAATCAAAATCGGAATTGAGGGGAGCACAGACAAAGATATTTGTTGCCACTCTGTAACTGCCCAATGGGTTCCCCTTGCCCACTGCCTAGACAGAGCCAATTTATCAAGACAGGGGAATTGCAAGAGAGAAAGAGTAATTCACGCAGAGCTGGCTGTGCAGGAAACCAGAGTTTTATTATTACTCAAATCGGTCTCCTCAGGCATTCAGGGATCAGAGTTTTTAAGGATAATTTGGTGGGTGGGAGAAGGCCAGTGAGTTGAGAGTGCTGATAAATTGTGTCGAAGATGAAATCATAGGGAATTAAAACTGTCTTCTTGCGCTGAGTCAGTTCCTGGGTGGAGGGGCTTCAAGATCAGATGAGCCAGCTAATCAAACTGGGTGGTGCCAGCTGATCCATCAAATGCAGGGTCTGCAAAACATCTAAAGCACTGATCTTAAGAGCAGTTTAGGGAGGGTCAGAATCTTGTAGCCTCCAGCCGTGAGACTCCTAAACCATAATTTCTAATCTTGTGGCTAATTTGTTAGTGCTACAAAGGCAGTCTAGTCCCCAGGCAAGAAAGGGATTTGCCCTGGGAAAGGCCTGTTATCATCTTTGTTTTCAACTATAAATTAGCCCCTCCCCAAGTTAGTTCAGCCTATGCCCAGGCATGAACAAGGACAGCTTGGAGGTTAGAAGCCAGATGGAGTTGCTTAGGTTAGATCTCTTTCACTGTCTCAATTACAATTTTGCAATGGCGGTTTCAACTCCACCCTATTCTAGCGTACATGGTCTGGCTGACCAATCACATCAGGGCACAGACAGCTTCTTAGTGTTGCTGGGGTGGCCCTTGGTTCTGAAAGTTCAAGACAGGGGAATTGCAATAGAGAAAGAGTAACTCACACAGAACTCTATTTTGTGCTGCACTGAGAAAGGGCCCATCTCTCTGGAAGCCTCAGGGTAAGGTGCTTCCAGGAAACAAACATGGAAATTCAGCGGTGCTTTACTGATTTGTAAATGAGCCAGATTCACTGCATGATAGCCCAGGAGTTCCTCCATTGGTCCATTTCCTTCCCACCCAAAGTCTAAATCAAAAAATAAATTTTAACTAGAAGGTAGCAGAATTCAGGCAAAGGGGACATCATGGTCCTGTTCAAATGTTTCCTGGCATGCACATATTATGGCATAATCCACCCAGTTCACAAATATTCTTTCTGCCATAGAAACCAGGCAGGTGGAGTGTAGAGTTGGGGACTCAGGTTCCTCTGGCAGTAGTGGGTGAAAACCGTCCCTTCCTCTTCTCAGACACATGCTCTGTGCTTCCAGATAGATTCCCTGCTAACAGACTGAGTCAGGCTTTATTAGAGATGCCCTCTTAGGCCATTCTTGTGTTGCTATAAAGAAATGCCTGAGACTTGGTAATTTATAAAGAAAAGAAGTTTAGTTGGTTGATGGTTCTGCAGGCTGTGCAGGGAGTATGGCATTGACATTGCTTGCTTTTTGGGGAGGCCTCAGAGAGCTTTTACTCATGGGGGAAGGCAAAGCCCGAGCACTTCATATGGCCAGAGCAGGAGCAAGAGAGAGACAGAGAGAGTCACAAACTTTTGTACAACCAGATCTCGTGAGAACTCACTCACTATCATGAGGACAGCACTGAGGGGATGGTGCTAAACCATTCATGAGAAATCCACCCCCATGATCCAGTCACCGCCCACCAGGCCCCACCTCCAACACTGGGGATTACAATTCAACATGAGATTTGGGCAGGGACAAATATATACACTATTATCACCCCCTTAATGTCACAGATTACATTAGCTTCAGATCTTAATTGTTCCTAGGAGCCATTTGTGTGTATAAGGTGAGTTTGTGTTTATATGATCTCAGCTGTCATGTTACCAGAAAGAGTTCCCTATCCAAACCCCAAGGGAGGGTTCTTGGACCTCATGCAAGAAAGAATTCAGGGCAAGTACACAGAGTAAAGTGAAAGTGAAGCAGCTATGTTGTCTGGGGTATATACTCTGGGGTTTGTTATCGAGCACCAGGAAAATGTAGGACACGGACACACAGGAGGCACTTAGGAGAAGGGGGTCTCTGAGCTGAAAGGGCCAGCAGGTGGCTAATGTGCCAAATTTTATAGTCAGGTTTGAGGAGGTGGGCTCTGATTTACATAGGACTCACAGACTGGTTCCTTCAGGTATGATGTTTATATAGCACATGGGGAAGGCTGGTCACTCCACCCTAATCTTATTATGCAAATAGGTTTTCCAGTTAATTGGCGCCATCTTGTCTGCTTCTTATAGTACACGTGGCTGATCAAAGAGAAGGGCCGCATTCACGCGTGCAAGCTCCCAGCTTGCTTGTCTATGTCTGTAGCTCGACTTTACAGGCTACTCTTTGTTAGAAAATGATTTGGGGCTGCTTTTCATGAAAAAGAAAAGCCTTCCCAAGGACTCCCATACCCTCGCTATCTGCCTAAGTGATTTCTTCTTAACTCCTGTATCAAAAGTAAGTGTATTACGAATGTAAAGGAATAAAAGAGTGACCACTCCATTGGCAGAGCAGCAGCATGGGATGCTTGACTGAATATACTTATGGTTATTTCTTGATTATATGCTAAAGAAGGGGTGGATTATTCATGAGTTTTCTTAAAAAGTGGTGAGGATTTCCTGGAACTGAGGGTTCCTCCCCCTTTTAGACCACATAGGGTAACTTCCTGACATTGCCATAGCATTTGTAAATTACCAAGGCGCTGGCCAGAGTGTCTTTAAGTATGCTAATGCATTATAATTAGTGTATAATGAGCAGTGAGGGTGATCAGAGGTCACTTTCTTCGCCATCTTGGTTTTGATGAGTTTTGGCCAGCGTCTTTACCACATCCTGTTTTATCGGCGGGATCTTTATGAACTGTGTCAGGACCTCTTATCTCATCCTGTGTCTAAGAACGCCCAACCTCCTGGGAATGCAGCCCAGCAGGTCTCAACCACATTTTACCCAGCCCATGTCCAAGATGGAGTCACTGTGGTTCCAATCTTCTGACAATCCTGGGTGGCATTTATTGATCAAGTTCATGGGAGTGAGGATAATATTGTCCCTTTGTATACAATTTACATATATTTTACAATATGTCTGTATTCCAGTTGCATTAACCATTACATGGAGCAGAGGGTTGAAGATGGAGAAAGGAAAAGGAAAGAAAAGGAGAAAGTGACGTGGTCACAGACATGTCAAGGAGGCACCTATCTGTCACCGTGAGAGTTGGTTACAGGCTTTAGCTTGAATTTAACTTGAGTCCAGCCTTCAAGTAGTTCACCTGGTTTTTGGGAGTTAGGTGTCTCTCCAAAACCGGGAGATGCCCTGCTGTCTCTTCACTTTTTAACATTTAATGGGGTAGAGGAGAGCTTATTCCTCGCTGGCTCTGCTCTGTTGCCATTGTGCTAATATTGTTATTTTATACGACAGTGTTAACACCTGCTTGTTGTCTTATCTAACTTTTAAATGCCATTTAATTGAGAGGGAAATGAGCAGATGAATGAAAGTGAGCTGTGGTGGAAAAGAGTAACACCCCAGCCCTAGGCCCATCCTCCCAGGGCCAGGAGGGTCACCATTATCTCCATTCTTCTTTGTTCTGGGGCAGATATAGGGGGGCAGGTGCCAGGGAGAACATGAATTCTGTACACATTTCTAAGCTAGGGCAAATTCTTCAAAATTTCCACTTTCCTTTCTGCCCTACTTCCTTTAGAGCCTACTTTCTTCTTCTAGTCTTTTTAGTCCCATTATCCTTTTACTCTCTGCACCCTGCCCACCAAGCTCCTATGCCTTCCCCAGGTAAGCTTGGCTGGCTCATAAGTCTTGATCAGTGTTGGAGAGGGAAAGATGGTTTAACCATTCTGAGTCTCCACAGGCACACACAGCCCATTTATAATTTAAACTCTCTTGCTTTGAATCCTCCCAAATGCTGTTTCTGCTTCAGGCACTCTCCATAGTACAGTGTCTAACTATAATGAGTTTTCATCACCTTCAGAAGGACCACAGTAGGCACCAGGTCTAAGCTCTCATTTTTACACCCTTAGGAGCAGTGAAATCCATTGGGAATTAATCTTGCATTGTTGGAGAGCTCCTTTGGGTCTCTCTCCTTCACTTTCCACCAATGCACGCTGCTTGACACTGTCACCAGTAATGCATGTATTCAAGGATAAACATGGTGTCACGTTCAGAGAGATGGCAAGTGGCAGACAACATTCTTGATGGAGACTTTTTTTTCCCCTCCACCCCCTTGATGGAGATGTTAACTTACCCACTTCAAAAAAGTTAGGAGATACCTAATTTAAGGACTAAAAGAAAAAAATAACTTCCAATAAAATGAGTGGTACGCTAGCATGCTGGCCTTCTTCAAAGATAATAAATCTGATGAGGGCTTTGCCACTATACTTGGAGTGAGATTTGTAAGTTCTCTAGAAGTAGCACATTGCTGTCTATTGGATTTGGAACCTGGCTGTTCACTTTTCCAGACTCTCTGCCTCTACCCTTTCTAAAAATCTAGTCATAGCCTTCTTCTCCTCCTACTTTAACTTGCCTAAAGCTCCACCAACGGTCTTCAGCATGGGTCTGCTCTTCCCTTTCTCCAAGATGCCTGCATGCCATTTACTCTTGACTCGCCCACCCTCTTTGTCTTAGGGATAGACAAATGAATAGTTGAGAAACAATGAATGCCTATGCCTCAAGGTCAGCTTTCTCACCCCACTTTTCTGCCTTGACTTATGGCATCTCCCCCAGTTAAACTGTAGAATTTCCCAGCACTTTTCAAAGAGGGAAGAAGGTATTTCATCAATTTTAATTCAAATAAAGTGAGCGCCTGCTTCCCCACTGAGTATGTGCCAAGCATGGTTTTTGCCCTTGTCATCTTGCTGTGTCCCAAAAGCCTTTGACATTTTCTCTGGTGACATATTTTTAAAGTGGCCTTTATGTTTGCACCCAAGTTTATGAGAAGTGCCAGTCCACAGATGTGTTTGTTTGCAGAGACTAATTATTAGGCTGACTCTTTTGAAATAATTGTTCTCTGTCTACAGCAGTGGAAGGTAGGGCCACACAGGCTTTCCTTTCCCTAATGTGTCCCATCTGTGAGGCAGCAGAGAGCACCTGCGGAAATATGCAATGTGCAGTGTATGAGAGCAGTCATATTTGAGCACTGTCCACCCGCCACCACCCCCGGCACTGTGCTTACTGCTTTATATGTACTGACTCATTTAATCCTCACAACAGTCCTACTTTGTAGGAACTAATTATATGCCTATGTTATAGATGCAAAAAAGTGAAGTACGAATAGCTTAAGAAACTCTCCAAGGTCACACAGCTGGGAAATAAATGGTAGAGCCAGGAAACAGACCTGGCTCTCTCTCTCCAGAGGCCAGACTCTAAACAAAAGAGTAAATGAACTTTAATTGACATATGTGGAAAGATGATTTACTAAAAAGGATGTTGGATCATACATTCTCACTCATAAGTGGGAGCTAAGCTATGAGGACGCAAAGGCATAAGAATAATACAATGGACTTTGGGGACACGGGGGAAAGGATGGGAGAAGGGTGAAGGATAAAAGACTACACATTGGGTGCAGTGTATACTACTTAGGTGATGGGTACACCAGAATCTCAGAAGTCACTAAAGAACTTATTCATGTAACCAAACACCACCTGTTCCCCCCCAAAACCTATGGAAATTAAAAAATAGAAATAAATAAATAAACACTTTTTAAAGGGATGTTGGGAAGTCTGGCAAGCCCAGCAACTTCTCACTGGGAAGTCCCTGGGCAAAAGACATAAACAGAGAGTTCACCGAAGACAGTAGGAATTACCCTCACAAAGGTGACATGATGTAATCAAAACCATGCAGAAATACCATTTCTCACTTATTGAATTGGAAAACGTTTAAAAATTTAGTTATATAAGCTTCTGAGAAGACTTCTGGGGAAACAGGTTATCTCACAGGTTTTTAGTGGATTGGAACAATGGTAAGACCCTCATGAAAGGAAATCTATCAGCAATCATCAAAATACAGACAGATGCATTTACATTTTAAGCCAGTACTTATTCTATGTCTCTATAGCAAATACACACTTTACAAGTCTTGTGGGAAATTGTAATAGCAAAATGTTGAATATTGAAATCAACTCACATTCTGTGGATAGGGCACTAGTTAGATAAACTATGATACATTTATGCCAAGGAATACTACACAGCTCTGAAAAATGTATAAGGTATATTTCTTTAAATATGAGAACAACAGTATATATACTCTGCTACCTTTGTCTTAGGAAGGATGATGATAATATATTTTCTTATTTGCTTGTTTTACCTAAGTACACATTGGATGGATAAACAAAATACAAAGTTGTACAAATCTGTAGGAATAAAGGGATGGAAATGATAAAGTTAGGAGTAAAATTTTTCTGAATATATTTTTGAAAGTAGATTGGTGTTTGAATTATGTTAATGTATCAACTTTTGAAAAGATTAAATTAAATAATTTGAAAACAAGATATTATGTAGCTTGCAGAATTGTGGGGAAGGCTGAGTACCTGATTATAGCAAGTCTCCTATTTACTGGGAAAGAGAAAAATATTTCGCTATGCAAAAATAAATGTTCTCCATCAAACCTGTCACCATATGCCCCAGATACTCTGATACCAGGCTATGAAAGTAAACTTGGTTATTGTTCCTTCCTCATAATAATAAATGAAGAAAAAATATTCTTTCCAAATCTCGCCACTTCACAGCTCCATAATCATGTTCAAGTGTAGTGACATTACCACTATATACCTGCTTAATGTATCCTGGAGCTGCAAGACTAGTGCATAGTGGGTATTTGGCTCCTGTGAAATTAAAACAAGCAATTGTTACCCTCCCCCAATCATATGTACGTGACAATGACCTGCAAAGAGAGGTACATAAAAATAGACAATGTTTAATGAAACAATTAAAAGTATTATTTTGAGATGAATCAAATTAAGACTCTGGAATTTATGATGAGTATGCCATGGGCTAACTGGGATTGTGATTTGGAGAATCCCTATAAAACTGGAATGGGGCAGTCCCTTCCTTCTCAAGGCCATGCTCCTACCAGCTTCCCTGAGTACAGCGAGAAATGTTAGTGTGTGGCTCCTTCCTCACCTGCCTGGAGGTGGCATGGTGTGTGCAATGCAGAGGATACTGATTTATACAAGTGGGAAATGACGACCCAGCTTGTCCTCATTCGCTGACCCTGGAGGCCCAGGGAAGGCCAGCGAAGAGGTTTTTCAGCAAAAGTGGCCTTCTTTTGTAGCTGAAAGCACTGAACTTGAGGCCACTATCATAAATATCAATGGCTTTTTACCTGGCATGCTGGTGAACCTTATTAACCTGAAATATTTTCTGGGCTGGTGACACTGGAGCCTCTAATAACTTTTTAGTCGGCTGCCTCTGTACTTAATGTGTTTTAAACATTTTTGGAAGGACTGCTTTCCAAAAAGATTTGCCCAATAATTTCCGCCTAAGCTGTCTAAAATATTATAGAACACTCGTTGCTGGGAATAATATTTTCCATGATAAAATCCCTGCAGCATTGTGACATGTTAAACATTTTAAAGATAATTTTGTGTATGTCTCACCTTTCAAGGGAATGGGAGCCTTAGTTCCTGGTGGGCAGGTGGTGAGTAAGGAGATCTGACCCCTCCCCGGTAAACGGTGTGAATTATTCCTTTGGAAGCTTCCAGTGACGTTATGGTCTGGAGTACTGGGAAGCCATTTTTTTTTTCACGTGCTTTAATTGCTTTTTGCTGGAGCCGGGGATATTTATGGGTAAGGAGATTGCCAAGTTATTTATTAGATGGAGTATCTAGGGATAGACTAATATAAATCACTTAGGCCGGTATTGAATATACCAGACACTCAGTAATTTAAAAAGCTTTAATAAAAATGCTAAAATATGAGACTTGTCTTTGGCTGTAATGAGACTCAGTTATCATGTTTTTATCAGCAATATTCAGTCACAGACCCCCCTGCCTTTTTCAAGAGTAAGAAAATGTGGATATAATCCTTATTTCCGCACTCTCCAGGTTTGTTGGAATTGAGGAAGGTTTTAAAGATTTGAAAAAAGGCTTATATAATAATTATTTGGGAAGCTAATTGCTGACTTCTTCATGCTTAGAAATCCAAGAATTATAAGTAATGTCTTTTGTGGATCCAGCATGATAGTGAGTGGGGGAAAAAACGTGGGGGTATATATGGCTAAACTTGGCTTATGTGTTGTACTTTCTATATTATAAAGAACCATTACTGTGTATGCTACACCCAAGCCCTGGTCTACAGAGAACAGAGTCAAAACCTATTGTGTTTAGAACCAGTGGAATCCCTAAGAACTCAAAATGTAGTTTTTAATTTTTTTTAGTGGAAATACTACATTAATGGTCTATTCTATACTATTTTTTTTTTATTTTTGTTTAATTTTTTTTCCTTTTTAGAGACACTTGGAGACACCGTACTCCAGGCTGGAGTACAGTGGCACAATCACAGCTAACCATAGCCTTGAACTCTTGGGTTCAAGCAGTTCTCCTGCCTCAGTCTCCCGAGTAATCAGGACTATAAGCGCATGCCACCATGCCTGGCTGTGTGTATGTGCATTTTAAAGAGACAGGGACTTGCTATATTGCCCAGGCTGGTCTAAAACTCCTGGTCTCAAGCAATCCTTCCACATTAGCCTCTGAAAGTGTTGGGATTACATGTGTGAGCCACCACTCCTGGTTCTATACCATTTTATAGTTTAAAAATTATATTTACTTTTATCATACCATTTATTCACAGCTAGAACCTTCTGAAGATAGCTCTGTCATCTGCATGCCACCAAATACTGCTTATTTTAATAAAATTACCCAATGGAAGAATGATTCCTGAGCTCAGACCCTTTCCCCTCTCTTCCCACAATAGACAAGATGATGGACAACTGCCCATTTCTTAAACATTTTCCAAATCCCATCTTCCTCCCAAGATAAAGAGTTTCTGTATCTGTTCCCAGAGAATTTCCTTCTTCAATTCTGTCGCAGACTTGAACACACAATGACCACAACTTGGGTGCAGGGGTGAGGCACAGTGATCTAATCTTGGCAGCACAAAGCTGGTGGGAGAAGAGAAGAGGCGTGGGAGTTCAGTCGCAGGCAGGAAATTTACTGGGAAGTGTACCTAGGCTGATTCCAGATAGATGGCCTGAGGGTGAGGCTGCATCCCAAGGGGCAGCCAGCTCAGTTGAGATACCCCCTGGGCCCCAGCATTGCTACTCATGTGAGCAAAACACAACAGAGACCTGCAGCCCATTCATCATTGGAAAGCTCTGGGTGTGGGGGGTGAGGGTGGATGTTCATGGTGCAGAGCAGGGCAGGAGTCTGTCAATACTCCCAAGTCACCAGGTGCCAGGTTGCAATATGGAGCAAGCCAAGGAGGCTCAGAGAGGTTGGGTGAATCTGTCCTGCTGATGTGGCTTCCAAAGGCTGTGCTCCAGACCTGGATAGAGACTGGGTGCTATGCAGGGTTCTAGAATAAACTTAGAAGAAGGGTCATGGAAGAAACCACATTTCCCCTCAAAGATTTAGGATGGGGGACAAGATGGACATGCAAAAGTAGTTTCAGAAAGCCACAGCAGACAGATCTGCTGGACAGTGACAAAATCAGGAAGGCCAGGAGCTGATGGAGACAAGGAGGGGCATGAAATCCTAGGTGTGGATGCATCTGGCCTAATTCTCAGCCCAGGCATCTTTCCACGTCTGCCTTCTCCAGCCAGGAGTGGCTTAAAATGTGACATGACTGAGGCGGAAGACTGGAGGCATCAGGGACCATTGGTGAGAAGCTGAGGAGTACAGGCTGGTTGATCTGGGCCAGGAATGTCCCTGCTCACACTCCGCACTGATCATCTGTAACCAAGGATCACTAAATGACAGGTCTAGGAATTAAAGCAGAGAATGAGAAGATGCTGGACTTCCCCTGCATTGCCTCATTTGGTTTTCCTCCTACTCAGTGCAACAGGTGCTTTTGGTATGACCTACTTCTCAGATCATCAAAGTGAGGGCCACTTCTGTTCCAAACCTTGCAAGACTTCTCTTCTACCCATCTCACTGTGTCCAAACCAAAAGCCCTGCCAGCAAGAGTGGAGAGATGCTGGCCTTTGAAGCCAGGCACATTGGATCACCTCAAGCTGTGGGCTGGCTGTAGCTGAAACCTTGGGTTCTGCAGTCAGTCAATGGGAGACACATCTCAGCCTCTCCTCTTCCAGGCTGTGTGAAATTTAGCAAGTTATTTAACCCCTCTCTGCTTCTAGTACCTAATCCTTAAAACGTAAAGTAGTAGTAAAACTGCCATGTAGGGTTTCCATAAGATGAAATAAGTGATGTGTGGCAAACTTTGCACAGTGTCACTTGACACTTATTAAGTTCTCAATAAATGAGAGTTGCTGGCAAAAAAAAAAAAAAAAATCTGGATATAGAATAAAGAGCCCGTAACATTGGCATTTACTATGTGCCAGACACTGTGACAAAAACCCTTTTATATTCATTTATCATTTATTCCTCCCAATGACCCTATAAGTTACTTATGATCACTATGCTGTTCTGCAGTTTGAGAAACTGAGATTAGAGAAGTCACACAACTTGCTCAAGGTCACACTGTGAATAAGAGGGAGAGAGCTCAGGTTGTTGTAACAAGAGACTGCCATGACCATGTTAAAGAGGAAGGTAGAGAAGGAGAGAGGTCTGAAACTCGCTCCAGGAAGGCCGGAAATACTCAGGGGCCTTCCTGTGAGAGAGAGACTTGGATTGACAGAGGTCATGGGCTTGGCCACCACCTCACAGCAAATGCTTGACAGAACTGGGACTGGAACCAAAGTACTTCCTCATGGGCAAAATCGGAAGGTAGTGCGAGGGGCATCCCTAACGTCTATTTTGACTTGAAAATTCTATGATGTAAATTAAACCCTGTGATCCTAAGTGTGTGTGTGGCCAGAAGAACTCTCCAGGGAGCCTACAAGTCGGGGGGGATAGGAACAAAAGGAGACTCCCAGAGGGAGGGCACCTCCATGCTCCAGAAAGAAGAGAACTCGACAAGAAAGACTCTTGCTGCATTCAGTTCCTCTGATCATGGTCAGTCGTCTGAATTGTGCAAATTAAAAATAGGAAGTGTGTGTCTGAGTCTATAAATAACTTCTGTAAGAGACACTGTGGAGACAACCATCACAAATGAACTTAGCATAGCCTGAGAGGTTTGTGATGTCACCCAGCCCCTGGCATGTATTCATGTATGTGTTATTCAGAACCATTTGTTCTCATTCCCTATCATTTCTCTAATCAAAATAGAGCCCAGAGGAGAAAAGCAATCAGAATGGACTGGGTCTATCTGCAGCACAAAATAAAACCATATCACACCAGGACATGGAGGGAGTCTCATTCACACTCAGAGTATATAAGACCAAATAACATGGATCTGGCCCTGCCTCAAATAATAGGATGTGACTTCACACAACTCACCTAGTTCCAATTTGCTGGCTGCCCCACTGGATCCTGAGAGGTTGTATTTTTCTGAAAATCTCCTGGCATTAGCAATTACATTTAGCACATATTGATTGAGCACCTACCAGATACCAGGCATTGTGCTGAGAGGCACCTGGAATACTGAGATGAACAAATGACAGTCCTTAATTATAAGGATCCCCGGTCGAGTGAGTGAGAGAGACATAGAAAACAATAGAACAGTGTGAAAAGTGCTGTGACACTAACCGCATATCCTGCCATTCACCAAGCTCTGTTTATTTTACTCCCAAATGTCACTCAAATCTCTCTCTTTCAGCTCATCTCTCTCCTATTACTGCACTTGTCTAACCTTCTGCCATTTCACTTTTGGACAACTCCCTAGCCAGTTTCATTTTCACTTGCTCAACTTCAGTCTATTCTCCACACTGCAGCCAGGAGTGAACAATTCCCAGTGGAAATCTGTCATGCCTGCATCACTTGCCATTATCATCATTATCATCATCATCATCACTACCACAATCATCATCACCAACATCACCACTATCGTCATCATCAGCATTACCATCACCACCATCATCACCATGATCACCATCACTATCTTCACCACCCTTATTACCCTCAACATCATCATCACCGTCAGCATCTATCACCATCATCATTACCGTCATTACTATTGTCATCACTGTCGTTATCATCATCACCATTATCATCACCATCACCATCATTATCACCATCATCATCACCATAACCATTATCATCAACATCACCATTACCACCATCACCATAATCACCATCACTATCTTCACCATCTTTGTCATCATCATCATCACCGTTATTATCACTATCACCATCATCATCTATCACCATCACTATCTTCATCACCACCTTTATCATCAGTACCATGATCTTCATCATCATCATCAGCAGCAGCAGCAGCAGCAACAGCAGCATGTCTTTAAACATTTTAATGTATAGCCCAACTGCTGTTACAAAAAGATTGAAAATCTCAGTGTTTATTCAAAGAATCTGTAAGTTCTGGGCTCTACCTGCGCTTTCAGCCTTAGTTCCTGAGATTCACTATTTTCACTTCATCCACAGTCACTGAAGCTCATCATGCTGTCTGTTTTGTAGATCCTTTGCACAGGCTGATCCATCTGCCCAGCTCTGCCCACAACAAACCATTCACCAAACTCACTGACCAGTAAAAAATCCCTAGTATGGGCTATCATGGAGCTTTGCACCACTTCATAGCATAGCCAGAGTGAAATCACACATAGATTCTCATGATGACTTTTCAGCGTCAGTGTTCTCCTCTATACACTAAGCTCCATAATTTACATGAGAAAAGGACCTTGTCTATTTGCTATTCTACTTCCAATGTAATGTCTGGCTTATAGTGGGAACTCAAAAAATGTTTTCAATGAATATATTACATCGTTATACATATGTTGTCATGGAACACAGACATACATTTATCTGTAGAATGAGGGAACTGATGGAGAGAAGGTATTCTATCTCAATACCAGTTTTCAAGTATGAGTAAGAGTTCAGCATATGGATGAATGGGGAATATGGCACATGGGCAGAAGGAACAGCACATGCAAAAGTGTGGAATCATGAATTAACATGAGGTATTTGGAACATTGCCAAATGGGCTGATGTGACTAGGGCAATGTGAGTTGTCTTGGAAAGAAAAGAGGAAACAGTGGGCAAGTAATGAGAAATGGGGAGTTAAGCAGACATTATGCAGCATTATTCAAAGAACTATCAATAAATGAAAAGAATATTTTCTGAGAAGTCACATGTGTTGGGGTGTTGTCTCTCCTTGTAATACAAGACCTCATAAGAGATGATTGGCCGTGATTGATGTTTTTATAAAAGTTTTATGCAGATACAATTCACATACTATAAAATTAGTCCTTTATTAAGAGAACAGTTCAGAGCTTTTAGAATATGCACAGGTTGTACACTAGTCACCACTATCTAATTCTAGAATACCTTTATAATTCCAATAGGAAGCTCCACCTCCATCAGTAGTCACTTCTCATTTATCTCTCTCCCTAGCTCCTGGCAACCACCAATGCATTTTTTATCTTTATGGATTTTACTATTCTGGATATCCTATGTGAATGGAATCATACAATATGTGGTCTTTTGTGTTTGGCTTCTTTCACTTAGTATTTTCATGGTTCACTCACATTGGGTCACATATCAGTACTTTGTTTCTTTGTATGCTTATATAATATTCCATTGTATAGGTGTATCACATTTTGTTCATTCATCTCTTGATAGATATTTGACTTGTTTTAAAATTTAGTCTATTATGACCAATGCTGCCTCAAACATTCATGCACAAGCTGTTGTGTGGGTATATGCCTTCATTTCTCATAGGTATATAGCTAGAGTAGAATTGCTGACCCACAGGATACTTTATATTTAGCCTTTTGAAGAACTTACAGACTGTCCTCCAAGGTGGCTGTGCTGTTTTACATTCCCACCAACTGTATTAGTCTATTAATTCTCCACATCCTTGCCAAACTTGTTTTTGTCTCTCTTTTTGATTAAAGTCATCATAGTGGGTGTGAAGTGATATCTCATTGTGGTTTTGATTTGCATTTTTCTGGTAAATAATGGTGCTAAACATCTCATGTGCTTATTGGTGATTAGTATATCTTCTTTGGAGAATTATTTATGCAACTCCTTTGTTCATTTTTAAATTGGATTATTTGACATTTTATTGCTTTTACATATTTTGACAGTAGTCCCTTATTAGATATATGATTTTCAAATACTTTCTCTTATTTTGTGGATTTTCTTTTCACTTGCTTGATAGTGTGTTTTGAAGCACAAACACTTTTAATTTGAATGAAGTTCGGTTTATCTATTTTTTCTGCTATTGCTTGTGCTTCTTGTGGTATAGCTAAGAATTCGTCACCTAATCAAAGGCTACATAGTTTTTCTTGTGTTTTCTTCTAAGTTTTAGCCCTTACATTTAGGTCTTTGATCTATTAATGTTTTGAGTTAATTTTTGTATATGGTATGAAGTAGGGGTCCAACTTCACTGTCTTGCAAGGGGATAGCCACTTGTTTCAGTACCATTCATTGAAAACACTATTCATTGCTCATTGAATTGACTTAGCACCTTGTTGGAAATGAACTGACCATAAAATATGGATATATTTTTGGATTCTCAATTCTATTCCATTGATGTATATGCCTATCCTTATGCTGATTTTTAATTGTGCATATTTTCTAAGAATGTGTTGGGAATTAAAGGAAGCAATGTATATACAGCACTTAATGCTAGGCTTCAAGAAATAAACATAAACTATTTTGTTGTTGCTGCTGGTGGTGTTATTACCCTGTTCCCAGGAGGAGCTCACTGATAAGACCCAACTTGTTGCTGAAAGACCATCGGCTCCCAGGGTTTTAGACCAGAACAGACCTGGGGATTTACAATCCAATGCCTCCATTCTAAAATTAACCAAAACAAATGAACAACAATGCATACACACAAACATACGAGCACACAAGTGCACATATAGCTCTAGCCAGACACATTAAATGATTAGAAAAATGTCACAGAGCTACAGAAGGAAAATATTCAGAATCTGCTCCTCCTTACACTTCATGCAGTGCTTTTTGCAAAATATTATACTATTTGAGTATACAGAATATCACATAACCTAGCCTAGATAAATGCCATAATTCCCAATTTGCTTCTGGTTTAAGAAATAAACATTTCTATTAAAATGCAAAAAGGTAGCCCCCAGAAGGATAAAACATTGGATCCTTAAAAGTCTTTTCGGTATTATTTTTGTAAAATAGCCTTGAGTGTTTAAAACTGTAATGAAAAGTATTTCACATTTATATTAGCTTTCACATGGTCTCTTAATATTTTGTTATTCCCTGATAATAATAACAATAAAGTAAAAACAATAATAATAGCTTTTTAAGCCATTTTGAAGTAATTATCACTAATTGAATCGCCATTTCTCTGTGATGCAAATATTTTTATGCCCATTTCACAGTAGAGGAGGCTGAAACTTAATGGCTTGTGTACAAAAATCACACAGAAAATAGTAGGAAAAAAATTGTGTTCAAACCTTAGCCCCTGTAACTCCAAATCCCAAGATTTCTTTTTCTAACTCTGACATACAGTCTTACATAAAACAGTTAAGACTAGACAACCAAATATTGTGACTGGACAGAGACAGGGCAGGGTTGTGATGGAGGGAAAGGCTGCCCTTGCAGTTACCTTGTGGAGCCATCTCTAATGGAGAGCAGGCCCTGGAGGGACAGGATGCTGAGGGATGTAATGGAAGCTGGGCAGCTCTGGGTGACTGGGAGAGGACCAGACAGAACAGGTGCCCCTTGAGGGGGTGTAGCAATGACTCCTAATCTTGGCTGCATGCCAAATTCACCTTGAGGACTTTCTGACACTATTACTCCCTGTTCTGATTCAGCTCTAATAATCCGCAATTTAAAAAAATTCCCAGAGAGTTCTTGACAACGTGGGAGTTCTTGACAATGTGGAGAGAATGAGGAAGCAGCCTTCAATAAGCACCTAGTTTTGGCCAAGGATTGAGCTCAGAGTTTTACCCATACCTTCACCCAACCCATAAGCAGGTGTCATGAACACTCCTCCTAGGGGAGGAAACCGCAAGATCCAGAACTCACCTGCACACAGGCATCCAGTTGAAGAGAGGCCAGGACCAGAGTCTGGAGCTGTGTGACCCCAAGGCCAGTGCTGTCCTGATGACCTGAACCCCTCTCACTGGGTCTGGCCCTGAGGGTTAAGACTGTGTCCCAGCATCCTGTCTTATGGACACATGTCAGTTCCTTTATCTTGTCCTGTCTACCTCAGAGCTGTTGTCAAGACCAAATTAGATAATAAAGCCCCAAACACCCATCACATACGAGGTATCATTACTTATTGCATTGCTAAGGGTGTGGGCAAGGCTGAGGTAGGGAGCAGCAGCAGCCACCTCTGCATCTGGTCCCAGGCCCACTTTTCTTCTGCTTCTCAGCTGAGATGAGGTCTGGGTCCCGGCTGAGCAGGACGTGGTGCTGATGTCCTGTACCCTGTTCCTTCTAGAAACAGACACCCCCTAAAAGAAAACATTTTAAAAGCCAATTTCTTCATACACATGTGAGATTTGCCCTGTGCATTTGCTTAGGCCCAATAGCTCAGTTTAAGAGGAGGAAATTGATGGTTAGTTATTGAATATGCACTTTTTACTCTGGTAGCTAGAGTGTTTATGCACATACATACTCTACATATACTCTATGTAGATATGAAACATATAGTAATGTTATACTATATTATTAAATATAATATACAATATATTATACCATATTATTATATGTAACATATCATATAATGTATTTAAATATATATATATGTGTGTGTGTATATCTCCAAGGTAAGCTTTATTTATTTATAAGTCCCAACTTAAAGTTGGAAACTAAGATTTAAAAAATGAGCAATTAGGCACAGATTAAGCCATTTCTCTGATTCTAAATGGCATGAACAATATCAGTAATGAGTATATACAAAGGCTAATAACAGCTAACATTTGCCAGGTACTCACTTATTTCCAGGCACTGTGCTCCTCTGTTGAGTACATTTATGTTTAGTTCTTGCAACAACCTGAAGAGACAAGTTTTTCATCCCTATTGTACAGATGAGGAGCCAGGGGCTTAGACTCAGTAAATAAAAGTTGTCCAATGCCAAGCAGGTCTCTTGGACTTCAGAACTGGAGGCATGTTCCCTGGCCTCTCACTTCCGTTTCCACCACATCATATCAACTTTATGCAGGCTGGGGCTGATATGTGCAAAATCACACCTTTCAATCCCAACTAACTTTACAGAAAGACGTGTTTCATCTTTGGGAAAGCTGTTTCCAGCTCAAGTCTTCTCTCTCACAAGTACACAATCGTTTGAGTAAAACAGTATACGGAGTAGTCATTTATTTATTTAACAAGTTTTTATTAAGCATCTATTAAATATTATGTGGCAAGCACACTTCTAATTACTGGGAGTGTAGTGGTTTATAAAGCAGATAGTTTAGTGGGCCAGAGAGATGTTAAACAAATAATCATATAAATGGATATAAAAGCACAAAACTATGTATGTATTATACAAGAAAATGTAAAGGTTGAGGAGAGATTGTAACAAGAGGACCTGAAGTAGTTATTGAGGGTGGGAGACTGGGGTCATTAGCAAAGACTTCTCTGAGGACGTGACATTAAAACTGAGCCCAGAAAAAAAATTACACATGTGAAGAATAGGATGGTGAGGATTTCAGGGAGAGGATAGAGCAAATGTCAATCCCTAGGATGGGAAACACTTGACACCTTATAAGATACTGAATTTAGAAACCCATGCACTCATACATTATGTTTCTAGGGATAAAGAAGATGCTACTGCATGTCAGTCATTGTGTGTATAATAGGAATGTAAGGATACCTATCACAGATCTTGTCCATGGGATAGCTCAGTTGCAAAGACAAATGGTGTGATAAAGGCATAAACAAGATTGTCTTGGGAAGAAGAGAAAGAGCAATTCAGGCATCACAAATAAGCTCTGAATGTGAGTTGAGAACTGGAGAGTGGGTGGATCAGATGGCATAGGTGTGGGAATGGGTTTTCCAAGCAGAGGGAATTGTATGTACAAGTAAAGGTACAAGTAAAGGTACAAGTAAAGGTACAAAGCTGAGAGGGTGATGGAGCTCTGGGGAGAGGCTTCAGAGAAGGGCCTAGAAGTTATGTTTTGGACAGACTGCAAAACAAATGGTTTTGTAAATCCTGCTAAGAAGTTTTAGACCTTCCGTCTTTAGCAAGGGGCAGATGTTGGAGGTTTTAGGCAGAAGCAAGATATTTAAAAGATAACTGTGGTATTTCTACCTCTGTCTATCAGTCATCTATTTGTCTATCAGTCTATCTGTCCGTTTATCTATCAATCATCTATCTCTTTCTAGCTACCCACCTACTTACCCAACCTCTGTCAATGTATCATCTGTCTTGCTATATTTCTATCTATATTGATCTTTCTTCTGCCTAGCTATTACCCATCTGTCATCTATCCAAAATGACCACATTTTGAAGTTACCGTAGTTGTGCATTGAACCCTCTGCACAATCTATGCCAAGGCCCTATTGTAAAACACCACCATCAGTGAAAGATAAGCAGATACCTGCAGCACCAGCAGGGAAGGCTCAATAGCGTCTGCACAGATAACACACTGGGCTACTTATTATCCTTTAGTTAAACTCTGTGAGTCTTATCGTTTTCTTTGAGTAATTTGGGCATTTCAGATAAGATTATTATTCATTTATTTATGTTTATGTATATATTTACAAGCATTAGCAATATGTATAGATTCATTTGCTACAGATACTTGTCGAAAAATTAAACAAAGATCTGCCAAAATACGGAGAAGCATTTAAAAGCTATCCCCAAGTGTTCCTTTCTTCACAAAGTCATCATGGAAACAAGGGTGGAGTTGTAGTGATATTGTCAATTCAATTCAGATTTAAATTTACGTTAAAAGTATTGAATACCTTCCTTGGCAAGCAGCATGCATGGCCCTGGGGAAACAAGGACGGTGAAGATGGGCTCCTCCTGTTGCGGTCCGCAGTGTGCTAGGGGCGCTGACTTGAATGGGATGGTTTTGTTCATCATGGCAGGTACTGGGAGGGGAGATGCTCTGGGAAGGCATTTGAAGCAGAGCACACAAATGCGTGAACGCTTCTGGATGGAAATACTGTGTTTGGGGAATTGATCAACAATAAGCAAAGAGGAACCATAATGCAGTGAGATGAGCTCTCATTTACTAACCCTGTAATTTTGATCCATTTATCTCCCCATGCCTCAGTTTCTTCAATATTAATAGTGAGAATATTTATTCTATTTATCTCACCATTTGTAAGGAGCTTCTCTCCATAAACAAGCAATTTGAAAACAACAAAGTTGCATATTAATGTTAGTTTCTAAGGATATCATAATTAAGAAGAAAAGAACTTCCCTTTCTGCCAATTCATCCTCTGCACTTCCTTTTCTGTTGGCGATCCACACCCTAAAACTGTACTTATCTTTCCTCCTTGGAGACAATGACAGAGAACATGACGGAGCTACAGAGGATGGCAGACAACACTACCTGGGCTTAGAGGGAACATCTTGGTTAGCCTTTGCGATCCCACTTCAGGAAGCTCTTTCCTAATGGGTGACATTGACTGAGCGCCTGAGCAATGAGGATGACATGCTAAGCATCCATGGAATTTTACATATCTCTTAATCCAGCATCCTTCACACTATCACATGAGATACGATGTCTGTGGAAAGAACAGTTCTGAGTTGGTGGCTGTGCTGAGTTCTATCCCGAGGCACCATAGCTGTCTCCATTCACTGACTGTGCTTTCCCCAGCTGTTGTAACTTACTATCAGGGAGCCTCTAGGGTCTGAAAAAAAATTAAGACAAAAAACTTCAGATGGCCGAACACTTCCAGCTGAAGCGACATTATTTTGAGAATATTTTGGAAGTTGCACTCGAGTTGTTGCTTTACAGAAGTGAAAAAAGTATTGACATTTCTAAGCCCAGAACTATTTTTTAACAAGCTAGAAAATATAGGAAAAAAAAAAAAAACGGGTAGAACACGTTTCTCAAGAGAATGCAGTGTAGCTAGAATGTACACTATTTTTTCCCAGCATGTATTTGGGTAAAATATGTGCACTGAAATTTCAGGCCAAATCCTAATGCAGAAATAATCCCAAATATGGCAGATTTATAAGCTAGGCAATTTTTATTTATTTGCTAATGTAGATTCCCTTAAGAGCTCAAATGTTCTACTTTTTACTCATGGCTTCTCCTTGAAAAGACTTACCTGTAAGGTCTCAGCAGCATAAAACTCCAAGCTGCAAAATCGTCTGAATTCAGCATTTGCCATAATTCTCCTTTGCCATCAACTCAGGTTGGTTTGGAATTGACTTGCACTCTACCTGTTTGGTAATTAATAATTCACAATTAAATTGGCAGTACAAATAAATTAGCATGTCTGCAGGCTTGGAGCCTCCACTCTCTGTGTTATCTTCCTTTTATTTGAGGATCTGAAAGAAAATTAGAAAGAAAGGTTTGAGTATCTAAAGTCTTCCATTCGAAGCTTTACCTCCCTTAGTTTTGGGACTTCTTTTCAATCTGTTTTGGATCTTTCTTTCAAAGAGAAATTAAGCATGTACCATTGTCAGCCTGTGTGATTTACACTGAGGAGTAGAGATGTGTGTGATTCCACACTTGCCCTCCAGCTCCTCATCCTCTAGGTGCAAAGACAGTCAGAAGACAATAAACTGCCATACACAGAGCATGTTCAATACCCTTCCTGAGACAGGTCTAAACAAAATGCAGCAGAAGAGATGGCTGCTTCTGCTTTCAGGATGTGGGGAGAGGTCAGGGCAAATGGCAGAGGAGAGAGGATGTTGGGGTACCCTTGGAAAGATGAGTCATATCTGTTCAGGTAGGGAATCAAGAAAAGACAGTCAAGGAATAGAAAAGTTATAGGAGTGCTGATGCTTTTAAAATATTTGGGAGAGGACAAGGGGCCAGTGTGTGCCATGTGCTGTGTTAGAGGAAACAGGGCCTGAGATGAGGTTTGTCAGTGGGTTTGGGGTTTCGACTCCAGAGAGCTCAGGTCATGCAGAAGGGTTTGTTTGCTTGTTAAACCTGGTAGAGTGTGTGCCATGTGCTGTGTTAGAGGAAACGGGGCCTGAGATGAGGTTCATCGGTGGTTTTGGGGGTTCGACTCCAGAGAGCTCAGGTCATGCAGAAGGGTTTGTTTGTCAAACATGGTAGGCCATTCTGGGGTGAAGGAGTAAGGAGGACAGCAGTTTGCTTCCATGATTACTTGGAAAGACTGCTCTGGTTACATGTAGGGAATAGATTGGAGGGACCCCAAAATGGAAAGAGACCAAGTGGAAGGTTCACGGTGGGAGGCTATTGCAATTATCTCTGTGAAAATTGGTGAGAAACAACCAGGACAGTGGTGATGATAAATAAGAGGTGAGAAGGAATCTAGGCGTTTTCCAATACTGACCTTTAAGTTGAAGAGCATCAAGGCCTGGAGGTGAGAGAGTAAGACCAGGTGTCATTTTAGGCTTTGTAGTGCTGTGGGTACATGGGCATGGTCCTGGCCCATGAGAGGAAAACTGTTGTTTGTGAAATATGTTTTTTCTGTCATCATCATGATCATTGTCATCATCATCTTAGGAGCTAACATTTATTGAGTGCTTACTTTATATCAGTCACTCTGCTAAGCCATTATTTCACCTAAACCTCACAATACAGTGAGTTTAGCTACCATTATCATCCACATTTCCTGAGTGAGAAGAATAAAGCTCAAAGGGACAAAGGCAGGTCACCTTGCTAACGGTCATGTAGCAGGTGAGGAATTAAACTGATTAAAACACTGGTCTATCTGAATCCAGAGCCCTGCTCCTAACCAGTAGGATATGATGCCATTTAAAAAATACAATTTGGAGTACAATCTCATGGTTACAGTAGCAGTAAGGACACCCACACATTGCTGGTTGGATCCAGGATTTTCCAACTCTATCAAGAGAGTCAGAAAATTTCACTGAGTTTTAAAGGATGTGTTTTAAGGGATGATTGGGGATTTTCAGGTTAAAATAAGTGAGAAATAAAAGAGCTCCACAATGGAACAACCTGTTCAAGGTCAAAGATTTTAAAAGGGTCTGGGATATTCAGAAAATAGTAACTAACTCAGCGTTATCAGCATTTTGAGTGCAATGTTGGGGAAGGCTTGAGGCTGAGGACAGGGCTCCCTAATGGTTATCAGCTTATGCCACTGATTCCACTAAAAACAGTAGACATGGGGATAAACAGGAGCTCTTGGAAGGCTTTGTGAATATTTTTGATTTTGCCTTTCAATCAACAGTCACACCATCTCTCAATTCCTCTGCTTCCCACCGCTGTTCCCACATCTGCTTCCTGCTATCACCAAGGTATAATATAGAGCTCCTTCTACCATAAATACAAGGGAAATGTGTATGGCCGTATCCTTGGCAAATCAAGCAACTTGAAATTTATTACTGCAAACAATATTTATTATAAAAACATGCTATACAAAAATTTGTAGGCTAACACCTCCTTTTAAGTGCAAAGAATTATTCTCAGGTATTTCTTCTATCCTGTTTCCTTACAGTTCCTCCTCAGATCATGAATATCTCCTCAGACATCACTGTGAATGAGGGAAGCAGTGTGACCCTGCTGTGTCTTGCTATTGGCAGACCAGAGCCAACTGTGACATGGAGACACCTGTCAGTCAAGGGTAAGGTGCTGACCTGGAGGACGTTTTCAGAGGTAGTATGTTAAAGTCTTGGCTCTTATGCACAACAGAGCTTCAGGAATCAGAAAACATTTTGTAATCCAGTCATAGAAAATCAAACAGGCAATATGCACCAATTGCTGGCTATTTCATTTCGAAAGAAGGATTCATAGAAGAAATTTGCTAAATGATGGTGTCAGTCATTTTTATGGCCTTAGATGGCTTTTGTTTTCCAAACTATGAAGAACAAAGGACATAAGAATAACTTCCAATGAAGATGTGAATTTCTGAAAGTAGAGGTGGGTCAGTTGGTGGTTTGTTCTTCCTGGAAGTAGAGTGCAAGAGTATTAGCGTGGCCATGGAGAACTTTGGCATTATTGTGCGTCCAGGAGTAAAAGGATCTCCTTGCTTCAGCACTTTTAGGACATTTATCCAGAGCCACACATGTCTGACATGTCCATAAATAGTTCACCTTGAGTGGAAGAAGGATGATGGAAATGGTTAAGTGCATTTGGGCATGACTGTGCTGAGCATTCAATAATTGGTATGAAAACATCAGTTAAAACCATTTCCAACTTAATAGCAAGGGAACCAGAAGGACAGTGGGGCTTGCCCTCTTGGAAATAAAACTTGCCCCAAGTCAAACTTGAAGAGGTAGGCACAGAGCCACTTGAAATATTTACACTGTTACTAAAAGCTGTGATTAATTCTAGGAATTATACAAGAAACAAGAGCTTCCTCAGGCATTAAACATTCAAACATGAAAGCAAGTAAGCAGGAAAAATGTGTGGAATATGCCTACATAACATTCAAAAATAATATTGATCTACAAGAAAGTTTAAGAGTAAATCTTAGTAATATTGAGAAAGACAAAGCTTTGCCAGGACAAGAAAAGCCCTAACCGTAACAGAACAAAAGTGATAAATTCATATTAATACTGAAATACCCAAAACTGTGTGATTTAAATAACAGAAATTTATCTCCTCACTTCTCTGGAGGCTAGATGTCTGAGATCAAGGAATCAGCAGGGTTGGTTCCTTTCAAGAGCCTGAGGGAGAATTCATTCCACGTCTTTCCCCTAGATGCTGATGGTTTGCTGGTAATCACTGGCATTGCTTGACTTGTAAATATATTACCCTGATCTCTGCCTTCATCTTCACATGGCCCTCTTCCTAGATGCATCTGTGTCCAAGTTGTTCCTTTTAATAAGGATATAAGCCATAATATATCAGTGTCCACATGAGTAACTTCGTTTTAACTTGATTACCTCTGTAAAGACCCTATTTCTAAATAAGGTCACATTCTGAGGAATCAGGGGTTAGGAATTCAAGGTATCATTTTTATAGGCTTGTAACTTAACTCGTCATAGCCTTCATCAAAATTAAAAACCTTCGGTGGAGCCACAGACTGGATAAAAACATTGCTTGTACATATATTTGACAAAAAATTTACATCTAGTGTATATGAAGAATTCTTCCAACACAATTCTAACACTCCACTTCAAACTGAAAAAAAAATGGGCAATTCCAAAAGAAGATACAGTATATGAATGGCAAATAAGTACACAAAAATATGACTAACATCTTCATCATATAAATAAAAATCAAACCAAGATGAGATACCGTTATATAATCCCTAGGAAGACTAAAACTAAAAAGGCTGATAATATCGAGTGTTGGTGAGGATGTGGATCAACTGAAGCTTTATATATTAACTCTGCAACTGTGAAAACATATAAGCACTATAGGAAACAATTTCACATTTTGTTATAAAGTTAAACATACACTTAGCGTACGACCCAGCAATTCCACTCCTAGGCATTTATTCAAGATAAATGAAAGCATATGCTCACAAATGTACATTGTACACAAATGTTTTTAGCAGCTTCATTAATAATAGCTGTAAACGACGAATAACCCAAATAACCATTGACAGGCAAATAGATTAATTGTGGAATATTCTAACAACAGATTGCTACTCAGCAATTAACAGGAACAAACCACTGGTGCACATAACAAAATGGATAAATCTCAAAAACGGCATGCTGAGGAAGTTAAGCTAAAAATTAAAAAATATATGCTGTATGAATTTGTTTGCATGAAATCCTATAATAGGAAAAACTAATCTAGAATGGCAGAAGTCAAGTCAGTGGTTACCTAGGGTAGGGATTAGGGGAGAAGTGACTGCAAAGGGCCACAAGAAATTCTGGGGATGTTGGAAAAGTTCTGTATCTTGAAGGTTATGTTGGTGTCAAAATTAGTCAAAACTAATAAAACTGTAAAAAAAAGTGCATTTTATTGTAGGTAATTATATTTCAATTAAATTTGAAATATAAATATACCGAAATGTAGACAATAATGATCTGAATTTTTTTCTTAATTTGGAACATTAATTATGTCATTGCACTTATCAAATAAGAGACTGGATCTTTTACCAGGAGCATCATTCAATCTTTTGCTGCTTTTCACTTTGTGGACTGAGAACACATATTTTTGCTCCTGCCTTGTTATAGGGAAAGATAATGCTAATAAATTAGCCTAATATTCTTGGTATAAAGACCTCAGCTATTAAAACCTAGAATGTCTCTATATCATAAAGTAAAATTAATGAGAGTATTAAAGTATATGTAAGGGATATCACAAAACTCAAATTTAATATAAACAGAGCAATAATGTTCCCCAAGACATGGGTTCCATGATAATTTTGCCTAAAGTTAGAGATAATTTTGGATTTATATTATATACAAAACTATGTCTAACTTTTATATATTTGGTAAAATCAAATGTCTTTATAAATGCTTGAAATCCCAGAATGTAGTTATTTGATCCTAAACACACAGTTCTCTAAGCTTGGAAATCATTTAAAAGGCATTTTAACTTTGTGTAAATGTCCTGAAACAATTCATTATAATGGTACACTGGTAAGATTTTCCTTTTAAAATAAGGGAGATTCATTCATATTCCCAATCTTTTATAGAGTGTAATAGTTGCAATTTAGCCTCACTGGAAAATCCTAAATTTAAATGATCCCTCTCTTCTTTAAATCTCACAGGCTGTGCTGTACTTTGAAGTTGCCTTTGTTTTCTCATAGGCTTGGCCTTAACTTTGCTATCCTTCATTTTCACTCTTGTCTTCCCCCTTCCCTCTCTCAATGACATTTAAGCATTTGAACTCCAAAAAATTGTTTCCTTTGAAAAGCACACGGGCCATGCTAATCTTCTCTGTATCGTTCCAATTTTATACCTAATGTAGGTGATGGGTTGATGGGTGCAGCAAACCACCATGGCACGTGTATACCTATGTAACAAAACTGCATGTTCTGCACATGTACCCCAGAACTTAAAATATAATAATAAAAAAAGAAAAGCTCTGGAACATGAAGTATTTGTAAGTTTAAAATTTGCATCTGCAGGGTGACTGCCAATATTTATTTTCAGAAGGATGCTCCTTCTCACTTGCAATTAGGGAGTTGTTCTAAAAGATTAGAAGTACATTCAATAAAACTTGAACGTCAAACAGCATTTTTTTGGAAAAATTTGTTGATGGATTCAACATGGAAGAATAAGAAATAAAGGTTGCAATGACATTTTCTTTCAAATTCCAGTAGGATTATGGTGGAGGAGTTAGCTAATGCAATATTTGAAATATATGATTTAAATTTGGGGATCTATAAACAGGGACAAGTAAATCAGCCTTCATTTAAGAAAAATATTTTAATGAGCAGTTATTAAAAATTAAAAATAGTAACAATCACACTTACAGTTTAAGATGGCAATATAAGTACATGCTGTTGACCCCTTACAATTACAGAAAAGAGGTAAAAATAAATGAATAAATAAATCCATTATCACATTGGAGAAAAATAATAGTAAGCTTTGATGGATCAGAAACTATGAGGATTCTCTGAAAAATAAAAAGTAGACAGACATAATGAAGGAAAAAATACAGCTCAAAATACAGAAATGTGATCTCTACCTGAGATGATAATGGTTGAAGAGTGAAGGTTTCAGGTGGTGCTGCACTGGTAAGTGAGTAAAGTTGATTGGAGTGGGAGGAGGCAAGGGAGTGAGAGGAGTCTGGGTAGCCTCTGCCCATGTTGGTGGTGTAAATACTCCCATCATTGATGTTTCTGGGGAACCCCTTTGAAGTAACTTTGCTTTTCAGGTATATTTGTTTCACAAAAACAAACAAACGAAAGACATATCCTTCTTACCAAGGGAGGGTAAAAGTTTTGAAGCATCCCCAAGTTTCCAAAGGTGGATCCCAAGACATCCCAGCTTTTCTACTCTCTAGACTGCGTAAGCTGCTGGAGCCCTGTCGACCTCTCATCTCCTTGGCAGTACTTAAAGTGTACCAGGATTCCCAGAACCTGGGCATTTTCTGAGGACACATGCCTCACTTTTGAGGAAAGCTGGATGTTACCAGGATCATGATTAAGTGTTGTGAACATAACGAAAAGCACTGTGCAAACGTCCCTTTGGGGTTTTGCTGTTTCTATGCAAACTGCTGAACTTTTGACTGTGTATTCATTCTTGATCTTTAGATACAAAAATCTATACTTAATTTTTTCAATAGCAGCCAATGGCTTATTAAAAATATTTATATAGATCTGCTAGAGGGTATGGTACTTGCGTAACAGCCTTCACACATATGGAAATCTGTACTTAGTGACCCATGGCCCAGGAAGTAGGATGATGATGGAATCACACAGGCTGCTGCCTCAAATAATTTTCCAAAGGAAAAAGTCAGGTCCCAAAACAAGCAAGCAAGGTGGATTGGAATACATTGTGAATCAGCTGCACTTCAAGAATTACTTCCTTTCCCATTCCTGAAGGACAAGAGAAGGGAAGCTGGGCCAGCATAAACTGGCAGCCTCTTCTAGGCACATGAGTAATGTGAAAAAGTTGCAGGGATGGGAGTGGCAGAAGATCCTGGAGTCTGTTTTGTTCTAAGGAGGGTAGTCGTCCCCTCTTGCAATGCCATAATCATACACTGCGATGCCTCACACACCTGGCTCCATTGCCATGACATATTTGGAAAGGCTAGATGTTTGGGAAAAATAACAAAGGCTTCCTTCCTGTCTCCCCTCCACTGAGATTTTAAGATGACAACTCTTCACCTATGAGTTGCTCATGGAGTCTACTCAGATACAGTAACATCTCAGGGAGCAAGTGCATGAGCTATTTCATACAAGTGAATTTTCCAGGTAACCAAAGCTGACTCTTTTATGCGTTTACTCAAGTTATTTCTAATGAAAGCATTTAAAACATGAATTAGGTTGTACTTTGTGTATTTGTGTCTAGTGAATGCCATTTAGCCTCATCTTTATATTGTAACATCAAGATTATACATATCGATTGTATCTTGGCATTTGGGGACTGGGATAACTAGGAATATGACCCTTTAATGCTGTCAATACTGTTTAAATTCTTGTGTCTTTTTAAAAATAGCGACTGTATTTTTTCTTTCTTCCATTCAATCAGACTTGTCAGTTCTTCCTAAAGTCAGTGCACCTGTCTTTTAGCAGCCGCATTTCTTCTCATCTGCTTCTAATTTGTCTTGAGCAAGAATCCATAAAACTAAGTTGATTAGTCCTAAATAAGAACTAGTGGTGGGAAAGGGCCTTCTCTGAGTATAGGGCATTAGCTTTCAGGAATGTGATCAATGGCACTGATGACACCTGTCTGGGGGAAATAATGTTTGGCTTTGTTCT
Source organism: Pan paniscus (assembly GCF_029289425.2). Taxonomy (NCBI): domain Eukaryota; kingdom Metazoa; phylum Chordata; class Mammalia; order Primates; family Hominidae; genus Pan; species Pan paniscus. The sequence continues at coordinate 133,209,053 of NC_073258.2, read as the reverse complement.
AGATATATGAGGTTGATAAATGAGTGAATTCCATGGAAGTAAAGAGCTAATACTAGCAAAATCACCACCTATGGTTATCACCTGGTTAGGCAGTTTTGTCTTCTAGTCACTCTGGTAGATGTTCAGGTTAGAAATGTACTGATCAGCTGAGCGCGGTGGCTCATGCCTTTAATCAGAGCACTTTGGGAGGCTGAGATGGGCGGATCACCTGAGGTCAGGAGTTCAAGATCAGCTTGGCCAGCAGGGTGAAACCCCATCTCTACAACCACGCCTGTAGTTGCAACTGCTCAGGAGGCTGACGCAGGAGAATCGCTTGAATCCAGGAGGCGGAGGTTGCAGTGAGCCGAGATCAGGCCATTGCACTGCAACCCGGGTGATAAAAGCGAAACTCTGTCTCAAACAAAAAAGTACTGATCCATGACTGTTTCTGCTACAGCGTTCATTTTTCATGCTAGAAATTCCTAAAGAGAAAGTTTTAGAAGGAATCACCAAGTTCTTAGCACTCCAAATAAAAGATGCACTGACCCGCACTTGTGTATAGGTATCGATCCCTGTTGGATGGTGGTGTTAGCCCATTGGCGGAACATGGACTTCAGAGTCTTATCAACCTAAGCATGAGATCTGGACTGAGTTGTTAACGCCCTGAGTGACTTTAGAAATGTCGATTTATCTCACTGATCCTCAAAACCCTTTACTGCAAAATGGGAACAACTTTATCAGTTTATTTTAGGAATCAAAACAGAGAATGAATGGAAAGCAGGTAATAGTGTTGAATCCTAACTCAACAGTTATTTCTAAACTGTAGTTGTGTCATATTTGCATTTGAATGCATTCTTTGAATCCATGTAGCATACAGATAGCCTGGGTACTTGTTATGATGGTATTATGATGAGTGCATACTGTATGCCCAGCCCTGTTTTGTACATTTTTTGTGTTTTAACTCATTGAATGTGCCAGCAGCCTTGGGAGAAAAGTGATAATTTTTACTATTTTATTACCTCTTGTCTTTGTCTCTTATTCCTTGACAGTCCTGAGGTCTTTGATTCATTTCTTTGGCCTGAGTGTAGATTGGGAATGATATAGCAGTTTTATTTGTGATAGGCAAAAAGGCAAATGTCCTTCATTGGGTATATGGTTAAACTGTGGTACAATCACACCATGAAATACTACACAGCAATACAAAGGAATGAACTATTGTTACATTTGACAACTTGGATGGACCTGAAAGGCATTGTGATGAATAAGAAGAGTTGGTCTCAAAAGGTTGCATATTGTATGATTACACTTTTATAACATTCTTGAGTTGTCAAAATTGTAAATATGCACAACAGGCCAGCAGTTGCCAGTGGTGAGAGTGGCAAAAGGAAAGGGAAGCAGAAGGCAGTTGCCTTGGGTTGATGGAGCTGTACTGTATCTTGATTGTTATGGTACCTATATGACTCTATATGTGTGACTGAATGTTGCCGAACTATACACAAAGACATAAAAATAAGTACATGCAAAAACTAGTGAAATCCAAGTAAACTCCACAGTGCAATTATTCATAACTTTATTTATTTATTTTTAATTTTTAATTTTAATTTTTATTTTACTTTAAATTCTGGAATGTGCAGGATGTGCAGGTTTGTTACATAGGTATACTTGTGCCATGGTGGTTTGCTGCACCTATCAACCCATCATCTAGGTTTTGAGCCCAGCATGCATTAGGTATTTGTCTTAATGCTCACGCTCCCCTTCCCCCTTACACCCCAACAAGCCCCAGTGTGTATTGTTCTCCTCCCTGTGTCCAGAGAACATGCAGTATTTGGTTTTCTGTTCCTGTGTTAGTTTGCTGAGAATGATGGCTTCCAGCTTCATCCATGTCCCTGCAAAGGACATGATCTCATTCTTTTTTATGGCTGCATAGTATTCCGTGGTGTACTAAAACACCAAAAGCAATTGCAAGAAAAGCCAAAATTGACAAATGGGATCTAATTAAACTAAAGAGCTTCTGCACAGCAAAATAAACCAGCATCAGAGTGAACAGGCAACCTACAGAATGGGAGAAACTTTTTGCAATCTACTCATCTGACAAAGATCAAATATCTGGAATCTATAAGGAATTTAAAGAAATTTACAAGATAAAAAAACAGTCCTATCAAAAAGTGGGCAAAGGATATGAACAGATACTTCTGAAAAGAAGACATTTATGTGGCCAAAAAACATGAAAAAAAGCTCATCATCACAGATCACTGGAGAAATGCAAATCAAAATCACAATGAGATACCATCTCATGCCAGTCAGAATGGCAATTATTAAAAATTCAGGAAACAATGAATGGTTGTGGAGAAACAGGAATGCTTTTACACTGTTGGTGGGAGTATTAATTAGTTCAACCATTGTGGAAGACCATGGCGATTCCTCAAGGATCTGGAACCAGGAATACCATTTGACCCAGCAATCTCATTACTGGGTAATGGTATTTGGTATATACCCAAAGGATTATAAATCATTCTACTATAAAGGCACATCCACACATGTGTTTATTGCAGCACTATTTACAATAGCAAAGACTTGGAACCAACCCAAATGCCCATCAATGATAGACTGGATAAAGAAAATGTGTCACATACAACTTTATATATAATACTATATGCATACACACACACACACACTCACATATATATATATTTAGTTACATAAGATGACACCATTGGGGGAGATGGGTGATAGTACTGGGTACCTATCTCTACCATTTTTGCAACTTCCTGTGGATCAACAATTATTTCCAATGAAACAATTAAAAAAATAGAAATACAAGGAAAATGAGTCTCTAGTATTCCATTAACAACCTATTCCTATATATGCTTATATAAGAATTTGTTGTTTCTAAAATATTTTCACATGAATCATCTCAAGTGGGTTTATAGCAGCTCCCTAAAATAGGTCAGAGAAAGAATAGTTTGTCTATTTCACAGGGAGGGAAACAGATGGAAAGGTTAAGTAATGACAAATGAGTCACAGCTAACTAAAATGGTAGCTTTATGAAAAGAACCTAGTTCCTGATTTTCAAGTCTGGAGCTCTTTATATTATACAAAGATGGCTTCCATAGCTTGAGGTTGGAATAGGTATAATGTAAAATGATATATTGAATCAAATTCTGCTTGTTATCTGGGGCACCCAAGGGTGCTCACTAGCTTTGAGCATCACCCATACTCTTGCCTTGCCTTTCCTAAGTCCACACCTACCTTCCTATGTCTAGTCTCTTTCTAGCTTCCACCCAGTATTGTTCTAACAAAAGCACAGCCTCCAAATCAAAGCCACATTCATGCCATTGTCCGCTGTAGGTCCCTGTTGTTCCTCTGTGTCAATTAAAATAAACCTGCTGAGACTTCCCAACGTCATTTCTCTTCTAAGCCATCCCAGGTAACAGTTCCAGCCACTAATAGGAATTGCCTATTAGTTGACCTGCTGCATCATCCAGTCTTGCTACTACTTCTTTGTCTCTCTCCAAGGCAGCTAGGAGCCTTGTTTCTAATCTGAAGTCATGTTTAGAGCCTAATTAATCCCTGGAGTGTGAGAAAGAGGTGTCTGAGATGAGAAATCAAGGTTATACATATCTTGCTCAGTGGAACAGTTATGGGCAAACAAGCTGTTCCTCTCACATTTTTGCAAAGCAAATTTATGTTCACTAACTTTGGTTCTTGTTGTAAATGAGAAGTGTGTGAAGGTCTAGCAATGCGCTTTTCGCCATATGGGTACCCATATGTTTTCCCCCTTTGCTTGCGTACATTTTCGCTTTGGCATGCACATATGCCTGTATTTTTGCAACTTAACAATATTAAAACTAATCCCATTTATGCTCCTTTTGGGTGAGTTGATTGAGTCATAAATTCCTGAGAATCTCCTTCTTGGGAGGCTGAAGTTCTTTTGTGCAAGCGGGAGGATGGCAGAGCAATCTATCCTAGCAGAGGGATGCCTTCAGCAAGCGTCACTGTGCAGCTGATGGCCCTGACCCAAACTCCAGAGTGCTAACCTAACACTGGAAGTCTCAGAAATGTAGATTCATAATGCCTTCACATTGACCCCCACCTTCCCTCCCCAAGGTGGAAAACCCTCACTAAGAAATGAGTAGTAATTACCTAGGGTTCTCTTTCTAAAGTCCCAGGTGAATTAACACATCTTACAACAAACAATTATGATGTCTTTAAGCTGTGGTTCTTGATAGGTGACCACACTTTCTACTTAATACTCCTCACACTGAATTGAGAAACTATGCATGTCAGAAATGGGACAGCTGGAAATTAGGCTTGCACGGAAATGATGCTTAGATTCTTCACTGGGCATTTTAGAGAATAAATATGAGAATGGATATTACTTGTATCATATCTAGTGAAAAACCCAACTAACTTAAATGTAAAATTGGAACTGGAAATCCTGCTTACCGTCTGTTGTAAAGCTGTCTATCTTTGTCTCTTATGCCCTCATTCATTCACTCATTTAATGCATTAAGACTATTTGCTTTCCCTTTAGCAACAATGATGTATAAGATAGATGTTGTTCCTGCCCGTCTGGAGCCTATGGTCTAGTGGGAGAGATAGCTATTTATCAGGTGATCAAGGCCATGGCATCTCACAGTGTGGTAGCTGCTGTGAGGATGGGAAAAAGGGTGGTATAGCCTAGGGTAACTTTTCCCTGAGATAGTGACATTTGAACAGACACCTGAAGATTAACAGAAGTCAGGGAGGAGGGGAACTGGAATGAGTGCATGTATTGAGGCTGGGCTGAGTAGAAGCCTTCAAGGCAGGGAACAGTACATCCAAATGTCCCGAGGTGTGCTGGAGCTGGCTCTTCAAGTTAAAAAGAGCTGTGTCTTGAATGCATAGAAAGCAGGCGAGACAATGGCCTGAGATGGGATACTCATAGACCAGATTGTCTACAGCCCTTTAAAGAGTTAGGTCCTTTGCAGGGACATGGATGAAGCTGGAAGCCATCATCCTCAGCAAACTAACACAGGAACAGAAAACCAAACACTGCATGTTCTCACTCATAAGTGGGTGTTGAACAATGAGAATACATGGGCGCAGTGAAGGGAACAACACACACTGGGGCCTGTCGGGGTTGGAGGCAATGGGAGGGAGAGCATCAAGATAAATAGCTAATGCACGCGGGGCTTAAAACCTAGGTGATGGGTTGATAGGCGCAGCAAACAACTATGGCACATGTATACCTATCTAACAAGGCTGCATGTTCTGCAAATGTATCCTAGAACTTAAAGTAAAGAAAATAATTTTTTAAAAAAGTTTTGTCTTTATTCTGATAGCACTTGGAAATAGCAAAAGAGTTTCAAGTAAGAGAGCTTGGAAGTAAGATGTTATTGTCTGGATTTAACTAAGAACATCTCATTTCTGATCTACTCATTCTCTACGTAAATCTGCAGTTGACTAAACCTCTGTCTATTTCCCCACCTAGAAACCAGAAACTAATTAGTAATAATATGCTTTACATATGGAGGAATGGAGGATGGATTCTGATAGTATCTATTCTGAATACTTTCTACATTATAATATGAGAATGAATATTAACATGTATCATAGCAAACGAAAAGCCCAACTAACTCAAAAGTAAAATTACAATTGGAAAGGCACCCATTGCTGCCTGCTGTATGTTGTAAAGCCTTCTCTATGCAATTGCTATATCAAATTATGCTATTGAAATCAGTCGGACACTGATAAAATTGAGACCGACTTTACAAGTTCTGTAGATCTAATTGGCCTCAGCAGTGGGTCCGCAGTGACTCTTGCTGCTGAACAAAAAATGTGGGCTTCAATAGAAAATAATAAGCAGCCTGGTTCCATACCAACATACTGCAGCCACCTCTGGAGATAATGCACTTTAATTTAGACACTGAGCTCCTTCATCTGGCCAGATGTTGAAGGAATCTTAGAAAGGTTTGTTTCCTCCTTCCCTCCTGGATGAGCACCCTTGATAGTACATTTAAAAGACCTCTGGGTCCAGCTCTGTGCACCTGCCACCCTTGGTGTTCCCTTTTCAAAGCCATTTATACTTCTTTCTAAAAATCTCTACATCCCTAGGGTAAAATTCCTATAAGTCACCTTTTCTTGCTTAAGCTGTTTTAAATTAGGTTTCCATCACTTAGAGCCAAAATAGCTCTGATTAAATTCACATGCCATGTAGAGGGCAGTATCTAACTGAGCCAAGTAGAACATAATCCCTGCTCTAAACTGAGAGCCGTGTAGAATGGGGAGACACGTACATGGTACCACAAGGTGACTGGGGCCTAACCAGCTCTGAAAAGACCTCTTTCATATGTAGAAGAGATAGAGAGGTGGTGGCCTGGAGTCATTGATTAACTTTTCAAGACCACTGTCTCCACCATGGGTTGAAGACCTTGTGGCTGGATTTAGAACTCTGGGTGGGCAGCAGAAGAGGTTCGACATCTAAATCAGCTAGAGTCAGTCTGAGAAAGACACCTTGGCTGTGGGTCTGAGTAATAGAGTAATTAACACCAGGGGGTCATCACCGACTGAGTGCACCAAGCACACAATGTTTATTTAATGCACGCGTGCCTACCATGAGAAAGGTGTTGAGGATACCACCTTGAGTGACTGAAACTCAGCCTCTGTCATGATCAACCTCTCATTACTCTGGAAAAACTTTATGAAGAGCAATTAGTTTGTTTCCATCAATTGATTCACTAACCTTTCCTTGGGATGATATGCTCCACCCTGGCCAGAAAGTATCCCTTGCATCTCTCTGTCCTTAGGTTATTTGAGAGCAGGTATGGTACCTGGGGCTTACATATTCAGAAGAACACAAATGACTTACATTTTGCAGGTGATCAAAAAGTGACTATTGAATGGATACACACATATGTATCCATCGTATATCGATCCTGTAGCGTGCCAGAGAAAAAAAAAAGGGGAAGACAGTGGAGATTTGCACGGACAAGTTCCCAGATGCAGGAAGCACTCTGTCTGTACAGTGAAGGGGAAATCTGATGTACAGAGTGAGGGATGTTTGGAGAAGGCACTTCAAGTCCTAGCTGTATTAGGAGCCTGCAGGAAGTTGCAGACTTATCTCTCAAGCATTTTTCTTCCATTTCCCCCACTATAACTATTAGCCCTGGATGACGAGTGAGCTTACTGCTGAGGTTTTAATTATATTAAGTTTTAACCAAATAGTGAGGCTATCCTAGTTTAGGCTTCTAGACATGGTGATCTGTGATCTGGAAGATATTTTTCAATTCGTGTCCAATCACTTTTTTTTTTACTGGAGACCTATGACTTGTGCTGGAAAACTCATTGCCTTTACCAAGAAGATGCATAACAAGAGTTGGGATGACTTACCTCAACAGATACAATTTGATTTTTACAAATTGGTGAGTGATCTTACCATCTTACACCATCCAGTTCTCTGTGTGACACCAGAATTTTGACCTTCCCTGTCTCAGCAGGGTCTTTTCTTCCTGCTTTCTTCCAAGAGCACCTGAAATCATAAACTTCAACTATGCTGGGTCTTAGCTCCCACATGTCCGAGGTTGAAGAATGACTCTAGAAATGGTGGTAGCGTGAAGAAGATCATTCCTCCCCAGTTTAAAGGTAGTAATCATGGTTAATAAGCTGTTTCTCTGTATGAGATTCAGAAGAAGGAGGAAAAGGGGAAGAAAACCAACTAACATTGCTTAGAGGATTTTAACTAGAGTGGGCTCTCCAGTCTCACAAATGTTCCAGCCTTGGATAGGGAACCTCCACTGGAGATGAATAGGGTCAAGAGGAGGTGATCTCATGAAGCAAAAGCAGTTGATTGTCACTTCGAACCTGGGCTTCACAGCTGAAGGCTGTGATTGACTCACACAATAACAAGGACTGGAGTTGAGTGAGGAGGTGAGGGAATTTGATCTCCCACAGAACACCTAAAGTATAGCCCAACTCTCCCTACCCTATTTCCCTCCTTGTAGCCTGCAAAGTGGGAAGCCTCCTTAATCAAAGAAGGAGATCAATGAAGTCCTTTCTGCCTGTCTTTTGTTTTTCCTTCCCTGTCCCCTTCCTTGTGTTATTTTTCTTATTCTATCAAATTTTCCCACTCCAGAATCCCTTAATGGTGAGAGTAATCCTCCTGGGGTGCTGAAAATAGTTTGGTTTTAATGATACCTTGGATGATTTTGCTTCCTAAGAGAAAGGTTTAGTAAAGTCATTGATATAAACAGAGCCACTGGTCCCCTGCTTTTCCAATTCTCTTCCTTTTCCCAACAAGCTCTGCTCAGCTCACCTCTGCTCTTCACACCATTGCAGTCTAAATGCTTTCATCCTGGGCCTCTCCAGGACCTCCTCCTGCTCCACTTAGCCCATGCTTATTTGTCCCTGCACAACTGGAGCCTGGTGCAGTAATTACAGCTGTGGTGAAAGGGTTTGTCTCCCTTGGGCACTCAGGATGTTGCCAGTGCTGCTGGTGAAGAACTGAGCCACTTTTGTAGGGCATCATAGGGCCGTGGTGCTCTGGGACGTCAGACAGCAAGATGTTTGGAACCCTACCCACTCCTCTTTCTCTCCCCTACTCTGCACTCTTCTTCTTTTTACTCCTGACCCAGCCCCAAACTTCCTACCACACTTTGTATCTTTTTGGCAGGATTTTCTGTCCCAGAAGGCATGAAAGCAGTTGGAACAAAGGCAGTTTGGCAAAAAAATATTGAGTCATATTTTAAGAATCTCCTGATATTACTGCACCTCTGGTTCTGCCTAAGGAGTAAAGAAGCTTCAGAGGCTGCGTGTAGCTGGAATTATACTCCCGAGAGTCCAGGCCCTACAGAACCCAGCAGGAATCCAGAAAGAAAAGCAGACTCTGCTGAAGCATAGGGCTTGACTGTACATCCTTATCCCCTAGTGTTGCTATCTCAAATCACCTCATCCTGATACTCCTTCTCTCCTTACCTACCTTCATTCTTAAGAGCTACTGATCCTTCAAGCTCTGTCGCACTGGCCTTTGTCCATTGCTGTTTCTGGTTGTGGGCGACTTTCAAGCCTCCCATGCTTGCTGGACTGTCTCAACTTCTGATTTTTTGCATGCTTTGACTATAAGTCAATATAAATGTCAATATCATAAAACCATGCCATGGCATGTCCTCATTGTCATCATCATTATCACCAAAATCATCCTTTAAATTTATTGACATGCCACTTTGACTTAATCTTGGTTTTCATAAAGGTCTTCTGTCAAAAGGCAGACAAAAATAAATAAGCAAGTACTTAAAAATAACATATAGACAGAGACTACCATACACACTTTACACAGAAGGAAATGGAGACTTTGGCTAAATGTATTGCATCTGGAAACAACATTCCTTCAATTATTTATTTATTCATGCACTTGTTCAGTCATTCAAGAATGAATTAGTGGGTGCCTGCTACGTGTTATGTACTGTGTTTGAAATAGAAGAATAAATAAAATTATAGTTTTCTCCAGGAAGCTCAAAGTTTAGTGAAAGACTCAGACATAATAGCATTTAATTATAGTACAATAAAAGTGGGTGCATTAGTGATATATTCATCATGTTGTAGGTTCACAGGAGAGGATCATTTAACTCCAGTTGTTAAATGTGAAAGAATCAGGGATGGCATCCTGGAAGAGGTGACTGCTAATCTGACTGTAAACATTGATTCAGAGTTATTCAAAAGAAAGAAAATGAGATGGGTGAGGTAGAGGCAAAGAGAAATATTCTAGGCAATGGAGATAAGAGAAAAGACATGAAAATGGGAAATTGCGTGGTATACTTAGAAGGATAAAATTCATTTTTTCTTATTGAAGCATAAAGTATGAAGTTGTTGTAATCCAAGTAAAGTTGAACTCATTTGTTGATGGTCCCATTATGACACTGCTTTCCATGGAAACAAGTTTGATCACACCCGCTAAGAAAACAAAAACAAAAATTAATGTAAGCAAAATCTGTATTCAAATCTTCAAAGGGGTCCCCAAAGGACAAATGTTTTCCATAACAGGTAGTAAAATAGTTGAATGTTGCTTTTTTGCCAGTCTTTCTATTTCACTCACAGTTTGGCAATCTTTTCTCTTTCCCTTCCACATTCCATGAGAATTCTATGCTACCCAGATCTCTACTTTCTTCCCTTATCTGCTTTCCTCTTTCCATAATAATTTTCTCAGATTTCTAACAAATAGGCTTCTTCCCTTAACTTCCTCATTAAGCAGCACTAACCATTGTTCTGCTTAACATTAGGGCTACAAATCAAGAAAACATCTATACCTTGATATGTAATGAGGTTTGAGAAGTATATGAAGAGTGAATCATGAATGGCTAAACAGACAGTGAACATAAGGGAAGAACAAGGGCTTTTTATTTTAAAAAATCTTGTGGTCATAATTTAAATTACTGCAGCTTTTGGTGAGTTTTGACAAATTTATATATCTATATAATCACTATCCTAATCAAGATACAGCATATTACCATTACCTCAAAAGCTTCCCTGTTTCTTATTCTTCCCAAAACCTATCCCCACTTTCAACTTGAGGCAAACACTGATATGTTTTCTGCTGTTATATATTAGACTTTTTTAGAGTTTAATATATATATTACATGTATATATTTAGCAAAATATGTATATGCATTCTATATGTATATATAATCTACATGACACAAATATATATTTAAAACATGTGTATATGAGCTATATATTGCACCCTACACACATATCTACACTCTGGAAAAAATGTAAAATCTTGTATAATTTTAGAACATATACTCTTGTTTCTGGATTTATTCACTCACCTTTTGAGTTTTATTCATGTTGTGTGTGGTTTTTTTTATTGCTAAGTGGCATTCTATTATATGATTGTACCACTGTTTGTTTACTCATTTGCCAGTTGGGTGGACATTTGGTTGTTTCTACTTTTTGGCTATTATGAGTAAAGCTGCTATAAACACGTATGTACAGGCCTTTTTCTGGGCATATATTTACAATTTTCTTGAGTAAATACTTAGGAGCAGAATTGGTAAGTCGTATAGTAAGTTTATACTTAACGTTACAAAAAGCCACCAAACTATTTTCCAAAATGGTTGTACCAGTTTGTATTCCTATAAGCACTATAGCTGTTCCACAGGCTTGTCATTGTATAGTATCCTGTCTTTGAAATATTATCTATTCTAATAACTGTGTAGGCTAAAACATATTTGGTTTTGAGTTGTTTTTCTCTGAGGATTAATGAGTTTGGGCATATTTTTCACATGGTCATTGGCCATTGGTATATCTAATTTTGTGAAGTAGTGGTTGAAATCTTCTGACTGTTTCTAATTGGGCTGTTTATCTTTTATTATGGAGTCATAATTTATATATTCTAGATACATGTCCTATGTCAGCTATATGTATTCAGAATAATTTCTCTTAGCCTATGCTTTGCCTTCTCATTTTCTTAATGGTGCTTCTAAAGGAATCTTGTAAAGGAATTCAGTTTTACATTTGGATGAAGTCCAATTTATCAATATTTCACACTTAATGGAGGTTAAAAACGTTATATTCTATATTTTTTTCTAGATGTTTTAGAACTGTAACTTTTTTGTTTAGCTGTAAGATCCATGTGAGTTAGTTTATGTGCATGGTATGAGCTAACATTTGAGATTCATTTTTTTTCCATACAGCTCTACAGTTAATCCAAAAGCATCTGTGGAAAACATAATCCTTTTTCTAATGAATTACCTTAGTTTCTTTGTTGAAAATCAATTGACTGATTTCTTTCTGGGAATCTCTCTTATTTTCTATTCATCTATATGTCTATTCTTATGCCTGAACCATACTGTTTTGATTACAATCATTGTTAATGTTTTGAAATCAGACAATGTAGATTGCCAAACTTGTTTTTTTCAAAATAGTGGCCAATCTATGTCCTTTGTATTTTCATATAATTTTATAATCAGTTGGACAATATTTACCAAAAATATGTTAAGATTTTGATTGGGAATGCGTTTAAATTATATGTTAATTTTGGAACAGTTGACATTTAATAGTATTGAGTTTTTCCAAGCCTTAAAATATATTCTTCCATTTATTAAGTCTTGGCTAATTTTTCTCAACAGTGTTTTCTGGCTTTCAGTGTATGGTTCCAAATTATGTCATATTTTTGAATGATTATAAAGGAAATTTTAAAAATCTAAATTGTTCATTGAAAATACACAGAGTTACAATTGACTTTTTTATATTGACCTTGCCTACTGTGACAGCTAAATTTATTCCTTGATTCTAGTACTTTTTTTAGATACTTAAGATTTTTTACATAAATGATATGTCCTCTATGAGGAGATAGTTTTACTCTTTCATACCAGTCAGTATGCCTCTTATTAATTTTTCTTGTCTTATTATACTGGCTCAGTTCTCCAGTAACATGATATTAAAAATACATTGTAATACTGACATCCTTGTCTAATTTCTGATTAGAGGAAAAACACTTTATTTTTCCCATTAAGAATAATATTATCTGTAGGTTTTTTACAGATGATCTTTATCAGATTGAGAAGTTATTTTCTATTCCTAGTAGCTGATTTGTGTGTATGTGTGTTTATTAGTCCGTTTTCACGCTGCTGATAAAGACATAGGAACAAAAAGAGGTTTAATTGGACTTAACAGTTCCACATGGCTGGGGAAGCCTCAGAATCATGGCAAGAGGCAAAAGGTATTTCTTACATGGTGGCAGCAAGAGAAAATGAGGAAGAAGCAAAAGTGGAAAGCCCTGATAAACCCATCAGATCTTGTGAGACTTAATACACTATCAAAATAATAGCACAGGAAAGACTGGGCCCCATGATTCAATTACCTCACCCTGGGTCTTTCCCAGAACATATGGGAATTCTGGGAGATACAATTCAAGATGAGATTTGGGTGGGGACCAAGCCAAATAATATTACTCTGCCCCTGGCCCCTCCAAATCTCATGTCCTCACATTTCAAAACCAATCATGCCTTCCCAACAGTCCCCCAAAGTCTTAACTCATTTCAACATTAACCCAAAAGTCCACAGTCCAAAGTCTCATCTGAGACAAGACAAGTCCCTTCCACCTATGAGCCTGTAAAATCAAAAGCAAGCTAGTTACTTCCTAGATACGATGGGGGTACAGATACTGGGTAAATATAGTCATTCCAAAAGGGAGAAATTGGCCAAAACAAAGGGATTACAGGGACCATGCAAGTCCAAAATCCAACATTGTGGTCAAATTTTAAAGCTCCAAAATGATCTCCTTTGACTCCAGGTCTCACTTCCAGGTCATGCTGATGCAAGAGGTGGGTTCCCATGGTCTTGGGCAGCTCTGCCTCTGTGGGTTTACAGGGTACAGCTTCCCTCCCAACTGCTTTCACGGGCTGGCATTGAGTATCTGTGGTTTTTCCATGCACACAGTGCAAGCTGTTGGTAGATCTACCATTCTGCAGTCTGAAGGACAGTAGCCCTCTTCTCACAGCTCAACTAGGCAGTGCCCCAGTAGGGACTCTAGGTGGGAGCTCTCACCCCACATATCCCTTCTGCACTGCCCTAGCAGAGGTTCTCCATGAGGGCCCCACCCCTGCAGCAAACTTTTGCCTGGGCATCCAAGCGTTTCCATACATCTTCTGAAATCTAGGTGAAAGTCCTCAAACCTTAATTCTTGACTTCTGTGCACCTGCAGGCTCAACATCACATGGAAGCTGCCAAGCCTTGGGATTTCCACCCTCTGAAGCCACAGCCTGCACTGTACATGTGCCCCTTTCAGCCACAGTGGCTCAGCTGTGACACAGGGCACCAAGTCCCTAGGCTGCACACAATATGAGGACCCTGGGCCTGGCCCACAAAATCACTTTTTCCTCCTGCGCCTCTGAGCCTGTGATGGGAGGGGCTGCTATCAAGGTCTCTGACATCCTGGAGACATTTCCCCCATGGTCTTGGGAATTAACATTAGGCTCCTTGCTACTTGCTCAAATTTCTGCAGCTGGCTTGAATTTCTCCCTAGAAATTTTTTTTTTTTCTATCACGTAGTCAGGCTGCAAATTTTCTGAGCATTTATGCTCTGTTTCCCTTTTAAAACTGAATGCCTTTAACAGTACCCTTTAACAGTCACCTCTTGAATGCTTTGCTGCTTATAAATTTCTTCTGCCAGATACCCAAAATCATCTCTCTCAAGTTCAAAGTTCCACAAATCTGTAGGACAAGGACAAAATGCCACCAGTCTCTTTGCTGAAACATAACAAGAGTCACCTTTGCTCCACTTCCCAACAAGTTCCTCATCTCCATCTGAGATACCTCAGCCTGGACCTTATTATTCATATCATTATTGGCACTTTGATCAAAACCATTGACAAGTATTTAGGGAGGTCCAAACTTTTCCACATGTTCCTGTCTTCTTCTGAGACCTCCAAACTGTTCCAACATCTGCCTGTTACCCAGTTACAAAGTCACTTCCACATTTTCACGTATCTTTTAAGCAGCATCCCACTTCTGGTACCAATTTACTGTATTAGTCCATTTTCATGCTGCTGATAAAGACATACCCAAGACTGGGAAGTAAAAGAGGTTTAATTGGACTTAAGTTCCACATGTCTGGGGAGGCCTTAGAATCATGGTGGGAGGCAAAGGCACTTCTTACATGGTGGTGACAAGAGAAAATGAGGAAAAAGCAAAAGCGGAAACCCCTAATAATTGCCCATTAGATCTCATAAGACCTATTCACTATCATGAGAATAGCATGGGAAAGACCCCCATGCTTCAGTTACCTCCCCCTGGGTCCCTCCCACAACACATGGGAATTCTGGGAGATACAATGCAAGATGAGATTTAGGTTGGGACATGGCCAAACCATAACAGAGAGTGTGTGTGAATAGATCTTCCATTTTGTCCAATTTTTTTTTTGGCATCCATTGAAATGATTATATGATTAATTATGTGAAATGATTTTTTAATGGTAGACCAACCTTGCAACCAAGAATAAATCTGATGTGGTCATGACATACTCATACTATCCTTTTTTGCATTAGTTGATTAACTTTGTCAATATTTTGTTATGGATTTTCCATCTGTTTTGTTCATGAGGGCAATTGGTCTGTAATATTACTGACTGGTTTTGGTATCAGTAATTCTGGCCTCATAAAATGAGTTGGGACATGTTTTCCCTTTATTTATTTTCTGAAAGAGTTTAAAAATAACTGATATCAACGTATTCCAAAGCAGTATTTAATAATAGTAATGGTTAACGGTTACTTTGCCATTTTTATTATTGCAATAGCAATATTTCTAGTGTTTTCTATTAGGTATGATGATGGTTTCAGAGAGCTCGTTTACCACTTAAAGAAGAATACCCCTTTTCCCATTTCAATAAAATGTTTAGTCAGGAAAAGATAGGTGTTATCAAATTTTCTTCTTAGATAAGTTACAAAACTAGTCATATTATTTTTTCCCTTTCAGCCATATGTATGATTTTAAAATGATGTTTATTTTTTAATGTGAAAACATTCTTTTTTACTCTCATATTTACTGTTTTTGCTTTAGTAGTTATAACTAGGAATATCTCTAGTTTATCATATTTTTAAGAAACATGTCTGTAAGTTTTGTTTACAACACCATACTCAAATTAATTGATAGATCCTCTATTTGAACTATGAATTGTTTAAAATATAATTAAAAATTATATTCCTTAAATGTTAGAGAAAAATTGTCTCTATAGTTATTCAGGTTCAAACCTAGTTTGTGAGTATTTTTTGGCAATTAAAAAAAAATTTTTGTTGTTTTTAATTCAGAAATTTTACCTTTGAATTAATTTCGGAAATGTATAGGTTCGATTTTGATAACTGTTCGATAGTTGTCAAGTTTATAGATATTTATGTTAATGTATGAGCACACAATAGTATACATTATATAAACATTGTACAAAGTATATGTAATTGAATATACCTATAGTTATATATAATTCATATGGTATAAAATACTTCATTAATACTACAGTACAAGATAAATATTAAACATAAACATCCAAACTGAGAGAGAATTCTGTTATTCAGATTGTGCATAGCCATATTGCATTGTTTGCTTCTCTAAACTTTATGAAAGCAAAAATGAGTAATACCAGATTTTAATAAAGTGTTTTCAGCTTATCTATGCATTTTAATACTTTTTGCTTTATTTTTGTATTTTACATATAAAATTTAAAAATAATTAGAGCTTTAATAGGAATTGCTTCTTTTATCAGTATAATTTTTTTTTTTTTTACAATTTAATGTTTTAGGCTTACAGTTAACCTTATCTAACTTTAAGATTGTATTTCCTACTTTGATTTTGTTAATACTAAATGTACATTTGCTCAGCCTTTTAAAAAAGACTTGTATTAGTCTGATTTAGATATAGCTTTTGTAAACAGAGCAGAAATATATTCTGTTATCTTTTTGTTAATCCAACTTAAGCCTTTTTTTCATTATAATGGGGAGTTTAACCCACTTGCAGGTATTAAAACTGATGTGTTTGTTTCTCGTCAGCTTTTTGTTTTCCTCTTTTTGTTCTGTCTAGTAGCTTTCATGTTTTGTATCTTGTGCTATTTGAAACAAATTTTCTTTGATTTTATCCTCTATAGTTTTTTGAAATAAATATTTGATTTTTTATAGTGGTGGTTAGATTTATATTTTCCAGGAGCATTTGCAGCCTGTGTGAGTCTTATTATTCAAGCTGAGTAAATGTTTCCTCACTTCCTCTATGGGAGATAAGAATTGCGGCAGCCTCCTTTCATCCTCCTTCCTATCTTGGCACTGTGTTTCTCAGACTATCAAAATCACGTTTTGAACTCACAATCCACGTTTACATGTTGAGACATTGGCATTTTCATTTAGCTTAATTATCAGATTTATAACAATTCTTCTACCTCATTCTTTCATAATATGATTCCTTTGTAGGTGACACTAGTTAGCTTTTCCCTTTGCTTCATCTTAAGTTCATTGGAATACATTTCAAGACGTTTTACTAAAAAGATGTGTGATTGTTGTATTTTCTGATTCTTAGGATATGTCTTCCTTCAGGTGATAAACATTTATTGAAAACCTGTTTTGCAATAATAGCTGGATTAGGTGCTAGAGATAAAATCATAACACAGACTATCCCTCAAGAAGTGTTTACCTATGAAGATTTTTTTGTTGCTGTCAAATGCAATTGGAGTATTTCCTGAGCATAAAATCCAAAGGTCACAATCTTTACCCTTAAAACTCCTGTGGTTACCCCTTCATTATATTTGGCATTTAGTGATGAAGTAGAGCAAGCTGAGGTCTTCTTTTCTGATAGTTGTAATTGTATGAGTAATCCATTTTCTGTGTGAAGATAAGAAGATATGCCTTTATCTGTGAGGTTCAAAATTCTTTCCGGGAGATGTGATGTGTCTCTTCTGATTTCTCCTAATATGCAGTAAGTCTGTTATTAGGCACACACATAGATTTTTTTTTTTTCGCAGAAAGTGGGCATGTGTTAAATATTTAATGGTTGGTTCTGTTGTAGCTCGTTCTAAGGAAACTTAGTTCCACGTGTGTTGGCTCTTTCTTCTGTTTCCTTCAGATCTTTTGTCTTTCTCTTGCTTTCTTAATCTCCTTCTGTCTTTTCTTCTGTATCCCGGGAGGGCTGCTCAGGTTTGAAATTCACTCTGTTGATTTGATTTTTTGAAGCCTCACATCTGATATGTTTTACTTCTGATGGAGATTTAAATTTTGTTGCTGTTTTAAGGTCACTTGCTTGCTCTCCATATCTAACTAATTGGACGTTTTCGTTCATCTCAACAACTTTTCTTCTTCGGCTCTAGTCTATGTCATTCTTTTCCAGCTTTTGCCCCTTAAGCCTTTTCCTGAAGGCTGTACTTTTCTGCTTCTGTGGAGGTTGTCAGGTGGCTGTCTACAATTTTAATTAGGGTTCTGGAAGCCGATTTTTTTATTGTGATATGGTGCACATAGTATAAAACTTACCACTTTAACCTTTTTAAGTGTACGGCTCGATCACATGAATTGAGTACATTCACACTGCTGTACAATAGAAGTCATTTATTAAAGCACGGTCTTCCTGGAATTTTTGTGACTAGTCTTTATTTTCCTTTTTTCTACAGTATTTTCTCAATACTCATTCTCGAAATTGGTGTGATCTGTGTGGTAAGTGGATGGTGCCTTGCCCCTTTTCTCTGCCTTTTGAGTAAATTTTGAGTCCTGTTTTAATTCTACTCTTCAAATATTTATTAGGCTGCAGAGCTTCTGGTTTATTTCACAGTCTCTAGCTTCCACCTGTTATACTTCTCTTTATGAAATGGTACTTTTTTTCTTGTCCTCTGAGATCTCTGATGCATGGTAATGGTTGAAGAATTTGAATAATTTAGGGCTTGGGGGGCACTCATTGACTCCTCTGGTTTGAAGCTGCATTGGTATTGCAAGCCCATTGTGATTGCTTAGAAAGTCTATGAGGGTAGACTCCAGGGGGACCTCAGTGACCCCGCCTCCTGATATTCACACCCTTGAGCACTCTTCACCGTGTTGCATCAGTGCTGGTCTGCATGACCAGAGCATACAGCCACACAATAGCCCGTGGCTCCCCAGCCAAGTCATAAAGGCCACGCTTACCCTGTGTCTTACCCTCTCTCTCCCGACAAGTCATTCTGAGAGCAGCCAGCTGCCATGCCATGCCCTGACGACACCGAGAGTTCTTGTGGTGAGAAACTCCTGCCAACAACCTACATTTAACCTGCCAGCCTGGAGCCTGGAGCCTGCAAGCCGCCTGGGAAGTGCATCCTCCACTTCCAAGTGGATCCTCCAGCCTGGGTCAACATTCAAATGACTGCAGCACCAAGTGATATCATGACTGCACCCTCATGAGAAAGCCTGGACCAAAAGAGACACAGCTCTGAATTCCTGACCCACAGATATAGTGTGAGATAATAAATATGCATTGCTTGGAGCCACTAATTTTTGAGGTGACTTTTTAGTCAGCAGTAAATAGCGAATGCGTCCATCCAAGTCAGCGCTTGTATTGTTAATGGCTGCTCGGCCTCCCTTTTTGAAGCTTTATTATCTGCATAAGGGTAACGATAGCTATGGAGGCGTGTACTTACTTCTTGTCTTCTTTGAAATCTTTGTTTCATAAAGATAAATCATGCCATGATTTGAGCATTGTCTCTATTAATTAAATCAAGTCTATCTTCCTTATTAGTATTGTTTGATTGATTTTAGGAACTAGATTATTCTTCAATCTTACTTTTCCCAAAAATATGAGTATCATTTATTTCCAAGTTTTTGCAAGTTATCTTAGTGAGAAGCTGAGAGATGCATTTGGGTCTTCTATTTCAATACAACTTTGAAGCAGATATCTCTCCTTGCTTTTAACAGAGGTGCATAAAGGATACCATTATATCTTTAATATGCTAGGTTACTCTAAGAGATAGCTACCACATCTGTATTTTCTTCAATTTTGCAAACGAGATAAAATATACAGTCCTTGGATCATTGAGGTAGAAAACCATATCTATTTTAAATAAAGATGATTTTTCTTCTTTTTCTTTATGTATTCCTTCATTTTTTCTGACCTCATTGCATTGGCTAAATTTCTGAAAAATATTCAATATTAATAATTATAACTAGCATCCTTTGTCTTCATTCTGTTATCATCAAATTGCCTCTAGTGGTTTTTGTACTAGTTATAATGCTAGTTTCTATTTTCAAGATCTCACTTATGAGATATTATAAATAAAAGTTTAAGTTTTATTAAACTCATTGTTTTTTAAATTTTTAGAGTTCCTCAGTTATAATATTGATACTTTTTTTTCATTCTTGGCATTAGTTTCAGACACACCATATTTTTAATGCATTGTTAGATTTTATTTGCTAATAGAATTGTATTCTTGTAGGTAAAGCACCAAATGCAATAGTGGGGACAGGAAAATGTATGCTGCCTGACAATGCATAAGTGATCAATACATTCTATCAGTAGAAGTTGTGGTAATTACTACGTGCACTGACTGCTGTGAATTTCAGTTTTCCAAGTACTGTGTTGGTTCCAGGTACTAATAATGGCACCAAGGAGAACCTTTGAGATAGGGTAGCAATTTTCCTGACACCTCAGGAAAAAGGTGTAGCCTCAAAGTTCCAATAAAACATCACCAGCCAACGGAGATGCAAAAATATTGTTAAACTCAGGTTCTTCAACATTGCCTTTGTAATCAACCAGTTTCCTTAGTGCCTATATCCCAAGCGTAGTGCTAGCTTCTGCACTGGCAGTGTAGAATAGCGGGGGAAGACCCCAGGTGACTCTGCTGCCAGGGGACCTTGAATAAGTCACCTACCATTTTTGAGCCTCTAGTTCTCATCCGTAAAATGGAGCCCATCAGTCACCCCTGAACTCCTGTGAATATTGCTGTGAGGATCGGCTATAACGGATGCGAAACTGCTTTTGAACCAGAATCCACTAGAGGCCATAAAAGTATGTGTGTTATCATCGTCATCGTGAGAGAGGATTGTTAAGCCAAGGCGCCCCACTCTCTCCAGTGAGCAGGATTCCTGTGCTTCCATATGTTATTACAGGCACTGTGAACCAGGGTTTACATTTTACTGCTACTTCATTACCCCTTCTCATCTCCCAGCCATTTTCACATTTAAATAAAACTCTTGTTTCACTTAACAATGGAAGGGCTAAAAATTTGCATATTAAGTGTGAGTCAGTGGCATGGATATCTAATTAAAACCATCTTTTTCCTTTTCTCCCCTTTTCATTTTTGTCCCCTGAGCTGCTGACATTATTGCAACTGTATTCCGTGGCCCCATTCTGTCAGCCTGTGTGTTCTGAGGAAAGCAACCAGGAAGGGTGCAAGGAGAGCAGGCGCTTAAGAGAAGGAGGAGAGGTGATGGGTAACTGGGGACAACAAAGGCAAACACAGAAGGAACTGTGATGGGAGAACTGGCACATTGGTGCTGGCCAGGAGGCACTATTAATGCTTAAAAAGAGGATGCAAGGGTGAAGAAGGGAGAGCCTGATAAATAAATAAAAAGTACCAGAAAAAAGAGAAAGTAAAAATGGAAGGGAAGGAAAGGACCAAAGACAACAAGATGGGTGGAGAGAAGCCTGTAGAACTCACAGTGAGGGTGATGCTGTGTCCTTAAGAAGCAGGTGGCTCAGGAGAGAAACTGTCGGTGTCAGCAGAGCAGAGAGTGGTGGGTAAAGGTGACAGATCCACTGGGAAATTCTTGTACAGCTTCATAAAACATGTCTATAATACATGAACATGTAGAGATTGTCATCAGAAAGCATGTCTTTTGGTCTTGAGTATCTATCCACTTTCCTGCATAGGGTTTTATGGTATCATTTAACAATGCAGGGGTGCCCCATATCCTCTCTTTTAGATCTTGCTTTTCTTCCTTATAGTTCACACAGAAACATGACTCAGAAACAGATTCATCTGAAAGCATTTGTATAACTTCAAGATATAGCAAATAGGAGAGTCTATTCTTCCTCTCCCCTTCCCCATCGCTAAGACCATACTAACTAGGAATTTGTCTACAGTTAGCTAGAAATTTGTTAAAATCATTTACCCTGTATCTTCCTTTGCTTATTTGGTTCATGAAACATGTTACCTATTTAAAAAATTCTATGTTGATGGAGAAAATCAGCCCTTGATAATGGTAGAAGGTGAGAAGCATAGCCCATGTTAGGAGTTAGTGCAACCATATGACTAATATGGTGATTATTTCTACCATAGTTATCATGACAACCATGCCTCTTGGCATGCAAGACTGTCCATCTGTCTGTGTACAGCTCCTTGGGCAGATATAGGCTGGAAAAGACAAAAATGTTCAGCAAATCAAGACCAACTGGCAAATGATAGTTCCCAAAGGGAGAGGTAAAGAAGAAATTTTGCCATTGAAGTACAAGCCCCAGCGCTATGGCACCCGGGACCAGGAATCCACTTAGATAAAGGGAACCATCCCATTTGTCAATTTTGGCTTCTGTTGCAATTGCTTTTGGTGTTTTAGTTATGAAAACTTTGCTCATGCCTACGTCCTGAATGGTATTGCCTAGGTTTTTCTTCGAGGGTTTCTATGGTTTTAGGTTTTATATTTAAGTCTTTGATCCATCTTGAGTTAATTTTTGTATAAGGTGTAAGGAAAGGGTCCAGTTTCTGTTTTCTGCATATGGGTAGCCAGTTTTCCCAGCACCATTTGTTAAACAGGAAGACAGTGTGGTGATTCCTCAAGGATATAGAAGCAGAAATACCATTTGGCCCAGCAATCCCATTACTGGGTATATACCCAAAGGATTATAAATCATTCTACTATAAAGACACATGCACATGCATGTTTATTGCAGCACTATTCACAATAGCAAAGACTTGGAACCAATCCAAATGCCCATCAATTGTAGACTGGATAAAGAAAATGTGGCACATATACACCATGGAATACTATGCAGCCATAAAAAAGAATAAGTTCGTGTCCTTTGCAGGGACATAGATGAAGCTGGAAACCATCATCCTCAGCAAACTAACACAGGAACAGAAAACCAAACACCACATGTTCTCACTCATAAGTGGGAGTTGAACAATGAGAACACATGGACACAGGGAGGGGAACATCACACACTGGGGCCTGTCAGGGGGTAGGGGGCAAGGAGAGGGAGAGCATTAGGACAAATACCTAATGCATGGGTTGATAGGTGCAGCAAACCACCATAGCACATGTACACCTATGCAACAAATCTGCACCTTCTGCACGTGTTTCCCAGAACTTAAAGTAAAACAAAATAAATAATAAATAAAGGGAACCATGTGGATTTACAGCATGTAAAGACACCAGAAAACAAGGCAAAGGACCACATGGACAACTGCTTCAATGCCCTCTGGCCCCTACTGGAAGTTGGCTTGGGAAGCTGTTCCCTGCACCCAAGGTTAAGTTCAGGAGTTACATATCCTCTTGGAGTAGTGTTTCCAAATTTTGACTAAATTTTCCTGATTATGGAAATTTTTCAGGTTCTGGTAAAAATTATATATTTCAGGTCCCACCCCAGAACTATCAAATTGGATGAGGATTATATTAATATATTTAATCCAACAATGAGGCATGATTGATAAATACTAACTCTTAGAGGAGCTGAACAATTTCACTTGCAGGGGGGCCGTGATAAGACCGAGACAAGACACTGCCATTGAGGCATGATGGTCTACTGATGACTTAGTTTCCCTGAGGATGCCAAAGAGTCACGTAGTTTTCACACTGTTAGACTTACTTTAACATCAGTGTCCCGACTCAATCCTGATTTGATGTATGAGGTGATTAAGCAACTCCAGATCTGCATTTCACAACCTATTACCTTCCTCTTCACTGCTTCTTGAAATGTGACTTTAAGCCACAGACAAGATAAATAGGCCTATACTTGGGTTCTTCAGGTACTATATGCCTAAGAGCCAGGAACTAGCATATTGTCCTCGAATGTTGGCTTAGATTTGAGTAGTGTTCCCTGTTGGCAGAACATACCGTGATGTTAACTTCCTGCAGTTAACATAGTCACGGACATGAGCTGTGCTCTTCCTCAGTTGCCAGCATGTTCTTGCAAGTAATTATTCCTTGCATCCTCAGGACAACTCTATGACATAGTTCTAATGCACATCTCTGTTTTCCAGTTAAGGATGTTGAGGCATAGAGAGGAAATCAATTGTCTAAGATCAGAGAGGCAGTGAGAATCAGAATAGGATTCAATCCCAGGCATGCAAGTTCCAGACTTTGAGCTTTTAAACATGGAATTCCTCTGCCTCCTCTACGATGCTCCATCACCATGTTTTTCCCATCTATGTGAAATGAATGGTTTTCAGCTTGAGCTGGTTCTCCCCTCTGCAGACAACTGATGTCCTTTTGCTCTTCGATATCTCATATTGTGCCAGGCCTAACAAGGAAACCTATGGCATAGTGATGAGGCAAGACCCCTCCAGCTGCTGACAAGCCCTCAATCTCAGCTCTTCTGAGGGAGGCAGCATAACAGGCAAGAGCAGCCATGCCCAGCTCTGCTGCTCTTGGCCCCTCATGTCAATGGAGCTTAGATTGTCTTTGCAGACTGCTCCTCTGCTCTTTGCATGGTGCCGTTCCTATTCCTATGCTGTCTTAGGGCTGGCAGAGGGACTTTTTCCTCAGCTCCCTGCACCTGGAATCATCACATATCTACCATTAGTCCCTAGTGGCCTTGTCCAGTTTTGGTTCTTGTTCCTTCTCCACGTGACTAGCCTGGATCTACTTCCTGGCTGAATTTCAAGGTGTGCTACCATGCATGGGGAAGCACACTCACAGAATTCTGAGAGCATGGCTTTTGCCTGAGACGCAGAAAGCCTAAAATAGTATCTCCATAGGAATTGTACCCACATTTGAATTCAAATCCATTTGTGTAGCACGTACCACTTCTTCTGGCTTTCATTTTTTTTGAGATTTGGAGCAACCACATTTTTGCAAAATATAAATGTTCATTCCTCTTCAAATCTACAGTGTCCCATTTCAATAAAGTCATGCACTGTGTCTTGATACACATTATTTTAAAACATCAGGACTTGGGTTCTTCGGATCCTATATGCCTAAGAGCCAGGAATTCAAATTCGCCCTCAAACTACTAAACATGAAAATTCAAACTTCCACTACAGAGGAATTGTAGAGGAAAATTCAAACTTCCTCTGTGGAGGGGTCGTAGAGTATAAATAAAGCCAAGTAATCTTGACAAATGCCAACATCCTTAGACATTGTTTTTAGACAGTCTCTCCTTCAAAAGTTGTATGACTCTTCTGTCTTAAATTGAATAGATATAATACTGAACCTGTAGCTGCATGGCAAAAATTTGAGTTGTGACCAGTGTGTTTCCTTGAATATAATGAATGCATAGTCAGAGTCCATTTAAAATGAAATAGGGAGCATGGAAACCTATGGAAATATACTACGGCTGTGAGATTCACAAGCAAAAACAGATGACCAATGGCCTTTGTTCTTGATGTGTAGGACTTCAGCTGGACCATTAACTCTGTAAAATCTTCAAGTTTTATTTCTCCTTGAACCTGTAAGCTATGTAACATCACTTTATGCCATCATTTAAGTAATGTTACCACCATTTTTCTTTTGATTTGAAATGGAATTATTGAAATAGAGTATTTTTCTCTTCCTTCGGTCACTTTATTTTGCGGTCAAGAGTTAAAATCTATAAAAATATAGAATATGTTTACACAAATAATTCATCATGTTTTCTAAATAATTTATCATGTTGTCTAAAACCATGAACTTTTCGATTAAAGAGGTGGAGTCCTGGTCAACATATTTTGAAAGTTTTTGAAGAGATCTATTTATGCGTATTGACTGCAAACAAAAATGTCAAACTGCTGTGCGTCAGTGTTTTTTTAAAAAATTTAAAAAAGTACAGAGTGTGGCCTCCCATTTTCATATAGCATTGTGGTTTTCTTCTCTACCTTTGGTAGTTGCTTCAAGGAATGACAGAGTGGAAGCCAAAGGTCTAACAATGGTCTGAAACATTGAGTGCCACCTGGCCTGGTCACCTTCCTGACCTCTTGTTCTATCGTTATTCCTCTCAGTCCACTTGAAACCAAAAGGGCTCTTTTCTGTTCTTTACCATAGGGAAAATACTCCCACTTCAGGGCATGGTATTGGTTATTACCTCTGCTTGGAATGTTCTTTCTTCAGAAGTATGCATGGATCACTCCAATACTTCTTTCTGCTCTCTGCCCAGAAGGCTTCCGGATCACTGAGACATTTTCTGATCACCGCCCATAAAACAGCAACCTTTCCACATCACCCCGGCATTTCCTGTACCCACAGCCTGTTTTAATTTTTCCATAGCATTTTTCTTTTCTTTTTTTTTTTTTTGTTCAGCTTTTATTTTAAGTTCAGGGGTACATGTGCCAGATATGCAGGTTTGTTATATAGGTAAATGTGTGCCGTGGTGGTTTGCTACGCAGATCATCCCATCACCTCGGTATTAAGCCCAGCATCCATTATCTATTCTTCCTGATGCTCTCTCTCCCCACTCCCCACTCCGACAGGCCCCAGTTTGTAGTGTTCCTTGCCATGTGTCTATGTGTTCTCATTATTCAGCTCCCACTTATAAGTGAGAACATGCGGTGTTTGGTTTTCTGTTTCTGAGTTCGTTTCTGAGGATAATGGCTTTCAGCTCCATCCATGTCCCTGCAAAAGACATGATCTTATTCCTTTTTATGGCTGCATAGTATTCCATGGTATCACTTTTTTCACCATCACTCACACACACAGAGACATACTGACACACACTGAATATTTTCTCCGGCATCATTGTTAGGCTTTTAAATTAAGCAGTGCATATAAGGTACCTGCTCATCGTTATTATTGAGGAGAAGATAGCTGATCATGATTATGGAAGGCTCTGTAGGGCATCGTCAAACCTATCCTGATCTTCTCTTTGCTTCTTCCTATAGAGAAAACTTTAATTTTCTATATCTATCTGAGAGTAACCTGGTAGCATTTTGTAATATTGGGTTAAGACTCTCTTAGTCTTAGATTTGTAGAACTTTATAATCTTGGTTCTACTTTGTTCTATATGCAAGTACATTTTGAGTGTAACAAAGCCCACAAATCTTTTCCTGATTTTGTTTACATGACCTTGAATGTATTGAGTGATGAGAGCTCTGTCAGAATCAGATTTCAGAGCTCCTTGGCCCAAGCCAGGAAGTGGGCATGCATGACTGACCAAGCCCAGAGTGGCAGGAGGCCAACCTGCTGTGTCTTATCTTGCTTTCCCATAGCTCAAGAGGACAAGAGCAGTGTTCTAGGAGAAGCCAAATTATTTTCCTAACAAGAACCATAAAGCATTAGAAGTAATTTCAGAAAAATGTAAGATATGTATTCCTATAATTCTGACAATTTTAAGAGATATGACTCTAAATAAAACACATTTTACAAAGGGTGCATATTACCAGCATGCTATAAAATGCTTCTAGAACTTATTTTAATAACATCTCACCCTTCAGACATATAGCACTTTTACTCTTGAGACCACTTTCACATCCATCCGTTTATGCTATCTCACAACATAGAGAGGGAGGACAGCCTGGTCACGCTCTTTCACTTGACCGAGGCTCTGAAGAGTATGATAAGCACAGCCTCTGTGCCAGGACTGCAGTGGGGGGGATTCAGATTTGTCTTTATTCCAGGTCATGTTGATGATTAAGAAGACATGCCCATCACTGTCCATGCCTCAGGGACATGGGCTGATTTTTATTCTTCTAATTTTTATGATGCTACTTCTAGCACCTGTCGTAGCACAAAATCCATGATCAGTAAAATTCCATGAAATGAATCAACTTGGCTTAACTATCACTTAGAACAAACTTTTTTTTTTTTTTTTGAGATGGAGTCTCGCTCTGTTGCCCAGGCTGGAGTGCAGTGGCGTGATCTTGGCTCAGTGCAAGCTCTGCCTCCTGGGTTCACACCATTCTCCCACCTCAGCCTCCCAAGTAGCCGGGACCACAGGCGCCCGCCACTACACCCAGCTAATTTTGTTTTTCTATTTTTAGTGGAGATGGGTTTTCACCGTGTTAGCCAGGATGGTCTCAATCTCCTGGCCTCGCGATCTGCCTGCCTCGGCCTCCCAAAGTGCTGGGATTATAGGCATGAGCCACTGCGCCTGGCCAAGAGCAAACATTTTAAACCACTCTATACAATATTCATCCTATATAAGCCTCAAATAATTTTACAGTCCTGTGTGAGGGTATCCTTGCAAAATGTGGGTATGTGAAACTAAAATCATGGTAAGCTATCCTGAAGGGAACTGATGAGCATATGTTATAATTTGATGTAGTTCTTGGATTAAACCTTCACTTTCAAGTTTGATTTCTGAGCAAATGTCTTCCCCCAACAAATGCATAGTTGTTTCAACCTCCTCCCCTTTATCTCTAGGGTATGTTTCGGACATCTCTTTTAAAACGTTAATATTCTGAGATTGTAGTTGTCTTATTACAGTTATCAGTATAAATGTCATTGCCCTTGTCACTCTTACTCAATTGAGAGCTCCTAAAAGTCAGAGACAGAGTCCTAATGGATGAAGGCTCAATAAATGTTTTTTGGGTAAAATGGAACAGAAGATATTACAATGGAAGAAACGAAATGAATTAGAATAATCTAAGTGCAAAATGAATATCCAGATAAGCTACAAAGAAGAGAGATTCAAAGGAGGTGACAATGATGTAAACTTTGAGAAAAGCACTCCAGGAAAAAAAAAAAAAAGTCATCCACAATTGTTGAGAGAGAAAATCCTTTTTAGTCGAAATGTATTCCCTGTAGGGTCTGAGCTTTATTCTCAAAGCACAGGTTGTGAGAAATTGAGTCTTAAGACAATTAATAGCTTCCTCTTGTTTCTTCTAAAGGAAACCATCAAAGAGTCTTGAAGAATTACAGGTGTCATGTTCCATTCCCATGGGACACCTCTGGAGCTGGTGTTTGTGTTGACGTGGAGGAAAGGAAGTTTCTGCAACAAATGTTCAGTTTTTGTTTTGTTTTTTAAAAAATATTATAGGCCATTTGTTTGGCACCCTCTTACAGAATGGCCATGTCCTCACCAGTGGATTTAAATTAAAAAGTCATAGAAATCTTGCAAGATAAAAATTCTAGAGTTCTTTTTTTTCCTTCTGATGACTGAAGACACTAAAATTGTTGAGATTTTGGCCTGCCTTCTTCATGTGGAACCATCTTTTTAGAGAATCATTAGGGTTTTGTAGACATCAATCTGGAAAGAGGCAGGAAGGAAAAGAACATGAGATAGGGAGGGAAGAAATCCCTGTTTTTCTTCCCCTGTCAAAAATAGAAGAAAAAATAAATACACTAGGTCAGTTTTTACTTGAACTCACTCTTTGCAAAGAAAAAAACTTTATTTCATACTTTTTCAAAATGCCCAATACCATGAACACTACTGAAAACAGAAGAAAAACATCTATTTTTAAAGAGGTAATTGTTACGCAGTTTTATTATAAGTAGCAGCAGATGAGGCATATGCGTGATTCACAGCCGTATGGGAAGACAAACCCAATACGTTTCAACTGACATTGTCCTTCTTGCATTTACAAAAGTATTATTGACAACAACTTCTTGGATTTGAATGGAATCTGACAACAGAGACCATTATTTCTGGAGTCGAAGGTGACCATAACAAGAGATCATAAAGTGGTTTGGCAAATCAGAAGGCCTGTAAGGCTGCCAAAGGCCTTGCCAGGCAGGGAAAGGCACCCTACAGGGAGCACAGCTGGCAGCAGCTGGGACATGGCTCTTAGGAAGCTCCAGCAGAGGTTGCCAGTGCTCCCACAACAAGCGGAAATTGTTTTGCACCCGGAAATCAAAACAGATGAGAAAAGATGCACATGGGAGCAGGGTAGGGGCAATTGTGAAGCATGGGATAAACAAGCTCCTATGCCTTGCATTTGGATCAGGATAAAATGGAGTTGAACAAAGCAAACTATGTATTATTAATGTTAGTATTTTCTTTAAAGATTTGATATGGGCAAGCACAAAACATTGTAATAAAAACGGAAAGGCTCTTCAAAATTGGCAATTCTTTTTCTTCAGTTCTCTCCCACTGGGATGCTCTGTGCATCTTTTCTCCCCTTCTCCTTTTTTGGGAACATTTTTGAACAAAGAAATGGGAGTCCAGGAAGGAGAGGGGAAAGAAAGCTGATAGCAGACACAGAAAGGGAGAGGGAAATATAAAAGCTGTAAAGGGACGTGGACAGAGACGCAGGAGGTGAAGGCAGCCTGGATTAAAAGCTAGGGAGAAGGAAATCATAAGAGAACAAGAGATTGATATGCTTCTAAAATATTTATTGCACACCCTGGGGGATCAGTGTAGAAATTGCATTCCCTTTGGGAAAACATTTGCACATATCCTCCTTGTCTGGATATAAAGGGAAGAGCATCTCAGCAGCTTTCCAGATGGGAGGAGGGAAGTTGCTTCTTTCTGGAGCCCTTCTCTTCCCTCTTCCCGAGCTCTACTTTTGTGCTCATTCTACTGAGGGCAGTCATGGCATCTTCCACCACTACCGTAGTTCTACAGCAAAAGTGTAGTTACCAGCAGGTCCAACTTCCTATCCACCAAGGTTTGCTGGAGATTCCACCACCACACTCAATTTAGCCTCACAGAAAAAGACGGACATGAAATATTTACTTTTTATGGCTTCTTTGTTCTCACATCTGGTCCTGGAAACAGGCAATCTAGTTCTATGTTGAATCACGTTGAATCTGTCAATCATCCATCCAGTATTTATTGTGAAACTACTATATGCCAGGTACTGTGCTAGCCCCTCTGGAGGGCCATCATCCATTCAGTCATCAAGTATTTATAATGTACCTGTCAGGTGCTAGATGCTGTCTACTGAAGCGTTCATTTATTCATTCATTCAAAATATTTACTGAGCAATTTACTGTGCACCAGGCACTCTTCTGGAAATTACACATAGAACAACACAAAACAAAGTCCCTGCCCTCATGGTAGGGCTGAAAGACAATAAATAAATCCTATATCATGCTTTTAAACGCTATTGATTTGCTGATGATGTTCAAACCTCTCCTCTGAATTCCTGAGTCACAGATTCAACTGCCTGCTTGATTTATCTACAGGAAGCCAAACTGGGCCTCTCAAGCTTACTATGCCCCAAATCAAACTGAATTTCCTGGCCCCTTCTCAACCTGTTTCTTCCTCATTCTCCCCCAGTTAAAACAACAACAACAACGACAACAACAACGACAACAACAACACTCCATTCTTTTAGTTGTTCAAGTAAAAAAATAATGGTGTCATCCTTGATTCCACTCTTTCTCTCATGCCCTATACCCCATACATCAGCAGATCCTGCTGGTTCTACCTTCAGATTGTGTCAGAATCTGAAGCTCACTACCTCTGCCCCCACCACATCAGTGCGGCATCTATCATCTCTCCTGCAGGTTTGCAGGGCCCTTAACTGTTATCTTTGTTTCTCCTCGTGGGCCCCTCAGTCATGCCCACCTTTTGCTCCAAGCCCTCCAAGACCTCCCTTTTCACTCACAGTAAAGGCCAGAATCTTTACCATGGGTCTCAAAACCCCATGTGTCCTGGCCATTGTCACCTTTCTGGTTACACCTCTTATACTCTTCCTTTATTCCCTCTGTCAAGCCTCAGGCTCCCTTAATGTCCTGGCCACACCAGTTGCCTGCTCCTTCTCTGGTTGTGACCTTCTCTCCCTGTGCAAATGGCTCATGCTCTCACTCACTTCAGTGTCTCTACTCAAATGTCACTTTACCTGTCAGACTCTCCTTGTTCACTGGGTAGTAAAAAAAAAAAAAAAAAAAATAGGTATGTCCCAAACCCCACCTACAATATCTCCAAGTTCCTACCATATCTCCAAGTTTCCTTTATACTGCATAATTTGTCTTCCAGCACCTACTGTCCCAGCATATGATTCCTTCATTTGCCAAGTTGCTGAAGATCCACCCTCCTCCACCAGGATGTAAGCTCTTTGTGAGCAGGACCTTTGTGTATCTTGGCCATTGGTGTAGACCCCACCCCTAGAACAGTGCCTCGCTCAAAGCGAAGGCTTAGCATGTATATGTTGAATAAATGAATGAATTAAATATGTAATATAGTTTCAGGCGATGATTAATGCTATGAATAAAAATAAAACAAGGGAAGGGGAAAGAGAGTGAGTGGGTGGAATTCCAGTTAATATACCATGAGCCCCTCTGGGGAAGGGTTATTTGAGCAGAGACCTGACTGAGATGAGGTGGTCCGTGCAACAAGTAGGTATCTGAAGGCAGGCTGTCCAGCCGAGGGAATCCACACTGTCTGAGCAAGGAGCACTCTCGGGAAAGAGCAAGGGGACCCCTGTGCCTAGAAGATAAGCAATGGGTCTGGAGCATGAGCGAGAGCCACAGGGCTGAGCACATGGAGCAGTCCAGGCCATTGTAAGGAGTTTGGATTTTATTCTTAGTGTGTTGGGAAGCTGTGAGTGCTTTTGGAGCAGGAGAAGGACATCAGCTGACTCACTCTTTAAAAGAATGAATCTCCAGGGCCCGTGATGAGCACACCGAGGGGAACAAGTTAGGGCAGGAAGCCAGTGAGGAGGTGCTGAGGTCATTCTTGGGGAGAGATGTGCGGGCCACAACATCATGGGAGCATACACGTGGTGAGAAAGAGTTGCAGCTGGAATTATCTTAAAGGTAAGCCAGGCTTTGCTAACAGATTGGATTTGGGGTGTGAGAGAAAGAGAGGACTCAAAAGTGAGTCCGAGACTTTTGAACTGAGTTCCTGTGCACATGTAGTGACTTTTATCAAAATGAAGGAAACAGAGGGCAGTTTGTAGGGGGAAAGTGAGAATTTGGCATATACAGGACAAATGCGAAACATCTTTAGACACGGGAGAAGACACAGGTTCTTCATTTCTTTTTTTTTTTTTTTTCTTTTTTTTTTGAGATAGAGTCTCGCTCTGTCACCCAGGCTGGAGTGCAGTGGCACGATCTCGGCTCACTGCAAACTTTGGTTCACGCCATCCTCCTGCCCCAGCCTCTCGAGTAGCCGGGACCACAGGCGCCCGCCACCACACCCGGCTAATTTTTTTGTATTTTTAGTAGAGACGGGGTTTCACTGTGTTAGCCAGGTTGGTCTCGATCTCCTGACCTCGCGATCCGCCCGCCTCGGCCTCCCAAAGTGCTGGAGGTTCTTCATTTCAAAGCAAAGGTCAGGCCAGAAGATGGAAGCGTGGAAGGCATTTGCGTATAAAGCACGTTTAAGGCTCTGACACCCAGTAATACCAGCAAGAAGTGAGTGCAGCCAGAGAGGATGGCCAGGCCTGAGCCCTGGAGCTCTTCACCAAGCAAACATTGGGAGAAAAGGCAGCGCCTTTGAGAGAAACCTCAATGGCAGTTCCAGTGAAGTAGGAGGAGAACCAGGAGAGTGATTTCAGGGTATGGAAAATAAGTGATTTCCAGGAGAGGTGTTGATAAGTAGGATGCAGTTTCTATTTTCAAGGTGCTCTTGAGCTTGTCAAAAGAGATTACAGTATAGCAGGCAGAAGGAACTACAAGAGAGGTGAGAAGAGGGCACAGTCATGAGCAGCATATTCATGTCAATAATGGGCCACAGACAATGTTCACAATAGCAAAGACTTGGAACCAACCCAAATACCCATCAATGATAGACTGGATAAAGAAAATGTGGCACATATACACCATGGAATACTATGCAGCTGTAAAAAAGGATGAGTTCATGTCCTTTGCAGGGACATGGATGAAGCTGGAAACCATCATTCTCAGCAAACTAATACAATAACAGAAAACCAAACAGTGCATGTTCTCACTCATAAATGGGAGCTGAACAATGAGAACACATGGACACTGGGAGGGGAACATCACACAGTGGGGCCTGTCAGGGGGTGTAGGGCTAGGGGAGGAATAGCATGAGGAGAAATACCTAATGCATGTGGGGCTTAAAACCTAGATGATTGGTGGATGGATGCAGCAAACCACCATGTCATCTGTATACCTATGTAACAAACCTGCACATTCTGCACATGTACCCCAGAACTTAAAGTATAATAATAATAATAATAATAATAATAATAATAATAATAATAATAATGTGCCACAGACAGAACGGTGGTCCCATAGGATCCTAAAGGAGCTGAAAACTCACAGTTGCCTAGTGACATCACGGCTGTCCTAAGGTCTTAGCACAATGCTTTACTCATATGTTCCGGGTGACACTGGTATAGACCAACCATTTGCACTGCCAGTTGTGTGAAAGTCCAGCATGTATAATTACATGCAGCAGAAAATATTTGACAATAAACGATCGTTACTGGTCTTTGTATTTACTATACCACACTTTTTACTATTATTTTAGATCATACTCCTTTTACTTATATATTTTTTAAAAGGTAACTGTAAAACAGCTTCAGACAGGTCCTTCAGGAGGGATCCCAAAGAAGGCATTGTTATCACAGGAGATGACAGCTCCATGTGTGTTACTGCCCCTGAAGACCTCCCAGCAGGGCGGGATGTGGAGGTGGAAGACAGGGATAGTGATGATCCTGACCCTGTGTAGGTCTAGGCTAATGTGTGTGTTTGTGTCTGAATTTTTTTAAAAAAAGTTTAAAAATAAAATAATAATACATTTTAAAAATTGGAAAAAGCTTAAGGAATAAGGATATAATGAAAGTGTTTTTGTACAGCTGTATAATGTGTTTGTGTTTTGAGCTAAATATTCTTACAAAAAAGTCAGAAAGGCCTTTTACCTCATTTCCCTCCTGAGAGCATGTTTGGTCACCAGCTGGCTGTCCTGGAGCCACCCTCTAAAATTCCGACAGGGTTCTCGTTCTTGTCGCTTCTGCTCAAACCAGCATGGTCTGACCTATGTGCCACCAGTGTTTCTATCAGTATGGAAAGGATACAGGTTTCATTAAGATGGACAAAGTGATCTTCCTTGAAAGGATTATCCAAGGGATCTACCCAATGAAAACCATGATAACTCTTTGTACTTAAAATAAACATTTTCTAAGTCAAAAAGTTAAAAAAATCATGTTGGTAAAGTAAAATAGTTGTTAGAGTAAGATAAGACTAATGTATGACTAAAGAAAAAATTTAAACAAAAATAAATTTAGTGTAGCCTATGTGTGGAGTATGGTAATATCCCAGGCCTTCACATTCACTCACCACTCACTCACTGACTCCCAGAGCAACTTCCAGCCCTACAAGCTCCATTCATGATAAGCGCCCTATACAAGTATACCTTTTCATCTTTCAGGCTATATTTTTACAGTTCCAATTGCTTACAGTATTCAGTACAGATTTGTACCCTAGGAGCAATAGGCTATACCATCTAGCCTAGTGTGTAGTAGGCTGTGCCATGTAGCCTAGTGTATAGTAGGCTGTACCATCTAGGTTTGTGTAAGTGCACTCTAGGATGTTCACACAAGAATGACACCGCCTTCAACACATTTCCCAGAAGTATCCCTGTCATTAAGTGACATGTACTATAGTATGGTATTTCAGTTATTTGATTACTTTGTCTATAGGGCAGGAGGTGATCAAAGAATGCTTCACACAAGACTGTATTTTCACAAGGCCTCTTAGAAGGGTAGGTGTTCTCCAGGTAAAGAGGAACCAGGTTTTCCTGGCAGGGAGCAGCATAAGCAGCTGCACAGGCATGCGGTTGGGGAGGCCCAGGGTGGCTGAGGCATCAAATGCAAAGAGGCACATGGCAGGAGCTGTGGCTGCAAAGGTAGGCTGGAGCCAACTGGATCTCTGCACATCCAGCAGAAAAACTTGGATTTTATCTTGTAAGAAGTGAGGAGAGGATAGAGTAAATTAAACCTATCTACATGGATAGAAATATTCAAGGCATAGAAGTAATCAAATTGAGAAGGAAAAACTAAAATGCATATTAGAAAGCAGTAATGCAATACTATGATTGAGTAAGATAAGAATCATGGCCAATCGTGAGTGATGTGCATAGGCCCACTGCTTAATGGCCCTGAGCTTCAATGTCCTCAGCTACAAGCTTGCTGAGATATCTTCCAACTCAAAGCATTTCTGTGACTCTATCTGGCCAGGTAATAAGATCAGGGAATATTTCCTGGAGGAGGAAAATCCCAAGTTGGGTCCTAACGGGAAAGTGGCATTCATAGTAGCAAAGAGGAAGGGAGAGGAGAGTCTATTAAGGGAAGCATCACGAGAAAAGCAAGAATGAGGTGTTCGTGCAGCAAACAGCAGGCTGCATGAAGAGAGGAGGCACATTTGCTGCTCACCGTTACTGTAGTCCAGGGCCTCATCAGCAATTTGCTCCCAATAAATGCTTGTTGAATGACTGTGGGAACAGATAAATGAAGAAAAGTGGGTTGGCCCATGGGTATGTTGGAGATTATAGCAGATGATGGCCCAGGTCAGCAGGGACTTGATCCTATAGGACCCGGGAGGCAATGAGGCAGTGACATGTTGGAAACTCCTAAAGGGACAGAAGAGACGTTGCCCGTCATGGGCACATTTTAGAAAATTCTGACAGGTGGATTTGTCATTGTACATGATGGGCTGAGTAACCGTCTCTCAGTGACCCGAGTCAACCTGTTTTTCTTTATGTAGCAACTGTTGTTTGTTTCAGGGTGAAAAAATCCTCACTGGAGATGAGAGAGCCCAGCTGTGTTTGGGTTTTACAAGCTGTCTCAAGATTTTCCTCAAATGTTTTGGTTTATGGCAAAGTTGAAAATACAGCATTATCATGATCCTTATTACCATTATCATTTATTCAACTACCCACTAATAATTAATGTTTACTAAGTACCAATAATATGCAATGAGATGCAATAAGCATTGAATTGCTCTTGGCCTCTTTCCAGTGGGCTTGTTGTAAATAAGAAAAGAATGAGTTACTACCCAAATTTTAATTGCTTCAAAATATGTTTGTTTCACAGGCTCTCCTTGGTTAAGCTTTGCTAAACTGATTGAAACCAAGAATGCTGACTTTAGGCTAGCCATCCGTTTTATACCAACATTTCCCAAAATATGTTGTGAGGAAAGGATATTGATAGATGATGTGTAAAAAAAGAGAAAAAAAGGAAAGAAAGAAAGGAATAAAGAAAAAAAGAAAAGAAAGAAAGGAAAATTAAAAAAGAAAAGGAATCCCAGAAAAATAAATTTATGAGACAATAGCTTAAATAAAAGTAAATATGTTCCTTACTGCAGGATTTTGGTGGGGTTTGAATGGGTCAATGTGCCTAGCAAGCACCGAGAGAGGAAAATATTCCAAACTTATTTGAGCAGGGAATCATTTTCTAAAAAGATTATAAAAGTATGGTTTAAAAAAAACTGTTCTGAAGTTCAAAATGCATTTTTTTTTAACAATGAAGAAATTGCATTTCTCACGTCCCTTCCCTGTCCTCTCAATTCACCAAAACCTTGGTGGCACATTCTTACTATCATCAAAG
The DNA here is from genome assembly GCF_029289425.2 of Pan paniscus. NCBI lineage: Eukaryota > Metazoa > Chordata > Mammalia > Primates > Hominidae > Pan > Pan paniscus. Next base: position 133,172,086 of record NC_073258.2, on the reverse strand, counting down.
AACCATTGTGGGGCTCACAAATGACTAACCCTAAGATAGGTGCATCACTCCTTCATGCTGGGTGACACGTATGCTGTCAACAGTTGGTTGAGGAAACCCTCTGCAGAATACCCACAGCACTGGGGCCACCCACACAATTGTATGAGACATGAGGAGAGTCATTTTCACTGCAGTATAAAGATTTGAGGACCAAGCTTTTATGAGTATTAAGGCAATTGGAATCCTTGACTCACACTACAATGGCTAAAATAAATGTGACTGACAATACTAAGTGTTGACAAAGAGGCAGGGCAACTGGAACTCCTGTAAGTTGATAATCACTGCAGAGAGTTTAAAACAGGGTGAGCACTTTGGAAAACTGACACTTTCTTCAGAGGCTAGCCACACACCTATACTATGGCACTGCAATTCCACTCCTAGGTATTTATTTAAGAGAAATGAGTGGATCTGTCCACAAAAAGATTTGTACAAGAATGTTTTATTTATAATAGTTATACAGGGAAACAGGGTACATGGACTACCATTGGAAGATTGGGTACACAAATGATGCTGTATTCATCCATGGAATATTACTCAGCAATAAAAAGAAAATACGCAGTTTTATATACAACATGGATAAACTTCAAATTAAACAAATTAGGTTAAGCAAAAGAAGCCAGCCACAAAAGATTACATAGTATATGATTCCATTAATGTAAAGTTCTAAAGCAGTCAACGCTAAGTCATAGTAGGAGAAATTGATCAGTGGCTGCCTTGACATGGGGTGGCAGGAGCCACATGGTGGGGGAATTGACTGGACCAGTCCTGAAGGAGTTCTGTGGGAGAAAGGAAACATGCTATTTCTTAACTGGGAGGTAGCTACTTGAGTGTTCGCGCTTGCCAAAACACATCAAACTAAACACTTAAGGTCTGTGCTTTTGGTTGTATGTAAATTATAACTCAAAACAAACAAACAAACAAACAAACAAAAAACACAAAGAACCGTGAATTGGAACCCCCTCCCTCCTACAGCTCTGTGAGACCTGTTAGCTCCTGCCCCAGTCCTGGACTGTCATAAACACTTATTTATGAGGTAAATGCATGCAATACAAAGTAACTTGCTTGTCATGAGTCGGGGGACAGTGTTCCCTTTCATCATTTGGAATGAAAATTTTTAATACCTAGACACTAATTCTTAGGTCAGTTTGGACAGCTCTCCCGAACAGTGATATTAAGAACTAATTCTTTTTAATTTTATTTTATTATTATTATTTTTTTATTATTATACTTTAAGTTTTAGGGTACATGTGCACAATGTGCAGGTTAGTTACATATGTATACATGTGCCATGCTGGTGTGCTGCACCCACTAACTCGTCATCTAGCATTAGGTATATCTCCCAGTGCTATCCCTCTGCCCTTCCCGCACCCCACAACAGGCCCCAGAGTGTGATGTTCCCCTTCCTGTGTCCATGTGTTCTCATTGTTCAATTCCCACCTATGAGTGAGAATACGCAGTGTTTGGTTTTTTGTTCTTGCGATAGTTTACTGAGAATGATGATTTCCAATTTCATCCATGTCCCTACAAAGGACATGAACTCATCATTTTTTATGGCTGCATAGTATTCCATGGTGTATATGTGCCACATTTTCTTAATCCAGTCTATCATTGATGGACATTTGGGTTGGTTCCAAGTCTTTGCTATTGTGAATAATGCTGCAATAAACATAGGTGTGCATGTGTCTTTATAGCAGCATGATTTATAGTCCTTTGGGTATATACCCAGTAATGGGATGGCTGGGTCAAATGGTATTGCTAGTTCTAGATCCCTGAGGAATTGCCACACTGACTTCCACAGTGGTTGAACTAGTTTGCAGTCCCACCAACAGTGTAAAAGTGTTCCTATTTCTCCACAAGCTCTCCAGCACCTGTTGTTTCCTGACTTTTTAATGATTGCCATTCTAACTGGTGTGAGATGGTATCTCATTGTGGTTTTGATTTGCATTTCTCTGATGGCCAGTGATGGTGAGCATTTTTTCATGTGTTTTTTGGCTGCATAAATGTCTTCTTTTGAGAAGTGTCTGTTCATGTCCTTTGCCCACTTTTTGATGGAGTTGTGTGTTTTTTTCTTGTACATTTGTTGGAGTTCATTGTAGATTCTGGATATTAGCCCTTTGTCAGATGAGTAGGTTGCAAAAATTTTCTCCCATTCTGTAGGTTTCCTGTTCACTCTGAAGGTAGTTTCTTTTGCTGTGCAGAAGCTCTTTAGTTTAATTAGGTCCCATTTGTCAATTTTGGCTTTTGTTGCCATTGCTTTTGGTGTTTTAGACATGAAGTCCTTGCCCATGCCTATGTCCTGAATGGTAAAGCCTAGGTTTTCTTTTAGGGTTTTTATGGTTTTAGGTCTAACATTTAAGTCTTTAATCCATCTTGAATTGATTTTTGTATAAGGTGTAAGGAAGGGATCTAGTTTCAGCTTTCTACATATGGCTAGCCAGTTTTCCCAGCACCATTTATTAAATAGGGAATCCTTTCCCCATTGCTTGTTTTTCTCAGGTTTGTCAAAGATCAGATAGTTGTAGACATGCGGCATTATTTCTGAGGGCTCTGTTCTGTTCCATTGATCTATATCTCTGTTTTGGTACCAGTACCATGCTGTTTTGGTTACTGTAGCCTTGTAGTATAGTTTGAAGTCAGGTAGCGTGATGCCTCCAGCTTTGTTCTTTTGGCTGAGGATTGACTTGGCGATGTGGGCTCTTTTTTGGTTCCATATGAAATTTAAAGTAGTTTTTTCCAATTCTGTGAAGAAAGTCATTGGTAGCTTGATGGGGATGGCATTGAATCTGTAAATTACCTTGGGCAGTATGGCCATTTTCACGATATTGATTCTTCCTACCCATGAGCATGGAATGTTCTTCCATTTGCTTGTATCCTCTTTTATTTCCTTGAGCAGTGGTTAGTAGTTCTCCTTGAAGAGGTCCTTCACATCCCTTGTAAGTTGGATTCCTAGGTATTTTATTCCCTTTGAAGCAATTGTGAATGGGAGTTCACTCATGATTTGGCTCTCTGTCTGTTATTGGTGTATAAGAATGCTTGTGATTTTTGTACATTGATTTTGTATCCTGAGACTTTGCTGAAGTTGCTTATCAGCTTAGGGAGATTTTGGGCTGAGACAATGGGGTTTTCTAGATATACAATCATGTTGTCTGCAAACAGGGACAATTTGACTTCCTCTTTTCCTCATTGAATACCCTTTATTTCCTTCTTCTGCGTGATTGCCCTGGCCAGAACTTCCAACACTATGTTGAATAGGAGTGGTGAGAGAGGGCATCCCTGTCTTGTGCCAGTTTTCAAAGGGAATGCTTCCAGTTTTTGCCCATTCAGTATGATATTGGCTGTGGGTTTGTCATAGATAGCTCTTATTATTTTGAAATACATCCCATCAATACCTAATTGATTGAGAGTTTTTAGCATGAAGGGTTGTTGAATTTTGTCAAAGGCCTTTTCTGCATCTATTGAGATAATCATGTGGTTTTTGTCTTTGGTTCTGTTTATATGCTGGATTACATTTATTGATTTGTGTATATTGAACCAGCCTTGCATCCCAGGGATGAAGCCCACTTGATCACGGTGGATAAGCTTTTTGATGTGCTGCTGGATTCAGTTTGCCAGTATTTTATTGAGGATTTTTGCATCAATGTTCATCAAGGATATTGGTCTAAAATTCTCTTTTTTGGTTGTGTCTCTGCCTGGCTTTGGTATCAGGATGATGCTGGCCTCATAAAATGAGTTAGGGAGGATTCCCTCTTTTTCTATTGATTGGAATAGTTTCAGAAAGAATGGTACCAGTTCCTCCTTGTACCTCTGGTAGAATTCGGCTGTGAACCATCTGGTCCTGGACTCTTTTTGGTTGGTAAGCTATTGATTATTGCCACAATTTCAGATCCTGTTATTGGTCTATTCAGAGATTCAACTTCTTCCTGGTTTAGTCTTGGGAGAGTGTATGTGTCGAGGAATTTATCCATTTCTTCTAGATTTTCTAGTTTAATTGTGTAGAGGTGTTTGTAGTATTCTCTGATGGTAGTTTGTATTTCTGTGGGATCAGTGGTGATATCCCCCTTTATCATTTTTTATTGCGTCTATTTGATTCTTCTCTCTTTTTTTCTTTATTAGTCTTGCTAGCAGTTTATCAATTTTGTTGATCCTTTCAAAAAACTAGCTCCTGGATTCATTAATTTTTTGAAGGGTTTTTTGTGTCTCTATTTCCTTCAGTTCTGCTCTGATCTTAGTTATTTCTTGCCTTCTGCTAGCTTTTGAATGTGTTTGCTCTTGCTTCTCTAGTTCTTTTAATTGTGATGTTAGGGTGTCAATTTTGGATCCTTCCTGCTTTCTCTTGTGGGCATTTAGTGCTATAAATTTCCCTCTACACACTGCTTTGAACGTGTCGCAGAGATTCTGGTATGTTGTGTCTTTGTTCTCGTTGGTTTCAAAGAACATCTTTATTTCTGCCTTCATTTCGTTATGTACCCAGTAGTCATTCAGGAGCAGGTTGTTCAGTTTCCATGTAGTTGAGCGGTTTTGAGTGAGATTCTTAATCCTGAGTTCTGGTTTGATTGCACTGTGGTCTGAGAGATAGTTTGTTATAATTTCTGTTCTTTTACATTTGCTGAGGAGAGCTTTACTTCCAAGTATGTGGTCAATTTTGGAATAGGTGTGGTGTGGTACTGAAAAAAATGTATATTCTGTTGATTTGGGGTGTAGAGTTCTGTAGATGTCTATTAGATCCACTTGGTGCAGAGCTGAGTTCAATTCCTGGGTATCCTTGTTGACTTTCTGTCTCATTCATCTGTCTAATGTTGACAGTGGGGTGTTAAAGTCTCCGATTATTAATGTGTGGGAGTCTAAGTCTCTTTGTAGGTCACTCAGGCCTTGCTTTATGAATCTGGGTGCTCCTGTATTGGGTGCATATATATTTAGGATAGTTAGCTCTTCTTGTTGAATTGATCCCTTTACCATTATGTAATGGCCTTCTTTGTCTCTTTTGATCTTTGTTGGTTTAAAGTCTGTTTTATCAGAGACTAGGATTGCAACCCCTGCCTTTGTTTTCCATTTGCTTGGTAGATCTTCCTCCATCCCTTTATTTTGAGCCTATGTGTGTCTCTGCACATGAGATGGGTTTCCTGAATACCGCACACTGATGGGTCTTGACTCTTTATCCAATTTGTCAGTTTGTGTCTTTTAATTGGAGCATTTAGTCCATTTACATTTAAAGTTAATATTGTTTAAATGTAACATTTACATTTAAAGTTAATATTTAAAGTTAATAATTAATATCAAATTGTGAATTTGATCCTGTCGTTATGATGTTAGCTGGTTATTTTGCTCATTATTTCATGCAGTTTCTTCCTAGTCTCAATGGTCTTTACATTTTGGCATAATTTTGCAGTGGCTGGTACCGGTTGTTCCTTTCCATGTTTAGCGCTTCCTTCAGGAGCTCTTTTAGGGCAGGGCTGGTGGTGACAAAATCTCTCAGCATTTGTTTGTCTGTAAAGTATTTTATTTGTCCTTCACTTATGAAGCTTAGTTTGGCTGGATATGAAATTCTGGGTTGAAAATTCTTTTCTTTAAGAATGTTGAATATTGGTCCCCACTCTCTTCTGGCTTGTAGAGTTATTGCCAAGAGATCCGCTGTTAGTCTGATGGGCTTCCCTTTGAGGGTAACCCGACCTTTCTCTCTGGCTGCCCTTAACATTTTTTTCCTTCATTTCACCTTTGGTGAATCTGACAATTATGTGTCTCGGAGTTGCTCTTCTCAAGGAGTATCTTTGTGGTCTCTGTATTTCCTGAATCTGAATGTTGGCCTGCCTTGCTAGATTGGGGAAGTTCGCCTGGAGAATATCCTGCATAGTGTTTTCCAACTTGGTTCCATTCTCCCCGTCACTTTCAGGTACACCAATCAGATGTAGATTTGGTCTTTTCACATAGTCCCATATTTCTTCGAGGCTTTACTCATTTCTTTTTATTCTTTTTTCTCTAAACTTCCCTTCTTGCTTCATTTCATTCATTTCATCTTCCATTGCTGATATCCTTTCTTCCAGTTGATTGCCTCGGCTCCTGAGGCTTCTGCATTCTTCATGTAGTTCTCAAGCCTTGGTTTTCAGCTCCATCAGCTCCTTTAAGCACTTCTCTGTATTGGTTATTCTAATTATACATTCTTCTAAATTTTTTTCAAAATTTTCAACTTCTTTGCCTTTGGTTTGAATATCCTCCTGTAGCTCGGAGTAATTTGATCGTCTGAAGCCTTCTTCTCTCAGCTCGTCAAAGTCATTCTCTGTCCAGCTTTGTTCCGTTGCTGGTGAGGGACTGCGTTCCTTTGGAGGAGGAGAGGCGCTCTGCTTTTTAGAGTTTCCAGTTTTTCTGCTGTTTTTTTCCCCATCTTTGTGGTTTTATCTGCTTTTGGTCTTTGATGATGGTGATGTACAGATGGGTTTTTTGTGCAGATGTCCTTTCTGTTTGTTAGTTTTCCTTCTAACAGACAGGACCCTCAGCTGCAGGTCTGTTGGAGTACCCGGCCCTGTGAGGTGTCAGTCTGCCCCTGCTGGGGGGTGCCTCCCAGTTAGGCTGCTCAGGGGTCAGGGGTCAGGGACCCACTTGAGGAGGCAGTCTGCCCGTTCTCAGATCTCCAGCTGTGTGCTGGGAGAACCACTGCTCTCTTCAAAGCTGTCAGACAGGGACAATTAAGTCTGCAGACGTTACTGCTGTCTTTTTGTTTGTCTGTGCCCTGCCCCCAGAGGTGAAGCCTACAGAGGCAGGCAGGCCTCCTTGAGCTGTGGTGGCCTCCACCCAGTTCAAACTTTCTGGCTGCTTTGTTTACCTAAGTAAGCCTGGGCAATGGTGGGCGCCCCTTCCCCAGCCTTGCTGCTGCCTTGCAGTTTGAGCTCAGACTGCTGTGCTAGCAATCAGTGAGACTCTGTGGGCGTAGGACCCTCCAAGCCAGGTGTGGGATATAATCTCCTGGTGCGCCGTTTTTTAAGCCCGTCAGAAAAGTGCAGTATTTGGGTGGGAGTGACCCGATTTTCCAGGTGCCGTCTGTCACCCCTTTCTTTGACTAGGAAAGGGAACTCCCTGACCCCTTGCACTTCCCGAGTGAGGCAATGCCTCGCCCTGCTTTGGCTCGTGCATGGTGTGCGCACCCACTGACCTGCACCCACTGTCTGGCACTCCCTAGTGTGATGAACCCGGTACCTCAGATGGAAATGCAGAAATCACCCGTCTTCTGCGTCACTCACGCTGGGAGCTGTAGACCAGGGCTGTTCCTATTCGGCCATCTTGGCTCCTCTCCCTGTTAAGAACTAATTCTGTGCATTTTGTTTTGATGTGCTCTATCTCCTTGTGAAAAAAACATGCCTGAACATTTGATACATGTTCAGCTGATGAGTAGTCCTTTATTTTTCAATTAGGATAATCACTGACTTTTATATTTAACCCAAATTATATTCTCTTGGTCTCAGCATACATTTTGCTTCTTCACTGGTGGATGCAGCCTTTCTTCAGCCTCTTGAAGCAACCATGGGTAATAAGCGCAACTGTAAATCAAAACCAGTTAATCTTAGAATCCAAAGAATGACCACAAACAAACTTAAGAACTTTACTAGGCTCAACCAGTATTATCTTGATGATAAAGACAACAGTTATCAACTATTATTTAACAAGTCATTAAATGGTAAGTGGAAAGGATTCACTCACCATGTTCACTGTTGAGTTTAGAACATCTATATTTTTGTTTTCTATTTTTAAGGACTTTATTCCCCCAATGTTGCTGTTAGAGTTTTGCTTAGAACAAGAAGATCTTTGATGTGAGCGACTCTTTGGGGCGCTCATGTTAAGGATGTGTTGTGTATCCCGTTATCTGTCTCTTCACTTGTCTTCCTGTTCTTCATGTTTCTCATCTTCCTCTTCCTCACCATCATCATACACTGCACTTATTAAGCACCTACTGTGTGCCAGCCACTCTATTCTCTGTACTTTCCTTTGCACTGTTTCATTGAATCATTCCCTATCTTATAGTTAGAAATGGTATTTTAACCTATTTTAAGCTTGAAAAATTGAGAGTTAGAAAATGTATGTAAATTATGGAAGAACACAATTTAAACTTAGAACAATTGATATTTGATTCTAAGTCTATTTGAATACAGCCAAATTTATTATATACTGTATTATATCATTTCACATGCCTTGACCTTCATTTTAGCATAGTTAATCTTTTACTTTACATGTGAGTATATTCTGCAAACTTGCTGAATTTCTAACTTGCTAATTGTCTTCAACTTTAAATACCTTCCATTATTTTTACTTGAAAACCCTCCATATATTTCAAAATGAATAAGCAATTCTATTTGCTATTATCTCAGAAATATATGCATACATTTGATAAAGTGTTTCCATTTTAGATATGTTTTCAAAGGGTCTTCATCTGTAAATCAAAATCTTTTCAAGTAAATTACTCTATGCACCCCAAGAGATTTTATAATGAAAATAAAAAATAAGTAGACAGGTAATACTCTTTCCTAAAGTCAATGATTACCTTAATACATCAGTCTATGTTCCCTGTCTTTGGGCATTACACCTACAATACACAGCACCTGAGAATAAAAACACAGCACACACTCCAGAAAAACATATGTTCATTCCCGATGAATTTGCTTCTGTCTTGAACTTTGCCTCCATTCCTCATTTTGGAGGTTAAGAGTGCTCTCCTCTCTCAATCTTACATTTAAAAACAGGGACAGATTTGCCCTCTTCTCTTAGCCATATCTTGACTGTTCCAAGCTTTCCAGAATGACAGTTGCTTCCAACACAGAAGGTATGCCTAGCCCCAAAAGGCTTCCCGCTCCAAGAAGCATCTGACTCCAAGTTCAGCTGGACTAATAACCTCTTCCCTCTTTCCTGAAGTCCTCGTCCCCAGTGTGCTACTACCTCTCTCAGTCTGAGATGAAAGGAGACATCTGTACCACTGTGCAGGAAGAGTGGATTCTCTGTGGCTCTAATCCCTGTGGACTTCTGGAACTACCTGGAGGAGCACAGGCTAACTGGGGAAAAGAATGTGCAGCCAGGAATGTGTTGTGGGCCAGGGAGCTTGAGATGGGTGTATGAGGACTTGGCTTCAAGAGCCATCTTGGGCAACTCACTCTGGCTCTGAGTCCTCATTTGAAAACCATTGGGTTGGACTCTGTTATCTGTGGTCTCCAACCTGGGAAACCTGGGAACCACAGGGTGAACATGAGAGTCCATGTATTATTGCCAGTGTTTAAAAATCTTATAAAAGCCCAAAGATAAGTGGTCAATTTACCTATTTTTGACAAAAATCATATTAATTCAGCATAATGGATACTCAGATTAAAAGGACATTTGCATTCGATTTTAAAAATTGGGAAAACAAATGCAATTTGTTTAGTAGATAAAATATTTCAAACAATGGGATTCATGGAAGTAACACTTTTTTAATTTTTTTTTAATTTTTTTATTATTATACTTTAAATTTTAGGGTACATGTGCACAACGTGCAGGTTTGTTACATATGTATACATGTGCCATGTTGGTGTGCTGCACCCATTAACTCGTCATTTAGCATTTGGTATATCTCCTAATGCTATCCATCCCTGCTCCCTCCACCCCAAAACAGTCCCCTGTGTGTGATGTTCTCATTCCTGTGTCCATGAGTTCTCATTGTTCAATTCCCACCTATGAGTGAGAACATGCGGTGTTTGGTTTTTTGTCCTTGTGATAATTTGCTGAGAATGATGGTTTCCAGCTTCATCCATGTCCCTACAAAGGACATGAACTCATCCTTTTTCATGGCTGCATAGTATTCCATGGTATATATGTGCCACATTTTCTTAATCCAGTCTATCATTGTTGGACATTTGGGTTGGTTCCAAGTCTTTGCTATTGTGAATAGTGCCGCAATAAACATACATGTGCATGTGTCTTTATAGCAGCATGATTTATAGTCCTTTGGGTATATACCCAGTAATGGGATGGCTGGGTCAAATGGTATTTCTAGTTCTAGATCCCTGAGGAATTGCCACACTGACTTCCACAATGGTTGAACTAGTTTACAGTCCCACCAACAGTGTAAAAGGGAAGTAACACTTTTTTAAAGGTGGCTTAATGCTGAGAAAAGCTATATGATTTCTAAGATTTTTTGAACTTCAAGAGTATGGCTCTTTGATTTGAAATTTGCATGTAAATATAGTGTACATGCTAAAAACATGAGAGTTTGTATATGTATCTTACATAGTGCTGATAGCATCAAGTACTTTTAAGGATTCACAATAACCATTTGAGGTAGATACTCTTAGCATCTCCATTTCACAGATGAGAAAACTGGGGCGAAAAGAGGTTAGGTTACTTGCACAGGGTCACACAGATGGATTTGTCTGTGTGTCACTCTATCATAAATGTATACAGATGAAATTTCTGTATATATACCTGTTCATATATAATGTACATTTGAATTCAATAGCCATATAATGTTTGGCACAATACTGCATGTTACATGAGTTTTCTGTGCTGAAAGGAGGCGTATTATTAGTTTGGGCAGGTGTCATAACAAAATATTACATAATGGGTAGCTTAAACAACAGAAATATTTTTTTTTCACGTTTCTGGAGGCTGGAAGTTCAAGTGCAAGGTGCATGCAGGCCTGGTTTTCTTTGAGATATCTCTTTAACTTGCAGATGGCTGCCCTCTTGCAGCCTCTTCACATGTTCTTTTCTCTGTGCTCCTGCATCTCTGGTGTCTCTTTGTGTGTCCTAATCTCATCTAATAAGAACATCAGTCAGATTGGATTTGGCCCACCCTAATGGCCTCATTTTAACTTAATCACCCCCTTAAAGACCCTGTCTCCAAACAGTCATATTCTGAGGTACTGGAGGTTAGAATGGGGGTGGAGCACAGTTACAGTTCAGCCCATTGCAAGAGGTTAATGAATTTCTTGAAGCAGCTCTTCAGAGTTCCATGTATAAACCACATTTTAAAATCGCTCCGAATAACGCCTTTGTTTCTGTACACTCACTGACTCACTTAAGAAAAATGCAATAGGAGAAGAGGAGAAGCAAGCCTGTCTAATAACTGGAGATTTAGGCCAGCCCTCAGGCCTTCATAGGTCTTAGTGGGGGCTTATGTATTTGGAGGGCTTTCATAAAGAACTCTCCAAAACCCATCCTTTGCTTCTCTCCAGTGGAATCTGTTGTGACTCAGGCAGGGACCTCAGGGCTGGTGGAGAGAAGGGAAGAAGAAAGCACAGAAGCCTAGGGCTGGTGAAATAACTAGCAGTATGGCAGGTGGGAGCAGTATTTCCAGTAATGGCAATGGAGAGAACATGGCAGCTGTGGCTAAGAAAGAGGGTGCTAGAACCCAAGGGGGACAGTTATTTTGTGACCAGGGGCTTATGCCTTTCATCAGGTGACCACACAATTGAGGTGCCAGGTATGACTAGGCGTTTTACACCATAGTGACTGCAATCCACGACTTTGGAAGACAGGCCCACAGGAACCAGATATGTGTCCTGGTTCCAATAACATATGCTGGTTCAGGGTGGTGCTCCACCCTGGTGAGGACAGGAGCATAAACAGGGAACTGAGACAGAAGACCAGCTATATGAATGATGGATAGCAACAATCTGTTCAGGAAGGGAGGCTAGAAGTTTTCCGCAGTGGCCAGCCATTTGGGGGCCACTGCAGAAAAATTTCTGGTTCCTCCAAATAGTGAGGCCTGAGATTCTGAGAACACAGTCAATCTTGATAAGGGAGAATGTGAGGCTGAGCTGGGCAGATGCAAAGGGTGCATGTCTTTGCTACCTATCACATCTGGGGCCAGCAAGGACTGAAGAGGACAGGCCACAGTGTCACTGAGAAATGCCTGTTGTTTCATCTTCCTGCTTTTCCATATCCCCTGGGCTCTTTTCGCTCCTATGTGAAGAGGTCCAATTCCTCTTAATTTACTCTCTCCTTGACAACAGATTCCAGAAAGCATTCTGTTCTGGTACCTTCTCCTTGCAAATTATAAACAGGGTAAAAACTGGGTCAAGGAATTGACCTGGGGAGCAAAGCTACAAAGGCAGGAGGCAGGCTACCTGACCCAATCCATCTCTCTCTAACACTAATGCTTCTGACTCTGTGATTATGATTTTATGAATATGATTGCTGCTGCATGTTGGGTCTGTCTGCTGGTAAATGTAGGCCAGTCGTCCCCTCCCACAGGCCCGAGCAGGCTCCTCTCCATCAGCTGAAGTCCTTCATCTCTCCCATCCTTCCTGCTATGTGTTCCAGGGATGGCTCAGCTACATACCTGAGGCCTGGCAAGTTCACTGATGGCTCCTGCAGGTAATTGGCCTTAGATTGTAGAGAGTGCTGTTAACTTCTCTACAAATACAGTGTTCTGTTTGGATTTTCATCTGTGCCATGATTTTTGGGCCTTATGTAAAGCCATTCCTTTACGTAGTTATGGATTATGATTTTTTTGTGTGACAGAGTTTCACTCTGTCACCAAGGCTGGAGTGCAGTGACATGATCTTGGCTCACTGCAGCCTCGATCTCCTGGGCTCAAGTGATTGTCCAGCCTCATTCTTCTGAGCAGCTGGGACCACAGGTGCACACCACTATGCCCTACTATTTTAAAAATTTTTTGTAGAGACAGAATCCAGCCATGTTGCACAGGCTGGTCTCGAACTCCCAGGCTCAAGCGATTTTCCCACCTCGGCCTCCCAAAGTGCTGAGATTATAGGCATGAGCTACTGCAATTATGAATTTTGGCTCCAGTGATAGTGGAGAAGCACCTACTCTGAAAAATGCAGTCTCCTTGTCAGTTTCATTATTTCATGCCCTGCACCAATAGGGAGGGAAATGGATCCTTGACCTAGTTAGGTTTCCTTAGTGATCACTCTTTCATATTTGTGGAATTGGTAGGGCTGCCTCACTTACAGATTGGGTCTTTCCCCATAAGGGAGTGGCATCCAGAAGAGGTAGTTTCTGTGTCCACAGTACCTCGAGGGCTCTTTTTCTGTCCTTCAATTGATTTTCTTCCTTTTCATGAATTTTCACACATTCACAAATTTATTTTCACAAGTTTTCACAAAGCTGCACATTGGCTGGGAATCTGCCCCTGGGAATGGCTTTGCCAAAGGTCATTCACTTGGCATTTGCTGTTTGGCACCCCTTGTCCTTAATGGAAGAGTTGACTGATTTGAATGAGAATTTTTCATTGCCGTGCATTAAACAGCTGTTCTCTCTAACCAGATGCTTAATATGGTTCCTCTTCCAAGCCTAGTGAAGGGAGCTGGCTCGCTAGTTTGCAGTTGAGAGAAATGATCTAAGAGCCTAAGGATACATAGAAAGAATCCCCTGGTGGTTTGGGGTAAAATCTCCTTCTTGGGTTAACATTCAGAGCATACGAGGCATTTTTAAAAAGTGGCCTGTTGATTTGATGAAACTGAGATGTCAGCGCAGCACTGTGAGGTAGTGAGAAAGATACAAATGCCATCAGGCCATGCTTCCACTGCCCCCTGCAGTGACGATGCACAGAGCACTTGTGCTGGGGACTGTGGGTCCCAGTGGGGAGAGATTGTTCAGTGCAAGCTCCACTCTCCCACACAGTTCCTGCTGCTGGAAGCTCACCTCCATTTATTCCATTTATCTGAAGCCCTGGACAAGCTGCAAGCTGCTGTGACCCAGTTACCATGGAGAACTTGTATATTCTTGGCTTCCTTGCTGCTTTTACAGGCAGAATTACAGAAGAGAATGTCTTTGCTGCTAGGAAATATAAATATTACAGAGAGATGCTCATTTTCTCCCTCTATGATGATTATTACCAAAGATATGCAAGAAGACTTCATTACAGAACATTGTCCTTCATAATGAGCCTTCCGTAGGCTTTTACAGGGATGGATAAGCCTGCCAGAAATGGATTGTGTTAACCCTCGGCTCTCTCCTGAATAGACACAAACTAGAACCATTTGCACATTTAGCAGATTTTTGTGGAGTGCTTACTATGTGCTAGGCTCTGGTGATACAGAGACAAATGAGATACTGTCTTTGCCTTCAAAGGTCTTAGAGTCTAATAATGGAAGCTAGAACTCCAAACAAAAACACATGTTGCAATGACTTTCACCAAGTGCAGAGAAGTATTTAAAAAGGTAGGGATATTCCCTTTATGTGACATGTATGTATGTTGGTTATTACATATTTGTCAGGAAGACGACTGAAGAAGCACCCCCAAGCTGAGTGTTGAATGTGGAATATTTGTTCACCAGGAAAAGGGAGGGCCTTCCAGAACCATCTTTAGCAAATGAGTTTTGCCTTCATGATGTAGGCCTGCTGCTACTCCTCCACTGTGTCTGTGTTTCAGACAAGGAAAAGAGGGTGAGGGAAAGTGAAGGCAAATGGAAAAGAGGCACATGTCAGCTGAGCCTGCTATCAATGTGGGCTGGAGTTCTCATTGAATGAGATGGGCTCTTGAGCTACAAGAGAGCCTAGATTGTTGAGTGTATTTAGCTAGGTCCATGGCTATCCTTAATAAAATTAGGAGTTGCTCAATAAAGCGTGGGTGTGGTTGACAGCCTCCAAGATGGTCGTGAATGATTCTCAACTCCTGGAATGCATGGCCTTGTGTCATTTCCTCTGACACTAGTTCATTTACAGTGTTGCAGCTTCTGTCTTGGTCTTTTGTTGTGAGGATAATTAGGCAGCCCTCTGGAGACACCCACAGATGGAGGAACCAATTTCCAGTTGCGAGAGTGAGCCAACTTGAATCAGGTCCTGCAGCCCCAAGCAAACTTTCTGATGGTTGCAGCCCCAGCTGGCATTTGGCCACAACCTTATAACACCAAGCCAGAAACAGTCAACCAAGACATTCCAAATCCCTGGCCCACAGACACCATGAGAGACAACAAATGATTACTGTTGTTTTAAACTACTAAACCTGGGGTATGCAGCAATAGATAATAGATAACTGAGTCAAGAGGAGAACAGGAGCAGTACCTGAAGAGCAGATGACTAGAAGGCTGTGCCCCACCATCCACAGCCATCCCCTGCCATGTAGACAAAGTGCTTCACCTGCCATCAAATCCCCTCCTCCCAGCTGTGTTTTTTGGCCTCACCTCTCTTCCGTTTCTCAAGCAACTTACCACTCGGCTGAAACTTTATCAAGGGCTGTATTGAATAATGCGTTACCAAATTCATCGATCATTTTTTGATGCTCATTTAACTGGAAACGGTTGCTCATGACCTTCTTTTCGAACCCCTTTTCTTGACTTCTAGGACCTCACATTGTCATGGGTTCTTTCCTACCTCCAAGAAACTTGTTTTCAGTCCTATCTGAGGTTCTCCTTTTTCTTCTTAATTCCTAAGTGTTGGCTTATTGAAGAGTCAGGTCCTAGAATGCCTTTTCTTCTGTCTCTACTTTTTAATAAATAATCCTAACTGGTCTTCTGGCTTTACACATCAGCGATATGATGCTGACTCACAAATTCGTATTTAGTAGAATAGTTAAGAGCATGAACACGGGAACCAGACAATCTGGGTTTCAATCCTAGCTCTGTCACTTGGTAACTGGATGACCTTGGGCCATTTACTTAATCTCAGTTTCCTCATTTCTGTAGTTAGGATGTTAACGATATCTATGATCACACTTAAGGGGTACTCAACAGACATGAGTGGCTTCCACTGCTGCTATTATTACTGCTTTTACTATTGCCACTGATATTCCTCAAACTTCAAACACATGCATGCGTGCATGCTCACACACGTGTCAAATCTGTCTACTGGGCATCTCTATTGAGTGTCTAGTAGATATCTCAAATTTAAGTCCAAAGCAGAATCCTGCATTTTCCTGTGAACCTGACATTGTTTCTGCCCTAATTCACTCAGTCTCAGTGACTGACACGGCTATCCATCTCGTTGTAGCACATAGAAAAACATCTAGGTGTCATTCTTAATTCTTCACCTTCCTTCATTTTGAATAGCTGATCTAGTAGGAAGCCCTGGGGTCCTTACCCCCAGAACTCATCCCAAATCTTTCCTTGTCTCTCCCTCTCCTGTACTGTTGCCAACATCCTAGCCACTGGTGCTTCCTGCCTTAACGACAAACACGCCCTCTGTGCCCTCCATGCTTCCATTTTTGCATCCCTTCTGCAACAATGTGTTCTCTATTCAGTAGTCATCTTTTAAAAACAAAGTCAGATCATGTCACATCACTTGCAAGGTCAAAATCCTGAAATGTTGTCTGAGAGCACTTTGCATGAAATTCAAACATCTCTTGCAGGACTGGGCCTTAAACTACCTATTTGGCTTCTTCTTATGACCACTACCATCCCCCACCACAAACACACATACACGTACATGCACACTCACACACTCCCCCCACACACATACACACATATACACACACATACCTACACACACACCTCCCACACATACACACCCCCACACATACGTACACACACATACAGCCCCCCCACACATACACACACCACACACACATGCACATCCCTCCACACATACACACACATACACCCCCACACACATACACACACATACACCCCCACACACATACACACACACCCCACACACATACACACATGCCTATACACATACACATACATCCATACACATATACACACACACAGATACACACACATACCCCACCCACATACATACACACACACCCCACACACATACACACACATACATACACACACAGGCACCACACACACAGAGACACACACGCACCACACACACACATACATTCACACACACCCCACACACACATACACACATACACACGCACCCCCACACACAAACACACCCCAGACTCACATACACTCTCTCACACCCACACATGTGTGAGCCCTGCCCTGTGCTTGTTCTGCTCTAGTCTCATGAAAATTCTCTCCATGTCGCACCCAGTTATTCTCTAAAGCATCACCTTGTTTCACTTTTAAATTGTGATTTTGTTTTTATTTTCCTATCTTTTCCCTCGTATTTTCTTTTTGCTTCCAACTCCCTCACTAGACTATAAATTTCATAAGGACATGTATCTTACATCTTTTATTGATTGATGAATTCTTGGCACTTAAAACAGCTCAGAACAGAGAAGGTGTTCAATACATTTGTCTAATGAATAAAATTCAGAAAAGACAAAAGCAGTTGTCCAAGAATATTTCTAGAGCTCTTACTAACTGGTTTGGGTAGTGGTTACTTTCAATAACATACAGAAGGCAAGATAATTGGAGGTGAGGCAATGAGCATAATTCTAGACATCCTGAGTGTGGAGTGCCTGTGGGATACCTGGGTGTGATTGGATCAGTATGGATGAGATCCATGATTTTAGAGTGCAGGAGAGTTCTGGAGGTGTATGTAGTTTTGAGATCCACCAGCGTTTACCATAAATGACCTAATTTAGTTTGAGACTTTTCCCTAAAATGAGCTTCCAGAAAGAGGTAGAGCTGCTTTACCTTAAAGTCCTCACAGAGCGGTCTGTAATCTAAAATGCTCTCTTAATTACTTGTTTAGAACAATAAAGTAATGTTTTGGCAGATACATTAACCTGAAACTACCTCAATCAATGCTCATTTGGAATACTTGGGATGTTTTCTGAAAGAATCAATTTTTTTAAAAAAGGCTAAAGATTTTTAACATTGATTTAAATAATTATTTTTGTAGCTGCAGTATAACAATTACAAGTGTTAGGTATTACTGTAACAAGATTTTTAGAAATCGTTTTAAAAAGCAACATAACGAGTGCAGATCACAAACCTCTACAATCCAGACAACTCTATGAAAAATGAAAACAACTAACATTTTATGCAAAAAGGCACTAGTTGTTCAGGATTGAATTTCCACTGATAGGTATCTTGAGAAAGGATGGGGGTATGGATAGAAAGTGTGCATGCTTTTATAATTAGTTTGCCTGCAGAGGGAAGGAGAGGTGTACTTTGGCTACAGGGGCATTTACGATGTAAGGAGTTGTTTCTAATGATAGGAAAGCACTGGCCATTCATATAGGTTGAAGAAAAAGAGCCAGAGGAGAGTGAGCAGTTTAGAGATCAACAAGAGCTGACGCATGAGTAAAGGCTAAGCAGAAAGAGAGGGAGGCTGGGTTGGAAGCCCAGATGGGGAGATTAGCTTTGTCCAAATGAAGGAGTACGCCTTCCTTTCAACCTGTAGGTCACGAGATTAGGGACACATTGTAGGTTTGTCAGCGTGGAGATCAGAAGCTAGAGGGATGTCAACAGCCTCCTCGAACGCATCTATTCAACCTTGCTGTTCACCGTGACACCAAACACTTTGCCCTGGAGTTGTCAGCTCTCCTGGCTTTTGAATGCAGCTTGAATAGTGGCTGGAAGACTCTGAACTTTGAATTCAGAATCTTTGATTCTCATTTGGTTTCATAGACCATTATCACTAAGATTTGTGAGAGGCTGTGATCTCCACAATTCTTGTAGTAACATGTGAGGCTTCCTTTCCTTCTGACCCAGAAACCCCTTTCTCACAGTGCTGCCTTGGGGAGAGGGAGGAGAAAGTTCATTTCCGCACTCAGTATTCTCCAGTGAGCATACCCTCATGGCATCTGGGCGTTGGTGTGCTAGCATTTTAAATTACAGCATTAAACTGCATCTCCAGATCCACTTCCAACTCTTACATTTTAAACATCTATAAACACTTAACTCACATGATGCCTTTAAATAATAAAACAAGGTGGAATATAATTAAGGGGCAAAATGAGTTGTACAGACAATTTGTGCTGTGAGCAGTCTTTTTAAGTTGACTAATGTGACATTGTTCTGCAGGAAAAGAAAACTTCAGCATTTTATTTTCAGAACTACCTGACCCAAATTAGGTCACTGGAGTGTGAAGAGGGAGGATTGAAAAAGTCCCAGAGCACCTCTCAGGTGACGGGAACTCTTGCTTTCCTTTGTAATCCCACTGAAGGGAGACGGAAGGCTAGAGGAGCAGGGCTGCACAGGGACTCGGCTTCTGTCCGAGGCGTCATTCCTGCCTGCAGAACAATGAGCCTTCAGGCCAGTGGACGAGTCTGTTATCAGCCTGCAGCAGGCTGAGAAATAATCTCCAGCCACTAGCAACAATGGGTGCCGTATCTCAGGCCAGGTAATGAGGAGTCTTTAAACTGCATCAGCTCGATTTTATTATCCTTTAGTTTTACACTTCTCAGCCTAGAATGGTCTTATCTTTTCCTTTTTGTTGTTCTGTGGAAACCCCTCTCCCTCCACAAAGGAAAAGATATTAGGTGGCCTTTTTCTTTCCTTCTTTTTTTAAATTTGAAGCCATAGCATTATAATAAATCTCTATAAAAATACACATATGTGCCTGCATAATTAAAATTACCTGCCTCAGTTTCTTTTGTGCAATATCTGATCCAAAATGGATGAATGTGTACCAACCACATTTTAATGACACGGACCCGAGGCTCCAGCCCCGAATGCTTATTGGGGTCCTGATTGGGGAGCAGATTTATCTATATCCAGGCAAACCCTACAACTCCTCGGCTGGAGGCACATCCTACACCAGCTTTTAAATGTGCTCAGAGACATCAAGGAAGAAAGAAAATCTTGGACTGCCCAGGCTAGCTGTTTCTATCTTGCTGATTCAGTCCAGAGTATTAACTGGTTCTTTCCATGCGTTTCTCTTAAAAGCTGTTTTTTCATTCCAACAAACTTTGACCAGGATTGAAGCAAGCTTTTTTTTTTTTTTTTTCTTTCGAGACGGAGTCCTGCTCTGTCGCCCAGGCTGGAGTGCAGTGGCTCCATCTCGGCTCACTGCAAGCTCCGCCTCCCGGGTTCATGCCATTCTCCTGCCTCAGCCTCCCAAGTAGCTGGGACTACAGGCGCCCGCCACCACGCCCGGCTAATTTTTATTTTTGTATTTTTAGTAGAGACGGGGTTTCATCATGGTCTCGATCTCCTGACCTCGTGATCCGCCTGCCTCGGCCTCCCAAAGTGCTGGGATGACAGGCGTGAGCCTCCGTGCGCAGCCTAAACAAGCTTTATGTCTCATACAGAATCATTCAGACTTGCTCCCATGGTGCCTCCCTGTGCCATTGTCTTCTATCAGGAGACATTCCACATGAGTCTGAAAGGGAGGACGGCCCTGGTAGGAAGGGGAGTTGGCCTACTTAAGATCAGAATTTATTTCTCTATATAGGTGTGCATTGGTGGAGCTCTGCATCAAATGATTCCTAATTCACAAGAATGAAAAAGACAGGAATGTGAAGCAGTGAGCTGAATACGTGTCAATTAGCCTATGATCCCTTTTAGTTTCTCAACTTTAAAGATAGGTATAGGTTAATCATGCAAAATAAAGAACTTGGTTTTATTTTTAAAATGCATCTGGAAGACTTCAAAGTGAATTCCAAAAAGAGTTAAACATAAAAATGAAAAAGCATTAAAAAGTATATAAGATATTTGTATAAGTGTGAGTTTGGGAATAACTTTGTAATTAAGACTCAAAGTGCAGAAGTTATAAAAGCAGCTGACAGATTTGGCAATGTCAAAAAACTTATTACAGTGAAAGAGATTCATAAATGAATTTAAAAGAAACATATCAGTCTCGAAGAAAATATTCATAATATCTGTAAGAAAAAAGATGCTATACACAAAATAACATAGAATTCTAAGAAAATAATATAAGAAAATGTAAAAAAAAGTCCAATCGAAAAATTGATTAAATAAACAGGAAATATACAGTAAAAAAATACAAGTGGATAATAAAAATAAAAAGGATGATTGATTTCACTAGAAATCAATTCGTTGCAAATTACTATAAGGAGATACTTTACAGAATGAAATTGGTAAAATTCAAGGAGATAAATAACATGTGGCTTTGATGTGAATAAGGAAAGGGTCATTCTCAGGTACCCTAGCGGAGAGTGAAAGTTAGGAAGCTCAGTGTAGACCAATTGGGTAGCCTTCATTACATTTTAATGAGTATTTCTAAGAATCTTTTCCTTAGAAATTCTTGTATTATGACCAAATGTGTGTAGAAGGACGATCATGGCAATGTGCTAATAGAGAGAAACTGGAAACAACCTAAATGCCCGTCACAAGGGGGAGCATTTAAATAAATTATGATGTATCTTTTTATGTAGCCCATAAAAAGAATGTGGCAGATCCATATAGACATGAATAGGTCTATTTCATGAAAAAGTTAAAAAATAATAAGCATATTTTGCCATTTAGGTAAATAAAAAAGATCGATATGTATATACACACCTCTGTATGCATAACTACACAGAAACTGTAACATTAAGATGCAGCATTAATTGCTAACCATGCTTTCCTCTGGGGAAGGGAATGAGAAGAGGGTAGTCATGAGTAGGAGCTACTTTCACATCTTGTACATATAACACACTTCTTAATTGTTTGAATCTTTTATCAGGGAGTTTACTCATTTTTTAATTGTGTGAAAAGAAGTAAAGAAAAATATATTGCAGATCCCAAGTCATATGTTTAATTTATTATTAATCAATAGAGGGGCTTACTCTGTGTGGCATTAATTTGAAAAACCCCGAGAAAGCATCAATGATTTGCCCATTTTCCCAGATAAAAAGTAGTTTGTTAAGGCGAGGACCATCAAAACAAGAATAACTAATAAAAGTAGAGATATTTGATTAATGGAAACTTTTATTTATTCATTCTTTTACTTAACAAATAATCGTAGAGCCGCTGTTTTGTACCAGGCCATATTCCAGACATTAGAGATTAAGCCATGAACTAAGCATAGTTCTTGCTCTCGTGGAGCTTACATTCTAGTGGCCAGGCTGGAGGCGGTGGGTAGGATGGGGTGGGTGTCAGACAATAAACAAATACACTAGTACATATACAGTATAATGTCACGTGAAGTCCCCTGATAAAAACATAGGCAAGGTTAGGAGGCTGGGGTGGGGAATATTTGTGATATTCCATGTCTGCGACAGCTTCCCTGGTGATAACTTCCAGACAGAGACATGAAGGAGATGGGGATGCAAGCACTTTTTGGAAGAAGAGTTCAGAGGGAGTGCAGCAGCTGCAGAGGCCTTTGGAGGGAAATCTTCTCCATCTGCTGGGAAGGCAGCCAAGGAAAGGGAGGGGTGGCAGGAGTTCACAGAAACAAGAGAAAAAGTCATGAAATGTATTTTGTTTATGTGCTAAGTTACATAAATTACAGAAACTATTTAGTAGTTCAAACTCCAGGGAGTTGATAATATTATTTCCATTTACAGGATGAAGAAACTGAGTCTCAAAGCAGTTAATTACTTGCCTAAGACTACATGGCTGTACTGTGTCTGGGCTGTGTTTGAACCTAGGTCTCTTTGAATTTCAGAAATATGCACAGTAGCTAGACCAGCAATAGTCAAACCTATCAGCATTTCAGAAACTATGGAGGCATAATTCCCAGGGGAGGGGCCCAATAATATGTATTTTTAGAAAGCTACTTAAATGCCACAGATGATTGACCAGCAAAGTTTGGGGACTATTTATCTAGCAGTCTGTGCACCTCCATTGGCAGGTGAGAAGATGGATGTCCTCAAAGGTCGAATGGCTCAGGAGATATACCTCACTGTGGCAAAGCAGGGTCTAATCCCAGATTCCCTAACCCTCAGCTCCTCTCAATCCTTGCAGTGCGGTACAGCAGGGCTTCTAAAGGGTGATGATGCATGTGAGAATCACGTGGAATCTTGGTAAACTACGGATGCTCTTCAGGACATCTGCAATGGGATCTGAGATTCTGCATTTTTAGCTAGTTCCCTAAGGACACCAAGTGCTTCTGGTGTGAGGACTACACTAGAGTTTCCTGGAAAGCTTGTTATTGCTGTCCAGGCACCCACTCTAGGTTTAGAGATCTGAGAACTCAGCCCTTTCATCTGAATGTGTGACAATGTCTTTAATACACTATTTTGTGCTCAGTGATAGAAAATAGTGTTTCAGTGAGTATGTGATAGTGTTGAGAAAAGAGATGGTGTTGAATGGAACAAAATGAAGAGGGAAAGACGTGAAATGATGTGCGTTGCTGATGTAGTGAGATCTTTCAAAGTGAAACTGGAAGATTGTATTTACAGAGGAGTTGGGAGAAGAGACTTGAGGCAATTAGGCAGACAAGTCAAATCTTCCAAAGTTCTGGCTTCACTGTTGGATAAGTGGGTATTTTTAACTTGATTAATCTGGATAATTGGTAAGGGAGAAGTTCTATCATTTCTGATGTGGACAGAGATTGCAGCAGCAGGTGCAGAGTGGTCATGGCCTTGTTGGGACTCCGGACCCTCTTTCCCCCAGGTCTGGGAATTTGTTCATCCTTGCTACCCCTGTCCCTCTCCATGTCTGACCTTCAGGGGCAATTTCCAGATACAAACCTGAGTGTTGCCTTCTAGCAAAACCTAATTATCCAGGCACGGTCACCAGCCACCCTCTTTCTGTAGAATTTCACTTTACTGCCATGAATTTCATGTTTATCTAAGAGATGGATCAGGGAATTAAGAAATATTGTCTTCATCATTGGATGACCATTCTTCCCCCCTTCTAGAGAGGTTATGCAATGTAATTGAGCTTGCATTTCTGTATGTCTTATGGCAGAGGAACCTGCTCTAAGAGCCTTACCAAGGAGACTCTAGCCAGGAAGCAAACACCACTGCATTATTCAGATGTTATAAATCATCATCTCTTTTCCAATGCCACTTGCTTCCAGCTCAGAATGACCAATGAACAGAGTTCATGTCAATGTTGCTGGACACCCAGCTTTCCTGCGATCTCCTGTGTGGGGCTCAAATTCTCAGAGAGGCTGAAGTTTTCAATTTCACAAGTTGTTGGTACAGGGAAGCCCACCAGGCAGCCTCAGGAAAGGTGGTGTGGAAATGGCACACATCCTGAAAGATATGGTAGGAAAGAAACAAAGTGTTTTTTCTTCTCTTACACAGTCAACACAGAACACTGAATACTTCACCTCTGATCACCAAAAAGTGTGTGTGTGTGGGGGGGGGGCGGTGCAGTGGGGGAATTCTTCCCACCAGCAAGTAATTCTCCAGTGGACACTAGTTGCACATACTGCTACTTATTCTATTCTATTCTCTACCTGAAGATAGTGTTGGATCTCACAGATTTAGTGCTCAGACTCACAAGACTGGCCCCCATTTCAAAAAATTGCAAGTAGTACATTGTCATCTATATTTATTCCAGAACAGCTTGATATGGTTTAGTTCTATGTTCCCACCCAAATGTCACCTTGAATTGTAGTTTCCATAATTCCTAAGTGTCGTGGGAGGGACCCAGTGAAGGGTAATTTAATCATGGGCGTGGTTACCCTCATGCTGTTCTCGTGATAGTGAGTGAATTCTCAGGAGATCTGATGATTTTATAAGGGGCTTTTCCCCTTTTGCTTGGCACTTCTCCTTCCTGCCATCATGTGAAGAAGGACATGTTTCCTTCCCTTTCTGCCATGATTGTAAATTTCCTGAGGCCTCCCCAGCCCTGCAGAACTGTGAGTCAATTAAACCTCTTTCTTTTATAAATTATCCAGTCTCGAGTATGTCTTTATTAGCAGTATGAGAATGGACTAACACACAGCTATAAGGCCAAGTTCTTGCTACTTGCTCCCAGGGTCTAATTAATTTGCAGATCAGCTCACAGAAATCAGGGAAACACCAGTTTTTTGTTTACCCATGTATTACAAAGAAAATTACCAAGGATCCAGATAAACCGTCAGATTGAAGAGATGTATAGCGTCAGGTATGGGGAAGGAGCATGGAGCTTGCTTGACCTTTCTGGATGCACCACCATTTAGAACCTCCATGTGTTCCCCTTTCCAGAACCTGCTCGAATCCAGTCCTTTTGCAATTTCATAGAGACTTCATATCCTAGGCATGATTAATTACATAATAGGCCATTGGTGGTCAACTCAGCCTGCAGCCCCTCTTTCCTCCATATGCTTGGTTGCTTTTCTGGTGACCAGCTGCCAGCCTGAGCTATCTAGGAGCCCTCAGTCCCCAGTCATGGCATTAGCATACAAAGGACACTCTTACAGCTGCAGAGATTCTAAGGGTTTTATGAGCTGTTTGTCAGGAGAGGGGAGGAAGACCAAATACCAAATACTTATTTCACTTTTTCAGAACCTGACTCATGCCCTGTTCTCCTTGGGTTCACTCAGTATCCTCAGGTACATCATTAACCTCACTCAGCCCTACTGCCCATCTATAAAGTGGAACAAGTCATTCTACCAAATTTCATGGGATAGCATTTAATTACTGAAATGCTTTGTTTATCCATCATATGAAATGAGCTAGTCCACACAAGTAAATATCTAAATAAAACTCCAAAGCAATTTTTAAAATTTCAATTATTGCTCCGGAGCTCTTTCTAAGGAATGCTTCCTAAGAGAACACTTTCCCTTCTTTGGCTTGTTAAACGTAGTATATGTGATATTTTGTAAACTTATTTTAATGACTCAAGGTCGTCTTTGTGAACTGTGTTTATTGTGCAGTGCTGAAGTTTGGCGATACTCTCTGGAGCTGTTGAAGTGCATGATTATTTGCTTCTGCAAAAGATAGCCCCAAGTCGCTATGCTTTTGAATACTTTCTATATTTTTTTCTTATTCTTCTTTGCCATCAAGATACCAAGCATCAATTTTTGCTGCTGAGATATCATTTATCTTTAGTCACCATACATCTTCCTCCTGCCCTGTTGACTTCAGTCCCTTTAAGTTTTTACTTTGGCGATGGTTCTCAAAGTAAGATTCATTGACCCCTGAGGATACTCAAGACCCTTTCAGAGGGTTTGTGAGGTTGAAACTCTTATTGCTGTGAGGTCAAAGCTGTTTTCAAGGTAATACTAAGACATTGTTAGCCTTTCCCAATTTGTCCTGTTAGTACAAAAGCAATGGAGGTTTCACATGGTGGAGCCTTGGCACTAATCAATGTAGCATCATTGGCTTTGCTAGCAGTCATTGCATTCCTCATTGCCACAAACTCACCGTAAAAAAAAAAAAAAAGTAACTTTAACTTAAGAATATTCTTGTTGAGCCAGCATAAATTAATTTGATTACATCTCAACCCTGGAACGCATGAGTTTTCAGCATTCTATGAGATGAAATAGCAGTATGCCCAAAGCACAAAGTACAATGTTTTCCCAAGGAAAAATCACCTGTTAGACTGTTTGGTTGCCAGCTCAAGTAGCCATCCCACCCCCACAACAGCACTGTATTTGAAAAAACAACTGACATATAACTCAAGGTTATTCAGACTTGAGTATCTAGCAGATCTTTTCTTGAAAATGAATAATGTGGGCCTGTCACTTGGACGAAAACCACTGACAGCATTTGTTGCTAAAAATGGAATTTGAGCTTTTGAGCTAAAATTAGAACTTTGGAAAACTTGTATTTGCTTTCATGAGCTTGACAGGTTCCCAGTGCCTAAAGACATTTCTGATGAGATTGGTGGCAATATTAACAGATGTGATTTTTTTTTAACTTTCGTATAACGAAGTATGTCAACATTTGGAAGATATGCATATCGCAGTGAATAAAGATCCTCTACATAACCAATATGTAATGTTCCAAAATGATATGTGGAGCAAAAAAGGAATCTATATTAGGCAAGGTTCTCCAGAGAAACAGAACCAGTAGGATCTCTCTCTCTCTCTCTCTCTCTCTATATATATATATATATGTATATGTGTGTGTATATATATATATTCTCTATATAGATATATATTATCCTATATATATGTAGATATATATATAGGAAGTAGATATGTATGTATGTATGTGTGTGTGAAGAGAGAGAGAGAGAGAGAAAGGAATTGGCTCATGTGATGATTATGGAGGCTGAGAAGTCCCAAGACCTGCCTTCTCCAAGCACAAGACCCAGGGGAGCAGACGGTGTAGTTCCAGTTGGAGTCCAAAGGCCTGAGTACCAGCAGAACCAACAGTGGAAGTTCTAGTCCAAGGATGACAGCCTGAAGGCCTGAGGCCAGGAGGGTCAGTGGTATAAGTGTGAGCTAGAGGGCAGGAGCGGGTTCCTGTTCCAGCCTGAGCAGGCAGGCAGAAAGAGCAAACTTTCCCTCTGCCTTTCTGTTCTGTTCAGGCCCTCAGTGAATTGCATGATGCCTGCCCACATTGGTAAGGATGGCCCAGTGAATTTTAATGGAACAGAGTACAAAACATTCATTGACATGGTCTCAGATTCTGAAATTAAGCTTTAAGAAACTACCATTTGTTGAGTTTTGGTGTACACAAAAGAATAATACACACAATTATCTGAAAGGGCTATTAAATGCTTTATTTCCTAACTCCCTCACTTTATGAGGGAGGCTACATTTTCTTCACATATGTCAACCAGAACAATCTATTGAATAGACTGAGTGTGGAAGCAGATGTGGGGATCTACCTGTCTCTGTTATGGCAGACATTGGCATTATTTACCAAAATGTCAAAACTGTCTTTACTGATCTTTATGTTGGAAAATATTTATTTTTCATCGTAATAGGTACTTATGTTAAAATGTAATGGGTTTATCGGTGTTTTTAAAAAAAGAATCATTATTTTTTTAAAAATTATTCAAATTTCTAACATGGCAAATGTTGATAAGCATAATACTACAAAGCAAGTTGTTAGAAGTCCTCAATAATTGTTTAAGAATGTCATGGGGTCCTGAGGAAAAAAGTTTGACAATTGCTGTTCTTATTAGTTCTTATTCCTTTTATATTATTGTCTCATCAAAACCTCACAGCAATCATGCAAGACAGGCTGAAAAGGAATCACCGTCTTTATCTTGCTGCTGTGCATAATTAAACTGCAAGTCTAGAATCCACACTTTTTAGCTCCTAGTCAGGGGTGTGTTCACTGTGGTTGGCCAGAGGAAGTGGGTAGAATATAACCAGATTTATGCAACTTATCTTCTATGCATGTTAGTTGGGTCCGAGTGGGGTTCTGAGGTATCCTTTTATGAATCGTCATGCTCTTTGATGCATGGATTGTGTAGTGTCCATCTTTTGCTGCTTAAATGCCTTTGTTTCTCCCCCGACCCCTACATGTTCATGTCTTACTTCCTCAGCTTATGTGTTACCCAAGAGACCTTCTCTGTCCACTCAGGATAGAATAGTCTTTCCCACATATCTCCCCACCTCCCATCCCACTTCAACCTGCTTGATTTATTTTTTCCTGCACCACTGACCCATTGACAAATTCCATGTTATTGGTTTGTTGACTGGCTCTCCTCTCTGGAATCTAAGCTCTTCCATGGCAGACACTTTGCCTGTCCTTTTCACTAGTGTGGACCCATGCATAGACCTGTGCCTGGCACAAAATAGCTGATATTTGTTGAATGAAATAATTCATTCAACAAGGCATTGAGTGAGCATAACATAGGAAGAGACAGCCCATTGCCTCAGTTCCCCAGAGGGCTCAGCAGACCGTACGCCAGGCAGCTGGGGCAGGAGTGCTTTAGCCCTGAATTGGGAATCTGGGTGGCAGGCCATGGACAGCACCAGAGAAAGGGAAACAAAGGTTCAGGGCAAGTGGTTGGCACATAGTGATCACTCAGCACTTTTTCGTGGATGGGGGTCTTATTGCTTTGGCATGTCTTCACAGTCCTTGTTAAGGTTTGCTGTTATATTGGTATTTGTTTGGTTATCTCTTTACCACCTGCCTCCTCCATAGAAGGCAGGAATCCCATAGCATTCACTGACGGAGCATCCATAATCTGCCTCAAACAAGTTGACACTCAATAAATATTTGTTAAAGCATGAATCTCTTTATCATGAATTCTATGTGTTTGTAAATGTATCAGTGTATGTGTGGTCTTTCTGAACAACTCTATTGTAAGCATCTTAAGAGCAGAGTAGATGTCTCACCACTTGTGTTATTGGTCTTATTACCTATCGGAAGCAGCCATGCCCTACGACTGTGTTCAAGGCCACTCATGCATGGCCCTGCTCAATTCGTCAGCCTCACGGAGCCTCTTGTGTTTTCAGAGCATTTGACTCCCTCTTTCTCTGTGCTTCGTGACACGGTACCTCTGCTGCCTGGAATGCCCTTTCAAAATGTGTTGATTATGCTAATTCATCCTCATTCTCTGGGTCTCAGCTCGGGTCTCAGCTCCTCCCAGAAACCACCCACAGCAGTCTGGTTCTGTGGCCTCCTGTCTTCCCCTTGCCTCTGCGGCATCCCTCCCCCCATGCATGAGCCACATTCTATTGTCATCATCTCCATCACATCAAGACTGCCAAATCCCTGAAGGGAGTGATTGCCTGACACAGCTGTATTCCTTCTGCCTAATGCAGGCATTGACAGATTAATGAGCATGATTAATAAGCTTTCGTTTAATCAGGGAATTGTAAAAATAGAGTATTACAGAAAAGTATGGTTTAAATCTTTAAGGAATTTCAAGTGGACTATGTTGAACAATACTCAATAGACAATAATAGCACACATTTATTTGATAACTTCCTCTGACAAGTCCAATGCACTTTACGTGTTCACTGCTGCCCTTTCTCCCACACCTGATGCCTTAGGTGAATGCCATTGATTCTTCATGGAAGAGAGTTGGGTACCCATCCTCACCACCCTCTACATGAAACACAGGTAGAATCATTTATCATTTGTGGATTATGGGCTAATGTGGAAGGCATGAAGTCTTTTCAGCTATTTTCTATTGCTGCTGACAACAGTGCACTTGGAAATGAGCAAGACAGATCACGAGGGTATTTGACTACATATATGGAATTTCTTCTCATTAAAATCCCTGAACTCTAAAAAAATTAACTAAAACTAAATTTTAAATTTCCTGCCCGGTGTGACCTCTCCTGCCTTAAAATTCCTCTAACATTTATTAGAATTATGGGCTATTTAATTCTCAAGGCCTTGGACATCTTTTCTTTTGTTCTGACTTGTTCAATTTTTCATTGTTATGTAAAGTTTCATATGTTTATGCATTGTTTTCTCAATTGCACTGTGCTCTCCTGAACAATGGGAAACTGTTTATCCTTTTAGCTGCAGTTCATAAAATGCCAAAGGTTTCCTCTGAACCTCTGTAGGTGTCTCTGTGAGGGTTAGAGAAAGCGAGGAGAGATGGTGGGAGAGAGACAATATGAACAGCTGTGAGAATGAGATAGTGAGCACTAGACTACAAAACCTTGAATTCCTATACCTCCCCTCTACCCCAACCCCAAAATAGCAGCTCAGATTTTGCAACTCGATAAAATTTTAATAGAGGATTTTATTGGCAGAGAGAGAGAGGATTCCACTACTTAAGTTTGATAGTCAATAACCACTAACGCATATCATCTGTTATGTCATCTGATGTCTGTGCTTTCTCTCTAAAATGTAAGCTGTGTGAGGGCAGAGATTATAGTCTATAGAGTAAGTTATGCCTTACATATGAATGAATGAATGAATGAATGAATTTGACAAAGAAGGTTTTTGACAGAGAACGGTAGTCTCTATCAATATGTAATGGCTTAGGATATTTAAACACAAGAGAACTGCTTTTGAGTCTGGAATGATTTAAATGTACAGTGAACATATAATGTAGTGTCTACACTGAGACCGTTTTGAAAATGAAGGGACTGGCATCCATATTACAGAAGATGAACAAATGTAAACAAAGACTATCTCCAGCAAGGGAGAACATACAAGCATGCTCCTAAGTGGCATCTCAAAGGGATCTCACTCGAGGGCGGATTTGAAGATTTAACCTTTGCCCACGGGGACCTCAAGTCCTATTTGTTTCTGCCCTATTAGAAGTGGTTATTACTTGCAGGGAACCATCCAGTCCCACAGGGACACTGCTCTGGGAATGAGGTGACCTTTTGAGTTAAGGGAATCTCACCGGTAGCATGTAAGCCATCTCAGGTCACTGCACACTCCAGGCTTCTCTCAGGCTAAGCAGCCAGTTGGCATCTCTGAGGCGCCCACCAGATGGGTGTACAATACACTGTGTGATCATTTGCAAAGTAAAGGAAGGCTGTGGTTCTGTGCTTAATTTACAGAGTGTACAATTAAACAGAAATGAGATGCGCAAACTCTGTGAAACTTTTTGCAATGCTGGTATGAGGAGCATGGGATTTAGATAAGATCGTTTAAGAATGTAGCTGTTATGTTTTAGGAGACAGGGTTCGACCTGTAATATATCCAGGTTTATGTGATACATTCTATTATAATGGTCTTATACTCTGTTCATGAAATTACAAATGTCTCACAGGAAAAGGTTGAGTCAGATGTTATACTGGCAATGCCCCTGACATGTTTATTCAGTCCAGGGTCAGAGCATGATTATTAAGCCCTACTGAAAAAAATAAATTGACATTTTAGACTGAAAATCACATCCCTTCTAGGGGGTGTGCATACTGGCTGTGTGCAGATATTATATGTCCCTGCAGTTATGAAGCAATTTATGTGCTGGTGTGGATTTCCAACAAGTCAGTTCATCCTGTTTCCCATAGAGTAGGCTTGATTGGATCTG
This sequence comes from Pan paniscus, assembly GCF_029289425.2. Taxonomy (NCBI): domain Eukaryota; kingdom Metazoa; phylum Chordata; class Mammalia; order Primates; family Hominidae; genus Pan; species Pan paniscus. The sequence goes on along the minus strand of NC_073258.2, from coordinate 133,140,606 downwards.
AAGGCAGCCCTTCTCTCCTCTCCGTAATGGGCAAAATTTAATAGGTTACAGAAAGCCACAAACCCTATTCAACATGGCTGCTGCCATGTTCCCGAAGGCCCTGGGTGCTGGCTTCTCCCATCATCGGTCCTCTGTCCTCAGCTGGGAGCCCTCTGCGAGGCTGTCGCAGTGAGCAGTGTGTGGAAGAGGCAGTGGAGCATCTCCGCAGTGGAGGGGCTGTTACCGCAGGATAGTGAGGGCCTGGTGCCTCCTGATGAGATATTAGCCCACTGAAGCCTGACCTCGGAAGAGTGGGCTCTGGCTTACTGAGCATCGGTCCTCACCCTTCCAAATCAGGCTTCCACCATCACACTTTTCAGATTAGTTCTCTCCCAGGATTGGATGCAAACACTGATTTTCTCAGACCTCATTTCCCAGGAACAAGTTATGACCTGGGAGAAGCTGGGTCTGTAAAACTAGCAACGAAAGCTAAAGGTGACCCTCTCATCCTTTGAAGTCTAAAATTATAGACCATACAAATGAGACCAATTAAGAAACAATGTGCTTTGCAGGATTTGATGCAATAGATACATGTTGAATGATGTCTGTTTGCCAGTCCTGGTTTCTTAACCTCTCCCCCAAAAACCTAGCATGTGTTGTGCACGTAGTAGGCATCTTTCCTTGCTAATCATATAGAAGTGACAAACTATGTTGAGAAGGCAAAACTTGAAAATAGCAGTTGCCACATGACTGCAATTTCCTTCAGTTCACTTAGAAGGGCAGAATTGTCTTCTGCAACCAGAATCCACTTAGCCAAGAGTCATCAGCAATGTTCCTCAGAAAAGTAGTACCAGTAAGGAAATAACCTGCAGTGTGAATTCCAGAATGTCTCTTCCTCCTCACCCTGTCCATGCTGTGTCCCTACCCTCTGTGCCATCCCAGTTCTGCCTGCTGAAGTGAGAACATTTCAAGGCTTCTTTGAGCACTGCCTGTAGCCAGAGCTATGTTTCTTTGTACCAGCCCCACCCCCAACCAACTAAATAGTATCTGCTCTGTCCTCGAAACCCTGCCTAGGGGCTTAATCACCATGCATTTTTTGGGTTATTTCTTGCTAAGCTTATATTTAGTTATGAGTAATCAGTCTTACCCTCAGCACTAGACAATTAGATGACATAAGACTGGCACTGCATTTTGTTGCTGAATGGACTTACTCGTTCTTTGTATTTTTCTGCGGTCCTTTTGTGGGGCCCGATCATGTGTTAGGAATTACACCCGGCCCTGGGGATGCCCCTGGGAATGAAATGGATGGTCTTTGTAGTCACCGAGCTTCCTTCTCTCTAGTGGGAGATGTCAGCGATTCAATACGCATTTACATTTTGGTGCAGGTTTCTCAACTTTGGTGCTAGTGATATTTGGGGTCAGATAATAATTTGTCAAGGGAGACTGTCCTGTGCAATGTAGTACAGCTTTCCTAACCTCAGCCATAAAGACCAAAACTGTCTCTAGACACTGCCAAATGTATCCTGTGGACAAAATTACCAGGTTGAGAATTACTGCTCTAACATGACAAATGCGAAGATAAATGTAGGTTCTACAGCAACCCAGATGAGGGGCATCTAACAAAGACCCTAAAGTCAAGGAAGTCATAACAGTCAAGAGCCCAGTGGGAAATAGATGGCACCTTCAACTTTGAGCAACTCTAGGCAGCCTGAATAAGACAATCCCTTACAAGATGTGGGCATGGTGCAGGGAGACTATACAGAGGAGACTTATAAGCAAGGTCAGATATGTCCAGGGGAAAGGAGGAGGGGTGGTATATGAATGACACCTATTATTTCTATGTTTGAAATCTCACTTATAAGAATGTTTGTGTTCATGGTTGATTTGTTGGGGCTGCCTGTCTGGCTGGTGAGAAATTCAATCTGAGTCATATTTTGGGAGACTGTCTTTCCTCACTGGAGTATACAGAATGCTGAGAAAAGGTCTTTAGTTTTTAGTCCTTAGTGGTAGGCTTATTGTGTAAGAGTTCAAAAATGTTTGTTGAGTGAAGGAACAAAGGAAGTGAGGGAGGACATGAAAAAAGGAGGTGAAGAAGGAAGGAAGGCAAGAAGGAAGGAAAGTAGGAAGGCAGGAAGGAAGGAAAAAAGGAAGGAAGGCAGGCAGGCTGAAAGAAGGAGGGAAGGAAGGAAGGAAGGAAGGAAGTGAGGAAGGGAGGGAGGGAGGGCAGGCTGGTGGATCACAGCTTTTAGATCCAGCTTCATCGTCACCCAGTGCGAGGTGCTGTCGCTGACTGGAGGTCTGCCTTGGAGATCGTGGGAAATGACAGGTAGTCTGCCACTGGTGGGGACTCCTTCACAAACCCAAGCTTTGGACCTTTCATCCTCCCCCAGCTTGGTGCCCACCCACCTCCGTGAGCCTAGACTCTGTTTGCTTGTTTCTGTGAAACAAAAGCTTGAATAGTAATAATCTTCTGGGTGCCTAGCAACTGCTTTAGACCCCATGACACAAAAGTCATTAACAACTCTGAGGCAAGAAGCTAAGAATTGAGGATTTGCAGGGCCTGCCACATTTTTGGGGATGGGGCAGGGAAATTGTTTCTCATTCCTTCCATTCTTCTACAGCTTTGAGAACAGAACACAAATCAGTTATCCAATAGCCTAGCCTGTCCTGTGACAATGGAGGAGCGTGACATTGAACCCAGGGAGGGAGCAAAGCAGTTTAGGGGAATTCAAACCTACTCTGTACCGCACAGAAATCCAGTGAGGGCAGAGTTTGAAAAACTGGTAATACAGAGGAAGAGAGAAAACGGGGCACAAAAAACCTAGAAAGTTACTGCGTTGATAACAGTTTTCACTGAGACCCATAAGGAACCGCAGCACATTGATGGAACACACACAAAAAAAGTCTTTTGTTTGTGCTTTTGTTCTCCACCAATCTACATGAGGTTCTGACGGGATGGATGGCCCACACCTTCCACCCAGTAGGGGGCACTCAGACTTTTAGGGCCCTAGATGGAGGCCCCACAGCAGGGGCAGCAGCAGAGCCGCACCCCTCACCTAGAGCTGTGCAGCGTCCTGGCATCCCCTCAGCACTCCTAAACAGGAATGGAATCGCCAGTCAAGAAGGTGCTATTTTTTATTTTTACCTGTTCATGTGTTGACTTTTTGGGACTGAAAACCCCAGAGCTGGGTATTTTCTTCAACACAGAAGCCAGACCAGCTGCATAAAGGACTGATCCCAGGCCTTCTAGAGTGTTCTGTGCCTCTGTGGTCTCAGGAATTCACCTGCTGTGTCCTCCCGTCTGCGCCCCCACCCCCGCCCCAGCCCTATACCCTTCCTGCTTCCCTCACCATCTCGTCAGTGTCCTTGCTAATTCGACAGTTAATACCCGATTAATAACTCCTATGATAGAAGAGTTCCTGGATGAGCTGTAGCCCCCATTTACAATCTGCTGGTGATAGAAAAATTATGTTCAGCTCAGTAATAATTGATGGAAATGGTCTCTTCTCTTCTGCAGCTGATTTGCTTTGTAATTGTGATTTAAAAGTGTAAATATCACTTGTTTTCTTCTCAAGATGAATTGCCTTCTGATTTGCTAAGCTCAAGCCTCTTTAGGGCTTTCTTATTGCTTTGTCTCTTCTCATGAGATTCTAGGTGAGATTTATTCCTTATTTAGCTGTGTTTTTCTTTATACACACATATACACACCCATGCACACACACACACATTGAGTCAATGGTTGGAAGGAACACATGTTACTTTTCAACCAGCTACTGACTATCGAAAATTAGAGCTAACGCTTTTTAGAAATCATCAAACCCCACCCCATTATTTTAACTAATGACAGAACAAGAAGCCTAGGGTGGTTACGCAATTTATCCAAATGGACACAGAAAGTCATAATCACTCCTGAGCCTAGTGTGGCGTTTCTTCCTCAATGGTGAGGAAGGTTTGAAAAGAATCACCCTGCATCTTACTTTCTTTACTGCCATGCATTTATAACACTTGTGTGTCTGTCTGTGTATGTGCAGAAAGCAATAAATATCACACTGTTTTTTACATTAATTTCGTGACTCTCAGGATACGATATTCTATAATTGAAAAAAAAAAAAAACCCTCTAGAGTCCAGTGGAAGTAGAGTAAGCTCACTGCATTGGAACGGTGGCTGCCTCTCCATCATGACTCATTTTCTGCAGAAGGCCCCTCTATGGGCAGCCCTAAAAATCTGCAGACACCACCGTCGAGGCACCAGGCTCCAGCACCCGCCCCATATGGTTTCCTGTGCAGCAGCCTCTTCCAAACTACCTGTTTCTATCCACGATCCTGCAGTCCAGGCCTGCTCTGTTGGAGCCCTAGTCACCTTGCGTTCCTCTTTGTCTTTCTCCGTCACAGCGACATTTTCTGCCAAGAAGATGGAGGCTCCATGCTTCCTAAGGCAACAAAAACAAAACTGATAAACTAATTTGGGCTGGTGGGAAACAATCTAGGAATAGGTCAGATGCGTTTATTTGATCAAGGCCTGGAGTGTAGTGATGAGGAAGCACATGAAGACCCAGCAAGGAAGGCAGGGGTCTCCCTTGGGGCCTGGGCAGGGTGCTTTGGAGGACGACCAGCCCTGGCTGCAGCCACCATGTCACATCACAGCATGCTCAAGGCTCCATCTCCCAGAACCAGAGCCAGCCCAGGTTTCTGGGGCAGAAACAGAACTCACACCTCCAAACTTCACTTCCTAGAAGCCCCGAGCCCAAATCAAATGTCGAGTGCTGTCCAAGGATTGGGGGCGAGTGCACAGAATCTCTATCTTCTGGTCCAGAAAGACCCTCATGAAAAGAGCCAGGAAAGAGCAGTGGCTGAGCGACCTAAGAAATGAGCTGGCCGGATCCCCTCGTTTTGCAGATAAAGAAACCGAGGCTGGATGAAGTAAAGTGGCCTGCTCAGGGGTCCTGGCTAGTTAGTGGCAGAGCAAAGGCCGAAACCTTGGCCTCCTCAGCTTCCATTTGGCACCTCTGAACCTGTTGGTGCCGAGCTGCCGTAGTCACAGTCCGGTTATAACAGTTGATGTAAAGCTGAAAGTTTGGGCATCATACTGGAATTGTCTTCACTGTCCTGGCAGCCCCTTTCCTGGTTGCTCTGTATCTGATTGGGAAGGATTAGCGAAGTGAGCCATGTAACTAAGAAGGGATATTTTTAGTAAAGGCGAGGAGGACAGAAAGTAGGTAGAAGCATCATTTTCCTGCATTTGAAGTGTACCCTCAGACGCATGAAAATGGGCCTCAAATCATCTAAGTGGATGATTAGTTATACCTATGAGACATTATTCCAGTCTACCCATCAAGGAGAGGGAGGAAAGAACAGCTACTTGTCAAGATCTACATGAATAGAGTCTTAGAAAGGAAAGGAAAGAATTAATTTCCCCCATTAACACAAGACATTACGTTCAGACACACATAGTCCTTCATAATTGTCAAAACCTCTCTTTCCTCCCCATCACCAAGCAGCTAAAGCACAGTGACAGATGAGAGCTACTTTGAAATTGTCATGGTGTCTCTATTTTTGTGTGTGGACTGTCAAGACCTCAAATAAAGCCAGTGTGGCCTGGGCCAGCTCTGCAGGGACCTTATGCTCCTTTGTGGGACAGTGACCCTGAGCTCCTGGGTTGGAACTCAGTCCATCAATGCCATGATTATCAGATTTCCAGAACTTAAGGAATTATTTGGGATCCTTAGTCATAGACCATATTGCTAGGTGATGAAAGGTTATAAAACATTAAAATGGATAGTGACCTTGGAGGTCATCTGATGCAATTTTTGTATTGACAGAAAAAATAATTGTGGTTCGAAGGGCTGAAAACACTTACTGAAAAATCACATATTCGTGACAAAACTGGGATTAGATCCTCGGTCTTCTGATCTCAAATTCAGTGGTTTCCTCCTTGAGTTCTACTGTTAGCATGAGTCACAGAAGGTCATATAAAGTGACTTCTTGGGTGACTAGGCTAAGAAGGGAGGCTAGCAAGACAGATGCCTTTGGTGAGAAGTCAGCTTATCATAGTCTGAGGTAGATGGTAAGAGGGAGACAGACTTGCCTAGAATAGCACAAGGTGCAGATGAGGAGAGCCCTTGCCAGGTAAGTTTTCAAAGGGACCCCTGCCCCCAGTGGAGACTTCACCCCTTGAGTGCACAGCTCCTGATCCTTTCCTCTCAGTGCACACTAGGGCTCAGTGCATGAGCAATGCTATCTCCTCGTGACACTTCAGAGCTCAGACCTTTATGCTCTGCGAAGTGTGCAGGATGTCTCTGGTTGTGGCTTGCATGCCAATTGTGCTGCCTGGGTTAGTGGGTACTTTGCCTACAAGCTAATACAAGTATTTTGAAAATATTGATGAATGCTGATGGTTGGCATCATTGTTAAACGGCTGTGATGCCAGGAACTAATATAGGGAAAGGATAAAAGAGACAGCATCAAATAAAAAGAAAGAAAGAGAGGATGTAAGAAGAGTCAGGCTGCATCAAGGCTTCATCTGCAGGAACTGGGCTGTGCTGTTCCTCAAAAGGGCATTTCCCCAATACCCTGAAAAGACCCTAGGACTATTTCTTTCAGTGCTCTGGGCCATCCCAACCACTTCAGAAAGGGGCAGGTCTGGTACTTGGTCTGCCAGGACTTTGAGCCAAGAGCCCTTGAGCCCTTGCTGGCTTTCCTTCTCCTGGGGGCTGCAGTGCGGATTCCCTCTCTGGTTGGCTTAGGCTCCAACCAGCTGCAATTGTCTGTCTTCCAGAGAAGAGTATAGCTGATGAGCCTGGAGCTCTGGGAGAAAGAGAGCACACAGAATCTTTCTTGACCATCAGTCCAGCAGAGTCCTACATTGGAGCGGCCACACCCTATTTGGTCCTAAGCCACTGCCTCTCTTAAGAAGGTTGAGTGTCGGGCCTGCCCCAGGCACAGAGTAAGATGTCACCAGTAGCTAAGGCCCTAGGGCCTGACAGCAGATCTTTCAGTAGGCTAGGAGTATGTCGGCCACCTGGTTTATGATCCAGACCAGTGTACTTTAAAGAATGAAAGGTGACAGTTAAAAAGTACACTGTCGACCGGGTGTGGTGGCTTACGCCTGTAATTCTGTCACTTTGGGAGGCCAAGGCAGGTGGATTGACTGAGCTCAGGAGTTCGAGACCAGCCTGGGCAACATGGTGAAACCCTGTCTCTACTAAAAAAATACAAAAAAAAAAAAAAACTAATTGGGCATGGTGCATGCCCCTGTAGTCCCAGCTATTCAGGAGGCTGAGGCAGGAGAATTGCTTGAACCAAGGATGTGGAGGTTGCAATGAGCCAAGATTGCGCCACTGCACTCCTGTCTGGGCAAGAGAGCGTGAAACTCTGTCTCAAAAGAAAAAAAAGTACATTGGGAAGACAGGTGTCAACTGGCACTATCCCAGGAAAACCTAACTATGGGTCCACCCAGCTCAGGAAAACAACAAAGGCATTCCTGACACTGCTATACGAATAAATTAATCCTCAGGGAAAACAAGTCAGACGCAGTTGGCATTAGAAGGAAAGTTTTAATTCCCCCAAGGGCAAGCAAAGGGCAAAGGACTTACTTTGATGTTGTAACTAATTGAAGGTTTTGTATACTGCCCATCTGCTGGCAGATGCCAGCCCTGTAGGTCTGCTTTGGGCTCAAGAAGCCACTTTGCCAAAGCGCCCTTAGGTAACACAGTATTGGCAGTCCACTGACCACGCCAGGGCACAAGACACTCCTATACTACAAAAATACAGCCTTCTTGAAGAAACTGGGCCTGGGTGACTGGCTGTGTTGAGTAGGTTGCTGCAGACAAGGTTAAGGCAACTTTCTGTAGACATTGTAAATGAAAGAGGCAATGTCTCCTTCCATGCATTGATCAGGTTTCTAAAAAAAATGCTGTCGTTTAATTATGAAGGTTTTTTTTTTAAAGCAGTACTTTTACTTCTCAGAACTCATTTCACTTTAGCTTGTTGATACTAAAGTAACCCTGTTGGTTTAGAATCCAAATAATCATAATCATAAGGGGAAAATGTGTAAAATAAATAAAAACTTTTCAAGTGTACTTAAACAGTTTGTCAATAACTTAGCTGTTTAAGCTCTACTATGTAAAAATAATGATTTTTCTCCTTCTACCCCTGCATTCTTTGGGTCTGAACTGTTAGTTTCAGTTTATTTTTTATACTTTTTAGAATAAAAATGTTAGCGACTTTTTTGGCCCAAATAGGCTACTCTACTCATCAAATGGATTTAAGCTTCTATCCTCAGTCATTTGTCTGCCTGTATGGAATTCTAGTGTTTTGCATCCTCATTCTCTCTCTCTTCCTCCCTCCCTCCCTCCCTCCTCTGCCTCTCTCTGTCTAGCTCCTCTCTTCCTTTTCTGGCACACACAATGCACTTTCATTTAAAGGGAATGTGCCACATCCTCACAGGTACCCTGGCTGTTTCTGTGACACTCACTCAGAACCACTCCCAATGAGTCAACAGTATCATCCAGATCCTAAAAATCTTGTGTCTTGATTCTTCCCACACATAATGAACCCATCTCAAAAAAAAAAAAAAAAAAAAAAAAAAGACATAAGCAGAGCCAAGCTAAACACACCTCTTCACTGTGCTTTGGAAAGAAGCCTCTTGTCTTCATGCTCTTCGTTTGACTATCTGGGGATCTCTAGCTGCTGGAGACTGACCTGGCTATCACCACCCTACCCCACCAGAAGATTTCTTTTTCCTGACCCACCTACAATAAAGCTGCTGCTGTTGACATGATGGTATATTTTGCATAGAAGCTGACAGTTGACAGGAGATCTGAGCACACTGTGAGATGTACACATCCTCATACACTCCTTGGCTCTGAATGACTTCTCAGCAGAGGAAGCCTGGGAGCATACATGTGTAACTGGAACTTGGAAAATGAAAGCAACAGGAGTCCTCAACTTACCAACCCTGAATTCTCACCCCTGACTGTACATTAGAGTCCCCTGGGAAGTTTTAGAGGATGCTGGTGCTGGGACCCCCCACCCCAGACCATGTTCACCAATCCATAAGCATGAACACAAGAGTCTATTTTTAAAGTGCTCCTTGGGTAAGTCTCATGACCCCCCAGGGATGAGGACATGTATTTTAGGTGTGTCCTCTTAAACCTGATTTCAGAGGGTTTCCTTGCCATCCCTTCTTCTGCCTCCACCTACAAGACAAAACCCTTTAGGTCCTCTCCTCTTTAACTTTTCCCGGTAAAGAGTTCAAGAGCCCCAGTGTATGAGAGTTTCTCTTTGGGGACAGTTGTACTGGAGGAGTCACTTGAGTCCTTTTGTCTTTGTGTCATCCTCGGCTACTCCCGGTCTGACAGTGAGGGGCATTAAACACTTCCATCATTCTCACACATGCATGGGAGGGAGGATCTAGAAAACTCACCCCTGCCAGGGAATTCCTCTGAGCCCCCAGCTATGGAGATCTTTATTAATGTACTCCTTCCCCCACTGGAAGCACAGTTAACTTTCACGGTAACACATTGATCTTGTGATTAGCCAACTTACTGTCAGCCTCAGGGAAGGCAGCCAGCATGGCCGCCCTGGATGGGGGCAAGCCACTCCTCCCGCAGAGGAGGTCCTGGGGGCCACAGCCTGAGAAAGGTTTCCGAGCCCAAAACAAAGAGCTTCTGTCACCGCCAGCAAGTGAGACATTGACCAGGGGCTTGGCCTCCAAACCAAAATGACTTTAGCACAATTCAATTGCTTGTGTTAATTAAAGGAAAATGAAACAGTGGGTTTATCACACTTTTCATTAACTCCAATGCGGCAAAGGTAACAAATCTGGAAGTTGGGAGCAGGCAAGGATGCAATGTACTGCTGTCCACACTCCTTGGTTTAATTAAGGAGGGCGGGCTCAGAGTTGCTTGTTGCCAGTAGGGTTCTAAGGAGAGTCAAGGATTGGAGGTTGGGGTGGGGGACGGAGTGGGGGGCAGAAAATGTGGGGCAGAGCCTGGCAGAAAGAGAGTGGATTAAATAGGAGAGGGAGAGGAGGAGTTCTGCAGGGATTAAGTTTTCAAACCTAGCCATCAGGCATAATGTGAACACATACTGTGGGCTTAGCCTACGTTAGCTGCTGTAAGGAGTTAAGGAAGTAGAAGATGTGACATCTACTCAGGGTGCTTGAAACTTGGACAATGGACTAGGAAGAAGGGTAAACAGTACAAGACGCAGGTTATATGAGCCATACTGGGTCCCAAATGCTAAAACTCTACCGTAATTCCAAATTCATGCATGTTTCTGATGTGTATCCTTCAGAAGAAAGGGGCTCTCACATCAGGAGGTATGTGATGGAGAAGGATGCCAGGAGATCTCTAGGATAAAAGGAGAAGTCCTATTCATAACCCTCACAGGTTTCTAGAGGGCAGCTTTCCTCCACCCTGTCCACTCTTTGCCTCCCCCATGGGAGGCGGGTGACCAACGTCATGGTAAAGTGGTTGCTTGGGCATTTATTGGGCCTAGTTAAGAAGACATAAGGCTGCCATCTAGAAGTGAAGGCATTACTCCTGTGTCTCCATCCCCTCCCTGGCCTGATACCTGGGTCTGGCGTCCTCCTTACCCCAGACTCTGCATTGCGACACAGCTCATACTCTCGGGTCCACTTTGAGCCTGTGACTGAGTACTAAATTCAAGCATTCTACTGTGCAAGTCCCACTGTCTCTAATTCTCAGACACAAAGGCAAGAACCTCATGTCAGCCTTGGATCCCAAGTGGGGATTGTAGCCCAGCGGATGTTTTGATCTGCTCATAGCTCAGTTTTGTGATTATGTTCTATTAGCCAAAATCCTGGAGGGAAAGAAAGATGAGTCATAGGATTCAGGCACATGTCTCCTCAGGAACTTTTGACAGTCTGTACCTTTCCCTGCACATATCAAGGACAAGAAGCAGTGGGGAGGAGGCGGCTTCAGACAGCCTTATCTCCTTCCTGTGGTCTATCTTACTCCAGATGTCCATGACAGGATGTCCAGCAGATATTTACAAACATGGTTCTTCCCTTACAGAAGTAAAATCTATGTTCCTTGACAGCTTGAATTGTGACCTAGCTTTTGAGAGTGGGTAAAAGGCTTGTTTCTAAGATGGTTCAGGCAGCCTAGTTGTGGCCTTACAGGCCAGAGGCATGCACTTGGTCGTCAATCACCTGGACATTTGATTCCAACTTTGCAAATTCAGTGTTGATCAGGATCCTCTGTAATAGTCTCTCTTGCTGGGCAGCAGGGAAACTCCTTTTCTTGTTTTCCCAGAAACCCAACCATGTGAGCCAAAAAGACCCCTGGGTGGCCACCCTCTGCCCACTCCCACTGGCTTCCTTCTGGCAGCTCATTTCCCTCTTGCTTTCTTGCTCCTCCCACTTCCCCTTCGCCACACCTTGTCCTCCCTGTGTGGCTGCCTCCTGAAACCCTAGATCCTCCTCACTGCTCTCATCTCCTGTTGTTCTTTTCCTTGGTGGCACAAGCCCCCAGAAATGTTGCTCTGTGTGTTACCTCCTGGCTGGTCTGGTACATGCTGCAGCAGGTGCTGGCATTTTATCTCAGAGCAGCTTCTGCAGGTAGAGCCATGCCCTAGACAGCAAACCTAGAAGGACAGTCAGGGTGGGGATGCTTAGAGGTGACTTTTAATCATTCCAAATGGAGAAACCAGATGGGGATTGCCTCAATACCAAGTTTGTTTGTTTTTTTTTTTTTTTTGCATACTGTGAATAGACCAACAAAGGGACAGGTCACCTGTTTAGCCTGTTCTTACGCTGCTAATAAAGACACACCCGAGACTGGGGAATTTATAAAGCAAAGAGGTTTAATCGACTCACAGTTCCACATGGCTGGGGAAGCCTCACAGTCATAGTGGAAGAGCAAGGGACATCTTACATAGCAGCAGGCAAGAAGCTTGTGCAGGGGAACTCCCATTTATAAACCCATCAGATATCATAAGACTTCTTCACTACCAAGACTACAGTATGGGGGAACTGCGCCCATGATTCAATCATTTCCACCTGGCCCTGCCCTTGACACGTGGGGATAATTACAATTCAAGGTGAGATTTGGGTGGGGACACTGCCAAACCCTATCTTCACCTCCTAAAATTGTCCCCAGAGGTATTCAGAGAGAAGACAAGATATTTTGTCAGGACTTTGTATAATCCAAAAAAGTGGAAGGCTAAAATCTTTGACCCCTCATGGTTCTTCTAACTTTATAACTCTAAGGAATTGGCTGAGGCAATAAACAGGAAAATTGGATGCAAGAACGGTGGCTGAGATATCGCTGGCACAAAAGGACATAAAGGGAGAAAGAAAAGAGAAGTCGGTCAGGAAGCCCCCATATTTTGCTCTGGATTTCCTGTTTGATCTTTTTCATCCCCAAATAGTTAGGTTTCTTTCAGCTCTAATAAATCTTTTTGACTCACTACACCTTACTTGAGGGATCTAGAAATGACAAAGAACTAAAAAATTGAGCCTAAGATACAGAAAAATATAAACTGCTTTGAGTCCTGGCCCCATGAGATTGCAGACTACGCAAGGTGAAGATCCTTGTTTTCCATATCGTCTCTGCCCCCATTCCCTCACCACAGTGTCTGACACAATACCTCGCTCATCCTGGATGTGAGCAGAATAAGTGCAGTGAGGTCAGAGCCAGCAGGCCAGCCAGTGGTCCTTCTCCCCTGAGTTGTTTTTCTGTCTGTTCCTCCATTTCTAGCAGAACAGACCCTGCTTGTGGATGTTTCATGCTCTTTGTATTCTGTGACTGTGCTGTTGGAATATGTGTCCCTACTGAAGACGCCCCCTTAGATCCACAGAACCCTGAGGCTTCTGCTCATCCTATCCCCAAGGATGCATCCTGCATCTGAGGCAACAACCCCCACATCCCCGGATGAATGGCCTCATTTGTATTTTTGCAGATCTTAATTTTGCTAATGCAGTGAATTGAACTCATCTTCTTTGAGGCACTCTTTCCATGCAAACAGCCTCAGTTTTTACATATTTCTGCCAGCGATTCAGAATCTGCTTTCTGTTACTTCCAACCTTGTTATATTGGGATGCTGGGGTGCTTAGAGCAGGTTCATAATGCCTCTGGGTTATTGTCTTACTACAGTTTTGCTATAAAGCAAAACTGTTGAGCAGACTTGCAGTTCCTGTTTGACAAGGAAAATATTGCAGTCTTACAGCCTTTTTAAAAAAGTCCTTGGTGAACACATCTTCAGAATCTTTCCAATGGCTCACAGGCCATCTTGCTTACCCCACCTCTGTCTTTCTTTCCTTCCTCCTCCTCCCTCTCCTTCCTATCCTATCCTGTTCCTCCCTCATCTGTTTCTCCCTGCCCGTTTTCCTTCCTTTAACTCATAGTCAGCAATTTGGTTTCCTGGCAGCTAGTAAAGAGGATTAAAACATTGATTGCCTTCTGCCCCATTATCTGCAGCATGGAATCAGAACTTTACATTGCAACCAGAACTGGAGAGGGCAGCCCTACAGCTTCCTAGGTCTCCAGGCAAGTAGCAACCTAGATTCATTCTGCTTTAAAAATTTCACCCAGCATTCAAAGTAGTTAAGAAAATAACAGGTAAGTCACCTTCACTGAGTCTGAGATGGAGAGAAGTTTCAACAACATTTTCCCTTTTTCAACGAAGAAACATGTTTTGGTGAGGATGCATGTTATGTGGGAAGATCATGAAGAATCCATGCATCCTGATTCTCAGCCTCAATGTAGCCAGCCTACTGAGCCCTAAACTCCAAAAACAGTGAGTCCTTGGAGGGGCAGGCTCCACAAGGGTCTCAGCCTGAGGGGCTCTTAGTATATTTTCCTAACACACTGACCCTAGAAGACTTCACGTGTGTGGGTGGGAGAGAGCCCACGAACAGCGCGGCACAGTGCATCACAGCTTCACTGCTCAGGGTGGGGGCCCCGGCCCAGCCATGGAGGCAGCCCCTGGGCATGTGTCAGAAACGTGGAATCCCAGACCCCATTCCGGACCTACTGGATCAGAATCTATATTTAAAAAAAAAACTCTAAAGAATTTATATGCAAATTAAAATCTGAGAAGCACATTGTACAAACTTGACAAAACTCATTTTCTCACTTAATGAGGTAGTATTATAACGATCCCCATTTTACATGAAATGCACTTTTTCTTCCTTCCTTCCTTCCATTTCTGCTGTTGCATAACTGGTCCCATAAAGACAGCATCACAGACAGTGAAAACAAATCCCACATTCCAGAAGTTGCCATGTCATCTGGTAATTCCACTGGAAGGATGCAGGACCTGTCTTACCCATGTAAATGCGCACGGGCCTCCCCATTCTGTGAAACCATCCCCTCCCTACGTGTAGGTCAACATTTCTAAGTCTACTGGCATTCATGGATCTCATTTTATCTGAAGCTTTTACGGCATCTGGCTGAGGTCCACCAAGCAGCATGATCTGGGTCTTTCTTCTCTCTAAGGAAAGGGGAACGTTGACCCTGCCTGAGACTCCAGCCAGGCCCTCAGCAGGTAGCCCATGTGTTTGGTTAAATGCAATGCAATTTAATTACTCATGGCAAAATCCTCTGTGGTACATTTTGAAAAAATAATGGAGTCATAGTAGTAGAAATCCAGGCTTCTCATTCTACCACATTTATTTCTTTCAGGAAAAAAAAAAAAATGGTGAGGTGTCTGGAACGTCATTTTGATGTGTTTGATTCCATTGTTGTTTAATCCTTAAAAAGGCTTAGATTGATCAACTAATTTTTCTTTGTTAAATTTCATTTAAAAAGTAATCTCAGAATCCCTTTCACTATGATATTCTGTTAGCCTATAGAGAAATAAAGGGAGTAGGGCAAGAAAGTGTTTGCATAACCGTAATGCACCTTGAAGAGTTAGTGTATGAACTAGCCTGGATCATTATGTCTGCTGTGGTAGAGGCTTTTGATCCAGTAGCACCATCCAGCAAATGCCGGCTTAACCCAGACTCAGGTGGCGCATGCTCTGGAGTTTCTTTCTTGAAATTGTCTAAGTTCCCGTCTGGTGGCTGGAACCATCGGGGGTGAGCAGCATCATTCAGGAGAGATGCTCAGATCCTAGGCTGGGAGCGTGTGGGTCGCTATTTCATACCCCATTTCTTCAGTCTGGGGATCTTTCACCCTGCACCCTTCAGCCACTCCTTATGTGGGTCCACCCAGATTTCCCAATGACTCTGAACCTCACATCTGTGGGTACATTTTGGGACCCTGTCACCAGGACCAGGTTTGAGGAGGGTAGCCAGGCAAATGGATTGCTCCCACTAGCCAATGCATTATTTCCTCCATGGAATTGCACAGATTGGACTAACAGAACGGTGCTGATTTGCAGTGACATTTCTATAAATAGATGATTGGTAGCCAGTATCCAGAGACTGATGGTACTCCCTGGGTGGGCACGACCTGGGGTAGGACGTGGAGGCAGGGAAGACAGCAAGAGCCAGAAAGCACACGGTCTGGGGAAATGGGTAGGTGGGTGGTGGAAGCCCCCAAGGCTTAGACTTGGAGCAGAGTCAGGGCACCTAAGTACCTGCCTCCTTACCCCCTATACCCCAGCCCACCTCCACAGACCCTTACTGCTGCACATCTTACACACTACACACTAGCCCACCTCCTCCACCTTCCTGCTGCACACCCTACATCCTGCACACTGGCCCACCTCCACAGACACCTTCCTGCTGCACACCCTATACCCTGGACACCAGCTCATCTCCACAGACACATTCCTGCTGCACACCCTACACCCTACACACTGTCCCCACCTTCCACCTTCCTGCTGCCCACCCTATACACTTGCACACCATCCCACCTCCACAGACACGTTCCTGCTCCACATCCTATGTCCTACACACTGGCCCACCCCCTCCACAGACACCTTCCTGCTTCACACCCATGGTGGACCCAAACCCATTGGATTAGAACATGCTTGCACAAGGTTGTGGCGAAAGCTCACATTTTTGTTGCCCTGAAAACTACTGTGGCCCTCAGGACTGCAGGCCTATAAGAAATGCAAACGGCTGTGCCTTATCCTTGGGCTTTATCTTGATTTTGATGAGATCTCAGTGTTTTGACAGAACTCAGAACATTTGTGATGGAAGACAGAGGGTCTGTTGTCTTTGCACTGAACTACAGGGAGTAAGATAAGGGGTAAGGCGGAGAGGCCAGATTGTTGCAAGAACCTGTAATGGTGGCATAAAAGCAATACAAATTTTGCAGCCCATAATATTTTGAATTATAAATGACAAGTTTCACAAGTACCTGAGAATGAATCCTCCAGGGAGCTCCACCAAATTGAGTATTAAATCCACTAGGCTATTCTGGCAACCACAGATCCAGCATTTGGGGCTATCACATTTGTGTTGGCCAATGCTTATTGAGCACCTATTACAAAGCCATCATGGGGTCCTTCCTCGTTCATTCATTCTCACTCTATCTTCTCCAACACAGGTGGAAACAAAACCAACTACTCTGCATCTATTTATATTAAAGGGTAGAATGCTTACTTATTCGTTCTACAAGTAGTAGTTTGTATTCTGCATACAAAAACATTTCTACAAATGAAAAATTAAGATGTGCTCCACAGTAACATACCCTAAAGTTATTCCATAGTTTTATTATATTATTGATCATGACAGTTCTTTTTAAAATATCAGTTTGGCAATGCACTGAAGTATTTATCATGTCATCTCTGAGGTAATTATCACAATAATCATATAAGAAAAATAATGACATGTTTTCTTACCAAATGCTCTAAGAAAGTTAAGTGACTTGACTGAAAATACATTGATGCAAGACTCAAGCACAGAATTTCTTTCTTCCTTTGCCGTATCTTTTGAGCAACATGATGCCCTATGTCTTTGACTTGATGTCCTACTCCATTCTGATGGCTTTTTCTCTTCCTCCTCCTACAATCTCTACATGTGAATATGGTTCTGTCCCTGGTTACACAGTTTCCTGATTGTTTCCTGTCTGCTTCTTTCTTCCCAGAAGGCCAGGGCTTTGTAAGTGAGGATGAGTACCTGGAGATCTCTGACATCAAGCGAGACCAGTCCGGGGAGTACGAATGCAGCGCGTTGAACGATGTCGCTGCGCCCGATGTGCGGAAAGTAAAAATCACTGTAAACTGTGAGTGGACCTGCACCAGGGGGTTCTGGGGAAAAGACGGCACAGGGAGTAGGTGGACAATCTGGTAATGGCAGTGCCATTTTCCAAAGGACCCAGGTTCCTGCCAACAGAAAAATACTTCATCAGATGGCTTTGCCCACCATGGCCTCCGTGCCATTTGTCCCTGGAGTCTTCCTGTGACTGCCAGAGTTTTCAGCAAATGGAGAGAATTGTTAACTGAGAATGGGTTTGGAGGCCTGAAAAAGAGGTTGGGGTCAATTCAGTATCTTCAAGCAGCTTATTTTTCCTGAAATAAATGATTATTTTACTGGGAAAGAGGGTTGTCACAAGAAATCCATTTACATAGCAAATGGCTGGATGTGCCCTTCATCTCTTTCACGAAATCACTCTGTGTGTGCGTGCATGCATGCCCGTGCATGTGTGTGTGTGTGTTTCCCACAGATCCTCCCTATATCTCAAAAGCCAAGAACACTGGTGTTTCAGTCGGTCAGAAGGGCATCCTGAGCTGTGAAGCCTCTGCAGTCCCCATGGCTGAATTCCAATGGTTCAAGGAAGAAACCAGGTACCTTTTAAATGACACCTGGACAGTTCTGAAGCAGAGCTGATGGTCTATCCCCACATGGGAGAAGGATGAGGATGAAGAAAAGGGGAAAGATAAGGCAAAACAGAAATGTATTATGCCCTCTTTTGTAACAAAGTCTCTTTTTACAACGGGAAAAAAAATGGAGGAGGCTGGGAAGTGGAGAAAATGAACTGACCATGATTCTGAATCTGAGACTGGTTGTAGACATGTCAGTCATTGGGAATTAGAAGCCAGTACATTTATCCCATTGGGCAAGAGCATCCTTTCCCTTCTCCTCCTGTTGGACACTGAAGTGCTTAGGGTTTGAGTTTGAGGGACGAGGTTAGTTGGAGGAAAGAGTTTGGTGACGAGGAGGGCCTCTTTGTAGAATGAATTGATGGCAATGTCTTCCCTCTTGCAGGTTAGCCACTGGTCTGGATGGAATGAGGATTGAAAACAAAGGCCGCATGTCCACTCTGACTTTCTTCAATGTTTCAGAAAAGGATTATGGGAACTATACTTGTGTGGCCACGAACAAGCTTGGGAACACCAATGCCAGCATCACATTGTATGGTGAGTGCTGGAAGCCTGGATACAGTGGGCTCAGCCACATGGGGAAGCTTGAGGGACTCAGGAGGGAGAAAGTTGCAATCTGCTTGGCCTGTGTCCATCCATCCTACTCAACCCACCACCTGTAGATAAGACATACTTCTCCTTGCCATTCCCCTAGCATGCCATGCAGAGATATTTACACAGTAATTGATATTTCATGGTCATTAAAAGGCAAAGTTTGCCCTTACAATAGCAGTAAACCAAACTGTGAATCAGGTAGAATGGTTTTTGTATAAAGAAGATAGAACCATGGGTCAATTCAACTGTGTAATTTTAAGATGCCTTCTGTAGTTGGAGTCTCTGATTCTGGGGGTGATATTTGTTGCTTTAAACCAAGTCACCTGCTTCCATCATGAATCTCATGTTGCTTGCATTTCGTATTCTCATCCATGGGGAAGAATGGAGTAGTAGTCTGAGACCTTATCAGGTGGCTGCTCTATCCACAACTGGAGCAGCAAACCCTCTCTGAAGGTCTTTCCCTCCCATATGGGTGGAGAAGGCTTGGGAGCCAGGACTGACCTCCTTTAAAGCCCCTACGTCTCCCTAACTCCATTTTCCCACACTGTGGCATCCATATCCTTCTGCAACATTTCACACCATGGGCCAGGGCCAGCTTG
Organism: Pan paniscus; assembly: GCF_029289425.2. Taxonomy (NCBI): domain Eukaryota; kingdom Metazoa; phylum Chordata; class Mammalia; order Primates; family Hominidae; genus Pan; species Pan paniscus. Next base: position 133,121,692 of record NC_073258.2, on the reverse strand, counting down.
TTGTGATACTTTATGTGCATATGTATTTGTTTATTTGCTGAGGTTTGATTAGAGGGAAGCATCCGATGAGTAGGATGAGAGGATGAAGGATGAAGAGAGGTATCCACGTTTCCACGTGCACCTCAGACACAAGCTTTCAGCACTGACATTAAGTAAACTTTGTCCACCAACCATCTGAAATGTGTGATCTATGTCTTTTGTTTTCTCTCTGCATTGTGTGTGCATTGTGCTGTGTGTGTCTTAGAAATAAGCCCCTCATCAGCAGTGGCAGGTGGGTACAGCATGTTCCTTCCTACCTCTGCCTGCCTGAATGCCTATGCCTTTGAGTTTTAGCCTACTTCAAAGATAGGCTTGCCTGCTTCACCTCTGTAATTTATGTCTCTGAGGTCGATAGACCTCAAGGGGCTTGGTTTACACAGTTTAGATAATAAGCATGTAGAATATGATGGCTTTCAAATGCACTCTGTGGAATAGCTTTATGTGTTTCAGGGGAAGGGGTTTTTGCCCCCAAAACAAGAACCTTATATTTGGTAATCTTTGAAAAGAATGCTCATTCTGCTATTTCTGCACATGGCAGCACCAAGAGCAACCCAGCCCAGAGACCAACTGGATTAATAGATAACTGTCTCGGTGGGGACATCACCCTATTATGAATGTTTTATTATTTTAGCCCAAGGCAAACAGGGCTAATGGTTTAGTTCTAAAAACTTTATTTTAGAATAAAAGTACTTGGGATCATTATTATAATCATAATATCTGCTATTTACCAAACGTGTACTGGTTTCTAGGCATCATGTCAGGGCTGTGCAAGGCACATTATTAACCCCATTTTACAGGTAAGTGAAAGGAGGACTAAAGAGCTTGGGTAACACTGAAGACCACTTAGTTAATGAATAGATACTGGATGAGACCTAGAGAAGGAGCCCTGTATTAGGTATTGGAGCATTTGCCCACAGCGTCAGCAAAGAGAAACAGGCACACGCATGCATGCACTCACACACACTCTTACACAGTCGCTGAGGCATTTAGAAGAAGCAGTAGCTGCTGCTCAGCTCTGCTTCCAGAACTGGAAGACCCTCAACCCTACTGTTCTAAGATGTCAATCTCATTCACATGCAAAGAGATGACATTTGAATTTTCTAGACCTGAAATCAGCTCCTCAACTATCACTGCTCACAGCTCTTGATCCAAGACACTCACAGATGTATAGTCCTGCCCGCAACCCAGTGACCAGGAACACCCATGCCTTAGTCTTAAAAACACTGAGAGGATAGGGTGGGATTTAGTCACTTCCCTGCCACAACCTGCCATTATCCCCATGGTTGGTGGGATTGCTGTTGCAGGGAGTATGATGCAGAGAAGGGCACAGGACTGACAACCCAATGGCCCTTCTTGTCTCTCTCTGCCCTTCACTAAGAAAGAGGTGTGTCATGGCAGATAACAACAACCAGTGTATACCAAAACTGTCTTAGTTGGCTTGTGTTGCTGTAACAAAATACTACCGATGGGATGGCTTAAACAACAGACATTTATTATCTCAAAGTCCTGGAGGCTAGAAGTCCAAGATGCAGGTTTCTGCCAAGGTGGCTCCTGTGAGGGCTCACCTCATGGCTTGCAGACAGCTGCTATGTCCTCACATGGTTTCTCCTCTGAATTCTCATAGAAAAAGAGAGAGAGGGAGCTTTCTGGTGTCTCTTCTGATAAGGACAGTAACTATATTGGATCAGGGTCCCACCCTTATGACCTCACTTAACCTTAATTACTTCCCTATAGGTGCCACCTCCAAATACAGACATACTGGGAGTTAGAGCATCAACATAGACATTTGGTAGTAGAGGGATGCGATTCAGCCCATAGCACAGGCAGACATTTACATCCCAATTCAGCCTTCACATCCCAATTCACTTAAACTTGCTGAGTCTTCCTTCCTGCATATATGCTATTGGGACATTAACGCCTGCTTCAAGAGACTGGTGACAGGATTAAATCAGATTGTGTCCATTCAGAATCCCATAAATGCTACATTTAGATGTGTGGATTCGACCACAAACAAAAACCACAGGCCTGAGTCCACTCGGCTAAGTAGGGTGATATTTTCTGACCTGTGGACATGAGAGTGTCACTGTGAATTGTCAATAAGACAATGTTCATCAAAGCGGCATGACTCACTGAATACTGTCGTGTTTCTACTGGTACCCGCCAACACTTATTGTGACATGGCCCACGCTATCGCCTCTTCCCTCCATATGCCTGCCAGAGTCACTGCTCAACTGGACTTCTTTTCTTTCCTCCAAAGTCCCCTGTGTCCTTCCTCTCCAGCATTCACAGTCCCTATAACCCACCCTATCTCCCTTCACCCTGTTGGCACACACTTGCATTCAGCATCCCTTCCTGAAGGAAGACTTTCCTGACCTCTCTGAGCAGGCCAGTCCCCAATTCTGCATCCACTCATTCCGTGCCTTTGACTGCTGCACTCACACAGGGCATTCATTGTCTAGCATTCATTTAGCAAACATGCATTTAGGACCCGTTACAAGCCAGGCACTGTTCTATGTGATCAGGAGACAGCAGTGACTCAACAGATAGATTCCTTGTTTCTATAGACTTTATCTTCTAGTTGTAATTTTGTTTTTGTTTAATATTTCAAAAGTTGTTTGTTTAAAGTATTTCTTCCTCTTTATCCTGTAAGCTCCATGAACATAGGGGCTATACCTGGCTTAATCCCTAGGACCTAATACAAAGATCTACACACAGTAGCTCACAGGAAATCTTTGTGGAATGAATGAATGTGTGAATGTATGTGGGGATGGAAAGGACGTATTGGTCACAGCCACAATTTAGCTGTCAGGAATTGAAATGCCATGGCATAGAGGAAGGGGTATGTGTCTCACCCTATGCTGCTCGCTGGCTGAATGGCTTTGGGAAGGTCAATCTCAGTAGGTCTTTTATATTTTTAATCAGTGAAGGCATTTTGGATAAGATGTTTGGTTTCTGTGGTCCCTACAAGGCACAATTCTCTGATCCTATGACTGTGTGGCAATAGTTTCAGCACAAGATCAGACAGATAGTGTCTGGTTGACCTGCTCTTTCTCCTGGCCAGGGATGCTCTTCCTAGTCCTCAATGCCCCCATAATTATGCCTAATTATTACCAACCATTTACTGTGTACAGGGCACTAGACTAAGTGCTTTTCCTTTTTTATCACCCTTAGTGACTCTATGAAGTAAGTACTATATTTATCCTGATTTTACACTTGAGGAAATTGAGAGGTTAGGCAGATAACTCAAAACACCCTGGCTTATCAGTGCTTGTGCTGGGATTTGAGGCTATATACTCCCATTCCCACGCTGGAGCACTTTGCTCCTATTGCAATCCAGCTCATAAGACCTGGCAACCCATCATGGACATGGTGACTTTCCAAATGGAGCCTCATATCAGCAATTAGTCTTCTTGGACCCATCTCCCACATCAAATTCTCCTTTCTTCTATCTTGTGCTGGGATTTGAGGCTATATACTCCCATTCCCACGCTGGAGCACTTTGCTCCTATTGCAATCCAGCTCATAAGACCTGGCAACCCATCATGGACATGGTGACTTTCCAAATGGAGCCTCATATCAGCAATTAGTCTTCTTGGACCCATCTCCCACATCAAATTCTCCTTTCTTCTATCTACTTCTGAAGCCATTCTTGTAAAGGACAATTTTTAGATTTGCAACCCGTATGCTCCTACTTCCCCAACACACAGTCCCCATCTGCAGGCATGCATTTGTATTTACTCTCACAGACGGTCAGTCTGTTTTCTGAGAGCCCTCTTTGACTCTGCCCCGTGATCCCTTCACAGCGTGCCTCTCTCACACTACATCTTTTATATATTTCATACCTACAAGCAAAGAGCAAAGGAAAATGGGATATAAGCAATTTTGAAAGAATGCAGAGGACAAAAACTGGAGACAATGGGTTGGTGAGTGGTTGGAAACCTGAAATGAGTAGAAACGTGTGAGTGACAACATGGTAGGTGATCATCCGAGATGAAACAGCTGTTGGCACTGATATGAAATGCTTCTTCTTCATCACACCGGTTGCCTTCCCCACATAGAGCCACAAGGACAGAGTGGTCAGCTAGGCAGAGCGCCAACTCACAGCCATATTTTAGACCACCCACTTTCCTTAGCCCCAGGCAACTGCAGGTGCTGGAAAAGTGGCCCGATGTGGAAAGGCGGTCAACGCCAGCAGCAAGGAACACGGGGTTCCAGTCCTGACTCTGATACAGACAAACCGTGATGCTGTCTGTTCCTAAGTCATGCGTAAAACAGAAAAGCAGAGCAAAATGAACTCCAAGGTTACTTTCAGCTTTCTAAGTGTCTGGGCTGAATTTGGGAAACAATGGGAACAAAGGGCGAGGAACAGGTCTCCAAAAGCTATCAACCATAACCATGGACAATCTTTGCACAGTAGCTTGCTCCAAACATTGAAAATCAGCTTGCTCTAAGCATTCGTTAGCTTTACTGAGTGGGTGCAGCCATTGGAAGGTCCACAGGGAGCCCCTTGGCACCTCGAAGTCTTGCCAGGCCTAAGTACAGCAGGGGTGGCTGGGTTTCAGCTTGCTGACCACAGCTCTGTCCCTTGTGGAGGTGACTCACTTTCTCTCAGTTCGCCAACCCCCTTTGTCCCCTCTGGGCCTTGAGCAAGAAGCCCCATCCCCCCATCCTGTCCTTAATGTGCAGAGAAGGAAGATTCTGGACTTGATTACATCCGGCACTGCAGAGAGTGCGACGTGCTTAATGAGGCATGTAAACGCCTGGATGACTGGAACTGGCAGGGGAAGGGGAGAGAGAACGCAAACAAAGCCAAGACGGAGGGGGAGACTGCAGAGAGAAAAACAAATTTCTCACATTTTATCTGTGAAATTGCAGCGACACAAATCAGTTACATTAAGAGTTAAGTGTAGGGCGCAGGGACAACTCATAGGAATCCTGTCATCGCAAGTGAAAAAGGAAAACGCTCCAGTTAAGTCAACATCTGTGCACAGAGTTTCTTCCTCAGGCCAAGCCTGAGCCCTCTTGGAGCAGCTGTGACTCCAGCCTGCCTCGCGGCTCCTGGGAGCCATGAGGGCGTAATCTCTATCTTCTTTTGCTAATGGCCATTCTTCTAGAATAAATATACATATCAGACTGGCTCTCTGAGCCGGACTTCCTTCTGCCAGAGCCTGCACCAGGCAGCGGCTCTCACCTTCTGCCCTTTGCTGACCTCCTTCTCATGGGAAACCATCCCACCCATGGGCAGAGCCCTCAGCGCCGCTGCCTTATCCCCCACCTCTCTCCTCTTCCCCCTCCATCTTCTTGTTCCATGTCTGTATTAGGGCATCTTCACAACTACACCTATCCCCAGGTGGCTCTAGCTGGGACATGGAGAGGGGGCACAAAGACTGAGCTTCTCTTCAGTGCGACCTCCATGCCTCACCCGTGCCTTTTCTTCCCTCCAGCCACAGGCCTCTGGGAGGGAGAATTCGCATTGTATCTGCCTTTCTCAAACCTACTTATGCCTCAGCTACCACGATCTGTCTCCCTCTAACACCCGACCTTGTCTCAGTGCCAGACCCCCTCTCACCCCACAATGCCCCACTTCTGGCTTCTGTGATATAACCGGGTGGTGACTGTCTCCTTACCTTCCTCAGTCTGCTTCTAGCTCCTCTGGCACCTGCCCTATCAGTCTTCCCGGGGGTCAGCCTACGGTGAGAGGGGAAGGGCTCTACTGTACCTTCAGGCACCCAGTGGTGAGGTATTTGTTGGCCTGCATTAGCCTTATTCCGGATGCTTTAAAAATGCAGATATGTGAGCCTTGCCCCAGAATCATTTAATCAAAATCTCTAGGGAAGGTCCTGAGAATGTACTTTTTAAGAAGCTCTCCCAGGGAATCCTATGCACACTGAAGATTGATGGCCTCTGAACAACAGCCTGATAATTCCTGAATTTGTGTCTTTAGTTCTCTCCTGAATTCTGAGCTACAAGCCACTCTCTCTCCCTGAATATTCCGCAGGGGTCTCAAAGGCAGCCCTTCTCCGCTGGGAACGCTCGGGGCATGCCTCGCTCTTCCCCTGCACACTCTCTGGAATCTCTGGTCATTTTTGACTTCCTCCTCTCCCTCACTCCTCACATCTGTTAGCCAACAAGTCCCACCAAATGGCCTTTCCTCTGACTTCTCCATCTCCATTATCACTCACATTGTGGCAGGCGTCGCACATGGACAATTGTGATATCCTCTCACTGGTTCTCTCATCTTTCTTCGGCAATCCAACTCCTGTCGGTTTGCCACAGCAGGGCCAAGTGACATTTCCAAAACTCAGAATGAACCTTGTCATTTCGATTGCTGAAAACTTCTGCCTCCCAGAACAGCTTGGCATTAAGGCTGTTCTCGCTGTGAGATCTGCGTAGCCTTATAGCTTCAAGTGTCCCCAGCACTCCACCTGCAACCTTCCCTGCATCCACCAGGCTGGGCCCCCTGTGTCCCAGATCCCGTTACACATCATTCTGTTGCCACTCTCCATCCATCCATCCATCCATCCATCCAGTCAACAAATATTTGTTTAGTGCCTACTGTATGCCAGGAATTATACTAAAGACTAAAGTACCAGGCGAAACAGAATTTCTGATCTTGCACAAACAAGTAAATAGACAGTTACAATAAAATATAGGAAGTGCCATGCTTGAGGAGTGAAGAAGCTGCCAGCTATCGAGTGTCAGCCACACATGGCTTTAGACACCTAAGAACACTTTGAGATAGATATTGTTATCATTTTTCATTGGACAGAAGAAGAGCCTAGAGCTCAAAGAACAAATGATGTTACTGAATTCCCCCAGGTAGGAGGGATTCCACCATGGACGGAAGGTGCAAGGGACAGCAGCAGGTTTTGTACCTAGGTCTGTCTGATCTTAATCCCCTGTTTCTTTCAAACCCATGTACTGTGTCTCCCAGTGTGCTGGAGGGTCACAGAGGCAGGCTTGTGCCCTCTTCTGTGCCTGATGAGTGCATAATTTCTGGACTCTGCTCAATGATGCCTCATATGTAAAGCATTTGTGAGCTCCACTGAAGGATCAATCCCTCATCTTTTGGTCTCTCATGGTAGATTACCCCTATGCTTATATTTTGTTTGTGTCTTTTTCTGCACTTAGAGGATGTAACACTATATCTTCCAGTGAGTGTTGCCCAGTAACTGTTTGTTGAATTAATAAATATATCTTCCGGCCAATGAGGGCATCAGTTATAGCCTCTATACAGTTCCATACCTTTCACTAACCAAAGAAAAGCCAAATACCCAAGAGGACTCGTAGTCCCCTCCCCTCAGGGAAGCCAAATGACTATTTTTCTGACTTTCCCTTGCATTCTGGCCTCCTGTATGTTCCAAATCTAATTTAAAATTTGGGGACCCCCATCCCAGATCTCCTTTTTGAAGGAGGCTATACCACATATTCCAATTCTCTGTTTAGGAAGACGTTCATCACATGATATCTTCTTGCAGAGACATCAAAAGCTGCACATATTTGTCCATTTCCTGCTGATAACGTGTATGATTTTTATTTTTCAACTCCACAATTTAAATCCAGGTGGGAAGGGAATGAGTCAGAGAGAAACACCATTGCTTTTGGCTGATGACAGCGGCGTAATCATTTGTATTTTCCCCCAACCTGCAAAATGTCAACATATTAGAAAAAAACTGCAGACATTTCCCATTTCATTCTTGATGAGGTTCCTTGTCATTTGCTCGTACCCCGCCCTCCTCGCTCTGAATCATTGACATCTGGCTATTAGCCTAAGCATTTAGAATTTAACATTGAGCGTTCAGGGTGTGCTGATGTCAGCACAGACACAGAGCTTATGGTTCAACATAGACTCAAGTCTTGTCTCTTCCAGGTTTGTGATGAGCTGACATATTTGAATTAACTTCTGATATTAACTTCTTAAGCTTTTGTTTTTGTAGTAAGCACAAAACAGGGTGTGTTAAGGAGAACAGAAGAAAGATGGTTGCCTCTTTATCGACTGGTCTTAGTTGTGCTGCAGAGCCTCATTGGTTGATCTTACTTGTGAAACAACACAGTGCCACGTTTGCCGCTGTAATTAAACTCAATGGAGGAAAAGTTCCCTTTGAAGGGAAGTGATGTGCCTTCATCAGCCAGCACCTCTAAAAATAGCTTTATGTTTCACCAACAAGTGTAACACACACATCATCTAATTAGATTTCTTTGCTCCTCTTTTAATCACCAAGAACATCATTATCCTTTTGGTTCCTCATTAGGAAGGTCACACAGTTCATAATCAGACTTACAAAACCTATCCAAATTTCAGAACAAAACCGTATCTTCTTAGACTTCAGATATTTCATTAATCTCGCTGTGCTATCAACAAGCTCAACTTGCCTAGGGGCTTTTTATTTTCTTTTCTTTTTTAGTGTGGTCACGCTACCATCTGCCATTTTAGTAGAATTTCAGCTATATAGTTTATGGTTTCTGGAGATCGATGTCATATTTTCATTGTAATCATGGAAAGGAAAACCAGTGACACATTCCAATACCTTCATGGCTTGTTATATACACTACATTTTTAAGCTTCAAAATCTCTCATGAGGCAGGATCTCAGCAGGAAGCTTCTATATTGTTTTCTGAGAGCTCTGTGCTGAGTTTGGGTGCTGTGATTGTCAACACCTGCCACTCAAGAGGGTGGTGAGCCACCCCTGAATGCAGCAACAAAAGCTTAGTGCCAGGATGGCCAGGCTTGAAGTTCCCAGTTCTTATGTGGTAGGCGTGGCTTTATTCTGTTTTAAGCCTTCAACCAAATTTTCTTCTAAAAAAATCTAATGTTTAGGCCAGGCGTGGTGGCTCACACCTGTAATTCCAGCATTTTGGGACGCCGAGGCGAGTGGGTCACTTGAGGCTAGCAGTTCAAGACCAGCCTTGGCAACATGGTGAAACCCCGTCTCTACAAAAATACAAAAATTAGCCAGACATGGTGGTGCATGCCCATAATCCCTGCTACTTGGGAGGCTGAGGCAGGAGAATCACTTGAACCTGAAAGGCAGATTCAGCCGAGATCGTGCCACTGTGCTCCAGCCTGGGTGACAGAGTGAGACTCAGTCTCTAAAAAAAAGTAATGGCAAAAACCACGATGACTTTTGCACAAACCTAGCAATTTACCAAGATACGTAGCCTCTCAAAAGTAGAATTTTTATTTGTTCATTTTTGTTGTTGTTGTTGTTGCTATGTGTCTTACCCCTGCTGAGCTTCCCTTGTAGCTGCATGGACCTGCTCTGGCCATAATGTCCACACAAATGGATCCCTTTGTCATTTCTGAAACTTGTCTCTTAACCATATCTGGTCTCTAACTATTCTTTCTATATTCTAAAGGAAATCTTATTTGTCTGTATACCTGTCCCCAAAGTATTTTGTTGTTGTCACTGTGTTGTCACTCAGTTTATTTTGTGGCTTTGCATCTTCATTTCAGCTTATATTTTTAAAGATGCTTAACTTCAGGCGTGAAGAAGCCATTAATTTTTAACATTAAAAAGGGTGAAGGAGGAGGTGCTGGAATAATGGTAAAGGGCATAATTACATGTTCTTACTTTCCATTTATCCCTGAAAATATTTAATTAAGCCTGATATTTGTAGCAGCCATTCTAGTTCATTTGAATTATTGTTAACCATAAATAGAGAAAGAGTCCTTAAACGTGGCATTTGCCGACAGAAAGTACTGGGCTACTGAATACGTTTCCTCAGAATAGCTGGCATTCATTAGGAAGATTTTACCTGTGGTTAGCAGCCACTTCAGGCCTTTCCAGAAGGGACAGGGTCACCCAATTACCAGCCAGAGCCAAGCTTGCTTTCAGCTGGTGTTGGAGAGTAACCTTTGAGAACCCAGTATTCTAGAACACCTCTTTCTTTAAAAGCAGAACCCCCACACAAGATGCTGTTTTATGGATTAGCAATTCTTGCCTTAGTTCCAACTCACCTAATATTTCATCATCCTTTACTCTGTACTTGATGATTGCACACACCATCTTAACTCATTCTCAGAGCAACCCTGCAAGGGTAGATAGAACTACTCCTTCCACATTTTATACATAAAATAAACTGTTTCAGAGTAGTCGGCAGTCTTGTCCAAAGTCTTCCTGCTATTGGGTAGCAGAGCCAGAATTCAAATTCAGTTCTGACTCTTAAAATCAATCCTCTTAAGACTATCCAACAGGCAGGATGTTCCTGAGATGAAAGGGATTTAGGGTTATTTGTTCCAAATGGCTTTCTTCCCAGAATCTGTGATGGTTTAAAAAAAATATTTGTCTGTTTATATGTTTATTTATTTAGTCAAGGACAGAGGATAAGCTAGCTCCTCCTGAAGTTTGTGCTTTTTGAAGGTATGGACTGTTTCTGTCTTTCTTTGTGAAAGCAGAGCCTAGTGCATGGCAGGGATCAATTCACATATGTTGAATGAACGACTTCAACATTTCCCAAGGCTGGCTTGGGGCCCGTCTCCATTGCAGGATGGACACATTACCCTTTGACCTAGCCAGGAAGCTTGGCTATGGCTGGCTCCCAAGTGCCCTGCTCAATGCCCCACATCCTCCAGAGCCCTCACAGCCAGTGGTCTCTCTCAGCTGCAATCTTAAGCTATCTCATCTCTTTACTCACTCCCTTACCAATACCTCACCCCAGGTTCAACATATTTTGGAACTATCTAAACAAGCTAGTATTAGTCTCCACTAAGAAAGGGACAGGGAGGTGTGCAGGTCCTGTTCCAACAGCAGTTGCCATGATCACATGACTACTTTGTACCAGGCACTCTACTGATTACGTTCATCCTTCAATCAGTCCTGCAAACTCAGCATCATCACGCCTGTTTTCAGTGAGAAAACAGGAAGTATCTTGCCTAAGATCACAGAACTGGCAACCCACAGGGTCAGAATTTAAATCCAAATTGGTCCAACTCCAACATTGCCAGATTGCGGTCAGCGACCTTACCCCGGGGGAGCGTAGACAGCATTTCCTGAGGTCCCTAGGGATGTTTTCTCAGTTATGCTTCCAGGAAGTCTGCTCCTTCGCCTTTCTTCCAAACCCGTGGGCTTTTATCCGGGAGCATTTTAGCATCAGTTTTCTGGAATAGAATACGTCATTAAAAATCTGCCTCTCAGCTGGGCATGGTGGCTTACACCTGTAATTCCCACACTTTGGGAGGCTGAGGTGGGCAGATCATGAGGTCAGGAGTTCGAGAACAACCTGGCTAATGTGGTGAAACCCCGTCACTACTAAAAATACAAAAAATGAGCTGGGCATGGTGGCGGGCGCCTGTAGTCCCAGCTACTTGGGAGGATGAGGCAGGAGAACGGCGTGAACCCAGGAGGTGGAGCTTGCAGTGAGCCGAGATCACGCCACTGCACTCCAGCCTGGGCGACAGAGCGAGACTCCATCTAAAAAAAAAAAAAAAAAACCTGCCTCTAGTATTCTAGGTTTTAGAGAAGAATCACCTTTCTTCCAATTTTTACCAATAAATGAATAAATACAAACATCTGGGTTTCTGACCCTATATATTGAAATTCAAAATTGTATCGTCTTGGGTACCAAGTACCTGGAGAAGTCCATGCAGCTGTTACCAGCCGAGGCCATGCTCTAAGAAAACTGTACTCAACCTGACTCTGAAGCCATGTATGCAAGCTTCAGTGCTACCACCGCTGAGCTCAGCCTGAAGAGTTCCTTCAAAACCGTGTCCTCCCCTGTCACACAGGTGGCTCTGTAGCTTTGTTGAGCTAACATTTACAAAAGCCTCATGGTAACCCGTGGGACCAAACGTGAGCCCTGAGGCCATGGGACCACACCAAATTACTTAAATTGCAGCAACCCATCACTTTTATATTAAAGCAGAAAAGCATTTGGCCAAGTTAGGTGAGCACCTGTAGCATACAGCAGCCTAGTGGGAGAGAACTAACCCAGAAACTTTCTTTTCCTCATTTCCAGTTACACAGGGCTACTGCAAAGATGCAATTAAAGAATGAGTTCATTGCCCATGGCTTTTGTCTCACACTCTTCAAGTCTAGAGAGTGTACATAGATGTACCCGCTCCAAACACAGCTGGAGAGCCCTCCGGCAGAGCCCTCACCGCATTGGCATTTGGCCCAGCTGACAACTCTCAAATGTGCCCAGGATCTGTATGAGGAAAGTGATGCTAGCTTCACTGTGTATTGTAGTGGATTAAATTCATTCTCTGGCCACAATAGCCCAGCCATTTCTCATACACCAATTGACCAAAGGCACTTTGGCAGTAAATTGCTGTGGCATTTGATACGACAAAGCAGGTGCTCATCATAGCTGCTGAAGAATAAAACTCCCTGAAGCCACATAGAAAATGGGGCTGCAAAAGGGAAACTTTAGGGTCTAGAGTGTTCGGTGCCCTCTTGCTGTCTCAGGGGAGATGGAATTCTGAAGTGCAAAAGGCACATGTTGACGGTTTTCTTTCAACTGAAGAAGGCTGTCTGGCTACTCACCAACTATCTCTCCTAACACCTGGATGCAGAATTTCCATTCATGTAATAACTCAGAGAGCTAATAGAAGAAGGACCTCACAGGTCATCAAACCCCATCTCTTCTCAATTTGCAATGCGAGAAGCAAAGCCCGGAGAGGGACCGTCACTCAGCTAGGGTGCAGCACATTCATACAGAGACACTGCATTCCCAGTCCATTGTTTCTCTCACACCATGATACTGTGGTCCCTGGAAAACCTGCACAAATGGTCATTTTCTACAGAGAGGAAGTAGACTTGTAACAATTAAGGGCATAGATTCTGAGGACAGTGACTTGGTTCTAATCCAGCTCAAGGTGCATAAGTTGCGTGGCCATAGCTAAGATGTCTAACTGCTCTGTTCCCAGTTTTCCTATTTACAAAGTGGGAATGACAGTAGCACATAGCTCATAGGGTTGATGTGATGATTAAATGACCGATTATATGTTTAGCATTTAGAATCGTGCTTGCCACCTGGAGAGCACAGTGTGAACGTGTGTTGTCATCATTGCCCTAAGCAGGCTGAGCAGCCTACATACCTGCTAAGTCTCCCTTTCATTTGCACTCTTGGGAATGCTCAACAGAAGCTGAATATGACTGTAAACCTCCGCCCAGTAAGCACCAAGCATCCGATGGCAACTGCTGCTCACCACCAGAAACACTCATTTCCCTTTACTATTCTGCCTCCTTCTCTCTCTGAGCCCCACTCTTCCACGGTCTGTTTTCTGTGTATATTGCCCCACTCCTCTTTGCTTTAGCTATATTCAACCTTGGGCCGATGGCATGGTATCCACAGGAATGTTTCAGTTCACTGGTAGAACTTGGGATAGAATGACTCCTACACTCAAGAGTTCTGTCTAGAATGGAGCATATCAGGGCTTCAATTGTTTCTTAAGCTCAAAATAATAATTAGACAAAGACATATATATATATGTATATACATATACACATACAAAACTAGTCTAGTATATATGCCATATATGTCATGAAAATACTTTTTAAGAAAAATATATACAAAAAGATAATTTTAAAGAAACATATGGGCCTTATGAATCTGCCCATATGTTTCTTTAAAAGTAGCTTTATGTACATATTTTTATTTAAAAATGTAAATAAACTTATTTAAAAATCTAAATCACTCATCTTTCAAAGACAATATGTAGAGAATTACCTTGAGCTTCAACCTGAGCATTTCTAGCTCAGTGCATTCTGCAGGCCAGTATGATTTCTCAGGATGTGTGCCAGGACTGCTGGAAGCCCCACAGTCAGGCTACTTTCCATCAATATCTATGGAGCCTCCTCTGGGACATTAACATGTCGCTACAACCTGGATTCCGCCCTTTTTTGTGAATATTCTCTGACAAAAATGCAGGCTAATATGAGTCAGACTTCAAGCTATCAAGTAAATATGACTTTTAGTCCATAAAAGCATGTATATTTTAAGTAGAAAGAAAAGGTATTCATGTTAAGATTAGTGGAGAGGAACAGTTGTATACTCATTGCTGAAGTGAGAGATGTGACTTTCCCAAAGTAAAATGTTCCCATGAGTCCCTCCTGGGCAAGGCATGAATCCTCATCATAAGGTTGACAGGCAAGCCAAATGAACTAGTCCTGTCTAAAGAGGTTCTGCTGCACCTCAGCTTATTTCCAGTAGGCCAATTTGCTTCTCAAAGAAGCTGTGAAGTCCTGGCTTGAGATGGTGGAAGAGGTGTACTGTCTCCTTTGAATCTCCTTTACTTCTTCACTAGTTTTATAGAAATGCCTCGTAATGGCTTTTAATCCCTTGGTAATAATAGATTTTGCTTTTTCTGGGATACACTTGCTGCTGGATCCTAGTCTTGCGTACCACCCTATGTGCTTGCTGATAAAGGTGATGGAGGAACACCTGGTCCAAGTTAGATACACCTGCCCTTGCAGTAGGCTAGGATAATACCAATCCATGTGATTTGTCTTCTTGAGCCATGGAAGGTGAGGGGAAAAGAACAGCACTCATGATACTGTGGACTTATTTCCCAGTGGACCTTGAATGATTTATTGGGGATACAGGAAGGGGCCAGAGAGAGAGAGAGAGAGAGAGAGAGAAGGTAGAAAAAAATCAAGGGAGAGCCCCTTGGGTGGAATCTTCAGGGGCAGTCTGTTTTGGGCATGTTGATCTGCTTCAAGGCCTTTAGGGAGGCAGCACTGACTGCTGGGACAAGCCTAATTCCAGCCTTTAAAACCCATGGGGATGATTGTTCCTCCTTCCTTAGCTGCTGCAGGAGGAGCCTCCACAACACCTAGGTTGCATGCATTGAGGTTGACAAGTCTGCTACATCAACACTTGGACTTATGTCTCCATCCGTCTCCCCTTCCTACCCCACCACCTGCTCCTTGCCTCTCTGGCCCTGTGCCCCCCGACTCATCATTGTCTGTACTGGACACTCTCCAAGTATAGCACACAGTTAGAGGCACTGCTTAGAAAACAGCCAGCAGGTCTGCCTTTCCATGTGTTGCCTTAACCTTTGGGCCCACGGGCCTCAATGACTAGCCTGAGCTTCACCTATTCACTTTTTAAGCATAGTCTTTCAGAGCAGGCTGCATTGGTCAAGGCATCCCAACAGCTTGCCCCTTTGAGTTCCTAAATACTCCCAATGGGCTTTTTCCTTTGTCTAGACTCGGAATGGTCAGCGGAAGGGTGGAAGGTGGGAAGCATGTATGTGGATTTGCTTGTCAGGGAAAAACTATGGTGTCCTTGGGTGTATGCTAATGGGTCTGTCTCTCTCTCCCCTACACAGGGCCTGGAGCAGTCATTGATGGTGTAAACTCGGCCTCCAGAGCACTGGCTTGTCTCTGGCTATCAGGGACCCTCTTAGCCCACTTCTTCATCAAGTTTTGATAAGAAATCCTAGGTCCTCTGAGCAACGCCTGCTTCTCCATATCACAGACTTTAATCTACACTGCGGAGAGCAAACCAGCTTGGGCTTCTTTTTGTTTGTTTTTTTCTGTTCTTCTAGATTTGTTTTCTTTTTTGTTTTTGTTTATTTGTTTGTTTGCTTTTATTTCCAGCTTGAATGAGTGGGGTTGGGGGCGGGGTGGGCAGGGTTCTACCACGTGTAGGATAATCATTCATTGGTGTGTCCAAAAATGGGGTCTGCTCCTGCTACCTTGACCCTTCCCTTTCCTCTGCTTCTCTCCTCATCATCATTCCCACCAACATCCTCTGCCACACACAACAAAACGTAAGTTTCATTTGGGCAAAAATTGAGCCTCACAATAAACACCCTGAAGACACAACTTGACTTATAACATAGTGCACAGCAAGAGCTACATCCAAGTGTCCTATTATCTGTGATTATTTTCTTAATGACAATGTACATATGCCCCCATCCATGTTAATTATTATCTAATTCCATTAGGGTTCACGTCTTTTCTTTCTGGGACACTATCCTACTATATCCATATCTATAGATTTCAATATAGATGATTGTGCCATCTTCTGTAGCCCCTCCGCTCTACTCATTCCTTCCACCATCTGCAGAGATTTGAAGTTTGGGGCTATGCATGAAACCCAACACTAAATTTTGCAAGTCAAGTGACCAAAAAAGGGGGAGGCATTTTGAAGATAGAACCTCTGTTTTAAAAAGAGAAGTTCAACTCATAAACGTGATTGATAGGTGGCTGATTTATTTAGGTTTTGTCAAGCTATCTATCAAAGTAATGGTACAGTTACCCATCTACTCAAATATCTGATTTATCTCACCAGCCAATTATCTACCCACCTGTCTTCCTCTCTAGCAATCTATTTACTGTTTATCAATCTATCAATGTAATTGTCTAACACTCCTTTCTATTCTCTCCCTACTACTCACTGTCAATTCATCCCCATATTAATCTCTAACCATATTGTATCTCTCCCACTGTATTCATTTATACACCATCAGCAGACATTGTCATCTTCAAAATTATCTTTCAACTTCTGTGAAAGCCAACGATCTCACAGGCTAACAAAATACAAAAGCAATACCCTGTGTTGTGGACCCTTTAAAATCTGGTATCCTATCCACCCAAGGGAGACACTAACAGATAGGCCAAAGTAGCAAGCTAATGATCAGTCACTCACTATTCCCAGAAGAGCCTGTGTTTTCTAAAACATTTTCTTGGGAAGCAGATCAGCCTAGAAAAGTTTTGATTAGCACTGTGGTTTTCCTTTTGCACTTGAAGGACAAAGGTGCCAGCCTTTATGCTTCTCTCAACCCTTCAAGAAAGTACATGTCAGGAACCTATGGCTGGCTTTCCTTAGCAGCAAGAACATGAGAGAAAAACACATCTGTCTCTGCAATGCAAAGTGAAGAGTCCACCCGCCTGAGTGGGATGACTTCAGCTAGAGTCTCCTTTCTGCTCCAGTTCTGGTTTAATCTGTTTGAAAACTATCCAGTAAAAAGCTGATGGAGGCCAATTACATGGCGGGTGTATTGACAACTCTGGTATTTGTTTCAGGAAGCTCTTCTAAGCTGAGGGCACTTGAGCAACTGACTTAATTTTCAAGCACTTGATTAACACAACACTGCAAACAGAAGGGAGAAAGTGTCAGTGACACAGTTTCCTCTGATGCAGCTGCTTCTCCAATGGCTTTGGGGAAGAACTTCACCAGCTCTTCAGGTTCAAAGCAGACCCAGCATACAAACAAGAGCTGAGCCACCTTTGCTGTCTTGTCTCCTGGGACGAGAAGGACTCATCCAGCAAAGTTGCCTGGGATTCAAAATAAAAGCATTGCAGACCGCACAGGTGTGCTGCAGGGACTGATCCACAGAGAGGATGAGAATGCAGCATCAATCACAGACCTGCCCTGCCTCAGTTGGAAAACCTTTTCAGGCCCTCAGTCTAAAAAATAAAAAATATGAGCACCATTGAATTCTGTGCCCTTAATGCTTAACTGGTCTTCTTCCTCTAGTATCAGTGTCCTCTTTGTTTTTGTCCATCAAGGCACATGAGTGTGACCTCTGCCATGGGGAAACACACACAGAGATATCTATACATATATACATACATACAAACATAGGCTATCTTGGCACACTAAATGCTAAGCACTGTCTTAAGAGGTAGAGCTGGTGTGAGTGTAATTAATGTTACATTTTCCAGCTGTAAACAGACATCTGCATTTCCTAGTGAGCTACCAGGAGCCAGATTCGGGAATCGTAAATGATGTGCCAGGAATGGCGCATTGATTCCCAGT
Organism: Pan paniscus; assembly: GCF_029289425.2. Classification (NCBI taxonomy): domain Eukaryota; kingdom Metazoa; phylum Chordata; class Mammalia; order Primates; family Hominidae; genus Pan; species Pan paniscus. The sequence goes on along the minus strand of NC_073258.2, from coordinate 133,103,944 downwards.
TCCAGGGATGATCATGAGCAGGCGCAAAATCAGAATTAAAGGTCGCACATAGACGTTTCAGATCTGTCACCACCTTCAGCATCTGCAGTTGAGTTGGTGTCAGATAGTGTATGAGAATTAAATGTGTCATCTGAGCATGCTACTGATGATAAATTTGTTACTTTGGAGTGGAATATATGTGAAGGCTGTGAAGAGTGGACAGTCTTGGAGAACACAGTGCTTGAAATGGACAAGCTGGACCTATTCCTCACTCCAAGACTTGTTCTACAGGAAAGGGTCTATGCTCCTTTGGCCAAGATCATCAGAACCTCTCAACCCAACAAGGCTGGCTTCAGGGCCACTATGGAACCCTGCTGTTCCCCCTTCCAAAGGATACTAAGATGCCCCTCTGGTGGGTACCTATCCCAGCCACGTTTCAGAGGGAGAAAAATGCTACAGTTGATCCTCATCTGTCTGGGGTAAAGACAACAAAGTAAATACAACCCAAGGCAACTGGGGTACTCACTGGGAGTGAAAATGACTTCTTCACAACAGACATATTTCTGCTTCTGTGTTTTTGTGTTTCTTTGGTGGGGATGGCTTCATGGGAGAGTGGCTGTCACCCATCATTTTGAAGCATATAGAACAACAAATGCTTACACAAGACAATATCCACACTTTTCCAACTTCACACACGGAGAGTACATGGAGAAGGCCTACAGGCTATATTTGTTCAGGGTGCCAGTAGTGGGCATGGGGTGGGGGCAAGGCAGGACAAAACATGCAAGTCTGAGCAAGTACATCTCTTGCAGGTTTTCCACATGAAAAGGAAGCCAAATAAGGCCTGTTAGGAGATTAGGTGAGAGGAATTAGCAATGTAGGGACTCTGAAACCCTTCCCCTTCCCAAAACAGAGTTCATATGCACTTCCACCAAAGTAATGCCAATGAAAGTGCTCGTGTTAAGGCTGCAGCCAAGCTTGTTTTTCAGTAGTTTAATGTCAAGTGCCTGATACAGTCGACTGCAAGTCTAAACAAGCATGTTTAGTTTTTCTCATTCTTGCTTTAATTCGGGGAGGGGGAGATGTAGAGAAGTGGTTGTGAAAACATGCACAGGCTTTATGCAGAGCACTGTGCATGGCTGTTCTGCTGCAACTGTGCTCCACGAAACAGAAGAAAAGGTAAGGTGTTGTGTCACAAAGAGGCCCCAGCCTCTTTCCTCTTACATCCACGCCTCTTACTAGATGATACATTTACAGATTGGGCAGTTTGTTCTCAAAACCTGGGTGAGAAGACTATTCCTGGACTCTAGCAACTTCAAAACTGAGGCTGGGTTTCAGGATCTTTTTCTGCATCAATTCAGTCAATTTGCCTTCAACAAAGAGAAGTCAGCAAGTTCTATTTATGCTGAAAGAACTATTCCATGAGAAAGGCAGAGAACCCCAAAGTGGGCAGGCAACCCCGACGAGAGCTTATCCCTGTGGCGGCATCAGGAGTGGCTGTACATTGAATTTTCAAGTGCTGGTTGGCTGTCGCCAGCCCATGGTAGGAGGGGAGGAATGGCTTAAGATGAGGTAAGATCTGGTGGTGGGGCATCTTTCCTCGATCTTGAGAAAGAAAAACTGGCTATGCATTACCTAAAACCAGTCCAAAATGAAACAGACCAACATACACACAAAAGCAAATTATCAATCCCTTTGGAATTAAGGGAAGCAGCATAAGGTTTTACTTTTTGGAAAAAAATGCATTTATTTTCTTTTTCTCCAACAGCAAGAATCTTTTGTTTTCATTTTGCATGTGACCTTATCTTGGAAACTCTCATACCCAATTGCCTCCCCTCCTATTATTCAGAGCTTCCCTGTCTTTTTACTTGAAGACAAATAAGTTTGGGCACTTGAGTAAAACTTCACAGGTGTGTAAGTAGGAAGGCAACATTTTCAAAAAGAGACCATATGATGAGAACGCCTAATGATCACCACATGCAAACAAACAAAACTGCCAGTCTCATTTCCCACATTTCTTACTTAAGAGAAGAGAAGTAAATGAAAGGAAGAAGAAATAGATTTGTAATTAAAGATGTGGCAAAAAAGATAGGGCTGAGCCAGTTCAATTTAGCCTTCAGGTGCAGAATACTTAGAGTCCAAAGAAATGTGGAGTGGACTTAATTAGATGCAGTTGTCTTTATCCTGAAAGTAGTGAGCTAAGCCTAATTTCCAGCATTTTGAAAGAGATTCCTTTTTGTTTCTTTCCATGGTGCCCTTTTTAAGGCACAGAGTTGCTCCACACCACTGGGTGGAGAAAGAAAGATTGCGAACCCTCGACCATCCTTTTGAGGCTACATTCTATGTTATTTGGCAGATTTATAAAGCTATCAATAATAACAATGCTATGTACTGCAAGCTGCCCTTGTGTTAGTTAAAGGGAGCATTTTTAATCATTCGGAAATTTTCGTGACATGTCAAGTGCAGTTGTGAGGACTGTGTGGGTGTACGAAAATGTATCTGTCAAGTTCAGAGTCCTTTAGATTTAAAAAAAAATTATGAGTTATCAATGGTGCCGTTATAGCTGTGTCAGACAATGGGTGTGCCCATTCTCACAATTATCCTTCAAAAAAAATCTATGTTCAAATGCTTTAAAAATTTATCACATGATACAAGAGTATGACTTTGTCAGCCTTCTAGAGTTCTTTTTTTCTTTTATTTTCTTTCGTATTTTTTCCTTCAAAAAATCAATGAAGACTTGATTTCTGTCAATAATTGTATCAAGGGTGAATATACTACCTGAATTTTGTGCATGTTACATTGTAGTTGTAACCTTTTCTAATTCAGGATGAATACGAGATGGTTGTGATTGTGCAGTGTATCAATAAAGTTCGAGAAATTTGTAACTTTTGGGGGGCTGTTTATTAGGACATCTCATTGATATCCAGGACGGGAAAAATATGAAGCGAGCTCTGCTTCTCCCATATGTGCGTTTTTGGCCTTGGAGAGTAGATGCACTCAGAAAGCCTGGAGCTGCACCCCCCACCTCTCTCTCTCCCTCCTTCTCTCTCTCGCACACACTGTAGAAAACAGCCTTAGCACTGTCCGTATGACATTTGTATATCAAAGATCTATGCTGTTTACAAACAATATAAAATGTAGCTGCAGCCTCAAAGTCTAAATTGTTTGTTGGTGTAGGTGAAAACGAAAGCAGAAGAGAAGCGTCAGAAAAATAGGGGTGACCAGATACTGCCCAGTTTGGGCATTTGAGTCCCTAAGTTCCTGTTGCTTGATTTCTTGAAGTACACACCACGTTAACAAGGGTAAGTGTGAGAAGACATGGGGTCGAGGATGTACATTGATTCTTAAAAGTGTGTGCCATTAGATGAAGGTTTATGCATCTTAGGTTTTCCTTGGGTTGGGTTTCATTCAGCTGAGGCTTCTTGTGGAATAGTATGAGAAAGAACCCCAGAGGAGCGGCTCCTTTCCTCTGATTGCCATTTCTAAAACACCTTTCTCTTCCAGTGAAACCCCAGCTCCCCTTTCTCCATCACACATCCATCTGCTTTTCTAAAGAAATGGATACTAACTTCTTTTTACACCTCAGTTTCTCATTAGCCATTTGTATATCAATTAAGCCTTCCCAGTTCTGCTGTTAACTAGGTGTGAGATCTTAGACTGGTAAGTGACTTTCTTAGCCTTTGTTCTCTCATCTGTATCACTGGTGAATTTAATTACACCACCTAGTGTACACTGGTTCAGAATTATTTGGCTGCTATTTGGTTTATTTTGCAACTATGAGATTTCTTAAGGCTGTCCTCAAATAAAGCTTAGGGACAGTGACTAATTATGATTTGATAACTGAATAGAAAGTGTAAAATTATTTCATTAATTTTACAGCACATGTAGCTTCTCTGGCAAAGTCCCTGAGCTAAAGTTGTGAGTCTTATATTCTTGTTGGCTTCCTACGTAGACAAAGGCTAATCCTTTCATGACTCAGTCTCCCCTACAGGGAATGGAACACAGATAAGTTGATAGACTAGACACATGTTCTTTGTAAATTGCAATGGCAAGTAAACACTAGGCATCAATAATTGGGAGTTTCCAATTTCCTCTGGCTCATTGTAAAATTATGATTCATCAAGGGAATGAAATTCCAGTTCCCCTAGCCATCTCAGTACCTTTAGTACTCCCTTTCTTGTTGCCTTTTTTTCCTTCCTTTTCATCATCCTCTTCCTATCTGCACCTGACCCTTTCTTGCTCCTGTTCATACCACATTTACCCATCCATCTGCTGTCAGTCTCTCATTCCATTTAGCCACTCACCTCCATCCATCATCCATGAACCAATTTATTCTCCCATCGGCTAACTACTCAACTATCCATTCACATATTATTTTCCCATTTATCTAACCCTTTTTCCATCTCTATACTCATGCACCTCCTTAATGTGAGACTGTTTCTCACTCATCTATTTATTTAGACCATCTATCCTTTCCCAGCTGTCAGTCCATCCACCAGGCTTGCTCCAGCTAGCCTTTAGCGGACACACCTGTTTACCAATCCACTTCAAGGTAATGAAAATCTTTGCTGTTATCTCACTATTCCACAAGGGAAGCTTTATCTAGTAACTCGTAAGCATGGCAGCTAAATGATTGGATGCATTTTTATCTTTGCCCTATGAAAATCCTATATATTCAGAAGTGCCTCTGGAGATATATTAAGGGCATTCCTCTCCCTATCAAGGTGTATTAAGTAGGAAAAGCATGCGGAGTTGGGAGTGGAGTGGAAATACCCAGATGAGCAGGTGTAACACTAGGATTGTAGTCGTGCAATGAACATAACAAACAACTGACGAAACAGACAGGAGGGACCTCAACTGGCAACTGACCTCCTTCTTTCCCCACAATTTAATTTGCTGTTGAATTAATTATTCACTTTGAGAAAAATTCACGGGGAGTGCTAGTTGAGGCCAAACCCTATGATCAGTTTTGAAAACCAAACATCAAATTAGAAGTGATGCTACCTTCTTTTAATATGTTCATCCAATCATTGGGATATCTTTTTTCTTTCCCTTATATTTCCCCAGTTAGTCATTATTCATGCATCACATTTAGTCAGGAACTCCACTTGAGGAGTTCACATTTAAGATCTAAAAACTGCTGTATAAGAAGAAAAATTACAGTTGAGCATGGCAAGTATTATGACAGAGATATGAGGAAACGACTGCAAAGTGCAGAGCAAATATTGTGAGATGATTAGGAGGCATTCTCGCTTTACCCCATTTCTTCCGCAGGGATAAAACGCTGGAATGTAAACAGCTAACAACAGCTAACATAAGCTGCAGACTTGGTGCACAGATAAATTACTACAAAAATCATTGGGTTACAGGATCATACACATTCGGTATTCGATAATTTATCAATGGTGTGAATAGCATTTGTTAAATGAATGAGTACCATCAAGGCAGTTAAAACTACAAGTGGCCAAAGGACCACACTGTACAATTGATGACAGGCTAACACAGACCTGTTGGAGAGGAGGGAGCGACACCTATAATGTCAAGGCTGGTTAGGAAGCTGGTTATGAAGTCTCAGTCCCACACAGAATTACTGAGCATATCACCTTTCACTGGATCTAACACCACGAGCCTTGCTGATGAGGGAAAGAGAAGCTCCATCTGGGGGCATGCGCTGCAGCTGAGGCATGGAGGGGTAGGCGGAGCTTAAGTGTGGACTTGCTGAATAGACCCCAAGACTAGGCTTCTCCAGAGAAGGCTAACACTCTGTGATGTAGGATGAAACACCCGGGTCATTTGCATGTCAGTGTCCCACAGCGTCTGTTGTTTCAAAGATAAAAATAGTCTTAGTTTTACCCCTCCATGAATTCCTCTTTCCCATGTGACTTACTGCCTTGCCTTTACCATGAGTTCTCCAACCAGCTGGCTTGTTTCAGAAAACTTGACCTCGCAAATTACCTGTTATATTGTCTTAGACCAATTTCTTACCCTTTCTGAACTTCAGTCTCACCTTTAATAACACAATGGTAATGATACGCATCTCAGTAGAATAGCTGTGAGAATTATTCCACTTCTAGATATGAATAAGGGAGTTTAGCATAGTCCCAGCATATAACAATTACTTGCAAAGTAAACATTTGTGTTTTTTTTCTCTTGTTCTTCTCTCAGCCTTCTTTTATGTCCTCACTTTCCTGAGTTGTTTGAAGATATAATTCAAATGTGTTGAAAATTCAACTTCATTGAAAAAATTAAAAATTGTAATTTATATGTAATTTTTTTGTTGAAATTCAAAGAGGAGAAACACATTTCTGAGTCTTGGATTATTCAAGAACACAAGGTTGGAAAGGCGTCAATAAGGTTTTGGTAGAATTCCAAAGAAGTGTTGAAGCAATAGAGTAGAACTAAATTTTTAATCTAAGAAACAGGTATCAGATAGCCAAGTTATGACAGGTACTGAGGATTCAAATTGAGAGACAGAGTGTATATCTTCCAGAAAGTCCTAGCCCAGATTTCACAGCACAGCACATGGTAGTTTTTAATCAAGGGCTTGAGGAGCCCAGTAGAAGCCACTTAACCCAGACAGGAGGGCTGAAGGCACTCTTCCAGAAGATGAGAGGTCTCACCTGAGCCTTCAGGAAGCGGAAGGACCTAGCCAGGGAAAGGGAGAGGGAGAGGAGCAAATGACTGTGGACAGAGGGACATCGTCAAAGAGCACATAGAGGCACGAGAGAAGCACAGCATGGTCAGGAAACTGTAAGTATAGATTACCCCATGAGGGGTGCAGGCAGAGGTGCATGGCAGGAGACGAGGTCTAGACCCTAAAAACCTCTATGGGGAATGCTGATATACTGGGACTTGTCCTGAAAAAAATAAGGAAGATGTTGAAGGATTTAATAAAAAGAGCAGCTAAATTGGTCTTGCAGTGTAGAAAGATCAGCCAGGCAGCAACAGGGACTAACTGGGCATCGGTCACACTGGCAAGGGGAAAACATGTTAGGAGTCATTGAAATAATTCAGGTGAGAAATGGTAAGAAGGAATTAGAAAAAACAGGCAAGTTGGGATGATTTTTCAGGGGTAGTTTTGATGGGAGGGCCTGGAGGTATGGGGTGTTGGAGGATGTAGAATATGGGGAATACACAAGGTTTCAAATTCACCCAACTGGACGGAAGATGGTACCATCCTACGATTCTCAAAACTTAAAAGAATGATGAGGTTCCATCCAATTTTTGATACACATCCAGTTTTAAGTATCTGTAGAACCTCCAGGTGGAGATGTTTAAGCACTATCAGCATTTTCCTAAGTCATCTAATTATATCCACTGCCATGCACAAGGGATGCCTGATTTCCTTTCTCTGCCTCTCACTTTAATTCCAGAGGAACTCTGGCTTCTTGGATCATCCATCTGCAATTCATTTATCATCCTCCATTTCCTCTGTATCCTGATTTTGTCTTAAAAAGGTACTGTTTTTTTCTTTTTTTTAACTGCTTGTTGTGATAGAAGAGTAGAGAGCAGTTCTCTGATTAGGCAGTAAAGAAGTAACAGATGCTTTAAATGGGGAAGGGGGGAACTGGCACAGCTGTCCCACTGCCTAGATGAAGTTTGGCTCTTCCTGGGCCTCATACAAAGGGCCAAGCCATTATTCACTGTGTTCTGTGAGAATAGCTGACCACTGAGCGTCTTCGAATGAGGGTGGAGTTTTCTCCCAATTTGCCTGTAATATTACAGTGATGCAAGTTCTCTTTGTATTTTCATCACATAGTTTGATGCTCACTTGCTTGCTAACAAATTCCAGAAAGGTTTTTAAGCTTTCAAACCTCATCAGAGAGCTTACCTCTGATTAAGAGTGATGCATTTCATTTGAATGACTTAAGGATTGAGATATACATTAAGCTTGTTCCTTTTTTTTTTTTCAATGATCCCAGAGAGGTTCTCCTAAAACTAGAGGAGGCTGAATCTCAGTAGGAAGCCACAGTGTCTGACTGCATCCAGGTGGCCCTGTCAGCTCACATCCAGTACAGAGCCATGTGAATCGGGTCTATATGTGTTGCTCAGGAGGCAAGACAGCACAGTCTTTCAGGTCAGGGAGAACCAAGTTGAAATTCTGATTCTGCCACGTACTGGCTGTGTTCGTATAAGCTTATGAAATAATCTCTTACAGTTTCAGTCTACTCATCTACCACATAGAGCTGGGAGAGAACTACCCTGTGACATTGCTATGAGGTGTATAAGAGAAAGAGTAATAGGAAAATCCCTGCACAGCTTCTTGCCTGTAGATGCTTGGCATTCAGTGGTAGACAATCAGTAACTTCTTTCCTCATTCTCTTCACAGTCTTCTGCCTCTTCCAAGCCACCCCACACCTACCACTTATGATTGTCTAGAAGGCATCGTGTAAGGGCTGGTTTCAATTACATATCACATTACCAGATTTATGGTTGGGATTCCATGAAATAAAATATGTAGTGTGCCTAACAAGGTGCCCAGCTTCTAAATGCTTAATCATATCCAATTTCCTTTCCTCCATTCTCTGCAGCCATTTGAGCATAAGCGAACCAGGTACAAATGCATAGAGGATGCCTGTAAGTTCTCTGCTGCCCAGACCCTGAAGGTGTACAGGTGCTATCTGGGAAAGCACCTGTATACCTGAGAACATAGGCAGCCTGGGGCTCTGCCCATGAAGCCTATCTCTTTTGCTCTTAATCTTGTTTCCTGTGTGGTGGATTTGCAAGGATGGTTGCTCTGGTTACAAGACCAAACCACTTCAGTTTCTGTCTCTTTGTCACTAAAGGTCTCGGGGGAATCAGCTTATTAGAGAAATAGTCACTGCATAGTTGAATCAGCTAGGACCATACAAGGACTCACTGGAGGTCCTCAGACACAAAGCTGCCAATTCTCCTCTTGAGGCACACAGAGGCTCAGTTTCAGTGCCATGGCAGTGTGGACAGCCCCATTTGTGATTTCTCTCTGTTTCCTATTACCCACCTTGTGTGATGGTGGCCCCAGTGCTGAGTCAGTCTGCTTGCTGGGATGTTTCCACTTTGGTGTAAATTTCTAGTTGAGTTTGTCTCAAAACTCCCCATTGTCCCTGCCTGGCTCTTTCCTGTACTCACCTCTGTTCCATGGGCAGCTTCAGCACTTTTCAACCTACCCCATTCCTCCTCTTAGTTATTTCCTACCTTAAGAAATTTGAAACTGCTAAGGAAGAGAGTGAGACAAGAAGTGAAAGGCGCCATGCAGGCGAAGAATTCTGCCTTGTGAAGATGAGTTTTGTTGTAGTGCACGGGGAGTCTGCAGGTGAATCTTCTCTCTCTGCAGACCCACTCCTGTTCCTGTACAGCAACCTCAGGACAATAGTGATACATGTGCAGGGAGCAGAGGCTGGTGAGGGAGCTGAGCAAGGATGGAAAGCTGTTAACATTTGTGTATTTATGGAAATCACGTGAGAAGTTCAGGCTGTCATGTGTCCTAGTTCATATAATATTCAAAGCAATCTTGGGAACAATGTGTTATCCCCACTGAAGCTCCAAGTCCCACTGTTGAAGACTAGCAGGGGTGGGGTTCCAAGGCAAGTCCATCAAATTTCCAATTACGTGCCCTTTCCAGTTACACGCCAGGTTGTCTCCGTGCTTCAGGGTTCACCCCGTGTTCCAAAACACACTGGGATTTCTTTAATGAACACAAGAGAAAGTCACTTCAGGCTCTTGCATGACTGCCTTATTTGTGAGCTTCCAGAAAGCTCACAAAGTGGGAAGGGTGTCTGTCTCTTGGAAGAAAAGAGAGTTTCCATCTCTTGGAAGAAAGGAGGGCAGGGGTTCCTATATCTTGAAAGAAAACAACATCAACTTTCTAGGCAATCTCCTGGCTGGATTCAAAGGCCAGGTGCAGAAAATGACTGTGCTCTTCAGCACTGACCCTGTCCACCTTCCCACTGGGGAATGAACCACTGGGGGTATAGGCTCACCTGAGATTGACCTTAACCCAAGGATGGGTCTCAGAGCCTCAGGGAAGCAACAGACAAAAGAATCTTGCAGTCCTAAAAAGAACTGAGGAGATAAGAGAATTAATTTTAGACTCAAATTTCACAATGGAGTATCATATAAGTAAGAAGAAATCTTTGCTTTTTTCTATTAGTTGGGACAAACAACAGAGGCTGACAAAAATCACAGCCTGGGAAGAGAGATTATGAACCGTAAAATATTGACTTGATTGAGTTAAATATGACTCCACTTATATGGATTCTAAATATAAATATATAGGTCTACTTAAAATCATCTACCCACCCATCTCTTTATCTCTCTACCTTTCGATCTGTCTCATTTTTCCTGTCACCCTCCATGACAATGAGCACAATAGCAGGAGGTAGTTTGTATGTTTGCTGTTTTCTCAATATCTACGACAGTGCCTGGCACAGGGTGGGCATCGGTATCCACGGAATGAACGAATCCATGGCTTTTGAGCTGAGGAAGAACATAATCAAAATGGTCCTTTGAGCTGAGGCCTTGCAGAGATGTACTGGATAGAGCGAAAGGGGGAAGCTAGCCCCAGTAGGCAGGGAAGGGGAGGCGGGGGAGCTATGTGTGGCCCGTGTTTGTGGTCATGAGCATCTGATGTAGGAGGTGGCCAAGGCTGGGAGGGATCATACAGACATGAAAGATATTGAGAAGGGAGGATCGATGGTATTTGTCTACTTATTTTGTCTGAAAGGAAGTGGCCTGAGTAGAGCAAGTAATTTCTTTTCATCGTGCTTTTGTTTGTTCGTTTGTTTGTTGTTTCCTCTGGAATAGTGATACTAATCTTATATTTTTATAACCAGTCGTGTTTGCAAGAAGCTTGGGTTTCACTGCTCATATTTTTCAGGCAAAGCACCTGCCACACAGAGGCCAATGCTTTGTCCTGGTCTGATACCTAGTTCGAGGCAGATGAGAGCTGCTGTCCGGGTTCCCTGGCTACTCATGTATTCCTGGTCCCCTTTCCTCTCCTGGCCAGCCTCTGTTCCCAAGCAAGAAATTCTGTCCTTGCACCTTCCCTCCTGCTCTGGGGCAGTCAAGTTCCCACCTCATCAGTGTACATTTCTTCTTCCCCAACAAGCCCTGCGACCCCCAAAAGGGAAACCTGACCTAGTTCCCACCAGCTTACACTGCACCCTTGTACCTCACCTAAGAAAGACTACACAGGGCCGAGTGTGGTGGCTCACACCTGTAATCTCAGCACTTTGGGGGGCCGAGTGGGGGGATCATTTGAGGTCAGGAGTTCGAGACCAGCCTGGCCAATGTGGTGAAACCCTGTCTCTACCAAAATATAAAAATTAGCCAGGAATGGTGGCAGGCACCTGCAGTAGTCCCAGCTACTCAGGAGGCTGAGGCTGGAGAATCACTTGAACCCAGGAGGCGGAGGTTGCAGTGAGCCGAGATTGCACTACTGCACTCCAGGCTGGGTGACAGCAAAACTCTGTCAGAAAGAAAGAAAGAAAGAGAGAGAGAGAGAGAAAGAGAGACAGAGAGAGAGAGAGAAAGAGAGACAGAAAGAGAGAGAGAAAGAGAGAAAGAGAGAGAGACTGCACGGCTAACTCAACCAGGAGGTGGCTTATATCCAGTGGATTCCCAGTGCCACAGCCTCCTTTCCCTGAGCATCTGCTTTGTGCCAGCACCACACTCAGCCTGGTAAAGAATGGAGTGGCATAAAATGTGGTCCCTGCCTCTGGGAGTATAGGATAGAGTTGGAAGGACAACACACACGTGTGACACACACCACACACACACATGCACAAATTTGCATGACTAAAACCTGAAATGGTGAGTAGTCTTTAGAGGTCACTCCCACTGCTGGAAACTTGGGGGGGGGTGATTACATCACAAAGACTACTTTGCTCAAATGCCCTCCTTTGCCTAAACACACACCTCCCCACCAGTGGAGCTCAGGGAAGGTTACCTGGGGAAGCAAAGCTGAGAAAGATGGCAAGTTCCCCTCCCTCCCCTACCCAGCCTGACCAGTTGTTCCCAGGATCCATTGTTCTCCCTCCATAAACAATAAACAGCACTCAGGGGAGGGAGGGCCCAACACCGGGGTGGGTGGGCACCCAGTTGCCGTCCTCTGTGCCACATCAGTAAACAGCAACACAGCAATCAACTGGGCCTTTTTGATGAAGACAAAACCATAGAGGAAAACCATTAGAAGAGGTAATAAAGGCCCTTCTTATACAGTTAATAGAGAGCCTCCTGGATGGAACAAGACCAGCTGTTGCTACTGAAAATTTACTTCTGTTTTCAAGTTCAAATAGAGACTAAAACATTATCTTCACGGGAATTGATTTTACGTCTTCCAAACACATATGCCACCTTAATTGTGATTTGTGTGATAGTTCAGCTGCTGAAAGCTTTCGTTTATCTCTACCTGGTTAAGCAACTTTAAATAATAACAAGTCAATATATCTGTCTATTGACCAGGGTTCTTCTCATCCCCAGAGCACACTGTTGAAGAAGAAGGTACTTAACCCTTTGTTTCCCTAGCCCTGCCACATATCTCATTTTTCACATGCTCAATGGGGAGATATAATTGTTTAAAAAATGGAATGAAGCCGGGTGGCATGGCTTACACTTGTAATTCCAGCTATTTGGGAGGCTAAGGCAGGAGGATTGCTCGGGGCCAGGGGTTCAAGACCAGTCTAGGCAACATAGTGAGACCCCATCTCTACAAAAAATTAAAAACTAACACCCCTGTGTTCCTGACTACTCAGAAGGTTGAGGCAGGAGGATCACTTGAGCCCAGGAGTCAGAAGCTGCGGTGAGCTAGGACTGGGCCACTGCACTCCATCATGGGTGACAGAATGAGACCCTGTCTCAAAAATAAACATAAAAAAATGAAGAATAAGGACATATAGGGCCTTCTGTGATGTGCTTTCTCATGGTGGGTTTGGGCTTTTTTAGCCTTAATGCATTCCTTAAAACATTTTTTTAAGCGATTTTGGTCAAACTCCTTGGCTAAACTAAACTAAAAGTAAAATGGAAACTGAATTTCCTCATTCATTTTACTTAGAGAAAGTGTTTTTGGACTGAGATTGAGAAATGAGTATTAAAGATGGCAGCTTGTTTTAGAAGACCTACAGACACAAAAAAACATGGCCTTTCAATAGTGTTTCTTCTAAGGTATGCCTCTTCTCATAGAAGGGCTTGATGTTCTATGAAGTGAGGTGGGGAGGAGGGGAAAAGCGAGTTGCTTTTTTTGGTATGAACTTAAGCCTAGAATACTTCAAACAGTGAAATTTTGTTGGTAATGATGGTGATAGGGTAAAGTTTGGCTTTTTCTTGGTTTTTGTTTTTGCGGGACTCCATCATGGATCACCCAATAGGAAGCCAAGAATGAAGCAGACTGGGAATGCGAGAGCTCTTGTAGCCAATGCCCAGCCCTGCAAATCTGCCAGGGAAGCAGAACAGAGCCAAGTGGAAATAGTGTCCTACTGGGCAGGGTTGGGCGTCTCTCCCTTATCCAGCAGGGTCTGCTCCTTGGAGTCAAGGGTCTGTCATGCATCCGAGGGTTTGGGGTCTATCTCTCCTCAGGATGACCCAATGTTCAGATGGCAAGGAGAAGGCACTGCCCACAGCCCCAGCTCTCCATGTGACCACTACCACAAGACTACCTCCCTGCAGTGTCGGCTTGGCTTATGAACCACAAGCACACAGGGAGGGGTGCGGATGGGGAATCTCCCACCTGCATCTGGTCTGCTGGGTAAAATCCAACTGGTGTCAGTGCAGTCCAAGTCACTGGGAGACATGCAGTTTGTGCTTCTGGGAGGAAGAAAGGGAAATACAAACAGTGCACACCATTCTCTGTTAACTGCCCTGGGAATGAAGAGGTGAGGCAGGCTGTATACCACAGCAGGTGTACATCAGGTGTACAGTTCGGGATCCATTCATTTGTTAGGAGTGTTTTCTAGTTTTCACTAAGTACTTGAAAGCTTGGTTTCCCAGTTACTACCATCCCAATTCAGGCCTCCATTTAAAATGCACAGCCCCCCATGTTCTCACTTTCCTTTCTCCCTCCCACTTCTCCCAGTGAGCTCTATAGCTGCAGAGTAAATAATACTGTTAATAATAGCAGTACTTATAACTGACAGATTGCTTATAAACAATGAGCTGCCAAGGTAGGAAGCAATCATTAATGGCTAATTGGGAAAGACTTCTCGGGTTTGTGTGTTCACCTGATAATGTACATTTCTCGACTCTTTTGAGTTTGTGTTCCCTGTATTTTTCTGCAGGGCATGAACTGTGCATCAGTTCCCTTTGTATTCCCAACAATGAATGAGTGAGTGAACAAATGAATGAATGAATCCATTTGTTGTTTCTTTTATTCCATAGCCTGCTTCATTGGGTATGCAAACTTCCTCTTTTAATGTTGACGTTGAAATGCCATCTGTACCAAGACTTTTTAGATGCCATTATGAAAGTGACTCCCTGCTGTCCACGTTTTATGGTGCCCTGTGTCTATTAAACTTATGTCTATAAATACCTACTATGGTCCACGTGTGTATTTGCATAGACAACACTATAACATTCAAAGCTTCCTCTTCCCACCTTCACAATCCTCATCAAATCAACTGTTGTCTTATTGTTTTATTTGTAATATTGCTCTCAAATTCTTGTCTAATACATAATTTTACAGAGATGTAAGCATAGCAAAGATATAATTCTGTATTGCAGTTTTTACAATGCAAGTAAGTATCTCCTTGAGCTTATCAGTTTGGAGGGGCACGGGGGAGTATTTCATTTGACATAGATAGTCACTGCATGTGTGTGTGTGTGTATATATATATATATATATATATATATATATATATATATATATATATGTCAAGGTGAATTAAATTAAGGGAACAAAGTGTTGTCCATCTTCAGGGTGGGGCTGATTGTTCTTACATGGAATCTAAGTCGGCAGCCAGAGGAACCTCAGGAAACATCTGTTTTTTGTTTTGTTTTTGTTTTTGTTTTTTATTTTCTAACCTATATAAACTAACCCACTAAACCGTCCAAATTCTTTATGACTAATTCCAAGGGCATAGAGAGAATGAGGAGCAAGGCAGGAGAGGAGGTGAGCAAATATACCACCGTACTGGAAAGCTGAGGAAGGACCACGTGGGCACTGGACTATTGACGCACTGGCCAACGGCACGTGAACCAGTACTTGTTTTCCAGACAAAGAAACTGAAATCCAGAGAACAAATTGCCAAGCAAAACAAAACTAGGCAAAAACATTGACATCTAGAGCTCATGGTGTCTAGTTCCCAGCCCAGGGCTCTTTCAACTAGACCACGCTGTCCTAATTGCACGGAGCCTGGCCAGGGAGTGAAATTCCTGCTCCTTCCCTAAAGGGAAGCTCCAGCTTGCCCTGTCCACAGCACATCTGTGGAGGCGAGTACCTGTGGCAGAGCTCCCAGACAGAGTGCCCAGGGACAGAGACTTGCTCACTGCAGCTGGGATGTGAGGAGGGGAAGGTCTCCCTGCTTACTTACATGCTACTCAGACTAAAGGAGCAGTTTCAGGGATGTCAGAATGGAAATGCATGCTCCTGGTGAAGGGCACAGGCAGCTGTTTCATCCCCACCCCGCTTACCCCGCACATTGCTCAGTTCTTCCTTTGTGCACAGGGGGGCACTAGCAATACACTCGTGGCAGCCCCAGCAACCTGCATGCTCTGCAGCTGCTCAGGGAAGAACTTAATTACACCCACTTTCAAGTGAGCATAGCACGCTCTTCAGTGAGTGAGTTCTGCAATGCAGACCTGCTGGCTAGGCTGGCTCCGATGCCACCTCCTGCAGGAAATGTGGCCTCCTCTGATTAACCCCACTTACTTGGGATCACTCCAAATCCCCTTGGCTCCCCAGTGCCTTGGTCAGTTGGCCATTTACCTGTTAGCCTCAGGCATGTTGCTTTTTAAAGCATCCCTAGGTATTTCTCTTTCTTTTCTTTATCTTAAGTTCCCATTGTGCAAAGACCATGTTTTTTCCTGCTAGTTCTGATAGACAGTAGCATCCTTGGAGGGATATTCAGTAAGCCTGGTGTGGGGAAAGCATGCTGAATGTGGAGTCACAAGACAGATGTGCTCAAATCTTAACACCCAACCACCATCAAACCTGAGGCAAGCCCTCTTACCTCTCCACACCTCAGTTTCCTTATCTGTTAATTAAGAATTATCATAGCGGTGTCATAGGGCGATGTGAGAATTAACGAATAAAAATTATCTGCAAGCGCCTGGCATGGTGCCTGAGCACAAAGGGCACTTTATAACTGTTGGCTGGATCCAAATGGTGCTGGGAAAGATTCCCTCACTGGACACTGAAGACAGCCTGCAGTCTCCCTGCCATGGACCTGTAGCCAGCAGTGCTGTGCTGGACACCAGGTGATCGTACTAAGGAAGACACAGTTCCTGCCCCCAAGAAGCCCAGTGGGCAGTTGGAACAGGATCATTTAAATGTAAAGTGATATTGCTAAGACCGAAGGCCAGAACACTCGCAAGGGCATAAACCACCTTGAAGAGGGAATCTCTACCACTCCCTTTTCTCCACACTGGAGGCAACTGACATGCAAGTAAGGAACTGTGGCCATACACTTGGGTGTTGTCTCCAACCCAGCTCCACAGCATCCTCTGGCCAGAAGACTCCTGATGATGGATATAAGACAAACACTCAGGTTGGGCTTCCTGCCCAACCATGACCCTAAACAAGTATCGTCTCCATGAGGTGCTCTTTCACATTTGTAAAATGCAATGGCCCTGCCACCCCCAGGGCTGAGAAAATTTAAATGAGATAAGTATGTGTGGTACATAATGAAATGTAAGTGCTAGTTTCCTCTTCCCTGAGACTGGCCAAAGCACGTAGCTCTGAATTCTACTTAGATTCTCCCTTTCCCTTTTTAGGGGTGTTTTATATTCCAAAAATCACCTCCAATTTTTCTCTAACTCCTCACACACACACCAGTCAAAAGTTTTTACTTCTGTCCTGAAAACTGGAACACAGAAGAGACAATGGGATTCATTTATTGAAGACATTCACACTGAGGTCTGTAAATGACCAGTAAATTTCCTCTTTCAAGGTTTATTTGCCTTTAAAAAGACAGACTCTCCTACCTTAAGACTCTCTTAGTGGTAAGATGTATTCGGAGCTCCTGTTAAAGAGTTGGAAGGATGGGCTTTTTCACCCCGCATTGGGTTTAGGTGCTAGACCACCCACCTCCCCACTAACTTCCCCAGTGACCAAAGAATGGATCATCTGGATCCTCACATCGAAGTGGCAGATCACCTAGTCTCTATGCTAAATGTCATCACTTTAACACATTTGTGGAAAAAATTCCTGTCTTTTCTTTGATATCTTTTGTCTTCATGAAACATCTCTTATTGTGCTTAATTTTAAAGAAAAAAAAAACAGCACTAATTTAGAACTTGGCATGAATGACCTCTAATAGGTTCTTTTTGAAACTGATGACCTTTTTAGTTTATTGAACCTTGTGGACCTCCACCCTTCTTTTTCTGTGACCCCTACAAGCGATGGTATTTGCTTACCCCTCCCCGATTTGGGGAAATACACTCTTGCTGAAGAAAATGCTTCAATGTATGGTGAAGGGCTCTCATTGACCTCTGGTTGAGCCTGGTGTACTTGAAATGAATGTATCGATCTCTGTGTAGCCCATCCCTCAGGATCCATGAGCTCCTTATACCTCTGGAGTTACTGAAGGAGTATGATATAACAAGTTATAGGGCTTTTTCCCCCCATTAGCCATTCGCAACTATTGCTGTTTTAATTCCACAAGTAAGTAGTGTTTCCTAAAAACGAATTGAACTATGGAGAACTGGGGATGTCAAGGGCAGCTCTATCATATTCCTTGTACTCAGGCTTCTCCCAACAGTTTCCCCCAAACAGGATCATCTCACACCTATAATTTCTCTGATGGGTGTTGTTAACTGTGACTCCATTCATCATCTTTTCTGTCCCTGCTGTATAAATCAGCTCTCCTGGCCTTGGCTTGTATGTGTTCTATTTTTGCTATCTCCCCATAAAATTGTTACTTTTGGATGCTGAAAGGGGAAGGACAACTTTCTTGTTTAAAATCATCATCACCATTTGTGATAGAAAAATCGTTCTCTAAAAGATACTTATATCCTAGTCACTTGAGTCTGTGATCCTTACACTATATAAGCTAAAAGGGGGAAGTGTGATGGGGAACAGTTTACAGATGTGATTAAGGATTTTTAGATGAGGAGATTATGCTGTATTAGCCAGGCAGACCCTAACTGTAATCAGGTCTATCCTTATAAGAGAGAGACAGAGGAAATCTGACACAGAGAGAAAGCTATGGGGAGATGAAGCAGAGAGGAATTTGAAAATTTTCCCTTAAGATTAAAGTGATGTGGCTATAAGCCAATGAATACTGGCAGCACTAAAAGCTAGAAGAGGCAAGGGACTCTTCCTCTGGAGCCTCTTGAGGGACTGTGATACTGCTGATGCCTTGATTTCTGCCCAGTGATGTTAATCTCTGACTTCTGACATTCATAATTGTAAGAGAATAAACATGTGCTATTTCAAGTGACCAAGTTTGTGGTAATTCATTCCAGCAGCTGCACCATTTATTATTTCTTTTCAGACAATGGGACATTTTTCTCAATACTAATTGCCTTGTAAAGCCTCACCGCATTCCCGCTCAATATACCACATTTTCACTAGCACCACTACCGTCATTATGAAAACATAAATTAAGAGCCACTAGCCCAGACATTTACAAATAAAGTTAGAGACTTCTAGGGAAGACTATGGTGAATTAATATGAGAAACCATCTTCCATTTCAAACATATTAAAATGCTACATAAAATATTTTTCGAAGAAATCAAATAGGTTGCTGAGCTGGAAATCAAGAAGGAACTAACTCTACTTCTGCAGACACAAATGCAACACGTGGTGGAAAAAAGATGCTGGAATCACAGAATCAGTGATGGGAAATGAACAGAATACAGACTGTAGAGACCTTCCTGCCTATGTCGGATACAAATCAATTGCTAGCACTGCATACATAGAACAGCTGAAATATGTGCCCTGGATAAAGCTAGGAGACTGAAAAATGTTGCACCTAGGAAAAAACCTTCACTTCCTGGCCTGAATAAGGCAGGAAAATGGTTACCTCCATCTAGGCCACAAGGAAGAAATGATTCTGCAGCAAGAAATCAGAGAACCTAGTCTGAACTACACTAGGATATAAGGCCTAACCTTTTGTGTTAAATACATTTGGTCTGGAACCTGTAAAATGAGTAACAACTTGGCAAAGGCAACAAGGAACCACCTCTTGCAGAATCCTCCATAACCTGCAGAACACACAGAGCACTCACAGAAGAAAGTGCCTGGGAAAATTAGTTCATAATCTAAAACATTAAAATATACTAGAAAATCCAACATTGACATATTTAAAGTAAATATATACAGCAATTGGGAGCAACCTAAAATTCCTAAGGTAAGAAGATATTGGCATACAAAAAAGAACAGGTGGCTTAAATAAATAAATAAACCTATAAATGAATGTCTGCATTATTGGTAAAGAACAATTAAGTCATTTCATTTAGTTATTACTCATTCAACAAATACTTATTGATGCCTACCATGAGCCAAGTACTCTTTTAAGTGCTGGAGTAATGAGATGATAAAGAAAACATTATCCTAATCCTCATGGACCTCATTATCTAGTGCAGGAGACAAAGTATGCAAGTGAACATGTAATATGTTGTCAGCTGGTGATAGTGCTATAAAGCAGCGTAGAGTAGGAGAAAGGCTGCAGAGAGATATGAATGTTGTTAAAGAAGCAAGCCCTAAAGATCTTAAAAAACAGAATTTGCAAGAGCCAAAATAGCAAGTGCAAAGTTCCTGAGGTAGACGCACACTTGGGAGTTGGAGAAATTGCAAGGAGGTCATGCTCGAGATATGATATTTTGGTGGCTTCTCTTAGGTGCTATCAGTGGAGACCATGAGAAACATTTGGATCTAGGATTTGTTTTTTAAAATGTTGATGGGGTTTACTGATATGGTAGTAGCAGAGTGTGACAGAGGAAGAGTAATCAAAATGTCTGCTAAGTTTCATTTGAGAGCTACCGGAAGAAGGGTAGTGCACTGTACTGAAGGTGAGCAGAGGAACGTGTGCCTCTGTGTGTGGGGGTGTTTGGGTATGTGTGTGTGTACACATGCATGTATGTTTCACTTAAAGTTACTCTTGAATATTCAGAAGGATGTCTAGTAGATGATTACTATGTAAGTACAGAGCTTAGGGGATAGATTGGGACTGGAAACAAAAATTTGGCAGTCATCAGAATACAGATGGATTTAAAGCTAAAGTTGGAAAAAAATTACCTAAGAAGAAATTATAGATAGAGAAAAGAAAGGGTCTGAAATCCAACATTTAAATATGAGAAACAAGGGATTCTCATTGCAAGAAGCAATGAGAATGAGTTTCTATTAAGGTAAAAAGGAAAAAGAGAGGTGGCATCCTAGAACCCAAATGAAGAATGTGTTTCAAAAGAAGCCATGATCGACTGCATCAAATGCTGCCAAAATGTGCAGATATTTTAGCACTGAGACTTGACTGATACATTTGGGAGGGAAATGATTTTTTGAGGGAGAGGACATTGATGTGCAATTTTTTTTTTTTTTTTTCCGAGATGGAGTTTTGCTCGTATTGCCCAGGCTGGATTACAATGGCGTGATCTCGGCTCACTGCAACCTCCACCTCCCACGTTCAGGCGATTCTCCTATCTCAGCCTCCCGAGTAGCTGGGATTACAGGTGTGCACCACAACACCTGGCTAATTTTTGCACTTTTAGTAGAGACGGGGTTTCACCATGTTGGTCAGGCTGGTCTCAACTCCTGACCTCAGGTGATCCACCCACCCTGGCCTCCCAAACTGCTGGGATTATAGGCATGAGCCATCATGCCCAGCGGACATGTGCAATTTTAATAAGTGAAGTTGTGAGGACAAATCTTGGCATGTGTGAGGGAAATAATAGATGAAGAGAAAGTGGAGACTTACTTAAATGATGCTATAAAGGATCCCTGAGAAGTGAGTAGTAGCTGGAGGAGGTGAGGACAAGAGATAGATTTCTAAAGATGGGAAATATCACAGCACCTTTGTGCTCTGACGGGAATAGTCCAGTAGAAAGGGAAAATTACAATGCAGGAGAAGGTGGAAACAATTGCAAGGCAAAGACTTGCTCCAAAGTGGGGATGGATTTTAACAGGCAAGGGAGGTTTCCTTCAAGTAGAAATCTACTTGTTGTGAGAGGCAGGAAGTTAGAATGAAAGCATGTGTTTAGATGAAGGCTCACCTCTTAGCCAGGATTTCTCAGAAAACATAACCAGCTGATGCTTCATTTGGGTGGTGCAGGCCCACAGTAGCAAGAATGAAGAAAAAGTAAAGTGCAACAATAAGATTTTAAAAACAAAACAACATGATGCTTTACCATATTCGCTACTGCTTCCTGGTGAGTCCAGGAAGAAAAAGACAAAGCAGATCTCTCAGCATCTGCTGCTGCTCAGCGCATGGGTTTTTTTAGACGGCACACACCCAAAAGCTGTGCCTTGGAATAGTCCATGGGAAAGAGGAGTGGGGGGAATTTATTTTCTCAACTTCATACCGTCTCCTGTTTTTATTGGTTAAAGTTTGCCAAATAACATGAAGTCTCCTGGACTCCTGAGTTGCATCCTCTGACTCCTTTAATGGCCATGGGATATGAGATCCTAATGTGGTGTACGGTTTCATCAAAGTTTGGATGAATGGTAAGGATCTATAAGCTCAAAGATAAAAGCCATGTGGCTGAGATCAAGGAACAGAGCTTGACAGCAGGGCAGAAAAAGAGGTAGGCATTGGTCTACCCATTACATTCAACTTCCTTCCTGGAATATAGGACTTTCATTGTGCATACGTGTGTGTGTTTGTGTTGTAAGAAAATGACACCTTTGCATCTTCCCCAAGGGGTAGGGAGTAGGGGCACAAGTCCAAGCACTTAGAGTCTTCTTTAAAGTTTTAGCCAATTGTGAACTCCTGAAGCACTTAAGCAGCAAACAGGGTGAATGATATAAAGTGGACTAACAACTGCTGCACCTGGTCCAAAGCCCACAGTTGTTGTCCGTCATCTCTCTTCTCTTCCAGCAATCTTAGATTTTCCTCACTCTTGGACAGCTATCAGGCTGGCCAGAGGTGAATGTATGGTAGAGCATTACAGACTCTGATCACCCAGGGATCTAAGCCATTAGTTGGCCCACATTTGTTGGCATGTATTTGTTATGTTTGCTCATTGGCAGTTGTTATCAAGCATGGTCATTCTAAGAGGTACTTTTCCAACAAAGTAGCCATACTCATTTATCCTTATTATGTAGTGCCAATTCTGGCTCCTCATGTAAACAAGATCAGTTAACCCTACCTGTTACATAACCTTCTGTTTTTCCTGTTTATCCACTCAAATGAGAAGCCCAAATTAACAAGGTGAGAGTTGCACCCTGTTAGTGGAACATTTAATGTATCCCTTGGCAAAACTCTTCAATTCGCCACATGCTGTGAGCAGGACCTCTACCTCAGCATGGCTCAAACTTGAAGAGACAGAAAGCAGAAATTCTACAACTAAGCAACAGGTATGATAGTGAGAGGAGTCATTCCTGTTTCCAACTCTTACTTCCTGTGTCCATGAATTATGGCAATTGGAGATACAGAACCATATATTGGTGATTGATTTAACACATATCAAATCCTGGAGAACAGCAACAACACTGCTGGTACCTTAGTTGAGTCTTCAATAGGCTAACTATTGCAGTGTTATATCAGACTGGCAGCTTCTGGGTGATAGATAGATAAGACTAGGGAAACTCATGATAATGAATCTATTCTCAGATGTGCTTTTCTGTGTCCTTTGATATGTAGCACTGTTGTATAATACCGTGTCTCTGGACAAGGTATTCTGTAAGCCTTGGCCAGTGGTGATGATAGAGACATATATTGATATTTATATCTGTTCTAATAAAGGCGAATTTATGCTCCTTTAAGATGGAGACAGTACGATGGATTCATTCCCTGCTGCATGGTAGGTCCCCCCAAAGAAGTGGTGTCACATATCCATTTCTTCTGTTGTCAGAGGTGTTAGATAGATAGGCCTTAATAAAGGCAAACTTATATTGTTAGATCCATTCCCAGGCTCCTTCGCTGCCACTATGGTCCACTGGGTATGCATCACAATGGATGAAGACAGGCTGGCTGACCTCCACTGCAGAAACTCTCCTCCCCTTCTGGTTGATCAGCAGCTACTCTACAATGGATACTTGCTACTGGGCATTGATAGGAAACAAAAAGATCGGTACACTTCACATCCACTCCCAGAGGTCCATTCACTTATTTATTTTGCAGATCTCCTTGTTTATTCTCTTCTAATATTGTATCTTTCAAGTCTCTGACTAATCAGCCAAGCCGTTTGTCCAGGAGTCAGTCTGTATCTTTTCTTCTGGCCACCCCTTCCTCTAGGCAAGATGGATGACTAATTCTACCCCAAGAGAATTTCCCTTTGCTACTGATCATCACGCCTTTGAGACCTCAGGACAGGGGTCCATTTCCTGTTAGTGCCAACATTTCACATTGGCACAGCTTGGAATCAAGTCATAATTATCTTCTGTGAGTTGGTCATAGCAGTCTTCTCACACCACAAAGAGGTTACAAGTGTGGTTTGAGGGAACAGAGATAGGATATAAATGCAAACAACATCTGCTTATGTAACACACTTGTGCTTTCTGGATCTGTTTGAGCTTGGTCCCAAATGTATTAGCTCTCTTCCCTGATGAATTTCTGCTGAGACTACCTAACTTTATAATTTGGTACTTGTGTTAGATTATATTATTCTCAAAAATATTCACTCTTGCACTGTGAGCGCAATTATCTCTGTGGGAGTGGCATACATTCCAAGTCTGTTGATGTTTAATTTGATTATGTGACTTCCTTGGCCTCAGGGAGAGCAGAATGTACTTTCCTGCTTCTTGACTTCAGGTTAGGTGTTTAACTTTGTTTGCCTGATGGGATGTTAGCAAATATAACTTGAGAAGTGTATGAAATGTGTCTGTGTGTTTAGCCTTGCACTCTCATTCCTCTGCCATTGCAAGCCATGGTCATTTGTTTTTTTCTGTTATCAGGTGTTCAATCTTCACTTTGCCCTAGTATCTCACCATAAGCTGTCTTTCAAGTGGAAAGTAGTTATCTATTTAAAAAGTCATGTTTTTTCTCCAGAGGGTGTGTGCTCTGTCAATTCTATTGGAGTCTGCCAAAAATTTCATACATTCTTAACCACCACAGGTTTTCTAGCACTTGGATTGTATGACCCAAGGGGCAGAACAACATGCACTGCACTCTGAACCTACTAGGAAAAAACAAAACAAAACAAACAAACAAAAAAAAACAAAATAAAACCTCTCTGGCAGCCTATGGATGAGTCAATATTCTGAAGCAATATTCCCAAATGAAGTATATCCAAAATCCAGGAGGATAACTCAGTGTTATTCTTCTTGTTTAGTAGAAGGAGGTACAAAGTACAGTAAGTTGTCATTTACAATGCCACAGTGTCTTAGAGCATTCAGGGGGCTATCACAAAATACCAAACACTGGGTAGCTTATAGACAACAGAAATTTTTCACAGTTCTGAAGGCTAGGAAGTCCATAGTCAATGCACTAGCAGAATTGGTGTCTGGTGAGGGCTTTCTTCAAGATTCATAGATGGGAGTCCTCTTGCTGTGTCCTCATGTGGTGGAAGGGAAGAGGATCTCTCTGGAGTGTCTTTCATAAGGGCACTAATTCCATTTATGAAGGCCTCACTGTCATTATCTAATCCTCTCCCAAAGGTCATACGTCCCGACCCATCACTTCTGGGGTTATAATTTCAACACATGAATTTTGGGAAGACATCAACATCAGGCCATAGCACACAGCCTACCCCAGACCACATATATGTCATACTCAGGCATTTAGATCAGTACTACTCAAAATGGGATCCTTAAACTCATGCTGGTCTATGAACTGTTTGTTACTCTGAGTGAGGCATCAAACATGGTGTTCAAAATTTGGAAAGAAGAAGTGTGAAATAGTCTTCCATAAGAATGACAGAACAAATTAATTAGAGAGAGAGGATGACATCAGCAAGATGGCAGACTAGGAAGCTCCAGGTCCTCATTCCCATGGAAACATTAAAAACACACTAAGAACCTGCCTAAAATTATTTTATAGGAGCTCTGGAAAACCACCAAATATCTACAGAAACCAAGTAAATATCCAGTTTGAAAAACTTACACATTTAAAATGGCAGGAAATTTCATAGCATTTTTACTTCTCCTTTTCCCACACCCTCTCTGGCACCTTGAAGTTGGAAGTGGTCCAGCTCTTGATCCCTCCCTCAGGTGGAGGAAATAGAGTGGACTTTATTTACAATGTTTTAACCTGTCTGTGGACTGCCTAAGGACTTGATGTCTGCATTGCTTGAAAAAGAGCACAGACAGGGAAAATATCATAGCACAGATTTCAGGTTGGAAAAAGCTACCGAAGGCAGTGGCACACCAGTAAAAGCCTCAAGGGGAGTACAAACCTGTGGATGCATTCAGCAAGGAATTATAGGGAGACAAATTCAATAGAACATACAAAACCTTGAGAAAAACCTGTGATGAGACTATGTTGGAGAAAAAGACACCTATGCACAGACAAGTAAACAGAGAAAAAAATTTTAAGCCCAGAGCCCCCACCACAAACATTCAGGGAAAATATATGCCCAGAAAAAGGCCTAAGAAGAATTTAAGCTTTAACGTTGGGGTGACCTCAATGTTTAAAATACGCCATGGTAATTACTAAAGGTCTTCCACTGCATGGAGCTGGTGTATGAAGACTTTTATAGGTGGCTGTTTTTTTTTTTTTTTTTTCCAAATGCCAAATTTCTAACAAATAATCACAAGGCATACGAAGAAACAGGAAAATATGGCACATTTAAAGGACCAAAAAAAGATCTGGAAACCATCCTTGAAGAAATATGCATCTAACTTGATAAGGAGTTTAAAACAACTGCCCTAAATATGCTCTAAGAACTAAAGAAAAATACAGACAAAAAAATTTAGGAAAATAATATATAAACAAAATAAAAATATCAATGAAGAAATAGAAATTATAAAAGAAACCAAACGAAACTCTGGAGCTGAAAAATGCAATAACTGAATTTAAAATTTACTTGAAGAGTTAAACAGCAGGCTCAACAAACAGAAGAAAAGAATTACCAAACTTGAAGATACACCATTTGAGTCTGAGAAGAAAAAAAAAGAAAAAATGCACAAGAAAGAGTGAACAGAGCATAAGAGAGTTTTGGACACCATGAAGAAGGCTGACATACACATTATGGGAGCTTTCAGAAGAAGAAAAGAAAGAAAAAAAGAGAGGGGGGCAGAAAACTTATTTGAAGAAATGATGACTGAAAATTTCCCAAATTTGTGGAAAATTGTATATGTGGAAATCCAAAAATCTCTATGAATGCCAAGGATAATAATTTCAAAGAGACCTACACTGAGACACATTATATTAAACCATCAAAAGTCAAAGACATGGCCAGGCACAGTGGCTCAAACCTGTAATCCCAGCAGTTTGGGAAGCTGAGGCAGGTGGATCACTTGAGGCCAGGAGTTCGAGACCAGCCTGGCCAACATGGTGAAAACCCATTTCTACTAAAAATACAAAAAAAAAAAAAAATCACTGGATGTGTTGATGCATCCTGTAATCCCAGCTACTCTGGAAACTGAGGCAAGAGAATAGCTTGGACCCAGTGGGTGGAGGTTGCAATGAGCTGAGGTTGCACCACTGCACTCCAACCTGGGCAACAGAGTGAGACTCTGTCTGCAAAAAAATAAAACTTAAAAAAATTAGTTTATTATAGATGTATGGATTTGTTTCTGGGTTCTCTATTCTGTTTCATTGGTCTATGTGTCCAGTTTTGTGCCAGTACCATGCTGTTTTGGTTATTATAATGTTGTAGTATAATTTAAAGTCAGGTAATGTAATTCCTCCAATTTTGTTCTTTTGCTCAGGATATTTTTCGCTCTTCTTGGTCTTATGTGGTACTACATAAATGTTAGGATTTTTTTCTCTATTTCTGTGAAAAATATCATTAACATTTTGATAGGGATTGCACTAAATCTGTAAATTGCCTTAGGTAGTATGGACATTTTAACAATATTTATTCTTCCAATTCATAACAGGTAGTATCTTTCCTTTTTTGTATCCTCTTCAATTTCTTTCATCAATATTTTGTAGTTATTATTGTAGAGACCTTTCACATCTTTGGTTATGTTAATTCCTAGTTGTTTTATTTATTTTTAGCTATTGTAAATGAGATTTACAATACAATCAAGTACTTGATTTATTTCAATCAATTATAATGCATTTCTTGATTTCTTTTTGTGTGCTGTTGGCATATAAAATACTACTGATTTTTGTATGTTGATGTTGTATTTTACAACTTTACTGAATTTGTTTATCAGTTCAAGTAGTTATTTGGTTTTTAGGTTTTCCCAGTATAAGATCATATCATTTACAAATGAAGATAATTTGACTTTTTCCTTTCCAACTTGGATGCCTTTCATTTCTTTCTCTTGTCTGATTGCTCTAGATAGGACTTCCAGTACTATGTTGAATAACATTGGTAAAAGTGGAAATCCTTGTTGTGTTCCAGATCTTAAAGGAAAGGCTTTCAAAGTTTTTCTTCATTTAGTATGGTACTGTGGGTTGGTCTGACATATATGGCTTTTATTGCATTGGGCTATGTTCCTTTATACTCAGTTTTATATTTTTTATTTTTTGAGAGTTTTTATCATGAACAGATGTTGAATTTTATCAGATGCTTTTTCAGCATCAATTAAAATGGTCACATGTTTTTTGTCCTTTATCCTGCTGATATGACATGTCACACTGATGGATTTGCATACATTGAACCATCCTTGAAATTTTGGGATATATTCCACCTGGTCATGATGAATGAACTTTTTATTGTGTTGTTGAATTCAATTTGCAAATATTTCGTTGAAAAATTTTGCGTCTCTGTTCATCAGAGATATTGGCCTGTGGTTTTCTTCTTTTTGATGTGACTTTGTCTGGTTTTGTTATCAGGGTAATACTGTGCTCATAGAGTGAGTTTGGAAACATTTCCTCCCCCTCTATTTTTCAGAATAGTTTGAGTAGGACTGGTATTAGTCCTTCTTTAAATAGTCGGTAAAATTCAGCAGTGAAGTCATTGGGACATAGCCTTTTTTTTCAATTATACTTTAAGTTTTAGGGTACATGTGCACAACGTGCACGTTTGTTACATATGTATACATGTGCCATGTCGGTGTGCTGCACCCATTAACTCGTGATTTAGCATTAGGTATATCTCCTAATGCTATCCCTCCCCCCTCCCCCCACCCCACAACAGGTCCCAGTGTGTGATGTTCCCCTTCCTGTGTCCATGTGTTCTCACTGTTCAGTTCCCACCTATGAGTGAGAATATGCCATATTTGGTTTTTT
This sequence comes from Pan paniscus, assembly GCF_029289425.2. Taxonomy (NCBI): domain Eukaryota; kingdom Metazoa; phylum Chordata; class Mammalia; order Primates; family Hominidae; genus Pan; species Pan paniscus. The sequence continues at coordinate 133,075,393 of NC_073258.2, read as the reverse complement.
GTCCTTGCGATAGTTTGCTGAGAATGATGGTTTCCAGCTTCATCCATGTCCCTATGAAGGACATGAACTCATCATTTTTTATGGCTACATAGTATTCCATGGTGTATATGTGCCACATTTTCTTAATCCAGTCTATCATTGTTGGACATTTGGCTTGGTTCCAAGTCTTTGCTATTGTGAATAGTGCCACAATAAACATACGTGTGCATGTGTCGTTATAGCAGCATGATTTATAATCCTTTGGGTATATACCCAGTAATGGGATGGCTGGGTCAAATGGTATTTCTAGTTCTAGAGCCCTGAGAAATCACCACACTGACTTCCACAATGGTTGAACTAGTTTACAGTCCCACCAACAGTGTAAAAGTGTTCCTGTTTCTCCACATCCTCTCCAGCACCTGTTGTTTCCTGACTTTTTAATGATCGCCATTCTAAATGGTGTGAGATGGCATCTCATTGTGGTTTTGATTTGCATTTCTCTGATGGTCAGTGATGATGAGCATTTTTTCATATGTCTTTTGGCTGCATAAATGTCTTCTTTTGAGAAGTATCTGTTCATATCCTTTGCCCACTTTTTGATGGGGTTGTTTTTTTCCTGTAAATTTGTTTGAGTTCATTGTAGATTCTGGATATTAGCCCTTTGTCAGATGAGTAGGTTGCAAAAATTTTCTCCCATTCTGTAGGTTGCCTGTTCACTGTGATGGTAATTTCTTTTGCTGTGCAGAAGCTCTTTAGTTTAATTAGATCCCATTTGTCAATTTTGGCTTTTGTTGCCATTGCTTTTGGTGTTTTAGACATGCAGTCCTTGCCCATGCCTATGTCCTGAATGGTATTGCCTAGGTTTTCTTCTAGGGTTTTTATGGTTTTAGGTCTAACATGTAAGTATTTAATCCATCTTGAATTAATATTTGTGTAAGGTGTAAGGAAGGGATCCAGTTTCAGCTTTCTACATATGGCTAGCCAGTTTTCCCAGCACCATTTATTAAATAGGGAATCCTTTCCCCATTGCTTGTTTTTGTCAGGTTTGTCAAAGATCAGATAGTTGTAGATATGTGGCATTATTTCTGAGGGCTCTGTTCTGTTCCATTCGTCTATATGTCTGTTTTGGTACCAGTACCATGCTGTTTTGGTTACTGTAGCCTTGTAGTATAGTTTGAAGTCAGGTAGCGTGATGCCTCCAGCTTTGTTCTTTTGGCTGAGGATTGACTTCGCAATGCAGGCTCTTTTTTGGTTCCATATGAAATTTAAAGTAGTTTTTTCCAATTCTGTGAAGAAAGTCATTGGTAGCTTGATGGGGATGGCATTGAATCTATAAATTACCTTGGGCAGTATGGCCATTTTCACGATATTGATTCTTCCTACTCATGAGCATGGAATGTTCTTCCATTTGTTTGTATCCTCTTTTATTTCGTTGAGCTGTGGTTTGTAGTTCTCCTTGAAGAGGTCCTTCACATCCCTTGTAAGTTGGATTCCTAGTTATTTTATTCTCTTTGAAGCAATTGTGAATGGGAGTTCACTCATTATTTGGCTCTCTGTTTGTCTGTCATTGGTGTATAAGAATGCTTGTGATTTTTGCACATTGATTTTGTATCCTGAGACTTTGCTGAAGTTGCTTATCAGCTTAAGGAGATTTTGGGCTGAGATGATGGAGTTTTCTAGATATACAATCATGTCATCCGCAAACAGGGACAATTTGACTTCCTCTTTTCCTAATTGAATACCATTTATTTCCTTCTCCTGCATGATTGCCCTGGCCAGAACTTCCAACACTATGTTGAATAGGAGTGGTGAGAGAGGGCATCCCTGTCTTGTGCCAGGATTCAAAGGGAATGCTTCCAGTTTTTGCCCATTCAGTATGATATTGGCTGTGGGTTTGTCATAAATAGCTCTTATTATTTCAAGATATGTCCCATCAATACCTAATTGATTGAGAGTTTTTAGCATGAAGAGTTGTTGAATTTTGTCAAAGGCCTTTTCTGCATCTATTGAGATAATCACGTGTTTTTTGTCGTGGGTTCTGTTTATATGCTGGATTACATTTATTGATTTGCGAATTTTGAACCAGCCTTGCATCCCAGGGATGAAGCCCACCTGATCATGGTGGACAAGCTTTTTGATGTGCTGCTGGATTCGGTTTGCCAGTATTTTATTGAGAATCTTTGCATTGATGTTCATCTGGGATATTGGTCTAAAATTCTCTTTTTTTGTTGTGTCTCTGCCCGGCTTTGGTATCAGGATGATGCTGGCCTTATAAAATGAGTTAGGGAGGATTCTCTCTTTTTCTATTAATTGGAATAGTTTCAGAAGGAATGGTACCCGTTCCTCCTTGTACCTCTGGTAGAATTCGGCTGTGAATCCATCTGGTCCTGGACTTTTTTTGGTTGGTAAGCTATTAATTATTGCCTGAATTTCAGAGCCTGATATTGGTCTATTCAGAGATTCAACTTCTTCCTGGTTTAGTCCTGGGAAGGTGTATGTGTCGAGGAATTTATCCATTTCTTCTAGATTTTCTAGTGTATTTGCGTAGAGGTGTTTATAGTACTCTCTGATGGTAGTTTGTATTTCTGTGGGATCAGTGGTGATATCCCCTTTACCATTTTTTATTGCATCTATTTGATTCTTCTCTCTTTTCTTCTTTATTAGTCTTGCTAGCAGTCTATCAATTTTGTTGATGTTTTCAATAAAACCAGCTCCTGGATTCATTGCTTTTTTGAAGGGTTTTTTGTGTCTCTATTTCCTTCAGTTCTGCTCTGATCTTAGTTATTTCTTGCCTTCTGCTAGCTTTTGAATGTGTTTGCTCTTGCTTCTCTAGTTCTTTTAATTGTGATGTTAGGGCGTCAATTTTAGATCTTTTCTGCTTCCTCTTGTGGGCATTTAGTGCTATAAATTTCCTTCTACACACTTCTTTGAATGTGTCCCAGAGATTCTGGTATGTTGTGTCTTTGTTCTCATTGGTTTCAAAGAACATCTTTATTTCTGCCTTCATTTTGTTATGCACCCAGTAGTGATTCAGGAGCAGGTTGTTCAGTTTCCATGTAGTTGAGCAGTTTTGAGTGAGTTTCTTAATCCTGAGTTCTAGTTTGATTGCACTGTGGTCTGAGAGACAGTTTGTTATAATTTCTGTTCTTTTACATTTGCTGAGGAGTGCTTTACTTCCAATGATGTGGTCAGTTTTGGAATAGGTATGGTGTGGTGCTGAAAAGAATGTATATTCTGTTGATTTGGGGTGGAGAGTTCTGTAGATGTCTATTAGGTCCACTTGGTGCAGAGCTGAGTTCAATTCCTGGATATCCTTGTTAACTTTCTGTCTCGTTGATCTGTCTGATGTTGACAGTGGGGTGTTAAAGTCTCCCATTATTATTGTGTGGGAGTCTAAGTCTCTTTGTAGGTCTCTAAGGACTTGCTTTGTGAATCTGGGTGCTCCTGTATTGGGTGCATATATATTTAGGATAGTTAGCTCTTCTTGTTGAATTGATCCCTTTACCATTATGTAATGGCCTTCTTTGTCTCTTTTGATCTTTGTTGGTTTAAAGTCTGTTTTATCAGAGACTAGGATTGCAACCCCTGCCTTTTTTTGTTTTCCATTTGCTTGGTAGATCTTTCTCCATCCCTTTATTTTGAGCCTATGTGTGTCTCTGCACGTGAGATGGGTTTCCTGAATACAGCACACTGATGGGTCTTGACTCTTTATCCAATTTGCCAGTCTGTGTCTTTTAATTGGAGGATTTAGCTCATTTACCTTTAAGTTTAATATTGTTATGTGTGAATTTGATCCTGTCATTATGATGTTAGCTGGTTATTTCGTTCGTTAGTTGATGCAGTTTCTTCCTAGGCTCGATGATCTTTATAATTTGGCATGTTTTTGCAGTGGCTGGTACTGGTTGTTCCTTTCCATGTTTAGTGCTTCCTTCAGGAGCTCTTTTAGGGCAGGGCTGGTGGTGACAAAATCTCTCAGCATATGCTTGTCTGTAAAGTATTTCATTTCTCCTTCACTTATGAAGCTTAGTTTGGCTGGATATGAAATTCTGGGTTGAAAATTCTTTTCTTTAAGAATGTTGAATATTGGTCCCCACTCTCTTCTGGCTTGTAGAGTTTCTGCCGAGATATCAGCTGTTAGTCTGATGGGCTTCCTTTTGTGGGTAACCCGACCTTTCTCTCTGGCTGCCCTTAACATTTTTTCCTTCATTTCAACTTTGGTGAATCTGACAATTATGTGTCTTGGAGTTGCTCTTCTCAAGGAGTATCTTTGTGGCGTTGTCTGTATTTCCTGAATTTGAATGTTGGCCTGCCTTGCTAGATTGGGGAATTTCTCCTGGATAATATCCTGCAGAGTGTTCTCCAACTTGGTTCCATTCTCCCCGTCACTTTCAGGTATACCAGTCAGACGTACATTTGGTTGTTTCATAGTCCCATATTTCTTGGAGGCTTTGTTCATTTCTTTTTATTCTTTTTCTCTAAACTTCTCTTCTTGCTTCATTTCATTCATTTGATCTTCCATCACTGATACCCTTTCTTCCAGTTGATCACATCAGCTACTGAGACTTGTGCATTCGTTACATAGTCCTCAGGCTGTGGTTTTCAGCTCCATCAGGTCCTTTAAGGACTTCTCTGCATTGCTTATTCTAGTTAGCCATTCGTCTAATTTTCCTCAAGGTTTTTAACTTCTTTGCCATGGGTTCTAACTTCCTCCTTTAGCTTGGAGTAGTTTGATCGTCTGAAGCCTTCTTCTCTCAACTCATCAAAGTCATTCTCTGTCCAGCTTTGTTCCATTGCCGGTGAGGAGCTGCATTCCTTTGGAGGAGGAGAGGCACCCTAATTTTTAGAATTTCCGGTTTTTCTGTACTTTTTTTCCCCATCTTTGTGGTTTTATCCACCTTTGGTCTTTGATGATGGTGATGTACTGATGGGGTTTTGGTGTGGATGTCCTATCTGTTTGTTAGTTTTCCTTCTAACAGTCAGGACCCTGAGCTGCAGGTCTGTTGGAGTTTGCTGGAGGTCCACTCCAGACACTGTTTGCCTGGGTATCCGCAGCAGAGGCTGCAGAACAGCCGATATTGGTGAACAGCAAATGTTGCTGCCTGATTGTTCCTCTGGAAGTTTTGTCTCAGAGGAGTACCCAGCCATGTGAGGTGTCAGTCTACCCCTACTGGGGGGTGCCTCTCAGTTAGGCTACTCAGTGGGTCAAGGACCCACTTGAGGAGGCAGTCTGTCCGTTCTTAGATCTCAAGCTGCGTGCTGGGAGAACCACTACTCTCTTCAAAGTTGTCAGACAGGGACATTTAAGTCTGCAGAGGTTTCTGCTGCCTTTTGTTTGGCTATGCCCTGCCCCCAGAGGTGGCATCTACAGAGGTAGGCAGGCCTCCTTGAGCTGCGGTGGGCTCCACCCAGTTTGAGCTTCCTGGCCACTTTGTTTACCTACTCAAGCCTCAGCAATGGGGGGCACCCATCCCCCAGCCTCACTGCAGCCTTGCAGTTTGATCTCAGACTGCTGTGCTAGCAATGAGCGAGGCTCCGTGGGCGTAGGACCCTCGGAGCCAGGCACGGGATATAATCTCCTGGTGTGCCATTTGCTAAGACGGTTGGAAAAGCACAGTATTAGGTTGGGAGTCACCCAATTTTCCAGGTGCCATCTGTCACCCCTTTCTTTGAGTAGGAAAGGGAATTCCCTGACCCCTTGCGCTTCCCAGGTGAGGTGACGCCTCACCCTGCTTCAGCTCATACTCAGTGCGCTGCACCCACTGTCCTGCACCCACTGTCCAAAACTCCCCAGTGAGATGAACCTGGTACCTCAGTTGGAAATGCAGAAATCACCCGTCTTCTGCATTGCTCACACTGGGAACTATAGACTGGAGCTGTTCCTATTTGGCCATCTTGGCTCCACCTCCCCTTTTTTTGTTGTTTTTTGTTTTTTTTTTTTGCTAAGAGATCTTTATTATGAATTCAAGCTCTTTCCTTGTCATTGGTCTGTTCAGGTTTTGGGTTTCTTCATGGTTCAGTCTTGATAGAGTTGTTTTTGTCTAGGAGTTCATCCATTTCTTCAAGATTTTCCAACTTATTGAAACATAGTTACTCATAGTAGCTTCTAATGATCCTTTGAATTTCTGTGGTATTGGTTGTGATGTCTCCTTATTCATCTCTGATTTATTTATTTGAGTGATGTCTCTATTTCTTAGTTATTCTAGCTAAAAATTATTAAATTTTATTTATGTTTTCAAAAAACAATGTTTTTGTTTCATTAACCTTTTGTATTGTTTTCTTCATTTCAATTGTATTTATTTCTGCCCCAGTCTTTATTATTTATTTTCTCACACTAATTTGGGGTTTGTTTTGTGCTTGCTTTTCAAATTCTTTAAGATGTGTTATGAGGTTGTTTATTTAAAGTTTTTTTACTTTTTTGATGTAGTCACTTATAGATATAAACTTTCCTCTTAGAACTGCTTTCACTGTATCCCATAGGTTTTGGTATGTTATATTTCCATTATTATTGCTTTGAGAATTTGTTTATATTTCCTTCTTAATTTCTTCATTGACCAACTGATCATTCAGGAGCATAATGTTTAATTTTCCTGTGTTTGAACATTTCCAAAATTGTTGTTATTGATTTTTTTTTTTTTATAAAGTCTCCCTCTGTTTTCCAGGTTGCAGTGCAGTGGCATGATCTCAGCTCACTGCCACCTCTGCTTCTCAGGTTCAAGTGATTCTCCTGCCTCAGTCTCCTAAGTAGGTGAGACTACTGGCACCTGCCACCACTCCCAGCTAATTTTTGTATTTTTAGTAGAGACAGGGTTTTGCCATGTTGGCCAGGCTGGTCTTGAACTCCTGACCTCAGGTGATCCATGCACCTCTTCCTTCCACAGTGTTCGGGTTACAGGTGTGAGCCACCATGCCCGGTGTTGTTATTGATTTCCAATTTGTATTCCATTATAGTCAGAGAAGACATTTGGTATAATTTCAATTTTTGAATATTTTATTACTCATTTTGTGGCCTAAAATATGGTCTGTCCTTAAGAATGATCCATGTACTACAGAAAAAAAAAGTGTATTCTACAGTCATTGGATGAAATGTTCTGCAAGTATTTATTAGATCCATTTGGTCTGTAGTGCATATTAAGTCTAATGTTTCTTTGTTGATTTTCTGTCTGGATGATCTGTCCAATGTTGCAAGTGGGGTACTGAAGACTACATCTAGTAATTTATTGGGGTCTCTCTCTCTCTCTCTTTAGCTCTAATAACATTTACTCTATATATCTGGGTGCAATAGTGTTGGGTACATGTATATTTAAATTGTTACATCCCCTTGCTGAGTTTACCCCTTTACAATTATTTGTCTTTGTCTCTTATTAGGTTTTGTCTTGAAATCTAATTTGTCTGATATAAGCATAGCTACTCCTCCCCTTTTTTGGTTTCCATTTGCATGGAATATCTTCTTCCTTCCCTTTATTATCAGTCTATCTATGTCTTTATAGCCGAAGTGTGTTTCTTGTAGGCAGCATATCATTGGGTCTTGTTTTCTAAATCCATTCAGCCACTCTGTCATTTGATTAAATAGTTCAGTCCCTTTACATTCAAGTTTATTATTGATAAGTAAGGAATTACTCTTCCCATGTTGTTATTTGTTTTCTGATTGTGTTGTAGTCTTTTCTTTCTTCTTTCCTTCCTTCCTGTCTTCCTTTTAGTGAAGAAGATTTTCTCTGGTCATATGTTTTAATTTCTTGCTTTTTTATTTTTTGTGTATTTGTCTTGTGTTTTTTGATTTGAAGTTACCACGAGGCTTGCAAATAACACTTATACTAGTTAGGGTTCTCTAGAGGGACAGAACTAAAGGAATAGATGTATATATAAAGGGGAGTTTATTAAGTATTAACTTACATGATCACAAGTTCCCACAATAGGCCATCTGCAGGCTGAGGAACAAGGAGAGTCAGTCCAAGTCTCAAAATTGAAGAACTTGGAACCCAATGTTCGAGGGCAGGAAGCATCCAGCATGAGAGAAAGATGTAGGCTGGGAGGCCAGGCCAGTCTCTCTATTCACATTTTTCTGCATGCTTATATTCTAGCCACACTGGCAGCTGATTAGATGGTGCCCACCCAGATTAAGGGTGGATCTGCTTTCCCCAGCCCACTGACTCAAATGTTAATCTACTTTGGCAACACCCTCACAGACACACCCAGGAGCAATACTTTATATTATTCTATCCAATCAAGTTGACACTCAGTATTAACCATCACAAATCTATCCCTTGTCAACTTGAACCCACATCTCCTGAGATCATACCTAATCTTCAAATAAAGACAATAATAAGGTCTGAACATAATAAAACTATCTTTCGTACAACCAGAAACACACCAATCCCCAATGCAAATACTATTACATAAAGTTAACAATACTTAAATGCTGATGTGAAGTCAATAAGTATTATGTCACATGATAAAGGAGAAAGGAAATAAAATGAAGATATTTTCTTAGTACAAGTGTAAACAGGTACAACCATGTTTTTAACAAAAGAAGGAGGAAATACTCATGACAATTACAATCCTCAATTCTGTAGCTGGTCACATGGTCATAGCTGGTATTGATGACTACCTTCTTCTTCTACCCATTCTGTATTCCCTTTGTCTTCAGCAAGCACCTCAGCAAGTCATGGTTTATTTCCTGGTGGAGTGACCCAAGCCTTCATTCCTGAAGGGTCTGGGTCATTTGTAGTCCTGGCTGGATTGGGCTGTTGTAGTTTCCCATTGACCTTAATCACAAGGCATGGTAATACTAAGAGATGCCCTAATGGATCTCCTGTATTCCATGCATACTCTTCCTTACCTCCATTGTGGAGCAATAGACTGATTTCATCCTGAAAGTCCAGGTCAGTCACCCCAGCCAACACTGTAACTCCCTTCTTAGCCTGTTGGCCCAGTGGTAGAAGGAGCCCAAAGTGTCCAGGTGGCAATCTTAACTTCCAGTTTAATGGAATTGTTGTTGTGCCTCCTGGTGGCAGCATTCCTCCCTCTTGACTGACCAGCAGAACATAATGTCATGGGAACAGGAAGCAAAAATTTTGCTAGTGGATCACTGGGGGTAATGGTGAGTGGTGCCACTTCCACTTCCATCCCTTGATTCCTGGACCCATGAATCCTGACTATGGGAGAAACAGTACCATATATTGGACACTGATGCAGAACATACATGGCCTTCTGGAGAACATTGCCACAGTACTGCAAAGTATTGTCATCTAGTTGGAGTTGCAATTGTGACTTCAAAAGGCCATTCCACCATTCCATCAATCCACCTGCTTCAGGATGATAGGGAGCCTGGTAAGAACAGTGAATTCCATGAGCATGAGCCCACTGCCGCACTTTAGCCATAAAGTGAGTGCCTTCATCAGAGACAGTGCTGTGTGGAATACCGTGATGGTGGATAAGGCATTCTGTGAGTCCACAAATAGTAGTCTTGGCAGAAGCATTGCATGCAGGATAGGCAAACCCATATCCAGAGTGTCTATTCCAGTGAGAACAAACCTCTGCCCTTTCCATGATGGAAGAGGTCCCATATAAACAACCTGCCACCAGGTAGTTGGCTGATCGCCCTGAGGAATGGTACCATATCGAGGACTTAGTGTTGGTTTCTCCTGCTGGCAAATTGGGCACTCAGCAGTGACCATAGTCAGGTCAGCCTTGGTGAGTGAAAGTCCATGTTGCTGAGCCCATGAGTAACCTCCATCTCTGCTACCATGGCCGCTTTGTTCATGGGCCCACTGGGAGATGACAGGGGTGGCTGGGGAAAAAGGCTGAGTGGGTCCACAGAATGGGTCATCCTATCCTCTTGACTATTAAAATCCTCCTCTGCTGAGGCCACCCACTGGTGAGCACTCACATGGGATACAAATACCTTCAGTTTTTGACCACTCACAGAGGTCTTTCCCCATACCTTTTCCCCAAATTTCTTTGTCATCAATTTTTCAATCATGCTTCTTCCAAGTCCCCGACCATCCAGCCAAACCATTGGCTACAGCCCACGAATTAGTATATAATCACACATCTGGCCATTTCTCCTTTCATGCAAAGAGCACAACCAGGTGCACGGCTCAAAGTTCTGCCCACTGGGAAGATTTCCCTTCACCACTGTCCTTCAGAGATGTCCTAGAAAGGGGCTGTAGTGCTACAGCTGTCTACTTTTGGGTGGTGCCTGGACATTGTGCAGAGCTATCTGTGAACCAGGCCCTAGTCTTCCCTTCCTCTGTCAATTGATTATAGGGAACTCCTCATGAGGCCACCAGTGCAGGCTGGGGGAGAGAAGGCAGGGTGGCAGGAGTGGAGCCTATGGGCATTTGAGCCACTTCCTCCTGTAACTTACTTGTGCCTTCAGGACCCGATCGAGCCCAGTCACGTATATACTACTTCCATCTGATGATGGAATGCTGCTGTGCACAACCCACTTTATGGCTAGATGGGTCAGAAAGCACCCAGTTCATGATATGTCGTTCAGGTCTCATGGTAACTTGATGACCCATAGTCAAACGTTCAGGTTCCACCAAAGCTCAGTAACAGGCCAAAAGCTGCCTCTCAAAAGGAGAGTAGTTATTTGCAGAAGATGGCAGGACTTTGCTCCAAAACCCTAGAGGACTTCACTGTGATTCACCTATGGGGGCCTGCCAAAGGCTCCAAACAGCATCCCTATCTGCCACTGACATCTTAAGCTCCATTGGATCTGCTGGGTCATACGGCCCAACTGGCAGAGCAGCTTGTGCAACAGCCGGGACCTGTTACAGAACTTTCTCCTGTTCTGGACCCCATTCAAAACTGGCAGTTTTTCGGGTCTCTTGATAAATGGGCCAGAGTAACACACCCAAATTAAGAATGTGTTGCCTCAAAAATCCAAATAGGCCCACTAGGCATTGTGCCTCTCTCTAGGTTGTAGGAGGGGGCAAATGCAGCAACTTATCCTTCACCTTTAGAAGGAATATCTCAATAGGCCCCATCCCACTGGAGCCATAGAAATTTCACTGAGGTAGAAGGTCTTGAATTTGATTAGGATTTATTTCCCATCCTCTGGCATGCAAATATCTCACCAATAAGTCCAGTGTGATTGTTACTTCTTGCTCACTGGATCCAATCAGCATAATGTCATCAATGTGGTGGACCAGTGTGATATCTTACAAAAGCAAAAAGTGATCATGTTCTCTTTGAATAAGATTATGGCACAAAGCTGGAGAATAGTTACATCCCTCAGGTAAGACAGTAAAGGTATATTGCTGGCCTTGCCTGCTGAAGGCAAATTGCTTCTAGTGGGCCTTATGAACAGGAATGGAGAAAAAAAGCATTTGCCAAATCAATGGCTGCATACCAGCTACCAGGTGATGTGTTACTTAGCTCAAGCAATGAAAACACATCTGGTACAGCAGCTGCAATTGGAATCACCACTTGGTTAAGCTTATGATAATCCACTGTCATTCTCCAAGATCCATCTGTCTTCTGCACAGGCCAACTGAGAGAGTTGAACGGGGTTGTGATGGGTAGATCTCCACTCCTGCATCTTTCAAGTCCTTGATGGTGGCACTGATGTCTTCAGTCCCTCCAGGGATGCAATATGGTTTTTGATTTACTATTTTCTATGGAGAGGCAGCTTTAATAGCTTCCATTTGGCCTTTCCCACCATAATAGCCCTCTCCCTACCAGTCAGGGAGCCAATGTGGGGGTTCTGCCTGCTGCTAAGTATGTCTGTGCCAATTATGCATTCTGGCATTGGGGAAATGACCACAGGATGAGTCCGGTGACCCACTGGATCCATTGAAAGTTGGATTTGAGCTAAACCTCTATTAATTACCTGACCTCCATAAGCCCCTACTTTAACTGGAGGACCACGGTAATATTTTGGGTCCCCTGGAATCAACATCAGCTCAGAGCCAGTGTCCAGTAGTCCCCAAACTGTCTGATCATTTCCCTTTCCCCAATGCACAGTTACCTGGTAAAAGGCTGGAGGTCTCCTTGGAAAAGGATGGGAGAAAGATTCACTGCATAAATTGTCAGTAACGTAGTGGGGTCCTTCCTCAAGGGGACACAGCCTCCCCTTCATTCAAGGGTTCTGGGTCTGTAAACTTGTTCAAGTCTGGAAATTGATTGAGTGGCCATGATTTTGTTTTTATAATTCAAATTAGTCTTTTGTCCAAATGACCTAGAAGTTTTCTGCTTATATAAATTAAGTAGGAATGCCACAGGCTTCCTATCAATTTCACTTCTAGGAACCCCATGATTAATTAGCCAATGCCAGAGCTCTATATGAGTCTGACTATTCTGATTGCCACTTTGCCTCTGTTGTCCACTGCAGTAGCTACACCCACCTTGTCTTTGACGGTTTAGTGTGGCCGCTTGGCCCTGGCCACCTCAGGATCCAATTGTTCCCATTGTATTTAAATTTTGTAGTTGAGAGACTGTGGTTCCTACTGTTACATCTGATGTACAGAGAAGAGCAATTACAGGGCTCTTCAAAGATGCAGGTGCTGCCCTCACAAATTGTCTTGCAAGGCATTGGTCAAGGATGTATCTTCTGGACCCTTCTACCTGGGATGAGTAGGTCTAAAGTGACTAATCCAATCCACCATCCCAGTCTCCCTAAGCCTTTGGATCCCTTCCTCTACATTAAACCAAGGGAGATCAGGCATTTCCAGCTCGCTCAGAGTGGGCCATCTTTTAATCCATATTTCAGCTAACTAAGCAAATCAACTATTAGAACCTTTTTTAACTCCCTGATCTGCAACGTTAAATGCAGAGTTTCTACTTAGTGGGCTCAAATCAATAAATTCAGTCTGATCCAAATATAAGTTCCTTCCACCATTTTCCCATACCCTTAATATCCATTCCCATGCCTGTTCTCCAGATTTCTGCTTATATAAATTAGAGGACTCAAGCAGTTCTATTTGAGTGTAGCACACTTTCTCATGGGTCACACTGCCAACCTTACCCCTAGGGGCCTGTGGGACTTTAGTTATAGGTCTAGAAGCAAACAGGGGTGTTGGGGGTGGCTTCTGAGGAGAATCAACATTATCTTGTCTGGCAACTGCCTCAGGAAGGTCCATTACTGTTGTCTCAGGCAGCGTAGGGTTTATGTCCTCAGACAAAGGTGGAAAGGCTGATGGCAGCATGGGTCAGGGAGGGATTTTACCACTACTGGGGATGGGAAAGCTGTTGCTTCTGGCAAAAAAGCTTCATCAGAATTTACAAACTCAGTGTCCCCAGCTTCATCAGGACCCTCCCACACATCCCCATTCCAAGTGGCAGGGTCCCATTCTTTTCCAATCAATGCACCTGGCTAGGCTGTGCATGCACCTTTTGTTGCAGGTCAGCCACTTGCATGATAAAATCTTGTGTCTGTTTTCCCACAAATTCAGCTCTTTCTGTACAGGGTATAAGACTCTCACTCAAGGCAATCTTAGCAGATTTGAGGCTCAATATCTGCTTCTGAAGCCAGAAGATAGAATCCCTGAATTTATCATTTTTTTTTCATCACTTTGTCCACTCAAATTAGGAGCAACCAACCAGCTTCATTATGTTCTGTGGTTCTCCACATATGGTCAAAGTATTATGTATAGAGTCACTAAACTCCTTGCCTCTCATGAGCGATGAATCTGGAGTATCAAATGCATTTATTTTGCATAACTCTGCAAACAGTTCATGCCAAGGACTATCATTGTTCTCCATACTATTAGAAGTAGAGACCTTAGAATTTGGGGGTCTAGTCACATTAAGCAGCCAACTCCAGAAACCCCAAAATTAATGAAAGAACTCCATCCTTAATATTCTGTTCCTCTAGAACCACTCCTGGTACCAAAATCTGCATTAGTCAGGGTTCCTTAGATGGATAGAACTAACGGAATATATATAGAAAGGGGAGTTTATTAAGTATTAACTGACATGTTCCAAAGGTCCCACAATAGGCCATCAGCAGGCTTAGGAGCAAGAAGAGCCAGTGTGAGTTCCAAAACTGAATAACTTGGAGTCTGATGTTCAAGGACAGGAAGCATCCAGCAGGGGAGAAAGATGTAGGCTGGGAAGCTAGGCCAGTATCTTCTTTCCCATTTTCCTGCCTGCTTATGTTGCAGCCACACTGGCAGCTGTTTAGACGGCGCCCACCCAGATTAAGGTGTGGTCTGCCTTTCCCAGCCCACTGACGCAAATGTAAACCTGCTTTGGCAACACCCTCACAGACACGCGCAGGATCAATACTCTGTATCCTTCAACCTAATCAAGTTGACACTCAGTATTAACCATCACAACACTTTATAACACATTATTTTATACTGATAACAATGCTAACTGTACCAACTAACAAGGAAAGAGAAAACTAATAAAAATTCCATGGTCTAACTTCATTTCCCTGCTTTTCCACTTTCTGTTGTTTCTATTTATACCTTATTGTACAGTCTGTTTTGAAAAATTATTGTAGTTTTCATTTTTGATTGGTTCATCTTTTAGTCTTTCTACTCAAGACGTGAGTAGTTTACATACCACAATTGTCATGTTATAATTTTCTGTGCTTTTCTATGCACTTGCTATTATTAGTGAGTTGTGCACCTTTGAATGATTTCTCATAGCTCATTAATGACTTTTGTTTTCAGATTGAAGAACTCCCTTTAGCATTTCTTGTAGGGAAGGTCTAGTTTTGATGAAATCCCTCAGCTTTTGTTTGGGAAAATATTTCTCTTTCATGTTGAAGGATATTTGCACTGGATATACTATCCTAGGATAAAAGTTTTTTTTCCTTCAGCACTTTAAAGATGACACACCACTCTCTCCTGGCTTGTGGAGTTTCCAATGAAAAGTCTGTTGCAGAACAGCCTACTTTGGTGTTTTTAGTGCTTTACCCTATCGTGACTAAGCTAGTACCTAAGCTATAAGACAAAGTCTCCTTTACTCTTCCTTCTGCTTTTCACAAGCAGAAGAAACCCTCTTAACAGCCACCACAGTTGGGAATCTCCTGGGTCACACCTGAAGTCAGCATGTTTCTGAGTCTTACCTAAGGCCCGCAATGAGTACTGCCTGGGTATTGCAGGTAATTATTCAGCTGCCAAAGGCTCTTTAGTCAGCAGGCAATTAATTCTGTCAGATCTAGATCCTTCTCTTCAAGGAACTGGGTTGTCTTCTGGCCCAGGATGTGTTTAGAAATGTCATCTGGGAGTTAGGGCCTGGAATGGGGGCCTCAGAACTCTTCCTGGTGCCCTGACCTACCCTGGCTGAACTGGTATCCAAGTTGCAAGATGAAGTTTATTTTTACTCTTCCATCTCCTCAAGTGGAGGGAAAGCATCTCTACCAGAGCTGTTAGCTGGACTGCCTGGGGTTAGGGTGTGGTGATGCAAGCACTTTCTTGATCTCCCCAGATGGTGTCTCACTTGATCACATGTCCCCCAAGTCCACTGGTTCTGAGCCCAGCACAGCACCACAACTTGCCTATGAAGTGTAATCCTTGTGTCCTAGACTGCCTTTCAAGTTTATTTAGAACCCCAGAATACCTTAGCCTGTGGTGGTGAGGCTTGCCAGAACTCAGGTTGCAACTGCTGGGATGGCCAGTTCCTGCCTGGCCAGGGCTGGTCTCAATTCTCCTTCTATGGATGCCAGCTTAGTTCTTTCTGGTGTTGCTTTCTGTGGTGAAACACTGAATTCAATGTCTAGTACCACAGTCACTGTGCTTTCTCTCTTCCAAGAGCACAGATTATTTCTCCACACCACATGGCCACTGCAAGGAGATGGGGGAGGGGAGGAGTTGGCAATTCAAAACTGTTTTTATTCTACTCTCTTCAGTGCCATTTTCTATGATATAAAGTTGAAATTAGGTACTCTGATCACTCACCTGATATTTGGTTCTTACGAAGGTGCTTTCTTGTGTGGATATTTGTTTCATTTGGTGTCCCTGCAGAAATGGCAGTCAGTGAATGCTTCTATTCAGCCATCTTGCTACACCTCCCCTAAAGGTTCTTTAATAAGAGTAAAAATAAAATTAAATGTAAAAACAAGTATTATTGTAATTTGGTTTGTAACTTCTCTTATTCTACAAGCAGAATAAAACAAAAGCATGTTAATAAGTACGCAACATATAAATATTTAATTTGCAAGATAAATAACATAAAGTAGGGTGGGTTGGGCTCTAGGGAGCTGAGTTTTTATATGGAATTTGAGTTATGTTGCTATCAGGTTGAAATAGATTATTAAAACTTTAATATTATATTTAATTTCCATGGTAATCACAAAGGAAATATCTATAGAATATACACTAAAAGAAGTTAGAAGAGAATCAAAATATGTTATGACAAGAAAATCAAATAAACACAAAAAAGGGAAGTAATAAGTTAAATGAGGGGAAAGAAGTTATAAAATACACACAAAACAAATATAAAATTGCAATAATAAGTATTTTATCAGAAAATTACTTTGAGTTAAATGGATTAAACTACCCATAGAGAGACATAGATTGTCAGAAAGAAAAAATAATTTTATAAACATCAAAAACAGGTTCCAAAGAAATACGGTTTATTAGAAACTTCAGCTCTAAGTATCTGCATAGGTTAAAAGTGAAAAGATGAAAAAGATAATCCATGGAAATAGCATCTAAAAGACAGAAGGGATGACTATATTAATGTCAGACAAAATAGACTTTAGTCAAATAACTTTTACAAGAGACAGAGAAGAAAATTTAAAGATGACAAAAGGGTCAATTCACCAAGAGCATGTAACAATTATAAACATGTATGCGCTAAACATTAGAGGTTCAACATGTATGAAGCAAACATTGAAGAAATTGAAGGCAGAAGTAAATAGCAGTAAAATACTAGCAGAAGCCTCAAATATTCCACTTTTAATAATGTATAAAACAGACAAGAGTTCAGTAAGGAAATAGGGTACTTGAACAGTATTATAGATCAATTGCACCTAAAAGACCTATACAAACAGTCCCATAACAACACATTTTTCTCAAGTATGCATGTTACATTCCCTAGGATAGACCATATATGAGACCACAAAACAAGTCTTAACGAATTAAAAAATACTGAAGTCATACAAATAATATTTTCTTGTTACAGTGGAATGAAACCAGAAAATCAACAGTAAAAGGAAAACACAAATTCACAAATATGTAGAAATAAGACAACACACTCTTAAACAACCAAAGGTCCAAGTAAGAAATCACAAAGGATATTAAGAAATATTTTTAGGCAAATGAAAATGAAAGCACAATATTCCAAAACTTAACAAATGCAGAAAAAGTAGTGCTAATATAAGAGGGAGATTTATAATCATAATTGCTTACATGCAAAAGAAGATCTCAAATCAACAACTTCACTTTATATTATAAGGAATTAAAAAGAGCAAAACAAATAAACACAAAACTACCAGATGGGAGGAAATAATAAAGATTACAGCATTAACAAATAAAATAGAAAACAGAAAAACAATTAAGAAAATTAATAAAACCAATAATTATTTTTTTGAAAAGATCAATAAAATTGACTAATCTTTAAGTAAAATGACTAAGAAAAAAGATGACTCAAGTAACTAAATTTAGAAATAAAACTGGGGCATTAATGATTTAAGAGAAATAAAACTATAAGATCATATTATGAACAAGTGTACACCAACACATTGGATAATTCAAATTAAATGAAAAAAATCCAAAAACATAAACTACCAAAAATGAATCATGAAGCAATAGAAAATCAGAAAAATACCTGTGACAAGTAAGAAGATAGAATCAATAATTAACAATTTTCTAGCAAAGAAAGACCCATACCTAATAGCTTCATTAACTTTTCCCAGATATTTAAAGAATAATTAACACCAGTATTTATCAAACTCTTCCAAAAAATTAAAGAAGAGGAAACAATTCCTAATTCACTGTGAGGCCAGCATTTTCCTGGTATCAAAGAGACAAAGACACTACTACAAAGAAACTACAGAGTAATATCTATTATGAATATTGATATAAAATTTCTTAAGAAAACACCAGCAACCCAAATTCAATAGCATATATAAAGGATTATACAGTGTGACCAAGTGGAATTTTTCCAGAATTCCAGAATATATAAAAGAAATACATATTCTTATATTTTTGTATAAGAAATATGTTTATCACGTAAAGAGAACATAGTTCTCATAGAAGGAAAATTTATATTATATTACATACAAGAATGTATTTCTTGATTTAATATACAGAAGTCAATCAAGTACATCACATTAACAGAAAAAAGGAAAAAATTATTTCAATTGATGCATAAAAAGCATTTCAATTTTTTTCTTTTCACTTTTTAAACATTTTTTATTATGCTTTAAGTTCTGGGATACATATGCAGAACGTGCAGGTTTGTTACATAGGTATACATGTTCCATGGTGGTTTGCTGCACCCATCAACCCATTATCTACATTAGAAATTTCTCCTAATGCTGTCCCTCCCCTAGCCCTCCACCCCATGACAGGCCCTGGTGTGTAATGTTTCCCTGCCGGTGTCCATGTGTTCTCGTTGTTCAACTCCCACTTATAAGTGAGAACATGTGGTGTTTGGTTCTCTGTTCCTGTGTTAGTTTGCTGAGAATGATGGTTTCCAGATTCATTTACATCCCTGCAAAAGACATGAACTCATCCTCTTTTATGGCTGCATAGTATACCATGGTGCATATATGCCACATTTTCTTTATCCAGTCTGTCATTGATGGGCATTTGGGTTAGTTCCAAGTCTTTGCTATTGTGAATAGCGCTGAAATATACATACGTGTGCATGTGTCTTTATAGTAGAATGATTTATAATCCTTTGGGTATATACCTAGAAATGGGATTGTTGGGTCAAATGGTATTTCTGGTTCTAGATCTTTGAGGAATCACCACACTGTCTTCCACAATGGTCGAACTAATTTATACTCCCAACAAAAGTGTAACAGTGATCCTATTTCTCCATATCATCTCTAGCATCTGTCATTTCCTGACTTTTTAATGATCACCATTCTGACTGGTGTGAGATGGTATCTCATTGTGGTTTTGATTTGCATTTCTCTAATGAGCAGTGATGATGAGCTTTTTCTCATGTTTGTTGGCCACATAAATATCTCCTTTTGAAAAGTGTTTGTTCATATCCTTTGCCCACTTTTTGATGGGTTTTTTTATTTTTTTCTTGGATATTAGCCTTTTGTCAGATTGATAGATTGTGAAAATTTTCTTCCATTCTGTAGGTTGCCTGTTCACTCTGATGATAGTTTCTTTTGCTGTGCAGAAGCTGTTTAGTTTAATTAGATCCCATTTGCCAATTTTGGCTTTTGTTGCCATTGCTTTTGGTGTTTTAGTCATGAAGTCCTTGCCCACGCCTATGTCCTGAATGGTATTGCCTAGGTTTTCTTCTAGGGATTTTATGGTTTTAGGTCTTACGTTTATGTGTTTAATCTACCTTGAGTTAATTTTTGTATAAGGTGTAAGGAAGGGGTCCAGTTTCAGTTTTCTGCATATGGCTACTCAGTTTTCCCAATACCACTGATTAAATAGGGAATCTTTTCCCCATTCTTGTTTTTGTCAGGTTTGTCAAAGATCAGATAGTTGTAGATGTGTGGTGTTATTTCTGAGGTCTCTGTTCTGTTCCATTGGTCTATATATCTGTTTTGGTACCAGTAACATGCTGTTTTGGTTGCTGTAGCCTTGTAGTATAGTTTGATGTCAGGTAGTGTGATGCCTCCAGCTTTGTTCTTTTTGCTTAGGATTGTCTTGGCTATATGGGTTTTTAGGTTCCATATGAAATTTAAAGGTGTTTTTTCGAATTCTGTGAAGAAAGTCAATGTCAGCTTGGTGGAGATAGCAATGAATCTATAAATTTCTTTGGTAGTATGGCCATTTTAATGATATTGACTCTTCCTATCCATGAGCATGGAATGGTTTTCCATTTGTTTGTGTCCTTTCTTATTTCCTTGAGCAGTGGTTTGTAGTTCTCCTTAAAGAGGTCCTTCACATCCCTTGTAAGTTGGACTCCTAGGTATTTTATTCTCTTTGTAGCAATTGTGAATGGGAGTTCACTCATGATTTGACTTTCTGTTTGTCTATTATTGGTGTATAGGAATTCTTGTGATTTTTGCACATTGATTTTGTATCCTGAGACTTTGCTGAAGTTGCTTATCAGCTTCAGGAGATTTTTGGGCTGAGACAATGGGGTTTTCTAGATATACAATCATGTCATCTGCAAACAGGAACAATTTGACTTCCTCTCTTCCTGTTTGAATACCCCTTATTTCTTTCTCTTGCCTGATTGCACTGGCCAGAACTTCCAATACTATGTTGAATAGGAGTGGTGAGAGAGGGCATCCTTGTCTTGAGCCCATTTTCAAATGGAATGCTACCAGCTTCTGCCCATTCAGTATGATATTGGCTGTGGGTTTGTCATCAATAGCTTTTATTATTTTGAGATATGTTCCAGCAATACCTAGTTTATTGAGAGTTTTTAGCATGAAGCAGTGTTGAATTTTATCAAAGGCCGTTTCTGCATCTATTGAGATAATCATGTGGTTTTTGCCATTGGTGATGTATTACATTTATTGATTTGTGTATGTTGAACCAGCCTTGCATCCCAGGGATGAAGCCAACTTGATCATACTGAATAAGCTTTTTGATGTGCTGCTGGATTAGGTTTGCCAGTATTTTATTGAGGATTTTCACAACAATGTTCTTCAGGGATGTTGGCCTGAAATTTCCTTTTTTTGTTGTGTCTTTGCCAGGTTTTGGTATCAGGACGATCGTGGCCTCATAAAATGAGTTAAGGAGGAGTCCCTCTTTTTCTATTGTTTGGAATAGTTTCAGAAGGAATGGTACCAGCTCCTTTTTGTACTTCTGGTAGCACTCAGCTGTGAATCCATTCTGGCCCTGGGCTTTTTTTGGTTGGTAGGCTATTAATTACTGCCACAATTTCAGAACTTGTTATTAGTCTATTCAGGGATTTGACTTCTTCCTGGTTTAGTCTTGGGAGGGTGTATGTGTCCAGGAATGTATTCATTTCTTCTAGATTTTCTGGTTTATTTGTGTGGAGTTGTTTATAGTATTCTTTGATGGTAGTTAGTATTTCTGTGGGATCAGTATCAGCTATCCCATTTATCATTTTTTATTGTGTTTATTTGATCTTTCTCTCTTTTCTTCTTTATTAGTCTGTCTAGTGGTCTATCTATTTTGTTGATCTTTTCAAAATCCAGCTCCTTGATTTATTAATTTTTGAAGGGTTTTTTGTGTTCTATCTCCTTCAGCTCTGCTCTGATCTTAATTATTTCTTGTCTTCTGCTAGCTTTTGCATTTGTTTGCTCTTACTTCTGTAGTTCTTTTAATTGTGAATGTTAGGGTGTCGATTTTAGATCTTTCCTGCTTTCTGTTGTGGGCTTTTAGTGCTGTAAGTTTCTCTCTAAATGCTGCTTTAGCTGTGCCCAGAGATTTGAAATAAGCCAGTCACAAAAGGACCAATGTTGGGGACCTCATATGGGGTACTTAGAATTGTCAAATTCATAGAGACAGAAAGTAGAATGGTGATTGACAGGGGCTAGTACAGGGAAAATGGAGAGTTATTATTTAATGAGTACAGAACTTCTGTATGAAATAGTGAAAATATTTCAGAGATGAGTGATGATGATGGTTGCACTATGATGTAAATTTAATTAATGCCACCGAACTTTACACTTAAATGGCTTAAAACGGTACATTTCATGTTATGTATATTTTAGCACAATTTAAAAATCCATTTGAGAAACAGAGAAAGAGTTCTAGGTAGTGCTGAAGGTTCCCTGAGGTTTACGATCATGAATATAAAACAAGACCAGTCAGCAAATTGTGTCCATTTCTCCGGTAGCTTTCTACTGTTCAGGAGAAGGTACAGAAAATGCAGTTTTGGATTATATCAGGGTTGGGATTTTTTCAAGTAAGCATGAAGGAGGAAAAGGAAAGGAAAGCAATGAGGAAGGGGTGTCAGAATGATTACATGAGGACATGGGTGAGTTCATGGAGAGTGAAAGAGGTTTGGCTATGTGTAGCGAGTGCCTATTGTTAGTGGGAGACACCAGAAGAAAGGAGCTGTAAACATGGGGCTTGTTTGGAGCCCCAGATCTCTGCTACACAATCCAAATCCAGCCATCTCAGTCCCAGTTTCATATTGGAGTCACCTAATAGCAGTTTTCAGTTCTGACTAAAATATCCATGGGGACAACCCTGGGTGCTGTGCCTAGCAGGGATGTCCAGGACAGAAACAGTAATCCCAAGGTGCTCCATGTGTGTTATCTCCCATTCTATGGGCCTGATCTGGAGTGATTGGTCCAGGAAAATTCTGGGATCTGCAATCACCCACCACACCCCTGTGTTCCCCGTGTTCCCTCAGTGAGCTTCACGTTGTCCTTCTTTTCCCCCATACAACCCGAATACAAGACCCTTAGTAGAAAAAGACCTAGGCAGAGGACACACATGAATAGGTCATGTTTTAGAGACAGACTCATGTTACAGCAACCATTACCATGAAGGTTTATATGTATATTTGTACATTTATCACAAATTCTAAGGAAAAAAATATCAGGCAGACTGAGTTTCTTGACCACAATGCAATATTATCAATAAAAATACAATTCCAACACTCCTGAGGTATTTGGGACCTTTAAAACATACTTCTAAGTCACTCATGAATTAAAGAAGTAATCATAATAGGTTTACAAAATATCTTGACAAGAATAACAAAGAAACTCAATATAACCAAATTGCAGGTTGCAGCTAAAGTAGTAGTTGGAGGAAATTTTATAGCTTTAAATGCAACTTTGTAGCTTTAAAATCACACATTTAAAGGAAATTGTGTGCATTTTTAAAAATTAAATGCACATTTCAAAACAAAAAGCTGAAACTTGAGTTACTCATTAATGAGTTGTGCATTTAATCACAAATCTAGACCAAAACAATGAAAACACGAATGAAGACAATGATAAAAATAAAAGCAAAAAAGTTATACAAAAGAAAATCTAAATTAATCTATAGAAATATTCAGGAAAACCAAAAGCTGATTCTGTAAATTATAAAAACAGAATTGAAAACGTATGGCAAAACATCAAGAAAAAAAAAGGAGAGAAGGAAATACAAGCACAGTAGTCCCCACTTATTCACAGAGAACATGTTCCGCGACTCCCAGTGGATGACTGAAATCTCAGATAGTAGTCTGAAACTCTACATACACTACATTTTTTCCTCTGCATACATGCCTATGGTAAAGTTTAATTTATAAATTAGGCACAGTAAGAGATTAATAACAGTAGCTAATAATACAATTTAACATTATAATAATGCTAGCATCGCTACTCCTGTGCCTTGGGACCATTATTAAGTAAAATAAGGGTTACTTAAACTGCAATACTGTGACAGTTGATCTGATAACCAAGATGGCTACTATGTGACTAATAAGCATGCTGAGTCTGCAGCATGGAGACCCCAGACTAAGGCATGAATCACATCCCAGGTGTGACACAGCCAGGCAGCATGAGATTCCACCACACTACTCAGTGAATTTTATTAAAGTACCTGTGCACAATTTATAACTGATAACTCATAAATTGTTTCATCAGAAAGCAAAACAGCAGATAAAGGGGAACTACTATTGACAATTATAAGCCCCAAATACTTTGAGTCAGTCTTGGTTAAAATTAGAAGAAATCAAAGGCTACTAGTTTCAATGTTAAGTAATAAGAAATTTCAAGAAGTTTTGAAGATATCAGTGCTTTTTAGCCAGGTGGTGTAAACTTTTTAAAAAAATTTATCTGTTTTTTAACTTCTATTTTGTCATAAAATTGCTTTCCTGGCAAGTTTATTGAGAAGAAATTATCCTAAGGGGTTCTAAACAAAATGATGTATATTATGCTATAAAATCAAACTCAGTTTCAAGGCTGTGATTACTGTAATATTTGTTTTTGTTGTTTGTTATGAGAAATTGTATTTACTCATTTGATATTTGTTAAAGAAGCTTATATTTACAGATAAACCTTGTAATATATGTCCACTGATTAAGTCTTCAAATATATTATTAGATTTAAACTCAAGCTTATAGGTTATCTTGGAATTAGAGTAGTCATCTGTGAGCTATTTCTTCTTGCCTTTGTCTATGTAAGTAAAACATAAATGTGGATAAAATTGATACATAAAACATTATATGCAAATATATATTTTCTAAGACAATGATGATGGAAATGGATGATATAATCTCAGATAGAGTTAAGACAAGACTATAAACAACTTTCCTGTCACCATTTTAAAAATAATGTGATATTATTTTTCATAAAACAATATATATTAAAAATAATATAGTATATTGTTGTATCATATGCATATTGTGTTTGTGTATATATGTGTATATATGTATATATATATTTTTTATATATATGTAAAACAATACTGACTCCAAAAGAAGTACAAAATCTAAATTTACTAATAATCATGAAAAGATTAAATCATTAGTCTAGAAACTTCTACCTAGAAAGGTATCAGTCCTGAATGGTTTTACAGGTTTCACCAAATCCTCAATAAAGGGATAATTTCTGTTTTATACAAACTGTTTTAAAGTACAGATTTTTGTTTAAGGCAAAACTATTCAAATAATTTTAAGTAGTAATACAATATTTGACCAAAAACTAGACAATAATCATAAAAATATAAGCTGATCTAATTTAGAAACATAGAAGCAATACTCTTAAAATATTAAAAATAATAGTACATTAAAAATCCATCAAGACTAAGTAGTATTTATCCCATGTATGCAAAGATGTTCAACATGAGATAAGCTAGTAATTTACCACATTAATAAAAAAGAAAAATACTGTGATAATCTAAATAGGTGTCAGAGAATAATACGATGTAATATAATGCTCAGTTATGATTAAAATAAACTCTTAGCAGAGTAGAATAGAAGGAAATTTCCATGACCTGATTAGAAATTCCTTATTAGCCATATCTAAACCCATCTCTCCAGCTGCGTGCTGGATCTCATTCTCTCTCACTTACTTGAAGCCATTCCCTCTGCAATTCTCCTTTATGTCTCCTGTATCACTATTTTTTTCTTTGTCTATTGGATATTTTTTCATCAGCGTACAAACATGTATTTCTCCTCTCCCACTCTCTCTCTCCTCATTATAGCTACAGCCTTGAATATATAGAGTTATTTATATTCACTGTGTAGATTTCTCTTTCCATTTTCTCTTCAAATCTTTCAAAGAGGGTATTGGCCCCCTCATTTTATTTAAGATGATCCCCTCAAGGTCACAGATGACATCAACGTCATTGCAGTCAATGGTTAATTCTTAGATAAATTGTCCTTGGCCTGTCCATAGCATTCGATACCATTAATCACCCTTTCCTCCTCTTTATATATTGTTCATTTGGTTTTTAGAATGTCACAATCTCTCAACCTTCCTCTTAACTGGCTGTTCATTCTCACCTTTGCTGGTTCCTCATCTTCTCTACAATAACTCAGCCTTGGAGTTTCCCAGGGCTCAGTACTCAGTACTATTGAGTTCACCTAGTCTTAGGACTATTACAGTCTATTTGCCAGTGACTCTCAAATTTATATCTCTCGTCAGATTTCTCTTATAAATGTTAAATTGAATATCAAAATGCCATATCAACATCTTTATGTGGATGTCTAATCGACATCCCAAGCCTTCCATGTCCAGAGCTGGACTCTAGAACTTCTCCGCCTTAACCTGTTTACCTTTGGTCTTTTTCTGCCCAGTTGAGAGAAGATTTATCTGTTTAGTTGTTTAGCCCAAAAGCTTTAGAATTCTTTTTAATAGTTTGCTTTTGCTCAAAAAACACACCCAATCCAACAGAAAACTCAAAATCTGATCACTTATTTCTCACTTTCTCCACTGCCTTGAATCTTGTCTGAGAATTTCCCTCTTCCTGGAACGTTCTTCCCCAGATATCCGCAAGGCAAACTCTGTCTTCCAAGTCTTTCCTCAAACCTCACCTGCCTGTCCTGATAATTCCACTTAAAGGCACAGCCCATGCTCTCTGTGGCCTAAGCCCACCAGTTCTTCTTCATACTTCTCTCATAGTATTTATGATTATGTAACATAATGATGGGGTTCAGGATGTGCTATCCAAAATCAGGCGCTTTGGTATACTGAGTATTTTAAGCTGAAGGGAATTGAGGAAACTGCAGAAGTAGGTCATAGAAATTAGAATCACCCTTGCCCCTTCTCCCCTGAAGCAGGCCTTAAACTGAGCTGACCTTCTGCTGATGTAGGCTGTTCCAGAAATGTCACCGAAGGACATAGAGACCAATTTGAACAAACACGCCTTGCTCAGTTCCCCCAGGTTTATTATCATCAGATCCCACCCTTTTGTCCTCCAATCATAATTCTGCATGACTGTCCACAAAAGTACTTCTCCCTGTTCCCATGGGTCTTCATTTCTGAAGGCTCCTGTGTCACATAAAATTTAAATAAACTTGTATGCTTCTCTCTTGTTAATCAGTCTTTTGTCATAAGGGTCTCAGCCATGAACCCTGTGATGGGTGAGAAAAAGAATCATTTGTTTCCCCTACAATGCCATATGTTATTTATTTATTTATTTTTGTTTCCTTTGTCTCCTTTTGGTATAATGTGAGGTACATAAGAGAAATAAAGCTTATCCTTTTTGTATACTATGTATTTCAAACATCTAAATGAAGAGGAGAGCCCTCTTTATCAAAAAGATATTAAATTTCTAGTGATTTTAAAAGTATGGTATTGGTGCAAGAACAGACAAAACTAATCAACTGACTAGAAGACCTAAACACAGATCCAAACATTTTAAGCCTTATTATTTAAAAGAGATAGTTTTTTAAAGTCAGTGTGGAAAACATAAGTGGTTAAAAATGGCACAAAAATAACTTCCTTTCTAGGCCAGGTGCAGTGGCTCAAGTCTGTAATTCCAGAACTTTGGGAGGCTGAGCCAGGAGGATTGCTTGAGCTCAGAAATTTGAGACCATTCTGGGCAACACAGTGAGACCTTGTTTCTACTAAAAGTCAAAAAATTAGCCAGGCATGGTGGTGTGCACCTGTAGTCCCAGCTACTTGGAGGGCTGAGACAGAAGGATGGCTTGAGCCCAGGAAATCAAGGCTGCAGTGACCAGAGATCGTGCCACTGAACTCCAGCCTGGGCCACAGAGTGAAATCCTGTCTCAAAAAAAACAAAAACAAAAACAAAAAAAACTAATCATATATATTATACCTTCCCCACCTTATCTGAAACTCAACTCTACATGGATTTAATGAAAAACCATAAAGTTATTAAAAGAACAAGTAGGTATATATCTTACAAAGTTGGTATAGAAAATAATTTCTTAATTGATGGGTGAAGCCAAAAAGTTTACATATTAAATACTTTAGAGAATTGGCAATTTCTAGTGAAATTGAGAAAATGTATACTAAATGAGTTAATAACTATTTCTAGGTAATTCTCTCATATGTGCATAAGGAGTCATATACAAGAATCTTTATAGATACATAGATATTAATATTGGAAGCAACTCCAAAAATCTACTGATGGGAAATGAAAAAATAAATTCAGGTTTACATACATAAAGAAAATTTGTGTAATTTAATGTGTATTTGTTTTACTAAATAAATAAAAAATAATTTTCTATCTAATCATACATGCACAAAGATTTTTATCATAGTAAGAGTACATAACTTGGATAAGGGAAGCACATACCAAATTCATGGTAGGAAAAGCTAAGGCAAAGTAAAATGGAAAGAGATTAAAAACAAATTCTGACATTTCTGAGTTTGTAGGCTGTATAAGTTATCTATACAGCTGTATAACAAAACATCCAAAAGCCGAGTAGCTTAAAACAACCATGTATTTTGTTCATAATTCTGTGTATCAGTAGGTGGTTGATCCAGGCTAACTTGGTTTCGGTTCACCTCGGTTGGACTCTCATAACAGGTCAGCGGGTGAGTTGGCTATAGTGTGGATGATATAGGCTGCACTCAGGTCCATGTTGGGCAGTTGGTGAGCTAGTTGAGTAACGGGTGCCTTGAGTGGAATGGCTCTTCCTGCTTATCTCTTCATGAGGCCTGTCATTCTTCCCCAGGCTAGCCTGAGCTGCTTCCCATGGTGCTCATAGGATTTAAAGAGGAAACAAGCTCCAGGGCACAAACACTTCTAAAGCCTCTGCTTTGTCACATTTGCTGACATCCGATAAGTTAGAGCCAGTCCCAGCTGAGCACAGATTCAGAATGAGAGGGCTCTCAGAGTTATACACCTGAAGGGAGCATGGATGCAAGAAAGAGGGATATTTATGATTTTGAAATAACCCAAACAACAGTGTATAATTATGTAAGACGGAACTCATTAAAGAAATACAAAAATACACACACAGACACATATGTTTTAAATAACGAGAAAGACAAAAATCTAAGATCACTTAAACCTGGGGAAGAGGGAAAACTAAAGCAATTGGTAAAGAGCATAAAAAATAACTAATACCTTTTAGAAAAGTGTCGTGTGGTGTTTCTAACATGGTTAAGGGTTTGGTGAGGAACCAAGAAAGGAAACAGACAGAACAGACAGATGGCTTAATTTCTTCTTGTTTTCTGTTTTCATCTTGGTATCACCAGAAGGTGGTACCTTCCAGACAGCAGATTTTCTCCAAGAATGGAAACCTAGAAGGCATTTTACATTTTAAAAAAATAATGAGAGTTAAACAAATTAACTTGTAGTAAGCAAACAAGCAATGCAGGTGGGAAGGGTAGATGAATGAAAAGAATGAGGACAGGGTAAGGCTCAAGGTTCCCAATGGCACAGCTCACCCTGGATGAGATAGAGGCAAAACAATTTTATACATCCTTCAGCATCCAGGCTTTTAATTTACTCTGAACAGAATTTCTCCTATTCTTAAAATCTGTAATGATAGAGATTTCATATCCTGCTTTGAAAACACATTCCCTGCATCTCACAGTGCTCACAATCAGGAAGTTTTTTCTGTGGTCTAGCCTATATTTGCGTTGCTGCAACATGCTAATTTCCTGTGAGGCTATGACCTCGGTGGAGATGGTGAATATAACCCTCCCTATAATATTCTTTCATAGATCAGATATAATAGGCTGAGTCCCTTTCATATTTCTGTAGATTTCTCTTAAAAGACTAAGATTCAGACTAGACGTAAGGGCCTGACCAATAGCACAAAGCAGTAAAAAAGTAAAAGTATAGCCAGTGTTTGTAGGCAATTCACACACTTATTAGTACAAGTGGCCTTTACCTTGGGCTTTCTTTATAGCCCTGGGATATAACAACCTCACTTGTTACCTACAGTCTCTTCAATGTCAAATGTTCTCACTGTAATCTAGAGGCAGTGTGCAGGAAGGTAGGGATCACTGTGCTCAGAACAGGGATCCCAGTTTAAGTTCAGGTTCTACCACTTATTTTTTTGTATGACCTTGGCCAAGTGGCTTAAGTCTGTGTCTGACACTCTTCACTGTAAGGATAATAAGATCCACCTCTCTCCTCTCTCAAACTTGATGGAGAAGATTTAATAAAATAATGGACCAGAAAAGGACCTTACAAACTGTAAACCAATAAAGCCATGTAAAGCATTAGCCCTGTTCACAAACTTCTAGGCAAAGGGCAGCTGCATCATGGCTCTTTACAGGAAATTTTTAAAAATGTTCAAAATCACGCAATCTTTATCCCAGGGTTGTGAGTTGAGTGGGTTAAATAGTTTAAAAATAAACTATTATTTATAATGAAATTTTTCAATAGTTTATAAATAATTATATCAACAGTACGATCTTAAGGCATCTCACAAAAGTCTATTTCATTTAAGTGCCTACTGCATGTGCACTGTGTTAGATATAGGAGATAATAAAGATGCATAAGTCAGTCTCCACCCTCATGGATCCACAGATAAAGGGGAGAGCTTGAGAAGTAACTTATCATATAATGTGCAAAGTACCATTATCAAGACATACACATGTGCTAAGCTATTCTACTGCCCTTTATTGCAAAAACAAGAAAAAGATGAATCTCATTAAATATGGCATAGAAAGCCTTCCGAAATTTGAATCTCTACTGTTTGCTCTCACCCCCTTGTACTTTTACTTCTGCTATGTCTTGGCCAACCAAAGTGACTTACAGTGTTTCAAATGGATATGGCTGTGTCTAGTCCCTGTGAGTTTGTCCATCGTGTTCTTCTTCCCTGGCATGTCCTTTCCTGCTTTACCTCTAGAATAACCATTCATCATTTAAGTCCAAGCTGAGTCCTCACTTTTTTAAACTTTAATTCCCTTCTCTTTTGTCCTCTGCACCCCATCCCATCCCCACTAGCCTAAATTATAACCTGAGACTGCAGGATGTTGAATGAATTGTCCTCGTGGCTATGGAATATGAAATAGAGAGAATCACAGTGAAGCAAGTACTGGAACCTTTAAAGAACAAGGGGAAAGGATCAGTAGGTCAATGGGTGAGGAGAAGAGAGAGGGACGGGGGTGGACATGGTCTCATGGCCTGATTCCAGAGGCTTGGAGATTTTAAGTAAAAACGAAGTGGTTTGCAAGCAGCAATGGAGGACCACGAGTACAGTTTCAGACCTACAGGTGTTTGTAGGGGAAGGGAGAGAAAAACAGCATCCATGTGAGAGAGGAACTGGAGAAGTAACATCTTCAAGGGCAGTTAGGAGAACAGCATCAAAACAGCACTTAGGGCAGGAGTTCAGGATGCACTGAAGATTGGACCAGAATCCAGAGGGGTGGAAGACTGGACCAGAGTCGTGGCTGTGTGACTGGAATGTGATATGGGATATGTTCACTCCGCAATGGCATCTGGCTATCCGGTCTGGGTGACACAGGCTTATCTGGGAGGCATGGATTTCTGTTGCAATGAGATGAGTAAGAATGTGACACAATTTGGTTGGCCACAGTTGGTTGGTTGTTGTTTCAGTGGTGGCTGCACGACCGAAGACACACCTGCTGAACGTTAGAAATGTTCAGACTGAAACTTGGAACAGAGATTCAGGATGTTCTAGTGTCAAAATGTGTGAGGTATGAGGCATGAGGCTCATGAACTGTTTCCAGCTATGTCTCCTGCCATGTGGAGGAGCCTATCCTGCAGCAGGAAAGAATCCCACAGGCAGAGAAAAGTAGATTTGGAAAGGGGAGTGGGCATGCCCTGCGGATGTCAGGGTCCTGGTTCTAGGTTCCCACCTAGCTGTGTCCCTGCTCTTGTAGTTACACAGCACTTGCAATACATTCCTCTTCCTACCGAAACAATTTCAATGTGGCTAACTCTCAGTTACCACCAAAGAAGTCTTAATGCATGAATCTAATTTAAAAAGAAAGAAATCGTCAGCAAAATTTGCTGCTGTATCATTACCAAGAAATCGCTTGCGACTCATCTCGAAACTGAATGTGACACTGCTAATTAGGACAGACAGTTGAGAGCAACTTGCCTCGCAAAAGTGGGGACTCCAGCCACAACCCCAGAGAGCCAAAAGGTTATGCCTTTTCTCTTTTTATCTTCTTCAAGCCATGCTGGGTTCCCAACAATCCTGTTGTCTGAGTCCCTTTTGCTTGGGCCTTCTACTTATCTATTTGTGATCAGTTCACTGTTTCAGTTTGGGCCTCGGTCTGATTCAGTCCCCTGATGACATGCCTTGGCCTGGACTCTCCTGCAGAAACTCCTAACTTCTGTGTTCATTCCATAGCCCCAAACACTCCCCTGAAACACTCCCAATCCCCTGTTTTGTGGCAAAACACACTTCTTGAGACCTTGCCTTAGTGGGATAATATTAAAAGTTGTCACCATGGTTTTGATATTGTTGAGTTCAGTGCACAGTGATCCTAGCTAATGACACACAAACTTCTTTGTGAGATTAATTAATGTGAACTTAGGAGCAAGAGTAGCAGGCCACATATATCTCTGAGCCCCTGTAGTTATTGCAGGGAGAAGGGTGACATGTGTCTGCTGTAGTCAACCTGCTGCCTGGACACACTCACGGGCAAGAGGAGGGCATCATGGGATCACACCCCTGAAACCAGAACGGCCCTCCTTCAGTATTCTCTTTTCTGGAGAAGTTCATTCTTCCCACCTCCCCACTCTGCATACTCATAACCTATATTCTTTGAACCTCTTCTATTGAAAGAAAATGAAATAACTTCTCTTCCACACTTATGAAATGAAGAGTAGTATTAATATTAATTTGGTATTAGGCATTAGTGATGATGTCCATTTGAATATCTAAATGTCATCTTTAGGACTCATCCCATCAGTTTTGGTTGCAAATGCATTCATATCTCTTTTATATTTTTAATTCATTATCCAAAGATCCTCATGCCCACATTCATAGAAAGTAGTGTCTCACTTTCTTAAGGGCAACCCCTCCTCAATTATCCAAGCCCCAAGGAAATCACTCAGTCCACAAAAGGAAGGAGGGGAGGGAGCTCTCTTTCTCACAAATGCCAGACAGAACGAATGGAGTACACTACTGGTCTTCTGCCACTCCTTCTGGTGGCTGTATGTTGTCACTGCTAGGAATGACAGTGCTTGCCTGTGCTGCTGAGAGGCTTTGCCTGTCAAAATCCCTGCTAGCTCTGCAGTAGGACCGCATGCTTCATTGCCAAATTTATGGCTTCCTAGTTCACATGGACAATCAGTCACTTTCCTTCAAAGCATACCGCAAGCCAGGTAGCTGGTTCCAAGAAGCTTGGCATCACTGCCACAACTACCTTTTCCAAGGATCCCTGGTTTAGAGCAAGTGTTTCATGTCTAGATTTGATTTTTCTTCAGGTTAATACCCTTCTTTGCCATGGAACCATGCCAGGTCCATGTGTGCTCCTAACTTCAGATCTCACGGAGCCTGCTCATGTGTCTCTGAAACATGTTGACTTCCATTAAAATAACACCAAAGGGTGCATTGCTTGGGGTACAAGGTATTTATTAGGGATTGAAATCTGTGAAGGCAAGCGGTAGGAAGCAGAAGGGAGGTCAAACCGTGATTCAGGCCCAAGAAAGCCTTGGCCAACCTTGTGGGGAGCTCTGGAGAAAGTCTTCTGTCCAACCTGCACTTCTGTCCAAACTTGCCATGCGCTTAGACCCTGCATCATTGAGTCACCACATGGGGGCTGTTCCAGGAAGGTGGTGGCCTTGAGCAGAGTGGCTTTTTGTGGTGTGGCAGGCCTGGAAGGAGCTGCCAACCGTAGGTGCCTGCTGAGCACACTTGCTTGCCAGCCACCCTGGTTTCAAAGGGCTCCTGGGCAATGAGTCTCCTCATCTAGCACTGGCAGAATCACTGTAAATCAAGCTGAGTATAAAGCACAGAGCTGACCTTCCCAAAGGGAACTACCTGAATAGACATGGTTCTTCAACCCCCACACTGGCTTGTCTGGTGTGAATGCCGCGATCATTGCCCCCTGTCCTTATCTGGGAGAAGTCCTTTCCAAGGCCTCTGTAGCTTGAGGCTGGCAGCTGTTTTGGAATCACAGAGAATGATCCTGGAAATGAGTTTTGACTGGATGGATGAGCATGGTTTCTAGACCCAGTCTCAAGCTCTCGTTCTCTTTATAAGAGCTCTGCATTTTATGCTATGACCTCTCTCTCTCACTGCCCCATAACCCACTCTTAGAATTTAGGAGTCTTAATAAGAACAGCAGTGCAGTTCTCCACCAACTCTGTCCTAACACAATGCTGAGTTACCCCTGACTGCTGATGCCTGGCAGACAGCAACAGCACTTCCTTCTGCCCAGTGTGCCCAGATCGTTCACGACCTCACTAGGGCTCCTTTCATTCAGGAAAAGATACCTTTCAGTAAACTGCTTTCTAAATTCCCTCACTTTAAGGTAACAAACCGGCTTTGGACTTGGGGGCTTCGGGTTTACCATCATCCTTCCATGAGGACATGGGCTTCAAAATCGTGAAGTGTACATTCCCAGCCTCATGCTGTCCAGCCACATGCAGCCTCCTGTGGAGGCTGAAAAATGCTCCCATACACCCCCAAAGATCTCCACATCCTAATCCCCAGAAATTGTGAATATGTTACCTTACTTGAAAAAAGAGACATTGCCGGCGTGACTGAAGTTCAAACTCTTGAGATAGGGAGGTCACCTTGGAGTATTTGGGCGGATACAATGCAGTCATAAAGGGTTCTTATGAGAGGCAGAGGCAAGAGGGTTAAAGTGAGAGAAGGAGATGTGACAGAGGAAGCAGAGTCGGAGTGAGAGAGGGGAGAAGACGCTGTGTTTTGAAGATGGAGGAAGGCTCTACAAGCCAAGGTGGACAGGTGGCTTCCAGAACCTGAAAACATCAAGGAAATAGATTTCACCCTCAGAGCCTCCAGAATGGAGCCAGCCCTGCCTACACCTGGATTGAATCCAGTGAGACTGATTTTGGACTTCTGACCTCCAGAACTGTAGGATAATAAATGTGGATTGTTTTAAGCCACTATGTGCTTTGGTGATTTGTTACAGCTGCAACAGAAAACGAGTACATCTACTTTACTCAAAACAGGCACTGATTGCACTCGTTGCCTTAAGGCTTTCTAGACATTTCCCTCTTTGAGAACTGAGTGCAGCCTCTTCTTGAAGTGGTTGCCATGGAAGTGGCTATAAGGATATCCCCTACGAGGCTGAACCCTTGGCCCCTGGAATCACTGTGTCTCTTCTTCAGACTTGCCTCCGCAGAGACCATTGTTGAGAAACAGTGAGCACTGGAGGATGGTTTTCTTAGCAGACTTGCTTATGCTTGGATTCTAATAAGAAGAATAGTGGGTGTAAAAGAATTCTGAGTCAATCTGGAGGACAAGATTGACTACTGCCTCCCTCAAGAAAGCCCTCAGCACTGTGGACTGATCTTGAGGTGCTGTGAAACCCACGTCAACTCCTGACCCTGAGGCCGAAGCTGGGACTTCAGGTGGGCTTCAGAGCCCAGCTTCTGCTGACCTCCTGTTACTCAGGAACCTTTATTATTGGTCCTCTCTCTGCACTTTCCAGAATTAACCTTACTCACTACCAGTGGAACACTCAGGTCCAAATGTGGACTCTCAGCATGCCATTCCAGGGTAAGGAGTCTTTCAAGTCTGCAGGTCATGTGGAATCCTTTGTCTGCTTCCATCCCGTGCTCCCTCCTGCACAACCTCCTAGAGCTGCTCCTCTAAAGTCAACACCTGTGCGGAGCCTCCTTGGCCCCATGTTTCATGGTAGAAAAAATTGACATGCAAGTTCTTACAGCCTCCACATTACCAGCTACTGTTTAAGTGTTGTTAAGCCCTTGGTGACAGGGACTGAGGCGTTAGCAGTTTTGAGGCCACAGATGACCTTTTGTGCAGGGTCTTGTAGACTTTTTAAATTATCATCCTTTTTTCTTGCCTCAGGAACCCGCCAGGCTAGTAATGTCTAAATGGCTTGGTAGAGTCACAGTTTAAAATCTTTTCTGTCACTGCACTTAATAAAATCTCCTGCAGTGTAGATATTTTGGGGCATTTCTCTGGACTTCACAGCCTGCCACTCACCCACACAGGTGTGTTCACACAGTATAGACACAGCCTGACGTCCTCTAGGTACATCTGGCACAGACCTCCCTTCTAGTTCAAGCAGTCTTCTATAGTTTTAGAAACTGGGTGTACGCAGATACTGACATACATATTATCTTACAGGGCCCTTTCTCCTCTGATGCTTTGGAGAGATTTTAAAATATTTTACCGCTTTAGACAATTCATAAAAAAATTGCGTGGGTCTTACTCCCTGTTTGATATAGCCGGTTTCTAATAGGATATCCCTCGGGGACACTAACTACATCAATGTAGTTCCAACAACCTGTCTTCCTTCTGTGATGTGCCAAGGCCCCGCAGATGCAGGCAAGTCTGTGCTCCCCTGGGCGGTAGGGCCGCCGTGCGGAAACGTGCTTCTGACTCTATTCTAAAACCAGCAGGACACACACGGGCGCTGTATCCGGATCTCCCAAATCTTGCATCAGATCACCCAAAATATAACCAAATGCCCCGAGATGTGTGCCAATGCCTGCCCCATGAATGTGAGCAAGAGCGCAGCTGGCCTCTGCTCCTATCTGAGTGACGGCAGAACCCACACCCTTCCCTGACCAATGTGGGAAGACTGCACTTTCCCATACATAGCTCCTACTCCAGTTGTGTGAGGCTGCTGGATCAATCCACTCCTGGTTGCTCTACCAGCACTGAAGGTGGAAGTCTTTTATTTGTATACTCTTCTAAAACTAGTTTCCTTAACTAGGACATTGTCCTCAAAGCCTTTGAATCAGGATTTACCATTAAGATGAAACGAATGTGCACAATTCTTTTTCTTTATTGAAGTAGTGCCAGTTGCTTCATGGTATTGGCTCAGTCAGAAAAAATATCCTGAGAATCACTGAGTGGCCTCTCTTAGACACCAAAGAAGTGTGTGAGTGATGTCCTTTAGAGAGAAGGTCACTCTGGAAGCTCTGAGTGCAGCCTCCTTTAGAAAGGTAAAGATACGGTCGATAGTCCTGCCTGTCCTAGAGAGAGGATGGACAAGACCTTTTGTGTTTTGCGAGGACAAACACAGTGCTCCTGCTTGGGGCATGTGGCTGTCTGGGAGGAGCAGGGCAGGTGCCCGGCCTGAGCCTGTGGGGGCTGGAGGCTGTGCTGCTGCCGTGCTGCAGTGCCAGTTCCCTCTGGTGTCACCTGGACAGTAGAGCCCCAGCACATGAACACACTGGACACAGGCCTGGGGGTGCAGGGCCCTGAGTGATGATGGCGGGGAGGGACCGCCTTTTCCTTGAAGACCCTTGTGAGTTACCTCTCATCTGGGAACCGAGGTAGCCAGGCAAGTGACAGCCACCACTGCTTAATTCCAGTCCTGGCTTTAAGAAGGCTTTGCTGTTGTGGGAAAGCTGCTGCATCCCCCAAAACTGCATCTGCTGCCCATTTTTGAGCCACTTCAAGGCTTTCCCCAGAATGGCCCCATTTGTATCAGGCCGTGAGCTCCTTCTTGTTCCCCAGGCACAGTTCCAGTGCCAGGCACAGAGGTCCTCCGCAGCTCGGCCCACGTAACTCACATCTCTAAGGCCAAAGCCTGGCATCTTCACTCCAGTGCTTTCAATGCCTCGCTTGACAGGAGGCTTAGCTTACCAGGTGAGTTTTTATAGGAATGGCTTTGGACAATTTGACGGGGGCATGTCCCAGTGAGGACAGCATGGCAAGTGGACTGACCAGCATGCAAATATGCCACTTTACAGAGAGTGGCCCTGCCTTTGTCCCCACAGCTGTGACTGGGGCCATACCTAGCTTCTGTGCTCCAGACGAGACTTGTTGCAGGCGGGTTCTACTCAGTGTCCAGGGCCCATACACCTGGTAAGCACATCAAGAGAGTCCTAAGTCAATCTGGACTCCCCTTCCAAATAGCGGCCCTAAGCACTACAGGAGGCCACATGCCTAGCAGGAGGGCCTGGGATGTTCCAGGGAGGTAGCTGGAACTTGTGCTGTCAGGACTGGACTCTAGTCCAGCCTCTGTCCAGCCTGTGGGGCTCTGCACAACCCCCTCCCTGAGGACATCCAGTTTCCTCCATCACCATGCCTTCCAGCCAACCTTTGTACTTCAAGCTGTTTGCTGCCATGGTGTCTGCACAATGTGTATTCCTCTGCCTGCAAGTCTCTCCCAGCCTGCCCCAACCTTTGCCTGATTAACCCCAATTCCGCGTAAATGTCATTCCCTCCATGAGGTCTTTTCTGACCCAAGAACAGTTTGGGTCCCCAGTTTTTCCTCTGCATTCACAACGTACCTTTCCTTCTACGCTTATTAATCACTTACTCTAGGTCAGATGCTGTTCAAAGTGCTTTATATATAGTAACTTACTTACGCCTAACAAAACCCCTAGGCCATAGGTACTACAGTATTTGCATAATTATTAGGAAATGTTATTGGTTAACACCACCCCATTACTGGAGTGTAAACACCATGAAGGGAGTAGCAGAAGCTACCTTGTTCATATCCTGAGCTATTGCAATGTAGTAGGTGCTCCCTGAATATGGGAAGAAATAATCCACAGGCAGTAGTAATGTTTTGCAATATTTATCCTTTTTTTTTTTTTTTGAGATGGACTCTTGCTCTGTCACCCAGGCTGGAGTGCAGTGGCGCAATCTCCGATCTCGGCTCACTGCAACCTCTGCCTCCGTGGTTCAAGCGACTCTCCTGCCTCCGTCTCCTGAGTAGCTGGGAGTACAGGTGGATGCCACCAGGCCTCGCTATTTTTTGTATTTTTAGTAGAGATGGGATTTCACCATGTTGGCCAGGATGGTCTAGATCTCCTGACTTCCTGATCCACTCATCTCCGCCTACCAAAGTGCTGGGATTACAGGTGTGAGCCACAGCACCTGGCCAATATTTATCCTTTTTTAAGTGGAACACTCCGGGTGGACAGGGCTGATACCATATTCATTTCTATGTCCTTAGTCCCTAATGGTGCCTGAAACATAGCTAATGCTTAACATCTGTCTGTTGAGTGAATAAATGACTGTGCTGGAATCTATTAAATCAGACCCTCTTTTTGTTTTCAACAATGGAAGGTGAGCCTGCAGGCTTTCCATTCTTGGCCATAATGCTCCACTTGGTTTGCCTTCATTTTTAATCTGTTTTCTCCTGCCTTGTCTGTATTTGGTTTCTTTTGCCCCCTGTGTGCACAATGTGGCACCAGGCAGAGATTTGGATCAAACAAGAGAAAGTGTCTTCGCACTGTTGGGGCTGCAGAGCCCAGGACCGTCCAGGGGACCTGAGCACAGGTGTCCATGGGAGATGCTGCTGTGATCCTCACAGTTCAAACTCAGCACTGGCTAGAGACAGGGATGAGTGACAGGACTCTGATAGCCCTCTTGGTGCTGATCTGTGATTTCATATAGAAAGAAGAGGATCCCTTATTCTGTCTGTATGTGAAACAGCAAGTGATCACATCGAGCACAGAGCCTCCATGAATAAGTGGCTATTAATAGACGTTCGCTAAATGCCAGAAAACATGTTGGACATTGTACCAAAACAAAGAATTAGGTAAGCTCTTTGCTAGGATAACAGCTCTTCCTAGGGAGCACAGAAAATAAATTCATTGAGTAAGTGACCAAAAAAAAAAAAAAAAAATCACAGGTAAAGAACATAAATGCAGTCAGGGTTCTGACCCTTTTGAAAAAATTTCTTACATATTTCTTTTATATGTCATGGTTTATATATAGAATGTGGCATTCACTTTCCTAAAAGGATTCATAAGCTGTTACCCAAAAACCTTTGCAGACAGGAAAATCATGATGGGCCATTTCATTTGACCTTCCTGAGTCTTGGTTTCTTTATTTGTAAAAATGAGTCGAGTGAGGTTAGCAATCAGGCCAAGAGTGATGGGACAGCACCCCTTTGTGTGATTCCAGCAGCTACTGACAGATTGAAATGCTTCCCTACTGGCTGTCCCACTGAAAGCCCCCATTGTCTGTGGACACTCTGGACATGCCTGCACCTCTCCATAATCCAGCTGTGTAGGTATCATTCCGGAGTTTTGCAGGATGCAGGTGGCCTACTCAAAAGTGTGGTTGAAGAGAGATTAATGGGAGCTCAGGTACAATGATGTGCTTGAGGTTAAAGAAAACAAGCAAGGGATGGTGAGATGCCCCAGGTCTAGCAACATCGGGAAGCTGTTAATACCCCTCTGGAGTTGTGGAGAGAATGACATTTAAGCAGAGTTGTGGTTAATCAGGCAAATGTTGGGGAGTGCTGGGAGAGACTTTGAGGCAGAGGAATCCACATCATGCAGACACCATGGCAGCAAAGGTCAAAGTGACGGAGTGTTTATGAGAATCTGGTTAGATTTGTGGCCATGGAGAGAAACCACTGATGGGAACCGAGGATTTTATAGAGAAATAGGGACTCTGCTGACTCCTGCCCAGTAGGAAGGGGCCCAAGGGAGGAGTAGCCCAACTTCTCTTTCCTCTCCCTTCCACTCTTCTGCAGGTGTCTCCCATTAGCGAGATCCAGCCTGGAGCTAGACAGTCAAGGGGTCCGTTTGAGGCTGGCAGTTAAGGTCAGCCTCCTGGGTGCAGAGCAGGGTGGAGGAGGATGAAGAATTGATTTGGAGGGGCCAAAGAAGGTGCTCAGTTCTAGTCAGTTAATGCTTAGCACAGCTGGTTCTGCAGGCCTGCTTCTGGGGGCTGGAGTCTGCCCTGATCCCTTGGCATACCAGCTGCAGAGGATTTGTTTACTGTTAAAAAGCTTGGTCTTAGAATATAATGCCCTCTTTTCCTCTTTGCATTAGAGAGTCAAGTTTAGCCTGAAGAGAACAGGAACAACCCCTTCTGCTCTTAAGGCAGTAAGTCATTTTTTTTCTTTCTTTCTTTTTTTTTTTTTTTTTTTTTTTTTTTGAGACAGGGTCTCACCCTGTTGTCCAGGCTGGAGTGCAGTGCCGTAGTCACAACTCACTGCAGCCTCGAACTCCTGGGCTCAAGTGATTCTCCCACCTCAGCCTCCCAAATAACTGGGACTACAGGCATGTGCCACCTTGCCTGGCTAATCTTTGTATTTGTTTCATAGGCACAGGGTTTTTGCCACATTGCCCACGCTGGTTTCAAACTTCTGGACTCAAATGATCTACTCACCTCAGCCTCCCAGGGTAGTAAGTCCTTAAGTGAGAGATGGAAAAGGACTGTGGCTCACAGGAGATCCAGCCCAGCTCCTGGGCTGGAGGTTCTACCTGGGTGTTTGCAGTCAAAGCTTTACAGGAACAAGCTGAGTGTATTTACCTATGATATTTCCTTTATCTTCTCTTTGCTAATATGTGTTAGAGGCAGGCAAAAATTGAGCAATGCACGGGGTTTCAGCCATCTCTTGCTGCCACCTGTCAGTAAAGAAAAGTCTAATTGCTCTGCTCATTCCCACTGCAGGGCTTCCCTCATGTGGCTTCCCTTGCTGAGAGGCCTGACCGTTTTTCATCCACATCTTACTGTCTCCCGGCCCCTTCCTCAAGTCCTGGCTTTCCCTGGCCCTCCCAGCTGTCCCCATGCCGCTCTGTTTGTTTTGACCTTCCTCCATCCAGAGGACATGTGCACACCATTTGCCATGTCCTCTGGCTCTGCTGTCTTTTTAAGAAATCTCTGTTTAATGTATCAGTATGTATCAGTGCTGTAGCGCAGAGGATGCCTTGCAGAGGAGACCCTGAGCAGGTCTCCTGCATCTCCCAACACACCGGGCACAGTACTGAGTCCACAGTGGGGCTCCTGAAGGAAGACGAGGCCACTGATGGACTGTGGTGAGCTCCTCTGTTTCGAAACCACCTAAACACCAGATGCCAGGAGTTCTGCACTCATATTCGCCAGAGTCTGAAGGCTCCCAAAGGAAGAAGTCGCTTCTCTTCACAATTTCCTTTCTCTAGATGAGGACAGTGGAGGACGTGCAGGTGTGGGAGCTGCTTCCTCCACACGGCTCACCCCTCCCCGCCAGAGGACACGTGGTGCATTGAGGGTGCTGGGCATTGAGGATACTCTGAGGACCTCATCCTTCAAGATAGCTTTGCTCACCCTGCAGTTTGCCATATTCCTCACTATTCCCCCACTGGATGCTTGTTGAAGGAACTGCAATTGTCTATGCTTATTGCCTTTCCGATATTAGGCGAATGGAACGCTAACCCTGGCGAAGGCAGCCTAAAGCCAAGAGAAGCTGTCATGTCAATTTCAGTTCAACCAGGTGTTGCTTTTGCTCCGTCAGTTGCCTCCCTGAGACTGCCTTTGCTTAGCAACAACCTCAGCTTTTCATAACAGCTTCTGCCTGAGTCTCAGCAGTAACTCTGGAGCTGCCAGCGGGGCAGGGAAGCCTCTCGGATTTAAATGGGATAGAAGGTAAAAATTCCCAGAGGTTGTGGGTTCCTGGAGGGTCATAAAGCCTGTGGCATTACAGCTCTGTATAATGGCTTGGCTGCTAATCTCTTTTAACATAAAGGACT
Source organism: Pan paniscus (assembly GCF_029289425.2). Classification (NCBI taxonomy): domain Eukaryota; kingdom Metazoa; phylum Chordata; class Mammalia; order Primates; family Hominidae; genus Pan; species Pan paniscus. The sequence continues at coordinate 133,033,457 of NC_073258.2, read as the reverse complement.
GGTACCCACATTTTATTGATGTGGTTCAGCTACCTGCTCTTACTCAATAGTGCTGGGTTAACCAGACAGGATGTGTTCTGGGCATGCATCTAGTCCTAGTGCTATTTGGCTCACCAGGAAATCTCACTTAGGAAGTTCATCTTAGCAGAGGGGGGGAGTTTGTGAAAGTGTTTTCAAGGCACTGGGAGATAAAGAAAAGGCAGAGTGTGGAACAGGCAGTATATTCTTACTCTGAGTTTTGTTTCCCGAGAGATCATTATGTTATTCCTAGAAATTTCCCAAAGCCCTAAAGCTTTTCAAAAGCCCCTGGATTAGCATGGAATTAGCCCCGGGAAAAAGGCAGCATCCAGGCTGGGACGGTGAGTGAGTCTTAGCATCTATGTTGCAGTGAGATTCAGGGCCCCAGCACAAAGCCATGTGTGTAGTGCACACCTCAGCTCCTGTGTTACCTTCCGCAAGTAGATCAGTGGTCGTGGCAGCACCTAAATATGTTCAGTGACACACATCAGGATTGATAGGGCCCAGACAGAAGGTTCAATCTATCTGAAGTGTGCAGCATTGCTCAACCTTTCACACTTCTTAACACACATGGAGCATGTGTATGTGCATAGCACAGTGGGGCGAATGGACAAAGCTGTTCACAGTTAGATGTCCCAGGCTAAGGGGTTCCAGCTGCCCAGGTTCTGCTCCCTAGATTTTCTCTAACCCAATTTTTTCATGTTAGGTGCCACAAAAGACATTAGTGAACTCTGGTTTGCAGTTGCAGACTCATTACCACTCAGAAAAGCACTTCCAGAATTCGCTAAGACTCTTGACCCTGTATCTCCTTGGCTAATTCATGACTTTGGGCCTATCTGAAGTAGTCATTTCAGAGCCCTGAGAGTATTTAGAGAGAAATACAATTAAGAAAATGCGGAGTGTGAAGGGCCATGTCTATCCTTACACAGTTATGGAGTGTTTTAAATAAGATTAAGTAAGATGGAGGGTGTGAAAGCATTTTATAAACCACAGTGTAAATTTTTATGTTTAATATTACTACTAGTGCGTGACTGATTAGGCAGATATTCCTCATTTACTGATTGTAATGCTGCAAATCCCCAAATGTCCAGTCCAAACCATCCACATAAAGTAAAATACATGCAAATAGAAGGGCAAGCATTCTATTTTTTTTCTCCTCTAACACAAGAAAACATTGGGCTATTTTTAGAAGTGTATGATTCACAAAGAATAATAATAATGGTCCCTAAAATTAGGAACATCTAGTTCAAACCACCTAGAGGAATGAAAATGGGTTTGTTTAATGCCTTAAAACATCTCACAATAGCAGTTTGGAAGAAATAACTCAGTGACTAAATTTTTAATAGTTACCAGGAAATGTTAAACAAAGGTGGGTTACTCTAATGTAACTTTATCTTTAGTTCTTTTTTTACATAAGTTAAAATAAGATTAATTGGAACCATAAATAATGATGGTAATAAGAATAGTTATAGAGGTCACTACCATCTTTTTCTGAAGTGTTCAATGTGTCCTGTATGTGGTGCTACCTTGGAGACAAAGCCTAAATAAAGCAGAGATGTTCAGGGTAGCTCCCCTGACCTACTCTCATTCATTCATTGACTCATTCCTTCAACAAATACTGTATTTCACCAACTCTAAGAGTTGTCAGTTGTAAGATATACAATTATTGTATATACCACAAGGAAAAGTTGATGTCAATTAAAGTATGACATGTCATTGATTGCAACACACAGCTCCAACTTCAAAGACTTTTAATTAAAAACACATGCATCTTAGAACCAAATAAAATAATAAAAATAATACTTTTTAAATGTAGTATACCTTAGGGAGCAGGCTTGCAAGTTCAGACAACTGGGTTAAAATCCTGGTTTGACCTCTAGTGACCTTGAGTGCTCCCTAAGTCTGACTTTCCTCACCTGTAAATTAGGGCCAGAGAAGTAGCTTCCTCAAGAGAGAGTTGTTAATTAAATTAAAATGAGTCAAAATCTACAACAGGTCATTGCTTTTTTAAAAAGTCTCACTCCAGAATTACTGTGTGATGAAAGTTCAACAACAGGAAGACTAGCTATGGGGCTGTTGTGGACTAGATAGGGAACTACTATAGAGCAGTTGGAGAAACAATGGGGGCTTGAATGAGCAAACAGGACATAGACAAGACACAGATTGGAAATGACAGTTTTCTGATCGATTGCATGGGACTGGGGAGAGAGAAAGAGAAGTCAAGTGTAAGTTCTAGGTTTTTGGTTTGATCCCAGTTTGATGGTGCCATTTATGGAGAGAAAGAAACTGGGAAGAATTACATGTTGTTTTGGATTTACTCCTTTTGAAAGGTCACCAGGGAAGCTTGTTTAGAATACTCATTCCATGGCCCTTCCCATGGAGATCCTAATTCTACAGGGGTCTCCTCCAGTGAGTCAGATGTGCTGCATGAAGTTTTGAGAAGAGTCTAAGTCTTGGAAAACATGGATCCTTCATATTTTAAAAGTTCATTGGTGCATTGTTTTGTGTGAATGTGTGTGTGAAAAAACGCTCTTGTACTGGTTTGAATTCAGCTACATATGTAGTAAAGGCGCCCAAACCTGAAAAAAGTAGTAATTCATAGAAATAATATATATGAGAATACATTTGAGGATGATGGGTTTTTTGTTATGTTATTCTTCCTCCTTTTTTAGGGCCTTTGTACCTGTGGTTACTAAGTTCTTCTTCCCTCTCTCTCCCAGTCTGCAGTTAACTCCTCCCCATCTTTGTAGCTTAGTGCAAGTCTCACCTCATCCGGACACCCTCCTGGTCTCTCAGACAGGCTCCTTGTGCTGTGTGTGTTCATAACACCCCATGTATAGCACATTGTGTGTATGGGATATAATTTTATTATTAACTTTCTTCCCTGCTAGATTGAAAACATCTTGGGAGCAGGAAGCATTTTTATTTTCGTCAGCATTTTATCCACAGCATGGAAAAGAGTGCCTGGGTATATTAGGTCCTCAATAAATAGTGGGGAATAAATAAATACATGTGGGTGTTTTTTAATCCAGTTCCATGTGTAATTAATTTTCTCCTCAATGGTGGCAGTTTTTGCTTCACTCATTTTTAGGAGGGTCGTTGGGGACCCTAGGAACAAATGGACCAGAAAGAAGATAAAATGATTCAGAAATATAAGGAAATAGAATTGGACTGAAAAAAATCCTTACATAGACTTAAATGTCAGCAACAACATAAATCTACTGAATTCCCCTCTTGACTCTCTGTGGAGTCCTGATGTTCCGACAGAGTTTTACAGTCCTGATATGAGAGTAGTGCTAGAGGGAGAACTGTCTCCAGCCCGTGTTGGGTATGTGCCAGAAACCTCCAGCCACGGGGAAGCTGGAGCTTAATATGACCCACTCCCATTCCTCAAGGAACTATTGAAGTCATCATCCCTGGGGCTTCCATGGTAAACGTCCTTTTCCTGTGGCTAATCTGGGTTATTCATCAAATGGCTAAAGGTGAATACATGGGCCTAAGTCCAACCGAGTTTCCTGACTAGTTTTCCAAATGTTTCAAATCTACTGATGCAATTCCTAGCACAGAATTGCCTCAGATGTCCATTAAACCCCTGCCAATGATATAGCCTGTCTATTTCAGGGCACTGTATGTTTAATCCAAGGTGCAGGTAATGCATATTCCCAAGTATAGCCCAACCATATCACATTTCTTTCCTCCAAGTCATAATGTCACTCTCTGAATGACTAATGTAAACCGAGGGGTATAGAATAGCCCTGTGCAACTGAATCTTTTTTTCCCAGTTGGTTCTTAGATATCTTGCTTCTTAGGTTATTACTGCAAAGGTAGGCTGTACTGGGGGAAAATAAATGACAGAGAAGAGAGGAGATAATGGGAAATGTATAGAAAATGCTACTAAGGAAATGTAGTGAACTAGGTTGGTGAGTTATTTAGTCAGAAAGACTTTCTCATTGATAGTTCAGGGGCACGCCTTAACACTGCTGTTTGTTAGGAAATAGGCTATACTGCTACTCACACATTCCAATTTGATCCTTGGTGTTCCGGGAGCTCAGCTTATCCTATGCTGTGGACTCCATTTGACTGATTATTCTTTCATATTTTTGAAAACAAGGAATGATGAGACATTAATATAGAAGCTCCTAGTGTGCCAATATTTAGAGGAGTGATTCTATATGTGGCTGGGCAAAGAGACATGCATGAATGCATAAATGATCCAGGGCCAGGGTATCTGAAGTTTTCGTAAAACAGCAGTGTTGAGGTGCATGTGAGAAGTGGCAGCAACCTTGTTGTAATGAATTTACTGCCCTTGTGCTGCCATGAGGGAGGGCGATCACTTCTGAGTAGTGAATTACACTGTGGAATCCTGGCTTCCTTGCTCAGGACTAGGGCTGGGCAAATGGTTTGCCTGACCCTCTTGTGTGCATGCTTTGGTAATGTCGGCTCCATCAAATGCTTAGTAGATGAAAGAAAAATATGTTTCAGACTTGAGGTGGGGAGCAGCAACTTGTACTCAGGACACAAAGAAGAAAGTGCTGGCGAGAAGGATAGAGCATCTTAACATTCTGGAGCCCTGACACACGGGAGTGTTCCCTGAATTAGGTGTTATTAGATCAAATGTCCTGACTACCTTGAGCGTAATGGGCCTGGGAAAACAGTGCTGATTTGATTTTCTTGACTCATTGTAACTAGGAGCTCTCTGGTGGACAGCAAGAGTTGGTATCACTAGTTACTATAAATAAAATACAAACTTGTTTGGTTTTATCTAAGCTGGTGTAATTGTCAGAGGTAGAAACATATGCCAAGAGGAGTCTGTCAGCAGAAAGAGTTTGGGGCAAAGATCTTGTGCAGTTAGATCATTACAGGTTTGATTCCCAAAGGATTAGATTCAGTCCGTATGGAACTCCCTGGGGGATTCAGAAGGATGCCCTAGTTGTTGTTTATTTAGTTAAAAATTAAAGCCTGTAGAACACAGTTCTTACCAATTATATTTGAGAAATGTAAGCAGCCTATGAGACAAATCCAAGGTGAAATTTCACAGCAGGGGTTCTTAACACTGGGGCTCAATAGTGAGTTTTAAAAGCTCACAAACCACCGGAACCTATGTAGAACATTTTGTGTATTTATACTTGAGTGTCTGTGTTTTTTCTTCAGGTTCTGAAGGAACAGCCTTACATCCAGGGTGTCAGGACCATAGCCTTTCAATCTGCATGTCATGTCAGAAACAAAGGGCTTTTCCAGCCAAGTCCAGTGTGAATAGAGATATCTCCTATATAGCTCCACAAAGCCAACACCACATAAAGGTTTGGCCTTGGTTTGAATTGTATAATTTTATTAGTTATGGAAATAGATACAAACTATGGAAGCATGCAGGTGGAGACCCAGAAGATTTCAGATCTCGGGAGGCCTTCTGAGATCATCTTGTCCAACATTCATTTCATCGATGGGGAAACTGAGGCTGGGAGGTGCAGCAGCCTGCTGCAGGTCCCCTAGCAACCCAAAGCTGGGTTTGGGTGGAAACGCATCTCTTGGCTGCCTGCTTCATACTATCTGTACTCTATCTATCTCTGATCAGCAGGAAAATAGGAAGACATCGGTATGCAGTGAGAGCACATGCTACCTCTAGTATTCGAATCTGACTGTGTTTTGCTGAGAGCGTGTCTAGAATGGTGCTCCCTGTGACCAGTGAGCAGGGAGCCAAAACCGCAATTCTTCTCTCTGAGATCCTACTTGTAGCATCACAGAAGACATTTGATGCACGTCTATGCAGATGTCTCGCACTTAGATACTCACTGACAAGTTTTAACTGTCTGGATGTCTTTTATATTTTCTCATTTTATTTTCATTTTTCTTGCCTGTTAAATTGTAATACGAACACTTAGAGAAAAAGGAATTTTGTATTTGACAGACAGCGTCTGTTGCCACAGATCTTAGCTCCTTTTCGAGTAGCCAAACACAAATGAGAATTATGGACACTGGCGAAAGTGATGTGGTGTGGGGTAGAATCATTTATTTTATTTTCATTTCTCTTTCTCCGGCATCCTTCCACAAGAAGATGAGGACCCCTCATCCACATGTGCACTCTGCAGTCTGGGCTCCTCTTCCTGGCATCTGTCTCACTCTTACAGTTAGTCTAGTGCAGGAGGTACAGCTTGATGGCTCTGTCTGACCTTCCATCAACTCTGAAAGTGAACCTTCAGAAGAAATGAAAGCTGAGGAGGGTGGTTGGGCACAGGCGCTTGGGGGAAGGGACCAGGGCTCACCTATCTTCCAACCCCATACTCTTTCTGCTCCAACCCCACACTTTGCCCTCTTCCTCTTACATCCTCAGGCTCTTCACAGAGGGGTTGGAAATGAAGCCCAGAGTCTAGGGGCAAGAGAGGAGAGTGAGAAGGACTCAATGAACTTGGAATTCAGCCAAAAATACACAAATATGTCCAATGAAATCTGCATGCACACTTCTGGATCCTTGATTGTAATGGTCAGGATGATGAGAAATCATTGTGAACTATATCTAGAGACCCCTCTTTTCATCACTATTTCTTGTTATTTTAAAGATGAGTCTTAGGAATAACAAGTGTCATCTGTTTTGAAGAATTAAATAATTAAATACTACACACACACGTACATGCATACACACAAACACATACACACACACTCGTACTGAAAATTCGGAGAATTTTGCCTACTCCCAACATCTTTTACTTTTCTAGACTTTAGGATGTGTGACAGTTTATTCTCTCTTGTTTTACTTGTGTCATATAGAGGGCAGCTTGGGGCTAACATCATTTCCTGTTCCAGAAAAAGCTACTGTCTTTTATTAAGCATTGCTTCTTTCCAAGTGCTGCAGCGTCCATCCCTCAAGTTTTCCTTAAGGAGCCACTTCAAATATCTGCAGAAATGACAGTTAGGATCATGCATTTTATCTTCTTATGAACCATTCTGGAAACAGAGACAATGCATTGGCTGTGGATCTTGCCCACATTCACACTTTCAATTTTCATTTATCAAAAATACTGCTTCCCCAATTTTTCCTTGCAGAAATCTTATAAAACCTAAAATCACTTAATTATTGAATTCTAAAGCTAGATGGAACATTAGCAATCTTCCGTCATAACATCTTATATAAAAGATAAGGAAAGGGAAATTCAACTAACTAGTGATAAAATCTGGACTACAGCCTAATTCTACTGATTAGTAATTCAGTTCTGTATCCAAAATATCACAGTGCTATTCAGAAATGCCACAGTTCAAGATTCACTGGAAACAAGGTAAGTGCTATGGAAACTCCAGGAAGTTCTAATCAAACAAATGTACTGAGAGAGGAATAATTCATTTTCAAATAATGTTAACAACCCCTAAAATATTGAAATAAACTCATATACTCTCACATCATGCCAAGAGAAGGGATCCAAGTTATTTGGAGGCTTGCATAGGAGTAAAAATCAACATTCAAAAAACGAAAGTCAACCCAGGTCACCTCCATAAAGGATAACGCACCAAAATGCCTCAGACATGAACTGTAAGAATAGATCTTAACTTGAGCTCAGGAATTAGGGAGGCTTTTCTGTAAACAGCGTGTGTTTCTAACAACATAATAGCTGCATGATGGCGAAGGTATGGCGTTATGGAAAACAGAAATATCTGAATGAGAAGGCAGAGACTCAGAGAGCTCAGCTATTCACAAGTCATGGGGATATGAATTTGCATTTATAGCCTTGGAGGTGGATAAAGTTGGACACTCAGGGAAATAGTGCCTGAATTGAGAACAGAGAGAGGAAAGAACTGATACTTTAGAATGGCTTGTTTGAGCAGTTGTTATGGGATGACAAAGGAGACATACTCTGCACTCAAGTCCCAATGAGCAAGTTCTGAAACAAATTAGCTCTGGGATTTGGTTTAAAATTTTTTAAAAAATGCTGGAAAGAGGTAATAATTCATTGCTGCATCAGATACCAGTAATCTCAATTATTTTTGACTGCTTCTCTGATGAAGGGTAAGCGACTGGTGTGTGATGTGCATTTGCCAAATAGTAGCACAACGGCATGCAGCGTTCCACATCCGTCCTTTAGCATATATTCTTCTCTTTAGTGAGAAGTACCTCAAATTTTTACCATTGTGGAAATAGGAAGTCCTTACAAATGTGTCGTGAACCCATATTGCATGTTTTAATTAAACAACTCCATCTGTTAGATTCCTGTAATTGGTTAGTGCTGCTGTCTTTGATTCCAAACTCACAGTTCAGGAGGTATAAGATAAAGATGGAGTCAGTGCAGTGAAATGTGCTCAACCTCAATTAAATTTTAGTGTTAATTCATTTGCTAACTTATTTCCAGCTTGAACAACAATAGCTGTCATTCATCATCACCATCCACAGCAACAAAAACAAACATTTGTGGATTGTCAGCCATGAATATGCTTGGTACATCCCACTGGTCAGAGAGCAGTCCCTGGATGAGTATTCTCAATGCTTCAAGTTAGACATCTGGGCCCACTGTGTACCAGCCTTGATGGGGGAATATTTAACAACAGGAGCAGAAGAGCCACTGCACATTTGCATGGCTGGAAAGGAGTAGATATTCCACTGAAAGAAGAGAGATGTGATTCTACAGGAGTATTTGGCTAGAGTGGCTAGGGACCGTCCATCCCTCACAATCCACCTTGCATTCATGAGATGCTCATGCCAGGGGACATCCTAATATTAGGGGTAGTGGAGGAATCCTAAAGTATGGCAGTGATTATCTCTGAATTACAAGGGGTCCAGTATACTTGGAATCCAGGCCAATCTGTAGCAATTGTCCTCCATCAGTGCCTGTACCAAGACAAAAAAAATCACTACAGGCTCTATTCGGGGTGGTTTTCTGTGCTCATTCTGATGAACATTCTCTTACCAAGCTCCCATTTCCAGAAAAGGTAGGCCTGTGACTTGTCCCTATAAGCTCCTTTCAAAGCCATGTCCTCCTAGATGGAACTCTATATCTGGTTGAAGACCTGGGAGGCAGAATACCCTTTCCTGTGGTGCCCACATGTTTCCTCTAAAGACTGAAACTCAGCAGACTGAGGCTCACACAGCACACTTAGCAGAAGGTGAGAGTAAGCTCCTCTTGAAGCAGGATAGGGAGGGCTCCTATCTGGTGAACTCATCAATCACGGTCAAGCTGGTTCAACAAAGAATGTGCTCTTGCATAACCAGGGCTCTAAAGATCCACAAGGCAAGAAAACTATTGAGTTGGCAAATAGGTAAAATTAAGTCCTCATCAGTGCCCCTTACAAAGTTGGTTCTGACTCAGCACTCTCTCTCTCCTGGGAGGGTGAAGACTGTGATTTGAAGCACGGTTAGCAGTAGCAGATATTACTAATGTCTACTGGTGGTCATCTAGTAGATATTGGTAGATATCTACTAGTACATAGTAGATGTGAAAGATAAAGCTCCCATTCAGAAAAAGGTTGTGTACACTGTGTTCCCTCTCAGCCAAGCCTCAGAACTGCCTCTTTGCAGGGGCCTTGGCACATGGTATTCAGAGGTGTTTCTGGGCTCCAGTTTAGGAATATGGAGCTCACCTATCTTTTCCCCACTCTATTCCAGTAAGCCATGCTTTGCACCCAAACCCTCAGGCCAGTGTCTGCTGAGGTGCTGGGCATGGGAGGTTTAGTCAATCCCAGCCACCCACTTTCATTCTAAGGAGACCCAAAGCCCCTCCTCTTTCATGGTTTCTGGACATAGGCAGGGATAAACACCAGTGCAGCCAAGATTCCTGAGGCTTGGCCAGGTAGTTCCAGACCTTGCTGCCAGGAAAAACTTGGGGCATCTGGGACATGGGTGGGGCTAGGGGTGAAAGGGTAGAAGGACACAAAGAAAGGTGAAGTCAATAGCTTTCTTCAGTCTTGCCGGAAGCAACTGGAAATGACACAGCTCCATCCCAGTCCTTCCTGGTTCCTCTCAGGTGAAGGTGACTTGGAAATGCAAATGCCGTCATTCCTGAGTGTTTTGGCTCGGACCCATTTCTGTCTCTCAGTTCCTCTTATGTGGCTAGAGGTGAGGTTTGGAGGTTGGGTTTGGAGGACTGGTTGATGGGAGATTATTTAAAACTAAACACAATGTTTCAAGCTGGCTTTCTGTTTTGTTTTTTGCGGGGAGATTTCTTTTGGCTCTCGGGGGTTTTCTTGCTTTCCGTGACAGTGACTTTCTGCTGCCTCCCAGAAATAATTGGGCCTAAAGTCTTCTCCCTGACTAGACTTGACCTTTGCCCACTTGTGTGGTAAGATGTTTGAGCACAAGCAGGACACTGGCAGCCCTGGCCAGGACGTCCCGAAGGCACTGAAAATGCAGTCCCTATCAGACGCACCCTCACCTTGCCTCTGTGCGGGGATGGAGGAGGTCCCACGTCCTTCTTGTTTGTCATCTCAGCACTTGCCACCACTCCATCCCAGGAGGGTTTAAGAGCCCATCCTCCCCCATTCTTCAAACCTGAGCCAGGCAGGCTGTGCCCCCGCCCCGCTGTAGAATGAGGTACCACACCAGGTGAAGAGGGACATGGAACACTTTTTAATGTCAAGTCAGAGACAACCCCACCCTCCCGGATCCCCCAATCCCCCTTTCCCTCATCACATCCGGGACCCCTCCCCGAGGACTCTCTGGTTCCCAGACTTTCAGGGGAGGGGAAAAAAAAAAGATTACCTAAAAATTGCATTTTCTTCTCTTTCATACACACTCACACAAAGGTGGGAAATAAAATAAAATAAACCAAGAGGATTAAACTCTCCAGTGGTCACAAAGGCATCAGAGATTTCCATAATGGGCTAAAGCAAGTGGGTACTGACGGTACTGCTTGTTCAGCTGCTTGCTGTCTGTTAATGCCACAGGGCAGGATGGAGAAAGCGGGGCCACCTGGGGTGGCCTAGCGCAGAGCCACACCTGGAGAGATGCTGCGCCTGGTATTAGTTTTTTTTTTTTTTTTTTTTTTTTTTATCCTTTCACTTTTTATAAATGTCTCTGACATGTAAATAACCCAAGAAAATAAAAAGGCAGGAGCTGATTACACAATTACCAGTAAACTCTATCAATCTTTTAGAAGATCAACACACAGCTAACGCCATATACAGCATGCAGTAATGTCTGAGAAAGGACCCTGCGGAGAAATAAAATGGCTAGAACTCTAACAAAAAAAATATATGTATATATATACTGTATAATATATGTCATCAAAGGAAGCATAGCCAACAAACCCAAGATACAGTGCAGATCACCTTTCCATTTCTAAACAGTGTGTAGAGAGCATAGTATTGTCTGCAAGAGATGTCAGAATCGGGAGGAGTCTGTAGCGCTGGTGGAGATGTTGGTTAAATCGGATGTATTTTTTGGTGGATATGCCAAATCCTCACCAGGTGATTAGTGCCTGGTGTGTGGTCCACCAGTTGTAAACCTAGTTAAGAAGTATACTATTCATTTTTACTGTTTAACAAACATACTTCTCTTCACCCTTCTCAGTTGTATTTTTTTAGTTTTGTCTTGTTTTTGCAGTAAGTTCTAGACTCATATCAGAAAATATAATTAATGAAATTAATAATGAATCAGAATCCCTTGTTATCCATGATGTTCATGTAGTAAAATGATAAAAAAAAAAAAAAAGTTTAACGGTATCTTTTGTGACTGTTGTTTGTGGGACTGTTGTTGCTGTCGGACGGTCTTATTTTGTTTCCTTTTTCTTTCTTGCTCTTTTTATTTCACGTTTCACAACACACACCGTGGTGGCACAGTCTACCAAAGTGCCCGCAGCGCCACGCTTGGGCCGGAAGGTCTCACTCTGTTCGTCTCTATGGACTGATTGAATTTGGGATGGCCAGCTCCAGAATGTTCCACGTGGGGGCACTCTGTGGGCAGAGAGGCTGAGCCCTTGCCCACACTGGCACCAAAGAGGTTGCACGATGCAGCTTGCAGTGGGTCCAAGCCGGGTGTGCTGTGTTCTTCCCGTTTGGGAAGAGAAAACTCCATTGTACCTAAATATCTGCAAGGCAATTTTCAATTTCTTTTTTAAAACTTTTTTCCCCCCAAAGTATTCTTTGTTCCCCTCCCTCAAATTTCTGTCCCATGAGGCTGTGTTTCTTCTAATTTCATTTGTATATATCTGATTGGTTGCTGTCAGTGTTGCCATTGCTGTTGTGTTGGTGGTGGTGGTGGCGGCAGCCTTTCCCGGGTGGGGAAGTGGCACTCACATCAAAATTTGAGAAGCAGGTGCAAGACCAGGAGAGGCAGCAGCCAGATGCAGCCTGCCCTCCTCGACGTGCCGTTGCTCACCTCGCTGATGGCGCCTGGACCTGGGGAGAGAACACACTCGCCGTGAGTGGTCTGGGAGAAAATGGAAGGAAAGCCCGGTGGTTGCCTGGTCTGCTGTCATTCGGCCTTGCCCCTGGTGAGTTGTCCCTCTAAGTGAAACACGTGGTGTTCCAGCCCCAGCATTAGAAGTGAACGTTCTATGGCCCACATCCCCAAGACACACACAGTAGATAACAGGAAGCCTTCCCCTGCAAGGAGAGAACATGAGGCTCAGGTTAAAGTGTCCTGGGCCTTCTTCCTTACTGTGTCATAACATGCAAAGGCCATGGCTCAGGCTCAAATTCAAGAAGAAGGTGGCAGATTCATTAATATCCTACACAGAGCTTTAAAAAAGTCGGACTACTGTGCTGAGTGCCTCATCACCCATCCACTTCTGAGCACTGCCTGCCTGAAATACTCACCCACCCTCCAGCGGCTTGGCCTGTGGCTCAGAAAAGAACCTGCTGCACAAAACAATCTGTCCGCCTGCTGCTTCCGCGGCCTTGGGCACAGAGGCCATCCTGCCAATCACTCTATCTCAGGGCAGGGCACCTGGGTTCCACCTGGAGCACTTGACCTCTTCCCCATCTGGATGGGGTAAGAGCAGAGGCAGCTCAAGGATCACATGCCTGCAAGGCCGAAGCCGGCCCACGTGGATGGAGGTGAGTCAAACAAATGAACAGGAAGCCTTCCTGTGCATGTGGATGTAACTGAAGATCAATGAGGACACTGGGATGCAGAACCTGCCCCAGTGTATGGAGATGGAGACAAACACAGGAGGCAGGAGAACTGCAAGGCAGTACAGTTCCCCAGCAGCTTCCCTATTGTTCTGAAACATACGTTTTCTGGCTACCTCGGCCCTTGTGGCCAAGAAACCCCATGACCAGTGGAGCTTTGATTTCTGTAGAGTACACAAGTTTGGATGCCCAGATGAATTAGCTACTCAAGGAACCAGGCCACCTCCTCAGACTGGACCTGCTCTGGCATACTCTGTTGCATTGAATTTAATAGAGGTATTTAAAGCTGGTGGCCTCACTAAGTCCATGTCTTCCTGGATTAGGGAATAAGGAACAAAGCCAGAACCTGCCTGCCTGACTTGGATGCTCAGCGTTGGATACATTTCTGGCTAAAACAAATCAAAATCAAAACAGGCTTCTCAGTTCCATGTGGGATTATTCCATCAAGTCTAGAGCTCCTGGCCTGGAGGCAGTGCCCATATGATTTTATGTCTTGGCCTTTTGGGATAAATCCCTAATTTGGGGGCGTGGCTAAATAGGTAGCCATGAGATTGAAATGCAACAGATCATCAACCTCATGTTTCCCTGGTGTCTGATTCGCAGTATCCCTAAGGCCGGAACTTCTCAGAGGTGCAGATCCCCATGCTGAGAAGCCCAGGGGATGCTTATTCTCTCTACCCTGCATTAAGGAGAAAACACAAAACCAAAGGCATCTGTGCTAGGATACAGGTGACCAAGGAGCACTCCTGTAAAGCTCCCGCGGATTTAAATCTCAACCCAGAAATGCTTGTCATTTAGGATCGGTCACTAACTGGTTGTGTCTTCTAGAATCTAACGAACTACTATGTGTCCACAAAAACCATCACCAGACGTTCTGCCTTTGTAGATGCTCACTCTGTCATCTATAGAGCACATTCTTTGGAATCAAAGGAGAGAAGCCTCTGCCGGATGCCTTCAAGGGTGAGAGATTGTGGTTCTCTGCTCTGCGTAAGTCCTTCCCCTCTAGGCAACTCCAAGATTCTTCCCACCAAGGCCCTTGTCTGTGCCTGAGGCTGAGGACTCTGAGACGACAAGGGTGGTTCTGAGTCCATGTGGCCCAGCAGGCCTTTATGGAAGCCAGGTCCAATGTTTTGCCTCAACACTGTGAGTGGTCACATTCATATGAAGATAGCTTCATATGCGTGAATCACACCGTACAATTCCATACGTGTCCTGCACACTGGAGTCCTTAACTCCCGGCAGGGGACACAGCTGTCAGCACACTGCTCTGCCTCTTTCATCCCTTGTGCTCTCCTGAACATCCACACACATCTTTGAAACCCATTTCCTGTTCAATTGCCGCACACTCCCACCTCCCGTCTTCCGCTCCCTCCCTGTGACTAAGAAGATGCCCTGGGTAAGAGATGGAAAACAAGTGCCGCTTCCCTGCACTGAGGTGTTCTCTCCTCTCTTCTGAACTCCCTCCTTGCAGCCTGACCCACCAGTGGAAGCCTCCAGGGAGGAGAATGCCACAGCCAGGTGTTCAGCCCAGCAGGGGTCTGGCGTAGTCATCATGTAAGGGAATGCTGAAACCTTGTTTCCAGGCTGGGGACTCTGCAGCTCGGGAGACGACTGAGAGCGGGCAAACACCCCCTGTGGCAGATCTCAATGGCCCTGTGGCTATGCCAGGCGCTCTCCCTGGGTGCCTGTGTTTGGTCTCCTTGCTACGCCCCTCAGAGTTCTTTTGTGGATCTGCTCCATGCTGGGAAGCACCACAGAGAGCTTGTAAAGACGAGTCGAGTCCTCACCTGTTGTGTTAGAAAATTCTTCCTATGGAAGACAGAAAAAGGCCACCAAGTGCCTGCCAGCCATTCTCTTGCTTGTAGTATATCTGGGAAAAGCCTGAGCAGCCCCTCTGAAGCTCTCCATCTCTCCATCTCAGGCTGGTGAGTGGCTGGCACTATGTGACCATATCCAGTCTGTGCAGCCCACCCCACAGGTACATGCGCTCGCCACCCCCGGAACCTGTCTCTTCAGCACATCCAGGACACCAGACCTGGACCAAGTTGGACAGAAGGAGAAGGAAACAGGGGTAGCCCCGAGGCAGGGGCATTCTCTCAAATGAGACATCCTCCCAAAGGAGACAGTCTGTACCATCTCATTTTTCAATTCCCAAAAATGTTCACCAATTGGACCTTGCCACCTGTGGCCTTGACCCCTGGAATTTATTCTTTATGCTAATTCCAAGGTGATGTTTCTACCCCAAATCGATCATGATCCTCATTGATTTGAGGTTAACAGGTTAGCACCAAGCCCAGCTTCTCAGTGGACCGAGCACTACATTTCGTGATGCGCCTGCAGTCTGCATCCTTGTTGTCTCTTCTTGCCACACCTAGTTTGGTGCCCTTGCCCCTTGTCACATAACCACATGTGTGCACACAGGGGCGGGTCTTTTTTCCCCACCGTCACACACTCTCCCCTCCATCCGAAATATGCCTCACCCATATCACTCTTATTCTTCATTCCAGCTCCTCTTCCAGCCTTCAGACACCTCTTGCAGGCAGCCTTCCCTGCCTTGCTCAGTGCCATACACATCCCACTAGTAAAACACTTACCACCCTGTGCCATAATTCTCTTTGCCTAACTTATTTGTATTTCCTCCTCTGTCCTCTGTGCAGTAAGTTCCTTAAGAGCAGAGTCTGTATCTCATTGGCCCGTGGCAGGTATTCAACCAATGTTTGTTGAAAGAAGGAGGGGGCATTGCCACTCATGCTGACATAGCCACATTTATTTGTCTTTGTATTTTACTTTTGCTTAAAATTGTACTTGAAGAAAAAAATAAAACAAAAACTTTTTTTCATACCTTGCCCTCTGCCTTATCTCAATTTCCTCTTCCAAATACCTTTCCTCCCCTTTTCTAACTATATCCAATACAAGTTACTGAGAATTCCTGTGGCTGAGTGTCTATCTAGCTACATAGAAGCAAAGCCATGTCAGTTAGGATTTCAGATAGAGCGCTTGCATTTGGAAAGCTATCACAACACCTTAATGACACTCATGTAGGAGATGAGAATTATTATCTCCCTTTGTACCAGGTGGAAATTGAACTTCAGGAAGCTTAAGTGACTTTCCCAAGTCTCTTGACTTCTGTCTTCAAATGCAACTATCTTCCCACTATCTCAGAGATGCATCTTCAGAGAATAAAGAGAAGAGAGTGTGGCTGCATGGCCTGCTCCACCTGGGTACAGGTTAAGGTGAGAACCGCACGCGTGCCACTGGGCTGCTTCCCGCAGGCCATCCCACACTGAATGAATGCTATGTGGAAGGATTCCATGAGATGAAGACCTTAGGTCCAGGTGGGCGTGGACCACAGCACCCTGGGATCAAGGCCCTCTCAAAGCCAGTGCTGGTCAGAGCGACAGCTCAGCCCATCTGCCTAGTGACATGGGCCACGCAGATGAGGCCTCCATTCTTCATTCAGCCACGCCTCCACTCCACAGTGAATTCCTTTATTGCCTCTATCTCATTAGAGAGCTGCGGAGGCCTAAAGAGACTAATTACCAGGACAGTTAGGGTCCCAGAGAACCGTGATGAGTGTCAATTATCCATCGGAAACATCTGGCAGGAATGAAAGCTTCAAATAAGATGCATTTTATTCGTAGCCAAGTGACTCACCCAAGAACCTCCCCCTTCCTCCCATCTTCCCCTCCCCTTGCCACTTCCCTTCCAGCTCCAAGTTAGAGAGATAGAAAGAATGGTGCAAGCAAGGGCAGCATGCAGGGCCAAGGTCTGAGAAGATCGCTGCATTAGAGCATCCGTGTGTGAGGAAAGAGGCAGGCCTGGTGCAGAGGAGCCCAGAGATGGAGCTATTCTGGGCACTGACAGGTGCTCATTAGTGCCGCCAGCAAAGAGAAGTTAGGCTACTGCAAGTGGGATCTACCTAGGAAGGATTGGATGTCCTTGAGGATGGGGTTAATCTAAATTGACACGGAGATGGTTGAAGGTTGGGGGAGGGTTCCCTCTGCGCTGCTTCCTGGAGTTAGCTCAGGAAAGAAGGCATCTGGGAGGAAGGTGAAGAGTTTTACATACCCCACACCCACCAAGGCAGCAGCTGTCTGAAAAATATACAAACCTTTCCAAGGGGTCAGGGCTGTAGTTTTCACTTCTAAAAGAAATTAAAAACAAGCCACTGTTAAGGTCGAAAGCAGACGGAGATGCTCACTTTGCCCTCAGATGATTTCAGGAAGAAGCTGCACTCCTGGCGCAGCAGCATACCTGCGCCTCTTGCCCGTGTCCCTTGCTGTCCTGACCACTGCCCAGCCCTCTTATGTGACCCCCTCTGGTTTTCTGGTTTACTTGGGCAGCCAGTTGCCTCAAGAGGTGAGCAGGTGGCTGGAGAAGGATGTGAACGACAGTCAGATTGGACCACAGACGGAAGCAGAGCCAAGATGTCCGCCTGATTTTAGCAGGTGACACAGCTGCACCTTTGGAGCCTGAGACAACAAACCAAATAGCCTTTGTAGAACAACTTACTTTCTTTGGTCATCAGGCTATCCTCTAATTAGTTGAAGCCTGTAGGTCTTACGTATAAAGTTGATTGCTACATATGGATTTATACTACAGCATTTGAATGTAGGTGTTCATGCTGTATTTGAAATGCAAAAGTTTGACTGGCATTTAGCTATGCATTTAGAAACACTGGTGAGTCGGCTTCCATGTACCAGAGGAGACCAAACCATTGACATTTGACTTTTCTTGATGAGCTGGACAATACCAAGCTGGTCCCACAGGGCTTCATCTCTCTGGGGCAGCCTGCGGCTCTGACCCACACCCGTGCTGCTACAGTTGCACTTGTTGGGACCTCCCCGTAGAAATGCTGGGAGGCTGGCCCCTCTCTGCTGCCTAGGCTGTGAAAGGTCTCCATTTCACCAGCTTCAACTCTCAGAACAACCTATGGAGTCTCTCCACCTTTTCTGTGGATAGTATATGCCTTGTTTGGCCTGAATTTGGAATGATCTCTAATCTTTTACTTCCCTCTTTGTTGTTCACCCTGGATACAGAGAGGACAGAAAATGGCACTAAAGCTTTTTGCATCAAAGTGATACCTTGGGAGTCTGTGTTCTCTGTGCAAAGGTCCTCGCATACAGAAAGACAACCTAGATATGACTCATCCTAAAAGCAACTGAAACATTTGCTCAAAGTCAGATGAATACATACTTGTGCATTCACACCCTCAATCTACTCTTTAAAAATCACCTGACACACGATATCCCTCTTGATTTAAGTGGGCATTAGCGACCCTGAGAAGCCACCCTGAAGGCACAAAGAGGGAAAGGGTTTATCTACGATCAAAAGTTTTGTGATTGAGAAAATATCTGATGTACTGCAGGACGGTAGGGAAAAGCCAGGGGTGATGATGCCATGGTGCCTGTGCATTTAACAAGGATGGTCCCTTGAAGGGCTTGCTGGGCCCCAGAAACAAGTTCAGAAGCTAAGGAGGGGGAGGGGCTATTTTCATTAATTGTCTTATTTAGGTACCGGTGATTTTTGAGCCTCTCTGTGCCAAGAAAAAAAGATAACTGGAAGGAGGAAGGACAGACTGAAGACAGACTTGGGGAGATAAAGTAATCATAAAACTTTTACCCCCAAACCACAAGCAGTTTTGGGGGGGCTCATCCAGAGAGTGATGGGCGTACTGGTTCAGACTGTGCTGGAGGAAGGACACAGGAAGAGCCTTCACCTGGCAGTTGAGACTATCAGAAAGAAGAATGCATTGAAAGCACAAATTCCTGCTGAAAATAAAAGAGGTTTTCTATAAACAAAGAACCCCCCCAAAAAAACTTCAGCTTAATTATTCCATCCAGATGGGGTTTTTTTCTCTTCCTCTAAATCTCCAACACACACTACTTGAAAGATGGCCAACTCTTTTTAGTGTCCACATAGGTAAAGAAAATTTGATGCTCATCCTTGACTTTAGCTAGAACTCATCCTTGGGCTTTTCCAGGTAGCAGTTGTTCAACCTTCCCAGTCAACTAGAGGGTCCTTTTGATCCCACTTCTAGCCCACCACAATGAGGTGGAAATGCCAGGATATTTTCGTATATACTCTAAACCCATCATGCTCATTCCAGTCCACCCCCCTTGCTTTGGTACTAAGGAGAAGGTGCACATGCTGGCACTGTCCTCTGTGCCATGCTTGACATGCTTCTGTCCAGTGTGTGTTGTGTCCCGCTTCCAGAAGCAGGAGCCTTGCTTGAGCCACCAAAGCTAGTCCTGGCCACAAACTCCAGTCTTTGAGTAACATTTTGACTATCAGGAACATAAACAATCCCTGAAAATTCAAGCTTGTCAAGCATGCGTTTTCCACACCAAGACTTCAACTGAAATTTAATTGATCTCTTTGTTAATGGTATATTAACAACAGGTCAGGGAGGGTGGGAAAATATGTTGAAAAGAAAGAAAGAAAAAGGATGGAAGGAAGGAAGAAAGGGAGGGAGGAAGGGAGGGAGGGAGACAGGAAGGAAGAAAGGGAGGGAGGAAGGGAGGGAGGGAGGGAGACAGGAAGGAAGAAAGGGAGAGAGGAAAGGGGAGAGGGGGACAGAAAAGACAACAAGAAGAAAACAACAGTAAAAAGAACCCTCCCATCCCATCTCTAAGTCAATATTCAATGTCTGCTCAATCCAGAAAGTTATATTTTTGCCAGCAAAGCCAGTTTGGCTGAATCCGAGTGTCCAGATAAGCAAAGGGCTGTTGTCTGGCTCTAGTGGGCAGAGGAGGGCTGGTTTCATGTGAAGACAGATATACAAACCTTCTAGCAAGAGGGTGAGGGAATTTTCTTTCTTTTGTGCTTTCTGTTATCTAGACACACATATACCATAGAAATGCTTAACCACTGGATGACGTGGCCTAATTAACTGTCTTTAATCCTCTGCAGGGAAGAACTAATAATCTCTTCTGCTGCAATTGTTTCCTTCTGATATACAGAGTTTACTTTAGTCCCCCATTCTTTAATAAATTGCTTTGATGGTCACTGTGAGGTTTACAGACATTGATCAGTCAACCTTTACCAGCCCACTGATACCATCAAATCTGACTTAATGCCCAGGAGATAAAAGACAAAGGACCAGTGGGTGGAAAATGAACAGCCACGGAGCCGCTGAGTTTGCACAGTGGCCTGAGTACAGTTTACTGTGCAGAAGCCCAGTAAGGGATGGTGGAACATCCTTGAGTCCTTATTTATCACCGTGAGAGTCCTGCACCACCAAATATTAATAGGAGAGGTGACATGCAATCTGTTTTGTTTGCAGAAGGGAAGCAGTAAAATACTTCAATGGCGGCAGAAAATGCTGAGGAAGAACGAAATTCTCTTATCAAAATACTTCTAGTCCATCCAGATATTGGTTAGCAAAATAGCTTTGAACTTCTCTTAAAGCCAAGTGTACTCTGTCAGTGGAAATCCATGCATTCATATAAATCTTTCCTGGTATTTCTGAGGTAAGGTAAGTATAAATTGGAGCGTATTTCCTGAGAAAATACATAGCTCTCTATTGTATTGAAGACTAGCAAAGGAGGCGGGGGAATGAACACATGAGTGCAGTAAATGAGCCCAGGTGCAAGGGCTGTTTTCTCTAAATAATTTCTCATTGTACAAGAGTCTAGCAGCTCTACTGAAGACTGTACTAATCCAACTGTCATAACGTTTTAGATATCCACAGTCTTCTTCGCTGACCCATTCTCCTACGCCCAAGGTTGCTGAGATGAGGGGCTGAGCACATCCGAAGAATCAGAGTAGCAAGTTGGCACAGAAAGCCTTCCAACCAGAGTCATCAGTTCACAGGAGAGAAGTGAGCAGCCCAGCTTTGTCTCAGCAGATGGGGGCTCCTTGCCCCCTGCTCAGTGACCAGGTAAAGTAACCTGTTTGCTTTCAATTTGTGTTTCTGGTTGGTTTTCCTGCAATTGACTTTGCTATGGGATGGTGTTCTCTCTGTGAGTTGAGTACGCCTTCTGTTAAATACTCTCTTGTTAAAAACCCCTACCTGAGTTTCAAAAGCTCCAATTTCCTCTGAGAATGAAGATCTCAGTGGTCAGAACTAGCTCGGTCCTTCTGAAAGCATAGCCATAGCAATGCATGTCCATGCTCTAGGCTCTCTCACTTCCCTGATACTGTATGTTAGCCACTTTTTTTATTTTATTATTATTTTACTTTAAGTTTTAGGGTACATGTGCACAATGTGCAGGTTTGTTACATATGTATACATGTGCCATGTTGGTGTGCTGCACCCATTAACTCGTCATTTAGCATTAGGTATATATCCTAATGCTATCCCTCCCCCGTCCCCCCACCCCACAACAGTCCCCAGTGTGTGATGTTCCCCTTCCTATGTCCATGTGTTCTCATTGTTCAATTCCCACCTATGGGTGAGAACATGCGGTGTTTGGTTTTTTGTTCTTGCGATAGTTTGCTGAGAATGATGGTTTCCAGTTTCATCCATGTCCCTACAAAGGACATGAACTCATCATTTTTTATGGCTGCATAGTATTCCATGGTGTATATGTGCCACATTTTCTTAATCCAGTCTATTGTTGTTGGACATTTAGGTTGGTTCCAAGTCTTTGCTATTGTGAATAGTGCCGCAATAAACATACGTGTGCATGTGTCTTTATAGCAGCATGATTTATAATCCTTTGGGTATATACCCAGTAATGGGATGGCTGGGTCAAATGGTATTTCTAGTTCTAGATCCCTGAGGAATCACCACACTGATTTCCACAATGGTTGAACTAGTTTACAGTCCCACCAACAGTGTCAAAGTGTTCCTATTTCTCCACATCCTCTCCAGCACCTGTTGTTTCCTGACTTTTTAATGATTGCCATTCTAACTGGTGTGAGATGGTATCTCATTGTGGTTTTGATTTGCATTTCTCTGATGGCCAGTGATGGTGAGCATTTTTTCATGTGTTTTTTGGCTGCATAAATGTCTTCTTTTCAGAAGTGTCTGTTCATATCCTTTGCCCACTTTTTGATGGGGTTGTTTGTTTTTTTCTTGTAAATTTGTTTGAGTTCATTGTAGATTCTGGATATTAGCCCTTTGTCAGATGAGTAGGTTGCGAAAATATTCTCCCATTTTGTAGGTTGCCTGTTCACTCTGATGGTAGTTTCTTTTGCTGTGCAGAAGCTCTTTAATTAGATCCCATTTGTCAATTTTGTCTTTTGTGGCCATTGCTTTTGGTGTTTTAGACATGAAGTCCTTGCCCATGCCTATGTCCTGAATGGTAATGCCTAGGTTTTCTTCTAGGGTTTTTATGGTTTTAGGTCTAACATGTAAGACTTTAATCCATCTCAAATTAATTTTTGTATAAGGTGTAAGGAAGGGATCCAGTTTCAGCTTTCCACATATGGCTAGCCAGTTTTCCCAGCACCATTTATTAAATAGGGAATCCTTTCCCCACTGCTTATTTTTCTCAGGTTTGTCAAAGATCAGATAGTTGTAGATATGCAGCATTATTTCTGAGGGCTCTGTTCTGTTCCATTCGTCTATATCTCTGTTTTGGTACCAGTACCACGCTGTTTTGGTTACTGCAGCCTTGTAGTATAGTTTGAAGTCAGGTAGTGTGATGCCTCCAGCTTTGTTCTTTTGGCTTAGGATTGACTTGGCGATGCAGGTTTTTTTGGTTCCATATGAACTTTAAAGTAGTGTTTTCCAATTCTGTAAAGAAAGTCATTGGTAGCTTGATGGGGATGGCATTGAATCTGTAAATTACCTTGGGCAGTATGGCCATTTTCACGATATTGATTCTTCCTACCCATGAGCATGGAATGTTCTTCCATTTGTTTGTATCCTCTTTGATTTCATTGAGCAGTGGTTTGTAGTTCTCCTTGAAGAGGTCCTTCACATCCCTTGTAAACTGGATTCCTAGGTATTTTATTCTCTTTGAAGCAATTGTGAATGGGAGTTCACTCATGATTTGGCTCTCTGTTTGTCTGTTATTGGTGTATAAGAATGCTTGTAATTTTTGTACATTGATTTTGTATCCTGAGACTTTGCTGAAGTTGCTTATCAGCTTGAGGAGATTTTGGGCTGAGACAATGGGGTTTTCTAGATATACAATCATGTCATCTGCAAACAACAGGGACAATTTGACTTCCTCTTTTCCTGATTGAATACCCTTTATTTCCTTCTTCTGCGTGATTGCCCTGGCCAGAACTTCCAACACTATGTTGAATAGGAGTGGTAAGAGATGGCATCCCTGTCTTGTGCCCGTTTTCAAAGGGAATGCTTCCAGTTTTTGCCCATTCAGTATGATATTGGCTGTGGGTTTGTCATAGATAGCTCTTATTATTTTGAGATACGTCCCATCAATACCTAATTTATTGAGAGTTTTTAGCATGAAGCGTTGATGAATTTTGTCAAAGGCCTTTTCTGCATCTATTGAGATAATCCTGTGGTTTTTGTGTTTGCTTCTGTTTATATGTTGGATTACATTTATTGATTTGTGTATGTCGAACCAGCCTTGCATCCCAGGGATGAAGCCCACTTGATCATGGTGGATAAGCTTTTTGATGTGCTGCTGGATTCGGTTTGCCAGTATTTGAGGATTTTTGCATTGATGTTCATCAAGGATATTGGTCTAAAATTCTCTTTTTTGGTTGTGGCTCTGCCAGGCTTTGGTATCAGAATGATGGTGGCCTCATAAAATGAGTTAGGGAGGATTCCCTCTTTTTCTGTTGATTGGAATAGTTTCAGAAGGAATGGTACCAGATCCTCTTTGTAGTTCTGGTAGCATTTGGCTGTGAATTCATTGTGGCCCTGGGCTTTTTTTGGTTGGTTGGCTATTGATTACTGCCACAATTTCAGAACTTGTTATTAGTCTATCCAGGGATTCAACTTCTTCCTGGTTTAGTCTTGGGAGGGTGTATGTGTCCAGGAATGTATCCATTTCTTCTAGATTTTCTGGTTTATTTGTGTAGAGTTGTTTAGAGTATTCTCTGATGGTAGTTTGTATTTCTGTGGGATAGGTGGTGATATCCCCTTTATCATTATTTTTTATTGCATCCATTTGATTCTCTCTCTTTTTTTCTTTATTAGTCTTGCTAGTGGTCTATCAATTTTGTTGATCCTTTCAAAAAACCAGCTCCTGGATTCATTAATTTTTTGAAGGGTTTTTGTGTCTCTATTTCCTTCAGTTCTGCTCCGATCTTAGTTATTTCTTGCCTTCTGCTAGCTTTTGAATGTGTTTGCTCTTGCTTCTCTAGTTCTTTTAATTGTGATGTTAGGGCATCAATTTTGGATCTTTCCTGCTTTCTCTTGTGGGCATTTAGTGCTATACATTTCCCTCTACAAAATGCTTTGAATGTGTCCCAGAGATTCTGGTATGTTGTGTGTTTGTTCTCGTTGGTTTCAAAGAACATCTTTATTTCTGCCTTCATTTCGTTATGTACCCAGTAGTCATTCAGGAGCGGGTTGTTCAGTTTCCATGTAGTTGAGCGGTATTGAGTGAGATTCTTAATCCTGAATTCTAGTTTGATTGCACTGTGGTCTGAGAGATAGTTTGTTATAATTTCTGTTCTTTTACATTTGCTGAGGAGAGCTTTACTTCCAAGTATGTGGTCAATGTTGGAATAGGTGTGGTGTGGTACTGAAAAAAATGTATATTCTGTTGATTTGGTGTGGAGAGTTCTGTAGATGTCTATTAGGTCCGCTTGGTGCAGAGCTGAGTTCAATTCCTGGGTATCCTTGTTGACTTTCTGTCTCGTTGATCTGTCTAATGTTGACAGTGGGGTGTTAAAGTCTCCCATTATTAATGTGTGGGAGTCTAAGTCTCTTTGTAGGTCTCTAAGGACTTGCTTTATGAATCTGGGTACTCCCGTATTGGGTGCATATATATTTAGGATAGTTAGCTCTTCTTATTGAATTGATCCCTTTACCATTATGTAATGGCCTTCTTTGTCTCTTTTGATCTTTGTTGGTTTAAAGTCTGTTTTATCAGAGACTAGGATTGCAACCCCTGCCGTTTTTTGTTTTCCATTTGCTTGGTAGATCTTCCTCCATCCTTTTATTTTGAGCCTATGTGTGTCTCTGCACGTGAGATGGGTTTCCTGAATACAGCACACTGATGGGTCTTGACTCTTTATCCAATTTGCCAGTCTGTGTCTTTTAATTGGAGCATTTAGTCCATTTACATTTAAAGTTAATAGTGTTATGTGTGAATTTGATCCTGTCATTATGATGTTTGATGTTTGCTCGTCAGTTGATGCAGTTTCTTCCTAGTCTTGATGGTCTTTACATTTTGGCCTGTTTTTGCAGTGGCTGGTACCAGTTGTTCCTTTCCATGTTTAGCACTTCCTTCAGGAGCTCTTTTAGGGCAGGCCTGGTGGTGACAAAATCTCTCAGCATTTGCTTGTCTGTAAAGGATTTTATTTCTCCTTCACTTATGAAGCTTAGTTTGGCTGGATATGAAATTCTGGGTTGAAAATTCTTTTCTTTAAGAATGTTGAATATTGGCCCCTACTCTCTTCTGGCTTGTAGGGTTTCTGCCGAGAGATCCGCTGTTTGTTAGTCTGATGGGTTTCCCTTTGAGGGTAACCTGACCTTTCTCTCTGGCTGCCCTTAACATTTTTTCCTTCATTTCAACTTTGGTGAATCTGACAATTATGTGTCTTGGAGTTGCTCTTCGCGAGGAGTATCTTTGTGGCATTCTCTGTATTTCCTGAATTTGAATGTTGGCCTGCCTTGCTAGATTGGGGAATTTCTCCTGGATAATATCCTGCAGAGTGTTCTCCAACTTGGTTCCATTCTCCCCATCACTATCAGGTACACCAATCAGAGGTAGATTTGGTCTTTTCACATAGTCCCATATTTCTCGGAGGCTTTGCTTGTTTCTTTTTATTCTTTTTTCTCTAAACTTTCCTTCTCGCTTCATTTCATTCATTTCATCTTCCATTGCTGATACCCTTTCTTCCAGTTGATCACATCAGCTCCTGAGGCTTCTGCATTCTTCACGTAATTCTCGAGCCTTGGTTTTCACCTCCATCAGCTCCTTTAAGCACTTCTCTGTATTGGTTATTCTAGTTATACATTCTTCTAAATTTTTTTTCAAAGTTTTCAACTTCTTTGCCTTTGGTTTGAATGTCCTCCCGTAGCTCAGAGTAATTTGATCGTCTGAAGCCTTCTTCTCTCAGCTCATCAAAGTCATTCTCTGTCCAGCTTTGTTCCGTTGCTGGTGAGGAGCTGCATTCCTTTGGAGGAGGAGAGGCGCTCTGCTTTTTAGAGTTTCCAGTTTTTCTGTTCTGTTTTTTCCCCATCTTTGTGGTTTTATCTACTTTTGGTCTTTGATGATGGTGATGTACAGATGGGTTTTTGGTGTAGCTGTCCTTTCTGTTTGTTAGTTTTCCTTCTAACAGACAGGACCCTCAGCTGCAGGTCTGTTGGAGTACCCTGCAGTGTGAGGTGTCAGTGTGGCCCTGCTGGGGGGTGCCTCCCAGTTAGGCTGCTCGGGGGTCAGGGACCCACTTGAGGAGGCAGTCTGCCTGTTCTCAGATCTCCAGCTGCGTACTGGGAGAACCACTGCTCTCTTCAAAGCTGTCAGACAGGGACATTTAAGTCTGCAGAAGTTACTGCTGTCTTTTTGTTTGTCTGTGCCCTGCCCCCAGAGGTGGAGCCTACAGAGGCAGGCAGGCCTCCTTGAGCTGTGGTGGGCTCCACCCAGTTCGAGCTTTCTGGCTGCTTTGTTTACCTAAGCAAGCCTGGGCAATGGCGGGCACCCCTCCCCCAGCCTTGCTGCCGCCTTGCAGTTTGATGTCAGACTGCTGTGCTAGCAATCAGGGAGACTCCGTGGGGTAGGACCCTCCGAGCCAGCTGGGGGATATAATCTCATGGTGCGCCGTTTTTTAAGCCCGTCGGAAAAGTGCAGTATTCGGGTGGGAGTGACCCGATTTTCCAGGTGCCGTCCGTCACCCTTTTCTTTGATTAGGAAAGGGAACTCCCTGACCCCTTGTACTTCCCGAGTGAGGCAATGCCTCGCCCTGCTTTGGCTCGCGCACGGTGCGCGCACCCACTGACCTGCGCCCACTGTCTGGCACTCCTTAATGAGATGAACCCAGTACCTCAGATGGAAATGCAGAAATCACCCGTCTTCTGCGTCGCTCAGGCTGGGAGCTGTAGACCAGAGTTGTTCCTATTCAGCCATCTTGCGGCTTTTATCCCATCTTTGTGGTTTTATCTACCTTTGGTCTTTGATGATGGTGATGTACTGATTGGTTTTTGGTGTGGATGTCCTTTCTGTTTGTTTGTTAGTTTTCCTTGTAACAGACAGGACCCTCATCTGCAGGTCTGTTGGAGTTTGCTAGAGGTCCACTCCAGAACCTGTTTGCCTGGGTATCAGCAGCGGAGGCTGCAGAACAGGGGATATTGGTGAACCGCTGATGCTGCTGCCTGATTGTTCCTCTGGAAGTTTGTCTCAGAGGAGTACCCGGCTGTGTGAGGTGTCAGTCTGCCCCTACTGGGGGGTGCCTCCAGTTAGGCTACTCGGGGGTCAGGGACCCACTGGAGGAGGCAGTCTGCCTGTTCTCAGATCTCCAGCTGCATGCTGGGAGAACCACTGCTCTCTTCAAAGCTGTCTGAGAGGGACATTTAAGTCTGCAGAGGTTACTGCTGTCTTTTGTGTGTCTGTGCCCTGCCCCCAGAGGTGGAGCCTACAGAGGCAGGCAGGCCTCCTGGAGCTGTGGTGGGCTCCACCCAGTTGGAGCTTCCCAGCTGCTTTACCTAATCAAACAACTAACTAGGCAATGGCAGGCGCCCCTCCCCCAGCCTTGCTGCTGCCTTGCAGTTTGATTTCGGACTGCTGTGCCAGCAATGAGTGAGACTCTGTGGGTATAGGACCCTCCGAGCCAGGTGTGGGATATAATCTCCTGGTGTGCCGTTTTTTAAGCCCGTTGGAAAAGCACAGTATTAGGGTGGGAGTGACTCAATTTTCCAGGTGCCGACGGTCACTGCTTTCTTTGACTAGGAAAGGGAATTCCCTGACCCCTTGTGCTTCCCAGGTGCGGCGATGCCTTGCCATGCTTTGGCTCACTGCACCCACTGTCTGGCACTCCCCAGTGAGATGAACCCGGTACCTCAGTTGGAAATGCAGAAATCACCTGTCTTTTGCCTTGCTCACACTGGGAGCTGTAGACTGGAGCTGTTCCTATTCGGCCATCTTGGCTCCTCAGCTGTTAGCCACTTTTCTACTGCTCTCTATTTTACGTCTGTGAATACACTCACATGGAGGTTCAATAAACGTAAGTTGAATCGTAGGTTGAATCTGAATAAGTCTATTGACTTCACTTTTTCTGTCTATTTCTTTGTTTCATTTTCTTGCTCGTGGCTCATCGCTGTGGTGCTGTACATCACTAAAGTGAGTAATGCAGCCCTCACTCTTTCCATGATAAAGGTACTTTTTTTCATCTGTCATGCACTGTCCCATGTAATGCATTTATTTTCATCTCCCCCTCCCCCTCCAAAGTCTACAGCCATCCTCTGATGACAGTTGGCAAGGCCAGAATGTGAGGGGATGAACAGGGTGGTGTGGGGTGAGGTGGGGAGAGGAGGTCAGGGGATTGGGATGGAAGGTGGGAGAAGCATTCCCCTCCCTGGCTTCACAGCTGCCTTCCTGAAAGGCTACTGCTGTGGTCAGCACTGTCCTTAGGGTGACAGCAGTGCATGCGGCACACATTTTATTCCACTGCTTGCTTGGATGCTTAGTCATAGTCTTAATGAGTCACTCACTCTAGGCTAGTGAGAAAAGTGGAAGGGATGTGCAAAGACAGGCAAGAGATGTGGGAGATATTTGCAGGGGAGGACTGGAAGTGGAAGAGGATGTAAAGGGACTGTGGAGAAGGGGCTGAGAAATGAGTGAAGGATCCCCCCCATGATGTTCCACTGAGGGGCATCCTTGTCTTTCAGTTTATGCCTGGAGAGAGATTCAACATGCACCTCACAGTTTTCAAAGCCTTTGTAATATGCATTCTCCGTTGGCTGTTGGAACAACTCTGTAAGGTGGATAAGGTAGATCAACTGTATTGTAAAGAAGAGGAAATTGAGTCTAAATGAGGCTTAGTGAGTCACCCAAGACCAAAGAACTACTAGATGTCAGGCCCTAAACTAGACCCCAGTGGCACCCCTAGAAATCATTGTGTATTGTCAACCACTCATGCAGTGCCATGCGTATCTTTCTTCCTCCTTTGGAGAACCTCATGAGCCAGCTGATGCGTTTGACAGAATACTGATGCGTTTGACAGAATATCTGAATTATCATGTGCTTGGTGTCTGACTCTGCTGCTGAGGGGTCATCAATAAGACCCTTTTTATGAAAACTGCTCAGTCAGTTGAAGTAGCCTTCCTATGGGTCCCAGACTCACTCTCTACCCTTTGCCTTTGTGCTGATCCCTGGGCATTGAGAATTTAACGATACTTTTCTTTCTTTCCCCTTCCCAGCCCTCCTGGGGGAGTGAGAGCAAGGGATGAGCAAAGCAAAGGGAGCTTGAAGTCTCCCTGGCTCCCAATCACCTCCTTCAATAGCCTTCCACATCCTCTAAGACACTTTACAGACAAGCGCTTCGGGTAATGCACAGCAGGGGAAAGGGCGTGGGGAAGGGGGCCTCTGGGATAGAGGGAAGGGGAGACAAAACATAAAGCAAGGAAGATACTGACCTTGCAACAAAGTTGAGCTCGTAGGCTCATTTAGTTCTAAATCGGTTGAGGGACACACAGGAGAGAAAAATGAGAACAATCACATATATTATATACAGTGCTATATATTTGTCATATATAGTTTGTATACTGCCTTTCACAGACATTTCTGGGGGAATATATAAAAAAAAGGAAGACAGAAACCAAAGGCGTAGGACAAGGTGCGGCAAGAGAAACGCTGACATGCTTTATGTTTCCATATTGAATGCCGTGACTGGGAAGGCAGGGAGCTGGTTACGCCATACATATTCTGGTGCAGTTGGATTCACTCTTAGCTCATGCTGAGCCAGGCTACCAACTGGATAACAAAGGACTAAAGTTTCTTTCCAGATGAGACTTGTTTCCCACTTCCCCACCTCTATCGTTTCATCTTAGGACACCAAGTTCAGAAATTTTTGCCCCTGGCACCATGGTAGGAACAAGCTCCCCAGAGCACTGTGATTCAGGAGTGCGGGAGCAGAACTCTCAGAGGCCCCTGCAAGCCCTGTCACCTTAGAGATCAGGTGTTTGTGATGGGAAGGACTAACCTGCTCCCGTTTGGCTTAAGTGTTCCCAGACCGCCGGACTATGGTCTCTTGCACCAGAATTCCTCACTTCTCAATGTCTAGGCCACTTGGAGAGAGCGTGCAGTTTATGCACAAGTTGGTGGCAAAAATGATGATAATGTTGCTGCCTTTCTAACTTCATCAAGAAGTTTGTATATTCACAAAAAGTACATACTGCTTTCCAACCTGCCCCAAGTGTGCTTGTTGGCTTTTAATGGAAACTGACATGGAAAATTCCCTAACAAATTCATATTTGTCAAAAGACCTCATTGATGGTGAGCGTCAATAACATCCAAACTATTGGCTGCAAATACTCATCTCACACAGGAATGGGGTTTGCGAGCTCCACAGAATTATGTTACCCAGGCAGCATTGCTAGTGATGGAGTCCTCAGGAATGATCTCTCAACTGAAGCTAGCAAATTAAATTGGTTTCTGATTGAAACATCCTGCAAACTTTTTCTCCCCTAGAGATTTACAAATTAAATTGGTTTCTGATTGAAACATCCTGCAAACTTTTTCTCCCCTAGAGATTTAGCATGTTAAGGCTCTGGGACTTCTGGCATTAAAGAACATCCCCACATGTACCCCACTCATCTTGGTGTGACCCACTGTTTCTAAATATATTTGAGTACATACTATTACTTTTTCATGTCCTTTTTAGAAAACCCTGGACGCCAGAGAGCTGGCAATGGTAGAAACGTCCCAAAGGAGGCACAGGGCAGATGCTGATAGACCCATAGGGCGGGGGGCATGGGAAGTAGACATTGTAATAGCTACATGTGTGCCTGCTGAAAAGAGCATATTGATGACCTGCACTTCACTGCTTTCCTTGTCATAAATGTCATCATTTATTCAACTCTTCCGAGAACTGTTTGCTGCTTCTCCCTATTCTCATCCTGAGATGGCTTAAGGAGAAGAAGCCGGGGAAGTATACAATCATGATAAAGCCAATGGCTGAACCATTTCATGCAACCAAGTCAGGAGAGAGTAGGTCAAAGTGGGGGGTGGCGGGGGGAAGACTACCCCTGTGAGGATGAGGAGTGCTGTGGGTGGAGAGCAGGACTTGGGTTAATGGGAAACTGAGGGGGAGCCTTAGATTTAGATTTGCAAAGCAAGGGAAGGAGGGGGGTCTGTTCCTTCCTAATCCTGGTCTCTGTTCATGCAGACAGACGCCTGCCAAAAAGGCGTGAAAAATGCGAGGGGCTCTTATGATCATCCCTGTGTGAGAGATGCCAGACACATCAATCACTCAAATCACAGCTCTGCCCATTCCAAGCCACTGGCTCGGCGATCAAGGGCGGCTTTCTCCTTCCCAGCTCTCTCAGATAAAGCTGGGATTTACTATTTGTGCCGGGTAGAATGCAGGAGGATGTAATGGGTGAGCAGAGATCGTGTGGTGAAGCAGTGCAGGCTCGTGATTCGGAGCAAGCCACATACGCTATCACCGAGGGCACATGGCTGGGCCATGGGATTATCCCAAAGTTCTCAGAATATAAGGAATTTGTGTTCTTGCAAATTATCTGTCAAATGCCTCCCCTCACTTCCCCATCACATTCAAGAGTGCTTGTTAACATGAGGGATTGGGGAGACAGGTTTGAAAAATCTCAAGCTCAAAGAACTTGATGGGGTATGAAGGAATTTGCCCAAAAGGCAACCGGAATTTAATCCTGTGGCCTTTAGGGAGAATCTGCGTTCATCAAGGGATGGAGCCATCATGAGAGGCCCAGAGCCCTGCCTGGTGGCACCACCAGGAAGGCAGGCTCATGTCTGCACAGCTGTCTGCTAGCAGGGGCAGGCATCAGCGTTTACAAGGGCGCTCGCTCACTTTCTTCTGATATCAATACAGTAGCCAGATATGTGACGAAGGCGGGGCTCTTCACGTCCCAGCGACTGGAGACAGTTTTGGAAAAGGGAAAATTTTACACTAAGCCAGTGAGCAAAGACTGAAATAGCAAACGTTCCCCTCTGAGTTCTTGACTATTTTACCCAATTATGATTCCCACAGTCAGCTTAGGAGCCATCACTGAGAAAAAAAAAATCAAATGTCATTTTTGGCATTCCAAAGTATTTTTCTCCATCTCGGGATCTTTTCCATTATAGAATGAAACATGAACATTCTTTTTCGTTTTCCTTTTCCCACTTCTGAGATCTACTTTTATACATGTACTATACATATACTACTTTGTATACATGTAAACTGTCTCTCTTGTTCTTTCTCTTTCTGTCTGCCTCCTCCCTGTCTCTCTGTCCCTCTCTCTCCATTTCTTTCTGTGTCTCTCTCTTTTTTTTCTCCCTCTCCATGTCCACTGATACCCTGCTAACCTCTGACCCTGGCCTTGAGGGGCCCTCCCACCCAGCTCTCCCGTTCTGCACCCTCTCCCCTCTTCTTGCCCAGCTCAGAGCACAGTCTCACCAAATAGCATGATGCTGGCATTGGTGTGGCCCAGCTTGTTGGAGGCCACGCAAGTGTAGTTCCCATAGTCATGTTCAGAGACATTGAAGAAGATGAGTTTTGAGAGGAAAGGTCTGTTTTCCACTTTCACCCC
This sequence comes from Pan paniscus, assembly GCF_029289425.2. NCBI lineage: Eukaryota > Metazoa > Chordata > Mammalia > Primates > Hominidae > Pan > Pan paniscus. Next base: position 133,000,591 of record NC_073258.2, on the reverse strand, counting down.
TTTCTTTCCTTCAATCAGTCTGAGAGAAACAAAAGAAGACAAAAAAAGAAGAAAACAAGATGGTTATGTGTACTCATAGGAAGAAGATAGGCCCAGGGATTCGTGGTCTTCTCCTTGCCCCCCTTCTGACATCATTATAACCATTATTTGATCCACTCAACCACACCATAATGTAGTAGTAGTTCACACACAGTGAGTGACACGTTGTTTCTTGATTTTTCACATATGTGCCCAGGGTCACTCCTATCAGAACATCTGATCTCCCTAGCCTCTCATCCTGGCTTTGTAGTCTGACAGCAACACCACAACAAATAACCCCTGCCAGCTGTGTGGCATTCAGAGCAATATGATTCACACAGTAGGTGGTCAAATGTGTGGACCTGATGATGATGACAACCATGCAAATGAAAAACTCAAACTTCTGAGAGAAGAGCCACCTGAGGAATTTGAAAGAAAAAATGTTTTTCGAGCACCTGGTAATCTAATTTCTCCTGAAGCACCAGAAGCATTGTATAGATAATACTTAATTTTTTGGCTATGAAGAGGAGAAAAATCATCATTTTCTCATTTTTCTAATCAGGGGACTCTGAAGGGCTTGGGAGGAGTGATCTGCCCAGACTATTATAGAGGATTAGTCTGGAAGGATTAGAGGTTCCCAAGAATATGTCCCTTTAGAGCCAGGACAGTCTCCCTGAGCTCCACAATGGCAGCCCAGTAAGCCACAAGGACTTGCATTGGTCTAGGGGCCACTAAAGAAATGCCACAGGGAGTTAGTTAGTTAGTTGGGGGAAGTGAGGTATGCTTATTAGAACCATGGATTCTATTACCAGGCAGATAAAAGGGTAAGGAGAAAGCTGCTATTGGAGTCAGTAGGCACGTGTCCTCCTTCTCAGGAAGTTGTTAACAGCAATTCCTATGGCAATCATGGACACCACCTACTTTCCTTTGCAAGATTCCGAAAAATGTCCATTTCTTAGAATGAGCTTTAAGCCAACCTTTTACTTTTTCCCTGAAACAAACAATCTGTAATCCTTGCCCTGAAGCTGATTCTATGCTATGGGAAAGATGAATACTCTTGAGGCAAAAATCCCTTCTTGATGAAGGATCTCAGGGAATATGGACACAAAGCTAAGTTTCCTGTTTAGGGCCTGGCTGGAGCACAGCTTGTAGCAAGCAGATAATAACATGGTGGGAGCACACTGGAACAGATTCAGGGGACGTGCTTTGGGGCAAATGGATGCTGTTGAGAAAAACAAACAGTACTCAAGGCAGAAAGTGAAGCCCATTAGACAATGATGAGGAAATGCTTTGCGGACCGCAGAATGGCATCAGTATAATGTATTTCTATGGAGTTAGACATAGATGACTCTTGCCCATCCCTGGGTCACAGTGTTTTTGGCATAGAGGGCAGCTGCTTTGTCATTATCTGAAGACCTGTCTCTGTGGGATTACAGAATAATTTTCTCCACTCCTGCAACTTACAGTAACCTTGATCAGAAAAGAGAGGCAGGTTCTGGCCGGAGTTCTCACCCAACATCTGCCTCCAGGGAAGTCAGAAGATAGGTTGGACAGACTTGCCTTGCTTTTCATTATGTAGATGTTCCTCTGGGAGCCTTCCTCTCCAAACGCTAGGGGCAATGAACTGGCCTGAGTCCACGGCTTCATTAAAATGCTAGCACTGTCCAAATGGAATGAGGCATCCGGCTGTGCAGCCACAGGCCACTTTTACATTTCCAGCTTGCTATGTACACATTGATCCTCTAGGGGGTGCTGTCCATACCACTCACCGGGAGGATTCTGCGAGCAAGTCAGGCTGATTGATCCCACTGGCCGTTTTGACACCATTCGTCCACCATGGGGAGGAAGCTTTCCCATCATAACCAAACTGTGAATGAGATTTCAGCTCTGCAGTGGGGAGAAACTTAACTGAAAGTAGGCTCCTGCTTGACAGCTCTGAAATGTCTTTAGCTAAAAACAGCACAGGGGGCCAGCAGCACTTTGCAGGCTTTGCAGCTCCTGGGAGGACACGCTTTCCCCTTCTCTGTGCGGGCACACATCCCCTCCATCCCGCACTGCTTCCAGGCCTCAGTTTCTTACCAAAGCTGTGGGCTTTTCATTGGTCAATGCCCCTGTTGGATGGGTGGCCTTCTGTAGGTATAGCATTCCGTTCCTCTTCCTTTGTTGGATAACACATACAATAGCGTGCAGTGGAGTCATTCTGGCATGTGGCCAAAAGACTTCTCACCTAACTAACTCTTGAGAAAACTGCCTGTCCTCACCACACAGTTTCCTTTAATCTGCCTTGGAAGTCTGCTCATCTCACTGAAAATGGGAGATGGGCTAGAGCTGGCCTTTCCCCTAGGGCAGACACAATATGCCTTGGGAGACCTACCTGGCAGACCCAACTTGCTGTGACCAGGACCTCAGAGGCAGGGATGCTGCAGCTGAGCTGGGTGCCAGGAGGAAAGACAGCCCCTGTCTCATGCCAGCACACTAGAAATAAATAAATACATGTGCAGCGAAGGGAAAACTGACTAAACCACTAAATGGAAAGGGGAGAAAAGGAGAGGCCATCAGAAGAACTGAAAGACAGAAACAAAGCTGCCTGAGCCAGGGGCCTCTGAAGACTGTCCCTGGCCCTGCCAGCCTGCTCTCTCCTACTGGGTGAATGGTGGCAAGGACAGCTGTCCCTATTGTGACCAGAGATGCCGCACAGAGGAGAGCTCTCTCATCCTTTTACTCGCCATTGGCCACTTTTGCTTTATTTTCCTCTAAGAAGATTTTGCTTTCCCTTATATATTTTTTTTCTATTTTTCTCCAATAAAGAATTGGAATAATAATAGGACGCAGCTGATGACTTTTCATTAAGACCTAGACAATTGAAGATTTGGGAACTGACCCCATAGCTCAATAGGTTTTTTGTTTGGTTTGGTTCAATAATTAATTTTTATGCCTCAGTTTACTTCTTAGTACAATAAGAAGGTCGAAGAGGAAGCGTATAAGTGAAACAGAATTTCTAAGTAAGGAAACCATATTTATCAGAAAAACACACTCCAGTCTGCTTCATTCTTCTTTCTTGGAAGAAGGGGAAAGCCAGCTCTATTTCTTCATGAGTTAGTTTGTTTTTCCTCTTTGTGTCTTAGTTCTTTCATTTGTAAAATGGGCTAGATGAATATAATACATCTCACTAGAAGCTGCCAGAATGTGTCCTTAAATTTTTTTTTTTTAAAAACAAAACACTGCTTTTCATTTGGGAGGATTATGATAAAACCCAGTGAATCTTAAAACTGATTGACGTGGTTCTAAACAAAATTCAATTTTCGATCTAGAGACTAGAAAGAGCTTTAGGTGTCTGACTGACCTCATAAGGAAACAAAGCCAAGGCTGGCTGAAGACGTGCACACAGCGTGGGCGGCCATTCACTTGCTCCTGGCCTGCAGTTTCTCATGCTGCTCTCCTTCTCAGAATGCCCTCTTCATTGTTTTTCCTTCTCAGCCTCCTGGCCTCCCTCACTCCTTGCTCTCACTCCACCGCACATGCACCTCAGGACTCTCTTGCCTCCCCTATGCCACCACCTCTTTTTCAATGAAAATGTTCTGAACACAGGCAGCTCTTGCCCATTTCCCGTTGTTCATCCCCCTTAAAAATGGCTCTTTGATAACAGCAATTGCCATGGTGCCTGGCTGTACTGAGCTACTGATCCCTGCACTGATATGTCATTTGATAAAGCCTGGAAATGATCATCTTCAGTGACTCACAACAAATATCCCGAGGATGCTGTGACAATGGGAAGGAAGGGAATAGTCCCTTCTCTTTTCTCCTACAGTAAAAGAACAACTTGGGCACAAAGGGAGGGCTAAATTGGGTCATGGACTCTTACACACCGCTACTGACAGTGTCTGGAACAGGAGGGGAGACCTGCTAGCTGCAGCTAACTTATTAGCCACTCCCAGGGCCCCGAGAGCCTTCCTAACTCCTTCACGCAAGCCTGAGAATGTGGTAAAAATAGCTTCAGGCAGAACACATTATGTTCTTGGCCTATAAAAAATTCACAGGCCTTACAATGCTCCTGGTGGCCTTTCCTTTGTGATTTTGCTTTCCTAAAAAAAGTTACCTTTCAGATCTGTTGGTTGGCCAGTGATAATTCTACATGGTGACATTAAACACGTAGCTGAAATCCATTAATGTTAAGAAAAGACTTCTTTGCACATTTGCCCCCTATAGAGATAAGTTCAGAAGAGGATTTTATAGAACTCGTTTGCAACCATGTGGAATCAGGACCCTGGAAAAGTTTCTCCTGGAGATGGGGGTGGGGGTGGGATAGGAAAGAAGGAAGCTTTACCTTTTGTCATCCTTGTACCACTGGAATTCTGCTGAGGGGACTGCTGAGGCTTCACACTGCAGTGTCCCCTTTTGTCCCACGGGGACACCTGTACCCTTGGCTTCTGAAATGTATGGTGGATCTGCAAAAAGAAGATGTCTCATAGCACCCCCCCCTCTTTTTTTTTTTTTTTTTTTTTTTTTTTTTTTTTTTTGAGATGGAGTCTCGCTCTTGTGGCTCAGGCTGGAATGCAGTGGCACGATCTTGGCTCACTGCAGCTTCCGCCTCCCAGGTTCAAGCAATTCTCCTGCATCAGCTTCCCAAGTAATTGGGATTACAGGTGCACGGCACCATGCCTGCCTAATTTTTGTATTTTTAGCAGAGACGGGGTTTCACCATGTTGGCCAGGCTGGTCTCCAACTCCTGACCTCAGGTGATCTGCTCGCCTCAGCCTCCAAAAGGGCTGGGATTACAGGGCACTGCACCTGACCTATAGCATTTTAAAATGAAGAAGGCTGCTTCATTTGTTGATTTTGTTTCTCAGTCTCTGCCCTGGCTCTGCTTACTTAGAAGGTAAAACTGCTACATAAATTGTACCAGAGAATAAAAACCTTTTTGATGCCGCTCTAAGAAAAAGCTGGGTCTTTCTTTCATGTACTGCTTTTGTTCTCCTCTGTACAGAGCTGAAATGACCATGTACTCAAGCATTTTTTCTGTTTAAACTTTTTAACTTTCATAGGATGATGCCAGCCCATCAACCCTACACTCCACGGGTTGACAGTCAGCACCTTTAATCAGCCTTCTAGAATTTCTGCACACCAGGTTCTTGCCAAAAGTATATAACCTCGAACTATTCAATTCCCATCAAAAGCTCAGTTGCAAGAAATAATATTCAAGGAGAATTGCCTGAAGGATATACAGATCAGTCATTCTTGGTATTCTAAAACAGATCCCTGAATCAAACCAGAGCAGGTGACCAAGCTAGGCCTACGCACTTGGTTTGCATTCATTTGACGTCTTTACCAAACTACCCTTCACATTCTACCAGTTTATATTACAGGGTATTATGAAAAACAGCCACAATAAACTGGCTATTCTATTTAAGGCAGAAATATTGTACGTGATGTTGCTGACTCTCTCCCAAAGTGCTCTATTTGTGGAGACCCTGAAGAGAATTTTCTCTAGGGTCTCAGTACCACGAAAAGCAGTGTTTCTCCCAAGCAACTAATTTGCTTTTATCTTATGGACAACATAAATCTTAAAGCAGGTGATGTTTCCCTCTTTGCTTTCGCAAGGCTGAGCCAAATTCTGCACCTGCACCTAGCAGTCTTGCGGTAATATTTCATGTGCTGAGGTTTTCCTAGCTTTCACTCATTTTCCTAAGCATATTTTTTCTTTGCTTCTGTTTCTTTATGTTTTAAGTTCATCTTTATAAACTGTAAATCCTCTTAAGTCCCTTTGTAAAAACTTGTGATATGATTTTTAAAATGACAGCATTTTTATACCTATTGCCTTGCTTCTTAAACTGCTTCATATTGACTGGGTTCACATTGTAACACAAACCTAAATCTGAAAGATTGGATATTCTCCTAGATACAGTATCCTTCTCCTAACTCCACCCCACCCAAGTTTTGAAGGGAAGTCATCTCGTTTGCCGATTTAGTTATTGAGTTCTATTGCTTCGTAAGTCTTCCTGGAATGTGCACAGCAGAGAAAACCTCCAGAATGTTGTAGGGAGCTAAGTCAAGGTACATAATGAGGAACCCAGAGGGAAAAGAGTGAAAGGAGGTAGCAAATTCAAGTAGGATTGATGTCAGAGACAATCTGGAAGGCTGAGAAAGGAGAATGAGGGGTCCACACAGCGCCTTCCAAACTTTTTGGATTCTGTATCTCTATTAGTAACAAGCAAATTTATTGTTACATCCTCTAAGATCTATATCGTAGCTATTTGTATGTATACCATGCACATCTATAATTGTAAAATAATGAGATATAATAGACATACCATAAATGGAAGTTTGAAACTTCCTTCATACACTCTAGCACATGGTTTCTTGTCCCATTATGGAGATGTCTGGTCTAGACAGTGAGAGGCTCCAGCACAACTGTATTGTGTGAGTAAATTATGGGAAAATTTTGGATTTGAAGACGTGTTTAAAAAATTATGAGCTGAATGCCATTTAATGATCTGCCAGCCATGCAAGTCAAGTTTGGCATTATATTCAGTTACTTTAGCTACTTTTTCTTTCAGCGTGACACTGTGACACCTTGAAGTGTCAAAAACTCGAGTTTGAAATGTTTGCTCCTGAAAGCAGAGTGTGGAAAGTGGTGCTGCATTCTTCCCACCCTAAGTCAGTAACTGGCTGTGCCAATGGGCTCTGGGTGGTGGCTGTGACAACAGGCCAGCCTGATGCACGTGCAGGGCGCGTGGTGGTGAGAACACTTACAGTTCACGGTGACCTTTACTCTCCGTACCACGGGCGCGGCCACGTCATTGGAGGCACTGCACTCGTAGTCCCCTGACTGCTCCCGGGTGATGCCCTGAATTTCCAAGTATTCGTCTTCACTCACAAAGCCAACCGCTGCGGGAAAACCAGTAACGTGTGGTGAAATACAAGGAAAAAAAGACCAAACATGTTCACTTAGAAAACAAAGTATAAAATTGCTATGTCTGCAGATAATTTGCCAGTTGTAAGTTCAGATTCTGAGGAACTGTGTGGGTTATCCCTCCTCCGTCTCTTCTACACCTCCACACCACCAACTTTTCCTTGGCTCCGCAGTGGAACAGCTGAAATGTTTGTGTTCCTAACTGAACAAAGCACAGTGCCTAGAGAATTACTGGTCCCAATAAGTGATTAATAATTTTGACATTTACACTGCCTGTATCTTACCAAGCCATCGTGCTCTGGGATCTGAGTCAGGCACCTTAACTCTTTCTGATCTCAAGGTATCACTTAGACTGAGCCTTGAATATAAAATTTATGACTGCACACTTGAGCATAAATTAATTGAAAATGCCACACCAGCAGCTACATACACATACACACACACACGTGCATCACAAAGGTAGCAGAAACACTAACATAAAAAATTTAATTTTCTGTTTTTTGACTCACAATTAATTGGATAGGCAGAAATCAACGTGCTAAACTTCGATCTGCTAGAGCTCCTAGGTACAAGATCCTAAAGACAGACCAGCAATGGGACTCCGCACTCGATGCCTAGTTGTAAGCATGTCAGAGATTCATCAGGCGACGTGGCTGCGAATCCACTCAGTCCCCTAATCATTGCGGGACTCACTGTCTTCAGTGAAAAATTATGAGTAATAATAACAACGCTTCACATACCAGACTCTGTGCCTGACGTCTGGCCATGAGCACTCAGTTATTGAAAGACCAAGATATTTAAGGCTAGAGGAGATTTCAAAGTTCTCTCCCAGAGGCACCTGAGCCTTCGCTTCCTTGCCAAAAGACAATGAAAAACAAAAGTTAGGGCTTAAATCCCAAGCTATCCTCCCTTCTCTCTTAAATGAGGGTAATTAGAAAGACAGCATCCTAAACCTGGATACCTTTAAAAGGAAATGAGGTGCTAGTAATTAATGATTATTAGCAGACAACAGGCATAAGACTGTCCCTAGCAATTGAGAAGCATTTTCCCAAATGTAATATACATACAATCCTAATACCTCACAGGGTCACGGGGCTATTTAGACTAACACACAAACATGCCTACATATATATGTACACACTCACACACACACATGCACGAAAGCACTCCAAAACTCTCGTGTGCTGCCCACCTGTTGATTTAGTTATTACTCCTATAATCTGGTTGGAGGCACAGCTTCAGGGGGTGCAGCACTGTATTAACATGAGTGGCCCAAGAAAGGGAACAAAGAGACATTTCTCTCCAGGTCAGAAAACCCTTCCATAATGCCACGTGTTTCTGCTGGCCCAGAGCACGAAAACAGTAGCTGTAAAAAACCGATACAACAAGGGATGATGTGTGCGGTATGTAAGGGATGCTTGTATGTGTTCCATAACAGTGTTGAAGTCACTGTTTTGTCCAGATAACCACAATAACAATAACAACAGCAACAACAACAAGACCATGGTCTTGTGAACAAGGGCCACTGCCTTGTTCCATTCGATCAGCACTCTTTGGCCATGATAAGTCTGTGCCACTGCCCAGCAGTAGGCCCAACTGGGGCCTCATCTCATACATCTTCATGCCATATGCAAACTACACTATGTATGTACAGACGGTTTCTTGCCTCTGTTACATACAGAAGAGGAAAAGAACAGCCTATGTCCATTACAACAAACAAGAAAGAGATATTAAATTCACAAGACAAAGAAGGAACCTCTTCATAAGTAGAAAACACAGCCAAAAAGACCAGGATGTGAAGAGGACAAACAACATTAACCCAAATAGACTCATAGTTCCTACCAGTAAGACACTTCTAATGGTCTCAGTAGCCTTTATGAATATTGTTTGATAAGCATCTTTAGGGGAAAGGTACTAACCTTGATTTGAGGATGGGTGGAAGAATTGAGAAGAGCTTTAAATGAAGAATCTGTAATTCCTCTTGTGTTGTCCTTGTTTATTTGCTACCAACCACGGGCTTACATTTGTCAGATCTTCCCCTGCCAGAATGCTATAATTACTGTGCCAAGCATCTCGGAGACCAGTGTCACACTTAATATTCCCATTAATTTTAAATGGTAGTCCTTGGTACATATGTGTGGCAATTGGTGTCATATTTTAATTAGGCTTGCCCTACACCATCTGAAATTAATAATAGCTCAAATTACCAGTGTAATTTATAAATTAACAGTGCCGCAGCATTAGGAAATAAATTAGCTCTGGACAGCTGTTTCTGCATTGAGCTCCAGGGTCGGAGCAGGGACTGATTGGACCTCAGGTCTCCTGCGAAGCTGTGTATTACATCACCAAAGCGGGGAAACAAACAAAAAGACAGAGGTTCTCTGGATCTCTTGTGCTCTCCAGCTAAAGTTCATGCATCTGTTTCAATTCCATAATTCAAATATGCTCTTTTGTGGCCACAGCGAGATTTGCAGGGGCCAACTTGTCATGGACATCCAAATGGAAAGGCCTGTTGGAGGCATGACAGTCCTGGACTGAAATGCAGTTACACAAATATTATGGCAGTCAAAATCGAGAACTCATCAGTTTTCTGTGGGGACATGGGTGCCACATTAATTTATGTGTAGTTTTGTATATTTATGTCAGGTGATCTTGTGTAGGAAAGGACGTTGGGTGGCTCAAGTTTTGGGGAAGGCGTACGGTCTCTACTGATCCAAATTTCTAATTCCAGAGAAAGGAGATTTTTCCTCAAGTCATCCTGCAGGAACAGTGAGGCTTAATCCTACTTTCCTATGTTCCCTGGACCAAATGTGCGATCCCAGAGAAATCACAATGACTTCATTGCTCACCAGTTATTACATGTACACTTTTTGATTAAGTTGGGTAAGGCATGTAAAAAGTGACTTGTACATAGTAATATGCTGAATAAATTTAACCTTTCATTGTCATTATGCTCACTTTTCTCCTCACCCACCTTTTTCTCTACTAGAGGCATATATGGCAAAACCAGAGAGAAAGTTGGTCAGTTTACACATAACAAAATAAACTTTGAACCACCCAAAATCAGGTTCCTAAAGGAGATGCCTCAAACAAGCCCCCAAAAACACTAAACTGCAATCTGACTTTCTAGAGTTAATAAATCAACGAAAAGTTTCGTTTAAAAGCATTTGTGCTGTGGCTATGAAGTGATCAGTGCTTTATCACTAGTGTGAGGAACTTACAAAGCATATTGGGTAAAAAAAAAAAAAAAAGCAAGCATAGTCTTTAAAGTGCTGAAGGATATTCTTGGTTAAGAGACATCAGTGGGGAAGAGGCAAACCACTTGATAAAACCCTATGAAAAGAAACTCTTCACGGTCAACAGCCTCTCATTATAAGTCTGCTTTTTCTTTCTGTAAAGAAAATGCATCCTCAGGTGGAAATAACACACTCATCTTCCTGAAATACCCGTTCATCATGGCCCACTTCTTCAGACACTAGAAATGGCTCCTTATTTTTCTGTCACGTCAAACACAAACTCTACTCCCTTATTATCAAAGCCCTCCACAAAGTAGCCCTGATCTATTCACCCAAGTTTATTTTGCACAAGTGCTATGAAGAAGGCAACAGATCATTGTCCTAAGAGGCAAAAGTTTGGATCAGAAAAAAACAATTCTCTACCCTCTAGTTTCATGATGGGGTAGGTCACCTAACTCCCCTGTACCACCATATCTTCATCTGCACAATCAGAATAACGTTACCTACTTCTAGGGTTGCTGTGAAAGACAACACGTGGAGTGCAGTGGGGACACTGAGGGGCCCAGGAGAAGCCCTCTGTAGAACTTAGTCTAAACAACTGGTATACCACGCCACCACTGCCACTGCCGCAGCTCTCCTGCCAGGCCATGCTAGTTCTCATCCTGGACCAACATGATGATTTGTTCTTCACAGATTGTTTTTGTTTTTTTGTTTTTTTTGTCTATCTATCTAAGCAAATACCACCTTTCTTTCAAATTTTAACTCTTCCTTGCAAACACCCTATTATGGGTTCAATTGTGTCCTCCCAAAAAAGGTATGTTGAGATCCTAACCATCAGTACCTCAGAGAGTGACTATATTTGGAAAAAGGTCTTTACAAAGGTAATTAAATTAAAATGAGGTATTATGGTAGACCCTAATCTAATCTGACTGGTGTCCTTATAAAAAGGGATTCGGGCAGACACGCACAGAGAAAGGGTAGTGTGAAGACACACAGGGTGAAGATTACCATGTGATAGGAGTGATGCTTCTATGAGCCAAGGAACGCCAGGAATTGCTGGTGCATACCAGAAGCCAGGAGAGGCGAGGGAGGGTTCTCCCCTGTCACTGTCAGAGAGAGCATGGTCCAACCAATCACTTGATTTTGACTTCTAGCCTCCAGCACTGTACAGTTTTCTTGTTGTAAAGCACCCAGTTTTTTGTGCCTTGTCACAGTAGTCCTGGGACACTAATACATTCCCTTTTGTCTCCTAACTCTTGGTGCCTCTGGCTGTTCTGCACTATTGTTGCACATTCAGTTCATCTAGTCTTTAAAATCATAACAGAATTAAAGAGCTTAAGGGGACATGAATGGTTATATAATTCCATAGTTGCTCTGCTAGTACATAGTCTGTCTGTAGTAGAATTCACTAGAGTAGTTGCTTAAAATATAGAATTCTAGGTCCCACCCATACCCACTAAACCAGAATCTCCTGGGATGAGGTGCTTGCATAATCTTCCTAGGAAATTCTCACGAATAGGCAAGTTTGGGAACTAGTGATTTCGCTCAAGCCTCGTATTTTTCTTGTGGGAAACTGAAGCTTAGAGGAGTCTGTGGGCACACATCTGGTCAGTGATGGAGCACACCATGCCTCCTGATGTCCAATCCACTGCTCCTGCAACTGTAATCAAGTTTTTGAGTAGCTGTCTTGTGCTGCACACAGGGGGCTTCTTTTTCCAATGCGATTGAAGGCCTTTGACAGCAGGAACCAGGTTCTTGGACATCTCTGGCTCTCAAGACAGCTAGGAAACCAGTTTACATAATTTTAAAATTTGTCAACTTCTTATTGACTAACTTCTGGCTGACAGACCCAGAACAACACATTGAATTCAATTAAAAAAAGTCAGAGACCCCTTGTTGCTCACCTAACCCTCCTGTGGCCCCATTCCCAAAAGAACACCACGTACAGTCGTAGTTCTTAGCATGATCATTGTATTTCCTGACTTTAGGAAATATCATCACTATTAGTGTTCTAACAGAAAAGATTTTCTTTAAATATGTGATTTTAAAAGGTTTATCGAGTGTGTAGTATAATTTATATTTAGTTTTGGGGCCAATTATTTCCTCAGGAGAAGGCATCCTTAATTTAAAAGTGTAGATCAATGAAGAAGTATGATTTATCTAACAGAAATTTGTTTTACAGCCAACTTTTTGGAAATACAGCTATTTCATTAAGTGGAATACGACAACCGAAGCAGGGAAATGAAGCAAGCTGGATATGTGATCACACCTGCCCCCAAATCCCCACAGGGGTTTGGTGTTGTCCAAAGTGCTGAGCTTAGCATTTACAACTAATCGAATGACAGAGACTGTCTTGTGTGCATAACATCCCTTTGGAAAAGAAAATCCCACATTTCTGACTTCATAGATTGGGCATTAAAAATCTTTATAACTGAAAATAATAATACCCACAGCGACCATTTTTATCATACCCAAGAATAAGCTTGTCAGGAGTACAGCTGTAGCTACTGGAGAGGAGAGGACACAGCTGCCTCCTTGCTTAATATTTTTATGGCATATATACCAGCTGAGATACAATCTTTGGACGTCAGAAATTGAAAAAGATACAGAACATAGACTCCCAGAATTGGAGAGTTGGAAGGAATCATTTTTAAAATTTAGCCCATATCCCATGACTAGCAGTGACATTCCAGTCCTGCACCAGCTCTGCAGCCACTGCTCTCTCCACCATCTCAGGTTGCATCAGGTGTTCCTGTTAAACCCAGGCTGACCTCAAGGACAGTTGTATTCCCCCAGTGCCATTATGATGGCTGATGAACATTCAAGGTTTTCTGTTTTGACTGGATGAAGGCATGGTTTTGCTCAGATGCTGGGAGATAAGACAGACAGAGGTGAGACTCCTCTTCCTCAATACCAACATGTGCAAGCCCCAGGAACTGATTTTGAGGTCTGATGAAGAAAGTGGGCTTGGCCAGAAAGGAAAGAAGCTGTTTTCATGAAAGACTTTAGAGGTTTGGCTGTGTCCCTACCCAAATCTCATCGTGCATTGTAGTTCCTATAATCCCCACATGTCATGGGAGGGAACAGGTGGAGATAATTGAATCATGGGAGTGGTTTCCCCCATCCCGTTCTCATGATAGTGAGTTAGTTCTCACAAGATCTGATGGTTTTATAAGGAGCTTCCCACTTCGCTGGGCACTCATTCTTCTTCCTGCTGCCATGTGAAGAAGGACGTGTTTGTTTCCCCTTCTGCCCTGATTGTAAGTTCCTGAGGCCTCCCCAGCCCTGAGGAACTGTGAGTCGATTAAACCTCTTTTCTTTATAAATTATCCAGTCTTGGGTATGTCCTTATAGCAGTGTGAGAACAGACTAATACAGAGGTGTATGGTGCCACTGTGAGTTCTGGTGTCAAGGCCTGCTGATGAACTGGGGAAGGCCTTCTTCACACCAGGTCCCCCTTGAGGACTCAGTGCAGTCCTGGGAGCTGGAAAGCATAGAACGATAAGGCTCAAAAACAGCCCCACTCCAAGTGGCAGCAGAGGCCATGTGAGAGACTGTCAAAGGGGGTGGCACAAGAAGACTTGTATTTAAGCACGTAACAGGGACTCCAAGAAATACCAGAGCCAGTTCTGAGGTAAAGGGAGGGTCCCAGGCAGGCAGATGGGTGCTGAGAGGCAAAGTAATATGGAATTAATGCAAACCTGTGCTGCTAAGCTAGACAAGGCTGGGGACATGGGAGCTACCCACATAACCCACACAGCAATATCCGCTGCAACAGGGTGAAACCATCAGTGTTAAAAAGTGTTTCCACAATGTGACATTCATGTCGAATGATCTGCATAGGATAGCTTCTGTAGGCCTGATACTAGGCTGGAGCAATGGTTGAAGAGTTGATAGCAGCTGTAAGCACCACTTCCCCCGGCTGCACTGTGGGGGCAGTGATGAGCTCTAGCATTTCTGCACTCGAGCCCTATAGACAGTATTATCTGACAGTTCAGTTCTGTGCACTTCAGATTCCTCTTCTGTAAAATGGAGAACATAAGATTACCTCATAGTATTATTGTGAGCATTAAATGACTAAATATGAGTAAAGTACTTAGCATATAGGAAGCTCTCAGGAAATCATAGCTATCACGATCTTTATTTTTACTGCAACCCTAATTAGGCTTTATCACATTTTTAATACACATGATCCTTGATACAAGAACATCTCAACTCAGAAATGAAATAATAATCAGACCTCTGCTTTGCCAGTAGGAACTTAATAATAATAAATCTTACAAAGGATTCACCACAGATCCTTTAACTAGAAAACTCTACTCTCTTGACTTAAAACAGGATGTGACTGATAATAAATATAATTTCTCATGATCATTTATTTTAAAAAAGCAGGTATAGCTGCATAGCCCAGGTAAGAACTGCTGAGAGCTTAAAAAATATCTCTGATTTCAGAACTAAAAATAAAAGGATATAAATATATTTTATATCTATATATATATGTAATATACATACATATATATTACACATAGTTCCTTGACATTTCCTTTGGATACAGGTAGCATGGCTGGCGGAAAAGAGAATCTGATGATCTTGCCAAAAATGGGCAAATTTAAAAGATGTTTCATAGGAAAAGTTCTGAAGGGCTCAAACCTACGTTTGCCTGTTGTGACACTGCAGTACAGACCTCACACAGCTGATAACAAACATAGAGCCCAACTCTGGGAAATGGGGCAGCTGAATTGTTCTAAATAGGTGGTTCCCATCATATAAGAGAAAGCATTATTAAATAGGCCCATGCTGGCCGCCTGTGAGCTGTGCATAAGTCGTAGAGTATGCATATGGCAACAACCCCATGACATTGCCTCTTTGTCAGCTCAGATTCCTATTTACTTCACCTGAACTTCTTTTATACCTGGGAAACTTATCTCCTCCTTTCTCTCAGGATACCCTTTCTGTTGGATACACAGAAACTGCTTCTTCCTGGGCTCCTCCACCTTGCCATACCTTCTTTTGCACCATGTTCCCTTCCTCAAACAACTTCCATTTTCACTATACCCTTTGCATAAGCTAGAAATGCAAATGAATAGTATTTTTTGTTTTGTTTTGTTTTGTTTTTTTGAGACAGAGTCTCGCTCTGTCACCCAGGCTGGAGTGCAGTGGCGCAATCTCAGCTCACTGCAAGTTCCGCCTCCTGGATTCACGATATTCTCCTGCCTCAGCCTCCTGAGTAGCTGGGACTACAGGCGCCTGCCACCACGCCCGGCTAATTTTTTTGTATTTTCAGTAGAGACGGGGTTTCATTGTGTTAGCCAGGATGGTCTCGATCTCCTGACCTCATGATCCACCCTTCTTGGCCTCCCAAAGTTCTGGGATTACAGGCGTGAGCCACCGCACCTGGCCATAAATAGTTCTTAAATTAATTTATTAACCAGATTTTTTCATAAAGCAATAAATATAGATTCAACAAAAATATTATACAAACTGGTGCCAACTATAAATTTCGTGTGTGTGTGTGTCTGTATACACACATATATGTGTCCATCAATATCAACAAAACATTTATCATAGATCCTGACACATATTAAGAACTCATTTGATAGTTGGAACTGAATATGTGTATATGGTTGAATATGCATGGCTACGCATATATCAACTGTAACATTTTATAGATATGTAGAAACAAATTCCCTTAATTTTTTTTGATAGGAAAATCTGGGAATAATAATTAGCTTCATATTAAAGAGAAGCTGCAACTTAAAGTGTAATTATAAGAAAGTGAACCCTTTGTACTCCACAGAGCCAGGCCCTGTGCATTTCTGAGGCCCATCCCTTCCCATAACAACATGACATGAGTTTTCTTTGCAGATGTGGCTTCAGAAGCTGGGCTGGCCCTGGAGTTGGGTGCTCTTCTGCTGTGAGCCTTCTCAGGAGGCCTGTCAGCTCAAATTTGCATGCAGACCCTCTATTACTCGTGATGATATCAAAGTCAGAAAGCACACAGCTGGGTGTTTAGAGTTTGCAGCTTGATGTCTGGGAACTGTGTATTTGCAGTAGTGCAGCTGATGGCTGCTAAAAAAATAAAAATAAAAAAATAAATCAGCTTTTGATTTGTAAACTCAGCCAATTTGATCTGAAAGACATTGATAGGGGATAAATATAGCACTCCGCAATGTCATATTGCCTCAGTATCTTGGCTGTTTGCTTTCCCTTTTTCTAAATCACTGGAGATATAAGCCAGTACTGAGTGCTGATAACTTTGAAGGAGTTAATTGCTTTCAATTCCTCACCCAGATTAATTTAAGGGAATTCTATTGACTTAAGAGGCTCCTAAAAGGTTAAGGTTCTCCTGACACCATTGTGCTCAGGATCAGATAAGAAGTCAACTTCACTACCTGGATCCCAACAGCCTTGGGAAGCAGGGCAGCCTATGATTTAGCCATCAATACATTTTGTAGGGCAGGGGTTCTTAATCTGAGAATTGTGGAACTGTTAACCTCAGGGGTTTTGAAGACCAGGAAATAATATTATGCATACGTGCATTGGTGTGCGTTTTCCTTAAGAAGAGATTCTACAGCTCTCTGAAAAGGATGTAAAAGGAGCCCAGGACACACACGGCTTGGTATCCCCCTTGCTATGATCCTCTGGATCATCCCCTAGTGATGGTGCAGAACCAAATCCATGTCAACTCACATGTCTGCCAAGAAAAAGCCCGCAAAAATGTAGCTGATGGTAGGGAAAAGAACATCACTCCACGGGGAAGCAGAGCCTTACGTATGTTTCATTAAATATTTTGTGGAGGATGGGAAGTGAAATAACTTATAAATAATCCTTTTGAAGAATAGATATATCGATCTGGGGAGTTCTTTTTTCACTAAATGGGGGAAAGTCTTTTCCCAGCAAAGCTAAGTTGAAATGCACGGAGGATGCAGGGCTCTGCCCATTCCTGCAGAGGCCCATGCCCACTGGCTGATGAACTAGAGGCTTCTTGCACATGGAAGGAGGAGGGGAGCCAGGCTTTCCCTTTGCAAGCAGCATCCTCAGATGCAGAGCAAAACGCAGGCTTTCCTGAAGAATCCCATTTATTAGTGAGGGTATCCAGCAAAACCTCAATGACAAGGGGACCACTTGGCGGACAGAGGGAGTAGAAAACCTGGGGTGGGGTCAAATCTATAGTTAAGACAATCTAATGAATAAATTCAGATCAGATTCTGGGAGAAAACTACAAGGTGCCAGGAATACTCGAGATGGAAGTGCCATCTGTGTATTTTCAATTGGCATGGAGAGGGCAGACACCAGCCCATGTGCAGAAGGGAATAACTTGGGAAACCACAGCACAATTCTACAGAAGAGCAGGAAGCCTATTGGAGTAGGATTGTTTGGGCCTCAGGAGAAAGGGAGACATGACTGAAAGCCCTTGTATTTGCAACATTTAATTAAAGCCTTTGACTGGAAAAAAATGAGTCTTTATAAACAGTTCTCAAAATCTATTCTGCACCATAGCTACTTCCTACCAAATCATCCTGCTGGAAACACGTGCATGGGCTCTGCCCACTTACTTGTGAATGCCTTGCCCCTCTGTTCTTAGCATTCCACTGCCAGGTGGAATTTTCACCTACATGAAATCTATAAAAAGACAGTGTATGGAAAGGAAAAGAATAGCTGATTTACTCTTTCACTGGGCACACTACTACTGTGCCTTTCTACTTCACTTCACATAAAATCTAAATACAGGCACACACACCTGGGTCTTGGGTAGAATGCAACGCATTAAAACAAGCAGACAAACACAGAACTCCTGAATCCTCAGTATGGCGACGTCTCTTAGGAACTGGTAGCCTTGAGGAAATAACTGGGCCTCAGTACCCTCCTTAGTAAAATGTGGCTGTTTATTTGTGACTCAAATACTCATATATTGGGTCTGAAAATTATATGAGAGAAGTTGTGCAAACATATGGAAGAATGATCAACACGTGGGAAATAATTTTAAAAATGTTAGAAGGAACGAACTATAGGAAAAGTTTGGGACATTCAATCCCTAAATAACAGCATCACATAAGGCCCACTCCTCTACTACTTCTACCCCCTCCCCAGGTAAACCTATTCTTTTAAATGCCATCTCAGCACTGTAGATGGCCAGCTGTGCTCATGATCTCCACATCTGCATGGCCGTCCTGGAGGACCTGCTGAGCTCCAGGCCCATAACTGCCTGTGAAATGCCTACTCTGTATGCTTCCCAGACACCGCAGGCTGAATTCACCGCCTTGCCCTTACATCTGCTCTTACTCCTGCAGCTGATCTCTCTTGGCAGCATTGTCAAATCCCCATTCTCGTAAGATAAAAGTGAGTTACATTTCTTGCTCTCTTTCCCTTATTCCTCACCTTCAATCAACAAACCCTGCTGTTTCCACTCACTTTACAGCTTCCAAATCCATTCTCTTCTTTTCCTCATCATTGTTATTGTCTTAATTCAGGCCCTCATTATCTACTCTGGATTATTACAATATCCTCTTTATGAGTCTCCACGCCTCCCGTTTATTCTTTTCTTTATTGCCAAAATAAATGCCAAAAATAAGAGTCAGTCCCACCTCTGCTTAAATCCTACCACTGCTCCACATTGCTCCGTGGCATGGAATGTGAAGGTTCCCATGAGCTGGCTCTTGCCTACCTCTCTGGGTTCTTTATTGCCATCTCACTTCCCCCTACACCCACTGGACACACCAGTGAAGTTCCTAAAACACGAGGCATTGTATTGATCTGTGCCTGTTTGTCTTCTCTTTTGTCCACCTTCAAATGTCTATGCAGCCTTCAAAACTATCCCAGCAATCACTGCTCTGGGAACCCGTTCGTCACATTCAAACTTCCGGGCCTCCTCCCCACCTAGTTTATTATTGTTTATTTGTTTCTCTAGCATTGCTAATCACACGGTATTGTTATTTATCTATATATGTTTACCCCACTGGACTCTAATTTCCAAGAGAGCAGTGACTCTTTTATGCACCTCTACATCTCCAATATCTATAGCAGGTTTAGCACGTAGAAGGGGCCACATGATCATGTGGGCAAAGGTTGAATAAATAAACTAGCTGACTAGAGTTTTGATGGCTGTTCTAGCCTATCATAATTCATTATGATATCATTATATCATATCAATTGTTAATCATATCAATGATTCAGAACACCCTTTGATGACCTTTAAGAAAACAGTGGATATATTTTTTAAGGTTTTTCTTTCTCGTGTGTGTCTGTGTGTGTATGTGTTTGTGTGTGTGAGAGAGACAGAGAGAGAGAGAGAGGGCTGGATTCATGAAGAGATGTCTTAAAATCTCCTAAGGCTAAATAATTTTATTCTATATTTCCTAAGGGGAACTAAAAGAGCCTTCATCAGGCTAGGCCTGGAATTAATAAGAGAAGAGCCAGGTTTGGCCACCTTCACAAATATTCTTAGTTAAAAGCTCTTATAGCCAATGTCCCTGCTTCGTTGGCATGCAGTGTGCCCTAATAAAAATTGTCTCAGAGAGCTTTCTTATGTCATCATCAATTAGGTTGAATTTTTTCCTAGTGGAATCAGCCTGGCCATTCAGCTCTATCTGTCTGTAATTAGTAGTGGAATGATTGCACGGAGTGAGATTAAACTCTTTACCTTCCTGGGACAGGCAAGGAAAAAACTGCTGCCATCACTACAAAATGAGCCTCAACATGCTCCTGTGACTTTCCTGCACCTGCTTGGTCTCAGGACTAAGGGCTTTGCCTGCCATTGACAGTGCTGTCCTTCCTGCCTCCTCCTGTCCTCAACTGCTCGATGTAAGTTGCATTAATTCCCATTCCTCTAGACTTCTTCAACCCCAGTAACTCCTCCTTCCCCATAATTCCAAGAGAAAATAAAGGAACATTTTACTGGATCTTGGCGTGAAAAAACTAGCAACCTTAACTGGTGAGTTTTAAGTTATTTTTTATTTCAGTTCTAAATCTCAACTTCAGAAGACGAATTTCCACCTCTAAGACTTGAATGGCACCTTCCATGGTACAGTACAAGAGCAGACAGGAGCTCATGCATCAACCAATGGAGTTAGCAGCTGATAAAAAACTGGGATGAAGGAATGAGGGGAGGGGAAGGCGAGGAGAGTGTGAGAGAGCCAGAGAGCACAAGCAGATGATAAAATTGCACGTCAAACAGAGAAAGTAACCAGAACACACATGATTGCTGAAGGTAATTATTCAGTTGCTTAGGTAAATCAGAAGCTTGCTCCTGTGACTACCGTGTTCTCATTAAAGCTCAAAGTCATAGTGACACCTTCGGGAGGTGTTAGCCTTAACCAGGCTTTCCTATGATGCCTGTGGGGACAGCTAGCCTGCATACCACTGTAGCATCCTATGGTGCTTTGAAGACCCTGGTATCAGCTCCAGTTACCACTCGTCTCCGGGAGACTTCCATAACCAATTCTGTAAAATAGGGTCAGCCAACGTTTTCTATAAAAGACCAACTAGTATAATACATGTTTTAGGCTTTGCAGGCTGAGCGGCCTCTAGAGCAACTGTCAAACTTGCCACTGTAGCACAAAAGCAGTCATAGACAATACATAAATCAGTGAGTGTGGCTTCACTCCAAAAAAACTTTACTTTTGGACAATGAAATTGTGGTTTCATACAATCCTAATGTGTTACAAAATAGTATTCTCCTTTTGATTGATACTCAATTATTTAAAAATGTAAAAAGAAAAAAAAAACCTTACATTTCAGGCCATTCAGAAAAGAGGCTGCAGGCTGAATCTGGCCCATAGGCTGTAGTTTGCTGACCTCTCCTGTAGAAGCGTAAATCTCCAGTCATCCATGATTTCCTGTAGTCTCACACCTGCTATTTCATATAACCCTTCATCGGACTGCACTCCACATCCTCCCCACCCTTTTGCAGTCCTTCCATTCTGCACTCAGGAACCTCTCCTGCATCATCAGCACTCCCTGACAGCATCCAATTCTTGGAGAGATGCCTCCACCTCACTCTCATACTCAGGCGGGGACATGGGCTCTCCTGGAGACGTGTCCTGTCAAGTGGGGGCTACCCAATTTTTAAATACCACACACATTTTTTTGTCGGTTGGTGTCTTTGTTTTCCAGTTAAACTTCTGAGCTTGCTCCATCTTTTTCAAACCTTACATCTTTAAGGCTCATATTTTCTAAATAATTACACCCCTGCCTCTTCCTCTTCCATCACATTTCTGTTCTCTACTGACTTCCTGGTTATTATTTTTTTCTATGCAATAAAAACCTTTGCTTCTTAGAGTCTCCATCTGCATCCTCACTCCTACCATTATTCTCTGTGAACTCCTCGTCCAGAAGTACAATCCATCAAAAACCGGCCCCTCATATTCTTGATCTTATCTCCGTGTCTTTTTGCTCTGTTGTCTTCTGTGACCTACTCCACATTCACTCCTAAAACTTGTCAGAAACTGAACCACCTCTGAAGGCATTAATTTAAGCATCTCACTCTGTCCATAACTTCCTACCTTTTTAAAATCTTTGTTCTGTCGCTTGAGGGAACAACTATTTTTCTTCACTAGGGCTTTAAATCCCCCGATCCAACATTTTTTAGCTTTTTTTTTTTACTTTTACATCCCTTTTGATAAAATTTATATTTTATAACGCATCATTGTTCTCTCTCCCTGGAAAATACTCTCAACTCCTTCGCCTCCCTCCCTTGTTCCACTAGCCTGGCAAAACCCCATCCTAGATGAATCTAAATGTCTGTCTCCTCTGTGTCTGCTGTAGGAATATCACAAAAACAAACTGGCTTCTCCGTACACTCATATGTGCCTGTCTCAAGCAGGCACTCATAACTGCCACGGACACTTGAGCACTCTCAAGGTTCATTTTTCCCCTTCTTCATGCTCTTCCAACTTCTCAGTGCCTCACCACCCTCTCCCTCCATCCACGCTGTCCTCTGCTGAGGATCCTGTCTCCTGCTCCACTGAGGTGGGGGAGGGGCCGGAGGAGGGAGAATAGAGAAGCCGTCAGACAGACTCATTTTCTCATGATCAAATGTACAGACCAACATTTGTGCTTGCCATCTCATTATCTCCTACATTTTAGAAAACTTAGATTTCATGACCCATCACTGCAACTCTCATGGGGAAATATCCTCAACCCCTTCACTTCTATTCATACTTTACACTAACTGTCTAACAAATGTCTTCCCTTCCCGCTATCAAAAAACCAATTCCTCCTTTTGTTCTATGCATTTGTTTCTTTCTCACTTTTTCAAGGAATTCCCTTCATCAGCTACCTGGACTTTCTCCTCAATCTTCACCTGCTTTTGCTGTACTGGATCATTTTCATGGTTGTTTTCACACCTTCTAATGTCTGCCTTAACACCACTGTTTTCCACTGACCCCAGGCTCCACAGCCTCTTTTCACAGTCAAGCTTCTCAGAACAGTTGTCCAAATGTGCTGTCTCAGATTCTTCCCCTCATATTCACATTTCAACCAGTCCAATCCAGCTTCTTTTCACACCTCTCCACCGAACCTACCCATTCCAAAGTCACTGAATGACTTCCATGTGTCCAAATTCATGGCACACATCTTAGCATTTTCTTAAAAGACTTCTCAGCAGCAATATACATAGCTGACAACTCACTCCTTTAAATGAGCTTTTCTTGGCTTCTATAATGTCATAATCTCCTAACTGCCCAACCACCTCTCTGGATAGTCCTTCAAAATCTCCTTTCCTGGCTTCTCCTCAGGGCTAGGTTCTAGGTATTCTTGTCTCACTGTACAATGATTTCCCAGGCAATATCATTTATTCTGTGGCTTTGAACATTTAGGTTTATGGCAATAACTCACACATTTATATCTTCACCCTATTTCTCTTCCATGAACCCTACACTTACATAGGCAATTCCATGGTCACATGGAAGACTCATAGGCATCCCACATTTGACATGTCCGACATGAAATTCTTCTAGCTTTATCTTCCTTCAAATTTTCTTCTTCAGTTTTTCTCTTATTCATAAATGGCACCTTTACCAGTGACATTTCTCAAAAAAAAATGTAGAAGTCATACTCAATACTTAACGCTTCCTGAATCCAATATCAAATCCATCACCAAGTCTTATTAATTCTACCTCTAAAGTATATCTTGAATCCATCCTCTTCTGTTCACTGATACTTCTATCACCTGATACTTTAGGGACAACTGGAGGGGTCTGCTGGACTTTCACATTTATAAAACTTATTTACAAATATTATCTATTTTAATTTTTATTCAATAATAATATTAGGTAGGCGTCAACATCTGATCCATACTCACATACCAGGCCATACGATACCATCATCCCAAACACAGCATAAATTCCTATACGGCCCATTGTGATCTAATGCCTCTTTATTTCCTTATCATTTCTTCCTCACATTTTCCCATACGTGGTTCAGATCTAACAGAAACAACTCATAATTCTAGAAGAATGTCATCTTATCTTTTGTCCCTGGTTTTAGTCATACTACCACCTGGAAACACTCTATTTTTCAGGTTGTCTCCTTTTTTCTTTCAGGTTACAGCTTAAGTTCAGCTCGTATAAGAATCCTTCTGTAACCTCTGCACATCCCCTGGGATAGCACCCCCATCCCCAATTCACTGTACATCTTAACTACTTGGTGCTTTTTAAAAATGGTAACACTTATTACATTATATTAAAATGGATGGGTTATTTATCTCTCTCTCCCTTCAGAGTAAAGGTCCATTAAAGAGAGATAATATTTCTGTATCTGTAGCATATAGTTATACACAATATATAGTTGTTGAATGAATAAATGCACAAAAGTAAAGCTGATATGTTCCTCACTCTCAATAAATTTATAATTTACTAGGTCAATGTTAATTCTGCATCTATGCTTTTATGCTCTGGGTCTATTAAAACAGTACACTCAGTATCCAATGCATATTTAGAACTCCAGAATGAAGGACACCGTCCTTATTAAGTTCTTTAATAACCCATGACAAACATAGCTGACTCTTTAGCCCTATTTCCTATTACTCCCGGCTCCCAATTTCCCCATATCAGTGATTTACCAAGGGCAGGGCAGTGGGAGATGTCTGCTCACTGACGGTGTTTAAAATTACATGTGTACAGTGATAATAAAAAAAAAATCAGACTATCTTTTAGTCAGTCTTACTGCTATTATTTTTAATTCTCTATAAGACTTGCAGTCCAAGTTATTATGGGGTAACTACATCTTATCCTTTCTCTCCCATTCATTATAACTGACAAAAATACATAAATGAAATATATGAGAGCTCTGAAGGTTAAACAATAGCAGGCAGCTTGTGGAGGGAAATGAAAACTTGAAGAAAGAACAATATAGTGGCAAATGTCCTGTTGTTTATTTTCCTCCTTCCTTTCCTGGCTTAAACTTAGAACAGCCAGAATCCTAAAACTGTATAGCAGATGCCAACGGAAACAACAACAACAAAACAAAACAAAACAAAACAAACAAAAAACTCTGGGATAAACTCTTTTTGGTCTGAGGATGTGGAAAGATAAGGCTTGTAAGACGGAGAGTCCGGGGAAGTCCGTTTTCTTTCCTTCCCTTGGCCCTGCCCTGAGGTAAACCTCTGTGCTGAAGCTGCAGTCTTGCAGCAGTGGTGATAGTAGCAGCAGTGGCCACAAACACATCTAAAACTCTAAAAAAAAAACTTCATGACCAGAGGAACTGAGTACAGGAGCCTCTGTGGTCTGAAAAGTGTAGAGGAATACTTATTACATTTTTTCTTCTCTTTCTTCTCACCACTTTTCCCTAGAATTGGACTCAGTCACAAGAAATTAGTAACATTAAGGTTATGGCAGGGGCTGAGGGGATGGAGTATGGTGCTAATACTCCTGCTTTCTAGGCAGATGGCAAAGAAAGGGGGCTCATGGGAGCTGGAGAGCAGGGGGAAATCACGGAGAGAAGGAGCTCAAGAAAGGAATCAGGTATAGCAATGTATATAGTCCCAGGTTCACTCTGAACTTGTGTGGAACTCACCCAGGATAGTACACCAAAGGCTTTGAGAACTGAACTCTTGTGTAAACCACCACCCAGAGTCTTAGTTGGTGAACTCTGCCTGTATATTCTCAAAGGATCTTAACAGAATCTGGAGTCTAATAAGATAAAAATGTGCACTATGTAATCAAAAATTACTCATCCTACAAAGAGCAAGGGGAAGCTAAATAATTCCCAAGGGAAAAGACAATTAACAAACACCATCCCTGAGAATTGTTGCAAATTGCCAGATCTTAAAGCAGCTGCTAAAACTATGCCCTGCAAAGTAAAGGTGAACACTTTTAAAACAAATATGATGGTGGACATTCTCAAGACAGAACTAGAAGCCATACACAAGAAGCAAGTAAGAAAAACTAGGACTGAGTTTTAGGTACTAATTGGATCAGTTTAATAGCAAAATAGAGATGATAGAGTAAAAAGTCAGTAAACTTAAAGATAAATAGAAATTATCGCACCAGGCATGGTGGCTCACTCCTATAATCCCAGCACTTTGGGAGGCTGAGGTGGGTGGATCACCTGAGGTCAGGAGTTCAAGACCAGCCTGGCCAACATGGTGAAACCCCGTCTCTACTAAAAATACAAAAAATTAGCTGGGCGTGGTGGTGGGCGCCTGTAA
This sequence comes from Pan paniscus, assembly GCF_029289425.2. Taxonomy (NCBI): domain Eukaryota; kingdom Metazoa; phylum Chordata; class Mammalia; order Primates; family Hominidae; genus Pan; species Pan paniscus. Next base: position 132,974,781 of record NC_073258.2, on the reverse strand, counting down.
TCCCAGCTACTCAGGAGGCTGAGGCAGGACAATCGCTTGAACCTGGGAGCTGGAGGTTGCAGTGGGCCAAGATCGTGCCATTGCACTCCAGCCTGGGCAACAAAAGCGAAACTCTGTCTCAAAAAAAAAAGAAAAAGAAAGAAAGAAAAAAAGTATCCAATCTAAACAATAGAGGTTAAAAGATGGGAAGGCAACAAAAGAAATATTTTGGGGTGAAACTATTGTGTATTCCGTTCAGTTCAAGTGGTGTTCTATACATGAATTGATGTATGCATTAAAACATACAGGCACAGAAACATGCATTCAAAAAGTAGCTAAGTTTAGTAGCTAAGAGTGTATGGTATACCATAGGTGCCAAAGAAATTATATTTCATATGTCAGAATCTTGGATGTCCTCAAGTTTTACAGCTTCTTAAGGTCTACTTGCCCTTTAAGTTTAAGTAAATCTTCTGAATCTTCTGTGCACTGAGAAACTCCATATTCTCTCCAATGGCTTGGGGCATCTTGGTAAGCCTGCACGTGTCTTGGCTTCCATGGCGCTTGGCTTTCTATTCCACTAAGAATCATATTCTGCATGATGTGGCTTGCATCCTGCCCAGGCTATTCCCCCATCCATGCTGGTTGGCAGAACTGTCTGCTTCAATCCCCAGAGAAACACTGACACTAGGCTCTGTGCGCTGCACACAATATTAAAGAGTTTTGTAAAAGGAGATTATTTTTCACAAAGCATATAAAGAAACTGAAATTTTACTAATTTTTGTCTCTAGGGACAATGTATATCATACCCTTGAACCACATAAATGTTTATTAAATGAGTAGCCTCAATTATTCTTCCATATTCTTCAAAATAGACACATATACACCAAACAAATCCTCAGCACACTATGTTTTTCCTGCTTTTCATGTGTACCCTTATCCTGCATTTGGACATGCATACCGACCCAAAATTGTAAGCTAATGCAATGTAAGCTTATTAGAGACACATTCACATGCATGCTCACACATGCATGTTAGCACATTTTTTCTTTCTCTATCAGAATACTTAGATCTGGTCATTTATTTCTAGTTTAAATCCATTTTTCAGATGTTTTATATTGGGAAACATGCAAAGAGTCAAAAGTCCCTGATTCATTTGTACTTGACTCCCTGAAACTGTATTTTTTAGGGGCTGTTCAGTCTCTCTGATCCTTTTCTCCAGCCTTTTAAGCATTTTTAAAATATAAACCAGATTTTTTCCCCCAAGAATTTATATAACTTAAACCTCAGATGGCATGACACATATGCAGCTCTAGGGTCCTCTGCTTAGTCACATGCACACCCAGCCTGACATGCATGACATGAGCTGGATAAAAGAATGCTTCTCTCAAATTATTAGAGGGAAACGTACACAGACAGAACATCTGGGTCCTGAGCTCAATGTGTCTTCCATTATTCATTCTATACATAATGAAAAATAAGCGTTTGGAAAACACAGCATACTCCACTTACCAAAATCATAATTCTGACTATGATCATCATTATTTCACCATTATGTGTGCCTGAGAAAATTACTCAGCTTTACACCCACCAGGACTGAAACTGGCCTTGCCTAAAGGGCTTAAGGACTGGTTAGACAGATCTGACAAGGGAGGATGATGGATGAGCATCAGACAGCACATTCTCTGCCATCGACAGCCTGAGGGGTCTCAAATGGTCTAGAACATATTTTGAAGAATAAATACACACTAAGGAGGAATTTAAAGGAGGAAGCCCTTGTTCATGTACCAGGGAAAGGATTTTCTATAGTTGAGTCATTTCAAGAGTGAGAATGACATAGGCACCAAAGAAGAAAAGCATCTTCAAAGAAGGATCAATAGGCAGAAGTTCAGGAAAGGTAGAATAGCCAGGGTTCTCAGGGATCCTGCGAACAGATGGCGGAGCTTCCTAAGTCTGATGCATCTCCCTAGTTTGTTTTCTCATTGGATACACCATTGTCATGGTGGTCAGGTGGATTCAACACTGTGCCCTGCTCTAGCCACAGTGATGTTCAGCATTCCTGGCCCCTCCGCACAGGGGGCCAGTAGAGCCATGTGGTCATTCTGGTGGGCTCATGCATATTCGAATATCCCCCAGAGATGGTGCCCAGTTGAAAACCATTGAGTATCAGAAGTATCAAAAGTTCTAGTAGCAACAACAGAGTGGTGAGGCAAAAATAAGTGGGCCAAATTTGCGCATTGAGGCTGTGTGTGTTTGGGGGGAGGGGGGGAGGCGGACAGGCAAAGTATGTGTAATATCGTGTTCTTCTCTAGCTTTTACCTAAATGGTGCTTCTGTGTTACTCCTAAATCTCCTTCCTTTGAATCTTTCAATCCTTCATTCAGGTCCTCTTCCAAGAAAGGGCCAGAAACACAATCCCATTTGAAAAGAACTACTATTTTTAAACTGTTCTCCTGAGATGAAGTGCAGAGTGGCAGCCTGCTGTAACAGACAGAAATAGCCTGCACTGCCATAGGCCAGACTCGTTTATGTTTTAGCTTGAATGAGTCTCTTATTTTATGTTCCTGATAAAATGAGGGGGATATAATATCGACTGTGAAGTTTATAGATCAGTTTAAATATTTTAAATATATGGATGCATTCTGTAAATTGTACTCCACTGTGTGGATATTAGAAGTTATCATTTCACAGAAACCAGAGACTCAGACTAAAGGTACTGATGATCAAATGTCAGCCAGCAGCCAAGCCAAGTGCTTGGGGTGATAGGTCTTCCTCGCAGATGGAAGCTCTTAGTTTGCAGGTGCCCACTGACTCTGCAAACCGAGGAAGCCAGTCCTGAGCTGAACTCCATTTTTCTCATGATGCAGCCAGGATAAGCTAGAGTGGCTACATTAACAAGATTACCATCTACAAGAGGCTGGACTGTGCCTTGAATTGTAAAGATCCTGGTGGAGTGAGATTCATCTGTCAAGGCTAGGAGAGGCAGACAGTCTGAGGGATAGCGACTGGCAGTAAATATGGCCAGAAGAGAGTCAGGGAAGATTCATGTCCTACCTGAGAAAAGGGGAGTGATGCAAAGAATAAATGATCTCCTGTGTGTCCTTTGGTCCCAAGAGCTAAACTCATTTTGCCAATTTGATGCCTGGGGAACCGCTGTGAATATAACTCATGGAGAAAAAGTGATAAGTGTAATGGGTGGTGCCCGAGACACAGCAAGTCCAGGTGCACCGATGCCCCAATCTGGGTGCTCCTGAACAGCAGGGAGTGTGCCTCAGGCTGTCGAGGGGTGGCTGTGACAGTGAGAGGAGCAGCGCCATCTCAGTCAGGTCCGCGAAGGAGGACACTTAGAAAAACAGAGTTGGTCAGCGCTGGGAGCATTTCATTCCTCCTTCTTCAAGATGTGCGTGACAATTAACAACAACAAAAAGGTGAGAAGAGAGAGGTACAAAGAGAGCTCAGAGCAGAGGCTGCCCATAGTCCTGTGACCACAGGGTGGAGAGGAAGGCTGGTGGGCATGAGAACCAGGTAGGATGGCTCCCAGTCAATGTTAATGTGAAGCCACAGCGGGCAAGGCAGGGGTCCAGGCCTCTGAGGGGCAGATGGGCTGAGAGAGCACTACTGAGGATGCCCCTTGAGAGAGGGGGAGTCCAGGTGGGAAGACGTGGGTAGCAGGGAAGCCTAGGCTGGGAAGGTCTGAGTGGACAGCACCTGCAGGCAGCGTCACTTTGCTCCTCACACTGCTCTTTCTGCTGCATCTCAGGGTCCCGTGAGCACAGTCCCAGAGTGACCCTTCCTGCTCCTGCTCATGCTTCCCCAGGTGGATGAGCTCCCACCTCTCTTGGAGCTGTGCTTTCCTCATCCTGTTGCTGTGGCAAACTCACCAGCACACATTCCTAAGTCACGCATGCATCCGCAGCGGCTCAGCCTCGTGGCTGTGCAGCAGTCGCAGTGCTGGGCATCTGAGGCGGGTCTCCGTGAGGCAGGAGTAGAAACCCTGGCCGGCCCCGCCTTCTCCCCAAGGCCACTGTCGGGGAAGAGTCAGGTGGGGTTTACAATGTGACAGTTGGAGGAGGCAGAGGAGAGGGACTGACCAGTTGTTATGGGCTGATTTATGCTCCCACCCCAAATCCGTAAGTTGAAGTCCCAACCGCCAGTATCGCAGTGTGAGGGCATTTGGAAGCAGGGTCCCAGTATCACAGTGTGAGGGCATTTGGAAACAGGGTCCCAGTATCGCAGTGTGAGGGCATTTGGAAGCAGGGTCCCAGTATCACAGTGTGAGGGCATTTGGAAGCAGGGTCCCAGTATCGCAGTGTGAGGGCATTTGGAAGCAGGGTCCCAGTATCGCAGTGTGAGGGCATTTGGAAACAGGGTCCCAGTATCGCAGTGTGAGGGCATTTGGAAGCAGGGTCCCAGTATCGCAGTGTGAGGGCATTTGGAAACAGGGTCCCAGTATCGCAGTGTGAGGGCATTTGGAAGCAGGGTCCCAGTATCACAGTGTGAGGGCATTTGGAAGCAGGGTCCCTAAGTAGGTCATGCAGTTAAACTGAGGTCACTGGGGGAGACCCAATCTAATAGGACTGGTGTCCTTATGAGAAGAGATCAGGACAGAGATGCAGAGGGAAGACATGTGAAAACACAGGGAGAAGGCGGCCATCTACATGCCAAGGAGAGAGGCCCTCCCAGAAATCAACCAGGCCAACTGTTTTAGCTCAGACTTCTGGCCTCCAGATTTGTAAGACAATGCATTGCTGTTGTTGAAGCCCTCCAGGCTGTGGTACTTTGTTACCGCGGTGCTAGCAACCAGGAGAGTGGGTGTCCAGGGGAAAGCCCAGAATAGGGAGGGGGCTCACCTTGGAGGGTTTGCTGTGCCCCAGCTCTTTCCCATACCTCATTTCATTTTAATCCCCACAAAATCATCCTCTAGGGATCCTGGGGCTGAGGCCCCAGGGGCTGGGACAGTCCTTTGGAAGTGGTGGGGCTTTCTACAAGCACTGGGCGCTGCCTCAGAGGGAGGAAGGAAGGGAGAGGGAGAAGCCCAAGAGGAGGAGAGGAGGCCAGGAAAAGGGCGGGATGGAGGGAATCACTGAGATAGAGCCCCTGGGCTGATGACAGCACAGGCGCTCCCATGAGGCCTGGGCAAGAGCTTAGTGTCTCCTCTGCAGCCACGGTTACTGGTAGGACATTTCCACTTTCCCTCTAAAGCCCCCCATTGAACAGGAGGGCACATTTCAGACTTGCCCATCTTAGCCTCCCCTCCTATCCCTCTTTGCTAAAAGCATTCTCAGTCCCTGAGCCTAACTTAGAACAGGGTGCTATGAAGTACCGCCTAGAGGTGGAAGCAACTGCAGAGAGAACTGGATGCTTCTTTTCTTTTATTCATCATTTAGGAATATAACCATGATGCAAATATTTTTTAAGATGCCAATTTTTTCATCCAAATTGTTATTCAAGCATAAATAGGCATCATATTTTGCACATCATCCCGAGCTCCTTGATCTCTGATCACTGTCCTAATTGTCTTACTTGACAAAGATCATCATCTTTGGCACCAAACCCTGCACTAGAACAATGAATCTGTGCTTCTCCAAGAGGTGGTGCTAATTATCTTGAGCCACTCACTTAGAACTATTGGGCTGGCTAAAGTAGGTTATGATTTTACCAACTTGGAAAAAATTAAGAATTTGCCAGATGTTTAGCTTTTACACTACATGACAGAAATTGCCCCTGTTGACCCGGAGCGGTGGCCCATGCCTATAATCCCAGCACTTTAGGAGGCTGAGGCAGGTGGATCACGATGTTAAGAGATTGAGACCATCCTGGCCAACATGGTGAAACCCTATCTCTACTAAAAATACAAAAATTAGCTGGGCATGGTGGCACGTGCCTGTAGTCCCAGCTACTCAGGAGGCTGAGGCAGGAGAATCGCTTGAACCCAGGAGGCGAAGGTTGCAGTGAGCCAAAATCGTGCCACTGCACTTTGGTATGGAGACAGAGCGAGACTCTGTCTCAAAACAAAACAAAACAAAACAAAACAAAACAAAAAGGAATAAAGGAATTTCCCCTGTTTCATTTCTTCCAAGTACATTAAATTATATGAACACGTTGATAAAGTTGTTTAACCTGTATCTGTTACAAAGCTCAATTAAAATGGCATATATTATATAAACACACGTATCACTTGGAGTTAAGAAGTTAAGTTAATGCCTATTAATAGGCATTCATAGATTGTAAGAAGATTTTGTGTAGATTATGTTTCTCTCTTAAACAGGCTAAATATTCAATTTATCACTTTACCTGTCCTAATGTTTTCTAAATCATCTTCCTCTTTCTACTCTTGACACAAAGGAAAAAGTTATTCCAACTGAGTTGAAACATCCCACATTTTTAATTAATTAATCTAGTTGGAATTAATGATGTTTCACTGTTTGGGCAATGAGATTTTTTTTGGAAAACATGAGCTTTTCAAGACACAAGCTGCTCGGGGAGCGTATTTCTGTTCAGAGTTGTTGTAGACAAAAATCCGCTATTTGAGGAGGGGGCTGGGACTGTCATCTGAAAGCTCCTAATGATCAGCATTATACATCACAATAAAAAATGTGTCTTTGTGTAAACTTGGAAACCAGAACAATTTATAGCTATTTCAAGTTACCCACTGGCTTCCAGACACAAGCTATTCCCTAAAGCACTCTAGCTCAGCTGCTCTGGTGACAAGAGAATTTCTGAAGAATATTTCATGAAGATTTTTAAAAATGTTTACAACAATGCAAATATTGATGTCTCAGCCCAGTCAATATGGCAATTTATTGTCCTTCAATATAAACATTGAGCCAGGCTCACTATTGGTCAATATCTACACTCAGGTAAATAAATCTTTATACTGACTTCAGCAGATGTCAATAGCTACTTATTCCAGATAAGTAAAAGTAAAAACAGGAAGCATTATTTATTTTTGGAGGTAAAATAGCAACTAGTTACATAAAGGCCTGGCAGCATTTCTGAAATATCAATACGTAGTTGCTTTTGGCAATGAAACATAACAATATGATAAGATGTGGGCTTAAAGCTCACAGGTTGAAAGTTTGGAAGCAGAAATTAATAAAAATAAATTTTATCTACGTTATTAATATCACAATACTTTTTTTGAGATTGAAAGTATTCCAAGATTTCTTGTTCTTTTTATCATGTGTGAAGTCAATTTTTGATAGTACTCATAACTGTGAGAACTCACAAGGCTATATTCCTGAACACTTCCTAGATGATGCAATTAACCCTTATTCCAAATCTAAAAGAAAAATATGTCTGTGCTTGACCCATGTATGATGTGAAAGCTTACTGTCTGGTCATGCTTTGGGCTGCACATATTGTGCTTTGGAATCAAGCTTCAAGGACAATTTCTGGGCATCAGGCTTCTGTATTTTTAGATATCTATTCTTACAGACTGGGGTTCTGTAAACGAAAGAAGGTTCTCCCACAGTCATTGGGCAGTGGGTGGACAAGGAACCCAATCATCTATTAAAATGATTTGAAGATGAACAAATGTTTCTGTGTATTTGCATCTGAATTGTGAAAAACATATATGTATATGCATATACTTGTATATATTGAACTCTTTTGGAGGCACACTGAGCTTTTGTGTGCACAGAATTTATGACCTAGACACTGTCAGATATTTACTTAAAAATAATAATATATTAAGAAAAGTATCAATGTTACTTCCCTGTGAGAAAACTCCCGAAACCTTCAGGCTTGTGATTATGCTTCACTAATTGGTGTGTGGACTCACTGGGCTAACAGAAAATTTAGCTAATTAAAACGCAGCCATGCTCTGAAGAACCACTGGTCACACCCAAGGTCATTCCTTTAAAGCTGTTAGAAGAATTTAGTTACTGAAGGAGTGATGCTCCATGTTGATGTGGCACTTTCAAAGCAGCATATGCCAAATAAAATTAAATGAACATTTATGCTCATTATAAAAATGTCTACAATGCAATGGGGGCTGGAAAAAGAAAATGAGGTTTTAAAAAAGATCAAAGCTGCTAATAGTGAGAGAATGTTATTTGCCTCAAGTGTGATTTTCCTCAAGAGGTTTCTTAGCCAATGACTGCCCTGTGGGCAATGACTGTTGAATCTGAGGAACAGCTAGCTATAGGTGGCTTTGAAATCTGGGGTGGGGTTTACAGAACCAGAAACAAATGAAAGCTATCCCTACAATTCACAATAAGAAGACTATCAGAGGCCGGGGGTGGTGACGCAGGCCTGTAATCCCAGCGCTTTGGGAGGCCGAGGCGGGCAGATCACCTGAGGTCAGCCATTCCAGACCAGCCTGGCCAACATGGTGAAACCCTATCTCTACTAAAAATACAAAAATCAGCTGGGTGTGGTGGCATGCACCTGTAATCCCAGTTACTTGGGAGGCTGAGACAGGAGAATCGCCTGAACCTGGGAGGTGGAGGTTGCAGTGAGCCAAGAACATGCCACTGCACTCCAGCCTGGGTGCCAGGGCGTGACTCTGTCTCAAAAAAAATAAAAAAATAAAAGAAGAGTATCAGGACAGTGTGGTGAGGCCAGGAGATGTCTCCAGTAGACTCGGAGGGTGCTGAGACTAAGTTCACCTGAAAACTAAAGAGCTGGTGCACCCTAGGCGAGCAAACTGCATGTTTCTGCTGGAGTATCCTGTACTTTCACCATGTTACATTACTATTTCGGGTGGGGGGATACTGATGTCAACACAGCCTTCAAGATAAATCCAAGGAACTTTGCTAGCAAACCTCAAATTTATTTTCTGGCATTATGCAAACTAGTAAATCGCAATCCCTGCCCTATATGTACAGAAGGATTTGTCTGATGACCTCGGTTGAGATCCATCAAGGGGAATTTTCTCTCATCAACTGTTTAACAACACTTACTGAGCACCAATGATAGTCCAGAGGTGACTTAAAAATTCAACGCTGATGTTCTGAACATGTACCATGAGCTGGAGACAGACTATCAATGAAGTCCTGTTTACCATGGCGGTCTGTTTCAACAACAGTGACCGGCATACAGTAGGAGTTATTGGTCATTATTTGTTGAATGAATTAATAAATGGATGATTACTGAGGCAGTCCTCACCATTAAGAGATGGACAGCCCACAGAGAGTTCTGTGATACAATTATTATAACACAATGTGAATCTTTATATGGAAGGTATGCAAAGGAAATGCAGAGTGTTAAGTCCACAAATCTACAGAGTTCTCGTGTTTGTTAATTTTGGTGGGTATGGGCACGTGTGTGGGTGGAGAAGGTGAATTATTAGGGGAATATTAATAGAAGAGGTAGCACTTAAGCTGAGATTTTTAAAGGCTAAATATAAACAAAGGCCTGGAAGATCAATGGCGGAAAGGATTCCAGGCAGGTGGAATAGCCTGTGCAAAAAATCAGAGGCATGAAGACATATGGTTTTAAGTATTTATACATAATTTTTTGAGCCTGGGATTTAACGTGCCGTAGTGGAAATTCTGGTGAGCATTAAGTACGAACATGTGGGCTGGTATCTAAACATGACAAGCAAAAGGACTGTAGGATACTCCTGAGAATCTTGGATGATCATCTGCAAGATTGGCGCGAGAGCCACATAAACAGATCTCTGTGATAAACAGTGCCCTCTAGCAGCAGAATGGAGGAGGAAGCAGAGGCCAAGTCTAAAGACAAATGGATTCGTGAGAGAAATAGCACAATGGTTCCAGTAAGAGATAACATGTGCCTCAGGTAGGCAGTGGCTGTGGAAATGGACAGAATGTAATATATTAAAAGGAAATTTAGAAGAATTAATTGATGGGACTTGGATATTGATTGAAAAGATAGCTGGAATAAAAAGAAGGCATCTAAAATAACTTACAAGTCTCTGTTTGGGGCCAGCAGATAGCTGTGGTATTCTCTGTGATAAGCAGAACAGGAAGACTATCAGAGGCAGACAGAAGAAACACCATGTTGCATTCCATTTGGATGATCTAAGTTTAACGTGACTGTAAGACATTCAAAAGGGGACGTCTTGTGGATATTTGGATTTGGCTCTCAGGAGTGAAGACTGAGCTGTACAGATCTGCTTGTTACATGTTTATTGCAGCTACATATTGGTGTAAGTTACAGCTGCAGGGTTGAATGAAATACAAGGAGAGGAGCGTAGAGTGAACAAAGAAAGGATCTGTATCAGAGCCACCCTGGAGATTATTGACATTTAAGCAGTAAAGAGAGAGAGAGAGAGAGAGAGAGAAGCCCAAATGAACGTTAAGAAAGACATTCCAAAGGAGGAGAACTGTAAAGCAGCATTACGAAGCTAAGACAGAATATGTTTTCCAAAGATCTGTGGATGGTGTCTCCATACCACACTGACTTTGACAGTCCTCCCACTGAGAGGTGGAGAATATGACCCTGCACCCTTGCATTCCGCTTGCGTCTCTTGTGTCTGGGTGGGGCTGCAATGTAGTTTCTGCCTGTGTTCTAGAAACCCAGCCACCTTGCTAGGAGGAAGCCCAAGCAAGGCTATGCACAAAGACTACTTGGAGAGGCCACGTGTAGGTGTTCTGGCTGACGGATTAGCAGAGATGGGTGAAGATGCCTCTAGATGACTCCAGCCCCCCTGCTGCCAACTCATCCCTAGCCTTCAGGTCTTTCCAACTGAGGCCCACAGACATCATGGAACAGAGATAGGTTGATCTCTCTGTGTCCAACACAAATCCCTGACCCAAAGTATCTGAGAGCATAATACAATGATTGGTTTACACAGCAAAGCTTGGGGGTGGTTTCTTACACAGCACTAGCTAAGTACAACAGAGGCCAAGCAAAGGAACAGAAATCCTCAATAAGTATTGGGTAGGCTGTAAAGGATGCAGAGTGTTGAACTAAGGTAAGGAAGAAGTGTCTATTGGACTTGGCAACCAGAAGGCCGATGTTGATGTGAATACCACAGTGATTAAGCAGTGACTGTGGCCCAAAGCAGACTTTCAAAGACTGTTTGATGATTCGTTAATACCAATAATTTTTCGAGTTCTCAATAAACTGTTATATAAAAGTAATTGGCAAATATGCTTTCAATTTCTTGGAACTCAGAAAGTAAGAGTCCTCAAACCAGAATTTACCCATTTCTCATTAAACAGTAGCACAGAGGATGGATTTTTAAATATATATATATATTTTAGCATGATAGAAATAGCACCAAGCTTTTACAATTACCAATATTGTAACAATCTCATTTTGGTTACTATTGTTATTTGTTGGAATATTTGAAAACAAATCCCAAATAATATACTATTTTCCCTAGACATATTTCAAAAATACCTCTAAAAGTAATGCTTTTGATATTACATTATCAAATATAATTATGGCATCCAACAAAATTAAAAATAATCCCTTATCCTGATTGGTTTCAATTCAAGTATGCCCAAATTCTTATTTTTTGAGAACCAACTCTGTGAGACATTGGGCTAGGAACTGAGAGATATATAAGGGAAAAGAAGAAAAGCAAATTAGAGGAAAATCTGCAAAGGTATCAAGTAGGTTTTTAGACATTGCAATCCCACCTTTCATCTCTTTTTATCCTCATCAATAGAGCCTTCTCCTACAATCCTTGGTCACCTGGTACCAGCACAATATATGCCTTGCTATTATCTCCTGTTTTGAAGCAACCTTTTCTTAGAAAAACATCCAGTCAAGGCAAAGTCATTAACTTGTAAGTAAGTCGATAAAATCAATTATAAATTAATAATGAGAAGATGAATGTTTTCCACCTTATATAAGAAACAAGGCAAAAATGTACACTCTTGCCACTTTCATCCAACAGAAGTCTTACTAGGGCAACGACAGGAAAGAGTAATAAAAGGGATTACAGATTAGAAAGGAAGAAGTAAAATTATCTTTATTCACCAATCACATGATTGCCCATGTAGAAACATAAGGAATTTACAAAGCACTGCTAGAAATAGAAGTGAATGTTGTGAAGTCACAAAATGCAAAATCAACATAAAAAAATTAGTTGTATTTCTATATACTAGCAACAACATAGTGGAATAGAATAAGCCAACTATCTGTCAGGAGTCCCTAAGACCACCCCTACACCTCGGACAGTCATAGGACTCAGCATAAAGTTGTACTCTTGGCCAAGACTTTTAACAATGGTAGAGTAAGACTTACTGCTGAATCGTAAGGGATAAAGGCACAGGTGGAGGCTGCAGGAACCCACATACAGGCTTCTCTATGCTCTTTCCCTCCCAAGAAGGGTCACACAGAGCACACTCTTCCCCCACAACAAAAATGCAGCACCATGTGGATGATGTTGCTGTCTAAGGAATCCCATTTGAGACTTAGCAGACAATGTTTTAATTGGAAGTGGTCACATAGCTACCTCCTGCCTAAGGTGCACCAAAATTCCAGATTTCTAGAAGGAAAGCAGGTGTCAGCATGAACCACAATTTTTGTGTGATCATTCTATGCACAGTAAGCCACTCTCCTCGGTTAAGGAGTATTTTCTATAAATTTAGGAAACTGTTTACCAGTTGAGTCTGAGACACCCTCCAAAAGCCAAGCTTGCAAGCAATCCTCTATAATGACAGTAGTCTCAGGTCTGCTATACTAACTTTTATGATCCAAGAATCCCATTATTGACTATATCTAAAGGAAATGAAATCAGCATGTCAAAGAGATATCTGCACTCTCATATTTATTACAGCATTATTCACAATAGACAAGATATGAAACCAACCTAAGTGACCGATGGATGAATAAAGAAAATGTGGTTATCGATACACAATGGAATACTATTCAGCCACACAAAAATAAAATCTGTCACTACACTGCATTACATGAATGAACCTGGAGGGCAGCAGGTTAAGTGAAATAAGCCAGACACAGAATGACAAATACTGCATGATCTCACATATATGTAGAATCTAAAAAAAAATTAAAAGTCAATATCACAGAAACAGTAGATCAGTCGTTATCAGAGACTAGCAAGGAGAAGCAGGAGGCGAGGATGGGGAGAAGTTGATCAATGGGTATAAAGTCACAATTAGACAAGAAAAATACATTCTGGTGTTTTAGTGCATTGCAGGGTGACTATGGTTAACAGTAAAATATTATATATTACAAAACAGCTAGAAGAGAGGCTTTTGAATGTTCTCACCACAAAGAAATGAAAAATACATGAGGCGATGCCTATACTAACTACCCTGATGGGATCATTATATAACATATATATATATATATATATATATAAAAATCAAGTTGTACTTCATAAATATGCACAATTATAATGTATCAGTTAAATCAATAAAAAATTAAAGAAACAAACACCAGTAAAAAACACAGTACTTTAAAAAGAATTGACTAACTTGCTCTGCAATATAGTGGAAAAGCGAAGTATGCAGAATGAGCAAAAAATGAAAAAAAATTCATTTCAAAAAATGAAAAAAAAGAGAAATCGAATTGGAGAATTCATACTATCTCATTAAATCCTTACTAGAAAGTTACAATAATCAACACATTGTGGCACTGGCACAAGGATTGATATATACATTGACGGAAGAGAATAGTTAGTTCCCAAATACCCATACATATAAAGTCAATTGATTTTTGAAAAGTCACCAATATAATTCAGTGTTAAAAAGATAGTCCCTTCAATACACGTTCTAGGATGACTGGATATCTGAATCAGAAAAATGAAAAAATATCTCAATGCCTTCCTTACATCATATAAAAAATAACTGAAATGGATTGTACATCTAAACATAAAGGCTAAAACTATAAAACATCTTGAAGAGAACGTAGAACATCTTCATGACCTTAGGGTAGCCAAAGATCTTTAGACTTGCCATAAAACTATATATAAGTTTATCAAAAGATAACTTAAGAAAATGAAAATGTAACCCAAAAAATGAAATGAAATGTTTGCAATCCAAATATATCTGGCAAGGTGCTTGTATCCCAAATATATGATACTCCTATAACTCAAAAATAACATAATGCATTTTATTTGAAAATGGGCAAAGAACTATCCAAGTGGCCCATGTAAAAATGAAAAGATATTCAACATCATTACTAAGCAGAAAAACATGAATTCACCCTACAATGAAACAGCGCTGAACACTCACTGGACTGGCTAAAATTTAAAGAGACTGGCATATAGTATACTCCATTGAATAGCACAATAAACATCCTTCTCAAGTGCACTTGGAACACATTAAATGCTATGGTTTATCCTCCAAGATAAACCATATACTGGGCTATAAAGCAAGTTCCAATAAATTTTGAAAGATTGAAATCATAGAAAGTATGTTCTCTGACCACAATGGATTGAAATTAGAAATCTGTAACAGAAAAATAATCGAGAAATTCAGAAATACATGAGCATAAACAATAAACCTCTAAATAACCAATGAGCCAAAGGAACTTGGGATTTATTACATATAAGAGCAGGTCATCTGGAATTTATTTCAAATTATACTTTGAGATAAATGGAAATGAAGACATAATATATTGAAACTTTAAAAAATAACAAAAACCAAAAACTTTTGGGATGCAGCAAAGCAATACTTAGAGGAACATTTATATCCATAAATGTCTATAATATTAAAAAAAAGAGAGTGACCTTAAATCAATAACCTAAACTTTCAGTTTAATACACTGGACAAAAAGGCATAAACTAAGCCTAAACCAGGCAGAAAGAAGAAAATTATTTTAAAAGAAGACATTAATGAAATAAAAAATAAATTTAAAAAGTCAAGAAAATCAATTGTTGGTTATTTGACAAGGCTTTACTAAGGCTGAACAAAGAAAAAAACAAAAGAAATAGAAGTAAAATTACTAAAATAAAAAATTAAGGAGGAAACATTACCGCCAAACTTACAGAACAAAAAGGATCATAAAGCAATGTTATGAATAATTGCATACTAATAAGCTAGATCACTTAGATTAAATGGACAAATTCATATAGATACAAACTACTGAAATAGGCTCAAGAAGTTGTGTTTTTTGTTGTTGTTGTTTTGTTTTGTTTTGAGATGGAGTTTCACTCTTATTGCCCAGGCTGGAGTGCAATGGCATGATCTCAGCTTACTGCAACCTCTGTCTCTCAGGTGCAAGCAATTCTCCTACCTCAGCCTCCCAAGTAGCTGGGATTACAGGCATGCACCAGCACGCTGGCTAATTTTTTGTATTTTTAGTAGAGACAGGGTTTCACCATGTTGGCCAGGCTGGTTTTGAACTCCTGACCTCATGTGATATGCCCACCTCGGCCTCCCAAAGTGCTATAATTACAGGCATGAGCCACGATGCCCAGCCAAGGAGATATTTTAAAAATCAAAATAGGAGTTTAACAAACATATTAAATTAGTAATCAAAAGTTACAAAGAAAGCTTAGGCATAGATGGATCACTGGTAAAGTCACAAAATATTTGAAGAACTGATACCTATTATCTAGAAATTATTTTTAAAAATAGTAGAGGATACGTCTCAACCTATTGTATGCAGCTAGTATTACCCTAATTCCAAGACCAGGCAGATATCACAAGGAAGGAAAACTACAGACCAATATCTTTTATGAATACATATGTGGAATTCCTCAGAAAAAAAAAAAACACTAGTCAACAAAACCTGGCAACAAATAAAAATGATTACGCACTATGAATCAATGGAATTTCTACCAGGAATGCAAAACTGGTTCAACATCCAGAAATTGATTAATATAATATACCATTTCAACAGAATAAGGTACAAAACCACACAATAATCTCAAGAGATGCAGTAAAAGCATTTGATAAAATCCAACACTCCTTCATGATAAAAAAAAAAACACACAACCAACTAGGAATAGCAGGAAACTTCCTCAATCTGAACCAGAACATTTTTGTAGAAGTGGATCTACAAAAAACAAAAACAAAAACAAAACAAAAATCATAAAGCTAACATTATACTTAGTGGTAAAAATCAAAATGCTTTCTCTTAAGATCAGAAACAAGAGAAGGCTATCTCCTCTCAACCAGTTCTAGTCAACATTGTACTCTATGTTGTATCCAGGACTACTGGGCAAGAAAATGTAATAAAAAGCAAACTGGAGGAAGGAAGTAAATCTATTCACAAATGACAGGATCTTATATACAGCGAAAACTAAGAAATCCACTAAAAAAAATTCAAACTAATAAATGAGCTCAGAAATATTGCAGGATACAAGAGCAATATGCAAAAATCAATTGTATTTCTATATATTTTCAATAAACAATCTAAAAATGAATTTACAAAAGCAACTCTTTTTACCATAGTATCAAAAAGAATAAAATGCTTAGCAATAAATTTAATAAAATAGTGACAAACTTTACTTTGCAAACTATAAAATATTATTGAATGCCATTAAAGAAGATCTAAATAATTGGGAAAACTTCCCATGTTCATGATTTGGAAGGCTTAATGTTAAAATGGCAATATTCCCTAAATTATTTTACAGATTTAATATAATTGCTATCAAAAGAACAGCTGGCTTCTTTGCTGAGATTGACAAGCTGATGATAAAATTTGTATGGCAATTCAAGGGTCCTAGAAGAACTAAAACAATATTGAAAACAAAGAACAAATTTAAAGAACCCACATTTCCAGATTCCAAATATCACTATAAAGCTACAGTAATCCAGACTGTGATACTGGCATAAGGAGAAATACATAGAACAATGGGATAAAATTGACAGTTTAGGAGCAACACTCCCACCCCACAGTTATGATCAAATAATTTTTGGCAAGGGTATCAAAACAGTTCCTAGGGGAAGGAGTAGTCTTTTCAACAAATGATGCTGGGGAAAACTAGATATCCACATGCAAAAGAATAAAGTTGTATCTTACTACATACTAAATACAAAATTTAACTCAAGATACATAATATAAGTTCTGTAACTCTTAGAAGAAAAGACAGGGATAAATCTTGATGACCTTGGAATGGTTTCCTATGGAAATGATTTGTTTCTTATATGACAATCAAAAGCACAAGCAACAAAAAATGTATAAGTTGAACATCAAAAAAATTTAAGTTTAGTGCTTCAAAGAATACCAAGAAAGTGAAATGACAAGGAATGAGAGACAATATCTGCCAATCATATATCTGATTAGGAATTCATATATAGAAAATATAAAGAACTCTTACAGCTCACTAAAAAAAAAAAAAAAAAAAAAAGACAACCCAATTAAAAATGGGCTAAAGTTCTAAACAGACATGTCTCCAAAGATGTATGAATGGCCAATAAGAACATCAAAAACAGTTCCTATCATTAGCCCTCAGGAAAATGCAAATCATAATCACAATGAGATCACACTTCCACCCCACTAGGATGGCTATAATAAAAAAGATGGATAATAACAAGTGTTGGTGTAGATGTTGAAATATTGGAAGAGTCATATGCTAAAGTAAGAATGTACAATGGTACAGCAACTTTGCAAAGTAGTCTGGCAGTTCCTCAAAGTGTGAAATGTAGTTAACCTACCACCCAGCTATTCCACTCCTAGGTATAAAACCAAGAGAAAAGAAAATATATGTCTACACAAAAACTTGCACATGAATGTTCATAACAGTATTACTCACAATAGTCCCAAGGTGGAAGCAACCCAAATGTCCATCCACTGATGAATGGATAAACAAAATGTGGATCCATACAGTGGAATACTAGTCATAAAAACAAATGAACTACTGCTAGACTCTGCAATATTGATGGACCTTAAGAACATAATGCTAAGTCAACAAAGCAGTGGCAAAAGACAAAAGATATAAACCGAACAGGCAATTTTATAGGAAAAGAAAGTACACTAGTGGTTGCCTGGCCTTAGGGAAGGTAATGTGGTGGGGGGTGAGATGAAGGTCACTTACAAAAGGTATGGGTTTCTGTTGGGGATGATAACATTTTTCTAAATTGATTGTATTGCACAACAATAAACGGGTAGTTGTATAACTTTTAAATATACCAAAACCCACAAAATTATACATTTGTAAATGAATAAGGTGTAAGCTATGTTAATCATATCTCAACAATGCTAACAACTGCATTTATTCATTTTCATGTATTACCTTTTAATTAGTTAACTGTAATACACACATACACAAAGCACAATTCCAAAGAGCAAGGATGTGGAGCAAGTGAAAGGCTTATATATTTTTGGTGTAAAGCGGCTCAACCATTTTTCAAAATTGTTTTTTATATCTTAACATACACTTATGACATAGCCATTCTAATCCTTGCTATTACTCCCCAAAAAAGTAAAAAAATAAATAAAAATAAATTTATAAAGACATATACACAAATGTTCAAAACAGTTTTAGTCATAATAACCTTAAACTAAAAATAACCTAAATTTCACTGGACAAATAAATTGATTTTTAAAAATATGGTTCTCTGGCCAGGCACAGTGACTCATGCTTGTAATCTTAGCAATTTGGGAGGCCAAGATCGGTTGATCATTTGAGGTCAGGAGTTCAAGACCAGCCTGGCTAACATGGTGAAACCCCGTCTCTACTAAAAATACAAAAATTAGCTGGGCATTGGTGGCACCTGTAATCCCAGCTACTCTGGAAGCTGAGGTGAGAGAATTGCTTAAACCCAGGAGGCAAAGGTTGCAGTGAGCCGATATCGCGCTATTGCACTCCAGCCTGGGCAAGCAAGAGAGATTCTGTCTCAAAAAAGAAAATAATAATAAAAAATAAAATATATGGTCTCAATAAAATGTAAACTATATGCAAAAATAAAGACAAATCTCACAGAGACTATGTCAAGTGAAGAAGCCTTACTCTAAAGAATATATACTGTATGATCTCATATGAATAAAACGCTATTATAGTTATAGACGCCACACGAGTGGTTGCCTGGAGTAGGACGCTGAGGAGAGAGAATGACTAAAGAAATGTAAAGAGACGTGAAAGAATGTTCTCGCTCAATGGAGAGGTTTTATATTTTGATTAAGTTGGTTACCTGACTGTATACAATTTGTCAAAAGTCATCAACCTTAAAATGTTTGAAAGTCTTTGTATGTAAATTATAGCCCAGTAAAGTTGAGTTTTAAAACCACACACAAATCACTTGATGAAGTAAATGACACATCTCTCAGGTGTATGTTCAGAGTTGACTCCTGAGTGATGGGATTTTTCTGGAATATTTTTACATTGTTGGCTTGCCAGGAGCCCCCAGTCAACAATGACTGTGCTTTCTCACCCTCCAGCCCAGCCACAGTGCAGTGGTCACTCTCAGTCAGTATCATGTCATGAAGAGAACACTGAATTGAAGTCAGAAACCTTGATTCCAATCCTGGCTGTAGCATTTATGGGTGATGCAATTTGTATATAAATCCTGGCCTGTAAAATATCTATTCTTCAGGCTTGCAGGCTTGTTTACATAAATTGAACTACCTTATAAGACCTATATAATAATCTGCCATATTAGATGGGATTGTTATTGATGAGTATTTTATTAACAGAAGGCAACATAGAGAAGTACCAAACGGTAGTGAAATATTTGCCCATTTTAGTGGGATAGACGGTGCAGTCTAGCCCAGGAAGCACGACATCCTGCTGGTTGGAGCTTGAGTCATTCTGTTTCCACTGAAGCACAAAAGGAAGACTTAATTACCTTTGGTAACTTATTTAAAAACAAAATCACTAGTATTGCCCTCTCTGTCCTTCTCTCCAGATCTCTACACCTGCAATAGAATGCATACGAAGCAGACGGTAGTTGAACAACTTCCATACTTTATTTTCTTGTTCTATTGTATGTCCTCGGCTTCCCTGCTTCAAAACAATATCATGCCCTTTCTCCTGAGTTTTTTCCTTTTGCCTCACACAGCAGCCACTCTTACATTTAATTAAAGTGGTCACATGGAGTCTGCCTTCAGATTCAATTTTGCTTTTCTCCCCTCTTGCTTTGGAATGCAGGGGATAAAGGCATTAGGAGAAGCAGAGATCCAGATGATCCTTCGATTATGCCCAAGTCTGAGGAATCATGACTGACCATGTCTGGGTCATCACTGAGGCCACTCAGGAACAAGCTGGCATTCTCTGACCTTCCCCAGGCTGCCCACTGAGACTCACCATCCTTTCCTTTCTGCTAGAGAGAGCGTAGACAATGTTACTATTCTCATAGCAAACTGGACTTTTTCCTTCTGTGGAACTAAAATATTAGCATTAGCTCAGACCTATCTTTAAAAATAATGCAAAATTATCCTAAATTTAACGCACTATCTAAAACACACACACACACACACACACACAAACACACACACACACAGAGAGGACCCCACACCACAAACACACACATACACACACACACACACAGAGGAGACCACACTCCACACATCCACAACACACACAGACACACACACTTGAATTAGTAATCACAACCATTAGCCAAACCTAAACATATGGGCAGCTTCTTCCCTCACCAAACACGATTGTATGCCAAACTTCTAAAACAAAAATAAAACAAGATGCAGAAGGTGTTTGATGATTTTATGTGTGTTGTGAAATTTTGACTGAACTATTCATGGAGTCTGAATTCCTCATTTGAAAAAGGAGGGTGATGTCTACTTTGCATGGTTTTGATAGAGATTGAAATAAAATAATAGTGTATACGTAGCTAGCAGAGTGCAACACAGATGTGAGGCTGAGGCATCATGACTTAAAAATTGTAGTTATTAAGAAAAATATGGGATTCTAGAAGTCTACCTTTAATATAAGTCTTATTGGAACTAAGGTCTAACTACTATGTTGTAAGCAGAAAGTTTTACATAACTCTTGCTCCATAGTGGCAAAATCTTTACACATTTAAGCATTCAGTAAAAATTTGTTAAAGTCATTATTTGGTAATATTATAGGTATGAACCCAGGGGCTTGGATTCTACAATCCAGTTCTTGACTCCTAAGAGCCTGTCCCTAACAGGAACATGAAAGGCAGTGTTCTTGTGGATGTGTTTGACTATCATTTCTTTCTATTAGTTTATTTCCTGAATGCAAAAAAAACACCCATATGCACTCCATTAAGAAAGTTTCATGGATATGATAGGATTTTTCAATGAGGTTTCTGGGTTTTTTTTTTTTTTTTTTTTTTGAGATGGAGTCTTGCTCTGTCACCCAGACTGGAGTGCAATGGAGCGATCTCGGCTCGCTGCAACATCTGCCTCCCCAGTTCAAGTGACTCTCCTGCATCAATCTCTGCCTCCCCAGTTCAAGCAACTCTCCCACCTCAGCTGGGATTAGAGGCACCTGCCACCATGCCCGGATAATTTTTCTATTTTTAGTAGAGACAGGGTTTTGCCATTTCAGCCAGGCTGGTCTTGAACTGCTGACCTCAGGTGATCCACCCACCTCGGCCTCCCAAAGTGTTGGGATTACAGGTGTGAGCCATGCACCCAGCTCCCATGAGTTTTTTTTTTTTTAAAAAAAAAAAAAAAAAAAAAAAAGGTATCTGAATGAAAATTAAAAAAGAAAATTCATCCAAGAACCCAAGATAAGGGCTTGTGTGTGGATTTGAAACCTATCAACTATGGGTAAGGAAAGCATGAGGGAGGGAGATATGTAAATTTCAGTAGATTTAAAGAGAGTCATGTAACTAAAGAGTGAGAAATGTATATATTTAAATGATAGCATGTCTTCCGATGATCTTTGCAATGTTTTAGTAGCAGCATCTCTAAGTAACCAGCTATAATATATTACACTGTGTTTTTTAAGTTAATTGATTTTATGCTCCCGGACTGCACTTCTAGTCTTTCATCTACTGAATCTTTGCTATGAGACTAAATGAGCTTTTCAGAGGAAAAATCCTTTGATCTAGCTACTCCAGGGAAACGGAGTACAGCAGACATGTATAAGATACTGCTTGTCCTTATTACAAGGTGCTAGCACACGAAAATGTTGATAAATGGTGGGTGGCCCCTCCCGTCTTTCCTCTGCTATTTGAACTTCAGTGTTGGTTATTTCCGTCACGATTTGATACGCCAACTTTCCCTGATGAGGACTAACAACCTCTAATGCTTGTAGTCTCTATAAAGATCATTTGGTTTCAAATAAAACATTTACATTCAAAATCTATTAATGGCCTTCCCTGGTTCAAATGTCAACTAAGTTATTCAACAATATGTGCTTGTTCTAAAACAATTAGCCAAATTCCATCTACACACACATTCACAGCTTTTCCTCTCTGAAACTCCTTCCACCAGACCCAAAACTGTTATGAGCATATTAGATCTACGCTATCAACAAAAACCAAAACTTCAGAAAGATCTAGGGCACTTGGATTCTCTTTCTCACCACCATGTCTAAACAGCAATAAAACCTCATTCAAATCACATAATCCTTCTAGCTCTTGAGTTCTCTGTCTTTAAAACTTAGATCATGCTACTGTCTCAGAGGAAGAGATTAAAAGCCTCTCCTCATTACACGTGGCTTCTATTTGGCTCTACCTAGAGTTATATTCATGTAAAATCATATTTAGATAGAGGTTGGGTCTCAGTTTCTGCTTCATCCCTCCCTGCAGCAATCTTAGCAGGGCTCACACTGCTCTGAGGTTGTAATGAGGCGGCCTCAGATGCCACTACTAGGACAGACCCAGGGCTCCCCACTCCACACTGGCAACAAGAGAGATGGCTATGCCTGTGCCTTAGCTGGACTCACCTCAGGGAGGCTCTAGCTGCCTGGGAGACTGGGCGACACAGCTGGACTTGCGGAGAGTTAATGCCCCTTGCTGTGGGCTTCAACCAGGAGTGATCAATCCCTGTCCCTCCTCCCCGCAAAAGACTGTCCTGAAGTGCAGTTGTTTCTTGTGACTCTCCTGAGCCATCCCATAGACCAGGGAGGCAGGTGTATTACTGTGAACCTGTAACCAGCTCCAGAAAGGTCGCCCCTGTACTTGCTCTCCCTCCTGCTCTGTCCTGCTTCATGTTTTTCCTCATTCTTCCTCCTAGAACAGCACCCTGTGTTAAGGAATTAGCAGACATGATTTTGGCTTAAGTGTCTGTCTTCTAGGAACCCTGAACCAGGACAGGTGGGAAATCCCAACAGTGTATCCCATCTCTGCCACCTGCGGATGTGTTTCCCTGGGCTTTCTACTTAACTCCTCTCTGCCTGTGCTTCAGTTTTCTCATCTATAAAACGTGGAGAAGAACAGCACATACTTCATTCAGGTTGTTATTAGAAATGAATGAGTTAATACATAAAAAAATGCTTGAAATAGTGCCTGATGCACAACGACTGCATGCCACGGGTTGGTGTCATCATCACCATCACAATGATCATGCCAGTGCTCCCTACTTCCCATCCACCTTCACTGTCATGTTTCCTGCATTTGACCCAGCTTTTCATAAATTCCATGAGCCCCTAGATTCCCGGCAATCCCCTTAGATTACATTAACATCAGTGCTGGTTTTTATGCAAGGGAAGAATCCAAACTGGTACAACATTGCTACCAGTTTGAGGTTCAGAAGGCAAGGGAGAGTTTGGGTTGTTTCTGGTGAATGAATTCAGAAAAGATTTGATGTCTCCTCTGGACCAGAAAAGAACTTTAGCCTATTAGAAAATTTAAGTAATTTGCCTAAAATCTCATGGCTGGAAAATGGCAGAACAAGAAGTAAAGCCTATGTTTGCATACAAAACCATCTCCTTTCAACCATGCCAGAAGTTGTTCCAGTTTTTATTTTTTAATAAAAATATATCTGGCTTTTTGAGCACTTATGTTTAAAATGCTTGAGATGGGTAATCCCATTTCATTCACAGAACCACCATACAAATTAAGAGTAGATTCTAATGCCACAGTATTTAAAAGACAATACTACGAGAAAAGTGAAAATTATTTGCTCCAAGTCTCCATAGCTGGTACATATGCAGCTAATCCTCTCACCTTAGCTACTACTATGGTTTGAATGTGTCCTTCAAATTCCATGTGGTGGAACCTTCATCCCCAAATTCATATGTTGATTGGAGGTGGAGTTTTTGGGAAGCAATTAGGATTAGATAAGGTCATTACGGTGGGGCCTGCTGGTGGGACAGGCACAGCTTTATAAGAAGAGAAAGGAGACTTGAGCTGTCATCCATGCTCTTGCCCTTTCCATGAGAGGGCAACAGAGGTAAATACATGAGCAGCTGCTTGAGGTTGCCTTTGGCAGTTATGTCTGTTGGAAACACTGCAAGGCCTGGGTAATGAGATAATAAAGTTGAAAATACTTGGGAAGTAAAAGTGGTATGTAAATATAAGATACCACTGTCTTCACATGTGATATGCCTGGGAGGAACTCTTCTTATTTTAATTCATTCATCTCTTTATATCTTGCCTTTATTTTTAAGAGATTTAAGATGGCTTACGCAAATATACAATACAGTGTATGTATAAATGCAAGCCTGCCTAAGCAAAACACGAGATGATAAAGCCATAAACGAATAGATTGACAGATTTTATTACATGCAAATCTAAAACTGTTGTATGACAAATGATACTATAAAATAAAGTAAAAGACAAGAAAATAACTGGGAGGGATATCTGCACCCTTTATAACCTTTATAAAAAAGGGTTAACATCCATAATGTATACAGTGCTTTTTCAAATCAATTTTCAAAATGATAAACAACCCAACAGAAAAATGGATGAAGAATATGGACAAGCAATTCACAGAAGAAATACAAATATCCAATAAATATATGAAATATGAAAAAATATGCACAATAGCTTCCCTAGTAACTGGAATATGAAAATTGAAATAGGTGCAATTTCCTGCCTATCACGGTGGCAGAAACGTAAACTATTGAAAGTATCTGTTATGGGCCAAAGGGTGGGAAAATAGACATTTCTATTTGTTGGTGAGATTGCTAATTGACATAGCCTTTATGGAGGGCAAGCTGGGTGGCAAGATAAACATTTAAAATAAACATGCCCTATGACCAAGCCATTCCGTTGTAGGAATCCTGTCTACTACTAAAGGCAATTCTGGTGAAGGTTCCAACAGAAAACAGGAAAACTGGAGAGAAAGCTTCCATCTTCTTAGAGAATGCCAAAATAATCGTGTACATAAATAATATTGGTGGAAATATGAATGGTTAAAGCCATTCTGACGAGATTTCAGACAGAAATAAAGGACATGTTATTAGAAACTGGAGGAAAGGTAATCCTTGTTGTAAAATTGCAAAGAGCTTTGCTGAATATTGTTCACGTTCCAGTGTTTTGTGTGGAAGGTAGAGCTTGTGAGGGATGAAACTGGATATTTAGCTTAGGAACTTTCTAAGCAATGTGTTTGAGGGAGCAGTTTGATTCCTCTTGACTGCTAATAATAACATGTGAGAAAGGGAAATGAATTGAAGATGGAATTGTTCAGGAAAAGAAAAGGAACCAGAACATAAAGATCTGGAAAATTCTCAGCTGGTCCGAATTATACAAAATGTAAAAGCATGTTTGGAAAAGAAAGAACACTAAGGGTGTGGCAGACTCATTGCTTGATAAGGAAGTCAGCGTGGATGTGAACCACAAGCTAATCAGCTGACCTAGCAGGAGAACTGCTGGTTTAAACTGAAGGAAACAGAAGGAAGGAAGGTTGTCTGATTTCTTGGATTTTACCTAGAACTACTCAGCTATGAATGTGTGCAATTCTTCAAGACAAGGGAAGAACGACCCAAAAAAGTGATTCAGAGATCACCAGGGCAGCCTCCTAAGTTTCACATGAGGTCAGGGGAGCATCACCTCAGTTTCAACAGGCCAGATGGCCCCCTTGAACAGCCTTGGGGTTGGAGCTGCCCAAGGCCATGGAGCTGCAACCCCTGCCCTGCAGAACTGTGGACGCAGGACTGCCACCCCACTGGGTCTGGAAGGCAGAGCATCAAACAAAAGAAGATATATTCCTGTAGCAGAAGAGGACTATTCTTGAGCCTTAAGATCTCATGGAGTTTGCCTTGTAGTCTAGTCTTGCCTGGGAACCGTTGCCCCTTCTTTCTTTTCAATTTCTCCCCCTTGGAATGGGAATGCCTACCCCATTCCTGTCCCACTATTGTATTTTGGAAGTACATAACTTGTTTTCCCATGTTCACAGCTGCAAAGAAATTTTGTCTCACACCTGATTAAGATGATATTTAAATGAGACTTTGGACTTTAGAGTTCATTCTGGAGCGAGTTAAGACTTTTGAGGCTGTTGGGATGGAATAAGTGTGTTGCACATGTAAGAAGGACATACATTTGGGAGGAATGACAGGGTCAGAATGCTATGGAGTAGATGTTTGTGTTCCTCCAAAATTCCTATGTTGAAGACCTAATCCTCATTGTGATGGTATTAGGAGATGAGGCATTTGGGAGGTGATTAGCTTACGAGGGTGGAGTCCTCGTGAATGGAATTAAAGTCCTTGTAAGAATAGATAAAAAAGAGATGATCCTTCTCCCTCTCCCCCTGCCATGTGAGGAAGCAGCAAGAAGGCAACAACTTACAAGTCAAGAAGAGAGCCCCCACCAGACACTGAATCTGTCAGTGCCTTGACTGGAACTTCCAAGCTGCAAAACTGTGAGAAGTAAATGTCTGTTGTTTAAGCCACTCCATCTATGGTATTTTGTTATAGCAGCCTTAGTCAACCGTGGCCAGTGGCAAACAAAATGGCCAAAAGTCCCACCCTTGGGTAAAAGACACAGAAATCCTGGGAACCTGAGGCAGTGGGGAGAAGGAGCCAAAAGGCCTTGGTAGGTGGTTGGTTTGCTAATTTGGGGACAAATCAGGCAGCTGCTAACAAAGAATTCTCTGGGACTATGGTGGAAGGGGCTACTGCCCTGGAGAGACTCCTGGGGGAATTATTTCAGAGTCCCCCTGGCTAATAAGGCACCAGCTACAGGCACAATGCCAGCAGGGTTCCGTGGATTCTGTATAGGGTGGGGGTGGAGGATGCCAGTAAAACAGATAGCTGAATGCTCATTGCACTTGACTGGGATGGGCTTAGAGTTGAGGAAAGACCACAGACTTAGAGTGCTCTTTATCCAGCTGGAGCCTCCTTAATGGATGCCCATGGGGCAAGCCCTGGATCTGCAGCTGTCGATGGATTCAACCCAGTCACCCACCTTGGCTTTATGGGTTTTCAATTTAAACTTCGTGCAAAGTTTCCCCACTGTGACTAGTCAAACATGATCTGTCTGCTTTCTCCCTTCCTCCACTCACAATATTTATACTCATTTCTTTTATTGAAATCTACCTGCTCCCATTCTATTAAAAAGGTTTGACTGGCAGCTCCTATTCTACTGAAACCTGCAACCTATCTATTCTCCAGACAATGAGATACAAGCATTCTATCTTCCATTGTGCTGGCACGGCCTTCTGTGCTTCTGCCTTCAATCTTAAAAGGCATGTCAGAAATGTCTCCATCTAACTAGGTCTGGAACATGGGCAGTCTGAACTACCAGTTCTGCATTTAAGCAATTCTGACTAAACAAAGAAGAAAACCAGGATCTTTCCTCTTCCCAGTGCATGCCCTACTGGTACGTCCTGCTCTTCAAAGTATTATAACCACGGCAAAAGGGAGGAGGAAGCTGCAGTGCTGTGAGCCGTGCGTCTGTGCCCCCCAGGTGCACTCATAACTGGCATTCCAATACATGCCCCAGCGATTCCCATGCAGTCCTTTCCATCCACCGTGGGGTGGGCTTCAAGACAACCTGATTTTAAGCATGAGGAAACGGAGGCTCAGAGAAATGAGGTGACATGTTAAGGCCCTTGAGAGCCTGTTTGGAAGTTCTGGGAGGGAGGTGGAGCCACCTCTACTCTCTTGGCCAAAGAGTTCTTATCTCCATAAAAAGCCCACCTTTTCTACAGATAAGGAAGAGGACACTGGGTTAGTGCACCCGGCCACCCCTAAATGGAATGAGTGACCTGTGTCACCTTCACATCAGGCTAACAGGCATGTGCATGACTGTGCAACTAAAATGAGAACCAGCGACAGTGCCCAAATCCTTCGACTCCGAAGCATACTCTCTTTCCACGACCCCGTTTCACATCTGAGCTGCCAACGGCTCTGTCTCCCTTTCCTAAAGAAAGTAGGTCTACAAGTGGTGCTCAGGAGAAAACGAGGCGAGACGCCTAGAAGCCACTCTCTAAACCAGCCTGAGGCTCATGACTTAACGGGTTCAGGGCACATTTGAACAGAAGGTTCCGTGGTGTTCTACTGCCAACACCGGAGAATTCAGCTGTGTTTTAGGCCATGCCCCGGAGACGAAGGCTTTCCCATCTGGTGACCCTCTTTTGATGTAGCTCTTCAGCCAGAACAAGCCAGTTTGCCAGATTGTGAATAAAATCATTTTTTGAAATATTTTATAGTCTAGTTGTGCAAACCACAGACAAGTCAAAACCCGAGGACACAAGTTTGTACCAGAATTTCAGCTTAACACTGAGTGCCATATTAATAATTTTTTGTGGACTTTTAAATTCATTTTTTTTGGTTTCTCTTACTTCTAATTACATCATCCACATTTTGAAGCACCTCTGTCCAAAGCAAAGCTTTAGAACTTTCTTAAAAACAAATAGAACAAGCAAAAGCAAAAATAAACATTCCCATGGTAATTCAGAGACAGCATGATGCTGTGGAAAGACTGTTACAAAAATAGTTACACTGTCTGGAAGCCTTACTTTTGCTACTAATTAGCTGTGTGACTTTGAGAAATTCACTTAATTTCTCTGAACTTATGTTCTCTTATCTTTAAAAAAAAATGCTGGATGATTTTTTAGATTTAACATTGATTCATCCATGGGCTCCCGTGGTAACTAAAGAAAGACTGCCTGTTTCAGCCAGGTTTTAGCTTTGAGTATGGTGCCAGGCTGAGTTCTTTGCTAATTAGAAAGTCACGAAATAACTTAAATGCTAGTCCTCCTCCTCCCTCGTTTCCCATTCACAAAAGTTTCCATGTTTTCCTAAGGTACATCTCTCCTGCTCCCGCCACCCAGGCAAATGCCTTCATCAGCTGATTCTACTCAAAACTGTCCTAGTTGCAGGTGGATCACCTGAGGTCAGGAGTTCGAGACCAGCCTGATCAACATGGTGAAACCCCGTCTCTACTAAAAATACAAAAATTAGCTAGGCATGGTGGTGCACGCCTGTAATCCCAGCTACTTGGCAGGCTGAGGCAGGAGAATTGCTTGATCTGGGAGGAGGAGTTTGCAGTGAGCCAAGCTCACACCATTGCACTACAGCCTGGGCGACAGAGAGAGACTCCGTCTCAACAAACAAACAAACAAACAACAAAAAACAAAAACAAAAAACTGTCCTAGTTGATTTATTGGTGATCAACTAAAAAACTTCTTGTTTTTTGAGATGGAGTCTCACTCTGTCGCCCAGGCTGGAGTGCAGTGGTGCGATCTCAGTTCACTGAAACCTCTGCCTCCGAGGTTCAAACGATTCTCCTGCCTTAGACTCCCGAGTAGCTGGGATTACAGGCGTGCACCACCACGCCAGGCTAATTTTTGTATTTTTAGTAGAGATGGTGTTTCACCATGTTGGTCGGGCTGGTCTCGAACTCCTGAACTTGTGATCCACCCTCCTTGGCCTCCCGAAGTGCTGGGATTACAGGCACGAGCCACCAAGCCTGGCCTAAATAACTATTTTACAGCTGACCCTGCAGTGCCATCAGTCTGCAATGTGCAGTTTCTACATTTCTTTTTTTCATTTGAGCTTCTTCAGAGGTTCCTCACCCTGCCTCAAAGTCTTTTTTTTTTCTTTTAAATTTATGCATTGGAATTTAAGGCTCTTTCCAATATTAATCATATCAAAACTTACATTCATATTTAAAATGGCAACTATTTTGAAAGCATGATTTTACTAGAAAGTCATATATTTGTGGGGAGAGAGATTCTAGATATATGATTCTTACCTATCATCAGCCTGCTCCCACAGCCGTATCTAGCAGTGACTCACAGAGAAACCAAGGCAGGGGAGGTGGTCAATGCTTCCTTTAAAATCACAAAGAGATGAGTAATATTTCTAGCAGTTAAATCAGGGGCAGGACTCAAACAGGAAACTTATGGAATTAAACACAGAAGATGCTTCCAAACAGAACTATTGGGTGTTTACTGAATTAGACTATTTTGACTGAATTGAACTGAACATTCAGTTTGACTGTCACACGCACGAAGGATGTCTGTCACTATCTTACAGACGAATACTCAATCACTACAATAATGTGCTTATGAATTTTTGACAAAGTCATAAGCATCATTCTCTTTTCCACGTGGTGTCCCTGCTTACTTGTGTTGAACGGAAATAGTGGGCCACACAAAAGGCTCATTTTAGATCAGTGGTCCCTTGACACTGTGGCCCTAGGTCTAGAGTAGTCCGCTTTCTCTTTTGTGGCCAACAATCTTCAAAAGACGGCTAAAGTTATATGGGTCCAAACTCTCAAGAAATACATAGAGAGAAGCCTAGGTGAGAAAATCACTATGACAAAGCACAACACTATGGTAATTGACCTGGACTTCCCTAGTTTTGAGAGAGTGCAAAAAGCAAAGACACTACTCAGGGTGGCACATCCTATTTAAAATATGTCAGCAGTCCAAGAACTGCCCAAGTATTTGGCAACATCGAGCGACCTCCTAGAAGACTATAGGAGAAATCATCCATTTAAGCCATCGTCCAATATATTTAATGCATGTTCACTCTGAACTTGAGGCAAATGCACAATAACACAGTCTAATAACCAACTGATGGATAGACAGAAGCAGAAGATGATTAACAACCGAGATGAGGACAGAGTTTAGAAAATGTGTCCCTCAGTCCTATGTCCTTTCTGTCAGACCAACTCATTTCCAGCTGAGCGTTTCCAACTCCCAGCCCATTAAGCTGAATGTTCCAGCCTGGGTTCTAATTAGAGATGCCGCATGGCTTGTCCTCTCCTGGAGGATGGAGTCATGCTGTCCCCAGCCAAGATCTCTGCCTGAGAAGGGCTGTGTTAGAAATGCCCCAGCAGCTGTCCATGTGTTCTTGCTGTCACAAAGTACAAATGTGTCTGGTGGGGAAGGCTCTGCAGCTACACAGTAAATGCCACAGTAAATGCCAGCTCCACTAGGACGGCAGGTGAGCAATCTATTAGGAAATCGAAGGCCCCTCCCTCATTATAGGAAAACAAATGAGCTGTGTCTCATGGGGAGCAGGGAGACAGAGGAGAAATTCTTTTATAAAGAGAGGCAATGGGCTTCGAAATCAGATGGATGTAGTTTTGAATCCTGGCCGTTGCCACACATAAATTGGATGATCGCAAGCAATCGCTTTAAACTTTTTGAGGTTTCTCATCTGTAAGATGGGCAAAAATAATTCCTATCTCATGAGAATCTGGGGATTGAAAGAGATCAAGTGTGAAGAAGAGTTATCCCAGCAAGTGGTGTGTAGTGAGGGTTTGGTGACATTGGTTTTGCTCCCTTGTCATGCTGGCTTCTTCAGGAGTTCCCAGGCCACACTGCAGGGCAGAGTGAGGATGAGGCCTGCATTTCCCTCTGTCCCTCCCCGCTCCAGCTTCCCGGGATGGACAGATGCCGTTAGCTCTTACCTGCACCTGCTCAAGTTCTCACCCTCTGGTGGCACCATGTAACTCAGGCTATTTCCAAGCCTCTCAAAGTCCTTTTGTCTCCAACTCGTCACTTCCTTTCTACACCCAGAAGTGCTTCAGGACAGTGTCAAAGCTTGGAGACACTTAGGCCCACCACAAGTTCTCCTTTTATTATTTCCTTCTTGCAAGGTGAGAAAGGACAACAACTCAGAATGAAAGATTCTCCTCCATGCCCTCTCTCAGCAGAGGCCCTAATTCATTTTTCATGGCCCCTTGCAGTGACAAAAGCCGCTGCTTTCTCTCTTGTAAGCGTGCTTCATGCAATAAGTCAAAACTGATGTGCATTTTCCCCCTGGGTGCCAGAGCGCGCTTTGATTTAATTTGCCCTGTTGTTTGGCACAGAGCCTTTGCCAGCGAGTTGCTTTGCAGACCTGGGGAGGCAGGGCCCTGACAGTGATGGGCACGGTGACAGATGGGGTTCAGTGGGTAGTGTTTAAATAATTTGCTGCAATGATAAAGGAAATATTGGAGAGTGACAGATGCTCCTGCAGAAATGCAGCCAGACAAACACACACATCCTGTCTGTGGGAGCTAGGGGTCCCGACGATAACACGGGTCCGTGGGCGGCAGGCCCACTCTCCTGCGGCTGGAATCGCTGGGGCCATATGTGAGAGTGGGGCTGATTGGCCCACCTCTGCCTCTCCTGAAGTCACTGGGAACCATCAGTAGGGGCTTTCTACAGATGCACTCATGTGCCGTTTATACCACTTTCACACCTTCCATCTGAGAACAGGCCCTGCCAGTCCACACAAGCCCAGGGGAAAAAAAAAAAAAAAAATCAACCAACACAGCGAGAGCCAGTTCGCATCCAGCAAGCACCTCTCTTTAGGAATGTCATGGTGAAAAAAGGACCTGGAGAGTGAGGAATGAGAGGAAGAGCACAGAGAATGAGAAAAAGCCGGCAAAGTGATGGAACTCAAAGGTGGAAGGTGGCTGATTGGCTCTGTGAGAGAGGAAAGTGTATCCGTTGCAGAGGCCGAACAGTGCAAGTGATTAGGTTGGCCCTGGGCGTGGGCCACGATGGCATTCTAAATCCTGGTCAACATTCCTGGCATGCTGCCTCAGTGATGGACACTGGAGGGGTGAGGGAAGCACTGGGTGATGGGCGTTGCTCATTTCAGGTGCTATGGTCATGACTGTGGTCTGGTCAGTAGTGCTGTCTTCCTCAGTGAAGGGCTGCACGTGGGAGGACCACACTGGGATTTGGAAAATGATATGAAAAGGATGTTGGAAAGCAAGACAACCATGGTGTTAGAACCATTGTGTGTGGTATGTGCAAGAGAGAAGTGAATGAGGAGATGCTTCCTGGGAGCCCACCCTCTGCATAGCCTAGACAGAATATTCCACATCTGCCTTCTAGGAAGGAGTATGCACAGATGTGGTGCAGGGATAGAGAAGAGAAGGTGGGAGGAGCTCAATGGAGGAGGACGTTCACTGGGTATGTCTATTTTTTATTATTATTATTCTTTGGTTCTGAAGTTTTGCAGCAGATTTGGGAGTGAGATGCATTTGTGAGAGGAGCGAGGTGAAGATGTGCAACCGAGACTAGCTTCCTGGGTGTAGAGGTGAGCTTGGAAGGAAAGCAACAAGACGGCAGTGGAGCAGGGAAGGGGGAGGCCGCCTGGAATGGAAGTGGGCACCCAAGTGGAAGGCAGAGCTGCATGGAAAGCAGAGCAAATAGGACTGAACCACATTCCAGCCAAGAGACAGCAGCAGAAAGGTGAAGGTGACTCAGGTGGTTCAGCAGATGAGGGCAGCCGCATTAGGACTCAGTCTATTTGCTGGCTTACCTGTTGCGAATTTAACAGCTGTGGATCTCACCACCCACTCCGCACCCCCTTCTCTGACTGGGCAGTGAGCTTCATTCTGAAAGGTGAATTGAGATTTGCCTCTTGGCATTTTCTGGATTTTGTTTTACAGCTAATCAAACAGGCATTAACCACCTGGGAGCCCAGAAGCAGAGTTCCCTCGAGCAGCCGAGTGACACCTTGACCTTTCTGAGGGTACAGATGGAACACCGTCAGAGCCACTTCTGCAGGAATCACTTAAAGGGCTTAATCAGAGCCGTTTTTAGCAGTCTGCAACTCAAGAACGTCATGTTGTCAGGAGAGAAAGAAGTTTGGATTACAGTGAAACAAGACTAAAAGAAAGAGCTAAAAGAGAGCTAAAAGAAGAGCCAAAAGAGAGCTAAAAGAAAGGAGTAGAAAGAGATCAGACTCAAACCAAAGAGATAAAAAAAAATGTTCAGGCTCAAATTTATCTTGGCAAACACACTTCTTGTGTCTCCACTGACAGCATCCACCACTTCCACATCCTTTTCTGCTTATCCAACAGGCATCAGAAACCTCAACTCCGCATGTGGTTCTAGAAGCAAGGCTGCAGGCTGTGGGCTAGGGCTGTGCTTCCCAAATGGGGAAGATGTTGCCTCCCAGGGAAAATCTGGAAATGTCTGGGGACATTTTTGTTTATCACAATTGGGATGTGCTTGTTACTGCTATCTAGTGGGTAGAGATAAGGGGTGTTGCCCGATATCCCATCATACACAGAACAGCCCCCACAAGAAGAAATTCGCCAGCCTAAATATCAATGGCACCAAGAATGAGAACCCCAGGCTGGAGAATCCCAGCAGGGGCAACAGGACTCTGACCTCACTGGAAACTATCCAAACCCATCCAGAAGAGGAGACACTGATTTCCTTTAACCCAGCAGCCATCACCATCACCACAGAGTGGTGGTGCTGTCTTCCAGTGATACAGAAACCGAGTCTTTTATAGAAGTGGGAGAGACAGAGGGGATCACATTGGAGAAGAAAAAATATACAAAGAGGTCAAAGAAAATTAAAGGAATGAGGGAAGAGTGGCCAAAGGAAGGACAGCGGTAGATGAGACTTGAGAACAACGCCACGGTGGAGCACAGAGAGACACTTAGGAGGACTGAGCAGCTGAGGAGAGGTGAAAACAAAGTGCATTCACAGTGGGTGTGTCACAGAGACGTGGGGAAAAGGAGACTGGCCTTCTGTGAAACATGGGAAAAGGTGAGGGGGAAACAAAGCAACAGTTCTAGATAAAGACAAAAGGAAGAGAGGAATCACAGAAATAATAGGAGAAGCAACCAGGAGACAAGTGGGCGAGAAGGAGATTGAAGAATGCTGGGGATGAAGACGGGTTGCGGGGAGACACTCCCCAGGGAGGGGCAGGCAGGAGATAAGGTCTGTCTCTAGCCGGGTGCTCAGTAGAACACACAGGCCCTGTCAGTGCGTCTAAGGGCTAAGTGCCTGGCTGCCGGCTTTACTTGGCAGCTCAAATCTAGAAAAGTTGGTGGACAGGAAGAGTCTGGATAGCAAACAACACCAGGTGAGAGGAGGCTTTGGCAGAGTCCAGAGAGCTGCCTTCCAGCCCCTGCTTGGCTTGAGTTCCCAGCTAAACCTGCAGAGACTGCCTCATTTCTCCAGAATCCATATCCAGGGAGAACTCAGGAGAGTGCAGCATGATGGCAAGCTGAGCTCCTATGTCCTCTGCACGAGGTCCTCAGTATATGCAGATGGAAAGGACAGCCTTTGTTCCTGATGCCTCCTCACAGAGGGGCCGAGCTGAGGGCAGGCCTGAGGAGGTCTTTATCATCTTCACACTGCAAACTGAGCATTTTGGCAAGTCTTAGCCTGAAAAACAGTCTCTGAGAGGAGGGGGAAAAAGTCACTATGGGTATAAGTAACTCTGGACTGGAAGTCAGGGTAATTGGTAGTGATCATGTTGACTCTGAAACCAGCTGGCCACGTGAGCCTGAGCAAGTCATTTTACTTTCTACAGATCTCAGTTTCTTTATTTACAAGGGGAAAAATAAACAATAGGACTAGATAATTTTCAGATTTTTTTTTTCCTAGAGCTAGCATTCAATCAATAAGTGGTCCTTGTATGTAACTAGACAGGCTGCTAAATTTATTTGCTTTTTAAATCATTCTGCTCTGTTTTTTGAAATCTGCCCCATTTTCATAATGGGTATAGTGTGAGGAAAACAAACATTATGTTAGAGTTAGCCAGACCTTGGATGAAATCCTGGCTTAGCCGCTTACCTTGGGCACATTATTTAATAAGCCCGACTCTCAATTTTCTCATAGAAGAAATGGGGTAATGCTATCTCTCCTGTGGGATCATAGTGAGGATTAGAAGTCATGCATAGAAAAAGCACCTAGGAGATTAACAGGCCCTCAATAAATGGGGGGTCATTATCATCATCAGATAGTAAGATAGAAGATTACCAGATCCTAAGCTCCAGGACATGGGATGTGTTCCAGAAAGGACATTTTGCTCACAGTTACCATTCTAGAAACATTGTTGTTGGACAGAGAATCCCTTAATAGCAGCAGAGGTAAAACAGAGCCTACTACGGCTTTAGAATCAACATTTTCTTCTAAGTATCCTGCAAGACGGTACTGTAATTAGTATTCTGCAAAGAGGACATCTTTGTCACACAAGTCTGGGGAAACTGGGTTTGTTAGATTAAGGGCAGGATTTTTAGAATCTTTAAGTTCTTATATCCTATGGATCTCCAAATGGGAAATGGAGCACACACAGTTGCTTAAACTTATTTAACCAAGGTACATTTTTCCTCCCTACGTAAATACCCATTAACCTTTCAGAGACAGTCAATGTCACTCTGAACAATGGTTTCAGAAATCATGGTGCACATGGACGGCTGCTCTGATTACCCAGCCATATATCAGGACAAAAAGACCCAGGTATTCATGTATCCGAGCCTGTGTTTCCCATCTATAATTACCAAGAAGTATCTCGAAGCTGCAAGTTGTCTTTCTCTCTCTTTTATTAACCAACTTCTTATTCATCTACCCATCTACATCTCTGGCCAACGCTGTCTTCCAGGCTTCCCCATGGAAAACTGTTGTTCCAGGCTTTCTTTTCCTGCTGCCAGATGCCCCACAGAATTGCTCCTCTCCCATTTCCACCCTTTTTTGGGGACTCTCTGCTCTCAAGAAAATGGGTGGCTGAACAGTATGGGATATTCCTGCAGCCAGCCCTGGCTTCAGCTCACTGTTTAGCCAGTGGGCTATATCAAGCTCATCAAATTAAGAATTTGTTACATGATGCCTGTCAGAAACAAATGAGAAGTTAGGATGGTAGAGCTGATAAGGGAGCTGATAGGGAGCTGAGCTGAAAGGTTGATTGTAGGTAGATAAGCAATTTTTCATAAGATGGGAAACAAATGCTAAGATAAAGATGAGGAAAAGAAGGCCTGCCAAGTAGAACTGACGCTGAGTGGCCAGCCTTGGCTAAGAGGGGAAGGAAAAGGAGAGGTAGGAGGGAGGCTGAGGGGCTTATGGCAGGGAGTGCTCCAAGGACAAACCTGCTTTCAAGACATTCCAAACAGAAGGCCACGGCCTTGCCTCCCTCTCTGCCTGGGCGGAAAGGCAGGGTGAGGCAAGCCTCAGGTTTGGAGCACCTGTGCTTTACTGCTGCTGTGCTTTGTCACCGTTAGCCTGAAGATTTTCTTCTCATGGGTGGAAGCCTGTGCCTCTTCCTGGCCCTAAGTTTGCCTTTTGGCCCTCCCCTCTTTGACAAACAAGAAAATTCCAAGTCCCACACATAAGTAGTAGGCTTGAAATTCCAAACGGCACATTCATACATACCACTGAGTCCAGCAAAATACACACCGAGGATCATTTTGAGCTTTGGAATAACCCCGTGGGGTAGGCATAGGCACTTCAGGCTATTGGTCCCGCCATTTCGCATCCAAGGATATTGAGACACAGAAAGACATAAACTTTGATCTTTGTACAAAGTGAAACAGCTGGTGAGCAGTGGAGTGGCTTCCACATGCCTTGCCCTTTCCTCATAGGTAGGCTCATCATCACATAAGGAAGTTTCAAGCTGTGGATGGAGAGCAGATGTGCGATGTGGTTTAAACAGGTACTGCAGATTAGGTTATTCAGGCTACCCTCCCTTTGAAAACTACTAAAGGAACTGGATGAGACAGTTTACATCTTTCTTAAAAGCATCAAAAGCTTCCTTCCTGGTACAGAATTACCAGACCCTAAATTAAAGATGAAACATGAACCAAGAGACAGCTGGTTCCTGACCTGAGGGCATTTGCTGAGTCAGGTAAATTGAAGCCTTTGTTTGACAATCAGAAAGGACAGGGGAACAGGAATCAAAGCCCAACACCCTTTTGAAGTGATGGAGTCTAACAGGAAAAGCTCTTTACAATAAGTGGAGACTGCAAAAAGCTGCATCCCCAAGGTGGGAGTGAACCAAAAGACAAACATTCTCTCCAAGAAATTGTGTTATGGTTTGAATTACCTGGGCTAGCTCAGAAATTAGACACCCTTAATGGAGTTTACATAGACCTCGGTCATCTTGCAGAAGTAAATATAAATCATTCTTTAGGGAAGGTGCTCTCATTTTAGGGCTCAAAATTTTTCAGCTTTTTGTAAAAAAATACAATGAGCCTCACAGAGCCAAAAGTAACCAGGCACACAAGAAAACATGATACTAAGCGTGAGAACAGCATAAAATAGAAAACAGAAACAGACACAAATATATCAGATAATGGAATCATGAAACATTGACTGTAAAACAAATATCTTTATATAAAGAAATGCATGACAAACTTGACTAATAATATTGGAAAATAAACCTATTAAAGGTAACTAGCATATTTGAGGAAAAAAAGTAAAAATAGGACTTCTAGAAAAGAAAAATTAAAAATACTGGTGTAAAGGTCTAAAAGAATATGAGACACAGCTAAAGAGAGAATCAATTAACTGTAAGTTAAGTAACGAAAAAATAAAGTGAATAGTGTGAAGAGACAAAGAGATGAAGAATGCCAAAGAATGTGTAAGGGCATTGACAGAGGGAGGGGTCTTGTCTACATTTAGTGAGGAGTCCCAAAAGGAGAGAAGAAAGGGAAAAGGGGACAAGAGGCAATATTTGAAGAGACAATGGCTGAGAATTTTCCAGAAGTAATAAAAAAATTAATCCATAGATTCCAGAATACTAACAAATCTGAAGAAAAGTTAAAGAAAGAAATCTATAGCTAACACAGCATTGTGAACTTGCAAAAAGCCAAATCCAAAGAAAAAATCTTAAAAGCAACAGGGGTTGTTGGAGGTTGGGCAG
This sequence comes from Pan paniscus, assembly GCF_029289425.2. Classification (NCBI taxonomy): domain Eukaryota; kingdom Metazoa; phylum Chordata; class Mammalia; order Primates; family Hominidae; genus Pan; species Pan paniscus. The sequence goes on along the minus strand of NC_073258.2, from coordinate 132,936,093 downwards.
AAAGGCAGAAAACGTTCATGGAAATAAAAATAAGATTGACAGCTGACTTCTCAACAGCAGAACTGAGAGCCAAATGTTCCTTAGGAAACTGAAAGAAAATGACTTCCAACTTAACATTCTGTATCAGAATAAGTACCGTTCAGGAATCAGGACAAAATAAGACATTTTCACTAAACAAAAACTGAGAAAATATGCCACTAGCAGCAGAGCTCTCCCAGAGGAAATTCTAAAGAGGATTAAGGCAGAGGGAAAATAATCCCAGATGTAAGGTCTAAGATGCAGGAAGAAATAAAGAGAAAGAAGGTGATAAATTGGTGATAAGTGAAAATCATTTAAAACAATATCTTAAAATAGATTGTTAATTAAGCTATATACCAGCAATGGCAATGAAGTTGGGCCAAGAGAGAGAAAATTAAAATTCTTTGGACATCCTTGGATTATCGGGGGGAAGGTAAAAACATTGATTAAAATGGTCCTTTAATGAGTTGAAGAGAAAACCAAGAGAAAGTGCCTGGCTGGAGGCCATGACCTTCACCACATCAGGGTGAGAGATCACATTCAGGAGAAAATCCTGGATCCTGATTTCTCAGCCTTTCTCACCTTAATAGTTGTACATGGTTTTAAGAATCATTTCCAATGTTTAAAGGAAAGGAGGATTCTAAGGAGAAGGAGGGACTGAAGCAATGACAGCTAGGATTTGAAATCCAACAACCTGACTCAAGAGACAAGTTCTCCAGGAATTTCCTCCTGCCGCCAGTCCTTCTGGGCATCACACAAGGAAACAACCCACGTAGCCAGGATTAAAATGTTGTCCGTTTCCTGCAGGTGGGTGGCCTCCTCAGCAGATCAGCTGGGGATAGGCGGTCCCTGCCTTCTCCAGGGAGTTCCTTCTCCAGCTGACAGGAGGGCTGCTTAATCCAAGAAGGAAGTGATTACCACGTTCATGAGGGCTGGAACACACCTTACCCTCACACACCCTCTCATCACACACACACGATTTATTTTCTAGCCTTCAGCCTTATCCTGTCTCTGGTGTTTTACTGCAATGGCATATTCTTCATGAAGCTCATTTAGAATATGATTGCTTTGCTGATGCCAGTTCAGAGGGGGCTCTGGAGAGAGCTTGGAGAGAAAAGACAAGGCCAAAATCACTTTCAGAGGTACAGGTGCATTCATGGAACTGAACTGTCACAGAGACAGGAAGTGTGTGGAGCATGTTCCAGCCAGTGCTCCAAAGCAGCAGCTGAACGAGCATCCACGGCAGGGAATGCTGTAGAGTTGGTATGGGAAACACCAGTGTCTGACACCTTCCTTTCTGATCCCCAAAATAGATGACATTTCCCCTGGGAAAGAAGTCCCTGACCACCACCCTTTCCTATGCAGTGCCCATCCAGCTGAGGAGAGATGCATCTGAATGGTGATTGGCAGCGCAGCTGAGCAAAAGCCTGCATAGCAACGGCTGAGTCTCCATGCTGAGTGGCTGATACACGTTCCCCTCCTGGCATCAATGGACACACTGAATTTATTGCCTTCAGCTGAAATTGCTTTATTTAGACCTGATGCGTGGTGGACCAGTGACAGCCACCAGCTTGATATGATGTCCATTTCTGAGGGAGGGGCACTTCCAGACCTTGGCTTCCGATGTCTTCTTTCAGAAAGAACAAACAACACTTCTGATTTGCATGGCAGTACTGAAGAGAACTAGGTGCTAGGCGAGACCAGGGACCACACTGGCCCTACCCTCCCTCTCTAAAAGCAGGAGGCAGCTTGCACAGGCAGCCTCCTGGTGCTCAGATGAAAGGCCATTTTAAATAACAGCCATGTATTAAAGCAAGGGGAGAAGAAAGAGAAAAAAAAAAACCTCAAGGGCTATAGCACTGCCACAGTTTTAAATTATAGTGTAGGAGGATAAAAATAAAAGAGAGAGAGGAAGACAGAGCAGGGAAAAAAATTGCCATTGTTTTATGAAGCAGATGGGAAAGTTCAGGGGATCAGAAAAAGACTATTATTATCTCAACTCTACAGTGACAAGCCAGGAGAAGGATGAGCAGTTTTTTCCCCTGTCTCTCCCTCCCTGAGAATGGGACACTGGCGGAATGCATTCTGAATGCAGTTTAAGGGCAGGAGTTCTGAGTCACAAGGGGTAGAATTAAAGATTCATCAGACAAGAACATTTTGGGAGCACTTTCTCCTAATTTCTCCATTTTCTCCCATGTTTGGATGCTGTGGGCTGTGACCATTTAATGGCATTTCAGGTGCTCTCTTTAGGGCCTGTGGAGAGAAGTTGGGGCTCTTGGAAAATCCAAGAATTTAAGAGCTGGAAATGACCTTTCTCAGGGGTTAACTAGTTCAGATTTAAGATTAGAGATACACAGGGGGTAAAATGAGGTAGCAAGTGTCTACTAAATGTTCAAGTCCAACAAGCGAAAGAAATCAGAGAGTAGAAAAGAGACAGGGATAGAGAAAGAGAGAGAGAAAAGAAGGGAAATCGAAAAGGAAAGGAAAGGAGGAAGGTATGAGAATGTGCAGAGGGTGGTCTCCTAGATCCAACTTTAAAGGGTTCTTATCCCCGAATCCAGGATCCCTCCATGGCCCACCTCCTGCTTGAAGACCCTGGCCATACTTCCTTTTGATGATATTTTCCTTCTGAATCTCCAGTATAGTTTGAGTCTGAACCAAACAATTTTGCATTTCATTATATGTTTTTTTAATTCATTTATTCACCCAGTAAATATTTATTGGAGAGAAGAGACATCTATTAAAGAGAAGGGAAGCAAAAGTATCTAAGTTTTCTATAGCATGTATATATTTCCTCACTGATTGATTGCTTACAACCCGCCTCTGAGGAAGTTATGATCCCCATTTTTGCGATGTAAAAACAGAGGCCTACGCCGGTTTTGTGATTCATCAGGAGCCTCATAGCAACTAAGTGGCAACATTGGGCTTAAAACCCAAATTTGTATAATTCCAATGCCCAGGCCCTGAGTATGTGTCCAAGGACGGATGTTCTAGGGTCTCTGACAACCTCCCTGTCTCTTCTGTGAGCTGGACATACACGCAGATGGCAAACCACAGGGCGATCAATGATGAGCCTGAGATGTGTGCATGTCAAGTTCATGGGGAGCCCAGGAGAGGGGCCACACTTGGGGGTGAAAACTGGTGCCCAGGAAGGTTTCCCAAAGAGGCAGCCTGTCTGCTGCCTCTGGAAGGATGTGAGGGTGGGCACCAGGTTTGGGGAGGAGAGGAGGATGGAGTGGTTTTCTCAGCAGAGGGAACAGTATCTGCAAAGCTTAAATGTCTGGAGTCCACCCTGGGAAGACGCAGGACAGTGGGGAGCAAGGGCAGGGAATGAGCCTGGGGCTAGAGAGGGTGGCCGGGCTCTTGCCTGCTGTAGGCATCAGGCTGGATGCTGAGCTTTGTTGTCAAGGCATCTGCTCACAATGAAGGTGAGTCGGTATGTGACTGGCGTGTGAAAGGACGGCCGACATACGAAACAGACGATGCCTTCCCGGGCTATAACTACATGTGTTTAGGATGTCACTTGGTAAGTTATTCTTCTTCTACCACTTTAATATCTCAGCCCAGCTTATTTTTCAGCTTCTTCCTCTCAACTCACTCCTCACCGCAGGTGTGCGTTTCAGAAACACAAAATTATTTGAATATTATCCAAAGCAAAACAATTGGAAACCAGAGAGGGAGTCAACTATCAATAATTGGAGGAGGGGGAGAGTGCACATGGCTCCAGATTGGAATAAAAGGGTTTTGTTCTGCCTCCACTGAGAGTTCAGCTCTGTGACCTCGGCAGAATCAATCTGTGGCCGTGCGGTGCTCCTTACCTATAAAGGAGGAAGATCACCATTGCTGTTTCACTGGGCTGTTGGGAGCTTTAACTGTAAAAAGCCAAGAGATGTAGAACGAACTGTTTGACTTTCACTGTGCGATTGTTGGTGGAGACACACACGCACGCGCACAGGCATTCACACCCTCCCTGGGCCACCGGGCAGGCTTGGAGGAGTCCCGCCTGTGCGGGAGGTGCGGCAAAGGCCCCTTTGCCTGAATCAGCACTTTAGTTCTGGGAAAACAAAGCGGGTGTCTTCCTGGGATTCTCCTGGAGGGCACAGCCAGTTCCACTCAGTGCTGCTAAGGAGGCTGTGGGCCCAAGGCAAGGAGACTCCACTTTCTCTACTCAGTCTTCCTATTTGCCTCTCATTCTCCTCTAGCCCAGGGCAGCTCTCTCATCAAACCCCTATAGGACAGGGGCACGTGGCCGCCCGGGGAGAAAAGATCCTGACGCAGCAGCTGGGATGAGTAGAGAAGATCGAATCCTGCGAGCTTTCTACTCCTACTGGCCTTGGCTCCCCGAGTCTCTCTGCACACTGTGGGAGCAACCGAGGAGTTTCAACCCTGAAACTGGCACAATGCTGCGACTCCTAAGAGAGAGGAGAGGAAGGGTTTGGAGGGAAGAGCCAGCTGGCATGGCTGAGCCGAGTAGTGGCATGAGGGGAAGGGATACTAAGTCAGTGCTGGGAGGCAAATAACATCCACTGCAGGCCAGCTGGCAGTGGGAAACATTTGTTCTTAGGACAGAGTCCCCGTGACTCTCTGCCCCGCACCAGGACTGCAGGCCGTGGTACAGAAAGGCTCTCCTAATTGCTGTCACTCCCAGCCTTTCCCTGCACCTCCTCCATCGTGCTCTCTCCTCAGCGCTTAATTGATGTATCTAAAAAGGCACCGTGCATAAAATGCTCCGCTTGCTCTTTCTAATATTATGCCTGACAACCAGCCTCCCCGGCGCACGCTCCCCTCAGGCCTGCTCTCTCCTCTGCAATCCCCTCCCTCCTCACCTCTGTCCTGGCATTACCTGGCCCTCCACTTCTCTACTCTGCACTTGAACTTCCTGTGCCCTTTCACCTCCCGTCTGAATGCTTTTTATTGGCCCTGAGGTGCACAGTCTCCATTATTTCTGACCTCTCCCCCGCCTGGACAGTAGGTTCCTTCTCTTCCACCAAAGCTCCAGGAGGCGGCCACAAGAAAACAGACTTCACGCGGTGCAGCTTCCCTGTTAAAGTTCCACCCATGCCCCAGCAAACCTCTGTCCTCTGCCAGGCCTGGCAGGGGCCGGGGAACCTCTCTGCCCAATCCAGCAGCCATTGCTTCAGTGCACTTAATATTCACGACAGATAGAACATTTCACGGCGAATTGGACGCACATTCAACTGGAAATGGAAATTTTATGACTCTTCTCACTCAGAGCCGCAGATTACACCAGCTGAGAAAACACGGGCGCAAACGTACAACCTGTGAACTGTAAAGTATATTAATAATGAAACCACAGCCTGGGAAATGAAGGCTTTATTCTGTTTATATTCTGCTCCATTAATAGAAGGCACTTCAGCTAGCTCCGCCCCATTAGCCAGCAATCTGTGCAGTGAGCCGGTGGGCTGGGGGAACTGGGGGCTCCCTCTCGGCCCACCGCACTGGCTGCAGAACACCCAGAGGTCACAGGCTTTCTCTCAGTGACAGGCATAGGGGCCTGTGCACCTGCGTTGTGAATAGCTCCTATGTACAGAGAAGCTAGTGTGGTTTTGATCAGAAGACATTTGTGTCCCTATTAGAATAGCAAGGTTGAAAAGAGAAGGTTCTCACCCGATCCAGAAACAAGACGGTCAATGATAGCCTAGAGCCAGAGAAGATAAAGTGTAAGTTAGTGTACAGTAGTTCTTAAAGTGGGGTACTGAATCACCACCCAAGAATCACCTGGGGTACACATTTAAAATGAAAATTGGTAGACCCAATCCCAGAATTGATGAATCAGTCTGTTGCGTTATTAAACTAAGTTTGAGAAGTGCTGTCTCAACTTTATCAAACTCCAGATGAAACAAGCTCACCTTTCCTCGCAGCTGTCTTTAATATTCAAACAGCAATAAAAACCCATAGGCAGAGACAGTAGCTACATTCTTCCAGGGGTTGCATTACCTGAGACCTAGTTCCAGGATGAGCACACATATGTGGCCACAGCCAGGGCTAGAGCCTGGGGATGGGTGACTGAGGGACTGGCCACCCCTCCCTTCTACATTGAGCACTGATCAGCGGCTGCCTTAGGGCCACTGGCTGCAGGTGTGGCAGGAAGCCCCGAGCTCAGCATGGCAGAGGGCCCGTCTCTCCCTGTCAGCCCCAGCCTGGAATGATTTACGGACCTGCAGTGTAATTAGTGACAACTGGAAAGAATTCAAGAACCTGATGAGCCCATCATGAGAGCCCATGAGACGGGATGGCAGATGGCGGAGACAAAAATGAACCTGGGGACCCTTTAGTGAAGGAGGGTCTAAACCCTGGCAGCCTCCACTCCTGCCTCTGCTCTGGGCCTGTGAGGGCTCAGGGCCATGCTGCAGGGCTGGGGGTTCTGTGGGCCAATATGCCAGCTGCAAAGCCCTCTTGTGGACTACTGGGCAAGAGTCTCCCCTTCCATGACCCTCCGGGCTTCCTGGCTCCACCAGTGGCCCAGGATTGGTCCAAAAGTTGGGCAGATGGTCAGTCCTGGGAAGTGGTAAAAACACACTGTCATAAGGTGCTTGGGTACGTCGGAAGGTCACCTCACTCCATTTTCAGCAAAGGAAACAAATACCACCTCTCATTTCCTGCCCCCCTGCTCCAGTCGTGGGCTAAGGATGAGGAAAACCCTCTACTTCTCTGTTCCCCTTCAATGTCCACTGTGTCCTGGGGCTCTGAGCGTGCAGAAGGCCACATCTGCTGCAGAGGGATTCTGCACTCCCAGGCCAGCCCCACAGAGAATTATTCAGAGCAAGAGTAGGAACGGCTCCACTGGCATACATGGCACTGTCAATGCCTCAACGTACCCCCAATAATGCCAAATAGCCTATATATGTTTGATATTTTTTGAATGACAAATTCAAATATTTGTTGAGTCACATGGAGTTTGCACCCTTGCTATTTATGAACCTAAATTCTCTGAGACAAAGTTTACTGACTTCTTACCAAGCTCTTCCAGAAAGCCTCCTCTCTCAGACTTTGCTTCAAAACATGACCAAAGATTTGAGCAGTAATTTGTTAGTAAGAGCTCTTCATTCGCATATGAAGAGCCAAAAACATTGAGAAGGGAAGTGACATGTCCTCCCTAAATTAGAAGCTGTTAGACCTGGATGTTGAGTACTTACCTTTATATCTTAAGCTAAGAACTCTGCAGCGTCGTCTTAAAATTGAGGGGCAAAAATGGGTTTTTCTTGAAACTCAGTCCCTGTGTCTGAAGTCTTATTGCTGGGAAACATCCTTATGTGTTTTCAAATACAGCTGTGCTACTCTCCTCCCTGCCACACCAGTGCAAAATGCCACAGTTTATGCAAAGCACATCATGGAAGCTAAAATGAGCTGGAGCTCGATTTCTGTAGCTGAAACAACCTGATGTTGACAGAATGGGGACGCGTTTCCAAGCTCAAAATTTTATAATAATACCTCGAGGGAGTCATTGGCAAAGTTTGGCCAAAGTCTAATTAGTTTGCACAGCTCTTAGAGGCTGATAAAAGGTTTTAATTTGTGGAGTGATCTCATGAATCTCAGACACTTTGTGGCTGCTCTTGCTTTACTTTCAAACAGGGTGGCTACTCGGGCCACGTGAAAGCGGTGCAAACCCAGCCCAGGCTGCGCAGGCCTAAGGGCACCTGAGGGAGAGGAAAGGGAAGTAGAATTTCTTTGCTCTTTTGATAACCAGGATAGAAGAAAAACTAGCGAGATGCCCAAATGACACCTCTTCTTTCTTTGCTATTCCTTCTTTCTCCCACTTGCACCCTGTCCCCACACACCATTTTTTTTAACTAAGCAGGAGCCCCCCTTTTTTCCCCCTAAATGTAACATTTTTTCTTCACAAATTGAGAAGCTTGGAGAATTTACTCAGCTTGATCCTCCATTTCCAGGGAAGCCAAAAGGAAATCCTCAGTCATTTTCTTGTGTGTACTTTAATTGTTAAGATGGGGACTCTCTGGAGAGCGGATAAAGAAAGATGATAATGCAAATCAAGACAGCTTGACTTCCAGAGGGTTACCCAGGATGGGGAAGGCTCCACTAGTTGATCTGAGGCTAAGGACTGAGAGGCCTACTGAAGGCTCTTGAATTCTTCCGATTAGCTGAGAGACAAACAAACGTGAGAAAAATAACCGAATGAGATGGCATCAAACAACCACAATCTATTGTGCCATTTTAAAGTACAATTGAGCAAAGGCTGGGATTGCATCTGATAGCATAATATAGGTTTTACTCACAGTAATTTGCCTCAGAGGGAGAGAAAACACAGCACACACATACTGCGACCATCACAACAAAGGCTAGTTTACATTTTCCTCCCAAATGCTGCTTCTTAACAGAGAATTCTACTGTGTATGGGCAATTGGGCTTGATGAATGTACTATAAATCAGGGAGCAGGACTGGAGGGTGCATCCAAGTGCACTTGTGGATATGAGGTTTGTATACAAACATGCAAAATAATTGTGCACTTTCATGATAGCTTTTAAGTAAGACCCCAGAAGTTTTACATCTATATCACAGATATTTTTAGTATTAGAAGTACAGAACAATTCATTATCAGCTTCATTTTACAGAGACACACGCAAGAGGTCATGGCAAGAGGTGAGCATGCCTGGACAGAGCCAGTTACCAAAAGGGTGCTGTTTATGTTTACGACTTTGAATTACTCTGATTGTATGTCCCTGCTCAACAGTGAAAATATCCCATTAGTTGATTTGGCTCATGTAACTAGACGTCACTGAATTGTATTGCTGGGAGGGGATGAGGACTAAATAATATTACATTTAATTGTACAGCATTTCATCCAACACATGGTAACTATTCCGTAAAAACGGTTAAATTGGCCTCAGAGCACCAATCACATGATTATCAACCAAATAAAATAGGCTTTATGTGCCAAAAGGAAAAAACATTATATATAAATTTGTTATATATGAAATACATATATTAAAGTTTACAGAAGGCAAATTTCTTACTTTATCTAATACAGGTTGAGTATCCCTTATGTGAAATGCTTTGGACCAGAAGTGTTTCAGATTTTGGATTTTTTGAAATATTGGAATATCTGTGTATACATAATGGGATATCTTGGGGACGGGTCCCAAGTCTAAACATAAAATTCACTTATGTTTCATATATACTTTATACACATAGCCTAATTGTAGACAGTATTTTAAATAATTTTTTGTGTGAAACAAAGTTTTGGCTGCGTTTTGACTGTGACCTCTCACATGAAGTCAGGTGTGGAATTTTCCATTTGTGATATCATGTCAGTGCTTAAAAAGTTTTGGATTTTGGAACATTTCTGATTTTGGATTTTCTAATCAGGGATGTTCAACTGTAGAAACACTTGGGATTTCCCCAGCCACAATATTTCTGTAACTGTTTCAATTCACAACTTTGTTATGCCAAAGCGCATTTTACTGATGACATATCTCACCGTGTTTAGAATTTTTTTCTCTATCTAATTTCACCCCCTAATCTCTCAAGTTCTTTCGAACAAATTTCCTTCAGTGCAGTCTTCCATTTTTGGGTGCTCGAAAAAGCCAGTGGCAAAGTATCTTCAACAGGATGGCATTTTTCTGGCAAATGTGTAGTCTCCAGCGAACAGCTGCTCTCTAGAGCTAAGCTGAGGGTTCCACCCATGTTTGGAACAGGACAATCTCTCATTGGAATATGTAAAAACATTCTTGAGATGGAAGAGTCAAGTTAGTAATGCCCAGTTTTAAAATTGGAGACGCTACGAGAAAGAACTGGAGTTGTAGTTGTATTGGAGACTCACCCAAGACTGTTAGAATCACCATTTCAAAATTAGACCCAGTTTATACTCTTAGCTTTCTGCTGGATTCCACTCTGTCTTTTATCTATGGTTCAATAAAAAGAATTAGACATTATCTCTACAAAGAAAACTGCTTATAGAGTTGAGGAAAGAAGAGAAGGACTAAAATGCACCACCAAATGGTATCACAAAAAGTTATTTATATTTGTCTCTCATGATAAATTATGAAATCTCCAAAGACAGAAACCATGTCTCATTTGTTTTTACTTTTCTAATTTTTACTTGTTTTTCCAGCTTTACCAGAACCTAGCAGATGCTAAGCAAATGTTTGTGGATGGATGGATGGATGGATGGATGGATGGATGGATGGATGGACGGATGGATGGATGGAGGGATGGATGGATGATGGATGGATGGATGGATGGGTGGTTGGATGGATGAATGGATGGATAAATGAACTAGGAGAGGCATAATGCCCCCAAACCAGATAAATGTAATCCAAACACTAGTTGAACGGTTTTGTAGACAATATGAAAATAAATTAGTGATTTCCTTTTTAATTATGATAAAATTTGAAAAGAAGAATTATTATTGTTATGCTACTCTTATAGAGGATGAAACACACCACACATACAGACATGCACACACACCCCTCACACTTCATATGTATGGCCGGAGATAAAAACTATTCATTATAAGTTTTCAAGATGGGTACAATAAAAAGGTTTGGGAGGGAAGATGTGCAGTAAAAGACATTCCCAATTTATACCGTCGGCCAAGTTCTGCTATTCTTGAGATTACATATTAAATCACAAAGACTTTTTTTCTGTCTCTCTCAGTAAAATGCAATGATGGTGGTGCTTGGGCAGATGAACATGGTAAACTGAGAGAGGCTTTGAGAAACATAACAGCCCCACCTTAGTTTTTAAAGAAGAAACCCTGGAATTTTCTAATAAACCATTTTTAAAATTTCAACCACTATTACCTGGGCTAGGTTTATGGGATGATTGCTTAAGTTTTAAATTCATTTAGGCTGTGCAGAGAAAAGGCTTTCAACATCAGGAAAAAAGATAATTTTGGGAAACTCACCAGTGGCATAGCAGAAAATGTATTTATTTCTCTTTACAGAAAAACATTAGATTGGATTCCAAGAGTCCGAAGTTCAAGCCCTTTTGATTCCTTCTCAATTGGTAATATAAAAGTAATTTCTTACGACATTTTAGGACTACAATGTTCTCTGCCCTAAAAATCTGAAGGCACCGACTTACAGCAGTGTCTCTGGTGTCTATTGTATCTGGGATATTCTTTCTGAGAAGTTTTTGTGCTTCACTCACCCCAGGACCTGTATAGAAGTTGTCAGCATTTGATGGAGCAAAAGGAATTCATTTCTGTTTGCCCACCTCAAAAATGGTAGCTATGCTGCTGTTTTATTAGACTGCATGGAGCATGATCTTGAACAAGGCAGTGCAGACATTTCTTAGAGAAACAAGGCTCCTTTTGCTGTGGACCTGCAACATCAGCATACCCTGGGAGCCACTTAGAGATGAAGACTTTTCAGCCCTACCCCAGACCTGCTGAATTAGAATCTGCACTTTAACAAAGTCCTCAGGTGACTTTATGCAGCTTACAGCAAGAATGTAAGTGACAAGGGAGGCTTTATGCAGAAACTTCTTTCATCTGCTCCTCTGTTTCTTGGTGTGTCTCCAGCTGCGTTTCACCTAAGGCAATGAGCTCCGCGAGTCCACACGCAGGCTGCTGTGAGCTCAGCAAATGGCCAGAGCTCTGGGAGGCTGCCCTGCCTCTCATACCGAAAGACAACCTCATGCCAAAAGACAATCTCATTGTCTAGTTCTGTCTTCTGTCTTCTGTCTTCTGTCTATTGTGGGTTGCTGTGGTGATTCTGAAGATGCCAAACAGAAGAGAAAAGCCAAATGTAGTCAGAAAATGGATTCTGTGGATTCATAACTCCTGAGCTTAGAGAGGGGAGGCATGTGGATTATTTTCAGCCATCATATCACCTTTGCATCTTCCCAGGCGTTTGGGACCAGCAGAACAGAGGATGCGTGCCCTCTGCCTGCTTCCTTCTCCTGCCTCCCTTGGTCCCTCACTCCCCAATCCTCCCCCATCTTATGCACACATCTCTGGGCGGGGCTCGCTCACCTGTAACCTTTCCTCTCCTCTCCCCTCAGCTCCAGCCTCTTCTCAAAGGATGTCTCCCATCCTCGCCGATTAAGGGCATATCAAAAAGAGTGGCAGATTTCCAGGTTAAGAGTGATTTAGTGGAGTGCACTGCAGCCAAATTAATGCTGGCTGTAATGTAGTTTACCTCATTAAACAATGCACACCAAGATCCTGTCTGCTGTAAAACAATTGGTCTCTGAAGCCCAGTATTCATCTTCCAGGGTTGCTGGGAGATAATAAATGGGTAATATTCCGGTGATAATGGTAATGGAGTCACGGCTCAGAGCTAATATTATGGCAAAGTAGTAATTATTTCAACAGTAAACAAGGGGATGGTTGGGCTGCCGACAGAATTCAAGCCTGTTGAAAGGGTTCAGCGAATTTCCTCGGAGCCGAGGCCTGGGACTGGCTGAGCGGGGAGGATGAAACTCCAAATCTCTCTGCGCGCCCAGATTTCCTCTGGCTATGGAGAGACGAAGACATCCAAGCTTTTACTTGCCCTGCTTCTGATTTATAGGGGAGGACAGTTGGCTTGAGGCCTCTGCCTGTGGGTTCCAGAGAGAGGGACTAGCATCGGGACCCACCCCACCTCCGTCTCCACAGTGTAGCCCTCAGCCTGAGATGCTGAGACTGAGTGCGGCTCCGTCAGGCGGTGAGAATGTCCACAAACGGGCTGAAAACGTGACCTCTTCACGGGACCGGCTTCTTTCACTTTCCGCCATTTTGATGGGGTCAGCGGCCCAAAGGCTGAGAGAGTAAAGAGCTAATTATCAAGACAAAATTTCAGGACTCTGTGACTCTAGAGCTACCTGAATCTGACAGAAACTCTGGGATCACTGTGACGTACCGAGATCCCAAAGAAAAACCTTGAGGTCAGATCGCAAACTGAGGGCACTGGAAAGGCCCTCGTGGAGCCGAGACCGTAAGTCCACCTTGTCTTGACCAAAGGAAGCAAGTGCAGAGGGACAGAGAAGGTGACGTGAGGAGCAAAGGACAACAGGACATCTAAGTTAGCATCTGGCATTTCTTCAGGATGATGGACGCATGTTCCGGACGTTTACTGCTGAGGAGCAAATGGCTCCAAAACAGGGGCTTACACCAGCAATGGCCATCTTCGTTTTCTGCTCATGAATCCGGGGTGGAATGAGCTCAACCAGCAGATCTCATCAGGGTCTTCCATGAGGTTTCTGGCCAGATCGTGGGGGACTGCGGTCCTCTCTAGGGCTGCTGCACTTCCAGACTCTGACAGCTGGGCCTGGGGATCTGGGCCCCTGGTCTCCCCTCTCTTGAAGGTCTCGCCATGTGGTGTCCCCAGGAAAAACCAGCAGAAGCTGTGTGGCCTTCTGTAACCTGGCCTTGGACATCACACAGCCTTCCTTCCACCTCACTCCATTCTTTCGGAGGGAGTCAGTAAGGCCAGCCATTCTCCAGGCCAGGAGATTAGACTGCCACGGATGAGAGTGGCGCAAAGAATTCTCAGACACTTCTGAGCACTAGCACAGCCCACTGCTTCAGTCTGGCTTGCTCTGCCTTTCTACAGCAGTGCTATGGTTTCCCTGCCTCTGATTTTGATTCAAAACCTTTTCATTGCTCTGTCCATCCCTGTTGATTCAAGTATAGGTAAGGCTCTCCCCATCTTCTCATCCTAATAACACTAGTAATCATGGCTGCTGTGGATGAGTGCTCCATTACGCTGACAGTGGATGTGGAATAGTTATGCCGTCCCATTTTAGAGGTGTATATTCCTCCCAAGTTACAGTTGGAGAAGCGGCTGACAAATGTGAAGCAGATGGAAACACAGGTCTGTTTGATTCCAAGTCTATTATCTTTCCCCAGTGCTGTTTTCCTTCTAAGTAAAATTAGTTTCTATAGATACGATACGAGCTAATAAAAAATTGCCACAAAAGTTATTACTATATAACTTTGGAAAAATCACCAAACCTCTCTGAGCTTCAATGTTCTTATCTGTAAAATGAAGATTACAATGGTACTTACCTCATTATGAAGATTAAATGTGATCACAGATGTAGAGCACTTCACTCAGGCTTGGTAAAGAATAAATGCTCCAGAAAAGTTGGCTAATGATACTTTGTCATGCCTTCAATGACAATGAAATCATTTTCAAGCATAGGCTTTATTTTGCAAACAGCCATTTGGCTCAAACTATCATGAATTAAGTGAGTTATACAATTTTGTTATGTGTGTGTGTGTGTGTGTGTGTGTGTGTGTGTGTGTGTGTCTGTGTGTGTGCCTGTCAAAAACTTGAGGGCTGACTTTTTAAACCAAATCGAAGGCATTTTGATGACATATATTCCAAAAAGGGTCACAGCCATGGCAGATCACTGACTACTTCCTGGGGGTATACTAAGTAGTTCTGATAATTGTCAAAAACACCACATTGTTCAAATAGACTGCATATGCAGAGGTGAATATTAATCAGTTGAAAATTTTCCCAGGGGGTTCATTTTTAAAAACACTAATAATGGGATAATAAACAGGCCCATATAGAATTATGTGGAATTATCTTGGAAAATCCACCCTGTCAGATGTCGATGCTTATGGTAGGGTGGTCTCTGAGCCCCATGTGGCTCAGCCTGCATTACCTCAGCTAATTGATAAAAAGCCCAAGGGACTTTTGCAGGGCAAATGAGTTAGTGCTACATAAGGAGAGGAAGAAAAAGAAAAGTAGGAAAGAAATAGAACTTCCTTTTTATAGTTTTGTTTCTCCTATTTCAGTGCTACCAAAAGTACTACATTCTAGGCATCTGCTAATTCTGAAATGTGACCACCTTTCAATCCAGTTTACAACACAAGAGGAAGAACGTTCTGGAGGCTGGAGATGCGTGATGACTGGACACACACATGCATACACGCTCACACACATGCACACACACCCACGCCCACACACTGTGAACACTTAAAGCCTGATGGGGGTTTGATAACCCACCTTGCTTCCTATTGATGCATCATTGGAGGCTCCAACATTTCTCGTCTCCTTGAGGGGTCGGAAGATGATTCTAATGGTATTTAATGAAGAAGGAAGCAGAGATGACTCCCCCTGCATTAGAAAACCCATTTGGATTGACTTTAGAATCTGGGCTTCATTCCAGAATTCATCCCATTGACAACTAGGGAATGTCATGAGTCAGACTGCTGCTACAACAGAGTCTTCAGATCATATGGAGCGCTCTGCATCACAGCAAAGGGGAGAACCACATTAATACAGGCAGGCATGTTGCCTGCTGGTTCACCAAAGGCCCGTCCTGATTTAATTCACTATCTGTTTCAGCTAAACATATCTTACTGGAATCTAACATTGAAAATCTATTTCTAAAGGCTCAGTTTATGACTATAAGATTGACACAAACACATATTACACATTTTTAAAAGAACAAAGTTATGCAGAAGAATATAAATGACACATACTTCAAACAGTTAACAATAACTAGTAATTTTTTGATGTAAAAATTGAGATTCACTTTTGAAAGTGACAAGATTTCAAAGTCCATCTCAATAGAAAAGAAATCTCTATGACAAAGTGGTCCCTTTCTCTTCTTGTTGAAATCATTATTATTATAACGTGTAAAGTATTTTTGAAATTATGAAATTGTAATTACGGGATTCTGAGAGGTCCTGAGGAGATACCTAAGGAATTCAAAAGAAATGTAGTAAATTGGGTAGGGCTCATTTGACCATGATCTTCTGGTCAATTTAAGGCATGCCACCTCTGCTTCACAAATAAACTTTTGCTACAGAGAGATTCCAGACAGAAAACAGGGAGAGAGGGTGAAGAGGCAGGAAGAAGAGTTGGTGATGGTAAAATATGGGTTTGAAACCAGCAGAGGTAAGGAGTATGCAATGATATGTTTTGGTTGAAGGTGCTGATTGAGGCAAATGTGCTCCTCCTGGGAAGATGATGGCTGTCTCTAAGGCAGTACTAGCGAAGACCGACTCAGATGCTGCCACAGAATGCTGTGTGCTACAGAAACAAACCAACCAGTGCCACTATCCAAAAACAAACTTCCCCATAGACAGAACCAGAACCAACTGCAGACCAGTGAGCATAACCAAAGATCCAGGGCAAGAATCAGATTTTTGTTAACCCCAGTTAAGAATGACTCCAAAAAAGCCAAAGTGGGCAGAATATAGAATTGTTTGCATAATGAAGATGGAAGCAGAGATGACAAGTCAGGGACGAGGCAAGAAAGTGTCTTGTTGTAGCTGAGGTTGAAAATAAGGTGAGCCATAGCTGTCGACTGGAGCACAACATCTACAAGCCAGGGAGGACCCCTGGAGGGTGGCAGGGGCCACTCTTGGAAGACAGAGAAGTGGGCATCATTTGGAATGGATGTGAGAACTATCCTCATTGCAACTTCACAGAGTGCTGAGGAAAGGCAACAAAAAGGGAGTATGGAGAAAAATAAGAATTTTAATAACAGTGTTCAGAACCTTCAGGAGTCCATGTTCATGCAGTGCAGGGATTGGCAGACTTCTCTAAAGGACCAGATGATAAATATCTCAGGCTTTGCCAACCTATACCTACAATCTAGTTGTAACTACTCAACTCTGACATCGTAAGACAAAAGCAGGCATAATCAAATGGGCATGGCTGTGTTCTGATAAAACTTTATTTAGAGACAATGACATTTTAATTTCAAATAATTTTCACAAGTCATAAAATATGATTCTTCTTTAATTTTTTCAACCACTTAAAAATATGAAATTCATTGTGAGCTCACAAGCTATTCGTAAACCTACCTGCCTTAATCTGCTGATCCCTAGTGACATGAAATGAGACAATAAGAGTCAACACTGGCTTTGAGATATTTTTCATCCTGGCTGTAGTGCAGTGGTGCGGTCTTGGCTCACCACAACCTCTGCCTCCCAGGTTCAAGTGATTCTCCTCCCTCAGCCTCCCAAGTAGCTAGAATTACAGGTGTGTACCACCACACCTGGCTAATTTTATTTTGCATTTTTAGTAGAGACAGGGTTTCACCATGTTGGCCAGGCTGGTCTTGAACTCCTGACCTCAAGTGATCTGCCTGCCTTGGCCTCCCAAAGTGCTGGGATTACAGGCGTGAGCCCCCATGCCTGTCTGGCCCCATTCTAAAACTGGTATCAATCCCGTTGTTCCTTTTGCCCAGTGATTTACCTTTTGATTCCTGCACTGCCCAGCTGTGTCCTAATGTTCAACTCTCTTCATTTCCTTAGACTCCATTCCACCATAGCATTTGTGAAATGGTTAGGTGAACTTTCAGATTAATTGTGCTGTGTAAATAAATGCAGGACTTAGCAAACGATAATGAGAACAAATGATAATTGCTGTTGTTATAACAACGGTCATAAACACCGCTTATGTTTTTTGCTTTTTGAGTTTGTGTTGCAAAAATGTAAAAACGCCTTTATCTTAGAAGATTGCTCTGTGGTGGGTTTACACCTCTCCTGTCTGCCTTTTTTATTTTCTTGGCACTGCCCAAAAGAATATGCATAATTAATACAAAACTTTTAATAAAGGATAATGTGCATAATGTGTTCATGTTTACAAAGCACCTCCAATGTACTGTTGCTAATCTTTGTATTCTGATCCTATTTTACAGATGAGGTAACAAAGGTTCAGAGAGGTTAATTGGTTTGTTAAGAGTCACCCACTTAGTAACTGGCAGAGCAAAGAGGCAAACCAAGTGTTCTGACCAAAGTGCTCTTCACTTCCCCGTGTTCCCTGCCCTCTCCTCTAGTTATGTGTGAGCTGGGACATCAGGTTAAAAGCTTTCCTCACCCAAGTGTAGACCATAGACAAGCCAGCTGCAGCAGCGACAGGTGGGCGACTCGTCCTGTCCCAGCAGTGTGCCCCGGTCCCAGTTCCTTTCATGAATGCCGGATGATCAGTTGTCAGCTTCCCCACACTCTTTGCTTTCTCTCCTCCTTCTCTTTTCCCCTAATGTTTTCCAACGTGGTATATATCATCAGATGGTGAAATAATTTACACTCGCCCCTCTGAGCGCTTGGCAAGCACCTCCTTTCCTTTCCTCGCACAGTGGGAAGTTTATAGTCAATATGAATTGTAATTGCTCTGAAGGGCTGACTTCTCAGCACTCTCCAGCTGCAGAGCTCTCCCAGGCGAGACGCGGGTAGAGTGACAACAACGCAACGTGAAGTTTTTAATTCCCTTTTGTGTCTCCCTTGGATCTGGAAAGAGACACTGCTGTGAACCTCCTGGCTCTCTTGCTCTGCCTTCCACCCATTTGGCAGCTACATCGCCTAGGGAGGACGGCAGAGGGGTCTCCTCCCGCTGCACCGCCCTATCCATTAGCTAGGCAGAGGGGAGAACTTTCATTTGAAAAGTGCATGAAAACAGCTACAGAGCTGATGTTTACATATCAAATGAGGCCAGCAGCATCTTGATATTATCAAGGCCTGTGGACAGCACTGACTATTCCCAAGTTACTTTCTTATGGAAGTAGGAATGAAAGAGGCTCATCACTGGGCAGACTGGTATCCAGCTCATAGCTCATAGCTCATAGCTAAATTCACTTTGTGTAATGTGGCTAGGAAGTTGCTTACCCAGCAATGACAAAAAACATATCACAGTTCAAGACTGGACCATCACATTTTGAATAAAGTGCCCTTTTAGAATAGAAATAAGAATGCATCCATTTGTTTTGGTTTATTAAAACCTAGATCATAGTATTACTTTCAGTTAAATTTCAATCACTTTTTGCTCCCTTAATAAACCTTCTGTTTCTATGCAAATTGGAGGCTGCTAATTGTACATTTATCCTTGTACCTGTAAAAGAAAGGATGTTAAGAAAGCAACAAGCAGTCATTCGCTATCGCTATTAAATGGACGTTAATTATGAGGCTTTGAAATCCACTGGAAACTTAGAAGACATTATGGATTTCACTTGAGGGGACACGGAGACTTGGAAACACTGTCAAAAGAAAACGGTAGCCCTTGTACCGACAGGTCATCTGAGAATAGTATAGGCCAAACTCTGCATTAGAGAAAATGGAGTATTGTGAAAAGGTCTTGAAGATGGACATTTGCATCTTAGCTTGCCACATCCGGCACTTTACTCTGTGCTATAAACAGTATGCTCATCTTTAAGATTAAGAAGACACATTGCTGAGGACAGGAATAACTACCAATTCTAATGCTCACTCTGTGTACCACCTGTGATGTCACCACTCTGATACTGATTGAGCATTATTATTACAATTATTATGAGAGACAAGGTGTCACTCTATCACACAGGCTGGAGTGCAGTAGTGTGTTCATAGCTCACTGCAGCCTCGACCTACTGGCCTCAAGTGATCCTTCTGTCTCAGCTGCGACTGCAGGTGTTCATCACCACACCCAGCTGATTAAAAAAATTTTTTTGTAGAGATGGGGGTCTCACGATGTTGCCTAGGCTGGTCTCGAACTCCTGGGCTCGTGAGCCTCCTCCCTCAGTCTCCTATTGTGCTGGGATTACAGGTGTGCGCCACCACACCAATCCTGAGCATTTGTTTTATATCAGGCCCGGGCATGCATTTACATGAGTTACCTCATATAATCCTTATAACAAGCTAGGAATATACATCCTGTCACGGTCTTAACTTGACAGAGGAGATGGCGAAGGCTCAGAGAGGGTGGGCAAAGTGCGCAAGGAGCGGCTGCTTGGAGAGTGGTGAGCAGAAAGGGAGTGTTGAGGTTCATCGTTATGCCCCTGATTAAGCTCCAGGCCCAGGTCCTGGAACCCAGTTCAAATGCAGAAAAGACAGCTGCCGATGCCGCCAGACACATCCAGGAGGCTGGGTGCAGGTCCCAGCTCCACCTCTGACTTGACCTCCAGCAAGTTAACTAACATTTCTGCACCTCATTTTCCCTATTTTTTGAATATAGATAATAATATACCATTATTACCTACTTCACAGTGCTGCTCTAAAGATAAACATGCTGATATAGGTAAAGTGCTGGCAGATAATTTAAAAAGTGAGAAGCCTTTGCTGCTACAGTTTATAATCGTCTTTATTAGCTTTGCTGTTCCCCACTCAGCATGTCCCCCTCCAATCAATCCCTTTGTACTCAAATGAGAAGATACATCGACTCTCAGGGCTCAGCTTCCTCTCTCTTAAAAGCTGTACTTTCTCACAGGCCAGCTACTAAGTAACTTATTTTCGTTTAATTGTCATTTATATTAGAGACAGAGCCAATTAACCTTCTGTTGGAATTCTCATGTACAGGTTAAATGACTTGCTCAAGGCAGCCCAGATTCTATGACGGCAGTTGCCATGGAAGGAAGGTTGCTGCTCTCTTGCCTATATGGCACTAGATAAAGTAGCTACTGTACAGTGGAATTTTTAGGCATAGAATAATGAGGGCAAAAGAGGGTGAATGGCTCCTTGAGTGAACATGCCAAGACTTGCCATGTGGTCCTTCTATCCATAGAGGTGACTGCTGCTACCCATTTATCTTAGATGGTTGAATAACTTTCCTCCCCAGAGCCAGGCTCTGGGCCATATAACATGACATGATATGCAGTAGAACAAGACAAAACACTAGCTTCTGAATCTACAGATTGTCATGAATTCTGACCTCGTCCAACACAGTTTAGAAGTCAACTTCCCTTGGGGAATTATGAACTCTCAAAACTTTGATCTTCTTTTCTGTAAAATACTGTTAATAGTCACACTAACTGCAGATAGTTGTTGGAATCAAATGAACATATGAAAATATTTGAAAACTTAAAAGTAGTAAAAAATATAAACTATATGGATTCTAGCCAAAAAGAAGGTGATATAATTTAGTAACGCCTTCAGTAACTAGACTGATTCATCTTGAATTTTCTTGTTAGTATTGAAACAGAATAGGTAATGAGTTCAGAGTGAAACCTCTGGAACCAGGTTGCCTGGTTAAGTCTTGGCCATATTGCACGTTAGGGTGCACCTGTGAGCAAGCGGTCTAAGTGCGTGCTCTGCGTCTCAGTTCCCTCATTTGCAAAAGAACAGCAAGAACACCTACATCATAAGGCTGTCAAGAAAATTGAGGAGTTCTCAAATGGAAAACACTTAGAAGAGTGCCTGGAACATAGCCAAGCTACCGTAAAAATATCAGACACTATGCAGAGGATGAGGAGGAGGTGGGAAGGAGGTGATCACGGTGATGAGGATGATGATCCCTCTTTCAGTTATTCGTTTCTCAAGTAGTTAGAATCTCACCATTTTAGGCAGCTGCTATTTCCCTAATCATAACCACCTTCATTTTCAGGCACAGATGACTCATGCCTAGCCTAAGAATCCAGGCTTACCAGAAGGTCCTAGGGTTCCTTCCTGCTCTCCGCATGACAACAGTGCAGTGGGGCTCCCATCAAGAGGTCCTGATAACCATGACAACATGAGCAGTGCTACTCTACTGAGGATGTCATTGCCATGACAACACCTGAGTGACCCAAACCAAGAGGTCTAGGAAACTGGTGATGCAGAGAGAAGACATGTCAGCACATGGAGGAACGTGTCCGCTCAGAAGCAGCACAGGGGCTGGTCAGTGTGGGCAGCTGGAAGCAAAACTAAAGACAGCAGAATGATGTGGAGGAAAACACTGTGGTCACTCACTAATTTGCTCCAATTTCTCAAGAGCCATGAGTTCTGGGGAGAAGGTTGGTGCAGAGAGGGATGGAAGCTGTTCTCTCCTATTCCCCATCTTATGCAATGTTCTATCAATCAACTGGCTTTCCCTCTCCAAGAAAGGAGTGCCTCTAGGGCAATGGTGGCAATGAGAATAGGTTTGTTAGGACTCTGAAGAGGAGCATTTTGGATGAATACCCAGGAATTCACCTGGAAGCCAGGATTAGATGGGCAAGGTATGGCGGCAGGTATGTTTTCCAGGTTGGTGAGCTCTCCCTCATCACTAACATTATTGAAACCTAAACACTGAGGCTGCCTGCTTCCTCTGCCCCCTTGATATAGAATTCACAGCGCTGAGGCAGCAGGGGTGTTCACAGAATTCCCAGGGCATGGACCTACGTAGAGCAGAGGTATTTTCCCCAGAGCCCTACTCCCCTGAGGATACGACTTGGGCAGTGTTTGTCCACATTTCTGTGGCGTTGGGTTGCCCCTGCACTTCCACTCCCTTCAGAGCTTCTCCTGGACAAGGAGGGGACTTCTCGTGTGTGGGCCAGAGGGGTGGCTTCAAAAGGCTAACTTGATTCCTGCTGTGGCATCTTTTTTGAAAAAAGATACATTCATACATCCCTGCTTCAGGTGAGCACCTGGTCATGCAGGGTTAAATATTGAGGACTTTGAGAACTTCTGCCCTGGTCCTTGGGGAGGGACTGGGGATGAGCAGAAATCGTTCTGTGTCCCCTGCCCCTTCTTATAAGCTGGTTCCCACTCCAAGCAATTTTTCCCGTAAGTGCCACAACTATCAATCCCCAGTGGAATCCTCATTAGGACTGGCAGCAGATAGTCTCACTTCCAGACAAAGCACCTAGTGTCAGCCACAGTCAATTGCTTTAGCAACATAGTGACTTTTGTTCCAAATTCCCAAAGCACCCAAAAGCCACACATAAAAATTTTGAGGTCATTTGGCTGAAGATCAAAATGTATAGATTGCTCAAAAAGCAGAGGCCAATCTTGGCTAACTCTTTCCCCTATTTTATCTGAGGAGGAGGAACAATGGAGAACACTGAGACAAGTAATTACACTGCAATAATAGCCAGTAAAGGACCAAGGGATATTAGGCTGCAGATTGGACTTTAGAGGAAAAAATCCTGAACTCACACTCTCTTCCAACCACTGACCCTCCATATTCTGCTTCCCTTTGTAGTGAAACTTCTCAGCAAAATTAATTACTATCTCAACTTCTTTAACCCATTCTCCCTCTTTCTAATTAATCTTTTATCTACCGTCTTCATCAGAACCCTTCTTTCCAATGTCTCATGTGTATAAGTGCATTTTGCCAAACCTTAATCCTCATCTCCCTGGACTTCTAAGCAACACTTGTGCTGTAATCACATCTGCTCTTTATGAAACATTCTCCTTGAACTGGTTTTGAGATTTTCTTCTCATCTCCCAATTGTCTTTCCTGGATCATCCTTTTCCTGACACTGGACTATTGGAGAGCCACTGTTCCTGGCCTACAAAGCTGTTGTCTGCCTTCACACTGCATGTGGGATAGCCAGCCTCTGGCTCTAAACACCACCTGTATGGTTAGGATTCCCATATGCATTTTTCTAGCTCCCTGGCATAGTCAACTATCTACTCAACATTTTCATTTGTATATCTAAAGGACCAAAGTCTTTCCTACCACAAGCATGCTTTTCTTGGAGTTTTTGATGGCCAAGAATAGTATATTACCAGCATGGTATACACCAGCAGCCCAGGCCACAAATCTTATAGTCAGTCTTAATACTGAGCTCTTTCTCACAAACTTCATCTAATCAATCAATGAACTTCCTAGCTTAGTTTCAGAATATATTCCAGATTAACATACTCGTACATTGTAAATCTTACCACTGCAGTCCATTACGTCATCAATTCTTGATGGACGAAATCAACAGTATTCTAACTGGCATACCTTTACGCCTTTACTGGCTATCTTTACACCCCCTCCCCTCCATCTTTCTCTTCATGGTTAAAGTAAATCTTTAAGGACTATTATCCAGAATCTACAAAGAACTTAAACAAATTTACAAGAAAAAAACAACCCCATCAAAAAGTGGGCGAAGGATATGAACAGACACTTCTCAAAAGAAGACATTTGTACAGCCAACAAACATATGAAAAAAACCTCGTCATCACTGGTCATTACAGAAATGCAAATCAAAACCACAATGAGATACCACCTCACACCAGTCAGAATGGCAATCATTAAAAAGTCAGGAAACAACAGATGCTAGAGAGGATGTGGAGAAATAGGAACACTTACACTGTTGGTGGGAGTGTAAATTAGTTCAACCATTGTGCAAGACAGTGTGGCAATTCCTAAAGGATCTAGAACCAGAAATAGCATTTGACCCAGCAATCCCATTACTGGGTATATGCTCAAAGGATTATAAATCATTCTACTATAAAGACACATGCACTTGTATGTTTATTACGGAACTGTTCACAATAGCAAAGACTTGGAACCAACCCAAATGTCCATCAATGATAGACTGGATAAAGAAAATGTGGTACATATATACCATGGAATACTATGCAGCCATAAAAAGGATGAGTTCATGTCCTTTGTAGGGACATGGATGAAGCTGGAAACCATCATTCTCAGCAAACAAACACAAGAACAGAAAACCAAATGCCACATGTTCTCACTCATAAGTGGGAGCTGAACAATGAGAACACATGGACATAGGGAGGGGAACATCACACACCAGGGCCTGTCAGGGGGTTGAGGGGCTAGAGGAGGGATACCATTATAAGAAATACCTAATGTACATGATGGGTTGATGGGTTCAGCAAACCACCATGGCACATGTATACCTATGTAACAAACCTGCACTTTCTGCACACGTATCCCAGAACTTAAAGTACAATAAAAAATAAATTTAAATAAAAAAGGTAAAAAAGGAAACATTTATTAAATTATTTTGCTCTCCTGCTTAAAATGTGCTGGTGTATTTTTATTAGAACAAGTCCCACAGTTTTGCGCATGGTTTTCAGGTTCATGCATGAACTGACTATAGGGGCTCTCATCACAGCATCCTACATCACTTCCCTGAGCACCAGAATTCTTGCTGTTCTTCATACGCACCAAATGCATTCCCCACTCATGGCCTCGGATTTGCAGTTACCTCTGCCTGGAACACCCTCTCTTCATACAACCCCTTGCTGTCTCATCTCGCTTGGGTCTCTAGGCTCTGTGCTGAGCTGGCATTCTTGCAGCACTAAAGTCACTCTCTAACGAAAGCAGCTCCTCCTGGCTTTCTTCACCCATGTCTTTTTTTTTTTTTTTTAATTTTTCTCCATGGCACTACCTCTCCCTGGCATTGGGTTGCATATTTATTTATTGAATATTGCCTACACTCCCATACTGCAGCCCGATGAGGCAAAGGCTGAATTCACCATGCAATCTGCAGCACCTAAGTATACACTGTTGTGCTTTAGCTACTCAATAAATATCTATTGAATAAAAGATGATTCATTCTGCCTATTTATCATATATCTGCTGTATTCTATCATTTCTGTTCAATCTTATAAATCCTTCTTCTCTTAAAAAATGAGTCTGGAGTTGTTATGATCATTTTTGTAGAAAAGAGAGCTAACCCACATGGATCAGCAGGCAGAAATAAATCAGACATCAGCTAGTCCATAATACCCTACCTATTGCCACACAGGAGAAAAGCTGGACAGAGAACCCCTAGTTCTCCCGAATAGGCAATAAGGGAGGCCAAACCAGAAACCTGGTAGTCGTTCCCAGCCTGTCCTCCACCCTCATTCCCATCCCACATTGGACCAAGCATCAGGTTCTGGCAGTTTGGCCCCCAACATATCTCTAAGCCCTACCCTCTCTTCTTCACTCCCACTATCTCATGACCTCTGCCCTTGACCTTTTACTGCCTTCCTGAAGATTGGTCTTCTTACTCTGGACCACAGGAAGACTTGGCCTATGGAGAGCTACCCACTTACTGCCACTGCTGTACCTTCAGGGGCAGGAAGAAAAGGGGTTTCTGCCCTGCCACAGACACAGGTTGCAGCTGAAATCTGTGAGGTGAGGTTTCACCACCTTCCACTGGGAACATGTGGGATTAACACCAACACACCTCATCTCTTATTGCCGGGGTGCATACAGGCATGTACATCCGCTCCTGCTCCCCTAACATCATCAGGCTCTCCAGCCCATTCATTCCCCTAGAGAAAAGAATTTCCCCCTTCTGGCCAATCTTTCACTCTCCCCCACCTTCCACACCCATCCACTGGGCTCTCTGGAACACCCACAACATAGGCAAGATGCTCCCCGAGACCATCAGCCTTCAGGCAGAGTGCTCCCTGAACTGCCTTCATTTATTGAAACCCAGCTGTTTCCTGAGGGGAGTGCCTCCTCCGTAGCTTTCTCAAGAAAATTCTGAGTTGTCTGTTTTGGCATGCAGAGGTTGGGGCTATGATCCTCCTCGTAGTGGAGGATCCTCCTCAATTGGAGACCTTTGCTCTTTCACACTTTTATTGAATAGCCCTGCTCCTGCTGGTCTGAAGCTTCTGCCACCAGGCAATGTTGCTCCGCCCTCTCTTCTTTTCTGCCAATGACTGATATCCTGAGTCCCTCAAGATTCATCGAGGGCTTTGACACTTGGCTCACAGCCCAACTTGTCACTAGCCTCAGCCATTATCTGGGGTGACTGCAACGCTCCTTGTGATGAGTCCTCAGACACCTGTGCTGTCACCTACCTGGCCTCATCTTCTCATGGGCCTTCCCCTCTGTCTTAGCCACAAGCTACCCCCGCCATTGGCCTGAACTTGTCATTCTTTGAAATCACTAATTAAGGGACCGCCATTTCTGACTCGAAACTCATGTCTTTCCAGCATGCTTGCTCAAGTACTCAAATTATAAACTCATGTTTATTTTATTCACTTACTTTTTAAACAAATATGTATTGAATGTGTATGATTTGAGAGGCAAATTGGTGCTAAACATTGGTGCACATAGCAGTGAGCAAGGATAGGCATGCTTCCTGCCCTCATGAAGCTTAGAGTCTAGTGCAGACAGGGAAGGTTTTAAATAGGTTCTGTCACCATGTGGCTATGTTGATGTTCCGTGAGCGTGCCGGCTGGGTCCTGATATCATGCCTTTGTAGTCACTGTGAACCCTGCCAGGAGTACTCCTGTCGAGCTATGCAAATGTCAGTCCCCCTTTTATGAGGTATCTCCTTAATGAATCCATTCTACCACTCTATTTAAGTCTACAATCCCTCAAACACATACCTGATCATCTCTTTGCCTCTTACCCTAAAGCAATTACCATATAACATATTACAAGTCTTCCTCAGCCATGTGCTGATTTTCTCTCCCTCCCATTAGCATACAAGTTCTGAGAGGCCAGGGCTTTGGTCTGCTTTGTTCACTCATAGGTCTCTAGTACCTCAGAGAGTTGCCCCGCACACAGTAGGTGCTCAATAAACAATTACTGAACAAATAAGTTAATCAAAATTGCTTTACCAAAAGGTTTTCCTGGGGACAAAATCCATACCATTTTCTCTGCTTAAATCCTTTTCTGGACTAGTGTGTGTCAAAATAAATACATCAATGAGGGAGTAAGCCATTTGTCTTTTTCTATCTTGCAGATAACTGGCCAGATATCTTCAACCACAGTCAACTCAGCGAAGCACTCCATAAAGGGCGAGGCAGTGATGCAAGGAATTAGGGGAGGAACAGCCTCCCGGGCTGCAAATCAGTTAAACAGGGGGAGTCCTGAATCTATTATGGAAGAACTGTAAAGTCCAAAGTCATTTTGTTTAACTCTGGATTAGAAGGAGGAAAAGAGGTTTGTTTTTCAGGGTGGGGTGTGTGGGGGTGAGGGCAGTAAGCAAAGAAGAACCCACCACCGTTGGGTAGAATAAGGGGCAAGATGAGCCTCCCAGGGAAGGGGCCACATCTTCAGGACTCCGGGTTCTAGTGCAAAAGGCAGGCTGCGGCTGTGCCATGGTATTTGGAGAGCCAGGTGGCAGACTGGGGCCTTGAGGAACTGAGATGATTCTCTGCTCAATCCCTTTCAACTGTCCTGGTTCTGGAGAGAAAAGCATTTTACACAGCTAGGAAGATGAAGAATGCCAACTCCCACAAAGACAGGTGGGGAAACTGAACAGACTCAGATAAGAAAGGACACACATACCCTGGAGTCTGGCAATTTCTTTTCATGTCTAAAGCTATTAAGGTATAAAACAATCTTCTAATAATAATCAATGCACAAGACACAGCATTATTTGAGTGAGTGATAGCATTTAACATGAGGAAAACATAAGTCAGGTCAGAGGGAGGCTGTGTCCGTCCTGTGCGCCACGGCCATCCAGGTGGAAGAGAGGAAAGAGAAAGGTTGACTCAGTTGGAAGAGCTCAGCTGCCAGTGAGGAAGAAGTCCAACCTCCACACAAGGGCTCTGTCCTTTGCCACTGAGGTGCTCATCTCCAGACCTACTGGAAGAAGCCTGAGGTTGCTGGGGAGGGTGGAATGCAGAGACCTGGCACACAGCAGAGCCTGGAGTCCAGCACGACGACACAGGTGCGGGTAAATTTGTAAGAATGCTGTGAGAATGTGCATAACCAAAGGACCGGGTGCCCCAAGCTGGTAGGTGGGATGAAACCAGAGAATAGACATGTCCCAGAGAGCGAGATGAAGCAGTGGGCTAGACATCAAGCAGGAAATCAATATGCATTAACAATATGGATTTTGGAGTCAAAAAGACTTGGATTTGAATTTCACCTTTGCCATTTAGTATTTGTGGGCAAATTCCTTCTCCTGCCCCCTGATTTTCATGCCTTCATCTCTAAAATAAAAATAATGCCTACGTATTAGGACCTCCATGAGAATTAAGTAACATAATGCTGATGAAGAAGATTGCTGGGCACAGAGCACATTTACACAGCAGCAGTTCTCAAACTTGAGCTTGCATCACAATCACCTGGAGGAAATGTCAAAATCAGGCTGCTGGACCCCACTCTTACAGCTGTCGTTCAGTAAGGCTGGGGCATGAACTAGGTGATGCTGGTTGATGCAATGGTCCAGAGACTGCCCTTTGAGAACTACACTACCCAGCACAGCAATGAAGCCCCTGCACTCTGGGGACAGACCGACTACCTGGCTTGGAACCCACGTCTGCAATGTGGCACTGTGCCACATTAGCCCATTAGCCTGGGCCCATTAGCCTGATCTCCCTAAGCCTCATTCAAATGGAAAAACATATTAAGTTTTCTCATTGATAAGGTGGGCTAATAAGAAGACCTGTCTCGCCTAGTTGTGAAGAGTAGATATTACTATGCATAAATGTTTTTAGAAGAGAGCCCCCGACATTCTTGCACATCCACCAACTGTTAGCTATTGTTATGACTGAATGATACTGCCTCTGGTGTTATTTAGACTCCAGGAGAAAGGCAGTCGTCATGGGTCAAAACAAGACTCAGGATCCGAAAGTAGGCACAAAGTCAGAACAATACACCTGAGGACCTAGTGATATGGATGTTTTCATCCGAAAGTTTCTCCCAGCTTGGTTGGCAGTGCTCAGAGGGTCCTACACAAGAAACTCCCCAAGCCTTTAGCTGGTCTACAGTGGTGTGACTCGAGGAGGTAACCTGGTTGTGATGGGCGGTGAGATGTCCCACTAAGGACCTTCTCATACTCCCAGGCGGTGCTGACTCTTATGGGTGCTGGTTGAGAGATGGGGTCTCCTGCCCTGTAGGGGCTACCATTTTAATGAGACTTTGCATCTTACTGAGCTATAGCTGGTTGGCTTCTGTGGGGAGGATGATACAATCTTCTTGCTATTATGTTTCCTTTATTTGTTCCATCAAAACAGTTCTGCATGGTAACGGTCACCAAGTACAGGCATAAATAGCTTAAGACTCTGGAGAGTGTGGGGGAGGATGCTGTTAGCAATGTCTGAATTCAGCAGACATCTGATTCTACAATATTTTTCAAGGGTTTTAAAATAATTGGGTAAAACCACAAACAGTGTCTGTGGTATGCACTCCTGCCCTTGGTTTCTAGAATGAGGCTTGATTTCATATGTTCTCAATTCAGCACATTGAACTCATTAATTTCCCCACTAGTCTTTTTATTATTTCTCTCTTCTTTGAAGTAGGAAGTTACACAGCTATAATAATGCTTTAAACCAGATCATAAATATTAAATTTACAAAAACCTTTATTGACACTGGCAAATTTTACCCTAACTGCATCTATCTAGCAGTAATTTTACAGTTAAAGAGAATGACAGAGTTAAAGAGTGATCTATAAATGTCTTCCTCTGTTTTTTTCTCTCCCACCTTGGTCTGCCTGTCTGTGTTTAAGCCATTTGTGTAAGGAGTTCCTGGACACTTTTCCCCAATTTGAGGTTGTACCACTGGTTTATCTTTGTCATAATTAATCCCTTTTTTTCTGTATAGATTGAACCTAATGCTGTATGTTTCACAGCTACTCTGAACAGGAAGCTGGCCACTTTCCATTATGATGCAATTATTTTTTGTTCTCCCACCATCAGTGACTACTGTAATATCTTTTGCAATGGCAATTACTTGGCCCTCCTGGGATAGCTTCTTGGGGTACTGGGAATTTTAATCAAGCACCTATGTTAATTAGAAAATGGTGGAGATGATAGTGGTGCTGATTAAGCACCTTTGAATATCTATCCATTTTGGCAATGGACTGAGTTGAGCTTTTATAAAGATTCAATCTTTTCAGAAAAAAAATAACTTGAGTTTCCTTCCCTTCCGTTCTTTTCTCATGGGTGGGAGTGAAGAGGAGGGGGCTGGCTGAAGGTCTGCAAGCTAACATTATTGGACACATACTATGTGTTGTTATGGGGCCAGGAGCTTTCCATTGGTGCACATGTTTAATCCTTGTCATATCCATGTGGGAAGGTATTATTATCTCTATTTCACAGAGTCTAAAGCTCAGACTTGAGTACACATGAGGAAGACAGCGGGGGGGAGGGCCTTTTCTTATGAATTCCTTTGATTGGTTTGGGAAATATGAGATGATCCACAGTCCAAACTGATGCAAAGAGATACATTATATTATATTACATTTAATAATATAATATTATACATATTAAATTAAGAGAGACTTAATTTTAGAAAGGGACTGAAAACTACATCTACAGTATCAGATACTTCCTCATTCAACGATCATTTACAAGACCCCAAAACATCTGTTGCTTTATCAGACACTAAAGACAAGACAGCTTTAGGGTGGTCCCTGGCTGCCATGATCCCTGGCATGACAGAAGTAGTCAGAGGCCCTTGAGTACCTGTAAGAGGTGCCATAATTGGAAATGCACGCAAAGTGCTGTGGGATCTCAAAGAAATGGGTGAATCACTCTGCCTGAAGAAAGTCACAGAGGCTTTCAAACTGGTAGCATTTGAGTATGGTCTTGAAACAAGGGTAGAACTCAAACCAAAAGAAGTAGGGGGGATGGAAGGAGAACAAATGGCGTGTGCAAAGGCAAAGACATCTAGTGTGTGGAGAATGTCAAGTTGTTAGTGTGACTGTGGTGTGTGGAGAAAATGGGGTCTAGAACCAAATCATGAAAATGCTAGGGTTCATGCCAAGAAGCAAGAATGAAATTAATAAAGAAGCACATCTTCAGAGAGGTTTATCACTACTCCAGCATGACCCAGCCAGTGAGTAGTGCAAGGGAATACAAATCCCCTTGGTCCTGCCTTCAAAGCCTATCTCTTTCAGACACATTGCTGCCTTTGCTCATGGAAATGCAGTCACTGTTAGTAGCAGAAGCCTCAGAGAAGAGCCAGGCATTGCTTAATGCTCAGACCTGAAGGCCCAGTTCTGGTCCTGAAGCAGAAGAATGAACAAGATGGATAATTCATACTTGGCCTCAGGAAGCAGATACAGAGTGGCCACACTGACTAGTTCCCCTACCTCCCTCTGGGAAGGAATAACAGAGGGAAAATTCCTTCTATTAATTGTCTCTCCCGGATTCTGATACTCTAGCAGAAGATAGGCAGGCAGCTGGCAGTGCAGGAGATACCCTAGGTAGAGAGCCTGCCCTGACAAATAGCAAAAAGACTAAGATCTCAAGTCTTGCCTTACGCCCTAGGTCCCTCTTTCCTAGAGACTTGGGCGACTTCAAGATTTCATAGCACAGCCAAGACTAAAGAGTTAATTTAATCACTGAGGCCCCTTCTTGGATTATTGCAAAGAATTTACAGCCCATATTGACTACTGACAGGGCAACCCAACCAAAAGGAGATTCCAAGAGTTGTCTAGAATTGGCATAGATGGATTTAGAAAAACTTTTGCTTTCTCTCTTTCTCCCTTTTTCTTCTCAGTCCTTTGGTGTTGGGTGGTTGCCCTCTGTGGGTAAGGTGATATCTTTAGTTCTGTTTTGTCCTCTTCTCCCCTCCCCAGCTCCTCTTTGCTGAGGAAGTCTTTCTCCTCTGCCATTCTAATGATCTCAATGCCACACGGGGACCTGGATGCTGGTGCTGACAGGCTGCTCATTAGTGCCAGGGTGCTGCAGTCAGCCGATGGCACGCCAGAGCTCTGCTCCTGACACTTTTTCACAGAGCTGTCACTGGAGTCATGGAACCTGCCAGCTCTGGTTGAACTCAAGCTGTGATACCTCTAGTGCCAATTAGTGCTTTAGTGTCCTGCTTGGCTAGGGAGAAGGCCTTATCAGTGCTTACAAATAGGAAAATAGGTGGATGTATGGTGGGGTGAGGATATTGGGGAAGGGGAGGGGGAGCACAGGGCTCAGGGCATTGGCCAGGAGAAGAACTCTTATCCGGGTGTCACTTTGCCTCCATCAATTTGGTGCCTTTTAAAACTCCAGAAAAAAGAAACAGGGCAGCCAAATGTCCACTGGACCTCTTCAAGTAGAAAAGGAGAACTGAGGTGGGAAGGAAGAGATCTGGAAGTTGAGGAAGGTTACTCAGCCCTGTCGGTATGGAGAGTAGGCCATGCAGATGTACCCACTTCACGTTAGGTAAAGAGAAAGACTTGCAGAACAAGGGCTTGGCTTGGAATCCAACAGACAGAAGGCTCTGCTCTAATTCTGCTCCCAGGGTCTTTATATGACCCTAGGGAAGATCTCTTTTGATCTCTAACCCACCTCAATTCATATATCAGGAGGCAGAGAGAAAGAAGGAAAAAGAGAGAAAGAGAGAACCTGAGAAACACACACACACACCCCACACATACACATACACACACACACACACACAGAGACAGAGAGAGAGAGAGAGAGAGAGAGAGAGAGAGAGGCACAAGAGTGGAACTGAATTTAAAGTACTTTTCTTTTTTCTACCGATTGATTTCTTTCTTTTCCTTTTTCTTTAACCTATAAGGAATGGCAAATTTTCATATACAGTTGAAATAATCCCCCAGGTGATATCGGGATTGCCTTAGGAAATCGTGGTTGGGAGCCACCCGGGGTTTAGACACAGGAGTACTTGGTACAGCAAGGCACCAAAAGGGCCAGATGCCCACTAGAATGGCCAGATGAAGAGCAGTTGCAATGAGACAGCCATGACAGCAGAAGGGAGCTCATAGATGACCCACCGTCCAAGTCACCTGTGAGCCTCCTCTCTTCTTGCAAAAGGAAACTTGAAAAGGAGTTTCTTCTTCAAGGACAAGTTGAGTCCTGCCACAGCAAGGTCCCCTCAAGGGGACTTCAGGAAAGGCTTGGAGATCTTGTGAAGACCAGAGAAAATATCCTGGAGACTCGCCAGCCAGAAACACTCCAGGTCTCCATGCCAACATCAAAGTGAAGGACAACTTCTCAAGGATCAAGATAGTCTTTGAACTGGGAGAACAGGCAGGCCTCTTTGGGGCATTGGCAAATATCAGTGCTTGTTCACTGAACTGACCAATATTTATTAAACATTTCCTAGGTGCTAGGCATTGTGCTAGAAGGAGAGAATCAAAGAGAAGTGAGATGCAAACTCTGATCTCAAAGAACTCATGGGACAGGGACATTGAAAATAAACTGGAAAGGAGGACATTTCTGTGAACACCTTGCAGGGCTTTGCTGAATATCCCTACCAATATCTCAGTACAACGTGTTATCTAGGTAGCCTAGATGAGGTTTTTATTGTCAGTGTCTTGTTTGATGACAGAAAGGTGAAGGTAAGTGCACCCAAGATGGGAGCTCCATTAGGACACTCAGTGATCCCTGGCTGCAAATGGATAGTGACACCCACAGATAAGTGATGAGACTCACTCCCTCACCTGAGTTTCATTTTGGGCTCTCAGGAATGTGGCAATGTAGGAATCCTAGCCTTGTCTTTAAAGCTCTTACAATCCAACTGAAACTGGTAATATAACAATAAGGCTTTCAGAATGCTTTTCTATGAAGAGTGAGGTCCAACACAGCATCTTTTGGAGTATATTGAAAGAGATCATGCTTCTATTTACATAGTGAAGACTCAGGAGAACCAGATAGCATGAACGTTGTTCTATTGGAGACAGAAAGCTGAGACTTTAAGGGATGTGCTAAAAAACACATTCTTGAAGGTCTAGATGTAGACAAAGGGCAAAGCACAGAGTCATGACACCAGGCACAGTGGGCAGTTGGCTGCCCTGTTCCTTTTTTCTACCTACAGAAGGTTGGGGTTCCACCAACGGTGCCTGTGCACCTAGTACCCTATGCTAGCACTTAGAAGGACTCCGGCTTGGGGTCAATAAGCCTTCATGCGGATGGAGATGGCTCCTGCTAGTGAGAGGAGTGAGATGGGGGCTCTTCCTCCTGAAAAGACCAAGGTCTCTGCAGATGCAAACAACATCTGCCCATCTCAAACCAGTTGTGCAGAGTCAGGGCAGGAATCTTTAAAAAGCTAGCTCACTTTCTCTTTGAATTCTGATAAATTCCTGAAGGGAACTACAAAGGCATAATGCCCATAATAATATATGGAAATTATTCAAACAATCAATGGAAGTGCCAAGAGGTGGCCTTGGAGGTCCTACCTCCCTCTCTGTACTGGACATGCACAACTGACTTTTTCTCTATCTGATATAAAGTGCTACACAGGGCCCTCCATCTCTGTTTCCACCTGATGGTCACTCCTAAGCTGCCCCTATATCAAAGTGTATGAGCCACGTCTAAAATAGTCCTTAACATTTCTGTACTCCTTTCCACACAAGGTAGTCAAGACTAGAAATGCACAATTTAAAGAGGTTTATATAAGTTTATCGCAAGCAGCACCACATAAGTGATAATGAAGGAAACAAGGACTTTTAAGAAATGTACAGAACAAACAGATCAGTCCGGAGAGAAAAAATGCAATGAAGTCATCAGGGTTGCCGAAAGAGCTTAGCCCTGATCAGCTGTTCATCCAGGGATTTGGCGGGTTCGCATGTAAGAAAGATCTTGATGGAACTGTGATCTACCCTCGAAGAATGACACAAAAGATGACAACAGCGCTCTTTCTTTGGAGCCTCCGCTAAGGTGCAGATCTTCTTCTCCAAGGAACACCAAGCCCGTCCTGGTTTATTTAAAATAAGCCTCCTTTAGGAAATACTACTGGGGAAAGATGAAGGCCTGACTGCTGAGGGTCTCCAGCTTCAGTTCATATTGGGCAGCAGCCCAGTGACATCTCTGATCTCCAAATAATCAGTCACTGGGAAATGGCACTCCGGTGAGTTCTGAGGTGATTAGTTATTGCTTGGCATGTCTCATGATTTTGAATCCGGGATAACTAAACTGGACCTGAGATCTGGAAATCACTGTTCATGTAAATTAATCCACAGGTACATTCTGATTGTCCTGCTCCTCTTTCCTTGCTCCATCTTCTGTTTCCATAGCAGCTAAAACCTCAGTAAAATGGGACACCTGGCCCAGGCTCAGGCAAAAGTTCCCTTGGGAAATGAATCTGTTCGATGGTCACAAAAGGGGAAACAAAAGACTCTTAACACACAGCCCTGTGAACATCAGCCAGGCAAACCCAAGAGGCTCAAATGTCAGAGGGGAAGACAACAAACAATTGCAAGGAGGGAAGAGAGAATGTGGAAAATAATGAAATTAAAGCAGAAACATTTCAGACGCTGCAAGAGAAAGCCAAAGCATAGAACAACAACAAAAATAACTTATAGAGAAGTTATAGGCATAAAATGGCAGGACAAAAAGGAGATGCATGCAGGAGAAGCGGGGGAAGAAACACCCAGAAAAGGACAAATAACTGTCCAGATGAGGGAATGAGAAGAGACATCAAACAGAAGACAGAGCCTCTTGACATCAGGCACAGGAAGCTTACCCTGATGATAAATGTTCTGCAGACTCCAAAGGCACACACTGGGCTGGCAACCGCCAGCACTGGGGACTGACATCAGGCTGTGATGAATGGTGCACACCGCGGACTTAGCATGCACCTGTCTGAATGGCCCCTCCTTCAGAAGGGCCCAGGGCCATTTTCCATCACTAATGATCTCATGCACAGCTGAAGCTTCCTCCCTGATTTTGGGCCAGTCCACATGTGAGGTCATTTCAAATGGAGACTGGCAGACACATGAATAGCTTTCAAAGACCCCTTGTTCAGTTACAGTGTCAAGAATGGTGGCCCAGGACAGCTCCCAGGAATTCAGGCCACACACAACTGAAAATGTCACACCTTCTCTGAGAACATCCATCAGGGCCAACTGTCACTGTCTAGAATTTGGTACTTGGGGCCCTTTCATAGTCTTACTCTGATTTATTAAAATGTTGAAGTATAGTGGACACTGTCATGCACAGTCACCTTCAGGAGCAGAGGACTTATGCCTCACAGAAGGACCGGCTGCTGGTGGATAGCCCTCGGTGGTCAGCCCCCTGTGTCTCAGGTGAAGAGAGATGCCTGGCCCACAGTCACACCTGTTTGGGGATCAGCCTACATTTGGACTGCTGTGCTGATGTAGAGGACCAGCTCCATCACCTCAATAAGGGAACCTTCTGAAGGGCAATCCTAGCTTCAGAGCTCCCCGTAGGCTCAGCCGAGATGTCCTACTGCACAAGCCAGCTTCTAACCTGCCCAGTTCTGTTTCCCACTTTTCCCTTCCATGGGAGTTGAGACCAAAAGCACCCCCTAATATGCGTCTTTCATGCCAATCACACACCTTCATTCATCTGTGCACACCTGCACATATATACATACATAATCACATACACACGTTTCACATTAATCAGCAATAAGCAACACAATTAAGGACCACTATTCATGTCTCTGCACAAATATCTTCTTTTCAGAGCCCTTCTCCGAAGAAAGCTCTTGTCATTCTGTCAACACATCCTGTTCTATTTTCTCACCCTTAATACCACCTGTTATATTGCATACTTTTTTTTTTGTCATCTGTCTCATGAGAATGTGAGTTCATGAGTGTGAAAACTTCACCGCTTTGGCTTATTGCTGTAACCCCCAGTGCCTAGAAGAGAGGTTGGACTATTACAAGCACTCAATAAATATTTAAGAATGAAATATTTTTATCTTTCTTGTTCCCAAATAAAAGCTAGCTTAATAATAAATGACATCTTGTCTCAAATTCTAAAGGTTTTAATGTACAATCCATGAAAGCACAAAACAACACTTTGGTCTACATAACATCTGAGCATTCAGATAAAGTAAATTTTTGCAATTTAGTCACATATTAAGTTATATTTGTTCTCTAGGATCAATCGGAGTAAAACAACAACAAAACCACAAAAACAGCTCGTGACCAGATTTTTGGCAAGGCTGCAGAGGCACAGACTTGGAGAATCTCCTTTTAGGAATATGGCCATTTAAAGCTCTCACCCATCATTATGTGTTTTCTCTATTTTAAAACAACCAGCTGAACAATTGCCACTAAAGCTTCATCCCATCATCAAACAACATGTAAAGTTCACCCAGAACACCTTACCACCATTTCACCCAGAGACAACAGGGATTAATTTCCAAGGGACTGGAGAGATACTGAGGTATGAATTCGGAAATCTTAGAGGGTATGCCTGTTTTGCAGAGAACACATCAACGTTCTCTGCAGAGCCATGAGTAGATTACCATCAAGTCACCAAAAACATAGACTCCTCTGGCGTAGGTATCAGCACCCATAACCTCCTACCAAAGGCCCCAAATTCCCCCATTTATCCTCATGATGCAATGCAACAAACTGTTCTCTTACCTTTGGGGGAGATGTGTCTCCAAGTAACCGTAGGCTCTGGTCTACCAGTTGCTATGCAGGTGAGGCTGATATTGTTCCCTTCGTTAATGGAGATATCTGAAGAAATCTCTACAATTTTGGGAGATACTGTGGAAACAAGACAGAATGAAATTAAAAATCCTCCTGAAACATTTCTTAGTTGTCTTAACATGGTAGTTGGCAGAACACTCCAGAGAGTAAAATATATGGACTACAGTAAGTTAACGATAAGAAATTAGAGGAATTACCTTAAACATAAAAAAGTCTTACCTTTAATTTAGCTTTGATTTCCTCCTATTTAAACACAAAGTCAGGGAGTCCGAATGGGAATAAATTCTACTGCAACACTGGAATAGCTGTTCTCCTAGCCTCCACCCTCTTCCTGTATCCACTCACCCCCACCCACCTCCAACACATATCCACGAGCCATCCTCCACACTGCATTCAGCGATGTCTTGAAAGAATGCAATTCTGATCATATCACATCTCTGTCTAAACAGCTCCAATGGCTCCCCATGGCCACCTGGTCATAGCCTGACTCCTTCTAGGCATGAGGCCATGCAGAATCAAGCATCAGCCCACCTTTCCATGGCCATCCCCAGTGATCCCACCTCTGCTGACTCCCTTGTTCTCCATCATGCCCTGTCTGGGCATAAAGTATTTGGGTTCATATTGTTCCTTTTATCCTTCCTGGGCAACTCCCAGCCATTCTCGTTTTCATTTTTATTTTGAGACAGGGTTTCACTTTGTCACCCAGGCTGGAGTGCAGTGGTGCAAATATGGCTCACTGAAGCCTTGACCTCCCATGCTCAAACAATCCCACCTCAGTCCAAGTAGCTGGGACTGCAGGCATGTGCCGCCATTCCTTGTTAATTTTTATGTTTATTCTTGTAGAGACAAGGTTTTGCCATGTGCCCAGACTGGTCTCAAACTCCTGAGCTCAAGCAATTCACCAGCCTCAGCCTATCAAAGTGCATGCGCAGCCATCCTTAAGGCCCAAAGCAAATGCCACTTTCTTTGTTGAAACTTTCCCTACCCTCTATACTTCTCTGCCCTTTTGGACATCTCAAATTGACTGCTGCTTCTTCATCCATGTGCCCAGAGCACATTCTACACACCTGGTGGGGAATCAAATTAAACCTCAGTTAGCCATAACATCTCTCTCTCTCTCTCCCCCACCTTCTTTCTCCACTAAATGACTCCCCCTAGGGAGAGAAGGGGTTCATTCTAATAGGTAAAGTTGGAGACAGGATGTCTACTTCCTTTGGTCTTCTATTTTGGAACCTTCTGAAGCTTATATTATGTTGTGCTCCTCCATGTGCTTATTTTCAGAAGCAGCACCCACAAGGACTGGATAGGGCCTGTGGAACATCCAGCCATTGCATGTGTGTGCGTTTCTTTCCGGGGTCCAGTCATAGAACCTCATTGTTGCTGCACATCTGAGCCTAATTCTCCAGTCTCAGCTTTACCACTAGTAAACATGTGATATTTGGTTCCATGTGTCTACTTATCTGTCTTATGTGTTTTAACATTCAAGTGGATGGAGTAAAGATGTCATTTATTGAGCTCCCACACTCCAATTCTAGACAGTTATTTCACTATGCTATGGTTATGTGCTTAGCATCACCCACTAGGCCATGAGCTTTCTGATGACCTGAACAATGTGTTACTTATATCTGTATCCACGCTAAGAGCTCAACAAATATTTACAGAATTGAGTGATAATGGTTATTCAAGGGAACCACCTTCCCAACCTGTGTGCAACGTGTCCATAACAACCTCAGAGTTGGGTCATTGGCAGATATTCTTTCAATCCTACTGATGCTGGTTTTGACTTCTTAGTTCTTGGCAAGTTAAGTGTCCCCTCCATCCAGCACTCTTCTGTTTCTTCATGTTATATTCTTTCCTTGAATAACTATTCCTCAGAGCCACCATGCTGTGCAATTCTAAAGCACACCATCCACCTGGCTTACAATGTGATCGGGCCTGCCGGAGAGCCCAGGGAAGCTGCATGATGACTTTATTGCTTGTTGCGAGGTCAGAGTGGGGCCCTCACACTAAAATCAGATGGGTTTGCAAATTTTAATGCTGGTCTTGCCTCTACTTGAACCATTACTCACTCATTCTTAGTTGTGTTGGATCTTTTCCTTCATGAAAAGGGGGTTTATAAAGATATCTTAGCCTTCTTCCCCTTCTCTCCTTCTCCAGTGTTACCTTCCATGTATGTCCTGCATCCACCCAATTGAAATGCTCATCATTAATAAGCGTGTGCTGTACTTATCTGTGCTGCACTGAGCTATCTCCTTATCCCCATGCCCTTGTTGCTGACTTCAGTGCTTACACTCTTCTCTGTGCCTATCCACATCTATTAAAATTGTTCAAGGCCTGAGAGAATTACCACCCCTTTGATAAGGCTGTCCAGATGAACCTGAAGAGGACGTGACCTCTCCTTCCTGGGGATTCCACAGCACTGTAGTGTCTCCTATACGGCATTTAAAGTAAACTTTTATGTAACATGTTCCCACCTTTCCTTTTATACTATAAATTACATTAATATAAGATATTTAAAAAGATCCTCATTTAACTTTTTAGTTTTTTGCTGTCCTAAATAGGGTATGTTACACAGAGTAAGCAACAGTTAATCATTTTTAGATTTCCATCCTCATTGAGCTTCAGATAGGCAGCGTGTGTGTCTCTGCATATGCATGCACACACACACACATACACATACACACTTAATTGCACTCCCATAAGCATTTGGTGGGACAGAAATAATGGAGAGTGGACATGGACAAGGGTTGGAGGAGAGAGAATGCTAGCCCTACAATCTGGGACTTTTAAGATGTAACAATGCCATTTATGGTTGTATCATTTTAAAAGCTACATGGAGCCTTCCAGGACAGAAAGGTAATTGATGAGTTAATGACTGAGCATTTGATTTGCTGACTGCCTGAAGGGTACAAGCTTCTAAATTCTCTTAGTTCTGGAATCATTTAAATTGATCATTGCAAAAATAGACACTTTGATGTGTTTTATTCAGAGTTTTAACTAGAGCATTCCCATCTCATGCACCAGCCACCTCCTTCCCCCACCCCCCAACACCAACCCATACGTTTGCTGGTCCCTGTCCCTGCTCACTCTTAGCACCCGCACAGCCTTGCTTGCTTCCTGGAGGACAGGCTGCCTGCAGAATGTCTGTGCTGGCCTTGCAGACGTTGCTTCAACTGTGCAGGTAAGTAATTTATTGATCTGTAAAGCACTCCGAGATGCTCTGCAAGGGATTATGTCACGCCAACGCCATGCAATAAAATAAAAAATGATGGACTTTGTGAACACAGGGTGATTTAGGGTTTGTAGTTGGAAGTGTGCTTAAAGTACATTTTAAGTGGAAATCAGGCCGGGTAATGAATTACTCTCGCTTTGGAAGGGCTTACTGTGAGTTCATTTTCCTGGCTTCCTGCATGATAGGTAATCTGCTAATCATACACTAGAGAACAATGGATAGTCCCCAAGCAGGACAGAAGGTGGTTTGGGCCAGAGCTGTCAGTGCAGTAAGTATATTAAATGAGACAATCGCACCTCATGCTTGGAAGAATCATCTAGAATTGTCTCCCCCCCACTAATAATTGGAAAATATCCAACTCATGAGGTAGAAGTTGGAGAAGTGCTTGCTGTCCTTTAAATTCTGCCTAAGAATACAGTTTGAAGGAGGCAAATTGCCCTTGGGTGAGTGAGAAAGACAGATCATTCATGGCATAGAGATGAGGTGGTTTGACTAGGGGAGCAATCCCAATTATCAGAAACAAATTGGCATATGCCTAAGATGCTAAGGGAGTCAAAATATGATTTTCTAGGTGGCAACTTCTAGTACATTGTCAGTATTCAAGACTACTTGAATTGATTAGGGTGCACTGTGGTTTTAGCTAAGCCATCCTCATAAGGAAGCTTCTGACCAAGTGTGAGATAGGGCTACTTATATTTTTGTATTGTTTCCATGGATACATTCTATATCTGACTTCTCATCACTCAGACTGTTAGAAACATACTAGGATTGTTTTGCTTATTTTCATTCATTCACTCCTTCTTCAATATTCATTGATCACTTTCCATATGCCAGCATTGTGCCAAGCATTAGAGACATAAACTAAATAAGATACCATCCTTTTCCTCAAGGAGTTCACAGCCTCAAGATATCAAAATAGATGCAGAAGCCTAATATTCTAATGTATGGTGACACAGAATGGTGAATCAGGTGTTATGGAGACACAGAG
This sequence comes from Pan paniscus, assembly GCF_029289425.2. NCBI lineage: Eukaryota > Metazoa > Chordata > Mammalia > Primates > Hominidae > Pan > Pan paniscus. Next base: position 132,894,043 of record NC_073258.2, on the reverse strand, counting down.
GATATACATCTAAGCCAACCTTGACATGGATGTCACAAGAGGCTTCTTAGATATGTGATGCCTAAGTTAAGCCCTAGGAGTAAGTAAAAATTAATCATATCTGGAGAGAAAAGGAGGAAAGATATCCTAGGCAAAGGAGACAACATAAGGCAAGCACTATTAGTAAGACATTTTGTGGCCAGGCACAACTGTTAATGGAAGAAGTCTACTTTAGAGGAGTAGTCCCCAACCTTGTTGGCACCAGGGACAGGTTTCATGGAAGATAATTTTTTCCATGAACTGGGGATGCGGGAAGGAATGGTTTCAGGATGATTCAAGCACATTACATTTATTATGCATTGTATTTATATTATTATTACATTGTAATGTTGTAACATATAATGAAATAATTATACAACTCACCATAATGTAGGATCAGTGGAAACCCTGAACTTGTTTTCCTGCAACTAGGGGGTCCCATCTGGGGGTGATGGGAGATAGTGACAGATCATCAGGCATTAGATTTTCACAAGGAGTGCATGACCTAGATCCCTCGCATGGGCAGTTCACAATAAGGGTTCGTGCTCCTACCTAATGCTGCCACTGATCTGACAGGAGGCAGAGCTCAGGCGGTATTGCCAGCAATGGGGAGTGGCTGTAAATACAAAAGAAGCTTCACTCACTCACCCACCAGCTGCTCACCTCCTGCTGTGTGGCCTGGTTCCTAACAGGCCACAGAGCAGTATCGGTATGTGGCCTGAGGTTTGGAGACCCTTGCTTTAGAAGCTGGGCCAAAAGTCATCCAATGAACATTTTGTGAACACCTACTGTTACACAATGGTGTGCTATGTATATGAAGGACATGCAGACATATACCAATTTGCCTGGCCCTCTATGAACTTACAATCTGTTTGGGGAAACAGGGCATGTAAACATTCCAGAGAGTTGAATAACAAGGCAAAATATGTTGGAAAATTGTGTATGATTGAATGTGAATGAACAGTACAAACTTTAAGTGCTATGAGTTACTAGGAGGGAGGATAACAGCTAGCGAGAGTTCCAGAGACGGCTTCACCTCAAATTGGAGTTTACTTTAGGTCTCAATAAATGAGAAACAGGTATCTAGGCAGAAAAAGTGAAGCTGTTTCAAATGGGACAGAATTACATGGGCACAGATGGGAAGGCAGAAATCCACAAACTGAAGAAATACAATGTCTACTGACTACAAGAGGCAACGCAGAGCAGGGGCTGAGATCCGGCTCTACTATGTTCTAACTGGGCAACCTTGGCCAAGTTACTTCACCTGCCTGTGTCTTGCTCTCCACATTTATAAAATGGAGCTAATAACTGTCTGAACCTCATAAAGACTGTTTCAAAGACATAGGAGTAAGTTATGAAATGCATTGAGAACAGTTTCTGGCAATGTGAAGTGCTCAATGAGTGAGTTTTAATATTGTATGTGCTTGGCAAATACATATATGCAGTGTCAACACAGAATGGACAGTCCATAAATTTTGACAGAATCAATGAAAAATGGGATACAAGATCATGAAGTGAATGACAGCCAGATGATGGAAGGGCCTGAATGCCTAGTGCCTAGGTTTTAGCTCTATCCTACAGGCAGTGACAAGCATTTGAATTTTTTTTAAAAGAAATGTCGTAATTTTTTAAAAATTTATTTTAAGAAAAAGAATCTGTTAACATTGTGTCAGATGGAGTAAAATAGACAGAAACCGGAGTCACAGAAATCAATCGACAGTGATGTTCAAAGCCTGGATTAAACTGTTGGCTCTGAAAAGATGAAAAGCAAGGGATGGATTGGAGAGCCATGCCCAGGAAAAATGCACAAATGGTTGCTAGGAGGACGACCAGGGAGATGGGGTCAAGCAGGAATGCCGTTCTGTTAAGTAGCATCTGGACGGCTGCACAGGGAGACCCCTAGACCTTCTAGGGGGAACTACTTTTGGGGAGAACATTAGTGCGATTAATTCTATCTTAGACTTGCTGATGGTGAGATGATGAGGGACATCCAGGAAGAATATTACTATTATGTTAGCAGTTGGAATCAGAGGATCGGAGGTCTGGGCAAGATCCCAGTTTGAGAATCCACATGAAAGGTAAAGAGCAGAGGGGTAAGAACTGACGTGCCAATAGTAAATTAGACCTGCTATGAGTGGAAGAGTCCTTTGAAAAGGTCATTGGCTTTTACCCACAGGCATGTATGTGGTGCCTCCTGGCTTCTGAGAGCTGAATCTAGAAAATATACCAATTATAGAAACAGAAAGACCAAGGAGTAGTTAGGATATGTTTAGGAAGAAAGACAGAAGCCAAGGGAGCCATGCTGTTTGGATACAGTTCTATGTTTAATACATTATGTTAATGTTTAATCCGGCTCTTATTGAATTTTAATTCAAATGTGTAAATAATTAAATAAGATAATTATTAAAACAGTATTCTGAGGAACTTCCCTACTCTTGGTTTAGCTTCCACTGCCCAGGTGTTGAGTTTTAATAATTATGTCATTAATAAATAGCAATTTGCTGTTTTCAGCACACAGTGGATATCCTATTAAATCCAAATTAGGATGCTTTATTAAGCACTGTGCAGTCCTGTGGGGCTGAGAATGCACATAAGCCACTTGGACCAGGTAACTGCACAGCGCATGCAGATCTACAGATCCCAGATGGCTTCCTTGGCTGGCAGTGGGGGTTCCCCTCCTGCCTCTCCTCTATCTTGAAGACTGGAGATGCCCACATCTCCTCCAGGCAGTTCTCACAGCAAGGGCTGCTTCACTGCTAAGGCCTCTTTAGGGACCTTTGTCTTTACAGAATTAATGGGACAAATCTGGAGTGCTCTTAACCTTTCTGGCTTCCAGACCACGTGCAGAGACACTAAGGCCTATGAGAACAGCCTGGTGCACGAATGTCCAACCCAGATCGGAAAGCTTGGAAAGATGCAACCAAGCGGGTGTTGGTTTTGAGAAAAATCCATCTTTTCCCAAGGGCCACTGTGTACCCAAGCGAAGCCTAGGCACAGCTGAGTGGTTCAGGTGGGATTCAGGCTGTGGCAAATGTGCTTGGTTAGGACTTCCCTTCTCTCATCCAGACTGAACGGAGAGATGAATCTGTCACGGAGCATGAAGGTAAACTCCTTCTTTGGTCTCAAAGGCCCTGCACACTCTGGACGCCGCCTCCCTCTCCATGCTCTTCCCACAGCATTCTCCCTTCCTCACCCTGCTGGCCACCTGTCCTCTTCAAATGCCTCAAGCCCACCTTTGACTCCATCCTTCACACTTGCCTTTCTCCTGCTACTCACACTGGTTCTGTCTAATTATTTCAATTTCAGCTCCTCACAGAAGCCTTCCTCAAACCCCCTTTCTACAAGAGAACCCCCAGCCTGCCTGGCTTGCTACACAACTGTCTGCCTCTCCTAAGTACAATGTAAGCTCCACTGGTGTCTCATTCATTGAAAATGGTCATCACATATCATAATGCCTGGCATCATTTGTGTTCAACAATTTTTCTGAGTGAATGAATTACCGTATTCTCTCAAGGCTGTATGCAAATGCAAACAAATTGAAATGACTGAATTTCCTCAAGATCTTTAAATTGCCCCCAAGGACTGTAAGTGAACATAATGATGTTGATAATTACCATTTATTAAATACCTGCTGTATAACAGCTGTTTGGCTATATTACCTTTATTTTATTTTTCACTGTATGAACCCCACAAATAGATATTCTCTCTAAGGCAACCAACTGCCCAGGTCTACCTGGAATTGGAGGGTTTCTTGAGACATAAAACTTTCACTGCTGAAACCAAAAGCATTTCAGGCAAATGGGGATGCATTGGTCATCCTAATTAGTTCCCACACTTTACAGATGAGGATACTGATACTCAGAGGAGTCAAGGAACTTGTTCAAGGACATACAGCTGAAAATTGCAGTGTTTTTTTTGTTGTTGTTGTTGCTGTTTTTTGTTTTTTGAGATGGAGTCTCATTCTATTGCTCAGGCTGGAGTGCAGTGGTGCGATCTAGCCTCACTGCAAGCTCCACCTCCCAGGTTCATGCCATTCTCCTGCCTCAGCCTCCCGAGTAGCTGGGACTACAGGCACCTGCCACCAAGCCCAGCTAATTTTTTTGTGTGTGTTATTTTTAGTAGAGACGGGGTTTCACCGTGTTAGCCAGGATGGTCTCGATCTCCTGACCTCGTGATCTGCCCGCCTCAGCCTCCCAAAGTGCTGGGATTACAGGCATGTGCCACCGCGCAGTGTTTTTTCAAATGGAAATAATATGGGTTAGAAAAATAACAAATGCACATGGAATCATGGGAATATACATGAAGATCCCTAAGGTCTCTTTTGATAAAAAAAGAACCCTAAGCTTCATATCAGAAGCCGAGGTTTTAAGCCCACACCCCACAGTTACTAGCTGTATAAGTGCATGGCAATCATTAGAGTCTCTGATTGTATTCATTATATATCAACACCTATCTTTTCTCCTCAAAATAGATGTTCTGTGGATCAGATTAAAATGTTAAGAAATCACTTTTTATACATAAAGCATTAATCAAATGTCCTTTCTTAGTGTTACTAAAAATGTGTACCTGTAGAGACCAATACGAAGAGAAATAGAGATTTTTAGTGCAGTAGGGGGCTGTTTTGGTTTGGACATTGGGATGGACCACACACCCTGCTGATGTGCTCAAGGTTTGAGGATAAACAGCATCTTTAAATGAGGACTCAGGCCCCAGGCCAGGGTGTGCTGTGCAACAGGACCCCATTCTTTTGTCAGCAATGCGCTTGCTGCCATCATTTTCAAGAACGGAAGGGTCAGATTACAGACATTCAGAATTCCAAATGAGAGCTTGAAAATGCAGAAAGCTCCTTAATGGCATAACCTCGGTGGATTATTATTCTCTTTACCAGAACCCTTTTGTCATTTGTTACATCTCATTCCTTCTCTCGCCCTCCATAGTAAAACCATTCATGTTGGCTAGAAAACCCTGAAGTTCTAGGAAAAAAACCTAGTGATTTTTTCAGGATTAGTCATAAACCAGTGGTTCTGAAGATTGGAACTTGTTCCTTTCAGGATCCACTGAAATGTGGAAGGAAGTCTTTATGAGCTCTGCCTCCTGACCGAGTTTTAGTCATTCCTGATGGAGACATAAGAGAGTGAAGTCCATACCATTCTTTCCTTATGCCATGCCTCTTGGCTTCGGGGCATAATGGTAGAAATTGAATTTCACAGCAACTACCTGTAATCATAAGTGCCCTATTATGTGGGTCACATCTAAGAAATTACTAGGAAGTGTCTCTTCATCAATTTTTTAACATGGAAACATAAGGGGTGTATCAGTAATCATGATGTGGACCTGCCATCCAGACAGGGCCATCTGTTTCCCAGCTGTGCGTGTTTTCCACGTATGGCAGTGCATGCTTTGGGTTGGGCCTATATGACTGGCTTTATTGCCCTTCACCACCAGGCCTCTCTCTTTAAGGACCAGTTCACGAAGGGAGGATAGATGGGGTGGGAAGAAAAGAAACACCGAACACCTTCTATTCTGAGCACTTTGCCAGGTGTTCCACATTTGCTGCTCCCTTGTAAATCCTCACCGTAACTCCTAAGGCATGATTCCCCACCGTGTAGTCGAGAAACTGAGGCTTGGAGAGGTTACACAACTAACCCAAAACCATCATGGAGAATGTCAGACACACTGCAGATTCTCTAATAAAGTGTCCCTGAAAACTGACAGCCAAAATGTATACAAGCCAAAGATCCTCAAAACGTGAAATAACGTCACAACGAGAAAGGAATCAATTAATCTAATTCATTACATAATTTCGTGAGGAAGAGAACAGAAGTAAAAACAGAGGAAATATGACTTTTTAATATTATTCCTCATGGGAGAAAACTAATATTTGTTGAAGACCTAATAAGGGCTTCCCACATACTCTCCCTTTTCATCCAGGAATCTGAGGTTTTACCCTGCTAATGATGTGCTCGAAACCACTGAGCTAGAAAGTGGCTGTTCTCAGACCCAAGCTCTTCCTACAGGGATTTGGGATCCAATAAAATATGTAGGTATAATTGAAAGCACTTAGTGAATTACTAATCACTCTGCAAATGAATGCTATTGTGATTGAGATAATTCGGAGTTCAATCAATTAGCGGTAAACAGCATAATTGTTTGCTGTAAAAACCAACCCTGATGTGCTGACCAGGATTTATTTATAGTGCTCAGCAACATCTCCTGACATGCATGGTTTCTTCACATCCATCCTCTCCTCAGAGCCAGGGGCTGGCAAGAGATTTCTGACATCACTGTTTCTAATTTCTTCTCACTAGGAATTGTCTATTCCTGTAGTTCCCAACTGCCATAGCCTTGCCATATCCTTTGAGGCTCAACCGCAAGGCCTCGTTAAGCTGTGTCTTTCGCTCTTTTGGCATCTGGCACCTTACTGTGACTTTCCTTTCCCAAAGCAAGAATGCAGCTGATGTTCATGAAACTCAAGTGACCAGATACTGTAAGCTGTGCAATGGTGACTGCCACTTCTATCATATACCAGACTCCATTAGTTGCTTCTCTCCCCTAGACAGACTTTTTCCACAATCTCCAAAAGATCTTCATAGAAATGGAACAAGACCCCATTCCATTAGGCTTAGAAAACTCATGGGTAGAGGGTGCCACTGGCAGCTCCAGCCTCAATTAGAGGGACACTCTAGGTACACACACTTCTGTTCTAGTTCTAAGGACTTCAACCTCTGTAATCCCACTGCCTTTTCAATAGGGGTCATTTGTCTGCAAAATCAGGAAGATGTTAGCTAACTCTGCCCCTTGGATGCCCTTGCTTCTGTTCAGAAACCCACTTCATAGAAAGAAAAAACATTTTGCTATAATAGTCTGTGCCATTACTCTACCTGGGATGAAGTTTGTATTTCTACATCTTGATATCATACAGGTAAACAAATATGTAAATATGTATGTGTAGGTCATGGTAACCTCTTAGACTCTGAGCCATGATTCTGCTCATGTTCTCCTCTTGCCCTTAAGAGATACTCAGGTAATAATCATTCCTCTCTCCTAGGCTGCCTCACTCAGGTCAAATGGAGGTCAACCAGATAGAGACTAAGCCCCTGTCCCCAGGTGGTCGCCGCTCTCGGCTCTCAGCTCTGCAGAAACCTGCATTTCTGAGCTGTCAATCTGCTGGCTGCCAACAGCGCCAAGCTCACTTACATTCTCAGCTGCCTTCATGGCGTCATCGGCACTTTAATTCTTAATTGCCTAAAAGCACTGGTAGTTATGCACTCAAACACAAGCTATAAAACTGTATGCAGCAGGGAATTATGCTGACTGCAGTAAGAAGGCTGTGGTGAAGTCCCCCCCACACCTCACCCCATGACTGCAGTAAAGTGCAAATAATTCCAGAGATTTTTCTCTTGTTCTCCAAATAACTGCACAGTTGAGTTCAGCAAAGGAGGGTCATTAGCCCTAAGAAGAGTTTCTGCCTCTCTCTAGTGCTACAGTCCCAATATTGCTCATGCCAGAATTAAAACTTGAGTTGTTCCTACACTCCTTGTGACCACCGTCTTAGGGAATAACTAGGCAGCTGCGAGGAAGACACATCTCATTATCCGACCTTGAATCTTGAATCCTGGGAGGTGGTCCCACTGCTGTCAAAGGAAACTTATCCGTTGATTTTGTGTTCCAAGACCTTATTGCCACTAAATCCCTCATAAAGGTTATGGCTGGTGAACAGATCAAGGCGAAGCTCCTTCCCCTTTAGCATGAGGGGTAGAGACACAGGTCTGTCTGTTTTAAACTACAAGTTCTCAGCGAGAGCGGCAGCTCTGTTAATCCCCCTGTGAAATGTCACAGTGCTGGAGCGAGTGAGGCAGTGCAGTTGGGGAAAGAGAGAAGTTTCAACATGACTTCTTGTTAATACAAAGCTTGTCAAACACATCACCTAGAAATACCGAATGTCTTTATTAGATTCCTTTATCTCCCCCCGAGATTGGAGGGACGCAACCAGTTGCTTCTCAGTAGACATGTCATCATCCAGAAACTAATTAAAGGCTACAGAGGAAGCTAGGTCTCTCACACTTGGGAGAACAAAATGCATTAGCAACACAAGTAAAAAAAAAATTACAAGTGAACTTTATATCAAAAAGGGCAAGTTGGGAATTTGACAATAACTCTTCTTTCTCCCTCACCAGTTCCCAGCAGGAGAAAGCAGGCCCATCAGGATGTCAGTGAATCTTGACACAAGGCCATCTGCTCCCCGGTATCACTCAGGAAGGAATTTCTCCCCTATCTATGGATACAGAGGGGAAGAGGTCACCTGACCACTTACTATGAGAAATGCAATTGTGTGGGTTTTATGCCAGCATCTTCTCTTGCTATTGAGAACTGTAAAAGATGTATGCCACTGAACAGAGTTCATTTACCTCTGCACATCAAAGAGCCTGACCACCCAATCCAAAATATGTCCAATTACAGAAAAGCATATAGAAGCAAATGTTGTGCCTCAAAACTAACAAAAATTCAGAACCTGAGACCCTTTGTATCTTTAACCATGTAATAAACCTCCTCCATATGAATTAGGTGAACTACACTCTATGTACCATGCTTTGCAGTCACCAAACATCCCTACCTGTGGTGTCACGCCTTTCTTAGATTTCTCCTGCTGATGTTTCATGATCTTTTATGTTTCATTAATCATAGCTGTCCACATAACATAATTTAAAAACCCATGCTTTGTCATTCAAGGCCCTCTCCCATTTAGCACTCTAGCCACCCTAGACTGTGACTGTTCTACCAAAGAATTCACTGCCACTTTCCGTACTTCCTGCCTTGGTTGATGATGTTTATCTTGTCTTACAAGATGCTTGCTTTTCAGGTCTACATGTCTGAAACATTGCTGATCATTTAGTCCTAGCTAAACACACCTTGTCTTCCACTAGGGCCTTATTAGATATTGGCTGGATGGCTGATACTAAATGAGTGAATGAATTCAAAAGTTCAAAATTTGCCAACTCTGTCCACCCACAGAATAAATTTTAAAGTACGTGTCCTTAGACATTAGGCACTCCTCCTTCCCCACTTACCTTCTAGTCTTCTCTCTAATTATGCTTGATAAATATCACACATTGCTCTCTATCTGAATGGATTAATATTCAGTAAGGGCTCTATGCAAATCTGCAGAATATGACCATAGCCAAGAACTCAGACTCGGGAGCCAAGTAGACTCAGGCTCCAATCCTGAATCTACTATCTACTAGCCATAGTTTTTCAAAGTTTTTACTGTGGTAAAATGTATCTATCATTTATCATTTTGGCCACTTTTAAGTATACAGTTTAGTCGTATTCAATACATTTATAAGCGCAGGTGCAGTGTCTCACACCTGTAATCTCAGCACATTGGGAGGCTGAGGTGGGAGGATGGCTCGAGCTTAGGAATTTGAGATCACCCTGGGTAACATAGCAACACCACCATCTTTCCAAACAAATTTTTAAAACTTAGCTGATTATGCTGGCATGATCCTGTAGATCCAGCTACTCAGGGGGCTGGATCACTTTAGCTCAGGAAGTTGAGGCTGCGGTGAGCCAAGACTGCACCACTGCACCCCAGCAAGGGCATCATGGAAAGACCTTGTCTCTCAAATAAATAAGTAATAAATGTATAAACAGACATATGTTTCAGAAAGTTATTTAATTTCTCAGTGTCCTGTTTTCAAAATGCAAATAATAACAATACTTTTACACTGTTGGTGGGATCGTAAACTAGTTCAACCATTGTGGAAGTCAGGGTGGCGATTCCTCAGGGATCTAGAACTAGAAATATCATTTGACCCAGCCATCCCGTTACTGGGTATATACCCAAAGGAATATAAATCTTGCTGCTATAAAGACACATGCACACGTATGTTTACTGCGGCACTACTCACAATAGCAAAGACTTGGAACCAATCCAAATGTCCAACAATGACAGACTGGATGAAGAAAATGTGGCACATATACACCATGCAATACTATGCAGCCATAAAAAATGATGAGTTCATGTCCTTTGTAGGGACATGGATGAAGCTGGAAACCATCATTCTCAGCAAACTATCACAAGGACAAAAAAGCAAACACCGCATGTTCTCACCCGTAGGTGGGAACTGAACAATGAGAACACTTGCACACAGGAAGGGGAACATCACACACCAGGGCCTGTTGTGGGGTGGGTGGAGGGGGGAGGGATAGCATTAGGAGATATACCTAATGTCAATGATGAGTTAATGGGTGCAGCACACCAACATGGCACATGTATACATATATAACAAACCTGCACGTTGTGCACATGTACCCTAGAACTTAAATAATAAAAAAAATTAAAAATCAATAAACATCTCTCTTTCAAAATTAAAAAAAAAATACCTAATAGGGTGGTTATGACAAATGGTAATTTAGATTATTTACATAGTACTCAGGACATGTTAAAAGATCAAAAATAGAATTACACACACAAATATGCACTGACCAATCCAACTATTAATAGAATCATTTTCCCCAATCTCTGTGTAACCAAATCCCAGGAGGTACATCTTACCAAATCTAATGCCCAATTCCCTGTCCTCAATATAATTTAATCTTTCAGCAGTACTTGAGCAGATCTACCCTTCCATCTTTGGCTTGATGCTATCACACTGTCCTTATTCTCTACTTACCTTACTGGCTACTCCTCCTTAATGTCAAACTCTAAATGCTGACATGATCTATTTCATGACCATCAGCCCTGTTCTTTAACTAAAACTCCCTTCCATCCCGTCTGTGGCTTAACTGCTATCAGATACCCATGGTTTCCAAATTCATGCCATCAGCCTTAACCTCCCTTTGAGCCTCACTCTCACAGGCCAAAAACTGGATTCGATGCTTTTTATTTTCTTTTTTCTCTTGGCTTTTATGTCAGCTTCAGGGAGTACATGTGCAGGTTTGTTACTTGGGTAAATTGTGAGTTTACATGGGTAAATTTGGTGTATTAATGATCCAGTCACCCAGGTAGTGACCATAGCAACCAATAGGTAGTTTTTCACCACATATCTTTCTCCCATCCTCCCCCACTCAAGTAGTCACTACAGTCTATTGTTTCCTTCTTTGTGTCTATGTGTATTCAATGTGTAGCTCCCACTTATAAGTGGGAACATGCCGTATTTGGTGTTCACTTAGGATAATGGCCTGCAGCTCCACCCATGCTACTGGAAAGAACATGATTTGATTTGTTTTACGGATGTGTAGTATTCCATGGTGTATATGTACCACATTTTCTCTATCCAGTCCACCACTGATGGGCATATAGGCTGATTCCATGTCTTTGCTATTGTGAATAGTGCCGCAATAAACATATGAGTGTATTTTTTTTTTTAGTGGGGCAATTTCTTTTCCTTGTGGTATATACCCAGTAATAAGAGTGCTGCATTGAAAGGTAGTTCTAAGTCCTTTGAAAAATCTCCACACTGCTTTCCACAGTGGCTGAACTAATTTACATTCCAACAAACAGAGTAAACCTGTTCCCTTTTCTCTACAATTTTGCCAACATCTGTTGCTTTTCGACTTTTTAATAATAGCATTCTGACTGGTGTGAGATGGTATCTCATTGTGGTTTGATTTGCATTTCTCTAACAATTAGCGATCATGAGCTTTTTTTCCATATATTTCTTAGCCACATGTATGTCTTGTTTTGAGAAATATCTGTTCATGTCCTTCGCCTATTTTTTAATGGGGTTATTTGATTTTTGCTTGTTGAATTAAGTTCATTATAGATTCTGGACATTAGACCTTTGATGGATGCATAGTTGATGAATATTTTCTTCCATTCCATAGGTTGTCGGTTTACTCTGTTGACAGTTTATTTTGCTGTGCAGAAGTTTAATTAGGTCTCACTTGTCAATTTGGGGCTCTGTTGCTATTGCTTTTGGGGACTCAGTCCTAAATTATTTGCCAAGGCCAATGTCCAGGAGGATATTTTCTTGGTTTGTTTTCAAGGGTTTTTATAGTTTTAGGTCTTACATTTAAGCATATAATCCATCTTGAGTTAAATTTTGTATATGGTAAAAGAAAGGGGCCAGTTTCAATCTTCTGCATAAGGCTAGCCAATTATCTTGCACCATCTATTGAATAGGGAGTCCTTTTCCCATTGCTTGTTATTGTCAACTTTATTAACAGTTAGATGATTGTAGGTATGAAACTTTATTTCTGAGGTCTCTATCCTGTTCTGTTGGTCTACGTGTCTGTTTTTGTAACAGCACCATGCTGTTTTGGTTACTGTAGCCTTGTAGTATAGTTTGAAGTCAAGTAATATAATGCCTCTGGCTTTGTTCTTTCCACTTAGGATTGCTTTGGCTATATGGGGTCTTTTTTTTTTTTTTTGGTTCTATATAGATTTTAGTACAGTTTTTCTTTTCTAATTTTGTGAAAAATGATGTTAGTAGTTTGATAGGAATTACATTGAATCTGTAAATTGCTTTGGGAAGTATGGCCATTTTAACAATATTGATTCTTCTTATCCATGAGCATGAAATGTTTTTCGATTTGTTTTTGACTTTTCTGATTTCTTTCAGCAGTGTTTTGTAATTCTCATTGTATAGATTTTTTACCTTCTTGGTTAGACGTATTCCTAGGTATCTTACTCTTTTTGTGGCTATCGTAATTGAGATTGTGTTTTTGATTTGCCTCTCAGCTTGGAAGTTATTGGTGTAGAGAAATGCTATTGATTTCAGTCAGGTGCAGTGGCTCACACTTGTAATCCCAGTACTTTAGGAGGCCGAGGAGGACAGATCACTTGAGGTTAGGAGTTCGAGACCAACCTGGCCAACATGGTGAAACCCCATCTCTACTAAAAGAACAAAAATTAGCCAGGCGTGGTGGCACAGGCCTGTAATTCCAGCTACTCAAGAGGCTGAGGTACAAGAATCATTTGAAAGTGGGAGGTGGAGGTTGCAGTGAGCTGAGATTACACCACTGCACTGCAGCCTGGGTGACAGAGTGAGACCCTGTCTCAGAAAAAAAAAAAAAAAAAGGAAGAAATGCTACTGATTTGTGTACATTGATTTTGTATCCTGAAACTCTACTGTGGTCGTTTATCAGTTCTAGGAGGCTTTTGGCAGAGTCTACAGGGTTTTCTAGGTATAGAATAACATCATCTGTGAAGAGAGATAGTTTGACTTCCTATCTTCCTATTTGGATGCCTTTTATTTCTTTCTCTTGCCCAACTTCTCTGGCAAGGACTTTCAGTATTATGTTACATAGGTCTGGTGAGAGTGGTAATAATTGCCTTGTTGAATTTCTCAAGGGGAATGGTTCCAGCTTTTGTCCGTTCAGTATTATGTTGACTGTAGGTTTGTCATATATGTCTCTTATCATTTTGAGGCATGTTCCTTTGATGCCTAATTTGTTGAGGGGTTTTTAACATGAAGGGATGTTGAATTTTATTGAGAGCCTTTTCAGCATTTATTGAGACGATCATGTTATTTTGGTTTTTTAATTCTATTTATTTAGTGAAACACATTTGTTGATTTGTATATGTTGAACCACCCTTGCATTCCAGGAATAAAGCCTACTTCATCATGGTAAATTAACTTTTTGATGTGTTGCTGGATTAGGTTTGCTAGTATTTTGCTGAGGATTTTTGTACCTATGTTCCTGACTTTACCTTGGACTATTTTGCCCAGAATTCACTCAGTTCCCTGATCTGCTTTCTATCTGTCTCTCTTTTTTTTTTTTTTTTTTTTTTAAGATGGATTCTCACTCTGTCGCCCAGGCTGGAGTGCAGTGGCATGATCTTGGCTCAATGCAACCTGGGCCACCTGGGTTCAAGTGATTCTCCTGCCTCAGCCTCCTGAGTAGCTGGGATTATAGGAGCCTGCCACCGCGGCCAGCTAATTTTTGTAGGTTTTAGTAGAGACGGGGTTTCATCATCTTGGCCAGGCTGGTCTTGAACTCCTGACCTCACAATCCACCTGCCTCGGCCTCCCAAAGTGCTGGGATTACAGGTGTGAGCCACCACACCCGGCCCTTTCTATCTCTTAAAGATGCTAAGGTTAAGAACCTTCAGGCCTTTATAGTTTCTTTCCTCTCCTGAAATGCTCTTTATCCAGAGTGTCACATATTTAGTTGTTTATCATTTAGTTCTCATTTCAAATTTCCCCTTCTCAGTGCCCTTCCTTGCTATGCTACCTCATATAGCTTCCTGGCCTATCTCATTACCATGCTTTGGTTATTAGTATGGCTCATGACACTCTCTGAAATTCTCATTTGTTTAGTGTCTGATGTCTCTCTCTTCTCATTGGAATGTAACAGCTATGAGAACCAAACCTTGTATTGTGCACACTCTGTCCCTTCCACCAACAATTCCCAGCACACAACAAGGGCTCAAATCATTTTGTTGAACAGAGGAACTCCCCTGGCCAGAATTAATTTATTCCTTCTTTGCCCTTTGTTCAAACCACTCTGATCGAGTATATCACAGTTTGTCTTAGCAACTATTCGTATATGTACCTATCATTCCCACAAGAATACGAGATTCTAGAAGGCAGGACCTATAATGTTTTTATCTCTTTTGTGTGCTTCGCCTTTATGGCCCCCAGCATGGAACAGTGTTTCTTGCGAATAGTAGGAGCACCACAAACGATTGTTCATTTGTATGCATAAACCGAATCACACACATTTTCTTTCTTGTGGCTCTACAGTACTAAAAGACATATTTCTGGCAAAGGTTTCTATGACATAACTATTGACACAGGAGTGATTAAACCATTGCTGTCACACACACTCCAAAAGGCACTCAAGTATCGTGTGTGTCTGTGTGTGTGTGTGTGTGTATCTGCCGTGAATCAGTGGGCAAGGCAACTATATTTCCTGGTGCACAATTTGCTGCTTGCCATGAAGCTAGAGAGAGTGTCAACATGCTTTGGAGAAGTCCAAGTTCGGTTCCTTCTTCTAAGGCTCTGGAACATGAAATAAAACAATGTCCTGCAGGCAGCTCTTCTTTACTGAGAAGGTTGTGTTGAGTAACACAGAAAAGCTAAACAAGAAACCTGTCACTGGGCAATAAATTAAAAATAGGTCTGTGCTCCTGAAGATAAATCAGCAACTTTAATACTCCTCCCCTGAGCTGAGCATCTTTAAAGAACATAGGACAGGTGTCTCCAAGTTGAAGTATTGGTTAAAAAGCTGTCCTTTAAATTACATTTGGGCTATTTCTTTCCCAGCTGGCTGTATTTTTCGTGATCTATCTAGAGGCTTAAAAAGACACACAGAGAAATAAATCTCAGTTCCATTAAGCACACACTATAGACTTGCATATTTGTTCTTATCTTTGGCCTCTCTTCCTTTCTATCATCCGCCACCTGCCCCCCTTCCCAACACTATCAAACATCAGCACCAGAAAATGTTTACAATTACTCCAGATGCTGATACTAATCTAATTCCCTGTAATTGCTATTCATCATCATGTAGGCCTCCTTTCTTTCTTATTAAGCTCTTATGCTCACATCCCACATATCCTATAACTCCAGATATAAACTCATGTGTGCGCATTTCTAGAGTCAAAATGGTTGGCAGAGGAAATGGCTCCCATGCACACTGTCAATCAGAGAACCAGGGTCAGTGGAGACAGCCCAGGGTGCAGTGCTATAGGTCTAGATTAGATTAGCATCAGTTAATGCACTTGCCTTTATTTTAAATCAGACACAGGCCCCTGCTGAGATGAATCAATATTTAATAATTGTGAGATACAGTTATGTGTATATGCAGGGGTCTCCATCCCACCCTCATGGGGAACTGTTTGCAACAACATTGCACATACAGCATATCATGATGCTGGTGCTGGTTCCTCTGGGAATTCCTATTTTTATCTGCAGTAACATCCACCTCTAAAATGCATAATAAAGATAATAAGCTAACCCCCAGAAGAGATATTCCTAGACTAAAGTGTTTAGAGACCGGCGTGAGTTCATTAAGGCAGGCAGTGGAATTTTCCTTTCTGAAGATGTGAGCTGGGAAGGGTGCCCTGGAGTCTGGGAGGAGAAGGAACCTCTTCATTTCTGAAAGTACTGTTCAGGACAGCATTCAAAAGCAAGCCTTGCATGGCCTGGAGGGAGACAAGACACAGGTTTCTGGCCCCTCAGCCAGGCACTTTTCTCAAGTCTTCAGCTTTGTCTCCTATAAAAGGAGGCGTTTGGGTTAGTCTGGGTTCCTCAACCTCAGCACTACTGACATTTGGGGCTGGATCACTCTTTGTTGTGTGGGGCTGTCCTGTGCATTGCAGGATGTTTTGCAGAATCTCTGGTCTATACCCACTAGATGCCAGTAACATCTTCATGCTAATTTCTTCCCTGACACACAAACACACACACACACACACACGCACAGAGTTGTGACAAACTAGGGTGTCTCAAGTCATTGCCAAATGTTCCCTGGAGGGTAAAGTCATACTCTGCAGAGCTGCTGGGCTAGCTTATCTTTAGGAGGCTTTCTTGCTTTCTGTTATGCTATGTCTCATTTTCCATTTTGGAAGTCTCCACGTAGACATGTTAGTCAGAGGGACAGATTGCAATTCTTTGGAAGTTTCTCCTACGTATCACTCTCTTTTTAGTTACCCAATCCATGTTCACTTTCAAAGCAGAGATTTACATTGCCTTGCTCTGAACCTCACTTGTTAGGCTCAGAAAGTACAGAGGCGCCACGTACCCTATCACGCTCCTGTCATAGCTCCAGAGGCAGATGTGGTCTCAGAAGCACCTTCTTGCTCTTACAACTGCTCCCCAAAGCCCAGAGATGCCTCAAATCTCTCCCTTCTTTTGTACTCCACCTGTGTCTGCTCAGCTCCATCTCACTGCCCCTTCTGGAGGTCACCAGCAGCACAGGGTAGCTAGCTGCTGAATGGCTCATTACCCAGGGCAAATTTGTCAGAGGAGCCTCAGCCTGAGCACTGTAATGAATCCTTCAGTTGGCTAGGAATGAATGCATTAATCTGGGGCTATTAGAGCCTTTTATCAGGCTGCCTAAAATATACTGCCTTTCCCAAGCAC
Source organism: Pan paniscus (assembly GCF_029289425.2). Taxonomy (NCBI): domain Eukaryota; kingdom Metazoa; phylum Chordata; class Mammalia; order Primates; family Hominidae; genus Pan; species Pan paniscus. The sequence goes on along the minus strand of NC_073258.2, from coordinate 132,876,992 downwards.
ACTGAGCAGGCGTTTCACCCTAAAGGGATACGTGGGTGGGGAGCACTATATTGGTGCTAACTAAAACAGAACAGCTAAGAAAAATATGAAGGGGAGTATAGAGAAGCCAGATATGGTGTTGCTGAACATACTTCTAGGTCTCATCTTGTTTTTTCAGGGCATTCAATCCTTAAAACACGCACACGCACACGCACACACACACACACACACACACGCCATCTGAGCAACCTCCTTTCCAGTGAAAATGAAGAAAAGAGAAGCAAGGCTCTGAAGACATCCTCAAAGTAGCATATTTCCCCAAGGAATTGAACAGTGAGATTAGAAAGGGCATGGGTAGCCAGTCTGGCCCTGCTTCTCTGATGTATTCAGTGGAGTCTATTCAATTGAACAGATGTGGATCCTGGCACTCAGATGTAGACAATGTTCTCCTAGACACGGAGTCAAGGGAATGGACATATTCATAGAGCTATGGCTGCCACAAACCCCCCTCTGAAAGTGTGAGCATGGGGGCACTCCACAGGGCGCCACCTAGCGTTTGAGGAAATCATCGGGATCCCCACAGGGGGCTCGGAAGCAGTAGTGGGATGAGAACTGGAAGAAGGGCAAATCTGCAAGAGTCCTATCCCTGGTGCATTTGAGGGCCAGTGGTTTGATGTCTTAGGGTTCATTTGCTCCATTTATAAAACTGAAATGATTATAACTGCCTTGTCTTATAGTGTCCTTCTGAGAACCAAATAAGACAACCTCCATGAAAGTATTTACATATCGTTAAAGAAAAAAAATATGAGGAATGGCTGCAATGCCATGACCTGAAAGCCCGAACATTTCAAAACAAAACAAAACAAAACATTAAAAAATAAAAATTTAAAAAGCAGGCTGTCTAAAGCAGTGGCCACGTGGATGATAAGATGGAGTCTCTATCTGCTGCTGTCATCATGAATTTCAAGTGGCCTGCAGGTTCCTCGGGGAGCTGGGATACCAGTCAAACTAAAAAGAGAAGGCTGCATTAGAGATCCAAGACTGGCTGGGATTTCCTCCAAGGAGATTTGGGCTGCTGGAAAGAGGCAAGCTAGTGTATTCATAGGGGCTGGCCATCCACTGCCTGCTTCCCTTGGTGGCTGTGTCTCCCAACCATTTTGTTGTCCTGTCATTGTGACTTACACTCCTCATGGGGAGAGTACCATAATGAGGTGGAATCGAGTAAAACTTAGGCTCCTGCTGGGAAGTCCCAGTGATGAGAGAGCCACCGCAGTGGCTCAGTGGTGGAGTTCTGGTCACCAGAGACTCCTGTTGGAGTTCTTTCTTTCTGTCTTTAGCAAACTTGGAATCAAGTGGGCTTCCCGAAAGCCTGGGATTTATTGATTTCAATCATCCTCTTAACTATCTAAGGCAGAACTCTTTAGATTTGACTTCATTCTTCCCGTAATCCCCCATTTCTAGGGTGGGAAAACGATGAATAGGCAAGGGCGGCAGTTATTTCTGATTAGGATGAATCAAGTCCAGAGCAGCTGTCTGCTTTGAAGTGCCTTGACCCATTATTTGCCTGAGCACAAAGCAGGGTCAACGTTAGAGAATCCAAGCCCAAAAATAAAGTGAAAGTAATGGATGCCACCCAGCTCTGCAGCCCCCTTCCTACTCCATCCTGGGCTCTCTCCCAGTTTTCATGAAAGCTATGCTCTTGAGAACTAACTTCCAACCCTCCTCCATGCCAAAGATCTGCAGGCTATTTTTGTGACTCTGACCAACATATCTTTTAAAAATAATTATATTAAAATTATTATGAAATGACCAGACACTCTTTTTCTTTATTAATGGAGAGATTTGCGTTATATGCAGCAAAGTTAGCAATACTGAGCCATTTGTTTTGGAGTGGATTACCACGACCCATTTATGTAGCTGTTGGGGAAGGAAGAAAATAACTATTTGTGGTATAACAAAATCATGTGCAATAGGATAATTGGAAGGCATCAAGCTCTAATTTTGGGCATCGCTTCTCATTAGACAAGTACTGGAAAAAGTCTTTGTGTGCATTATAAATGCAGGGCTTATCTCAGAGTGATATTCTGATGGGAGAAAATTTCCTCCCTTAAGAAAGAAAAGTGAGAGAAGAGGCACACATTATGGGGAACATAAAAGCCTTGATATCTCAAGAAAATGTGTGCATAAATGTCTGTTTGGATATTCGCTTGTGTGTACACACACAGACATACACATTCACACGTATGTACATGTGCACACATATGGGGGGAGTGAGAGTGACAGTGATAGAAAGCAAGACACAGAAAGAGATGTTTCAGTGTGAAATGTCTTCCAGCAGTGAGATTTTTTGTTTTGTTTTTCACTTTTAAAGTTCTGTTTCTATAGCACTGAGCCTAGATATGACAATTAAGAGAAAGTGGGATAATAACAGATCAAATACCCTCATAAGGATGCCACTCCTTATAAACAATCGCAGCAAAATAATCCAGTGTGCTGTGGCAGAGTACAGTATTAATCCAAATCAAGATAAATTAGAACAACAAAAAAAGGTAAGCTGAAAGCAGAAGGCCCAGCCACACCGTTTCTGAATTGGCACCTCTGACGCCATGAAGCCGTAGCATAGGTTCACAATGACATGGTACGTTCATGACGCTGTGTGGATCTGACTGAAGGTCAACTGCCTAGAAATGAATATTATTTTTCCCAAAAAATTTGTGTAGCTCAGTGTTCATCAAATTCATCTTGTGTAATTAAAAATAATCTAAATTTACATTTAAAAGAAAAAATGCAGTTTTGAAGCTTTGTGGCCCAAATCCTAGTCTTTCTCTGGTCTTTCATTCCAGGTCTGAACCATTGAGGGAAGAGCCAGGCTTCAGGTGAATGAGAGGGTTTCACCACCTTTAACTACCAGGACCGGACAACTGGAGTGTGGGGGTCTGCAGGAAAGAATTTCCTGTGTCCTGCCTCAAGAAAAAAGCAGCAGCTCTCCACCTTAAGCCAATCTGATCCATTTATACAGTAGTCAGTAGAAAAGTCTTAAAAGAAACAGCAGCACCCACATGGGTGTGAGATGTAGGAACTGGGGCAGTGCACTGCCCCCCACAGCTGTGCCAAGGAAGCACAAAGAGGATGAGCTGAGAGAGGAATCTGCTTGGGAGGCAGCCAGTAACTGTCTGGATCAACTGGATCCCCAGCTTCAGCCCGGGAGAACAGAGCAAAGGAGCAGAGGAAAGAGAGGACCTCTTTTCTCTGCCTTGGTGAGGAGGCAGAAGTGTCAGGGAAAGTTCCGTCTTCTGTGGGTAAACACAGCATATGGAACAGGAAGATCTACGGACACCCCCGTAAACTCACTGCTTTCAAAAGAGGCTCTCAAAAACGGTAGTAAAATGTTTGAAATACAAAATCTTCAGCTCCACTTTCATCATTTCCAGTTTGTGCTTGGCACCAGGCACCATAGAGAAGCTTTAACACTATACTGGGAAGACACGGTCGGTCCTTTTTTCTGAAGGATTTTTTCATGCCACCAGAAACTCTAGATTAGCAGGCATCATAGTTATGAGACTCTGGAGCCAAATTTGCAATCACCATTAAGACAAAGAGCCAAAGGACTGTGCATGTCCCAGCAAGGTATTCTAAAACAGAAATCGCTACTGCTTTTAACAACACAGGTGTCATTTGAAAAATCTAGTGATGGCCTAAATTTGTATTGAATATTAAGTTCCAGAAAGAGGAATGGAAGCACTTTACACCAAGTTCCACACTTTACTTTTTGGAGTTGGTGAGTCTAAAGTTTCTATGACCACGTAGACCTAGAGAAGACATACTTGTCTGGTGCTTTCAAAGAACATGGAGATTTTTCAGATGACACTTGTGTTGTCAAAGGCAGTAGCGATTTCTGTTTTAGAATACCTTGCTGGGACATGCACAGTCCTTTGGCTCTTTGTCTTAATGGTGATTGCAAATTTGGCTCCAGAGTCTCATAACTATGATGCCTGCTAATTTAGAGTTTCTGGTGGCATGAAAATTCCTTCAGAAAAAAATGACCGACTGTGTCTTCCCGGTATCATGCTAAAGTTTCTCCATGGTGCCTGGTGCCAAGCACAAAGTGGAAACGATGAAAGCAGAGATCAAGAGTCCAGGCCCTCAAATGCTGAGCCTGTTTGGTCACTGCCAAATGTGGCCAGTGGGGCATGGTTAACTAATCTGGGACAAGTTGGTGGGCATGCCTCTCCAGGTTTCTGGGTCCTTGAAGAGTCATTACAAATGTGTTGATTATTGCAGTCATAGAATAACCACTCCCTGAGCAACTACTATGTGCTGATCTTATGTAGCAGAGATGGGAGTGGGTAAGATAGGAGCATTAAGTTCAAGGGTGTGCCAGCAGGTGTAGAAGTTGACAATATATGCAATGAGGACTGTACAGCACCGTGTGAGATGCAAATATAGAGTGTGACAGGAACACAGGGAGGGTATCAGGGAGGAAAATGCAAAGAAAGGCACCATGTGTTTGGGCCTTACAGAAAATGTGAGTTCCAAGGCAGCAAAGGAGAGTGTTCTAGGAAGCAGAAAGCATATGTGAAACCTGTAAGTAAAATCTTTAAAATGTTGGAAAATGAGGTGGTCTGTGTTCCTGTACTATAAGGTCAGTGGTAGAATTTGATGGTAAAAGGATAATTTGGGGCCCCATTTTAGAGAAGTTTATATGCTTTGTTAAAGACTTTGGATTTTATTCCATAGGAAATGAGGACCATCCAAGGATTCTAAGCAGATTTGCTTGGAAAGATAATGCTGGCAGCAATGCAGACTGCATACTCAAGAGAGTACTTATTGGAGATAGCTACCAGATTACTATTGCCATCATTACTGTTTTCACCACCTCACCCCCCATTATTACTTTCCAGTTTTAGTCTCACCTTACCATCATTGTGTGCACATTGCTTGTGGGCATACACAATGCTTTACACCTACAGCCTCAATTTGTTCTTGCAGAGACCCTGTGTGGCAGGTATTATTATTATTCCCCTGATTTTATACATGACACATAGAGAGATTAAATAATATGCCCAGGGTTGCACAATGAGTGAGCATGATCTGCAGTTTGATACAAATGCAGGTGATCAGACACTGGAGCATGCAACCTTAGCTAGTACATCACTGTTTAAAAATATGAAAGTCCTCTCCAGTCATGACCTAGGGCTTCTATAAGAGTGGAAAGAGCAGAATAGAAAACAAGGGAAAGGAATATTTGGTAGATAGAATTGCAAGATTAGGAACTTAAATAAACAGTACTAACAAAACAGGTGTGTTAAAAAGAAGTGAAAGAAAAACTAGTAAATGATGGAGGTTTCTAGCTTGACTGATATATGTTGGTGGCATTAGTTAACGTGGGAAATAACGGTTGAAGATAAGGTTTCCTCATGAAATATGGAGTGGGTTTTTGCCATTCCTTTAAGCTACTACCCAGAATCGGAACACCCTTCCTAGATTAAAATAATAATAATAATAATAATAAACTAGATAGTGTGACTCCATTTTGAAATCTGATAAGATTTCAGACTTGCCTTATAGTACTCTAATAGGTGCAGCATAGGAATGTCACCTGGTCTCTGTCTACTGGATGCTCTTGTCAAGGAATTTGCATACATAGTTAAAAATGCAAAGATACAGAGACAGTTAGAATTCACTCCTGTTGGGATGTCCAGCATTCAGAGGTATCAGAAGGAACAGAAGAGGCATCAAATGCCAGTGTTTCAATAGTGCCAACATCAGTGCCACTATTAAGCTGTAGTGGATGCAATGCCCTGGCAGGACTTCCTGCATTGTAATTTTTCTATGTATTGACCCCCTTCCCATTTTTGAATCAAACCTCTGTCAATTCCATGAGTTATACAATATATTTTTAATCAACTCCTTGTTTCTGTTAAGTCAACCTGAATCAATCCCCATTGATTGAAACCAAAAACCTAGTTAGGTACCAAGGATAATAAAAACAGTTTGGAATACACTGAGCTCAAGTTGTCTGCAGGACATAAAAGCTAAGAATCTCAATAGACAACTTGTAATCCTTTGGGAATTTAGAAAAGAAATGAGGCAGAACACAGCAGGATGACTGCCTAAATCATAATCTTCATGCTGATGCCATGATGGAGTAGCATCACCTAGGAAAACATAAAAGGAAGATTCAAACATGGAACCCAGGGGAAAGCCAACAGATATGACTCATGAGAAGGATTAAGGTGGATAAAGAAAAGAAACTGAGATGGAGTGGTGAGAGTTGGGTGAAAGTCAAGAGGGAGTAGTTTCATGAAAAGCTGGAAAAGAAAGAGTATCATCAGTAAGGACAGTGGTAGCAACTGCATCAATTATGACAGAAAGAGTACTGAAAAAATGCCATAAGATTTGGCAATAGGCAATTGCTTATGTCCTGAGCACAATCACTTGTCTTACTTGTATAACTTATTCTGAGATCCTTAAGTTAAATACATAGCCTAAATTTATTGACTTTACATACATGATGATGAACTAAATTGATCACTTCTTTCCTCTTTTATCTTCTCCCCATTTTTTTTTTTTTCCTGAAGCTTCTTCCAGGAAGGGGCCTATGTTGGCCTGGGGCTGGTAGTAGCGAATACAATGGAAAGAAAACCTGATGGGAGAGCCTCACCGGGTTTTAGTTTTTCATTCTCTAAGGCTGGGTGGAGTGGAGGTGGTGAGCTGAACCACCAACTCTGGTGGTAATCATATTAGACTTATAGTGTTTGGAAACTCAGGTCCTTAGATTGATGGAATTTAAACCCAGCTGCCCAGGACACAAGTTATAGAAAAGTCTGAGAGCTTGAGAGGGTTTGTGTGTTTTTTGTTTTTTTGTTCGGTTGGTTGGTTGGTTTTTTTTGTTTTTACTTTTCTAGACTTGAAAACCTGTGAGTTTGCAGTTCTAGACTTGAGGGAAGACCAGAGCTACTTGCTTATGGGAAGCCATTCAGTTGTATAAAAATTTCTATCATTTGTCCTTTTCCTTTAAGGGTTGAAGTGCCTTTTTCTCCCATTTTGCTTGTTCCTTTGAAGTTGCTTGCTTTACTTCTTGGCTAATCTCTGCCTTTAATAATAATCCATCGCTGTTTAGTAGCTTCTTTGAAAGTCATGTCAGACTTAACATGACTGTCAGTTTCTCTCTGCCTTCTGAATGTCTTCACTAATCATCTCCAACATCTCTCTATTGGATTATTTCATCCTCTCTGAAGATGTTCTTTTTCTCTTTCATCTTTTCACAAATTATGTCATAATTTATTAGACTGTGAATACACAATACAAAGTGAATGTGAAGTCCCATATTGAATGAATCACTTTCTCTCCATAGACAATCAATCCCTTTTGTATATTTCAAAAGCTTTCAAACGGGGTTCCCATAGGCCTTTAAAGAGATTTAAGAAAGGGTGATGATTTTCCAATAATTTTCTGAAAATGTATGAAAAATAACATTACTATTGTTAGTGCTACACTATGTTCTAACAACGAAATGGAGGCACCGAGATGTTAAGAAGCATGCCAGGATCAAACAGCGAGGTTTTAGAAGAGGCAGTCTGCTCCCAGTGTCCACATGCTAAACTGCTATGCTATGCTACCCCCCAGTCAAGGAAATTCCTCATTCTTCTTCAAGTTTTCCTCTTCCCATACCAGTCGCCAAGCCCCATGGGTCCCTGCTGGTAAAGATACATTCCACTTGGTATCTCCTGCATCATCAAGGCTAATTATCTACATTTAGGCCATCCACACTGTTCCCCTGAATTACTATAATAGAGTGGGTCAGCTTCGTCCCTCTTCAAACCATCTTCCAAAATGACTTGGAAGGATCTTTGTGGAAATGCAAATCTCATCTGCTTATAACATTTTGAAGTACTCTCTTTCATTTCACAGGATGTAAACTCCTTAACTGGAGGTGTAAAGCAAGGCCCTTCCGGACTGCCCAATTTTATAGCTCTCCCATCTTATCTTTTACCATAATGCACCCAAACTTTCTCTCTGTCTCTGTCTCTCTCTCCACACACATGTACCCCAGAGCCTTTGCCTACCCACTTCCATCTTTCAACCATTATTCACTGTAAACTAGAATAGGATCTGTGTCCTGCCCCTCTCTCCCTAGGATTTTCTCTTGTGCATCCATTCGGGTACTTTGGATTGGCAGACTCTCAATCTTTACATAACAAATTTTTCTTAGCCCTTTAAATCTAGACTCATTCCTAGGAGCCTTCCTCAAAGCTCCACTCCACCTTGATCCGGTTTGGTTTTGATCCTCTTTTTTGTTTCCCCAGCATCTTGCAGCAGTTCATTGTGTTATATTTTAGCAGAGGGTGGAGTTTCCCGAAAACTCTTTGAGAAGAGCAATTCTCTTTTATCTCTGAATACCCAGACAGTATAGAGCGCCTGAAACCATAGCAGGTACTCAATAAATGAACGGAAAAATAAATAAGACCAGGAATAAAAAAGTAAATCCCGCTTACTTAATTAATGTAATTGTTTGAACTGAATAACTGAAACGCCCAAGTTTTTCTTTGCTTTGAATTCATTAATCCAATTGACAAGTTAAATGATAAATTCTATTAACCTACATTTTCATTTAATATTTTACAAACATTTTTGTTCTGAATAAAAATACTTCCTCTCTTACATAACCTATATCTACACTAATAAATTCTTATTCTTTTTCACTTCATTTTTAATTACCTTCATCATGCATTCTTGGGAGACAAATGATGAACATTCTTCCCCCATCCCCAATTTTTAAGACGAGCAAATGATTCACAGCCAAGTTGATCCACAAAAAATACACAAGGCGTCAACTGTCCAGGTCATATTTTATATATGATTACTTTACATTTGAAAAGGCTATCAAACTTTTCATAATTATTTATATTTCACCATTTCCCCAATAAATTTGAGGAATCTTATAAGGAAAACACAAAACAAAAGGGTAAACACATAAAATAAAATCCAAGGAAAAAGAGATACCTCTTATGGAAACCATAAATGTCAATATAAATTTTTAGGTTAGGCTGGAAATTTCTTTTTAAGCCTCCTGACAGAAAGGCAAAGTGGGAATTATGTTTACTTATATGGCATTTTGTTGAGTAAAAAGGAAGCCTTGTAGCTTTTCTGAATAAAAATGGAAACAAAATAACTTACATGTTATTAAAGTTTATCTTTCCTTCTCTTCTTTGTTGTTTCATCAAGCAATAAGCCCCTCCCAACCATGTGTTTATCTCTGTGACCTAAGGCAAGAGATGAGATCCTGCGGAGCCAGCCTCCCTATCTGTAAGGAGACAGGTTGGACTTCACGTTATCTAAGACGTCTATCAGCTTGTGTTCTATAAATATTTTTAATTTGGGCATCAATGTGGCTATATATTTTATAATCCAATTTCATGTGAGCGATTCAGCAAAACTCCTGAATTACTCCATCAAAATTTTCCATTTCTTTTGTCATGTGAGTGAGGAGAAATAAAATTGCGTTGGAACATTTATAATCAACAGTGAATAAGGAAGCAAACAGTACTCTGGATTAAGACTGTGTCCCTGTATTTTAAAAGTTTTGATCCATTGCCTGAAGCAATTGGGAATTAACTAGAGGTTTACCCAGTCAGGATGAGTGCATTAGTCATAGTCATACGACAGATGAAGATCCTGATCCTTCAGTATTTTACCCCATGCCCCATTGGGGCTTCATTGCCTTCAACAACAAGATTTTTTATTAGCTTTAGGCATTTCATTAGTCTCTTTGGTTCAGTGATCAGGTGTGGAATCACTGAACTCAGTTATGGCTTCTTATTTAGTGTTTTGAAATCTAGCATTGCCAAGAAGTTGCTTGTTAGGAAAAAATCAGTCATCTTCTAAAATGTTATGTATTTCATCTGATTTGTTATGGATTAGTACCTTCATTTTTAGCAAAGTGAAGGTAATAATAATGCATTATAAAGTCATCCACTTGTGTCCCCTATTCCACTTTGTGGCAAAATAAGTGGAAAACAATGTATTAACATTCCAGTACCCATCAGTTGGAATGTTAAAGCTATTGGATCATACTGTGGCCAGTGGATTGGAGTGCCACTGCTGAGCTATAATATTTACTTGTGTAAGGCCAACTGAATCTGAATGAAAAAGAGTTTCTGTCCGTGGTGCTGAAAGCAAATAGTCTCCCACAGGATTTGGTACTGAACAAGTTCAAAGGAACTTCTTATGTTGAATCATGCATGTATTGTAATGTCTTTAATAAATCAATTACTTTTTGGCAGCAAAATGTCACAGCATTTAAAATGCTGATAATCACCTTCACTTTGCTGAGCTTTAGACTGTTATAATCCATGCAATCTAGCATTCTCCTGTAATGTGTCAAGGAGAAGTTTGAGTAACAAAGTAACAATAAAAACTTTAGGCATGTCAGCCGGCACGGCTCACACCTGTAACCCCAGCACTTTGGCACTTTGGGAGGCCAAGGCGGGTGGATCACCTGAGGTTAGGAGTTCGAGACCAGCCTGGCCAACATGGTGAAACCCCATCTCTATTAAAAATACAAAAATTATTCAGATGTGGTGGTGGGCCCCTGTAATCCCGGCTACTTGGGAGGCTGAGGCAAGATAATCACTTGAACTGAGGAGGCAGAGGTTGCAGTGAGCCGAGATTGTGCCACTGCACTCCAGACTGGGTGACAAGAGTGAGACTCTGTCTAAAAAAAAAAAAAAAAAAAAAAAAAAAAAACTTTAGGCATGTATACTCAACTAGGATTCACAGAGGCTAAAATCCTTCCTCACCCCCAGAATACTAAGAAATATATGAATATAATAACACATGTCAAGCATAATCTGAGAGGATATCTATACTTGGTGTCCTATTGAGAAATGTACAGAAAATAGTCCCTCAAATATTTATTTTTTGTTAAACACCAGCACATATTTTTGTTACATGCATAACCTAATTTAGAATTTTCAAATGACAAGATGTGACAATATCTTCTAATTGCTATGTTGCAAAAAGAAAAGAAACTGCCTTCAACTTATAAGTACTTCATCTGCTATTGAGATGAAAAACCTTTCTGAAACAGGTTTTTTTTTCTTTTTTTTTTCCTGGAAAGTTGCTTCTATATCCATAATTGACCAAACTTGACCAAACCCATCTTTTAGAAACGCCTACTTTTTACCACCTGGTCTTGTGTAAGTAACCCCACCCGACAAACTGTATCTGACTACCAGTCCCTCTGGAATGAGGAGCTGTGTGTATTTCCAAAGGACAGATGAATCAGCATGTCCCTCGCACACAACACTGCTTCTCTTCCACATACAGTTACACTTAACTAACAGGAAAATCGAAATGTGACTTGATCAAACAGAATTCTTTCATGGATTAATTCAATGAGCCTTTCTTTAGTGTCAAGCATATGTTGGAAACACTCTAGATGGTGATGATTCAGAAATAAAACAAACAAAAAATCTAGCTCCTGTCTTCAAGAGTTACAGTGAGAGTAAAGAGAACAGACATAAGATGGAGAATTACAAAAAAATGTAAAGAATGTTGCATCCATGATACAAATAAGGAGCTCTGGAAGTTCAATGGGGAACCCGAGAATTTTCCTGAGATAGAATGAGGTGGGGGTGGGGAACTTCTAAGGGTGGCTGCTCAAGAAGTTGGATCATTTCAGTCTTAAAGAATGAGGTGGGATTTAATACCCAGGCATGGTGGCGGGCACCTGTAGTCCCAGCTACTCAGGAGGCTGAGGCAGGAGAATGAAGTGAACCCAGGAGGTGGAGCTTGCAGTGAGCTAAGACTGCACCACTGCACTCCAGCCTGGGCGACAGAGCGAGACTCTGCCTGAAAAAAAAAAGGGGGGGGGTAGGATTTTTTTAGTCTGAGAATAAAAATGCACAGAATGGCAGAATCTGAATTAAAAGTTCTCAGTTATAGCCTCCCCAACAACTCTGAATCTCCATTTCTGGAAACCTAGAGGAGTTATTCTTCATTTGCCTTATAGACTAGGTTCTAGTATATTCCAAATTTACACAAACTTGTTTGGGTTTACCAAATTTGGGGTGCTAATGCTTATGGAGCTGGTGCAGCGTGGAGAGCAGGAGCCAGGGTGTGGACATACATGAGTGATAATGGTGTTGGTGGACCATGAGGTGACAGAGAGACAAGAGCTGGGAAGGATGGGACAACCACTGCAGAACTGAGAGAAGATCATAGCTCAAGTGGAGAGAGCATGCTCCCTCCACCAACACCATCGCTGAGAACCAAGTGTACCCCAAACCTTTAATTAAAAATCCTACATGTACACATTCTGCACTAAATCATTCTCTAGTATGAGCGCTGGGCACTTTTATTACCCACTTTATTTGCAAAGCAGCAGCCTCCCACATTCCAAGACCGAATGCTGCTAAACTCCCTCCAGCACGCTGCAGGGGGAAAGTGAAGGTCCTGGGTTCCCTGGTTCAGAACAGCCATGCCAGATAAATATGAAGTCTTGTTACCCAGAAATATTCATCCAGAAGAGAACAGAATGTGATTATCATGAATTCTGCTCCACACTCCTCTTCCTGCCTGACAATAACCTCCCTCTCCAGAGCAACAATAATCTGAACACAAACAGACGTGAAGCATTTCAAAAAGTAATGAACTCTGAGGCGTTGAATCCAAGGCGATCGTGGTTTAAATGCATGACTCCAGCAACCCCGAGAGGCCATCAATTATACAGCCCAGCCGTCGAGGAAGCAAAAATAATATTTCAAAGAGCCATTGCCAGAAAGAGAAAGGAAAGGAAGAAAATGCTACAAAAATCACACCATTCAGAGAAAGCAGTTCCAAGAGAATGGCTGCACAAAGAGCAGCAGCTCCACCCTGCTGAAGGCAGCCTCCTCCATAAGAGGGAGAAAGAGGCGACACAGCAATGCCCATCATAGTCCGCTCCTCACCCAGCATACTGAGTCCATGAAGTCACTGCACTAGCATCGATTCTGTTACCCTGGGGGCATGTAGCAAGGTACATTCTTAACTTGCTGATACATTTACAATTTTTTTTAGAGCCTAAAATAATGCATCACATAAATACAGGGGTTCATTAGTTTATAGAAGCAGTTCACTTCCATGATTAAATTTTATTCTTACAATAACTCTTTGCAGTAGGGAAAAAGGCATTCATAAGTCTATTTTGCAGATGACAGAATTGAGGCCCAGAAAAGTTAAGTGTCCTGTATAAGTTTGCCCAGCTACTCAGTGCCCAGTGAGGGCCTAGAATGTAGGATGCCATCACTAAACATTTTTGCTAATAAACAGTGTTGAAACTAAATCATTAAGTATCATTAAGAAATAAATTTGTCTTCTAGCAGTCAGTTAAGCTCTTTTTCTACTGCTTCCCTCCGTTGAAGGCAGTCTATCAGGGACCAGATGGGACCGACAGGTGTATAAGACATGGTCCAAGCCTAAAGAGAGTAGGACACACTCTTTTAGGACACACTCTTTGGCTAAAGTGTTCTGAACTGGTTTTTGTTTGTTTTTCACATTTTTAAGAAAGTGGGAGGCTGGAGACAGTCCAACGTTTAAGAAGAAAGCTAATTCCATTTGGGCTGTGATATCTTCAAAAACAACTGTTATTTGTTACAGAAGAACAAGAGAGTGGAAGGAACAGTATCTCTGCAGCTGGGAGGCCTGACTTCTCGTCCTAGCTCCACTCTCCAATCTTGGGCACAAGTCACAATCTGTGAGCCTCACTCTCTTCACTTAGAACATAGAATGAATGATACATGCCCTACTTCCTTCACAAGCTGGTTTTCGTAATAGACAGGGAAACTGCTTGATCAAATTGGATGCATACAAATATTACAGATGTAATCACATGAATAACTGCCTCCCTAGAACCCTAGCATCCCTTTGTGTAGAAAAGGAAATACTTAGTTTACTACACATCTGGCAGTATTAGTAAACTAACAAGAATAGTGGCAGCAATGATAATGCTTATTCCTAATGGTATATAGCACTGTGGTTTAAAAACACAAAGACAATAAATAGAGACGGTTAAAAGCATGAATTCAGAGCCAGTCAGAACAGAATTCCGGAGACCCCACTTCGCTGCACACTCATGGACAATCACAGATTATTTAACCCTTCTGGGTTTGATTTATTAGTCATAAAATAGAAATGATAAAGAGATTTAACTTCTCTTGAAGTTAAAATTAGAAATGTGTATAGAGGACATAGCCAGCCCCTGGAAAATATATGGAGTGACTATAATAATTATTTGTATTATTACATGTTGTCTCACTTTTTGCAGATTCTCTGCATAAAGACAGTGGGATTGACATGGTGTTATTTCCCACTCTTCTAGATGTCTAGCATCAAACATTACTTGACCTCACTGAGTATTGTGAGGTTTAATTAATGAATTGTGGCCAAGAATCCATGTGATGTTTAGACATTGAGAGCTATAGGATGACATGTGAGTTGCATGACTTTTTATACTGGTCCTTTGGTATTACAATTGATCCTGCCTGGTTTCCTCCTACATTGATCTGTTCAGAATGCTCCTGACACAAATGCAATTTTCTGTGGCCAGCAATCAAATTCACCAATCACACATGGCAAAAGCGATCGAAACAAAGGGCAGAAGTTGTGCTTTTTCCAGCACAAATGATCATGTCCAGAGTTTCTGACAGCATCAAAAGGGAAAATCAAAATAACTTGAGACAGAAATAGCCTGAAGACCCTGGGTCCTCCACCCATTTTCAATATTCCTATGTGACCTGGAACCCTCCACTATACACAAATGGGAAATTATATATCTTGTGAGGTTACATGCTGGGGAGAATGGGAGTTGGCATGAATCATGGTGAGCCTTTCCAATAACTTTTTTGGCTTTTAATTATTGACATTTCAGTAGATTGTAATAGTCTCCTTCTTTCACAGGCCAAAGCATTTCAAGTGAGGGTGATTTCCAGCCACTGAATGCATTTCCCCCACATCCTGTCCTTTAAAGAGAAGGCTTGTAGGTTCTGAACACATTTTCAGACCATTTCTTGGGCAGAGACATCTCCTTGGCAATGGATATGTCCAGAAAATGAGTGAGGTAGATGAGAAGAACTAGACAGGAGGCAGAGAAGGTTCAAGCAGACCATCGTTGGTTTTGACTATGTGGACATTATCAAACATCTCTGTATGAGATCTGTCAATTGGTAATAATGTATTTTTACCAAGTTTCTGAATTAGCAGAACACTGAATAGACATAAATCGCATCATGTATCATATGATCTCTATGTTCATCTCAACAATAGCTGTTTGGACCAAGAGTGCTCCAAACTTAACTCACTTAATTCATTTTGCTCACTTAACTCAAATGAAGGCAGTCTGACTTGCTGTTCTGCTATGTGGAATTTAAGGCACCAATGTGGAGTCAGTTGACTGTGATCTATCAAGCTGTCTGAATGAGCACCAATATAGGCCAAGGCCACATGGGAAATGAAGTTAGTGGGGATTAGAGAAACCCCAAGTAAGAGATTGAAGAGACCACCATAGGAGATTTGCAGAAAGAAGCATGAATAAGGAGACTACGCAGTCCCAACAAGAGAGGGGCAGAGAGTAGCAGTCAGAGGTATCCCCTGCAGACAGGGCTCATCTGTTTTTCCTGCATTTGTTTCCATAAATTCGGATCTATCTATCCAATAAATCTTCTTGAACTATTCCAATGAATTCCTGCAATTCAGATGAGTTTTTAATCATTACAAAAATTGAATATGCAGAAATAGTGAAGAATCAAAGAGAAAATATAGGCATTCCAAGTGTGTGAAAGGACAAAGCAATCGAATGAATGTTAATGTCTCTCCAAAAGTCATATATCGACATCCTAAACTCTAAGATGATGGTTTTTGAGGGTGGAGCCTTGCGAGGTGATTAAGTTATGAGGGCAAAGCTTTGATGAATCGGATTAGTGTCGTTATAAAAAAGGCTAGAAAGAGACCCCTCACCACTCCCACCATGTGAGAACACAACAAAAAGGTGTCGTCATCAATGAGCCAGGAAGTGAGCACACGCCAGACACCAAATCTGCCAGAACCTTGATCTCGGACTTGTTAGCTTCCCGAATTGTAAGAAATAAATTTCTGTTCTTAATAAGCAACCCAGTCTATGGTACTTTGTCATAGCAGCTTGGGCAGATTAAGACAGGAGATAAAGGATCAGCGGCAGGACGTGAAGAGGTGACTGAATGGAAGTCAGCATGCTCATGCTTGTTTGACCTCGGTGAGCTTGTGCTGCCCTGGGGAAAAGTCAGCTAACATCTGAAGAGATAAGTGAAGACACCAGAATCTTTCAGACAAGGAAAGATGAAGAACTACAAACAGGTCCAACAACCAGAATTTATGGAGGAAAACATGTGACATTTAGTGAACGATTCTTGTACCCCAAAATGTATATCTTTTGGGTGAAGAGATAACTACAATTTAATGAGCTGAGTACAAAGACAAATGCAGGTGATACTTGCTCTATTTAGTTAGCAGAAGAAGGGAAGTCTTAAGGACTAAAATAGGCATCCTCAAATATCGCAATCCCCATCATGAGGTCAAGGACCATTTATCACTCATTTTCCTATTCCCAACACTTGCCACGGTGCCTGACACAGAATAAGCGTTTAGTAAATAGTTGTTAAATTTATTTATTTTTTTTAAATTGAATGCTTTCCAATGCTAGGTATCCCACCTAATTTCAATTCCCCCTCACAATAAACTGATGAGTGGTTATATTCAAGTTCTTTATAAATGAGAAAGCTGGAGCTCTGAGAAATTAAATATTAGATTGAAACATATGCAACTGCCAATATTCAGCCATTTTGACCTATAACTTGTAGACATTTACATAGACAGTAAGATTCAAAATTCATAGCTCTTAATTAAATGCCAAGGACTTTTTTTATCATTACAAAAGATTCAGCTTATCCTATGTGGTTATAAAGAAGTAACCAAGAGGTAGATATTAGAGGGAGAGAGGTGTATATGTGGATCTAATAGAGCTTTTCTAAAGGAAGTAAGACCTGGATGAATAGGTAGTTAGTTGCTCATCACTGACAGTGTTCAAATAAATGGTAGATACTCCCTAGCTGTATACCTATTGTAGAGGGAATTCAGGCTTTGGAAATGGAATTGGAGGAAGATCTATGATCTGGAATCCCCATGATCTTAAAGAGAACATGTATTATTCTTTAGAGGCCTATGGTTATTGGTGACATGAAGAGTATTGGTGAAAATGAAGGACACAGTTTCTTCCACCCTGATCTTCACATTGTTTCTATCAAATATTCCCCAAGAATCATTTTCAACAGCACCTGATGTGGCTATTCCGGCTCAGTCAGCACTTGGCTCACAGCATCTGAAGGTTTGTAGTTGCTGGTTTCTATAGCCCCATGAGCTACCTGTGTTCCCTCTCCATCCCAGAGTGAAGAGCGAATCAAATTCACTCTTTTCCTAAACAGAGGCTCTGCTAGGTCCTGGAATAACTTCCTAACACTAGATTTCTGGAGATGCAGGACCTAAAAGACAAAGGTGGGATAACTGAGGAGAAAGATGGGGTGAACTGAATAGAAAGATGGGATGAACAGAAGTCAGACAGGGAGATAGGCACAGCTCTCTGCAAACATCCATGTAGACAGCAACATACCCCAGTCCTGCCAGAGAAGCTCCATACACGTTGACTTGCATTTCTTTTCTCATGCTTGTCTGTCAGTATTCTGCTTCTTATCTTTAAAATCACCAACCCTAGCCTCAGTCAATGATACTGCCAGTCTAAGAAGTATTCAAGAAGTAAAAAATTGGCCCGGCACAGTGGTTCACGCCTGTAATCCCAGCACTTTGGGAGGCCAAGGAGGGCAGATCATGAGCTCAGGGATCAAGACCATCCTGGCTAACACAGTGAAACTCCATCTCTACTAAAAACACAAAAACTTAGCCAGGCGTGGAGGTGGGCACCTGTAGTCCCAGCTACACAGGAGGCTGAGGCAGGAGAATTGATTGAACCCAGGAGGCAGAAGTTGCAGTGAGCTGAGATCCCGCCACTGCACTCCAGCCTGGGCGACAGAGTGAGACTCCATCTCCAAAAAAAAAAAAAAAAAAAACAAGGAAAAAATTAAACCTAGATATCACTCTGGCTAATATGACTGGTTGAGAATGCCTGCCTCTCTCAGAAAGACTTTCATAAAGTGTGTGATGGCTCCATCCTATAATGGATGGCTACAGCTGATTACTCAACCATTGGCCCTTAGAGAGAAGAGAGAGTAAGAGAAAACAAGAATGAACCAGAGGTCCAAAGTGAGTGGAAATCCAAATGCCTGTGTGATTATAACCTTTGACTCAAATCCTAGGAATATTAGAAACCAAAAGAAGGAGGGGGTGGATGGATAACGAGTTTGATAATATCTAGAGAGCTCTGTGATATCTGACTCTAAAATCAGTTCTGCATACCATTTGCCTACTCAATAGTTTTGGTGGTGGGAATCTAAAAGTCCTTCCTTGCACTACAACCTGAATCCCAGGGAGCATAAGCCTCTGTGTCTAAGACATGTGTAAAGTGAAGATCTGCTTGACAGAGGCACAGCCTTATTTATAGTGCACTGGCAAGGCAAGCTCCTTCTCAACTCCGGGCTCCTCCCTTTCCTACAGGCAGGTTTGTCTCTGGCCCTAAGCTGACTTAAAGATTCCCCAGGAGAGCTGGCCTGAAAATCAGTTCTAAAAGCCAAAAAAATGAGAAGAGTCAGATTAAAGTATCAGCCCAGAATTTATGCTCTGGACTTAAGGTTTAATAATGCAACAGAAAATCAATATTTAATAAAGCAAATGATGGAGAAAAACACTGCCCGGGAGATGAGGCTGCTGCACTGTTTTCAAACGTCTCAGTCCCAGAGGAGGTTGAGTTGGCAGGATGGATTGGAGGCCAGGCTGACAGGAGAATCTGGCATGCAGACAATTGCAGGTCTCATTGATTCCTATTCTGTTATCTTGTGGGCTTGCTGGCCATTTTTATTAAAGGGCTACCACAGAATTACAATGAAAGTGATATGAGATACCTAATAGAGTAGAGGCAAATGGACCAAGTTAACCTTTAACCAGCAACCCAGGATTGTCCTGATCCAGGCAAGGTCACCTAGGCTCACAAGCTATTTGGAGAAATGAGAGGAAAAGAATGGGCCTAGGATTTGCCCTCTTTAGATGTATTTCTGAGAGGTAGTATCTGATGAGTTGCTTGGGCCTCACCCATCATCAGATGAAGTGTAGTGCAATAGACATATTTAGTACAAGCAGTATCTTGAACAGTGGCTTGCACTTAGTAGGAATGCCAATTGCCACCAACTGATTAATGTATCTTGTGAATACTGGGTCCAGGAATGCAAAATTACCTGGGTCCTCTGATTCCTATGTGGATCGCAAAACATTTTTGAGCTGCAGGAAAACGGAATTTCATTAGATAGTTCTCCACACTGCACTCTCTACAGCAATTTGAAGTATTTCCAATTAGTCGTTTTTCATTGGAAGTGATTCTTCCCGTTGTGGGCAAAACAGGTTTCATCCTATCTGTTTCTTTCTGGTCTGGATATCTGGGTCATAGTTTGTTTCAGATTCGTATTTGGCTAGGGGGAAGAATAGTTGTTAGACATCTAACAACCTCTACCTGGCCCAGAGAGAGGGTTACACATATCCACCTTGAACAAGCTCATTGTGTTTCCTGTCATTGGAACTATGCATGACTACTATGTATAATACAATACATTATTTTGAGTTATTGTGCCTTCCCTTCATCTAAGGATCTCTGTGCAGCTAGGAAAAAGTACAGACAACTGAAGCCAATATGTTGCTCATAACATAAGAAGCCTCAGGCAAGATACGTGACAGCCATTGCTTGAATGGGAATGAACTCATTTATAATGGACAGATTGGCTACTCCCATTTGTTTGCTAAAAAACACAAAATGGAGACAGCACAGTGTATTGTTTCTGGTTAATGAGGAAACTTCTTTAGAAATCCTTAATACAACTACAGATTACAAAGAGTAGAATTTTGAGAGGGAGGCAAGTCAAGATGAGAGGAAGAGAAGACTTGGCATGGTGGCTCACACCTGTAATCCCAGCACCTCAGGAAGCTGAGACAGGAGAATCACTTGAGGAGTTGAAGACCAGCCTGGGCAACCTAACAAGATCCCATCTCTACAAAACAAATAAAAAATGTTTAAAAACAAAAGGAAGAGAAGAACTCAAACTCCAAAAAATAAAGAACAATGTCAATTTTGCTCATCATTGTACATGCCAGTCATATAACTGGCATACAGCAAGCGCTAAGCTCATTTTTATTGAATGAATGAATAAGATAGAATAGAGTAAAATAGGATAGAATAAAGTGTATCTTTTTTAAGTAGAATAAAAAAATATGCCATGATGGAAGTGAGAGGAGGAAAGTCAGGTCTAACTGCATGAGTGGGAGATGTCCAGGGAGAAATCTTAGCTTGACCATTGGTTTATCCTCTGAATTCTTCAACATGCCTCTAAAACACTAAAGAGATGACAACGGTCCTCTCACATCTCTTGCTAGTGAAGTGCTATGAGATTGTGAGGCAGGCAGGATCCAGAAAGTAGCCATAATGCTAGGAATGATGGTCAGTGCCACATTGAGGTGTATTCCTGAGAGGTGGAATCTTATGACATGTGCCAGACTCACTCATCGTGAAAGGAGGAACTGTGGAGGAATGTGGTAATTTAGCAAAAGCAGCATATTGAACAGTGGCTTGCACTTAGTAGGAATGCAAATTGCCACTGACTGATTAATGCATCTTGAGAATACTGGGTCCAGGAATGCAAAATCACCTCAGTTCCCTCTAATTACTATGTGGATTGCATAGCATTCTGAGCTGCAGGAAAACTGAATTTCATTAGAGAGTTCTCTACACTGCACTCTCTAATCCACTCACCCTCCTCCATGTGTTGGGGCTTCACTTCCTTTCAAGATTTTGACAAACATTTTGTCTGCATAAGCCTTGTAGTTTAGAATCCTGAAATCCTGGGTGCCAAATAGTGTTGTGATTAATTCATACCCATCTCTAGATTATCGTGGGTGAGGTTTCTGCAACAGACTAATAGATAATGAGGTCTCACTAAGAGAGACCATGAGGTGGGCAAGGCGGGTTGACTCATTGCAAAACTGACATTATAGGTCTAGTAAATGACACCTGGAACTAAGTGACTCAAAAAGGTTAAGAAAACTAGGTCATGTTCTCCAGAATACATTATATGGCACTTTTGCTGAGCTGCTGTCTGTTCACTTCTGATGGGGATAGTAAAGAAAAGTGCTACAGGATTGTGTCAAAACTACAACAAGCAGGATAGAACATTAAAAGCCAAGGAAAACTTGGGCCATAAAGGGCTTTAGGTGAAAATTTTCAACACTGAGAGTAATTGATATATCTATTAAATAGCTCAGGGGCTGCCATCAGAGCAAGCTGTAATAATTATTTTATTTATAAAACTCTCACTTCCTCTGAGGTGCTCAAGGCACTGTACAGTAGCATCAAATAAATTAAATTAAAGCATGAAATATTAGGAAAATGCAACGAAATCAACATTTCCAAGGAAACAGGAGAGCCCAAAAAGAAATAAAAGAAGAAGACCTCTGCAAGAAGCAGCACTTAGCAGAGGGATGCTTTTGAGAAAGCAGAGAGAGCTCAGCCTCTTAGGGATGGAACAGCCCCACGGTCGGGCTTCTTCCAATAGTAGATAAGGGTTCAAGCCCTATCTTTTATTTGGATGATCTTCAGCAAGACTAAACCCCCCCAAGCCTCAGTTTCCTCATCTAAAATTGTTCATATCACACTCATATCTACTACCTAAGATTGTTGGGAGATTTAAATGAGATTCTGTAAGTTAAGCCCAGTACCTGTCACATGGAAAGGCCCCAATAAATGTTTGTTCTTATTTTACTGTGACCATGTGACACAGGATGCACAGTGGAGGACACAGACTGTAGGAAGGCAATAAGTTAGGTAAATGGGATAAATGGCTGAAGCAAGGCCATGACAGCAAAGATGGGGAATCGTGAGTGACGGGCATCTATAGGAACAGATGACTGAATGAGGAGTGCTACAGAAAGGAATAAATCAAGGACGATCTCTAGTCCTCTATCTGTCTTGAGAATTGGGTTTTACCACTCCAAGACTGCTGATACAGAAGCAAGAGGAATTTGGGGTGGTAAGGGAGGTGGGGCAAGATGATTTGTTTAATTTTGAATACATTGTGCCACTTTTGAGAGGAGATTCCATTAGGTTCCTAGAAACGTAGCTTTGCCGGTGTTGGATATAAAGATATCTCTATCATGGGTGAAAGCACTGCAGGTAAAGCCCCAGGCCTGGGTGGGTCACTGGACAGCATGTAGCCTAAGTGAGAAGAACAGAAGACTATGTGTAGGCCAACAGGGGAGGGGGAGCTGAGAATAAAACAGCCGTCTAGACAGAGTCCAAGGAGGCAAGGGGAAACTCAGGAAGAGTAGCGTTTGCATGAGCTGAGAGACAATGTCCTTAGGGAGTAAGCTCTAATCTCCATGGCATCTTTGTTGGATGGTATTGAAACCAGTGATGGAGACAATCGTGTCTCCTGATGTAAATCATCCCATGGAAAACAGGCCTCGGGAGTTCACAGGGTCAGAGATGTACCCGTGATCAGCATTATGAATGTCTTCACATCTCTCTTAGTGATGAGATTGAGGAGAACTTGTGGAAGAACAGCAAGTGTCCCCATTTGTGACAACAAGTTAGAAGGACAACATGGCAACAGTAGATTTAGATGCTGGTTCTACCTCAGCCAAACCAACGGCCAGACATTCCATCAGCCATCGTCACCGAGGCTCCACAGGTGATGTCAACTTGTGCAGAGTGCATTTACATAGCACACATCATCCTTAATGAGTTCATAGTCAAATAAAGAAATGTATTCTTTAATTGTGTGCTAC
Source organism: Pan paniscus (assembly GCF_029289425.2). Taxonomy (NCBI): domain Eukaryota; kingdom Metazoa; phylum Chordata; class Mammalia; order Primates; family Hominidae; genus Pan; species Pan paniscus. The sequence goes on along the minus strand of NC_073258.2, from coordinate 132,854,009 downwards.
TTTTGAAAACGCAAAGTTGATGTTACTGACTATTGCCATCTGAGCTCATGAGAATGCCCAGTGAGGCTGATGTTTAATGGATGGTCCTTTCCACACAGCAAAAACAATTACCATATGCTGAGCTAGATTACAGCACTTTTTAATGGTATCATCTCATGTTATCACCTTACAAGAATCCCGCCGGACAGGATTTATTATTTCCTCATTTTACAGATGGAAAACAACAACAACAACAACAACAACAACAAACAAAGCCAGAGAACACATAAAACCCAAGATTACACAGCGATTTTTCCAACCCATTTGGCGTCTCAGTCCAAATTCTTACCCACCATATTGTATTTTGTTCCCTCATACCCATAAGGAAAGATTCGGCTTTCATCAAGGGGCAAGAGAAAGAGCCCTGGAAGAGAGATGGGAGATCTGGGTTAGTCCTTGCTACTGCGCTTAACCAGCGGCATGACCTTGGATAAGCCAGCTAACCTCTTCAGTTTCATGTTTTCCCATCTGTAAATTAGGACAGTGGTTCTCAACATGGGTAAACAACAGAAACATCCAGGAGTAAAAATAAAAAAAAAACAAAGACACCATGGGCTTACCCCCAGTAAACTGAGTCAGAATTTCTGAGGAGGACCTCAACGTTGGTATTGCCTAACAATACCCCAAGTATCTCAATGTGCAGCAGAGCTGAGAATCACTGGCTAGGTGGCCTCCAAGGAGGCTTCTGTCTCTACAACAACTTGAGCCCATGCCTGTGCTGGCAATTGGGATACAGTCCTTTGAGTCAGGTTAACCTGATCCTTTGCTCATAAGGGGAAGCTTAGTGTTTGAGGGGGGCTGTGAAGAGTCAGACTTTCTGAATTCAAACTCTGGCTCTGCCACTTACCAATGTGCAACCTTCCTTGGGTTAGTTGGTCTCCTCATTTCTAAAGGAAGGGAAATGACAGCATCTATCGCACAGGGCTGTTTGAACATTAAATGACATAGTGTGCATAATGAGCTTCATCTAGTTCTTGGCTGCCACATAATCAGGTTTCAATAAGCTATACATATAAATAGCATTATCATTGCATGATGAAACCTGCCTGCTACTGTTTTCCTACAGTTGCCTCTAAAAGTTCGACGACATGAGAAGCTATATTTACAGTCTTCCATGACTAGACTAGCTAGGGGCACCCGAGCCATTGTGCCCTAGGAAAGGACCCCAGCCTGGAGCAGAAGAGGCCTCTGGGCCTAGAGGAGCCGGAGCAGATCCTCGGGACTCAACCCACAATTCCGTCCTGTTGCCGCTGCACTGTTCCAGGAAACCCCTTTTTCCTGAGATGCTTGCCCCTGGCTGGGCCAGAACAAACGGCAGGCAGGGCCTCTCTGCAGACGCTCCTTCCACTGGGCTCCAGGTGCCTGGTGGAGTGGCCATCACACTTCTAGTAATTGGTACTTTCACAACTGATCCTTCTCTTGGGGTGGACCAGGGGAGAGTTAGGTAAATCATCAGCCCCTTTGAGTAGCTGCTCTTCCCTTTTCCCTCTGTGGTCTTCACATTCACTTGGGCTAAGTGTTACATGTCGATCACGCCTATCACTCATAGACAGATAGAAACCTCCTCCCCCCCACACACTCACACATCCTCCACAAACACACACACAAGATCACATACACACTCCCTACACAAACACACACACACACAGGTCCCACGAACACACACATGCCCCACACAAACACACACACTCACACAAGCCCCACAAACACACACATGCCCCACACACATACACACACTCACACATGTCCCCCACACATGCCCCACAAACACACACACACACACGATCACATCCACACTCCTCACAAACACACAGAAGCACTCACATCCACACTCCCCCGACAAACACACACACTCACACATCCACACTCCCCCATCCACACTTCCCACACAAACATACACAAGCACTCACACACACGCTCTACACAAAAACATACATTAACACATGTCCCACAAATACACACATGACCCACAAACACATACACACACTCACACAGTCCCCCCCACATGCCCCACAAACACACACACAATCATATCAACACTCCACCCAAAGACATACACTCTTCACACATACACAAGCACTTACATACACACTCCCTACACAAACATAAACACACTCACATACACACTCCCCATAAACACACAAACACATACACATCTTCCCCCACATACACACTCACATACACACTTCCCCCAAAACACAAATACCCTACTATACCCAAGCACATTACAGAAGGGACAAAGTATGCACACTTATACACTCCTCTCACAAACACACACTCCCAGACCCACGCACTTTACATTAGGACGTAACATGTTTGGATCTCAAGAAAGACACCTGAAACCTAGCGTCTTCCTTCCCTGCACTGCGCACGGAGAGAATTTCAACCGGGGTTGGATGTGGGTTCCCTAAGGGAAATGATCTATTACCAGTGAAACTGCAGCTCAATTTCAAGATGTGCTTATTAAGTGAAATGAAAAATAAATAATTAAAAAGGTGCATCTGATTATCTTATCCTCTCTACAACGGCCATGTGGGCTCTGAGTGTTGGAGGCGAAACCCATGGGGACCTTCCGTGGAGAAGCAGCCCAGCAAGAAGGGTCCGGGGATGGCGCAGCTGCGGGAGGAGGGAATCGCAGTCTGGGTGCACAGGGCTGCGCACGGGGAAGAAAGCGGACACTGGGTAAAACAGAGGGATGGCAACCGGCAAGGGGGCGCCAGGGGAAGAGGAAAGGAAGCAAAGAAAGTTGGGGGGAAGAAGACTGTGGGAAACGTGAAATTGGAGGGCGCATGAGCCCGGGTGCACAGTGCCCGGAACCGAAGGTCAACATGAAAAACGGGGTTGGCGATGCGTGAGAGAACGGGAGTATCAGATACAGCGTGCCTAAGAGAGTGAAATAGGACACCATGAAAAAGAACAGGAAAAAAAGGATGAAAAACGGTGACAGGCAGAAGAAGACAAAAAGAACATTTTGTGGGAAAAAAAAAAAAAAAAAAAAAAAAAAAAAAAAGCTGCTGGAAAGACCAAATGAGAAACAGCCTCCAAGAGCTAGGTGGAAAATAGCAAAGAAGAGAACTGTCTATGGAAAGGAACAAGGGTGTCCATCTGCTGATTCTGCCGATCTTCTAAACAGGGTGCTGCACTCACTCCAGTGGGGGAGAATCCATGGACAACTGAAGCCTCACTGGAGGAGCACAAATTGTATGAAACCAGGAGCTCAACTCCTGCTCACCTCCGCTGGGGAGCCCTGGCCAGGCAAGAAGGAAGGGGGGATCCCACAAAGCTGTGAACCATGGAGGTCCTTTGGTCTCTGCATTGCTCCCAGATACCCTCTTGTCAAAACTGAAACCAAGTGAGGAATTCTCCTGAATTGGGTCTGCTCTCCCCTAACTTGGCTCCTTCTGCCCTTAAGAAATATCCCGAAGTCACCGGCAGGGCTTTCCAGGCCCTGGGCCATCTGCCGTGGCTCCCCTCTCGGGTCTGTCCTCTCACCCTCCTCCTTCTCTCACTGCCTGCGGGGGATGCTTTTTCCTTCTCTACAGGGACCCTGCCCTCAGCGGTGCCCCATCCTGCACTTGTCATTTTTTGTCCAGAAGCTTTCACCTTCCTGATGCTACCCAGCTAATCCTCCTCAGCTCTCAGCTGGGCAAAACTTCATGTCCAAAGTCCCTGGGCTTCTTCAGGGGCCTCCCCTGGCTGCTGGCATAGCCCCTGGTATTCAGCCCAGCTCTCTCCCTATGTTATAAGGAGTTACTGACTTCTCCAGTCACCTGCCCACATATTATTTGTTTGGGGGTAACTAGGGCATTCGTTTTCTACCCTGAGCGTAGCGTGATGCCTGGCTCATAGTAGATGTTCATGGAATATTTGATGGGTGAAGGAAGGAAGAAAAGATGATTGCTATATATGCATCTTTCTTCAACCAGGTCCTGGGCTGAAAGATGAGGCAGGCATTTCATGTGTTGGTAGGAGAGGAGTGAAGGGCCTGCTTCAGCTCCCCTTCCCCACCAGACCGTGAGCTTCATGCAGTGCTGTGGCCAAGGCTGACCCTTGAGGACGCTTCCTGGTGCATTTAGCTGTCACCTGTGCGACCAGACTGACTCAATCACAGGAAGCTTTTTTGCACGAAAAATTCATTTGCCATATGAATGCCAGAAAAAGGTAAAAAGAATTTCTTGACTATTCTACTGCCAGTCCCAAATGGGCAGCATGCTGCCCTCTCCAAAGAGGGCAAAGGAATGGCTGCCATGTCTCAGTGAGTATCAGTGAGGGAACAAAGCCAGGTAACTCTTTAGAAAAACAAGGTGGGAGAAGGTGGAAGAAGCCTGCACTGACCCACTTAGGGGAGCAGCTCTTCTTCATGTCTGTTTCCCATTTTTCATTTGAACAACAGTGCAGCAACAAGCTCAGGGAGATGAAAGCCACATCGTAATTAGAAACCCGGAACACGCCTGCTCACCTATTTGACACAGTTCCTACTAATCAGCATGAACCTCATTTAGGATTTGATGTAGGAAATGTTCCCAATTTGACCTTCAGCTGCCTCTGGCCTTAGCTCGCTGGGCTCCAGCCTGTGATTCCCAGTTCTACCCCCACACCCACGCCTGCACCTAGGCTCTTCAGGTTCGGTGGGTCTGTGGAGTGGTCTCCACTCTTCTTTTTTTTCTGGGAAGTTCCTCCAGAGATTCCAAGGCAGGTAGCAGGAATGAGTGGTCAGACAAACATTCTGTGATAACTCCGGTTTTGGTATCCTCTGAACCTGTTCTCCTTTCTGCTTTCAAATAGCTTCTCCTATTTAAAAGGCTCTCCTGGTTCTTTATCCTGTCTTATCCTATCTTATTTCAAGCTTTACCCTTTGTTCACACAAACCGCATCTCCTGTTGGTGACATGATTTCATGTCCATAATCCAAAGGCCATATTCCCAGAATTCCAAACAGAAACAAAGTCTGGCACATTTTTTCCCTTATTTGTAAATATATAAACTTGAAACTTTTACAAAGGTGAAACTTTAAATTCCATTGACTTACTCCCTTAGCAACCACACATGGAGAATAAACGCATCTCTTAGGAATAGGATCATCCAGAAAACTGGAACCATGTGGCCACGGGACCCCTTCCACTCTTCCTGTATATGTGCCCTCTGGCCACGGATCGGCTGCTCTAAAGCCCTGTTTGTCCAGCCCCTCAAGGAGAGAGGGGGGTCTCCTGGTCAGGAACACAGGATAATGCAATCTCAGCCTTGTTTTCATTCTCTCTCAGTCTCCCTGCCGCAAAACTCCCCTCCAATCCATCCTTCATTCTGATGCCAGAGATCTTTCTGAAATACAACTCATTTAATTTCCCTGTTCAACCCTTCCTATAATTCCCCATCCCCTCCACAGTGAAACCCACACCCTGGGGGTGGCAGAGATCTGGCCCTCTCCTGCTATCCAGGCTGTGGTGCGCCTCTATCATTCCTGTTTTCTTTCCAGGCAGTGGCTTGGAGTGACTCATCTTTGGTCTCTCAGAGTCCTTCCTGCTGTGTGAGTTGTTCCTTCAATCTGGTTCAATTCTTTACCTTGCTAAGAAAATGCATACTGCAAAACTCGGCTGAATGTCACCTGGTCTGAGACTAGAGGGACCAAAACATTTTGATAGAAGTAACAGAGAAGTTCATGCTCTCACGCCTGAGCAAAGAGAGAGCAAACACTGAGAAAGTATGATCAAGTCCACTTAACGGCCGGCCTTTGTTTTCATTCATTCATTTATTTATTTGACAGATGCTTACAGAGTGCCTACTATGCACCAGACCCTGTTCTAGGCACTTGGAACACAACAATGAACATGCCAGATCAAGCCCCACCATCATGGCACACATGTTCTAGAGGGGGTGAAACAGGCTACCACTCTCCAACACGGAAATATCCATTATGCCAATAGGTGAGTTACTTTATAAAGAACAAACAAGGCCAGAAAGGTGCTAGGGTGTGATGATGTGGGGTTGGAAGCTCTATTTTATGCAGGTGGTGAAGAAGGCCTCTGCCTTAAGGTGACCTTAAACAGAGATCTAAGAAGAGAGCCCCAAGGACACCTGGCATGGGCACCAGCAGAGGGAGCTGTAAGGCCTGGAAGCCAGGAGGCCACCTTGGTGTATCACAGGCATATCAGGAAGTAGTGGAGACAGGGTAAGAAAAAGGGAGTGTGTGTGTGGAGGTGAAGCCAGGGAGACACTGGTGGCCGGACCAAGGAAGACCTTTTAGGCCACAGTAGGGATGTTAAAGACCTTAGGTGAGCCAGGAAGCGACTAAATCAGGAACAACGAAGCCTGCACAGAAATGCTTTCGCTGAGCATGGAGAACAGACGATAGGGAATAAGAACAAAAAAAGCAGGCCAGTTAGGTAGAAAGCTGTGGAACACTCCAGACAAAGGTAACAGCAGCTTGGGAGAGGGCAGAAGAGGCAGGACTGGATAAACGTCCGAATTCAGAAAATCTAGCAGGACGTGCTCAGGATTGAGGAAGAGGACGGGAAAAGGAAAACAGTGAAGACGGACTGCAGCTTTCACATGAGCCACTAGAAGAATGCAATTGCCATTTACCAGATGGCAAGACTCCAGGAGGAGCAGGTTTAGGGTTGGAGTCAGAGGACAGTCAGGAAAGAAGGCTAGAATTCAAGAGATCTATGTTTTACATTTTCAGTTTGAGATGCCTATGAGACACATAGTGGAGATAAAACACAAATACGATGCCCCTCTCCCAGTTAACAAGAGAATGTTTAGCGATTTTAATCTTCAACTCTGGTCCCACATTCACAAACCAAATCTCACAGCTTAATGCTAGGCAACATCAATGGTTTCCTCTCATTAAAACCATATTTGGCAGAGGTGTCTTTCCCTCCCTGCTTCCATACCCTAGGGCCCCTGGGACAGAAATTTTCAACATCAAAAAGTATCATCTTAGTTTTGAAATGTGGATGACTCCATCTGCTCCTGTAGATACCCCAAGGACAAAAAGCTGATGCCTCATTGCATTTACATGACAAGGGTGCATCTCCAAAGAGATTCTTTTTAAAAAGAAAGAATGAAAAAGATGAGTGTTACTTCATCTCTCACAGTGACAAAGACTAAATTTGGGGCAGATTTCAAATATCAATTTTTGTTTTTCCTATTTCCATCCATTAAGGATTCAAAACATTGAAGGTCAGTGTATTTGTTTCCTTTTTCTATAACACATTTCCATAGATTTAGTGGCTTAACAAACAAGAGAAATGGATTCTTTGATGATTCTGGAGGTGAGACGTCCAAAAATGACTCTCACTAGGCTGAAATCAGGGTATCAGGAAGGCTGTGATTCCTCCAGAGGCTCTCAAAAGATATCTGCTCTTTGGTGCTCCCAGCTTCCGCTGACTATGGGCATTCTTTGGCTTGTGGCCACATCACTGTAACCCTGAGGGTCAGCATCTTCACATCCCTCTGCTCCCGTCTTTACACTGCCTTCTCCTCTGTGTGTGTTCCTATCAAATCTTCCTCTGCCTCCCTTTCGTAAAGATTTATGTGATTGCATTTAGGGCCCAGGACAATTTCCCTATCTCAAATCTTTAAACTAATCTCATCTGTAAAGACTCTACCATGCAAAGTATATTTTTGGGTTCCAGGGATTAGAATCTGATCTTTGTTTTGACATTATTCAGCCTACTACAACTAGTAATGAAAAAAAAAATGAATCATTTTGTTTAATAATTATAATATAATAAAAAAGAAACTTTACAGATAGATTATCCAACAAATAGTCCCTGAGCTCTATTAAATTCCAGGCACTGGGGATAGAACGCACAAGCATACAGGCCCCCTGACCTCAGAAAAAATGACATAATCAACCAATCACACAGACAAATGCCACATTTTAACTGTGGCAAAAAGCAAGAAGAAGGGCAAGGCTCTAGCTCCTGCCAGAGGTGGGAGTGGCAGTGGTTAGCAGGTCTGGGAAAGTTCTCTATGGAAATGGCATTTGAGTCAAAGTCTGAAGGATAAATAGGACCGACTGGGTGAAAAGCAAAAGAGAATTCCAGGAAGAGGGAAGGGAACGTTCAAAGGGCCTGTGACCAGAAATAACAAGAAAAAATACACTAGAATGAAAATAGTGAGGCAGGACATGGCATGAACCAGGAGCAGAGGTCCCCTGGAGCCTGGCCTCCAGGACTATCAACTCCTTCATAAGGAATTGGCTCTCTTGGGCTAAAGAGAAGTCCTTGAGGAACCTCCAGATTTGGTTTGAAAAGATCACTCAGGCTACAAGTGCAGAAATGAGGGGTGAGGGGTGCAAAGTGGGTGTGGCAGAATCGCTATTTTCATTCTAACAGTCGGGAGCTGAAACGCCACATTACTCAATTTCAAAAGACTTTATTATTTTCCTGGCCTTCTGCGACAGCAAAGCCTGGCTCCCAAGCTTGCAGCCATCGCTCTCAGCCCAGGGACTCTCCAGTGGCTGTGAGAGCTGCTGCCCTTACACACCCTACCTGCACCCCACCCCTTTGCACATCCCCATTGTAGGGACCCATCTCATCCATCTTTGTATCCATTCCAACCTCAATTTCAGGACTTGACACATGATGGTTTATGTGTGAAAGGGAAAATAATCAAAATTTCTCATCTTTCTTTCTCGGAGTAGGAAGAAATGGTTTGGCCAGCCTAGCCCTTAGAATGAGGAACAGTGTTAGCACACAGGTCCCCTCTGTGAAATCCAGGTTTTAGGACGATAAGAACACCATAAAACATGCCCAAACAAAATTGTGAGAACACAGGAGATGGTGGCAAGAGAGCTGAGGAAGAGCACCAGGTCAGAAGGCCAGAAAGCCAGGAGCAATAGAGCTCCACAGAGGCGGCTGAGGCTGGAGAAACGGGATGCGATCCAGACCGGTTTCTGGGAACAGGGACCCACATCAGCGGCAGGACATGTGTGCATTCCCCATCTAGAGGATTGCATCCATAGAAAGAAGACAGAAAAAGACAAATGGATGTAAGCACCTGGAAGTCTTTAGGGCTGTTGGATGATCACAACAATGAGGGGTGCTCTTCTGCTTCCCTGCACCTACTTGACACCCTTCTCCAAATCAAATTATGGGACACAAAAACACTTCTATAAAAGGTATCTAATTGGGAATATCTAATCTGGACTAACTAAAACAAGGAGATCATTTTTCCAGGTAATTATCAAAATTCAGACTGTAACCCAAAACTCTTAAATCCTGAAATTTACTTCTTTCTACTAAGCTATTAAATCCCCAACGGAGCCAACACCGGGTTCATTGTGCAGACTCCCAATTAATCACAGTAGAAAGCACTACTTGCCAAGTGAAAATCCTCTATTTTGAATTCTTAATCCCCCCACCAGCTGAGTTTACCACAAAGACATGAATATATAATTGAGACATAAAGAAAACATGCCACCAAATTAAACTGCCCTGATTTTGCATCAATAAATTCTTTCTCAAATAACATGAAATGAAGATCTCTCAAAAGCAAAGTGTGGTGCTCCAAAAACTCCAGGAGTGAATTCCTCTGCTGAGCCAAGCTCTAGCGGAAGCCAATTAGATTTCATACCAATGTTAGACAATTATTTACCACAGGCGACATTCAACAGGAACATGTCTTAACATACACTCCAAGTGGTGACACCTCAAAGCCTAAATTAGCCTGGAGATATCAGAAACAGGAAGTCTTCTCATTTGTATGAGGACTCTCAGGTAGGAGGCTGCTGAGGACCTGAGGGCTGGGGACTGCTTCTTGCAGCTGTCATTCATCCTCGGCAGCATCCTCACCCTCTCTGCCATGATCATCACCATGACAGCACAAAACCCAGTACCACACCCTCTATTTACTAGGACACAAAGAGATGCACCTTACTATACTATGGAAGAAGAATCATTATTACAAATTCAAATGTAAGACATACATTGGAGAGATTTTGAAAATTGACGTGTTGGTAGAAAAGTCTTTGGCAATCTTTCCCCTTTGTGTCTTAACCATGCAAGAGGCATAGAACCAGTTGGGATTGGATGTATTCTTTCCTTCCAATATATCTCCTTTCTACCCAAGATTTATTGACTTAGGTGTTTATCATGTTCTTTTCCACTGATAATCTTTTGAGTATTTGTCCATTGTCAAAACAATCTAATGTGCACTTCCTTGTGAAAGAAAGTAGCATTCTAGCAGGACAACCAGAAAAAAATAAGCCTATTGGAAGCCTATCTGGTTCCACCTGAAACTGAGATGCAGCCTACCTTTCTAGCCATATATTGAGTGATTTCACCCCAGGAACTCTGCCCTGTGACCATATTAGCGTCCTCACTCTTCCTCCAACACAACATACACGTTCAGCCTTCCAAGCTTTGCACACATGATTGCTCCTGTTTGGGATGCCATTTCCTCTCAGATCCCCTAAAAAACTCTACTGCCCATTGAAGACCCTCATAAAATATAACTTTGTAGTTTTGTCTAATCTTGCAGGTAAATTCAATTACTCTATTTCAATGTATTCATAGCATTTATACCCTCAAACATCCTAATCCCTGTTACCTTATAAGACAGATATTTGTTAGTATAGTGGTCTCCTCTGCTGGACAGGGCAGGAGCTCTGTCTGAATCTTTGTGTCCCCAGGATCTGGCTTCAAAATACTGTTAAATGGAATTCAACAGGGTCAGTAGAGTGTCTTCGATCTGACAACAGATGGATGGAAACCTTTCTCATCAACTACTCCCTATGTCCTAAGAAGCTACGCATTTTAATTTTATTAAGAAGAGAGGAACAACCAGAATCTTTGGGTCTTTTGAGTGTCTAAGAATCTTCTCCTAACAGTGATGGCATCCAAGTCAGCTGCTCTTGATATTGCTGTATCACACACTCTGTATGGGTGACCTTCTGAAACCATTAGGAATACGGTAATGAGGAAAATTTTGGATATATTATAGGATTAGACAGATCTGTAGTGTTGGGTCATGAGACCATAAAGAGACCTCATCCAACCCTTAATTAAGAAGATTTTCTTCAAGTGCAGCTTGAATAAATCAGTACTCTCATATGGGAATGGGAGTCTAAAGGCATACATCTTGAAAAAGCTGATTATTCAGGATCTGGTGTTTGTCCTTTCCCCAAAATAAATGACATTTCTCACTTGGAAGCTGCAGAAAGAATCAAGATCCAGAAGGAATCAGAGCCATGTTTCTCAATCCTATGGTGTTAGACTCTGAGGCCGCTCAGAAGCAGCCAAGACTCCCTGTGGAAAAGCACCTAAGGGGTAAGAACTCAGTGGCTGCTTACAGACTTTCCCATGGGAGCCCTAACTGCTTACCTGGAGAGATGTTGCCTGACTTCTGTAAGTGCTTGCTGTAAAGCCATAAGGGTCATCTAAACTTTCTGCTCCATTCTCTATGAGTGGGTGTGAAAGGCTAGAACAGGGGACCCTATTTTTATCCACTCTTCTGCAAAAGACGCCAAGTTTTCCAAACTCTGCAGAGAACATGAGGACCCCTTCCCAGCCATACCAAAAGGAAAAGAAAATGCCATTATTCAACGAATATGACTTTTCCTCTGGCATTTTGCTGAGATTACTTTAGTCTTTACATTTTGCCCTTCTTGGCTTAGCAGACAGATGATGCCTCAGGTGAGTTTACTGAAATGTGCTCTAGCCTTTCTGTCAATTCTTGTCCCTCCGTTGTCAGCAACTGCTTCAAGAAATTTTAAAACTCACCAGGTAGAACAGAGTTGCCTCATCTGCATGCTGTCTAGATAGTGTACATCAATTGCAGGTAAAATGCCCTACTTCCTTGTCATTCTCCGGGGTGCTTTGAGGAGAGCTCCAATTTTATAGTGGAATTTAATTTCCTGACTTTTTCAAAGTTCTATCAAATTTAGACGCACAGTCTTATGACCAGACCAAATATACATTTTCATCTATTTCTTGAATGGGACAGGAAAAAGAGAGGTTATTGGAGAGCAGTTTGGGATGATCAGTATGCCCCCACTATCTGTCACACAGGGCTACTGACATCTGGAGAACACAGATGTTCTCAGAAGGTGACTTCAGTCTATTTCGAATTGGATCATGATGTTTTCCTCTACCATTGACTCGCTTGAATGGGAAGTGTTGGTGCAAAGATCTGCAGAGCTCTCCGGGAGCCTTGTCCTGCCAGAAGGGCATGGTGCTTTCTGGGTGACATGTCTGGAGAGGCAGAAAGCTTTGCTTTCAAAGTAAGGATTAGGTCACATTATTTCCTTTGATATTTTGTGTTTCAAATTTCCTTCAGTTCAGATTCAGAGTGGGGAGGGGTCTCTAGGGTGTAGCTACCTAGAAATTAAAAGTTATTGTTCCTGTTCTCTGAATCATAATAATGAGCTTTTGCTTGACAAGGTCAACTAATTATTCAGGATTGGAAAGAAACACGGTTGTATATATCAAGTGGGTAAGAGAGAGAGTCAGAAATAGGGAGACAATCAAAGGTAAATTAGGGGCTGATGTGGCCATACTTCCATTATTTGCAAGTCACTGCCTGGGCTGGGTGTCTCCCTAGTCTAGTCCCTTTCTCTCTGGAATTACTTTAACACACGAAGTGAACAGAATGTCCTGGCTTCTTTCCCTCATTCCTGCCCTATTCCATAGACATTTGTGTTTCCCTTCTTTACCTGAGCTTCAGAGCTGTTTGACTCCAAAGGCAGGTAATTAACTATCAAACAATAGCAGGGATTTTCAGATTAATTCTGCCCAGCAAGAAATAGGAAAACTCATTTTACCAAACAAAAGGGAGGGGCTGATTAGATACTCCAGTGACAAAAGAGAAACCTAGATAGGGCCTGGAAAACTGATAAAGAGGCTAAAAGCTTTTTTAACATTTTTTATTACACTAATATCCCTGTTTTTATAAGCACTGTATTCTACTGTTCTCTGTCATGCAAATGTGTCTCTAAGTGAGAGTGAATTCCTGCAGGTACACCAGTCAAAACGGAGAAGTCAGTTTTCCATACTTGGATAAGGAGGACCTTTCTTAACACTCTGTGCACAACCATGGCACACTTTTGCTCTACCACCATTCATGGGTTCTTAGAAACACAGACGGGGCCTTTTAGACATCTTCTCAAGCTGTCCTTAACTTGGCAAACAATTCATTCCCACTGAGTGTTTTATCCACTCTGTTTTCCAAGATGTAACCTTGTCCAAAGGAACAATGGAGACAGTAGTATGGCTTTTTCAGATGTACAATATGCTCAGTTTGGTAGCAGGATTAAGAGGGTGAAAGGAATAAAATATTCTGCTAGACTCCAGAGAGAACCACTTACTAATTATGTTTATTAAGCAAAAAACCCTAAGGTCAAAGAGATGGAAATCATTAGACCTAAATGTTAATAAATTTTAGATGAATCTCCCCTACTCTGGACAAAAAGATTATGTTCAGGACATGCAAATCCACGGGTGGTATTTCTTACATTTCACATTTGAAGGAAGTATTCAAGGCATCTCAAAGTCAAGAAATCCAGGTATCTGAACTCATTCCCCTCTGCTGATGAATCAGTTTTGCCATGTGATCTTTAGACATGTTAGTATTCATCTCCCCTGAGCTCACAGGTAGAAATCTCAGTGTCCTGGTGGAGTCATCACCCCCATGCTCACACTTAACCAACCCTCGAACTCCGCCTACTCTCCTGCAGGTACATCCTTGGACTCCAGACTCTTCTCTGTCTAAGCTAACCTAGGAACTCCATTACTCCATCTTTTTAAACAATTGAAGCTAACCTAGGAAATCCATTACTCCATCTTTTTCAACAATTCTCTCTTGTTTTTAAAAGAGCACCATCTTTTTAAAATTTCCATCCTCTTTCCAAAATTCCACTCTCCTTTCCACAATATACCTAGCCCTTCAAGCCATGGAAAGCCATTCTAGCTTTAACACCTGCTGATCCATAATGGTAACCCCTTATAGCACTACCCAATAAAGCTTTTTACAATGGAAGTTCACACAAATGTTCTCTCTCTGCACTGTCCAACACAGGAGTGCAGTAGTTTGGGTATTTGTTCCCGTAGATCTTATGTGGAAAGTTGATTCCAAAATTGGAGGTGGGGGCCTAATGGGAGATGTCTGGCCATGGGGATGGAGCATAAATAGATAAATGCAGGGGGTGGGGCAAGTGAGTTCTTGCTCTATTAGCTTTCTTGAAAGCTGGTGGTAAAAAAGAGCCTGGCACCGTCCCTGCTGTCTCTGGCTTTTTCTCTCACCATGCAATTCTGCATATACTGGGTCCCCTTCACGCCATGCCATGAATAGAAGCATTCTGAGGCCCTCTCCAGATGCAAATGTTGGTGCTGTGCTTGTACAGGCTGCAGAACCATGAGCCAAATAAACCTCTTTTTTATGTGTGTGAATTACCAGCCTCAGGCATTCCTTTATAGTAATGCAAAATGAACACAAGGGAACAGTAGTCTTGCATGACTATGGAAGCACTGCAGTGTGGCTACTGTGACTGAAGAAGTAAATTTTAAATGTTGTTTGGTTGTAGCTAATTTAAATTTAATTAAAATAGCCACCCTGGCAAGTAGCTACTTGGCTCAGTTCTCTTGTCTCCTCCTTTCTGCCGCCTTCCCCTCCATCTCCCTCCCACACTGGCTCCAGGGTCACCCTCCTCCCCCAGGATGCCCTTTGCTCCTAGCTTGCCCCAGAGACTTGCTCCATGTGGTCGCCTTGGCCTCACGGCTGTCTGCAAAAAATAACCATATTGGATCAGAACCACAGGGGAAGAAAATCCAGTACAGAGAACTAGGGGGTAGATGGGATATTTGACAGTAAGGGGAAAGACATACCCCAGACCTGAAGCAGCTTGTGCAATGCTGTGAGATGCCACTACCTTCCTTCTGTGTGGATTTATTTAGATATGAAGGTGACTACATATACATAAATACACATACTCACGGGCAGAATATCAATTTAGTTCCTTTTTGTTGTTGCTGTTTTTATTTCTTTTTTTAAAGGATCATAATACCATTTTGAAAACCTAATATGCCCAACTTTTATTCCAGAAGCTCAGGGCTGAATAGCAACTTCAAATCCAGAGAGTCAGCTTCTGCTAGGGGAATTAGGGTTTATATTTGGTATAATAAACGATCCCAAGATAAATATATTTCTTTCCCTTTTTTTTTTTTTTTGTAATCCAGGATGGTGGTGCATCCTCTTTCCAATACAGAAACACAAGAGTCTGGCTCTATTTAGTTTGTCTGATCGCTTTGAAGAGGGGGTCAGTTTGGCTCTGAAAAAACTATGGTCCTCTATTCATTAAAGTGTCGATAATACTCAGTCCAGGCATATCGACAGCGGATTAGCTTGGGCTGAGTCTGTGTACAAGACCAATGCCTTTTTTAACCCAGCTTGTTTCCAGATCAATACACCCATCAGCATTCGAAAATTAGCCCAAGATGAGATTCCAATACTTGAGGTGGTGTGTCATGCGAAGAGGGCACCTAGCTAAGTCACAGATGTAAACACCTAGCCAGGGATTAGACATTTTCCATTAGCTTGGACGTGAGTGAAGATTGATGTAGACTCCATCCTCTCACCCCCTCCCATCATCTCACCCCCACAAACACCCAGCCGTCTCTCTTGGAGCCCATATAAGATCACCTGGCTCTACTTCTAGCCATTTGCTTCAATAAGCATTTATTAAATGTTCACTTTGTATCAGGCATTCTGCGAGGTGTTCAGGGCAGGGGTGTGGGGGTGTGTGTGAGTGGGGGTGGCTGAACAAAGAAAATGACAAAAATATGATCCAGTTTTCAAGGAGACATTAGCACTTTTCACAATTCCTTCCACTTTCCAGTTCCATGAGGCCCTGCTTCCTAAAGCAAATATCTCTAATAGTTCCTAGTTCCCAGTCTCTCATTGTCAATGCTAGGCATTCTTTTCTCAACACTAAGTGTGCAGGGGTTGGGGCAGGACAGGAGGGGGGCTGAGCAATAGCTTCCAAACCACCACCTGGTAGAGTATGCAGATGGTGGCACCGGGGCATTCACCAGCCCTCCCCACAGAGTGGAGATTCTCAAGCATTTTTGGCCTCCCTATCCACAACAAAAATGTATTTTACATTAAAAAATGTACACAAACTGAAAAAAAAATCTCACATGGCAATACATACTCCACTCTTTGTAATACACTCTGATACCTTCTATGCAATTCTATTTTCTTTAAAATTGCTGTTTGCATGCATCAGTTCAAAAAGTATTCATTTATAGAATCATTTTTTAAACAGCCATTGTAATTTCCTTTGGGGAAGAAAGAGTAAGCAAAACATAATAAAAACTTGGCATGACCAAACTTGGGCCACAGCATCAAGGATTCCCATGTCCCCTGGCATACGTTCCGCCCACAGCCAGGTCCAGCATCACCTTGTTCTCATGTGTCCTCCTCTCAGTCCTGCTCACCCTGCCTCACTCAACAGTGCTGATCACGACCCAAGTTCCACCTTCCCCTACTGTCAAACAGCAGGCCTCCCCTTCCTTCTTCCAGCTCACTACAGTTCTTCCTTCTCAAGTTGCCTTCCTTCCTATTCTGTCTCTAACCAATCATCCCATAGTTCTTTGCCCTTTTCTTGAACACACCGACAAGGGGACTGGTGGAAGGAGCCCCTAGGAGAGGAGTTTGTCACCCTGGAGCTACACGTCCCTGGCTGAAAGGGCCTCGGGATCAGCCTGGGAAAGGGCTCCAGCGCTGGATCTGGCATGCTGCTGCTCAGGGGCTATACTGCTGACATCACAAAATAAGATATTTGACCCACTGTAAAAGATGCTCAAAAATTTTAAAAATTACAAAAGTCCTAAAAAAGAAAAGAAAGCTCCATAGCTAACACTGAAATAGCACTTGTATGTGCCACGCCCTCTTCTACATGTTTTCTATGTCAGTACGTTTACAATTCAATCCTCACGTTGACCCCCTTTATAGAAAGAGAACCCTGAGACACGGTAATAACTTGATTAAGGTCTCACAGCCAGAAAGTGGCCAAGTGTGACGCCAGCTCTTGCTCACTAACTAGGAATCCTTCAACCGGGTTAAGTGTTGTCTGAATGCCCCAGGACTGGTTCTACCTTGTGGGAAGAGGTGAGCTCCATTCCCAGGTTCTAAGAGAGCATAACCAACACACATATTCTCTCTTTCTCTCTCTCTCTCTCTCTCTCTCTCTCTCACACACACACACACACACACACACACACACACACACACAAACATACAAGGCCTCATGAACTAGGAGTCAGGGGAGGAGAAGAAGGCCAGGAGAGTTGGGATGGAATCAAAACAGGGAGAATCAGACACCAGTATTATATGGGAGAAATGGCATCCAAAACCCCTGGCTGGGAGAGGAGAGGAGGCGCAAGTGAGCTGGAAACAAGCAGGTGCTTGTGAAGGATGCAGCTGAGGGCAGTGCCCAGTGCATCCTGGTTGGCTCTGCTTTCGTTCAAGGCTGGAGGGGGGCATGGCATACATGTACTTCCAAAAGTGCATTAAAAGTCTGGTTTTAAACATAACACGGTCTTGGAATTGGATGAAATCTAAAAAACAAAACAAAACAAAAAACAAACAAAAAAAACTAACTAAAACTTAGGGGAGAAAAAAGCCAAGAAGAGCAATAATTACAAGATAATTTCCTGAGAAAATATATTATTGGAACAAAAATGAAAAAAACAATTCCTAGTTCCACTCAATGAAAATGACTGGAAAATTTAGCTTCTAACTGCAAAATGACAACCAGAAATGTGCCCTGGACCCTAGATGCGTAGAATAAGGATAACTCATCTCTGTTGAGGATCAGAGAACAAACCTTTACCCAAAGGCTTTCCAGGCTGGCCAGCCAGATCTCCCCGCCAAGCCCCGCCCACCTACCTTGCACAATGAGGTGGACCCTAGAGGTCTTTGGGTGGTTGTCTGTCTGCACCGAGCAGGTGTAAGGGCCCTCGTCATACACATCCACGTTCTGGATCTCGATGCTGTACTGCGTTTGGGTGTTGCTCAGAAGGACCACGCGAGGATCCAGGCACCACTTGTCATTCCCAGCATAGAGGATGGTGCTGCGGTTTAGCCAGGCCACCCGGGTGACCCGGTTGTCAATAGTGCACCTGAAGGGAAGACCAGACAGGTACGTCAAGGGACTGAGAGATGACAGCAGCCATCAGAGGGAGGTCCTCATGGCAAGGCTAGAATATCTTGTCTTTCTCCCTTCCCCCAACACATACACTTCCTTCGATTTGTCAGGGGTGGACTTTTCTGGAACACAGCAAAGGCCTTATGGGATTACAGCCTCAGAATGTTGCTCGGAGCTTCTCAAACCACTTGAGCACAGAACCACTTCAAATACGATCTCAGTTATAACCTAGAGGTACCTTGCATGCCCAGGATGGCTGGATACTTCGAATACTACCAGTTCTCCCTTTGCTCAAGGATTTGGGTGATGATAATCCTTCATAGTTATGTCTAGGTGTTTAGGGTGCACTAAGTCATTCAATACTTATAATAACCCTATGAAGAATCTTTTATTGGAAAAAGCCTAGAAGAGCAGAGAAACTACACTAAACTAGTTCTCCAAGTCACACAATAATTATGTGTTAGATCAGAGACCCAGCTTTTAACTACTAAACATCATTCCTCTCATCTCAGAATAGCAAATTCCCACAGAAAGCTTCTGCAGTCAAAACTAAATACAGACCACCACTATTGCTATTCATCTTCATTATACCCAGGGGCAGAAATGTTCGGTTACTGCTAGACTAAAGCCACTTTCCAAAATCTCAAAACTGTCTGCACATATAAAAATAGATTTTCTTTCTTTTATTTTTGCATCTGGAGTCCTTGAATTGTGGAAGCTCCCTTCTCTTTTCTACACTTTTAAATTTCCCAGCAACTCTCGCCAAGCCCTCA
This sequence comes from Pan paniscus, assembly GCF_029289425.2. Taxonomy (NCBI): domain Eukaryota; kingdom Metazoa; phylum Chordata; class Mammalia; order Primates; family Hominidae; genus Pan; species Pan paniscus. The sequence goes on along the minus strand of NC_073258.2, from coordinate 132,835,050 downwards.
CCATGTCTTTCTGTCTGTATTCATTTCCCTCTCTTACCACAGCAAGTCTGTTCCATGGCCTTAGGCTAAATTTACAAACACAGTGTCCTGATCCTGACTATAATGCTGGAAATAACAATGTAGCATAGGATGTATAATGATGCCTCAAATGTATACATTATTTTGCAGTGTACAAAGCACTTTTACGGCTCAAGGTCTCCTTTGATGTTTTGCAACAAATTTATGAGGTTGACACTCTTACCCATTCTCTGCTTTAAAGATCAGGACACTAGGGTTCTGAATAGCCTGATGACTTGTCCAAGGAATGAGAGCTAAAAGTACAGAAGTCAGACCTCTCAGTCAAGTCTTCTAATTCCTGGTCCTATGTGAGACTCATAACGTGCAAAGGTGAATTTTTCACTGAGGATGGGTGATGGCTTCTATTGGATTCCCAAAATGGTTTGTGACTATAAAAATTCCAACAAGTGCTATTGCACACACCTGCTTCTTCAGGAGACCCCCTGTCCCCATGAGACATCTTGTACTGTGCATCCTTTCTGCTTTGCTTATGTAAATGTCTCAACATTATGTAAGGATCACTTACGTGCACAGGGATAGTTTGCTGAGAGTTCTTGTGGGAAATACTGCCCAAAAAGAAACACCTTGGCACAGGTGTCCAACAAGTTTTTTGCAGCTCATTGCATTTTCTGGCAATGCAGATGAGAGGTGGGCTCTCTCTGGCACCATCCTGATACAGCATGGAAATGAGTGAAGGCCTAGCTTGGAGAAGGTCTGGGGACTATCTTTCAAAGTGCTCATGGACTACTTATATTAGAATCACAGGAGAGGTTTATTACAGAGTCTTAGTCTCACCCCCAGTCTACTGATTCAGAATATTTGGGAATTTATAACAACATCTCAGTTGGGTCATACACGCACTAATGTTTCAAAACCACTAATATGGAGCAGTGTGTCTAGGACAACTTATATCATTTATGGGGCCCAGTGCAAAATAAGAACACAGAATATTTTGCTCAAGCATGAATAAGGATTTCAAGGTGGTGAGAACACAGCCTTAAACCAACCACAGATTTCTATGGAAATAAACAAAGTTGTGAAGCCAGCTCCACATGTTTCTCAAGCTTTACGGTGCACATGAGCCCCCTGGGGATTTCGCTGAAGTGCAGATGCTGATTCAGTAGGTCTGAGGTAGGGCCTGGGATTCTGCATTTTTAGCAAGCTCCCAGGTAATGCCAAAGCTGATGGCCCCTGGTCATTCCTTGAGTCACATCTAGAAGTTCATATCTAGACATGAGTTTTGTGCACATTAGGGTTTAAGAAGCACTGAGCTAGCACCACACTACACAAAAGTGTGGCTGGCAAACCACCAACATCAGCATCACTTGGGTGGGAGCTCATCAGAAATGCAGAAACTCAGGTCTCCTCTCAGAGATAACTAATTTGAATCTGCATTTTAATAAGATGTCCAGGTAACTTGAATGCACATAAGTTTGAACTGATCAAGAGTATGCTCCAAGCCTTTCTTGTGGCTTTGATGACAATATCCAGAATGGACTCTGAGGGTGAGCAAGAAGGAGAAAACTACAGTCGATAGAGGGTGCACCTCTCTTACTACACCTAAGGGTGTACCTTCCCTTATGCTCCTTGCAGACCCCATGACTGCCATCTGGTACTGCCTTGTCTGAAACATGAATTTGGAATGACATAAGTTTGAAATCTCTCAAGAACAAAAACACACTTTGCAGCTTGCTTTGCTAGTAATGTATCTAGGATAGCTTATATTAATAATCTGAAGGGTGGCCACTGCTCTGACCTTCACTTGGGTCCAAGCAGGGAACTGGATGAATTCACATTCATGGTCAATGTTAATTGACTACATGAGCCCACTATATGTACTATTTTATCATCTCACAAACTTGGTTGGGTTCACTTATTGCCAATTTACAGGCAAAATTAGCTGAGGCTAAAAAACATTAGCCATATTGACTGAAACCATGCTGATATTAAACTGTAGAAGCAGGATTCATGCCAGTTTTTGTTTTGTTTTGTTTTCCAAATTTAGTGTTCTTATAGGTGCTCCCAAAAGAACATCTAAATCAGTTCTTCTCAAATTCACTGTGCATCAGAATCGCCTGAAAGACCTGATAAAAAAGAGATTCCTGGGACCTTACTCCATGGGTTTCTGATTCAGTAGGCCCAGGCAGGGCCTGGGAGGCTGCATTTCTGACAAAATTCCAAATGCTGCTGATGCTGGTCTGGAGAGCTCGCTGAGAACCTCTAACCTAGACGTGTGTTTCCTGGCAAAAATGAGAGTTGCAGAGTGAATAGGCACTAGGAAAGGACCCTGGTATGAAACAGTTTTCTGATATGTTACAGGAGAGAACTTTCCTGTAACCCATATGTTCAGGGAAACCAGAAGCAGAGTCCTTTATTTTCTTCCCCAGCAGCTGAAATCTGACAAGTACCAGGTGAGTGGCCACGGTGCAGGAAACGCTGACTGACAAACACTAAACTGCTTGAATAATTATTTTTGATGCCCACAACGAGGGCATCTCACAACCTCCCGATGAACACGAGAGGACTGTCCTGGGCTTCCTTGTGAGCATCTAATTATTGAAAATTGACAGAAACAGAAGCCGTCCCCCAACACTGCACCGCACTACAGGGCCAGAGAGGTTCGTCTGCAGATGCACTAGCACTCAGAACGCAGCCAATTTCCAGCATGGTTCTGCGGCTCCTGTGATGTAGTACTCTGAGGAGTTGGCACAGTTCCAGCTGCGGTTCTGAACACATCCAAGGTCATGTTTAGATGTCCAAACTGTCACTGCTGGGTATCAGTCTTGCTGAATCCCCACGGAATGAATGCCGGCTTCTGCAGAGATGGATCACAAAGGTACCTCGGCGGCCAACTCTGTCACCTCCTCACACCTGCCCCCATCTATCTGTCTCATTTATCCAGTCTCCTCAACAATGCAGAGGACACATTGCTCCTAGGTTAAAAAAAGAAAAGTGAAAATGAGCATAATTGCTCTCTCAGCCACAGAGAAGGCTCTGGAGGTGGGACATTCAGACAACGAGTTCTCTCTTTGCAGAGACAGCCCTTGACATAGTCCTTCTACAAAACTGCTCCTGAAACACGGTACGGTATCTCACCTCTCTCAGGATGGTGGTTAACTGGTGATTAAGTCAGAGTGAGTAAGGCTTCAAACTCCACTGTCCCTGACTCATCCAGGTGAGCTGAACTGGAGATGGCCGCTCATCAGATATGGAGGAATAGTCACAAGTCAATGCAACATAGGCCAACAAGAGGTGGGAGATGGGCGATCAAAAGGGCGGGATGTTCCCAGATCAGACCTGCAAAGCCTCTCCCCTTTTGTCCACAACCTCCAGATATACCGCCCTCCCACCGCTGGCATCCTCTCTGCCCATCCTGCCACATATATGAAGAATAGAGGGACAGGGGTTCCCTTGAGGATTCTGGACTGGGCCCTGCAACTCCAGCTCCCTTCTGTCCTCCAGCTTCAATGTTGCCCTCCAGTTGCCCCGCACTGCAGCCCTCTGGCAGTGGCCATTAGCCTTCTGTGTCTCTGTGAATGGTTTTCCCATCAGCATCCCTCCTGTGGCCCTCCCCTCCTGTGTGTGGCCCCCGTGGACAGCCCATGGCCTAGCATACTCAGCATCCTGGAAGAATCCAGACAAAAAGAAATAAAGCCTGGAAAAGGCATGTGTTTTCCATTTCAGTACCGAGCCACAGTCCCCTTCTTAGTCTGTGTGTGTCTGTCTGCACCATGTTCCTTTTTTGGATAAGTGTCTTCTTTTAGAGAATAGGCCTATACTATTTGAGCAGGGATTATTGAGGGTGCCCCACCTGTGTCAATATTCAGGGTGTATTTGGCCAAAAGAGGATCCAGCCACATGTGCACATGCTCACTCATGTATGGGAGCTCGAGTATGGTAGAGAAAGAACACTGCCATACCTGTAATTTTCTGCAGCTGCACCTATTGTTCCAATGCTCTAAAAATGCAACCCTCTGTGTCCTGAATATCTTTCTGATGAATAGTTGTTTTACTACACATGCTGCATTTACACATAGAGGAAAAGCAAAAACAAATGATTAAGCAAGCCCAAGATGTGCACCGCAGAAATAGAACCATGAAAGTATGGACTCAGGTCCTGAAGCTACTTTTGGATTTAGGATGAGAAAAGAGAAAGAGAGATAGAGAGAGAGTGGTAGGGGGGAGAGAGAGGGAGAGAGACAGAAAGAGAGAGAGAGAGAGAAAGAGAGAGAGAACCTCGGAATTGGAAGAAAAAAAGAAGCAAAAGTGTCTGCTTGGAATCTTCTAAAGATGGGCAAAGAGAGTGTTGAAATAAGGAGACAGATTATTGAAAAAAGAGAGAAACATCCAGGCTTGGCCTTTCTTAAACACACCTGCCTGAAGATCTGAGGGCAATAATGGATCCAGACAGTGTGCGGTCCAACCGTTCCTTCTATCAAATGGCCCTTTAACTGTGTCTGAAAGGCAGCACATCTCAAGCAATGCTTGAAGCCACAGCAAAATAAGTGCTTCCACCCTTCGCAGCACCTGGTCACAATTGCCTCTTATCACACAGAAATGCTCCAGCTACCCCTAAGTTTGGTGCCTCTGAGCATTCGGCTTGTGTCCCGCCCCTCCCCTCAAGCATCATAGGGGAACATCACGACGCAAATGGCTCAGAAATACCCACACACGCTGCCATGGGGTTGGCGTGTACATCTTCCACATCTGCGCTTGTGAGAAAGTGTTCTCTGGGGGAAACTAAGAAATTAACAAAACAGGATACTTCCCCACGAAGACACTGAACATTCAGATATCAGCTAGCACCTTACTCCTTTATCGTAAGAGAAAGCGTCACTACTGAGGCTGCTAATTTTGACCCTACTGGATTTCTTTTAGACTCTAAACTTGTGTGGAAGTTTACAAAATTGATTTGGGTCATAGAGAGACAAAAATACTAGACTTAGACTCACATTGCACACTGTTCTTACGTCTCCCAACTATTACCATTTTTGCATGACATAAGAAAACGGAGGTAGGCCATGGAATCTTTCCTAGCTATGAAAGTAAGAGGGCTCATCATGCATAGGTAGAAGCAGACAGCACACTTATGATACAGGTGAAAGGATTAGGGGGAGGAAAAAGGAAACAAACAAAACCAAAAGCAGCAGCACACACACTGCACTGTGAGTCCCACACCACTAGCAGGTAGTTGTAGTCAGAGAGAGGCTCCGGGAGAGTGAAGAGAATAGGGTCTGAAGTCTGACTGCTACAAGGAATGTCCCAGCTCTGTTCCTGATGCCCCTCAGGCCTCAGAGAGGTTATCTCACTCCACTGGGTTTCATTTAAATCACCTGCAGTAGAAATAACCTCTCTTCTTGCATGGGGTTAATGAGAAGATTAAATGGAAACATGCATGTAAATACATTCTTTTGTTTATTGTAAAAATTCAACAAATAAACCTATTGTACAGTCTATAACATGTACTGCTTTCTCATCTTAGGGATGTAACATTGCTGACTTGATTGACTTTAAGTTCTTGAAAAGCAAGGATCATGTCTTATTTTCACTTGTGTCTCTACAGAACATTGTGTAGAGTACAACGTAGGCACACAATAAATATCTGTCCACTGATTAATTATTTGATTAAAATCTCCCATCTTTCACAAACTCCCAAGAGATAAAAGACCATGAGGCCTGCATCCAATAAAGGCCCAGTGTGTGAGTATGATTACTCTGCATGTCCCCACCAACCTGCACTCACAAATACAAATGCACCCATCTCCCCCAACACCTGGTCACTATGTGTGAGAATCGTGCAAGGAGGCAGTCCCCCTCCACTTCTGTAATGTCTTAGGGATAAATCAAGAAGCCTTTGCTCTGTGCACCTCCAGAAAATTCTCCATAAGCACACCTACCATCTGTCCTTCCTGTCTCTGTCAAATACAGTAGTATCCTCTCAAAACAAACTCTGTTGAGTTTGGTGGGCCATGACTTTTCCGAAATGAATGGCACAACACTTTGATTTGCACCCACAACAAAAGCCCAACACTAACTTAAATGCTGAAGCAAGAATGGGCTTGCTCAATAGGTCATATCGTATTTGTAAGTCACGGCTCCCACAAGCCATTTTGTTGATTCAATAACTCTGTTACACACATGTAGCCAAGAACTCTAAATTCTAAACTCTAGCAAAAGGTAACCTGGGCAAGGTGGGGCATCTTCATCATCTCATAGAGCCACAAACAGTGGAGCCTTTTTCCCCTAGGTGACCAAAGCCAGGTAACCTGGGTGTTTTTCTTTCCTTTTCTTTCCCTAGCATGTTCAAAACAGTCCAAACACAGAAGAGTGGTCTCTGGAATCCTGTCATGGAGACCAACCATTCATAAAAGAAAGAGCCCAGAAGTGCTGAAAGTTCAGTGGGAATTCACGCTGGACTCCATCTGCCATTGGAGCTTGGACTTCAGTGAGTGATCCCTACAAAGTTCCACCTCACTTTCTGTGATGATTAATTCCCTGTGTCAAGTTGACTGAACTATGGGATGCCAGACAGCTGGTAGCACGTTATTTCTGGGTGTGTCTGTGAGGTGTTTCTAGAAGAGATGATCAGCAGACTTCGTAAATAAGACCCACCCTCCCCAATGTTGGAGGGCACCATCTAATACACTGAGGGTCTGGATAGAATGAAAGAGTGGAGGAAGGGCACTTCACTCTTCCAGCTTGAGCTGGGACATTCCTCTCCTGTCCTTGGGCATCAGCTCCTTTGTCTCAGGCCTTTGGACTGAGACTGAAACTTACACTACAGACATGAGCCAATTCTTATAAGTCTCTCGATAGATTAGAATAGACGATAGATGGATAGATAGATAGATAGATAGATAGATAGATAGATAGATAGATAGATTCTGTTGAAAAGGAAAACCCAGACTAATACACACTCCCACCCCACACTGCTTCAAACATGACATTCATTAGGTGCACCGGACCACTTTTCACGGTTTCCTGTACATTCTGTTCACATTGGGAATTCTGTGACTTCCTGCTTTATTTGGAATGCCCTTCCTTATTGTTTGTTAGACAAATTCCTATGCCACACCAAGGTCAAGCTTAAATATTAATTCATATACCGGCAAGCTTTTCTCTGCAAAATTTTGCTGTTCCCCCATGAGTGTTTTCCAGACATACTTTATCTTGGTGTGTACTGGAAGCAGGATGTCCATGCTTTATCTTTTTGTCATATGTGGAACTCTGGGAAGGCAGGAAGTAGATACAATTTTTTTTCTCTACTCCAAGAACCCTCACACATGACTCGTGGTTGCTTTCAGGGCAATTTGGATCTTGGTAAGTGTTGAGGCGGCTGCCAAGGTTGGAAAGAGCTTGGTAAACAGCAAGGAGGAGTAAGGTCCAGCATGTCCAGCAGTAGGAGGAGCATGAGCAAAGCACAAAGGAGCTGGGGAAAATACTGGCGAGTTTGTGGAAGGATGGAAATGGGGAGCTTATGGAATAGAAGGCATGGGTAGAAGAGAAAATTTAGCAGGGACAAAGCCAGCAAGCTAGCACGTTGCTCTCTGTGTGTCCACATGTCCACCACCCAGTGCAGGCCGACCAGCACGGATCGCGTGGACAGGCTCCCTGCCCTCTGGCCTCCTGTTGTTCTGCCACTGGGAAGCAGTGGCAGGAGTCGGGGTTGGGGAGGAAGCAGGGTCCATCCACCAGCTGTCTATATCCCTCCATCAAAGTCTGGTGGCAGCCATGACCTCTTCCCCTTATCCCTTCAGGCCTAAAAGTGTTAACAGTGCCTTCCTGTTCGTGGCCCCAGGGTCCTGACTGTCCCTTACAGTTTTCTTACACCTTGGCTGCACCTTCATAAATATCCACTTTATTAAACTCTGCTCAAATTACCCAGTTTGCGGATGCCATCTTTTCCCTGTAGGATCCCTGACTATTACAGGTTCGTTGTGCAATAAGCCCTCATGAAAGAAAGAGTCTGCATTTTATCCTGAAGACAGAGAGCAGGCAGGGAACCAAAATGAAGAACTCTGCAAAGGCCAGCTCAAAGAATCACTGATGGTTATAAATGGTAGCACACTTGAGCTTGTCTCTTTCTTCTCCAGGGGACAGCCCTCCTTGGCAGGGAAGGAGCTGGGAAGAAGAAACAGGAGTCCCTGAAACAAATCCATCTGCAGGCTCTCCTCCATCTTTGCTTTGTCTCCAGTCCTGCCCTCACTGGCCAGTGTGTGTCACCCCATACTATGGGACACACTGGATGAAGAAATGGGGCTTCATTCAGTCCCTGGACAAGTTAGGCCAGCCTGGCAGTTGTCCAAATCGACACTTTTTTTTGCAATTACACTGATTAAACTGATTGTTACACTGATTGTTGTTCAAATCAGACACTTTTTGCGATTACACTGATTAAACCAGGATGTATTCAGGCAAACTAGGAAGAACAGTATAGATTAGCCACATGGAGTCACACTAGAAAAGGGGCTGGAAATACCTTGCTCCTCCCATGCCCAAGGCCTAGTGCGACTATGAAGGAGATGCACTGGCCTCTGGGGAAGCCAGCATGTGCGTCACTCCTGGCTTCATCTCTGGGGCTAGTTCCACCTCCAATTCTTTGTCAAGACACACTTTAACCAGCAAACCCCAGAATCCAACCTGGATCCTGCCTCTAGCACACTCCTATCACCCTAAAGCACCATCCATACTTAGAACTTGAACATGACTTGAAGAGGAAAAAAAAAATATCACAGCTTAGGAGACCAAAATCATACCCCAGACCACATGCAGCTGCCATTTCCTTTCCAGTTAGTGTGTGTGAAGCCTGGCACCCATGTGTGCGAACTGGGCAGCAGGCAGACTGCCTGTCCACCTGATCTTTGCCCCAGGGACCATGTACACATATGATGTACATGTGTGGCCATGTGTGGTGGGAGGGAGTGGCTGGAAAGAAGGAATCTGGTTCACAACCAAAGAGACAGTCTCTGCTGTATCCAAACCCCACAGTTCACAGGAAGAAAGGTCAAATACAGCTAGAACTCCAGAGGGACAAAGGGGACACCTGGGTTCGAGGTGGGCCTTGTCTGTTCTCTCACTAAGTGACCTTGGCAACACATCCTCTCACCTTTGGTGGCAACACATCCTCTCACCTTTGGTGGTAACACAGTGCCCACACGACTGCCTGAGGCCTAGGTGAGAGTGAGGCACAGTAGGTGAGTGGACTGGCATCCTCCAAGGAGAGAGGCTGCTGGCTTCTGAGCTCCATTTCTACCATCTACGGAGGTGAGACACAGCTGGGACAGGAGAGCAGGACCAACATGCAATGCACACTGCAGGGGCTGGAGGCTCATCCTTCTCTGTCCCTGTCCTGTAGAGCCCACAGAAGCCTCTTCTCTCTCTAGTGGACTGTGAGGAGGCTGAGAGGAAGGGGTCCCCAGGGTCTGGAAAGACAATACTCACTAAAACAAGAAAATGTGAGTAATTAAGTGCAGAAAAGGTTAACTGGATCTCTCCAGATAGTTAACCTAGGTGACGTGGCACCTTGGGGAACAAGATGCATCCCCAGAAAGAGGAAAGCTCCCAGTGGGAGGACACTACCTTTGCTGGGGCCTGTTGTCATTCCAGAGCCCTCCCTCACCTCGATGGGGGCCTCATCATTTGCACAGCCACTGCCCTGTCTCTCTCCCCCTGTGCAGGACAAAGCAGGAAGTCAGCCTTCAGCCCAGGCCCCTCGGCCCCTTCCATCATTTCTGTGTGCTCCCTGGGTTCTGGGTGCTTCTGCTTCTGACAGCCCAGCCTGAGACTCTGTTTGCACCCCCACCTCCACAGACAGCCACAAGTGCCTAGGGTTTGCGTCCCCCAGGGTGGCCCCTAGCAGTAGCCTGTGTGGCCTGTGTGGGAGTTATAAAAGGGCCTGGTCACCCTGGTGGGTCTCTGCCTAAAATCGAGCCTCCACTTGGCTTCTTGCCCTGTCCTGCCTGGCTTCCCCCACACCTTCTGCCTTTTCTCCTAGGCCCACTTCCCTAATAAGTCATGACCACACAAATCCGTATCCCAGAATCTGCCTCTAGAGAACTGGAACAAAGGCAATCTTATGTGTAAATCTCACAAATGCTTTGTGATCAGAAGGAACTCTTCTGGAGAGGGAGTGTGAGATATTTGGGAGGCTGCAAGGAAACGAAGGTGCTAGAAAGATGGAGGGTGGTCTGCAGTCAGGCACTGGGAGCAGGCAACCACAGGTGAGCCCTGCCCCTGGGAGAGAGGACACGGGGCAAGGTAGAGCCTGAAGCCAGAAGCCGGGAGTGGGGGCCCTTCTGGCCCTGGCCTAAGAGACCTTGGAGGGCCAAGAACATTTCTGTCTCCTGGGACACTGACACAGGGGTGAGGGGACACAATCCAGCCAGGCTTAGGTACTAACGAGGGACATTCTGTGGGGAGGGGAGGAGGATTTGGGGAGTTCAGTGGGTGGCAGGAGCATGTGGACAGTAAACTAATAAAGGATATAATAAAATAATAAAAATACAACCACTATGGAAAACAGTGTGGAGATTCCTTAAAGAACTAAAAGTAGATTTACTCACTACTAGGTATCTACCAGGAGGAAAAGAAGTCATTATATAATATGAAAAAGATACTTGCACACGCATGTATATAGCAGCACAATCTGTAATTGCAAAAATATGGAACCAGCCCAAATGCCTGTCAATCAATGAATAGATAAGAAAATGTGAGATATATATATATACACCATGGAATACTACTCGACCATAAAAAGGAACAAAATAATGGCAATTGCAGCAACCTGGATGGAACTGGAGACTATTATTCTAAGTGAAGTAACTCGGGAATGAAAAACCAAATGTCATATGAGTCATATATATTCCTATATGACTCATATATAGGAGCCAAGCCATGAGGACTCAAAGGCATAAGAATGATACATTGTTTTTTGGGGCCTCAGGGAAAAAGGTCAGGGGTGGCAACGGATAAAAGACAACACCTTGGGTACACTGTACACTGCTCGAGTGAAGGTGCACCAAAAGCTCAGAAATTACCACTGAAGAACTTATTCACGTAACCAAATGCCATCTGTTCCCCACTAACCTACTGAAATAAAAAAATAAATAAATAAAAGCCAACCAAACAAACAAAAGATCAGCTGAATAAATAGAAAAGAGGTGAGAAGGTGTTCCCCCTAGGAAGAAAAAGGTATCCAAAGATATGGGTATGGGGCAGGCACGGTGGCTCACGCCTGTAATCCCAGCATTTTGAGAAGCTAAGGTGGGAGGATGGCTGGAGCCTAGGAGTTCAAGACAAGCCAGGGCAACATGGTGAGACCCTGTTTACAAAAAAAGAAAAAAAAATGGCTGGGCAGGGTGGCATGTGCCTATAGTCCCATCTACAGAGTGAGACTGTTTAAAATTAATTAATTAATTAAACAAAGAATAAAGATTTGGGTGTGGCTCTGGGGCAGATGTTTAAAGGTTTGGTCTGATGAGAGCAGAGAGAGAACACCAAGGAAGAAAGACTAGAGTCAGCTGTAGCTGCCCTCAAATGCCAGGCTGGGAAGTATGCTCCCATCAGCAGCAAAGCAGATAAGCAGAGCCGAATGTCAGGAGAAAAATCATATTTGGAAGCAATAAAGAAGTAAGCCAGGGTGAAGAGATAATGGGGGCAGGGAAGTCCATCACTGCCAGAAACAGAAGCATGGAAACGTCCTCTTCCTGGGAGTTGCCTTTCCCAATACGTTAGGCCTCGTTCTCACCATCAGACATATAAACAGACATGCTCTTAAGGTGCTGGAATCCACCTAAACAGGGCTGGCAGGGAGGGCTGTGTGTCAGGGGTCTTTGTGGCCCATTCTTTAGGCCCCCCGGGTAACCTTTCAACTCACAGCCATCCCCCGACCTGTGCTTCTAACTTACCCCTTAAACTTCACTTCAGGCAGTTATCTCCAAAGATGTGGATGAACTGAAGTGCATTAGGATGGGATTATATGCCCATTTATTTGCCAAATGTTCATTGAGCACCTCCTATGTGCCATGTATTGTGTTAAGCTCTTAAGGAATTCAATGCAGAGGCAAACAAGACAGACTCATGCAGAGAGGCACAGAAAGACAGGATTATAATGCAGAAGTGTGCTGTTTCTTACGATAGGAAATTATGGGTGTTGTGCAGAAAGTAGACGTGTGTGGAGGAACCCAGCCTAGTCTAATGGGTCAGGGAAGGGCTTGTAGAAGTGAAGTTTCTGCTGAGAACTTTACAAATGAGTATAAATATGGTGCTGGGAGAGACAAGGGAGATAATTTATCAATAAGGAACCTACAGAGGTTAAGTCTGTGCAGCTCTTTCTTTCATAAGCCTAAGGCTACATAGCTACTTACTTCAAGAAAGATTTTGGATGACAGCGAGCATCTCCTGATTCTTTGACCCAAAATTAGTAATAGTCTTTTCTGGGGTGAGTGGATTGTAAGATTTTGCAATGAACATTTTGAAAGCTTGACAATGCACTGGGTGTTACTCAGATTTTAACAAGATTTCTGCCATCTGGAAGCCGCCATGCATTCATATATTTTACCTGCGATCACCTCAGCTTGCTTGTTCATATTTGAGAGAGGCAGCAACCATGCCTAGTAGCTTGATTTCCATGGAGTCCAGTGGGGTGCTTCTCTCTTTATCCATTGTGTTGCGACAAGCCTGAGTCCGTAGTCTTTCTGTGACTCAGTTTTCATATATGTCAATGGGGAAAAATGGTCTCTACCCCACCCTGTTCTTGTTGTAATGAGGGTCCATGTAAGTATTGAGGGGAAGAGTATCAAGGACTCCGCAGGAGCATGGAGGTGTTAATGTTTACAAACCTTCTGAGTGCGGATGCCATTGTCCCCTCCCTTCCCTATTATTTTCCAAGTAACCAAATACATGGCTACATCACTATGTTCAACATTACACATTTATTTATTGAGCTCATATGCCTGTGAAGATGCAGTGTTCACTCTCCAGAACAAAACATATTCCTTACTCTATATTTTAGGAGCTTATGATACAAAGAAGATAACAGCTACTTAAATGAAATAAAGCAGAGAACCTGCACAGACAATTGAATGACAAACACCGGACGGATACAGAAAGAAATAGACCCAATTTTAACTCTCAAAGTACAATGACCAAGTCTGAACCAAAAAAAGGAAGCTGTTAGGAGAGGGCTGTTTTCCTTCACTCTGCTGTAGTTCCCACCCTGGTGGAAGGAGCAGGCAGGATCCTGACGGGGATTGGGGGAGCAGATGGGGGCGGGGCAGTGGTCGCACAGGTATAAAACGTCAGGCAGAGGAATGTATCCTCGGGCACTTGAACTGCATCAGCTGGTTCATTCCAAAGTAATTTCCTTCAACCAACACTGGGCAAATAATTATCTAAGTCCTTTACGGAAACTCTTGGTGCCTTTGATGATGCTCTCTATTAACTGGTCTCTGTAGGAAGGGACTCTAGCCAGGCTGTAGAAGAGCTAGTTATTTCCCTGCATGCATTCTCTCTAATTTTGAACCTCCAACCACAAGCTCAAATCATTTCCTAAACTTCTATGGACCATCTTCTGAACACCAGGCAGTGGGAGCGGGGGGCCTCTTCCACCTGGTCTTTTGGTCCCACATGCAACCCTCTTCAGTCCAGTCACTCTTTTTGCTGCAGGGACCTTTCTAACAAATCTGTTTGAGAATCACTTGTTCAAGAGCCTTCAGTGGTTCCCACTGCCTTCAGGATGAAGCTCAAAGAGTTCAGAAGAACATGCCAGGACCTTGAGGTCTGGGATCCTGCAGCTTCCTTAGTGTGGCATGCTCTCCCATGCCCCAACCCATTTCCCACACTGCCCCTCTGTCAACAGCACCCCTCCCTACTTACTCGCCCACACACCCCTTCCTTCACAAGGCTCCCTCTGACCCAACAAGGCTGCACTTTCATAGGGTACCATCATAACCTTTGCCAGCCCATATGGCAATTCTGAAGGCAGGGCCTGTGTATTTTCTTTATCTTTCTTTCCATAATCCTCTTGCAACCTATTGTGCCTTCCATGGTACCTAGTTCATTATCACAGGCAGTCAGTAAATATCAGTTGCTTGAAGTGAAGGCACACTGCAGCAGGCATCTGTCCTAAACCAGGTGTCTCTGAGACAATAGCTGGCCTCACACTCAGCCCCAACACTGGCACCTCTCCAACTGTTTTCCATGGTTACTCACACCGGGCTGCCAGAAGCATAACAAGCGTGCATCTATAGCACATGTGAGCTATGCCACTAGAAGTCACAAAGCAACATTTTGTGCTCCACAAAAGCTTTCAAAATGAGAACGGAGAATGCAGCAGACATTTCATGACAATGTTTTTGTTAATTAACCAGGAAAATAATAGCTCAAACTTTCCTTGCACATGACAGCATGCAAAGCCCTTTCTCATATAATTCATATCTCACGGCATAATCATAAGAAAGTTGGAGGCAGAGACACATCTCAAATCCCAGATCTGAGGCTATGAAATGTGTGATCGTGGGCAAGTCACTTCATCACCCTGGGCCTCGGTTTCCTTTTCTGTACAGGACAATGGTAATGTCTATGCGGCCTCAGCCGTGCAGTTCTCACCGTGAGAAATCTCCCATCTTGCTCTGTGGGGATCCATGAAGAGCCTGCTGGCGGCTTAGGTCTGCTGCCGGCAACTCCATCAGACTTTCCTATTCTCTGAGGGGCAGGGCTGTTTGAAACCCTTAGCTGTTCCACTTTTGCCAAGGTGAATGGAGAGAGGAAAGGTCCAGGAGATTAGACTAGAAAGTGGTGTAGAACTGTGAAGGCAGGGATGCCAATTACTAAAATACGATACATGCAAACATGCCTTCACTTCCTATGCAAATTCTTGAGAGAAAGAAAGGTGTAAGTGCAAAGGAGCATGCTGTATTTCACCTCAGCAGAACGCAGAAGAACCAGATAGTATTAATTAGAACTTAAATGCATGAAGTAAAATTAGCAACATGATTGCTCCTCTCATTGTAATTATCACGGGAATTAAAAAAACAAGGCAGAGAATGGAAAATGCGGTACCTTCCTTTTTTTTTTTTTTCCACTTGAGAGCCACATTCCATACCTCTTGATCTTATGACTTTCTCTGACTGGTGTGGTATCTCCTTGCATCTCCCTAACAAAGCTGAACCAACTCCCACTTCTGAGGCTTCGCTGTCTTTCCCTCATCCCGCTACTCATCTGATTTCTAGATGCGAGTGGTTTCATCTGTCAAGATGATTTCCTATTACTGGTCACCTCTGGGAATATCAGACTAGGTTCCCTTCTCCTTCTGAGAATATTTACTGTGAAAACAAATCTCCTACTCCCAAAGTCCTAACAGACTCTGGAATTGAATTCTTCTAATTAAGAATCAGATACATTTACATTTCAGCTTCATCCAAACCTGTTAAGAACATCCAGAGAGAAAGAGGAAGGCTGTAAAGTCATTGGCAGGAGTTGAGGTTGTTCTCAATAAAAAGCCTGACCACAACTACACAAGAAAACTCAAGAAAATGGAGGTAGGTGAAGATGAAAAAGGGGAAGAGAATTGAGGAAATAGTGGGAGAAGACAGACAGACATTTCTGGCAAAGCTCAGAATGTTGAGGCTGTATCCATTTGGTACCTCCTGTACTGTATGCTCTTCTTGGTCTTTCTAATACAGTCCTAGGAGCCCCATTTTGAAATGACTGGTGTTGGAGGACAGATATTCTGTGTGTGCACTGAAGAAAAATAACGACAAAAATCAGTTTTTGTTTCCTAAGAAGTCTTCCCTTCCATGACTTTGAGGTAGAGCCCACAGGAAGCCATAGATTAACCGAAGCTGACCTTACTTCTAGGTAGGCATGAAAAACCCACCTGAGGTCTGTCTTTAGGAATTCTGTCTTAAAATACATTTCTCCTGTCTTCAAAGCCAGAATGGGAACGCAGGGCCTAAGCTACTGGGTCAAGTTACCCAGGGTTCTGATACATCGGCTGATTGGGAACAGCAAGACCTCAACTCAGGGCTCCTGGGATCTGTTTGCTTCCCTTTGTTACCTTACTGAGGATGGTGCCAGAGACTCTGAATCAATATATGTGTGAGACACAGGAAAACTATCCCCTAAGTTGGTTCTAAACTATCACTTAGAGCATCAATAGTAACAATACGTACACAGCTGTATGCACTATACAACATTGCTCTTCCAGAAATGCAAACAGTTTTGGATACCAAGTCCCTATACAGCCACCTCCAAATTCCTCTTCTAGAATATATGACCAATAGACCCCACCCCATCCACCCTACCAACACACACACACAAACACACATCTTTTGCAAACTACACTTTTCCAGGGGCACTTTCTAAAGAGAATTATTCACTCAATAACCTGCTGGGACTAGTGACACCAACCCATCCCAAAGAAAAATTTCTACACTGTCGATAGTGATTTCTGACCTTATCAGCCTCTTTTTTTTTTTTTTTTTTTTTGAGATGGTGTCTCGCTCTATCGCCCAGGCTGGAGTGAAGTGGTGCAATCTCAGCTCACTGCAAACTCTGCCTCCCGGATTCATGCCATTCTCTTGCCTCAGCCTCCTGAGTAGCGGGGACTACAGGTGCCCGCCACCGCACTCGGCTAATTTTATTTTATTTTTTTATTTTTTATTATTTTTTTTTTAGTAGAGACGGGGTTTCAC
Organism: Pan paniscus; assembly: GCF_029289425.2. NCBI lineage: Eukaryota > Metazoa > Chordata > Mammalia > Primates > Hominidae > Pan > Pan paniscus. The sequence goes on along the minus strand of NC_073258.2, from coordinate 132,818,299 downwards.
CGTGTTAGCCAGGATGGTCTTGATCTCCTGACCTCGTGATCCACCTGCCTCAGCCTCCCAAAGTGCTGGGATTACAGGCATGAGCCACCATGCCCAGCCCCTTATCAGCCTCTTGTACCTGTGTGATCACCTGGCAAGTTAAGTTGGTTGGGTGAACTCCTACACCCACAACTATAACCCACTGGAAGATTCTTTGAGGCTCCTGTTTCTGCATGAAGGAGATATACATCTGGACAGCCTGGGGCCAGTCCACAAAGATCTGAGGATGGTCCCTGGAGAGGCAACATCTGATGTCCTGCTCTCTACAGTCCCCAGGCAGCTTCTAAATTCTACAGCTGAGAGAGTAAACAGGACTAGCAACAGTTGAGATGTAACATTGTGTATGCATATTCAAAAGACATTCATTATCTGTAGGACATTGTTTAGAAATTGCTCTACTATTTAATTTGTGATAAATGATTAGCAAACATGTTTATCAATGTAAAAAAAAAACACACTCACAGAACAACTTTAATTGGATTCATATACTTTAGTGTCTGGGAAAGCTGAGAAGCAAACCATCCTATACCACTGCCATGTGCTTCTCCTCTCCAGCGTCCTGTCCCCAGCCATCTGCCCTCAGACTTCATCTACAACCCCAGATAGCCTTCTGCCAAATGTAAACTGATGGTCACAGGGAAAAGGAGAGGACATATGGATGAGAGTGCCCAAATATGAGAATATCCTTTGTCGACAAAAGCCAGAAAAGTGTAAATCTTTCAGAGAGCCAATGCCCAGGCCAGCATCCCACCTGGTTCAGTCCCTTGGATGGGGAAGGGTGGATCTAAGACAAGAGCTTGGCTCTGGGACTTGCAGGCTATAAAGTTAGACACCACTAAGTCTGCCGGCATGACATTCTTTCTCCTATTAATAGCAACTTCTTCCATTTGCTCGCCCCAGAAAACAAAATGAATGAGGCTTGGCTGTGAATGTAGGAGAGACTAAAGCCCAGGATGGCAATAAATCGGAGTGCAGAGTGGCAGACACTGTAATCCGCCGGAATGCCGCTCTGGCTCAAGGAAAAGAACCTCTTTGGGGAAGCAGTGGAGGGAATCAATGCCCATAAAAGCATCCAAGGCAGCAAGCCACAGCAGAAAAGATAGATACTGTTGACCAGCACATGCAGCAGATTGCTGGTTGTAAAACAAAATAGAAAGTCATTAAAAAGGTGGGCAAAGGGCACGACTGTGTGATGTGGATGTCACAGGGGACCTGTGTTATAGAGGGCTCAGGCCTCCCCATCCGTCAGAAGGTCAGCATCGCCAAGACTGCCTGGAATCCCACACTACAGATCCCTCTCTATGCGCTCACCGCAGCAAGGTGAGAGATGGGTTAGTATTTATTGCCACTTATGTAATAGGTCTATTTGGAAACACATTCTGACTCGCTTATCAGGATATTAATACATCACAGCATATTGAGCTGTATTCATTTTGGGTTCGGGTTGCTTTAACCAAAGACTTTCCTGGGAAGCCTGCCAGGGTATGTTTTTCTGGAACGAGCTCCCTTTTCTGCCTCATTCACCACCTTTCGATCCACCAGAGGGCAGAGTCAACCCATAAGACTCAGGCTCAGGGACTTTGGGGGGCAGTTTGAAATAGGAGGAGTTTTGGGAGAACGCACCAGAAAAGCAAAGGCCTGAATAAGTTATTCATCCTGAAAGCTGGAGATGGAAATAGTTTCTGGAACTCTCAGGAAAAAAGACTGACAATAAGGCCCGCAAGAAGCAAGTTGAAGAGTTCTTAATGTGCTGTGCCTCAGTTTCCCAACATTTGAAAGGAGCAGATGCTTGAATCATTTCCAACTCACCCTGTAAATTAAACCACGCTTTGCAGGTCACAGAAAACACCTCTCGCAGCAAAGGAGGGGCAGCTGGCAGAGAAACAGGCTGCAAGGTCGCAGCCAGCACAAATCGGAAAAAGGCACGATCTGGAGGCTTCTTCCCTCCTTCTCGCTTCCCTCTCCCTTTGCCTCCCGGTAGGGCTCTTTCTCCTTCCGCATTTCCATTCTTGCCCTCTTTCTCCTTTTCTTTCTTGTGCTAGTTTGGCTGCCCTCTCCAGCTCCTCTCCTCTTGGGAGAAATAAAAGTAAAACCAAAAACAACTGCTAGGGGAGAAATGACAGCAGCTGCTTCCTCCCCCTCCTCCTGCCCCCGCCATGGGAGGTGGCTGCGAAGTCCCGGCACACTGCCAGCCATGGTGAGAGCTTTGATTTCCAATCTGATCGCCTCATTTTGTCAGCCTCTGCATAACACAAACAGCTCAGCCCCCATTTATCACAGAGAAGAAGGGGGTGATGGAAGGAAAAAAAGTAGAAGGAACACCTTCCTCTCCCATAATAAATAACTGGCACAGGCATCTCCTGTCACCCTCAGCATTGTCCGTGGTGTGTGTCTCCCTACCTTGCCATTAAGAAGTAACTCACCACAGCTGGGCTGGAGAGAAACAGTATCTCCCTGCTATTGTTCACAGCGTTCTTGTGTGACAATTTCAATCCATCAGACTTTTCTTCTGCAAAGAATTGATGGACTCAGGATCCTCTGGCTCGGAGCTGTTTGTATTTCTGCACTCGTTCACACACCCAGGTGGCGAGACCCTTGCGCCCACTCAGTCTCTCCCACTCCCACATCGCGCAGGGGCGCCTGGGGACCCAAGCTGCTTATGGAAAGCGAGGCTCCACCTTTGCTGGGCTGCGCTTCTTCCTCTGCCAACAGCCCACTCATCCCCCTTGCCTGGGACCCCTGTTGATCTCTCTTACACACACACACACAAACACATGCACGCACACACACCACATACCACAGCACACACCACATACCACAGCACACACCCAGCCACACACCACACACCACACATACCACACAGCACACACAGATACACAACACACACACAACACACATGCACCATATACCACAACACACAAAATACACGCACCACATACTACACACCACACATGCACCATACACAACACACAAAATACATGCACCACATACCACACACCACACATGCACACACACCATACACACATCACATACCATAGCATGCTCAACATATGCACGACATACCACAACACAGACCACATACCACACACTACGCATGCACACACCACACACACCACATACTATACCACACACCATACACCCCACCACACACACACATCACTCATACCATACACAACACGCACACCACATACCACGCCACACAGAGACACATACCCCACATACCATAACACACATCACATACCCCACCACACATCACACACTACACACCACACACACACTCATACCGCATCACACACCACACACATCACATACCACACACACCACATACACCACTGCACACCACGCAGAGACACACACCCCACATACCATAACACACACCACATACCCCACCACACACCACATAAACCCACATCACAGATAATACACAACACACACACAAATATACCACACACAAAATACACACACCATGCACCACACCACACACCACACATTGTACCACACATCGTACCACACATACCAAACGATACACACCACATACCACACACTCCACCACACATGCACCACATACCACAACACACAACACACACCCCACCACACACATCACACACACAACACACATGCACCACATACCACACAACACACACTCCACCACACACACCACACACTCACAACACACATACTATAGACACCACACACACACACCACGCACACAACACACACCACAACACACACATGCCCCACCACATATACCACACCACACACACCATATACAACATACATCACACACACCACCACACACACACCATACTACACGTACACCACATACCACACCACACAATACACATACACCACATACCACACCACACAATACACATACACCTCATACCACACCACACACATAACACACACACACACCACACGCCATATCACTAGACATACCACATACCCCACAACACAACACGTAACACACACTACACACCACACACATACCACATACCACACCATACAACACATACACCACATACCCCACCACGCACCACAAACACATCACACACCACACACTACACACCACACTCACACCACACACCACACACCACACACACATCACACACCATGCTACACAACACATACACCACATAACCCACCATCACCACACACACATCACACACCACACACTACACACCACTCACACCACATACCCCACTACGCACTACACATGACACACACACCACATACCACATGACACACATACCACATACACCACCAAACCACACACATCACACACCACACACTACACACCACATACACATTCATACCCCACCACACACCACATACATCACATAGCACACACTACACACCACACACACCACCACACACGCATCACACACACATCACACACCACACACTACACACCACATACACACTCATACCTCACCACACACCACATACATCACATAGCACACACTACATACCACATACCACATACACCACCACACACCACACACACATCACACACTACACACTACACACACATCACATACCCCACCACACACACACACACACAAACACACACCAGTACATTATTTATCTTCTACTTTACACTCTAAGGGAGGGTTTGACTTAGTCTAATTCACTCAATAAAATGAAAACATCCTTTCCTGATTCACTCACTCAGTCGCCTCATCTTTGTTTGCATCCCCACTGCGAGCCCATCCGTTTGCGTTTGCTGGGACTGAGTGTAGACAGGTATGCGGGCAGTGTGAGGAAGGCAGGGTGTGTCTGGGCAGGTTGTGCTCTAGGACTCAAGATGCAAATCAGGCCCACCTGTAGAACTTGCTTTACTTATTCATTTGGAGATGGATGTCATGCTGGCACCCAGGCTGAAGTGCAGTGGCACAATCATCACCCCTGCAGCCTCCAACCAGCCTCCAGAGTAGCTTAGACAACAGGCGCTAGCTACAGTACCTAGGAGTACAGAAGCTAGGACCACCAGGAGCAGCTATTTTTCTTTTTGTTGTTGTTTTTTTGTTTTTGTAGAGACAGGGTCTTGTTATGTTGCTGAGGCTGACAATTTCAATCTCCTGGACTCAAGCAATCCTCCTCACTTGGCCTCCCAAAATGCTGGAATTACATGCATGAGACACCACACTCAGCCATTGTGGAACTTTATATAAATGCCTGTACTTTATAAATTACCCACGCAACCCCGCCCCGCGCGTGCGCGCGCACACACACACACACGTACACAAAAAATATTCAGAACAATTTCCACAACTTTTTCTGATGTGCAAAACTGAGAATCATTATTGTGAGCAGCTGCTGAGTAGGATTTGGGTAGAAATGGGGAGGCAGACGGGCAACAAACCTGGACAGGTGAAGAGAAGTACTTTCATGAAGGGCATTTTATGTTAAGGAATCTAAGGCGCAGGCGCCAAGAGCTTCCAACAGGGCGGCACTGTGCTGGGACCTGTGTTTTGGAGCCTGTCTCTCCCTGCAGACTGAGAGCACTCACAAAACCACCAAAGGCCAGCCCAGCCACGGCTGCTGAGATCTCAGGGAGGGCAGGGCCCCAGGGGCTGGACAGGAAGGGATGGAGACAGGAGACACCGGGAAGTAGAACCCATGGCCCGAACGAAGATCCGGGGATGGGAGGGGCAATAGCAGAAAGGAAGGGGCATAGCACAATAATGACCCTGACTAACGTTTATTGATCACTAGAGTGTGCCAGGCACTATGCAAAGCACTTTACTCAGATCATGTTATGTGAGCCACACAGCCACTCTGTGTGGTAGTAAACAAAAATATCTCCACTTTACCTGCAAGGGAACTGAAGCTTAATAAATTGCCTCGGGTCACAAAGCTACTAAATTACAGAGCAGCCACTGGATCCTACTGACGGTCTCCAGGAGACGGACACTCTAAGGCAAGGTACAACTCTGCCTCCTGGTTTCTGTCCTGAGAAAGTGGGATGGGATGGGTGCAGAGTCCTGAGGAATGGAATCTGGGGGAAGGCTGTGCACACGTAGGAACCTAACTCTTGGTCAGTAACCGGCACATGCGTGGTTCTCTAATGGACTCTCCTGGGCTGGTCCTGTTTGCCCGCCCAGGCTGTTGATGCCTTTAGCACACGGTCCATTCTGCTGTGCCTCAGAGGAGCTATTGCCAGCTGGTCTCACGGCAGGTACTCAGGCACCTGTTGGCTGGCTCATCAAATGCGCATATAGCATTGTGTATGGGAAGGACCAGTGGCAGGGGATTTCCCTAGCTCTCGCCGAAAACAGAACGGCCATAGGCCCCTCCACATTGCTACCCTTGGCTTCCTAGTACTCAAAGCTTGGATCAAGCTTCCTCTGTCGTTCTATGCAATGGACCACACAGACATCCCATAACTGACACTGTTATTAATTGTTGGTCTCCTAGTGAGGCTTCCAGAGACATGGTTGTGTTTAGAAAAGATGGCAGATTTGTCTCCATGAATACCTTTCTGTAGAAAGCACGTAGGTTTACCTCCCCCTTCACCTACGAGAGAGCCTCTCTTCTAACTACCCCTTCTCCCCACACTGCCCCCTGTGCCTTTCCAGTCCTTTCTCTGTCCTTGCCATGGACAGTGCATTTTACATGAAGCTGTAAAATTTGATGACAGCTTTCCTTGTCAATGTGGCCCTCATGCTGATCCCTCAGTGATATACAGTTCTGACCCTCTGGCAGTTGAGCAGCCTCATTGCAGATGAGAGAAAAGAGAGAGAAGCAAAGGGGGAGTGAGATGCAGAGAAGCAAGGCTGACGGGGAGATGCACAGAAGAGAAGATAGGAAAAGTGTGCCAGGAGGAGGCCAGCCAGGGGGAGCATGAGGAAATACATTCAACGTGGTGAGGAAGGAGAACAACTAGAGTCCATGTTTTCCATCTCCCTTGTTCTTTTTGTTTCCAATTAGATGAATGAGTGAGTCTGTGTGTGTGAGTGTGTGTGAGACAAGGCAACAGGAATCTAATTCTGGGCACCACTGTGACAAGCTACAAACCCAGAAAAATTCTGAACAGGGCAAACTTAAGTATCTTTAAAGAAACGCCAACTAAGGAGCTCAGGAGATTTGGGAGAAAGGGGTGAGTCCCTGGCTGAGAGATTTCCCAAATACAGCTGGTGTGGAAAGTGCTCCCTTTGCTCAGGACACCCCTGGGGCTCTGAGGCACCCCTTCCCTTTATGAGGTGGCACTGCTGCTTATTTGTCCTCAGATGATCAGACCAAAGGCACCACTTTTATCAGACAAGTGTCAGCTCATTTACAGAGGGGACTTCTTTTCCTCCCCGCCAGGTAGTTGAGGCACATCTTCAGGCATCCTTAAAAAACTCACGAACTCTGACAGTAGGCGCAGCCCCAGTTTAGGTTACAAGTATTCATTCCTATGAAAACCTCCTGGATTTGACTTTAACAGCCCCAGGGGAGGCCGATTTGCTGACTACAGAGTTGTTGAAATAAAACCAGTTGGAAAAGAATCTTACAGAACACCATAGTGGGGAAAATCCACGTCTACCCCTCCAAGTGTCCTATCCGGGGGGCACACCCCACTTTGGCCTCCCTTGTTGTTTATTTATCTCATTTCTCTTCCAGTCTCAGGCAGAGATCACTTTGGCAGGGTCCCAGCGCCCCAGCCCTACATCTTCCCAAAGAGAAGCCCTGTCTATTCGGAGCAAAGGCCCACACCGAGTGCACGGCTCCTAGCACAATGGCTTGCTACGGCTTTCCTAAACACGCAATTCAGCGCCTATAGCACTTTGCCTACATTTCAAATTAATAGGCAGTTTAGGTGCTCCCCTTTCAGTTTCATGCATAGAGGTGGAGGCTGCAATGAATGCCAGCCCATGGTGTCTAGGTGATTAGATCTGTCTGCAGAATACAGGTAATTTGTGTTTCTGCTTTGTGCAATTGGCACTAATGCACATGCATAAAATGGAGCCATCTTCCAAAACACTCGTCAAAGAAATATATTTACCAGGCACAAAGGCTAGGAGCAGAAGAATTGAACTCTAATGATAACATGTTTGTAGAAAAGTGATGCACTTAAGTTATTATGCATCAAAACTATTGGCAAAATTGTCAGTCTAGGCTGGTTCGAGAGAGGGGGGAGGAACAGAAGGGTGGGTCTGCCCATTGGAATCGAGGGACACAGAGCTGTGTGAGGACACAAATGACTCATGGGAAAGGAAAATAAAATGAGAATTAAAGGTTCTGAGGTAGAATTTAAGAGAGAAACAGGAGAGGATTTCTTAGGTCAAAGGGAGATTGGCAAGAATAGAGCTGGGAACAGGATCCTATAATGAACCAGCTTTTCACTCATATTTTCTGTACTTCATAGTCTTTTTACTTAAATAAATGGAGCTGGGGCATTTTCCATTTGTCCCTCATCTCCTGCATTTCATCACGCCTCTGTTGACCCCAGGAGTCTTATACGAGATTCATATTTTTTTTCAGTATTTTCTGTTATACTGTGGTATCTACAGTCAGTACAACTTTATGCATTTTGTTTGATATTTTACTTTTTATACTTAGACCTTGATGTTAGTTTGCATTTTAAGAGTAGGACATTAACACCCTGACCCTGATTTCATATTCAAAGCAAATGAGGTCCAGGGAAGAAGGGCTTATAGAGGTCATTGCCTGAGACAACTTTAGCGATTAAGATGAATTGCATATCCTCAGGCTCCTGCGGTGAAACCCTCCCCATCTCTAAAATGGGAATGAAACCGCTGGCCCCTTCTACTTTTCTCCTGTGAACACTGCAAACTTTGAGGAGAGTTAAACCAGATGAGCATATCAAGGTGACCACTGGACATATTTTGATAGCAGAAAAAGGCATTACAATGATTAATTCAAGATATTAGATCATGGAAAAATCACGAGTGTACGTGCTCTCTCTCTCTCATACACACACACGCACTCCCCACAAAATACATTCCATCCCACCTCTTCCAGCAGAGCTCAGCTTGCAGCAGCCTATGCATACTCTACCAAGAGGCGCCTTGGGGTTCAGACTACAAATAAACTGTACAGTAGATTCCACCTCCACGGAGAATCTAGAAAAGGACGCTAAGCTCTCTTTTCTTGCTATTGGCATGTCTCTCTCTGGGGACTCCTGTGGATATTAACGCCTACTAATCCTTGCAGAACCCTAAGCAGGGAGGCAAATACTATTCTATGCCTACTACCAGATGAAGAAAGAAAGGAGCCAGCGACATAGATGATTTATCCAATGTGGTTTACAGATTTGGTCTTCAAAAGAGGTCCTATTCTTTATATGGAGTGATTCAAAATTTAATCATTGGTCATAGTCTGGTCCTTGTTTTGCCCACAGCAAAGACACTGTCTCTTGCAACCTTAGAGGAGGAAATACAAGCCATTAGCTGGGTCTAAAGTGTCTCAGGCCACTGTTTTTAGGGAGACCTAAACTCAGACGGGTAAACTGAGTTTTGTCACCCCTCACTCTCATTCTTTTCCCTTTTCTCTTCTTCAAATTTCTAAGTCTACCAACTCCTGGGAAGAGCAGAAACATTCTGGCATTCTCTCAAAAATCTTGGTCCCATATATTGAGAGACTCTAGCAATACAACGTCTACATTTGAAGGAGCCATGAGCTCTGATCAGTTTTAAAGCCAGAGCTGCTCAACATGTGCAGAAAGAAAATAGCAACATAAACAGGAGGAAACAAAGACAAGAACTAAAAAAAAAAATCATCAGCCGAGCTGTAGAACCAAGCTGTAACTGGGAGGGAAGGTAAGCGGGGGGCTCAGACTGGGGGCCTGATTCGCGTGCAATAGAGAATGCCCAGAATCGCATTCTTCTGAGATTTGTTAATTTCCCTTCTCTCTAGCTCTGATGGGGGCTTTTTACACCAGAACATATATTCTTTATATAGCGTGTTATAAATCTGCATCTCCCCAGGAGCTGATGCACAGGCAGCCATGCCATTCTCATGCTAGCCCTTGATGGGGACTCAGTCTAGACCAGTGGCACTGCTCTGCTGTGTGAACCCTAACCCAGCACTGCCTGTGCGTTGCCAGGTGATTGCATTTCATTTAACAGCTCTGCCCTTCTGTAGCCTTGGTGCAGAAGGTCCCCAAAGCCCATCAGATATGGCTCTTTGGCAGAGAGGCGTGATGCCACGGGACCAGAAGACTGCCAGCTTATTTCCATTGTGACTGAAAATCCCATTTCAGCCTAGGATGGCAAAGGCAAACAATTTAATGCATTAACCTGCACTGACTCCTCACCCAGCTGCTTCCCGTCCTGATTGAAGGGTAAGAAGGTTAATTATTCCCAGGCTCATCTTCAGACTTCACAGACCATATCATCACTGCTGGCAGGGGCGCCTGGTCTGGCTGAACCCAGGCTGTGGAGGCCGGTGGTGGTAATGGAATTGGCTGTTCCTGCTGCTGCTACCCCAGCTCCACTCTTTGATATCAGAAGGGTCAGTCATGATGTCAAGCGCACATGTCCCCATTTTCAGATACCAGGAGTACAAGGAATGATGGTTTTTCTTACTGCACAGTGTGCTTTGGAAAATTTGCCCAACTGTAGCAGTGCACCCTTCAGCCATTGATGATCTCAGTAGACACCACTTGCAGAACGAGCACCTTCTCCTTACAAATCCAGTGTGCAGGGCGACCACAGAGCTACAGCCCTGGGGAGCTACAGCCTCTGGGAATAAGCTCCAGACACAGTAAGAAGTAGAGGAGACCGGCTGATGCCAATGTGGGGCACTGTCTGCCCAGGTCCCAGGGCCCAGAGCGTGGGGGCCACCCATGGATGACAGAACATCTTTTCATCCGCTGGAAACTGGAGAATGAGACAGAGAAAGAATGTGGCAGGCAGGGGGGAGAGGCGCTTCTACTATCCACTGTCTATCTCTACTCCTCCCCCTCCCAGCCCCTTCACCCCCTTGAGGACATCATTCTTAAAATATATTTCATTTCACAGCTGCATTATGGTACCACAAAATCCCGGGAATCCAATTTAAGAACAGATTACCTCCTCACTTACTTCATTTGAAGCAATTACATGTTAATTTTCATTGAAACCAGCCTAATGCATACCAATCTGACGCTGCGATCTCATTTGAATACGTAAGGGAACATCCAGAGAGTTTGGGGGCGCCAGAGATTTATATTTAAAGGGCCACTTCATCATTCCTTTTGTTGGTGGGCTCTCATCTATTTCTGGTACCCTTTCCGTGGCTCTTGAGGACAGAAGTTCTCTCATGGTGAAATAAGAGCAGATAAGCTTTCTCCAAAACAGCAGTAGCTGTCCTTGGAGAGGAAGCCCGTGTTCCGAGGTTTCTTTCTTCTCTCTGCCATTTATGTGCTGTGCGATTGCGATGAAAACACCTCCACCTTGCTTTGTCTTCCTTGCAAAGTCAAGATTTATTCTCTGCCGTCTGCACAGGAGAGATGCAATGCCAAGTCCCAGCTTTTTCTCAGCCTCAATCCATGCTCAGCCCTCTCAAATTGTTGATTACCATATATTGTATTCCCAACCATTCACCTAAGGAGGAAATAGCTTTCTAGACAAGCCTTGCGCATTGATTGCAGCCACTGGTAATTAATAATACTCAGGGACTTTGGAATCAGCTGGTCTTTCAGTTTTAGCATAGGGAAGTTAAAAAAAAAAAAGCTTATCTGCTCAACTTATGCTTTTAAAATACTAAAGAAATTCATGTTTGAAGCTACCGCTTAATTACATTGTAAGACTGTAAAGGACCCTGAAACTATTGTGAAGATGCAATATAAATGTGTTTTATATTATATTGCAATTAATCTACTATGACATGCAGGCAGGCAGATGGGAGTGACAAGATTGATTTAATTCAAGTTAGCGCGGAGTCATTGGTCCCAAGGCAGCCCAAGTTCTTCTTCAGTTTTGAATTAGGTACTTGAGGGTATGAGCAGACAAGGAACTGGACAGATACCTATAACTAACAGCTCAGTGTTGCCCTGAAGTAGGATAGGTGTCTGGGGTACTTTTTATTCTGGACAATGCTCATTTATTCAGTGCCCACTGTGTGCTTGTTCTTAGATCCAGAAACAGAGCAGTAAAGTATTTTTTAAGTGCTAAGCCCCTGTTCTCATGGAACTTACACAAACAAAACCCCAAATAAACAAATACATCAGACAGTAAATCCAATGCAGACCAATAAATTCCTGTGTGGACAACAGGAAGTATGGAGAGGGGTACTATTTTATTTTTGGTATATCACATCAGCCCAACAGATTTTAGCCTGGGAAGAATCAAAGCGCCCGGTTGGTCTGCTTCTTTAGCATTGATTACATTAATGAAATTAATGCTTTATATATCAGAATATCTCAAAGCCCTTTGTCAAATCACAGCCCTTCACTTCTGAGAGCAAAGACTTGTCACTCCTTCCCTCAGTAGAAGCTTAGCTTGGTATTGTCCATCACATGGCCAGGAAGCCAAGCAAGGTGGGACACAGACTAGGGAGAGGGGCCCATGCTCAGAGTTTCCAGTCTGAAGACTGACACACTTTTCTAACCTTTTCAAACTCAATCAACTAGAGAAGAAACAAAAAGCAATGCTCCCTCCCCTTACGGAGACATTGGCAAACACTCTCTTTGTCTTCGTGTAGCAAGAACGAATAACATTTGCATTGCTAGAGGGTTAACTAGACTGGTAGAAAGCAGTTGCAATACAAAAAAAACAATCATTTTAAATGAGCACTCATGATTTCTAATAGAAATTTTCCAATGCAGAATTAGAAATGAATGTGAGTCATTCTGGAACTTTGGACTTCGATGACTATGGGGGCTGATGAGAGTCTGCCTTGATCAAATGATGCCAGGAAATAGTCTCACCTCTTGAGAAAATATTAGCATAAGAAGCTCTGTGTTGTCCTCGATGGATAGTTTCCCCCTTACTTTTCTTCGACCTGGGCTCCTTGCAGAATTGTTCTTTCTTCCCTACACCTATATTTCATTCACTTATATTATTTTAATTAACTACACTAGTTTTCAAGTCTGCAAATGAGGATAGCATCACGGAAAGGGGCTGAGCCATCTGTTAGATGTGGTGAAAAAAGGTCTATAACTGTCATCCTCAGCAGAGCTCACGCTTTTGGCTGGATCTTAATAATCATGACTTGCATTTCCATGGCATATCACAATTTCCCAAACCTATGCATGCCTTCCTTCCATATCTCCCGGTGCTGGGCACTATGCTAGGTCCTTGAGGTAGAAGGAACACTCCTGCTCTGAATGATATTAAGGACACCCTATAGTTACTACTATGAGGGTGGTTAAGTACAAGATGCAGTAAGAGTCCAGAGAAGAGGTGCGGGCACTCATGTATCTGTCCCCTTCACTTCCCAACATTCCCTGCCTTGCTCTGTATCCAGAAACTGCATTCCCTATAATTCCCAGGCTTCCTCTCCCTCTGGCTTCAGCACTGTCTTGGTCAATGGAAGAGTAGGAGAAAGTATCACCCCCCACTTCTGTTTGGGTACTATCTATGGGCAGTGTCTCCCAGTGGCTCCAGCCCCTACCTCCATGGTCCTAGCACTTGCTGGATTGGCCAGGCCCCTACTTAAAAGCAGTTTCTCACCCTGTGTCCCTCCAGCCATATGGAGTGTGTGGAAGTGGGAATAGGGTAGTCAAGTCCACCATTGTTTACTCCCTTGGTTGCCTCACCCACTCCTGGTAGGCTTCTCAGCCCTTGCATCACATGTGCAACCAAGTCCAACTACTGTTATACCTAGAGTAGTTTCTGACTGATACGGTGCCTAATCCAGGGAACTGGGAGAAAGGAGAAATGCTCAGAGAGACGCAGAGAAGGCCACACCTGAGCTGAGTTTAGAAGAAGCTATAGCAGTCAACCAATGGATGAATGGGGCAAAGAGCATTACAAGGAGGAGGATGAGCCTGTGTAAAGGCATTTTTAGGTTGTTTTGCTTATCTGCCCTGATAGAGAAAGGATCTTCCCGGGTTGAGAGCTGATGAAAGAGCAGGGCTCACCAGCCCTTGCCACATAGTGTGTGAATGATTTGCAGGTAAAGGCTCCTACAAGGTTTGAGTGATAATCAATGAAGGGAGAGGAACGCAACATCATCATTTTGTAAACTAAGCAAACATTAGAAAGACAAGGGCAAGTGGTCACAGAAACACTGAGTCATGGCTTATTCAATAGCTCCTGGGTCCCTGGCTGAATACCGAGGCTACTGTGCGTAGAACAGAGCATCATCATCCAGACGACGGCTGAGCCTCCTCCCACAGAGTCATCTCCTCTTTCCCAAATTCCTCTGGAAGTTTGTGTGTTCCTGACAAGAAAATGTTACCTATGTCTACCTTTCCTTTGTTTTCGGCCCTAATCTTATTGTATTTCTTTTCTTCAGCTTTCTTGAGGAATAATTGACAAATAAAACTTGTATATATTTAAGTTGTGCAATCTCATGTTTTCCCATTCATATACATTGTGAAATGATCACTGCAACCAGGCTAATTAACATGTCTATCACCTCGCCTCCTCACCATTTTCTTTTTCTTTTCTTTCCTTTGTGGTGAGGATACTTAAGATCCACTCTCAATATACTTCAAGTATACCATCCAGTACTGTTAACTGCAGTCACCAAGCTGTTCGTTAGATCTCCAGAATTACCCTACGTAACTGAAACTTTGTACCCGTTCACCAGCATCTCCCCATTCTCTCCCACTCCACCCACCCTAGACAACCACTAGTCTACTCTGCTTTTATGAGTTGGATTTTTCTAGATCAACACATAAGTGAGATCATGCAGCGTTTGTCTTTCTACGTCTGACTTATTTCACTTAGCCTGAAGCCTTCCACATTCATCCATGTTGCCGAAAATGTTTCCATGGGATCTAGCAATCCCACTTGTGGGTATATATCCAAAGAAAATGAAATCACTATCCCAAAGGATTGTCCTCACTCCCATGTTCACTGCAGCATTAGTCACAATAGCTAAGATATGGAAGCAACCTAACTGTCCAACAACAGATGACTGGATAAAGAAAATGTAGGCATTTGTAGAATCTCTATGCCCCGGGAGGCTACCCGTGATACTGTGTGACCTGGAACCAGTTAGGCCACCTTTCCCAATTTAGGTTTCCTCATCTTAAAGAGGCTAAACTTGATGATCTCCAAGATCCTTCCCCCTAGAAACAACCTATTATTCTAGTTCAGAGTTTAAAATGCAAACATTAATTTCACATACTCTTCTCTGCCTTATAGGATCATGAGTGAGTTATCTGCAAATGCAAAGCCAATGGTCAGGGGTATGGGAAAGGAAGGAAGGCAGGCAGCAAAGGAAAAAGGGCAGCAGCAAGTTGGGGAGAGCAGGGTTTTTATGAGACTGATATAATTACTGTCATAGTCTGAGTAGCTTCCCTCATTGAAAGTAACTTACCAACTGCAATCCAACCAAGGCAGCCAACCAAGTGCCCTGCATTGCCCTCTCATGGCTGATCAGAAAGGGACATTTACGGAGAAGGACACTGGGTCGCAGGGGCCTAACCTGTGAGAGGCTTTCATAGGGGCAGAAAAGTGTTCAAAGTACTACCCAGCTCTCACTGCAGGAAGCCAACTGCCTTGACACATGCCTTGAACAACACTTGCTCTTTATTTTAAACACATTTTTAGATGTCATGTCAAAAGCAAGATAAGATCTTTTCAATAACATTCCATATTTACATCTCTTTTATTTTTTTAAACAAAAGCTTGCATCCGAATAGAAATACATCTTCAAAAGACGCCTTTTAAAGAATCCATGGGAAAGAGAAAAATTTGTTGATGATGAAATAAGTTCAACTGTACAATATGAAAAAAAATCCTTCCACAATATGATGAAGAATGACATGAAAAGAAACAAAAAGCCTGGAGTCAGGTGGAAAGAGCCGCAGCATGGGTAAACTGAGGAATCAGCATGGAGCAGCCATCAGTGGGGCTGAAAGCTAGGGCCTGATGTTGACTTCTGTGCCCTTTCCTGTCTCTGAGCCCAGCCAGCCCTTTGTCTCTCTAGTCCTCCCAGGGCTTGGACAGTGAGCCTTAGGATTGCATGGAGTCCTTCGAAGCACAACTGTACTCTGGAAAGAGACTGCTAAGGTGACTTTGGGGGTCTATATTTACTGCCTCTCAATCATTTCCAGATCCAATTGGCTTTATTGACAACCCAAGAAATGACTGTGTTAACTGCCTGGCACTGAGCACACCATCTGGGAGTGCCTCTCACATCCCAGCCAGTGGTGGAGGCATTTCAATCAGAGCTCATGGGGATCCAGGCTGATGAAGCGGGTGCGGCGAGAGAATCCAGTGCATGCCAGAGCTGCCGGGGTCTTCCATCCTAATACAAGCAAATGCTTGTTTTGATCAGTAGGGTACACAGATCTGAAAGAGACCTAGAGGGACAATGTGTATGTGGTGCACACAGACTGGCTTTCAGATACAGAGAATTCGAGTCAGGATGTTAAGATAGCTTTCCTCTTTGTGATCTCTGGATGAAAATACTATTTAAATGCAAATCACAGAGGCGTTCATTACAACCGTGGATATGATTCCAACATTATTTAAGAAGCAAGTCTCTAGTTGAATATCTTACCAACCACCCAGGAGAAGTGCCTCGCTGAGACTGGGCACGGGCTGCGTGGAAGTGCCACAAGACTCGCAAGTGGAGCCTGCTCCCATCCTTAACCTGATCAAAGCAATCAGGTAGTGTGCATGATGTATGCATGTATGGAAAAATAAACACTTTGAGGGACGGGCCCAGCTATAAACAATACCTAGGAGAGGATGACTGGGAGGAGCTGCTTTCTGAATCTCACTGGGGTAGATTCCTTCTGTCTAAAAACATAAAAGATGCTCCAATAGGCCCAGCAGGCATTCAGATATCTTCCACGGCTTTTCTGGAGGTAACAAGACCCCCTCTGGCTGTTTCCCCAACTGTGACCAAGGAAGATTATCTCTGTGATCTTTAAAATAAGAAAACAGAGTTGGTGTTGTTTTCATTCAAAGCTAATCTGAATAGAAGCCCAGGGGTGCATTTGATCAGCAGCCCCTCCTGCTAATCCAGAAGACTTGCCATGTAATGTGTGTGTGTGTGTAAGTGAGCAGTCCCAGAAAATGTGTGTTAGACCAAAACAGCATTCGGTCCAAGTTTTGCCCTCTGAGAGCCCGGGGGACGTCATGATTAGAGAGCAGGATGCCTTCTCTAGTGGAAGGCCGCCTCTTGGCTCCATTCAGTGTTGCCTACATAGTACTTGGCAGTACACACCCTCCCACTGGGAGTCTCGTTTTCTTGCTGTTGACTCCACCAGTCATTCCCATACCAAAGCTGAAACATCATTCTCTATCAAATCAGAGAAACACAAGAGATTCTCTAAGACGTCTCATTATTTACTAAGGGAATGGTTTCTGAAAATGTCTTTCTTCATTTTTTTCTTTCTTCCTTAGTAATCTTTCCCCTAAGAGTTGAGCTGTACCCTTCTGTGAAACATGTGTGCAAGAAGTGAACTAGGCTGAATAAAAGACACTAGTTTCTTTCATTTACCATTCAATGCCTTATAGTGGACAGGACAAATGGTGGCAAGACTGATTCAATTGTGGTCTGTTTAAGATGCTCCAATCTGCATCATAACACTGTCTTAGCCTGGGTCACACACCAACCCGAACTAGAATGCACCACATAAAGAAGGCTATGCATTTTGAGATGAGAAAAGAGAGATGGGGAAATATAGCTTGGCCTTCATTCAGGACAAATGGGAAAGGAAAAATGAGAGGGAGGGATGACCTTTTGTTGTATGGCAGAGTAGCTATTTGTAGTCTGAGTCATTTCTAGCCTCTGTTGAGAAAAGCAAAGTTTCTCTCTTCCTTTGCCAAATGCCTATGCGAGAATCAAACTGGTTTCCTTCTGCCTCAAGCACGAATCGCTGACAACCTCGCCAGAAAATTCAAACTAGTGGTGAAGCATCTTTATTACTAACCAGGATTATGGAGACAGATCCAGCTTCCAGGTGGTGTTGATTGGTTAGAAGAAACGTATTCTATTTTACCTATTGTAGAATTTAGATAGGAAGTCATTTGGTGGAATGAATCTGAAGCCTAGCACTTATTTTTCTTTAGCTGACTTTGATGTCTGAGGAATCTACAACTGTTTTCAGGAGGTCAGTTCTTAAACTTTCACTGATCTTCCTAAAACAATCCCTACTTTACACAGGGCATACTGTGACACTGAGCAGCCATACTGGCTTGCTTAGGACTGCAGAGGACTGCAGCATTACAAATTGGAATTTGAGCTCCTCGATGCCTGATGCTTACCCTTGTGTCCAAACCTCTGTGTTGCATTAAAGCTGTATGAAGGCTAATGAAAAACAGTTCAGGATGATAGATCCCTTCTGTTCACTTATCTTGCGCTGAAAATTTTTTGACTGGAAGGCTTGTTTTGTTTTTGTTTTCTAAAATTTTTAAACATAGAGAGAAAAGGGATTAAAAAGTCAAGGAATCAAGAAAAAATATATATGTATATATAAAAATACATATATTTATATATGTGCACATATATAAATACACACACAACACAAACGTACACACACATAGGCATGCACATAAATTTCTGGGGACTTCCTGCCACATGCATTGCTATCAAGGAGACTAGCTCGTTCTGTTTTAAACAGGGATTAAACTTTGGACCACAGTTTTCTTTCTCCCTGTCTCTTTTTTCTTTTCTTTTTTTTTTCTTTTTTTTTTTGAGATAGGGCCTTGCTGTGTCACCCAGGCTTGTGTGCAGTGGCACAATCATGGCTCATTGTAGCTCTGACCTCCTGGTTTCAATCCTCTTGCCTTAGACTCTAAAGTAGCTGGGACTGCAGGTGCACACATCACCATGCCTTTTATTTTTATTATAAAAATATTTTTTAAAATTTTTTAAATTTTATTTTTAGTAGAGATGAGGTCTCTCTATGTTGCCCAGGCTGGTCTCGAACATCTGAGCTCAAGTGATCCTCCCACCTCAGCCTGATAAAGTGTTGGAATTATAGGCATCAGCCACCATGCTCGGCCTAAGTTTTACTTCTCTTGTGACAGAAAGTGAGAATTCATATGCTATGTGAATAGAGAAGTTCAGTAAAAACTCTGTGCTGAGTCATTGAAATTTTGAACATGTATCTAGAAATAACAGTATATTTTAATGTAATTTTCAAATAAAAATCCTTGTCTCTAAGTTATCTTTTGCCATAAAATTTCAACCAAACATGGATATGATTGAAAGCATTTGCAGTGAAGCCCTTCAGCCAAAAATGGAAAGGCATTAAGCCCCACGCCACAGGGCAACGTGATATTAGGAATATACTCAGTGCATACCTCCAGTCCACTGGATCACACTTCAGCCATATGTCGACAATTCAGTTCTCCGGAGAGGCAACTGTCCTTGGCAGAGATAAGACATGCAGAAACTTTGAAGACCATATTATTTCCTAAGTGTTTTGGTGCCAGGAAAACCAAAATTATGGAAAGAAGAGTGCATTATTCACTTACGTAATCATTCATTCATTTGTTCAGCAAATACTTTTTGAGCATCAAATCTGCACCAAGCAAAGTTCTAGGCACTGGGGTATAGCACAGAAAAGACAGGGCATAGGCCCTCCCCTCCTGGAGCCTATGCACTACTCAGAAGAGAAACAGGAAGAAAAAAGATGCAAGTTTATTGCAGAGAGCAGTAAGTTCTCTGAAGACAACACACAGGGCATTGGGCTAGAGTTGAGCCCAAGTGAAAGGTTGTTATGTCTTTAAGGAAGTCCATTTTGAGGAGGTAACATTTGTCCTGAAACCCAAATGGTAAGCAGGAGCCTGTGAGGTGGAGGACTGGGGGACAGAAGAGGGGAGAACCAGGCAAATTGTAACTCAGGAATGGAAACCCAAACATCTTATGTTCTCACTCATAAGTGGGAACTAAGCTATGAGGATGCCAAAGGCACAAGAATGATACAATGGACTTTGGGATTTGGAAGAAAGAGTGGGAGGGAGGTGAGGGATAAAAGACTACACATTGGGTACAGTACACAATGCTGTGCACACTCAGTGTGCTGGGAGAGGAGAAAATGTGGCGTCCCGGAGCCGAGAAGAGAGCAGCATGGCTGGCCAAGAGGCCCAGTGGGACACAGTGGACATGGAGGTAAGGGGAAGGTAGGGGCTAAATCTTGTAGGTCTTGACACCTTGATAAGTAGACTGGATTATGAAAGGTTCTAAGCAGGGGAGCAATATAATAGAAGATTCATGTTTTAAAAATATTTAATTTTTTTCCTTATAAACAACAGAAATTTATTTATCATTGTCCTGGAGGCTAGGACATCCAAGATTAAGGTGCTGGCAGATTCAGGGTCTGGTTGGGCCCCACTGCCTGGTTTATGGATGGCACATTCTCGCTGTGTCCTCACATGGTGGAAGGGGTGAGGGAGAGGATGTAGAGAAATGGGAATGCTTTTACACTGTTGGTGGGAGTGTAAATTAGTTCAATGATTGTGGAAGACAGTGTGGCGATTCCTCAAGGATCTAGAACTAGAAATACCATTTGACCCAGCAATCCCATTACTGGGTATATACCTAAAAGATTATAAATCATTCTACTATAAAGACACATGCACACCTATGTTTATTGCAGCACTGTTCACAATAGCAAAGACTTGGAACTAACCCAAATACCCATCAATGATAGACTGGATAAAGAAAATGTGGCACATATTCACCATGGAACACTATGCAGCCATAAAAAAGGATGAGTTCATGTCCTTTGGAGAAATATGAATGAAGCTGGAAACCATCATTCTCAGCAAACTAACAGAAGAACAGAAAACCAAACACTGCATGTTCTCACTCATAAGTGGGAGTTGAACAATGAGAACACATGGACACAAGGAGGGGAACATCACACACTGGGGCCTGTCAGGGGCTGGTGAGTAGGGGTAAGGATGGCATTAGGAGAAATATCTAATGTAGATGATGAGTTGATGGGTGCAGCAAACCACAATGGCACATGTATACCTATGTAAAAAACCTGCACATCCTGCATATGTACCCCAGAACTTAAAGTATAATAATAATAAAAATATTTGAATTTTTTTTAAATTTTTTATTTCAATAGGTTTTTCGGGGACAGGTGACATTAGGTTTCATGGATACGTTCTTTAGTGGTGATTTCTGAGATTTTGGTGCACCAATCACCCGAACAGTGTACACTGCATGCAATGTGTAGTCTTTTGTTCCTCGCCCCGCCACCCTTCCTCCCAAGTCCCCAGAGTCCATTGTATCATTCTTATGCCTTTGCGTCCTCAGAGTTTAGCTCCCACTTATGAGTGAGAACATACGATGTCTGGTTTTCCGCTCCTGAGTTACTTCACTTAAAATAATGGCCTCCAATTCCATCCAGGTTGCCACAAATGGCACTATTTCATTCCTTAAAAATATGTTTTTGCCTTTCTTTTGGAGAACAGAGTATCAAGGGAAAGTCAAGATAACAAAGAGGTCAGTTAGGAGGCTCATGCAGCTATTGTCGTTTTGATGACAGCGGATTAAACTAAAGCCTGTTGAAATAGAGGTAAAGGTACGAAGTGGGGATATATTTTGGAAGTTCACTCAACAAAATGTGTGAATCGATTAGAAACAATGGATATTACGAGATGGGGAGGAAAGATAAACGAGAGATAAAGTTTGTATGCGGCATTTTGGTGTGAGCAACAACGTGGAAGGTGGTGTCCTTTATTGAGAAGGAGTAGGCATCATTAACAAGGTTTGAGTAAAACAAAATGATCATTATATGTTTGTGTGGGACTTTCTATCAGATCACTATCCCTATAAGTCAGGAACTCAGTGGAGATGTTGGAGCAAAGATATCAATTTATGACAGAGATTCCAGGTGTGTACATGCAGACAGGGTACAGAAGACATAGGATCAAGTCTTTAGCATGACAACATTCAAGATGGTGTAGTGCACCATGCAGAGCTTAGAAAAGCTGGACAAAGAAAACTAGGGAGTTATGTGTCATGGAAGTCAAGAACATTAGGAACAATGAGAACATATCATAGATTGTTCCCATGATACATTGCTGCACAGTAAGCTGCCGTTAACTCATTCAAAAAAAGTAAAAGTCAGGCACAGTGGCTCATGTCAGTAATCTGAGCACTTTTGGAGGCCAAGGCAGGAGGATCACTTGACCCTAGGAGTTTGAGACCAGCCTGGGTAACAAAGTGAAACACTGTCTTTACAAAAAAAAATGTTTTTAATAAAGAAAAAAAAAGATTAGCCAGGCATAGTGGTGCACCTGTACTTCTAGCTACCCAGGAGGCTGAGGAGGGAGGATCTCTTGAGCTTGGGGAGTTGAGGCTGCAGTGGGTTCTGACCATACCACTGTACTCCAGCCTAGGCAACAGAGTGAAACCCTGTCTCAAAAAAAAAAAAAAAAAAAAAGGATAAATCTTTTACTTGAACTACCATTCTACATTAGCCCATTGCAGGTCACATGAAAACTTCAAGATGTTACAAATCCTTGAGAAAAGTTAGTTCTGTGTTGTGTGAAACTGACTTGACTGGAAATCAGAAGAGGACTCTATGTAGGGAGTAGCTGACAGTTCCAATGCCTCTGCATCTTTCTTTTGGCCAGGGGTAACATCCATGAGAACGGGTCTCTATTCTAACCACAAGGGCTAATACAGTGCCTGGCTAATAAATGTACACTGAATGAAAAAAGGCATATGTCTGGGAGTTTTACATGCCTTTTATGGATTTTTTTTTAAACAAAAAGATTCTTAGAGTGAAAGGAGAACTCAGCTTATTCTCAAGCTTTCACAAAGACCGGCACTAAAATAATCACTAAAATAATCTAGGTACATGCTTCCTAACCTAGTTGTGACTATCTATGGCTAAATGATCACGCTCAGGGAATTAAACATCGCAGCTCAATGGCAGTACACCTCTGGGCTTTTCACAGGCAGCGAAGAGTCATCAAAGACATCCGAGGCATTGCCAGAACACCTGGGAAGGGATGCTGTGTGAGTCTAAGATGTATCATCACGATCACCCGAGCCCTGGACTTTTAACATTTTAAATAAACTCAGTTCTGCCTGAGTTTGTTTAAACTCTGCAGATAGCTTATAGGTAGGCTGTGGGTACAGACAGATGGGATGCCAAAGACAGAGGAAGCTGTGCAAATGCCAAGTGGCCAGAGCAGTGACCAACCTGGACACCTCCTGCTGGGTACTTTGTTTACTAATCTCCTGTTCTTGGCAGCTCCTTTGGCGTGGTCACGTGGCTTCTCCACATGGAGCTGCTTAATTGCTGCCTGCGGAGAGTTTGACCCTTTTAATCCAGATGGATCAAATCTCCTTGGCACCGACCAAGCTGCCCCTTTCCCAGGTAAAGCCCAGTTGTCTCATTACCTCTGAATGGTCCCCCTTTAGACAAACTCTCCAATGACTTCCATCTTGGAAAAGCTAAGTTGAAATATCATACAAAAGGCAAAGGAAAGAGAGGGCGGGAAGAGAGGGAGGCGTGTTGGTATCACTCCCCTTTCCCTTTTCATTTCTGGAATATGAATGTGTTCATTTATAACTCAACATTCAAACTAATTGTTAGCTGAAGGCTTTCAAGTAAAAATGTAGGTCAAGCAATATTATGTGGGATAATGGCAATTGTTTCAGCTTCAGGGAACATGTAAGTAATTGAACCTCACTATTTCACTGACTTATTACAGACCAATATCCACCCTGGTTGCCACGGAGCCCATGATCCCAGGCCACCCTCAAATTGACTTAGGTTTAAGCTTCCCTTGCTGAGCTGGGCCTGGGATTACAGCAGGGACTTGGCAGGCTGGTGGAGGGAGTTACAAGGTTCTCTATCTCTGCCTCCCTCCCACACATGCACAGGTGCCATCTAGAACATCCCCTCTTTCTTGATATGGAAACAATCTTTAGGTTAAAACGGAGAAGATGGTTAGAGTGAAGGTGGACCTCAAGCCAATGTCTGCCAGCATGAAGCAGACAGCAAGGCTGCATGATGACAGAAGCCTGCAGTGTCAGCCAACCAATCTGAGAAAAGTGCCTGGGACCCCCAGCCTGGAGAGTCAACTCATGACAATTAAGGACAATTAGTCATGTGGTCTGGCTGCTGCAGTGCCTAAGTCTCATACTGACCCTGGAAACAGGATCAACGCTTCTCTGCTGCCTGCTGGGGTTTTGTCTCTTCCCACTGTTTTCTCCATTCCTCCTGCTTACCGTGGTCTTCCTCTGGTTCCTTTCTCCCACCTCTTCTTTCTTTCTCCACTTCCTAATGGGCCTCTTTACTATGCTCCTCTTCCCTTTCTTTTGATTTCTCTTCTCATGTTTCTCTCCCAATCATTGAATTTTAATAGCTCTCTTTTCTACAGTTTTCTGAGCTAACAGTACTACTATATTAATAAGCAGACATATTTATTTATTCTGAACTTACCAGTGTTCCACACCCTTGGGAATTTTCTGTGTTCCAAGTTTATTCATCTGGAAATATGGGGCATGGTTTCAGGAAACGGCGTTCCATCTTAAGCCATGTTCAGACTTCAGGTCTCAACTCGTGCTCCTTCAGCTGTGCCTGTTGGAGCTTTGGGTGAATCCTTCCACCCACTGGGAGGAAAGTGATGGGGATGTGGGTCAGATGGGGTGAGCTGACACAGTGAACCTGAGGTCTCCTCACGGTGAAAGAAGGAGGACATTGTGAAAGCTCATCAGAGATGGGCTTCCTTGTTTGACTCAAATGTTGCCCTCCTCATTTGGCTTCCCATGAAATATATATATATACATATGTATATATGGAGAGAGAGAGAGGATCTCCCTGTGTTACTCAGGCTGGAGTAATTACAGTAATTACAGTGCCACAATCACAGCTCACTGCAGCCTTGACCTCTCAGGCTCAAGTGATCTTCCTGCCTCAGCCTCCTAGGTAGCTGGAACTACAGGCATGTACCACCATGCTCAGATAATTTATTTTTTTTTCTTTTCTTTTTGTAGAAATGGGGTCCCACTATGTTGCCCAGGCCGGTCTCATACAATCCTCCCTCTTTGTCCTCCTGAGTAGCTGGGACTAAAAGCATGCACTACCACACCCATGATTATTATTATTATTATTATTATTATTATTACTATTAGTTATTATTATTTTTGGTGGGGGGGGTCCCACTATGTTTCCCAGGCTGGTCTCAGAATCCTGGGCTCAAGCAATCCTCCTGCCTTGGCCTCCCAAAGTGCTGGAATTATAGATGTGAGTCACTGCACCTGGCTGAAATCAATTTTTAAAGAGCTACAGTATTTTTGTATCTTTTACTACTTTATAAGATATAAACTTTACGAAAAAAAGACATGAACAGGAAGGATGCAAGGAAAGAAGATGGGACGGGGGAAAATGGAGGAAGGAAGGGGAGGAAGGAAGGAAGGAAGGAAGGAGGGAAATTATCCTATAATCTCATCACTCAAAAATTTCTACTGTAAATATTTTGGTACATAGCCTCATGTGGCACAGCCTGTTGCATGCACCATAACAGATCCACTTTGACATAAAGATGCCCCAGCTCTTAAGGCACACAGATTCTCTTCTTAGGATTACTTCTTTCCAGTGCACCAAACACATCCTAGGTGCCAGGAGTTGTGCCTTGCACAACTGGGAATAGAACAACAACAACGAAAAACATAGTCCCTGTCTGCATCAGATATACGCTGTAGAATGACCTTCCTAAACAACACACATACAAGTTGGTGTACACCCTACGCATAACTTCAAATGTGGTCCTGGTACTAATAGACTATTTGAAGTTCAGAGGTGCTGTGCCTAGGTCTGCTCATGAAGGCCACTTGAAGGGACAGCAAGGGAGAGGACGGGCATTTGCCCACCCTCTGTTGTGTGTCAGGCTCCTTGCTCTGCATTTTCATCTGCACCACGTCATTTAACCCTCCAGCCGGGGAAGACCTTTAGAGGTAAGGAAATGAAGTCTCGGAAGAATTAAGTGTCTTGACTAAATTCACAGCCACTCAGTGGTACAGTTGAGACACGAATCCAGGAGGCAAAATATGCACACTACCTTCCCTTTTAGGGTTAAGTATCTACATGCAGAAGCTGCAGAAATCTCAGGAAAGGAAAGAGCAGGTGCCATAGGTATCGTCCCTCCTTGTTGTCACCTGCCCCAGCCATATGTAACTGAATTAGCAACAACGTAACAATATAACCTGAAGCTCACTTAATAGTTTTGCACTAAATAATACATTAAAATAAATAAATGATCCAGACAAACTGTAGGAATACGAAAAGGCATTTTCACATGATTGCAAATCTCAACGTTCCTAAGCTGGAGACTATATTTGTAGTGGTGTGCTCCACGGCAACAAAACGCCCGAGATTAGAAATGCCAGCGCAATAGCAAAGGGAAAATTGGCTGTAGCTAAGAACCACATTCCTTCTGTACATTTTACTTGGAGCCACCGTGGACCCCAAAGACGGTAGAAGGGCCTGATTCCAATCTGGCAGGGATGATGTGCCAATTGGTATCAGTCTGCCCAATCTGTCTTACATAAGCCTGGAGAGAGGCCAGTGAGGAGGAGGTGCTGCCTGCGCCTGTGTGCGTCCAGGGGGTCACCTCCAGAAACATCTGCCGCTGCGGTTCCACAATAGGCGTGGTAGGGATCAAATGAAGGCCGGCCCTGGCATCAGTTGCTTTTCTATGGGGCCAATTTGCAATGTAGATGCCACAGGCTCCCTGAGGCCCCAAGGAACCTGTGGCCTTTCCAGTCCAATTTGGCTCTGTTGTGCTCAGTTCGGAAAAGTTGCACTTGGTTTAATGCCTCAACAAGAGGCATTTGATGTGTGCAAGCACCTGTAACTGTTGGGGCAGGCTGCTGTGCCAGGAACAGGGAAGACAGGCTCCACACAGCTTGCAGATTGGGAGCAAGGGGGCTGTCTAAGGTCAGTGTGGGCTCATGGGGCACTCCCAGAAATGCATGGCATCTCTCCCCTCAGGAAGCATCCTTCCGAAAAGTTATGCAAATGGGTGATCTGTACTACAAAGTGGGGCAGAGGGAAATTCCATTAGGAAGACCAATGAGAAAACTACTCCAGTGTATAGATAGCAAAACTCTTCCATACTGTGGAAAATAACCAGTTGACAACACCTGAATTCTTTAAGGTCAGAAAGATACCTGGCTACCTGCTTATAAGAAGAAGGGATATTTTCCCGTCTCTTCTCACCACCCTGAGAATAAGTGAGATCCACCTCGCTTTTGTTCGTGGTGCAGTTCTATGGCACAGCACGTTGTGTGCCCCATGACAGATCCACTTTGACATAATGGATGCCCCAGCTCTTCAGGCACACTGACTCTCTTCTTAGGAATACTTCTTTCCAGTGCAAGAAACACATCCTAGGAGCCAGGAGTTGTGCCTTGCATTGGAGATAGTACGAAAAACCACGTAGCCCCTGTCCCCTTCAGGTTTATTCTCTAGTATAGGATAGAGATGCATAAAAAAGTATATGTATATATTCTATCAAAATCTCAGAAGACAGAAAAAGTCATAGTTAGGATACTTTGGGAGCTAAAGTAATGTTTTCTGAAAGGGATGCCATCTGAATGAATTCCTGAAGAATGAGAAAGAGTGGTCAAGGAGAAAAAGAATGTGAAGGCTATTGCAGGCAAAATACAGAACATAAGCCAAGACTTAGAGGCGTGAAGCAGGCAATGACTGAACGGATCCATTGCAATTCTACCTTCCAGCAGTGTGACCTGTAGGAATGGTGGGAAATGGGGCTGAGAAGTAGGGAAGAGAGATCAGGTTACAGAAAGCTTTTTGTGCCATGACAAGGATCTTAGATGTGAAACAGTCAAGGACTATAATAGTTTATATTTTACAAAAACCTGCCTATCCTCTGTGTGGAAGATTTGAAGATGCAAGGTTGGAGTTAGGTGAGGCAGGACAGGAGGCAGGGAAATGAGATAGTGAATTATGGCAACAGTTAAGGCAAGAGATAGTGAGGTGTATACCTACACACCGTATACGCCTAGTGATAGAGAGACAGACTGAGAAGAGGACAACATCAAATTGGAAGGGCTTGGTGAGAAATAAGAAGGTCTTAAGTTTCTGGCCTGCATTATATGGAACAGGTTACATCATAGATATTCACATACATTCATTCAAACACACACACACACACACACACAAACACACACACGGTTGTGTTCATTGGTCTATCCAAACTCCCTTATTTAGCTTGACAACATTACAGAAGGGGTATTCATGAATTCAACAGATATTTCCTGACCACGGCTTCTGTAGCTAGTCTTTGTGTAACTTCCACCCAGTGGGGAAGACGGTGTGCCTGGTTATCGTATTGAGGAGCTGAAGGTCACTGGTACCAAGAGGTCAAGTTACAAGGTCAACATAGATGAGGTAGAGTGATGTCACAGGTGGATGCCACCTAGAAATGGCTGCTGCTCAGCCATCTCTCTTCATCCTGAGTTTTCTTTTGTCTAAGTGAGCAGCCTCTCTGCGGTGGAACACAACTGGCACGATCAATATTAAAATAAAGGGTGGGGAGGGCAGGAGAGGAAGAAAACAGCCACTCAAATCCATAGAGGTAGGAAAGATTGATCAATGGCCTCAGGAACAATCCATACTAATTATGGTGATAAAAAGCTGTCAGTCAATACCCTGGATATTAAATTTAGTGGATTGGAGACAACAGGTCTGCTTTCATTTCCCTGACCATTTTATTTATTGAAACACTCAGATACAAATGAGCGTTCAGTGCTAAGATTACATTATTGTTTCACCTGCTTTGAACTGCAAATGCTTTGATAACTGAATTGAAAAAGCTGTCAAATTTCCCTCTGTAGTTTCTATGCAGAAGTCTTCCTTCACCATCTGATGAAATTCCATTTTGTAAAGTCTGACAGTGATACTCGTCATTAAATCACAGCTGATAGCCCACCTCACATATCAAAACACAGCTCAGTGTCTGTATATGTATGCGTGGGGGTGGGGCGCTGGTAGTGAACACTGGAAGGAAAGGAGGGATTCCCTTAGCTAGGAGAGAATAAAGCCTTTCCGAAGACAGCGACAGCTGATAATACCTTGCTGTAGAAAGTTGTGCTTCTGTGAATATGGCCATTCGAGTAAGTTTGTGCCCACATGCCCAGGGCCAAAGGAAATGAAGAAATGGATTCAAAAGAAGCTAATGGAGATGGCCCGCTTCCTGCCACCCCAGTTCTATAGCTGGTAATTCCACTGTCACAGAAGCATGTGCTAGTGGGTGAAACTCAAAGGGGGCTTGCATAATGCAAATTCAATCTGCTGGATACTCTTTGGACCTATGTGTCCCCCCAGTGTGATGATCCGCCTGCCCACAGTCAGATCATAGTGGTGCTGGCTAACCATCTTCCAAATCAATCCCTGATCTGGGAAAACAACATCCAGTGCATACTTTATCAATGATGCTGATCAATACCACACAAAGATACTAAACAAACTCTGTTTAGATCCCAAGATTGCTCCCACGAGTGACTGCCATGGGACACATGGGTGTGGTTATCAATCAGACACCTTTCATTCGGAAAACTTCTTTCAATATGTTAAAAACATGCAAATATAGGCAGAGAAATGTAAAAAGGTCTCTCATAGTGTAATAAGTTACTGCTTTTGTTTTTGTTTTAATTTGGAATTACTGTTTCTGTGAGAATGCCTATTTTGTTCACGATTTTAGTCCAGTGTCTCAAAGGAGAAGTTTAGGGGGTGGTGAGTAGAAAGAGATCTCAGTGGTGCAAAGTAGGGGAAGGAAATGAAAGAGGAAGAAAAGGATGGGGTGGAGCACAGGGTGTTAAGGTTTTAAGGAGGCGCACCAAGACTAGGAGGCATGGCGCCCCTACTGTTTCAGCATGGGAATGCAGTGAGGCGTTCAAACCACCAGTTGTTACAATGCTTTTTATGTGAGAAAGCACCTGACCTTCTCCTCAAAGGGTACATTTTGTATTATGTAGGTACTCAGGCTTGTTATCCGGAAAGTAGTAGGGTCCCAAGAAGACCTGTTTCTTAAGTTAAGACTTGCTTTTCTTCTCGGAGCTGTCCTGCAGTGGCAGAATTTAGTAGATTTCAGGGAACAGAACCACTGGGAAGGAGTCTATAGACCTGGATTTAAGAACAATACCCACTGATAACCTACCCGGGGCAAGTCACTTCACCTCTTTGTCCCTCAGTCCTTTAGATTTTAGAAATTAGACTACATCACTGTTTTCCAGTTTTTTTGTGTTGTGAATCTGTAGTGGGTCATGAAATCAATGGAATGATTTTTATCCGTTTTTAAAATGAAATAAATAAGATAAAATAGAAAATATCAGCATATATTGAACATCAGAAGAATAAGTTGTGTGTCATGAGATAAAAAATATTTGACCACCACTGGATTAGAAGACCTCCAAGACACTTTCCAAATGGAATAATGTATGAGTCTCTGATTCTAATTCTCAGCAGGCTGCCACCAATCAACCTGGAGCCAACTACCTACAGCTCAAGAGAGAGTTTCCATGCTCCCTTTCTTGGTCAGCAGAGTTTTTTCCCCTTTATCTCTCACTTACAATTTGATGTTACAGTGTTGCTACAATTTCAGTTTCGATAACACTGAGTTAATTAAGACATGATCTCTAAGAGGCAGGTGGTTACAAGGAGATAAGCAGCGGCTTCTACAGGCAGTAAACAGCTGGTGCTCCTGACCAGCTTCTGGGGATTTGCTCCTTTTATAAAGAAGACAAAACTATCGCTCCCGATTAAACATGAACATAATGTTTGCACACATATTTGGCAGATTATTCGGACATTGCTCTGGTTGTGATCAAAACAGTCCAAGCTGCAGGGCTGCTGTATACAGGTTGTGCAGGTTGTTCACTGCACAAGGGTGCCTGGCCAAGGAAGCATGTGAGGCTGAAGTCCAGGTACTATTTGCTTGTTAAGCTATCAACCCCAGGTTGGGGCTACATCCCCTGACGGAATTCACATAGAGATGCTACAAGTTCACCACGCCTTGTACTTGTGGGGCTATATTTGCCTACGGGGGCAAGTTTCCCACTTCTTAAAAGGCACCTTATGGGCTGGTAGCCAGACTTGCCTGGAGTTGAAATAGAAGACTGAAAAGGCAAAGCTAAAACATTGTCATTAGATCGGGACAAGGACACTATCTGCAGGCAACTGAGGTGCATGGTCTAGAGCATTAGTCTCGTCATTCAAGCACGTGGGTAGGAGACAGCTGCCACCCATGAAGCATGCACAGAGGTGGCCTTCTTTATAGGAAAAGCACAGACCCCAGAAGTTTCAGAATAGATGAATTAATGGAGATGGCTGCAACGCCAAAGGCTCTTCACACAAAAGATTCTCTATGGGATTCTTTAAAATATTGGACTACCTTTTTTGCATTTAAGATATTATTAGATTTATCATGAGTCACAATTTTGGGGGGAATATACTAATTACATCAAGCACAGCATGTTCTTTCATGCACAAAGTTACACTGTTTTGGCTCTGATTTGTATGAAGCAGGCATTATCACTTTTAATTTTTGGTAAACTAATGATATAACTACTGATATTTTAACAGTTACTAAATTTAAATCAGTCAACACCTCATAATTAAAGAATATCCTAGCTGTTTTAACTTTCCACATCATGACACATTTATTTCTAGCAGGATCAATGGATATTCATAACAATACCTATTACAGCAAAATACTTGCCACGAATCTTTTTTTGCCTTAATTGGGCAAAAGCAGAACTGGTAGAATATTTCAGTTTATCCCCAAGGGTAAAGTTTGCCTCAGTTGCAAAACAGGCATCACGGATGAGTCCACTTTAGTGTGATGAGCAGCCTACCATCTGCCCAAGTGGGAGGAACTCAACCAATGCTGGAACCCTTTTCCCTCTGGCTCCTTTATGGAAAAGGTCCTCATCACAATGACCTGCATGAAGCTATCAGATCGAAGTATTTGAGGAGAAGCCCTTTCATCAGGAGTTCACGAGTGTTCACGAAGTCTCTACTACCTTCCAGGCTCTATGTTCAAGACATTCTCAAATAGAAAGCTTTTTCCCAGGCCAGCCTGACCTAGGAGGTTGCATCAGTGTTATTTACTCATTATGATATCTCAGTTGTTATGCCAACACAATAGAAGTTACAACTGAGGTATCACCAAAGAAACCCATAGACTCTGTTTTACTTGAAATACTAGAAGAGATGGAAGTCGTCTTTCTGAGGCCTGACACAGGACGGACAAGTGATATTCCCTGATGAGATTTAGAACAGTGAGCCATCAGCACCCAGGAGCATCCTGGCCTCCAGTGCAACACAGACCGAGTGTCCCCAGCATCCTGGCCGACGTGGCGCCAACAGCCAAGTGAGGCTAACTCAGGATCAGTGACCTGCTGTGGTTCCAGTGCCACTCGACCAGGTAAATCCCATTTCCAAATGTGTGTTCCCTTTAGGAAGGACCATTAGCAATGACACAACCACCACACACACAACACTTGTGTGCCCTCTCTAGACAGCTGAGCTGTTTCTGAACCTGCAGAAGGAAGGGGTACACATGTCTTAAGCAGCCTCTCTTTAACCTAAATTCTCAGGAATTCCATTTACGGGAACATTGGTCTTACAGATCTACCTAGAGATTAAGTCCAAAATAACTGCTGGAGCTTCACGCCACCTGAAACAAAACTATTCAGCTGGGTTAGTAACCCTTGGTCATAGTCATATCATGGGAAGCTGCAATTTATTTAGTGCCTACTATGTGCCAGACACTTAGTGTCTGCAGCACCACAGAACATCCTCTGAAACCTGTAGACTGTACACTCCCAGGGCCAGCATAGCCTCCTTCTGATGCCTTCTCCTCTCAGACTCTCCACAGGTACCCTTGGTCACCCTGTTCCTCTCATGGTGAGCTGGGCTTTCCAAAAACTGCATGATGATTTATGGCTTGTAAATGTCGACTCCCCTCCCCGCAGGCCCTAGACCAAGGCAGGCAGGAAGATGAAGAGTGAGGAGACACTGGGGGAAGAAATCAGCGCTTCTGCTGGCCGAGCAGAGCCTGATTGCTCCTTGATGGGTCAGTAATTAATTGCTCCAGAGTGGTGGGTCTGAGACTGCAGAATTGTGCCTTGTGAATAGGCCCTAGAGGGCGGGGGGAGTTACATTGCTTGTAAGATCATTAAGAGAATATTATAAGTAATACTCCATGGCTCCCTCATTAAATACTAAGTGAGTCATTCAATCTTGGGGTTCTATTTCTATTCCCCATTCTAAATGCAACTTTAATGATTTAAAATCCCTTCAACCCAATTACAGCCCTGTATTCTGATTAGGAACTCTCGCCCATTGTGAGCGGGACCATTATCCTGCAGCCTATAGCAAAATTAGCACCCAGAGAGGTTGCACTAGGAAATAAATCTTTCCCTGACATTTCAAGACCAATTCCCGGCCAATTACAACACACTCTGTTACTCTAGTAATGTGAAACTGAGTTGCTCCTTGCAATCAAAGGTCGCTGGTCAGAAAGATAAAGAAAAAAATCATTCAAGGGGGGAAAAAAAGACTAAAAAGTATGGGGAGAGAAAGTCAATGGAATGGTGTTGAAGGAAAAGAAGAGTGGCCTAGGAGACAGAATCTGTCACTGAGGCTTGACTGCACTCTGTCAGAGAGGAGCTGTGGCAGATCATGGGGCCTGGGGGCAGTGGGGTTGGGATAGAAATGACATCCTGCTTCCTCCCACAGCGGGATGCTGCAGCAGTTAGGGCAGTAGTCAGTACTGGAACTAATAAACTCCAAAGTGTCCGCAGCTGACACACGAGAAGAGTCTTTCTGGCCCATGTAGAGTCCAGCGTGGGTGTTCCTGGTCATTAGGCAGGGCTACGGCCAGAGCCAAATCTGCTCTGGGCAGTTTTGAAGCAGCCCAGGTTAATGGAGTTTCCTCCCTTTCTAATACGTGTCTTCTAGGATCACGCTGCATGATGATACACAGCTGGTGGAAAGTCTGGAAGTAGCACACATAACCATGTGGGTGACAACCACGCCTAGACACAAGGATAGCTGGGGGATGGAGTCCTGAGCTTTTTGGACATGCATGCCCACTACTGAAGAGAAAACTCAGCCTGAAATGGACAGCAGCTGCCTTTGTCCCAATGTCTTCTTTAGTTCTGGTCTTCTGTGTTCTCCGCTCAATCAGAATGAATTCCCTCTCAGTTCAGGGCTTTCAAGTCTGTTTCTCTCTATGCCTTCTGTGGTTAAGACACCACTTACAGCCTTGTGCTTCCTGAACATCCTGGCCACAAATGATGCGGAAGAGGTAGCCGCCAGTCCCTGCAGAGCCTTGGCGGAGACAGTGGATGAAAGGGTTCCTGTGGAGGGGCTCCTGCGACTCTCTCAGTGCTCAAGATGTTAATGCTCTGGCTGACCATTCTGAGAAAAGCCCTAGGCTGGATTTTCTTCCCACTCCCAAATTAGGCAAAGAATCAGAAAGGCGGGGAGAAGTAAAAGTGCGAGCAGCAGATGAAGAGCTCAAGGATCCTCAGATCTGCAGACAGCTGCCTTCAATGTGCCCACCGCAGCCACAAAGTAGGTGCCCAGAGTGAGCCCTCTCAGACAAAAAGAGGGGAGCGCCAAGCAGGCCGGCAACTCCAGTTTTGAGTAGTCTTCTTCTTTGACACTCCTCTGGCTCACATGAGGAATGTCTCCATCTCTGTTTGTCCTCTCCCTGCAATGATGGAGCTGTCACTACAGAGACTCCCTAATCGCTGAAAGCTGAGAGTTGTCTCCTTGCTGAGACTGACTGTAACAAATGCCATGAGTAAGCATCACAACTTCTCCTGACCCAGCAGTGTGCTGGAGCAGAACGTGCAGGCAGTGCACACACACACACACACACATACACACGGATGCACACATGGACTCACATAGTCTTCTTAAGCATATGGGGGCCATCTCATCATTCTAACCTCCCTGACATTTTTGTTCTCTCGCTCTGGTTGTTTCCATGGGAACCACAAAAATAATAATCATCACCATAATGAAAGAGGAGGAAAAGCCTGCTGCTCCTCTGCTTAAGGGGCTTCTATTTACCAACACCTGGGGACCAGTGTCCTCAATGCACTACTCAATCTAAGCAAATCAGTCAGCTCTTCCTTTCAGTCAGCTCATCCTTCAAATCCATGCCACTCTCATTCATTTTTGGTCTTCCTAAAGAGAAGGACTAAAATCTTTAAGGGTTGAGAGTCTGGCAGGGAAAAATGAGAGAGAGACACCCGAGTAGCCACAGACAGGAAGTGCTGCACCCACGGAGGACAGCAAGTGCTCCCTGAGGGGTATCTGAAGGTCTGTCATAGGAACACATAGTTTCTGAGCCCACAAGAGCAAGGTGCCCTAGGAAGAGCACAAGACGTGGAACCAGAAATCCAGCTTGCCAACTTATCTTTCCACCTTTCTATCCATCCAGCCAGCAAATCAATACATTGTTAAATAATCAAATTTAGCCTAAAGCTGCCTCCTTATATATTTTAAGTTCAGCCTAAAGATTTCTCTGTGCATTGTGAACTATAACCTAGATAAAATTGTAAAGAGACTGTAGCCTACTCTTGTGCCAATCACTGGGTTTTTGGCCAATCAAAGGTGGCCAACTGTTTAAACCATGTTTAAATAAGGCAAACGCTGAGCTGTAACCAATCCGGCAGTTTCTGTATCTCACTTCCATTTTCTGTTCATCACTTTCCTTTTTCTGCCCGTAAGTCTTCACCACGTAGCTGCACTGGAGTCTTGGAGCCTACTCTGGCTCAGGAAACTACCCGATTTAATTGGCTCTTTGCTCAATTAAACTCTGAAATTTAATTCGGCTGAAGTTTTTCTTTTAACAACATAAATACATAATTTTGAGAATCTACAATATTTTTGAGAATCTACCCTAACCCAAGAGTAGTACTAGTTACTGGCATATGCAATTGTGAAATAGTCACTGTCACAGCCCTCAGGAAGCATGCCACCCTGTTGGTGACATAGACAAGTAAACAGTGCCCAACACAATGCCTTCTACAAAGAAAGGCATCCAACACATATTTGCTGACTGAAAGAAATTGCTCTGATAGAGAATTTCAGGGTACAATGCAATATCAAAAAAGAGAGATTTATAAATGTGTATGTGTGTGTGTTAAAGAAAGCTATTCTGGGTGGTTGATGTCTAAAGTGCAGCATGAAGATGGGCAGGAGATGCCAGGCAAAGTGTGTTTTGGAGGAAGGGAGGAAGAGAAGACTGCTCAGTCCAATATCTGTTGGATGGAACAATGAATGACAGAGAGATGAAAAATAAGCCTCTAAGCTGAGTCTCTGGTTCCAAATCTTGTGCTCTTTCTAGTGTTTCATGCCCTTGTGGGCTCAGAAAGCATGCATGTCTAATACAGACCAGGCAGAGGAAACAGC
Organism: Pan paniscus; assembly: GCF_029289425.2. Classification (NCBI taxonomy): domain Eukaryota; kingdom Metazoa; phylum Chordata; class Mammalia; order Primates; family Hominidae; genus Pan; species Pan paniscus. The sequence continues at coordinate 132,781,761 of NC_073258.2, read as the reverse complement.
ATGTGCAAAGGTCTAGATGCAAGAGAGAACATGGAGAGAAACAGGAAAGAGTCTGTATTGCCAGAGTTGAATGTGGGTTATCAGGAGTATGTGGAGAGGTACAGAGTGAATAGGTGAAGATTCGAGGGTAGAAATGAAACATGTAAGACATCAGATGATGGAAGGCTTAGGGCACCCAAAGCCAAGCTATAAAGGTGAGATTTTATCCCAAATATAATGAGAATGCCAATGGAAACTTCTAAAAAGTGTAAGGATAGAATCATATTTCCATTTCAAAGGCTCTTTCTAGCTGCAGCATGGAGAATGAATTGGATCAGGGCCAGCCTGAGGTGGGAAGGCCAGTTAGGGGTTGCCATACTAATCCCAATGAGAGATCAGGCAGCTTGAGTTATCCAAGGAGTGATGGGGATGGAAAGAAATGTTTAGTTTTCAGACAGATTTGGGAAGTCAAAATGGAGGACTTAGGGTGATACCAAGGTCTCTGGTTTTATCCTCTTGGCAAGGGACCACTACTATATGGAAACTGAGCTTGAGGAAAAGATCATACTGTCAGTTTAGGCCCACTGAATTTGAGAGGTCTGTAGATCTTTACATGAAAACATCAAGCAAACAATGACTGAGGGTTGGGAGAGACTAAGCTGGAGCCATCGATGAGGGAGTCATCAGCATATAGCTGGCACTGGAAACTTGGAGCATGATGGACTCAATAAGCAACTCCTGGGGGACACCAATACTGCTGTTACTGTCAGAGGAAGTAGAATCCCAAAGAACACCATGAAAGACAGGGAGATAGGCCCAGAGAATCCGGGAACTAAGGTTTGCAGAAGTAAGGAGATAGGTGCTGAGTGACTTGAGGTCAGGTGGGTCAAGTGCAAAGTTCCCCCTTGGAAGGAACAAGAGCAGAGCCAGTGGTCATCTTGGTGAGATCTCCCATTTTCAGTGGAGTGGCAGGGCAGAGGCCAGGCACGCTGAGGAAGGACTAAATGCAGACTGAAAAAGAAGCGACAACAAGTAAAAATAATGCCTAGGAATTCTTTGTGGCTATCACAGGGAAGAGACAGAACAGAATTTGGACAAGAAATCAATGATTTTAAATATGAAATAGATTTGATCACGTTCAATTGCTGAAGGGAAATAGAAAGTGAGAGACTGAAGGCATAGGAAAGACAAGAAAAATTATCAAATGGCGTTACTGAGAAGATAGGTGTGAACAAAGTCCATAGCATTGCTAGAAGATCTAGCTTTGGGTGGAATAGCTTTTCTTTAAGAGGATTGAAGGTGGAAGGGAAGCGGGACTCACAGCTTTGGTGGCAAAAAGTTATGAGAGCTCTTGTATGATGGTATACTTATGTTTTCTTCATTCATTAATTTATTTATTCATCTGTTTTCTCAACAAATATTTATTGGGCATCTACTAAAATGTGTAGTTGCTGGAGGTACAATACATGTTGTCTGACCTCAGGAAACTTACTGATAATGGTAAAGTTAAACAAGTAATAAAAACACGTGGGACTGGGCATGGTGGCTCATGGCTGTAATCCCAGAACTTTGAGAGGCTGAGGCAGGAGGATTGCTTGAGCCCAGGAGTTCAAGATCAGCCTGGGTAATGTAAGCAGACCACCAAGTATACAAGCAAATTTAAAAAATAGTCAGGTGTGTGGTGTAGGTCTGTTGTCCCAGCTACTCGGGAGGCTGAGGTGGGAGGATTGCTTGAGGCAGGGAGGTCGAGGCTGCAGTGAGCCATGATCACCACACTGCACTCCAGCCTGGGTGACAGAGTGAGACCTTGTCTCAATAAAATAAATATGTGGTATGTGTTAAAATTGAGAAATATAGTCAACTATGAAAAGATAATTTATTATTTTATTAATTTATTTTTTTTTTGAGACAGAGTCCCACTGTCACCCAGTCTGGAGTGTGGTGGCACGATCTTGGCTCACTGCAACCTCCACCTCCCTGGTTCAGATGATTCTCCTGCCTCAGCCTCCCAAGTAGCTGGGATTACAGTCATGTGCCACTATGCCCAGCTAATTTGTTTTTGTGTATGTGTGTATGTATTTTTAGTAGGGACAGGGTTTTGCCATGTTGATCAGGCTGGTTTCGAACTCCTAGGCTCAAGCAATCTTCCTACTTCAACCTCCGAAAGTGCTAGGATTATAAGCTAGGGTTTCTCACCATGTCCAGAAGAGAAAATAATTTTTAAGCTGAAACCTAGAAAGAGTTTGCCAAAGGATAAATGCCAATAATCCTCTTGAGTAAGAAAGACACAGTAAAGGCTTGTGTGGAATGGAGAAAATTGGAAATAGCCACTGTAGAGAATGGGAGGAATAGAAAAACAGGGACAGAGGACTGTCATTTTTTTTTGGTAGGTCTGGGTGAGGTGAGAGATCATGAATTTGTGAAAGCACCACTGTATAGAAATATATGATTTTCCCCAACAGCAGCAAGTGTAAACTCTTAAGATGTGAATTTTTTCTGGAGTGGAGTTTTTCCAGGAGAATGTGATAGGAGGACAGTGGAGTAAGGGGGTTGAAGAGTCTGACAGTGATAGATGAAGCCATGCATTGCCACATCTAGGCTGGATGGGGAAGAAAGTGAAGAAAGGGTGTAGCTAAGGGATTGAGGAAAAGTAGAGCATTCAAGGAGCTTTAGGTTCCAATGAGGTCAAAGAAAAGAAATAACTCAAGCTGGGAAGGATTTAGTGACTGAATTTCACTAAATTTTCTGATTCAGTGACTGAAGAGCTAGAGACAGCGGGCACGATCACAAAGTTCAGAGGGTAACCATAGATGGCACCCTAAAACGGAGGGCAGATGAAGTTACTGGGCATGGGAAGGTAACACTGAGAGGGTGGGGCACTGGAAGACTCATACCCTGGGTACAGGAGGTCTGAGCAGAAAGGGAGACTATAAAACCTAAGATAAACTTTCTCTGTGTCCCAGCTTTTTCATGGGCCTAACACGCTCTCTGCCATAGGGAAGGTGTGAAGGGCCAAGGAGACAAGGTATAAGAAGGTGACTGGCAAGTGCTTAATTGCCAGGCAGATTTAGATTATTTTCCTACATATAGCCCATGGTTTAAGTGCTCACCTTCAGCTAGAGTCAGAATACCTGGTTTATAGTCTCATTCCATCACTTTTTAACTGTCTTTCCTTAGGCAAGTTACTCAATCTCTCTATAAGTCATTTCCTTGTCTGTGAATGGGGATAATAACACCTACCCTCCAAGGATATTGTGAGGATGACATGAAACAATATATACAAAGCATCTGGAAGAGTGATTAGCATACACTAAGGGCTCCATGAAGTGTAAATACAAGAAGTATTTAAAATGATCATAGAAAATACTTATTATAAAAAAAACCTTGAATTTTAATTTTTTTGCATCAAAATAAACTCATACTAACTGGTTATAAAACTTCTGAACAGGATCTAGTTTGAGGCACTAAGAACAATAAGACATTTTGAAAAAAGCCTTTAACAGAGCAACACAAATTCTGGTAAAATAGAAGCAAGAACAAACATCAAATTTATGTTGAAGCTTGGGTGGAAAATGGCGAAATCACTGACGCTTTACAAAAAGTTTATGAGAAAAATGCCCTAAAGAAATCAGTAGTTTACAAATGAATAACGGAATTCAAGAAAGGAGGAGACAATGTTGAAGACGAAGCCCAGGGCAGGATATTCACATCAATTTGTTATGAAAAAAATCATCTTTTTTGTGTCCTAATTGAAGAGACTGATGATTAACAGCAGAAACAATAGCAAATGCCATAGTCTTCTCAATTAGTTCAGCTTACCAAATTCTGACTTAAAACATTAATATTGAGCAAGCTTTCCCCTCAATGGGTGCCAAACCTCTAGCACCCACATAAGCTACAGACAAAAGCAGAGCTTTCAATGGAAGTTTTGAACAAGTGGGAGCAAGATCCTGAAGCATTTTTTTGAAGAACTGAAACAAGGCTTTGCCAGTATGATTCCAAAAACAAGCCACAATCAAAGCAATGGCTACCAAGACAAAGTGGAGGTGCTCCAGTGAAAGCCAAAGTGCACCAGTCAAGAGCAAGGCTCATGGTAACAGTTTCTTGGGATCCTCAGAGCATCCTGCTTGTTGAATTTCTGGAGGACAAAACAGTGATATCATCTGCTTATTATGAGAGTGTTTTGACAAAGTCAAAGCTTTAGCAGAAAAGCACCTGGGAAAGCTTCACCAGAAAGTCTTTCTCTACCGCTACAACACTCCTGCTCATTCCTCTCATCAAACAAGGGCAATTTTGTAAGAGTTTCAATGGGAAATCATTAGGCATTCCTCTTACAGTCTTGATTTGGCTGTTTCTGGCTTCTTTTTGTTTCCAAATCTTAAAAAAAAAATCTTTAAAGGGGACCCATTTTTCTTCAGTTAATAATGCAAAAAAGACTGCATTGACAGAGTTAAATTCCTGATAGAGGCAGGAGACAGCCAAATGCCTAGGCAAATAGGGAAGTGTCCTCAGAGAACCTCTGACCCACACAAGTCATTGTGCATAGGGGGCTTGCCTAAACATGCCCATGGTGAAAAATTCTATCCCTTAGCACATGCCCTGTAAAGGAAATAAATCAATGTGGACTGGCTCCGACCAAGGGCCCACATGCACACTGGAGGAATTGGGTAGAGCCACCAGGAATGTGTGCCTTATGCTGGGGAAGAGCATGGCTTCTTCCACTCATATGTGGTGGCCTGGTATTCAGTGTGTGAGGGGGAAATCTGCATGCAGGACCCCTTTTTTTGTTGACAGCTTTCTTTTCACTTAATAAAAATTCTGCCCTCCTCACCTTTCAGTGTGTCCATGTACCTAATTTTTCCTGGTTGTGAGATAAGAACCTGGATTCAGCTGAACTAAGGAGCAAAAAATCCTGCATCATTTTGGTGGCCAGTATGGAGACACGAGGAAGGGTGAGTAAAATGTGAACCCAAAAATATCTTCCCCTTTCATTTCTGAGCTTTCTCATCCTCTGACTTTTTCTGAGAGCAGGGGAAGCTGCCCCACCTCCCCCACCCCACTCACTCTCAGGGGTCGGGAATGTTGGCCTCAATCCAACCCTGTATTTTCTATGATATTTTCCTTCCTTTTATTTGTACTGTAACAGCATTTATCTTTTCTTTTACAATATTGGGGGTGTTCCACCACCATCCCAATGGCCACAGGTGTGCATGTGGGATGTACGGGTGAGTAGTGGCTCCCTGCCCCACTTCCCTCTTGGCTGGGGTGCATGGCTGTGTCCACTGCGTGTCTATGTGGCATCCAATGGCCACGCAGGATGGGAATGAGCCACAGCCACTGCCGGGGACCCAAGGGGGCCTCAGGGACCTGGGCCCTATGCAGCCGGCTGGCCAGCATTTCCCACTATGCATCCACATCCACAGAGTCTTCTCTTCCCCTGGTCAATTAATCCAACTCGATCTGACAGCAATCAAAAGTTTCTCTCCCTGTTGGAGAAACCCATTTGCAAAGGAACAAGAGGTTCTTCTCCCAGGTCTTCTTGGCCCAGCACTTAAGCTTTTTTTTTCCCTTTGCTCCACCCTGTCGGGAGTTAACTTTTATGTGAGAGGTTTTTCTTTCTTGAAAGGCATCTTATTAGACCAGGACCACAATTCACAGGACACCCTTTTCCCCTTCCTTGTTTGAGAAGGACCCTATTCCACAGCTATACCTTAGCACTGGGCTTATGATAAGGAGGTAGCAGCCAGTCTGGTGTGGGTCACTGGGGGATTGATGAGACCAGGCACCTCCTTGAGGCAGTTCCTTTATCCCAAACTCAATTCCAAGCCTTGGGTTCAACCCCTAGGAAAGAAAACTGGATATGAGGGATCCAGAGGGAGATGACAACAGAAGTTAAAAGGCACAATGTAGGTGAGCATGACTAATTCTTGCTGATTAAGCCAAGCTTCCTGTTTCATGGATAAAGGTCATGCTAGTATCCATGGCATAAATGAGGTCTAGGAAACTCAAAGGCTACTGACAGCAGAGGGAAAGGCAGTACGTGGGCAAAAGTGGATAATCCTACCCTCTAGGCCTCCCCTTAGCATGGGTGAAAGCCACACTGACAACCATGGGTGGCACCCTATCAAGGTCACTGGGACTTGGGAATATAAGGACAGAAGAAGGAAAAAGGATGTTTTTTTCTTTTCTCCCTCACATATCCTGGGTATTCCCTAGGAAGAGAAAGGAACCAGGGATGCAGGGCTCCCCTCTTTCTAGGTGAGCAGCCATTCATCTTCAGTCTGCTTTCCTTTTGAATGCATCCTGAACCCCTGAGGCTCCGTTGGAAGAAGAAAGCCTTCTTTTTTACTCCTCTGTCCCCTCTTTACAGATGGGTAACTGTGTCCCTGTACTCTAGGACACTCCCCTCAGATGCATCCTCCAGACTGAGAAAAGTTAATTTCCAAAACCTGACACTGGTTGGCTTAGATGAGCTCAGGGGAAGAGAACCCAGAAGCCTGACACACTGGCAAAAGGGTAAAATATTTTTTACTTGTTGGACTTTTGGCCCCTCTCTCCCTGTGCAAACCAGTAAAAGGAATGATAAGGATCACTGTTTACATTTACTGTAAAGTTTTGATTAATGAAAAAGAATATATGAGACTGGGCTTAAGCTGTAGCTAATCTGGTGTGCTTTTAGCGTCTTAATTGAGGCTTGTTGGTTTCACCTGTGAGGTCACGTTTGTTAAAGTTCAAAAGCCAGAAACATTGGACACATGGTGTGGCTAACATCGGGTAATAAGGGACTTAAAAGGACTTTCTTAAACAGCACTCAGCTTAATTAAAAGGGGGTATCCAAGTTACAGGTATATTTTAAAAGGCCTTTATGTTTTTCTCTTCTTGGATCTTGTTTTGCTGGAGAAAAGTTTTTTTTTCTCAATCGACTGAATTACCTTTCTCCACCTTGTCTTGCCACTATTTTTTTTTTTTTTTTGACATGGAGTCTTGCTCTGTCATCCAAGCTGGAGTGCAGTGGTGTGATCTCGGCTCACTGCAAGCTCTGCCTCCTGGGTTCATGTCATTTTCCTGCGTCAGCCTCCCGAGTAGCTGGGACTACAGGCGCCCACCACCATGCCCAGCTAATTTTTTGTATTTTTAGTAGAGACGGGGTTTCACCATATTAGCCAGGATGGTCTCGATCTCCTGACCTCGTGATCCACCCACCTCGGCCTCCCAAAGTGCTGGGATTACAGGCGTGAGCCACCGTGCCCGGCCTTGTCTTGCCACTCTTAATGCATGTATGAAAGGCTCTAAGATAACTTCTGATGCTCTGAGACTCCTTGGGAAAAACAGAAAAGGCACCGTGGATTCCATTTTGAAAGAGACCTCTGCTTTCCTCTTGGAACCCCCAGAAAATAGAGGCAGATAAATCCCTCTCAAAATATGTTTTGTCTTCCAGCTGTGTCTGTTTATCAGGGCCTACAAACAGCATGCTTTCCTAACCCTGCTCTTAAAGGGCACCACCCAGAGACCAATAATCCAATTAGGAGATTGGCAAATGACATATCTTATAACAACTGAATCTTCTTCTGTCTGTGTAGTTATATATGTGTTGTGCATGATATCTATAAAAAAAGAGCTCTAATTAATTGGTCTAAAGAAAAATAAGTGCTTAACTGGAATATTTTTGAAGGAAAAATAAAAGCTTTAATGCCTTTTAGTTCATGTGACTTTAATCTTTGAGAAATAAAAACAGTCTTAAAGATTACTGGTAAAATGCAAATATTGTTAAAATGTAAATAGGTGGTCTAAATTATATGGGTCAGATACTAGGTTTGCTAAATGTTTTAAGGTTATAAACTGCTTCTTTAGCTGTTGAGAACTGCTCCACTTGCCTGCTTCACAATTGTTAAGGCCTGGGGACATATGGAATTAACCATACCCTTCACCATGCAAGAAGGAGTAAAACTTTATTGGCACCTACTGCATAATTAAAACAATCTACCAGATTTTATGTTAAAGTTAAAAATTGCTAAGAAGTACCATTATAACATGTAATTGAGACCACTGAAAATACATTTACAGGCAAGGTGTATAAGAACAGTAAAATGTGTCTTTAGTAAAAGATTATAAGAAGGCATGAAAATGTACATTTTTGCCTTGGGATAAAATTTTGCTTTAAATTAGATAAGATAAAGACAAAGGTTTAAACAAGTTATAGAAGGTTTCTAAAAATTAATCTTGCAAATGAAATTCTGTGTGCGAACATTGACTAAACTCTGTAAATTGAGCATTGAAATAAAAGCACAAAGGTTTTCTTAAGGCACTAATCCACTCATTAGCAAAATTTGTAAAGGGTTATAAAAGATTTACAAGAATCTCAGCTCATGGTCAAGCTGGTTAAGATTGCATAGAATTTTCTATAAGGTTTCATTTAATAAATTGGGGTTGACATCAATAGTAAACTAATGCAAGGGTAAAATTTGGCTTTCTCTCCCTGGCACAAGATTTTCATGTAATAGTAAAAGATAAAGAAATGTTTTTGTTTGCCTCATGCATAGACTACCAAGGAAAAGAAAGAAAGACAGGAGACATTTTTTGGAAAGCTAAGTATTTCCTCTTAATGAATAAAGGTTTTTGTCTTTCTAAAAAAATTTTCAAGTTATCATTTTGGCAAAATAAATAACTTATGGTAATCTGAAATTCTATTTCATAACATCAAGTGTTTTAAACCTCTACCACATTTAACAGGCTTCCCAAAATCAAATTTCAGCTTCAAGATTGTCTTTCTTTAACTCTCTCTTTTGGATGCCATGGAGGGTCCCTGAGGCATCCAGATGAGAGATGGACAGGATTATCTGACATGTTTAGGTACATGGAATTAACAAAATGTGTTTAATCTTCTTCAGGTTATATTTTAGTAAATAATATTAGTATATGTCACAAAATTGTATGGGATTTCTAAAATCCTAATGTCTGAGTATATGCTATCAATCATAATTAAGGGTGTTAAGTATTATAAACCACAAAGATAACCAAATTTCTTTGTCAATCATATTTTTGATTGTAGCGACCCTGTACATATTCTTATTCATAGACAATTGTTGTCTTGTTTTTATCCCCTTCAAAAGATGGTTTATAATCAGCTATATGAATTTGACAGGTGCTGTCAAATGCAGTTTTCTGATAATTTTGAAAATTGTGACATTGGAATAAAGGAAAAACATACAGGACTTATAAAGAGCTGAAACTTTCACAAATATCAAGCAGAACAAGAGTTATCTGAATGGACTGAACTAATAGAAAACTGAAGTAATCTTTTTTTTAACTTTTGCTTAAAACATTGCTATTTTTTTTTTTTTTTCTGAGTCAAGGGCACTTTTATTTTGAACTATTTAAAGTCTTTAATAATTGAGTAAGGTAGACTCCTGTGAAAAAATTTGGAGCACATTTGTTTCTCTCTGCCTGGATCCTCTAGAGTTTGAAAACTATCTGTGAGTATTCTTATCTTATGGCAATATGATTATTTGCATCAGTGCAATAAGAATCCATTTTCTTTTGCAAGAGGATGCAATTGGAGACACTGGTTCTTTTGCTAAGGGTTTGACTGTAAGGGTATGCTTCCATTTAAGGAATCAAGCTCAATTTGCAGAGCCAATAAAAGCCCCTTAGGGATATTGGCCTCATACCCTGTCTACACAGTCCCCTTACAGGGTTCCTCACCTGTGGTGAGTAAAGAATGTCACTTTCTCACAGGCCCAGGAACTCCATATTCTTGTGACTTCAAGAAGAGAGGAATTCACCCAACTCATAGGTATATTTGAGGATAGAAACCCATGGCTAGGCTCAGCTTTAAAAGTCCTATCTGAGATTCCTTGTGGAACAAAGTTCCCTCAAAGCCAATTTTAAAAGCCTATGTAAAAATAATTATTCCTGCTGCACTTTATGCAAATAATCAGGCCAAGTATAAAACTAAAGTTTATTTTGCAAACAACTCAGTCCTATCACTATTTGTTTTTAACAAAAATTAGGACTGGAGAGAGAAATTCTGTTTCAAAGCTAATCATACATTTGTCATTAAATTCTAGACTCATTCATTGTTTTTAAGTTTCTCATCTGCATTTTAAACTAATCCTGCTCATTCCTCTGACGTAAACAGTGATGTCTGGCTGCAACTCAGAAGAAACAAAAAGGGATGGGTAATATAAAAATCTGAATCAATATTCCAGTTCTGGGCAATTATCCTGCAAATCCTGCCAGGTGATGGGAGTAATAGAGTGCCCATAACCTGGAGGTTTCTTTTTTGGGAAAATCAAGACCAAGGGAGGTAACCACAAACCAAGGCCCATGCCCCCAAATCTTAGCAGAAATAACTACAGCCACCGGTTAGCTGAGCCTGCCAGCAGCCTCAGAATTTTTGAGCTGTCCTTACCCTCGCTTTTTGTTTCATTTTGGTACATGTCTTCTAATAACCCGGTTTGTCCTTTCTTGGCTTCAGGCTATCAAACTCCAAACGGTCATGCAACCAGAGCCTTGAAAAATAGCCCCCTTTTACCAGGGACCCTTAGGCCTCTGACTGCCATTTTCCCCAAACAGTGCCCCCTGTCAGCAGGATCAGTTAAGATCAGTCTTCATCCTTGTCCTTATTCTAACAGCAGTTATATGTACTTCTTTACATGGGGGAACGATAGAGGGAGGAGACAGCCAAATGCCTAGGCAAATAGGGAGGAGTCTCCAGAGAACCTCTGACCTGCCCAAGTCATTGTGCAGAGGGGGCTTGCCTAATCATGCCCATGATGGAAAATTCTGTCCCTTAACACATGCCCAGTAAGGACAATAAATCAATGTGGAGTACGCATTGATTTTTTAGAAGACTAAGGACCTGCATGCATACCGGGGGAATGGGGTGGAGCCACCAGGAATTCATGCCTTATGCTGGGAGGAGCCTTGCCTTTTCAACTCATGAATGGTGGCTTGGTATTCAATTTGTGAGGGGGAAACCTGAATGCAGAATCTCTCTTTTTGTTGAGAGCTTTCCTTTCACTTAATAAATTCCACCCTCCTCACCTTTCAATGTGTCCATGTGCCTAATTTTTCCTGGTCATGAAACAAGAACTGGATTTAGCTGAACTAAGGGGGGAAAATTCTGCATCATTCCCAGGACCATGAATTCTTTAGAGATGTATTAAATGGCTAGGATCACCACCTACAAAAGTGTTTTAACCTTGATGAAGCTTTTTTTGAGAAATGAAGGAGTTTGTTTGTTTTTTATCTTTTAATTCCATTTTTCCATGAATTTTTGAAGTCCTCTCATAATATAGTTGCTTTTCATATTCTCTGTGCCAGCAATTGCATTATTTTAATCACTATATATATATAAATATATATATATGAATATGTGTGTGTGTGGCGTGAATATATATATATATATATATATGTAGTCTTGCTATATCGCCCAGGCTAGATTTGAACTCCTAGGCTCAAGTGATCCTCCTGCCGCAACCCTCCAAGTAGCTGGTTCACACACTACTTTGAAAGCTATTACTTCATACAAGTGTTAGTAGATTTAAAGAGCCAGTCTGGCTTTTATCTTTTTTTTTTTTTTTTTAGATGGAGTCTCACTCTGTCGCCCAGGCTAGAGTGCAATCTCGGCTCACTGCAAGCTCCACCTCCCGGGTTCACGCCATTCTCCTGCCTCAGCCTCCCAAGTAGCTGGGAGTACAGGTGCCCGCCACCGCACCCGGCTAATTTTTTGTATTTTTAGTAGAGACTGGGTTTCACCGTGTTAGCCAGGATGGTCTCGATCTCCTGACCTTGTGATCCACCCACCTCAGCCTCCCAAAGTGCTGGGATTACAGGCGTGAGCCACCGCGCCTGGCCAACCACTCTGGCTTTTGAAGATGTATTGTCCATCCTCTTGGGATGGGAAAAAAGGTCTTACTACAAGATGTCAATGTACATCACTACTGGAACCCACAGTCAGGTACTGTTTAGTTATTAGGGAATTAAAGGAAAATGAAGTAGTCTTGGGTTATTGTTTCTGTAGTGTAATATGTATACATAGGTATGCATGTGTGTTTGATTTCCACATGACAAATTTCTAATTATCCATTCTCATTTCCAAGTCTCACCATTTCCTGCACCAGTCTAATTCCTATGCAGCTCCAAGGCCCAGATGAAGTCTTACCTTCCAGGATATTCTCAGTGACAGTGAACTCTTCCTCATTTGAGGGACTACAGCATTTACAGCCTGTGCCAAATCCCTTAGCATCTATGTGCTTATTCTTTTATATACTTATCTTACTTCCTTTACATGAAACTTCTCCCTTCAACTATGTTATGTAGTCCTCAAAACTGGGTAGAGGATGGGACCTTGCCCTAAACTTTTACATTTTTACTGTATCTAGCACTGGACTGGGTATATATCAGGAACACAGGTGCTGCTGCTTAATCAATTACCTTCATTCCCACTTGCCATCAGCTACCCAACTATTAGATCTCCATGCAACCTCTCAGAAAAGCATCATATGAAACAAGCACATTTCACAGTTTTTTTAGATTAAAATCCAAACCAGCAACTATTAACAATAGAAGATATTCCATGGAGATCCATTTAACAAGCTCTCAGGTTAAGTAAGAACCTGCAGGGACTGTCCAGCACTCATACAGAACAGGTCATTGAAGCTTAAAGGGCTTTCCAGAGCCCAAGGGAATACAGAGATGAAATGTAGGTAAAAGGTAAATGGCCAAATGGCTAGAATCACCAGTAGGGCTGACAGTCTCTGTGCCCAGCCATTTTATCATGGTGCCCAGTAGTAGCCAAAGTTGCCCGTTACTCTGGAGAATGAAGCTGCCTTTGTCAAGCAAAGCTGTCTACCCATGGCTGCTGGGGATTTTGTGCAAATGCTCAAACCCAGTGATGATCTTTTTGGCATGGAGTTTTGGTACTAAGATAAGCCCTGTCTGCTCTTTGAAAAGCAGCCCAGCTGAGTGGGCCATGTGGGCACAGCTGGTGGATGCCTGCTGCAGTGACTGCACATTTAGTCACTTGGCAAATTAAAAGATGTCCTACACAGGCTGTAAGCTCACTTTCAGTTGCTTACTCAATGGGAGGGCCAGGGGGCATTGATTTTTTTTTCAGCATTCTTTCATGATCAAACTTACCTGAGTTTCATAATGACTCTTCAGGATGAGGCTCTGAAAGTTTAAAATTTGGGGGCTATGAATTTAATATAGGAATTGGAATGCAGAAACTCTTCACATTTATCATACCCACACTTAACATCAAAACCCTGTACCATGTATATTTTTCTCCACCAAATCCATATTTATTTTTTATTAAATTAGAGCCCATGAGAAAATGTCATATTTCCAAATTTAAAAAATCAACTACAGAATTACAAGAGATGGAACACTGCCCTATGAACAGTTCAAGCAAAGGAAAACTTATATTAGGTGATATTAACTCCAGATGAACAAAAAGGTGTGATGTGGTTTCCCAAAAGTTAATGGATTATTCAATCATATTAATAGTATAAAATACAAAACAAAAGAGAGCAAGGTCCTACAGTGCTTCATACTGGACAGAACCCATCCAGAACGTTGTGTACAGTTTTAGTGTCAGGAACATGCAGCCAGGTTACGTTCACAATTGTCATCAAGAATGTGAAGGTCTGCCACGCAAAAGAGGAGTTAGCCTAACTCTATTTTAGAAAAAATGGGCATACTTTGTAAAGCAGGAGATTTTGACACATGAAGAGAAAATATGGAAAACTCCAAGTTACCAATAAAAATGGCTGCACCAGGAGATAGGGACTTTTTCCATCACTGGAACAAGGATAGCATCAACATCATCCTTAACAACGATGGTAACAGGAGCAACTGGAAATGAAAGCACCCTTTGGCAAGCATTAAAGAACTTTCTTCGGGCGCTAGAGTTTATAGGTGTTGATGCTAGGATTCAAACCCAGGTTGCCTGATTCTAAATCTTAAACTTGTGTCCACTAAGTTTTACTAATTCCACATCTACCTCACAGCATTCTGATAAGGATTATGAGAGATGGATGTTGCATACAAAGAGTGTAGAAAAGCAGCTGGAAATATAGGTGGCTTCATGAGTGTCGGCTACTGATTAGTATCATTATTTTCATTATTATGTGTCACAAATCTCATTGGGTGGGAGGATGGGCTAGAGAATGTCTAAGTCTAAGGTTTGCTGGTTCTGTAACAGAAGCACGGGCCCTGAACCACACTGCTTGTCTTCCGTGGGCTCGCGCTCACCAAGCATTGCTCCAGCCACTGGGTCGACCCCATGATGTTGTCGGTCCTCCTAGGATGCAAGGGTCAAGTGTGCATCTCTGCAAAGTCAGGTCAGATGCTCTTGAGGTTCTGCATTTAATCCTAAAGTTGGACTTCTCCTTATTCAAATCCCATTCAGATTTGGCAAAATTCCATTTGCTGATTCAAAAAGGGGAAAGAGGTTTTGAAAAGGCTTATAACAAAGGCTCATAAGCCTTACAGATCAAACGGCTCTTAAAGAACAACATTTTGATGAGTTAAGTGTAAAAGAACCAGAAACATACGGATTAAATTCCCCTTGAAATTTGAATGCATTTAAAAATTAAAGGGAAAAGCACTTGGCAGAATGCATTGGGGTCCTCTGCTGAATCTAAAACATTTAGAAAAATGGCTAGAGACATCTTGCCCAAATGAAGCAGCTCCCAGTTTCTATCTGGCTTACTTTAAGTGCTGCTTTTTTTCATGTCTCTTAGGAGATTATTTCAGACTCCCAGTTCCCCTCCGTTTCTTCTCCCTTAATGGCTAATTGCTAATTAGCAAGATATTTGTGTCCTGGAAGAAGCAGTTCATTTTCTGAAATGGCCGGAGCCTACTGCTAGTGTCATCGGTGGCACTCACCCAGGTACCCCAGTGCTAAGTGTGCTGTAGCAGCCTGAGCCACACCGAGGGAAACTAAGCCCGACTCTAGGCAATATGCTAACCCTGTGCTATCAATTTGCTGAGGTTCGAAGCCGCACATCTGTGAGTGTGTCAGTTCCAGCAGCTTGCACTAGCCTCACCAGGCCAAGCAGTCCTCATTTGGAATCCTTGAGAAACTAAGCCTATGTAGGCAAGGCTAAACAGAGATTAAACTGACTTTACTGGGGAGAACAAACATTGTTAGACCTGATGTGTCCATTTGGTTTAGTGTCATGGTGTTCAAAGTAGACACTGAGAAGCAAGTGATGATCCCCTCGTGTGGGGCAAGAAAATATGAGTTTTTCCATGTATATTTATTTTTAGTGCATCCTTTTATACATTTCTATTTTTCAAGTGTTTGATTATTTGTTCAATATACATTAGTATAATGGTATAAGGATTTAACTTGCCAATAAATATACGTATATTATGAGTGATACTCAAAAGTTTTTTGTTGGATAGGTGTGGGAGTTCAAAACTGTAATCCCAGCCCTTCCAGAGGCTGAGGCAAGAGGATTGCTTGAGGTGAGGAGTTTGAGACCAGCATGGGCAACAAAGGGAGATCCTTTCTCTACCAAAAAATAAAGTTTGTTCTTGTTGCTTGTTTGATTTTTCATGCTTTGTTCTTCTATTGTTGGCTATAAGCAATCAAAAACATTTTGAGACCACTGTCTGGTAAACACACCATTGGCTATGGATCAGGCAGGTCTGGGCTTGAATTTTGCCTCTGCCCCTTATCAGTCAGACAGCTTTGAGAAGACACTTAGTCTCTCTGAGTCTCCACTTCCTCCTGTGGAAAAGAAGAATTTTACTCCTTTGAAGGTTGTGATGGGGGTTAGATAGTGGGGGTTGAGGAAAAGTTGAATCCAACACACTTCCCAGTTCCTGGCTTCTAAGGGCTCAGCAAAAGACAGCTGCTGGTATTTTCCCTCTTGCCCTTTCCATTCTGTAGGCATGAATTTCTTACAAGGCCCAAACTTTTATTGAGATCTTCCTCCAGTAAGTGGAAACACAGTAGTAGACATTTCAGTCGTCATTTTGAATCAGGGAAAGAATTGAAGACAAGAAGGTTTAATTATCTAAGTTTGTCACTCATCACTGTTATCAATAGATGTCTTTCTAAGGCTTCCAATATGCAAGACCAAATTGTAAGTCTTTTCACACTCTTCATCTGAAGGTGTGGACCAGCTCACCCCGTGTCTTCGCATGTGTCACCAACAAGTCCATAGGGTTGGCTGGCGGCAATGACTGATATTCTAGTAGGATAAGGTAAAGTGTGAATATTAAACACTGATTTCTCAAGTCAGCTTAATGTGAAGAAAGCAGTTTCAACTTGTCAATGACTTAGAGAAATCCTCTTCTAGGGAATATGAAGGGAAAGAATTGCAGTTCACACAATCCCGTTTAAAGATTCTGTTATGTTTTGGAAAAAAAGACTTCAAAGAAAACATGAGACACAATAAAGAGATGGGTAATAAAAATGTTGACAAGACCAATATTGATAAGATATAATACATTTGTAATTGGCTTTGCTGTTTTACAGAAGACCTTTCATAAAGCTTATCTGATCTTCAATGTAGCCCTATGCAATAAGTATTGATATTAATTATTTTATAAATAGAAAAAATGAGGTTGAGAGATTCCTTAGAAAAATGTTGGCGTGGGACTCAAAAACATGGATGCATTTTCAGACTCCCATATTACCCCCTACAAATTATGTCCTCTTAAGTCTTAAGTCGTTCTTTACCAAATCATCTTTTCTTCCCATAGAACTTATTGTCAACTGAAATTATTTTGCTGACTTATTAGATTTGATTTTTAAATTTCCCCACTCTCCAAGAGAATGTTAGCTCCAGAAAAGCAGGAAACTTGCCCAGCTTGTCCACCACACTGTTAAACCATGCCTTCTCCACAGTTGGCCTCAACAAATCATGATGTTGATTTTGCTTTCTTTCTCCAACCTTGGAACACAATGGGGATCAGCTAATGCGGCCCATGGTCCAAGTCCCAACCACCTGCAGATCTGGTAAGTGAATTTTTATTGGGATGCCATGCTTATTCTATTGCATGGCTGAGTTGAGTTGCTGCAGCAGTAATAGCGTAGTCCACAGAGTCTACAATATTTACTAATTGTCCCTTGACAGAAAAAGTTTGCTGACCCCTGGTTCACAAGAATCAAGTAGAAGTTATAGATTAAAAAAAGAAGTATTTGGCAAGCAGGATTCTTGCTAAAAACAGGTTACAGTTGGAAGACAGCTATTTCAACAACACATACTCATTAAGTCAGATTAATACAGCTATTTAGCATGAAATGTATGGAGTAATCAATACTATTGTGTCTGTTGTTTAAAAAAAAAAATGATGAAAGTATGCTATTGATTACATACCCACCAATGCTGTCGACATTTACCTTAGTTCAGGTAAATGCCACCAAAAAAAGGTTACCTATTGCATAAGAAGAATTAGATTTTCAGCCAATTTTCAATAATTCTGAGAGATAGATTAAGACCTTTACTGTACTTCCTTTTCTGCCTTTAGGCTGTTTCACATTTTCTGCAGAAATTTAGAGTGGAATGGTAGGGAGAGAAAAGAATTATCCCTTAATCTAAGCACTTGTAAACCTTTCTGGGAAGAGGCTACGTGCTAAAAGAATTCTTTAGAAAAATGAATAAACAGTTTATTTTTAGATTTCTGTGTAGACTGCAATTATCTATACTCTCCAGGCAAATAATAGCTCGAAAAATCCAGAGCTGTTTGGAAATGACAAGAGCTGTGTATGAACCTGAGATCATCAGAAATTTTCTTGCTACTTAGGTATACATATGTGTAAAACAACCAATAAAAGACAAAATGCTTTGCTAACCTTAGAAATGCAAAATCAACTTGGAATCCCATCTTGGAATAGGATTCTAGAGCAAATGTATGTAGGACTTTTAATGGTGAGTCACCAAAAATATTGTTGCACCTTAGTTTTACAAAATATGTTTTCACATTTTAATATTTATTTATTAAAATTTTATTTTATGGCAGCAAGAACACTTACCATGAGCTCTACCCTCTTAACCAAATTTTCAGTGTATAATACGGTAACCACAGGTACAATGTTGTACAGGAGACTTCCAGAACTTACACATCTTGTGTAACTGAAACTCTATGCTCATTCCCCTCTCGTTCCAGCCCCTAGTGACCATCATTCCACTCTTTGATTCTATGAATTTGCTTATTTTAGATATCTCACATCAGTGGAATCATGGAGTACTTGTCCTTTCTGACTGGTTTATTTCATTCAGCATAATGTCCTCAAGGTCCATCCATGATGTCACATATTGCAGCATTCCCTGTATGCATCTTTATATACTCTTAAAAAATTGACACTTAATAATTGTACATGTTTATAAGGTACATAGTGATTTTTCAATACATACAACTTATGGTGATCAGATTAGGGTAATTCATATATCCATCATCTCAAGCATTTATCATTTCTTTGCATTAGGAACATTCAATATCCTCCTTCTAACTATCTGAAACTACATACTGTATTATTTTTATAGTCATCCTACAGTGGTATACAACACCAGAACTTATCCATACTGTGTAGCTGTAAGTTTCTATTCTTTAACAAAGTTCTCCACTGTATGTAAATTCCACATTTTCTTTATCCATTTATCCAGCAATGGACATTTAGTGTTTCCATATCTTGGTTGTTGCGAATAGTGTTGCAATGTTTCTGAAATAGAAATTTATCTTCTAATCTGTATGTATGTTGAACATGGTGCCCATTTTTCTATTTCTCTTAATCCTAAAAAAAAAGCTGTTATTAAATCAACAAGCAGCTAACTGTCAATGGTACCTTCAAATCAAGCAAATATATTTTTCCTGGGAAACTGAGAGTAGGGAAGAATCCATTTTTTTATGAAATATCTTCTCTAAAATTAATCCTTGCTGCTGATATAAAAGGATCCAGATATCAATCCCCATATTTCTTTTAAGCCGAACTTCTGAGGCAGGTTTCCCCACCCACCTATGTGCTGAGTCCCCACAAGAATGGTGATGGACCCTGAGAAACTGACTCAGCCAAATCCCTCACAAGCAAGGCCTGGTGTTCCCACTGTCCAGTGGCCTGTAAGTCAGTCAACAGTTTCCTTGCCATCAGCCATTTTGTTTCAAATAGCCTACCAAGTTCATTCCAACACAGAAAGGCATCTGAGAACTGCGTATTGTTTTCCAAACAACCCATTATCTGGTGGCCTACTGCAAAATTAGTTGAGGGAGAATCTGTGCTGAGAGATAAATCTTTCTGTGACATCTCAAGACTCATCCTCAGCCAATTAGAACTGCCACTGTGAGAGCAGCCTGTTGGCACACATTCCAACCACGTTAACCCCAGAAGTTCGGAAAGAAGCCCCTTGGCAGACCCACAGTGCCCTCTGCATTCTGGGAACTGATGGGAAAGCATATGCATGTGTTGACTTACGGTGGAGCAAACCCCAAACAGGTTTGCGGCCAGAAATGAGATAGAACTAAAGAATCAAAGAATTGAATTGAGAAATTGCTGACATTAAAAAAAGCTATTTCTAGAAGGAGTGGCTCTTTAGCGACAGGATTTACTCTGACCTCCGAATGCAACCTTGGGCCACACAGGAACCTGGACTCCTGGACAGATGAATTAGGGTGCTTTCTTTCAAAATGAAATTGACCATAATGGTTAGTTTGGTGAGTTTCCTAGTGGAGTTTTGGCCTGAGGTTTTAAAAACTGCTCCAGGTCAAGGCACTCTGAACCTCTTTCTATGCTATTTAACTGGCCCTATATTCCTCAGTTATCTTTTTGGAAAGGAGGTGGAGCCGTATGTCCTTTTAACAATACCCATAGCTTGCCACTTACAAAGGTTACCTTTACCAGGGGAGCTAGGTACTTTGCAAACAGACAACTAACATCATGCACTGCTGGGGACATTTACACCACCAAATCATTACATAAATATTGCTTCGTTAAGTCACAGAACATTCCTAAAGATAACTAGGCACCTCTGCTCCCATTTTTCTAGTTGGATAAACTGAGGTCCAGAGAAGACAATTCCTATACTCAAAGTCACCAAAATAAAACAGTTTATTTTCACTGGATCCCCTTCCCAAATAGAAAAGTCCCCATTTTGGCTCCTCGTTGTTAATACAGAGGACAGTTAGTTTGGAAACCCTTAGCCTAGAGAACTGCCAAATTCTGTTTTCTGATGCCAGTGACACAAAGCCCCAGCAGCCCACAGGACAGAAGGAGCTAGCACATCTCCAAGCTGAGGGACTCCGTGGCTGCAGGCTGTGTGCAAATGGACCCAGCTCATAAGCCAGCCTCATTTTTCACAAATGACACCATCTTTGGATCTGCACGCATCTGGCCATAGAGTAACTTTCAAAGAGTGTTTGTCAAAAGCTTATTCTCTCAGAAGAGTTCCCAGGAGAAAACCCCTATTCCTCTCAGCAGTCAAATCAAAAGGCCCCTCTCCCTGAAACCCCACACACAGGCACCACAGTGAGGAGGAATCACAACCGTAAAATAAGGGGCCAGAGCCCCGCAGAGGCCCCTGTGCCTCTCTCCAGGGGAGGTGGCAGGGATATCTGTGTACACGGCACTCTCCAACTGAACTGGGCCTCCTGTCTTGAGTAAAACTAAAAATAAGGGTGATAACAAGAAAGATTTATCTGAGACTGAAAGGAAGTTCTGACATTACCATAATGGCATCTCTCCAGAAAGTCTGTTCTTTCCTTTCCATTCACATCTCCACTTAGTATTTTTCTGAAAATATAGCTAAAGGCAACTATTCTTTCCCCATGGTTCACAACTATCAGATTGCTCAAGCTTGCACAGACTGCCCCCAAAACATGGTTAGTTAATTACTCACCAACAGAAATACCAAAAGCAACAAATCAGTTGCACACATATGTGTTTGAGAACCCTTATTGTTCTAAGAGACTCCTAATTACACATTTCCTCTGGTATCTACCCCTACCCCTCCCTACTTCCCTACGGGAGTCTGAGTAACACAATCAAAGAAGATTCTAAAGAGGCTTGTCATATCCTGGGGTTTACAAGACATGGTATTCAAAAGGCAATGATGTTAATATTGTTTTACAGTATGCTGGCTGCTTGGGGGGTTTGCAGCCATCTGTGTGCATTAACCCCTTTCTAAGTCAGGGGAAGGGCTGGGGTTGGCTCATTCACAGAGTTATGCTGCCTGCCTCATCACTCACTTCCTCTATCGAGTCACTGACTTGGGGGCATCAGGCATGATTTATTAGTAGGCAACATACCAGTAGACTTTGGTACAACAAGCATCTCCTAATTTTGCCCTAGCCAATCCCTATAAGAACCATTATCTGTATTACCTCTGAGTTCTCCAAGAGCTGATTCTAGAATATCCAGGTAGGTGTGAGTTACGAGCACAGAAGATTTTATTAGATCCACCGTCAAGGACTCCTAATACAGGCCTATTGCTACTGATGGATGACCTGGTTACCATATATATGAGGTAGTTACATTTATAATACAACGTACTTTTTTGTGTGAATCTGATAAAAGCTATGAACTCTAATTCCAGAAAAAAAAAAAATGTTCTTTCTCTCTTTCACACAAAAACGCACACCCCATATAATTCTGGGAGGTTCATGACCCACTGAAGCTCATCTGGGTCCACCAGCCCCAGCTGAGGAGATCTCATTTCATTAGAAGTTTAGCTTATTCTAAATATTTAGCATGCCCTTCCCCATATTCCCATTATAATCATGGCTAATGTATTTTCATGATCTTTAATTTTTCCCACATTTGAATCAAATGATCTCCTCACTGATATGAAGGGAACATTCTACTATCATAGTCTTTCATTTTAACAGATACACAGGCATCAAGGGCTTAATACAGGCAAGCACGGTGGTGGTCAGTGTGACGTGTTAACTTGGCTGTGTGACGTGTTAACTAACCTGTGGTGGTCAGTTTGACGTGTTAACTTGGCTGAGTGACGTGTTAACTAACCTGTGATGGTCAGTTTGACGTGTTAACTTGGCTGTGTGACATGTTAACTAACCTGTGATGGTCAGTTTGACGTGTTAACTTGGCTGAGTGACGTGTTAACTAACCTGTGATGGTCAGTTTGACGTGTTAACTTGGCTGTGTGACGTGTTAACTAACCTGTGATGGTCAGTTTGACGTGTTAACTTGGCTGTGTGACGTGTTAACTAACCTGTGATGGTCAGTGTGATGTGTTAACTTGGCTGTGTGAAGTGTTAACTAACCTGTGATGGTCAGTTTGACGTGTTAACTTGGCTGTGTGACGTGTTAACTAACCTGTGATGGTCAGTTTGACGTGTTAACTTGGCTGTGTGATGTGTTAACTAACCTGTGATGGTCAGTGTGACGTGTTAACTTGGCTAGGCTGCAATGCCCAGTTAGTCAATCAAATACTAATCTTGTTATTGCTGTGAAGCCATTTTTGTAGATGAGATTAACATTCAAAAATAAAATTGGTTTTAAATAAAAGAGATGATCCTGGATAATCTGGGTGGGTCTCACCCAATCAGCTGAAAGGCCCTACAGGCAGAACTGAGGTTTCTGGAAAGAAATCCCACTTGTGGACAGCAGCTTCAGCCTGTGCCAGAAAGCTCCAGCTGCCATTCCTGATGGCCTGCTTTACAGATTTCAGACTTGCCTAGCCAGCACCCATCATCATGTGAGCCAACTCCCTGCAATGCACCCCTTTTGATGTCTCTTACTAGTTCTGTGTCTCTGGTTTAACCCTGACTGATGCAGATTTTGCTACAAGGAAGTGAGTTATTGCTAGAAGAAATACACTTTAAAAATATGCAGCTGGCTTTGGAATTGGACAATGAGTAGAGGCTCAAAGAACTTGTAAGTGCATGATAGAAAAAGCCCAGATTGTCTTTACCAGCGAATCCATAGAAGCCCTTCTGGTGAGGTCTCAGAAAAAAATCAGAAGCATGTTGTTGGAAACTAGAAGGAAGGCAATTTTTGTTATATAGAAGCAGAAACTTAGCTGAATTGTTTTACAGTTAGTTTAAAGCAAAACTTATAAGCCATTAATGTGGACATTTAGCTTATGAGACTTCCAAGCAAAGTACTCAAGGTGCAGCCTGGTTTCTTCTTTCTGCTTATAGTAAAATGTGAGCAAAAATAGATTAATTGAGGAAAGAAGTGTTACACAAAAAAAGGCCCTTGATTTAGAAATTAACAGCTTGTTTAAATTGCAAAATATGCTAAAATTAGAAGATCCACTGTTAAAAAAATGTCCTCTGGAGAGAACGCCAAGTATATGACTGAACACCCTGTTGCTAGAACCGAAGGGAATGGGTATGTGACCCTTGGATATGCATGGATATCAGCATACGTCAGAAAGAAAGATGAGATTATCTAAGAAATTCTGTGGAGGACCCTTTTGTCTAATAATATGAATCCCTATGACACATACAGGAGAATCACCAGGTTTTTGAGAATATTACATCAGTAGAAACATGTCCAGCTTAGACTGAAAGGATCGAGGACATGACTAAATGAAAGAAGGTTGTTAGACTCCCAAAATTCCATAGAAAGAAAATAAGCTCATAAAACTACAAAGTTGCAAACATGTGCTACTCTTCATGAAAAAAGGAAAGATGACTGTGAGGGCTGAGCTTTGGAACCAGAGCCCAGAATTGCAAGGCCAGAAGGCAGAGCTACGGGCCCAGAGGGCAGTGAAATTAGCCTCAGGGGATTATTCCCAGGCCTTGCATGTAATGGAATTTGCCCTACTGGATTTGGAAGGTGCCTGGGTCTGGGTAACCTTTTCTTCCTTCCATTTTCTCCCCTTTGGAATAGGAGTGTCTACAACTGTTATTCTATGCTTATTCTGCCATTAAATTTTAGAAGCAGATAACCCATCTTCTAGTTTCACAGGTCAACAAGTGAACAGAAATTTTACCTTGGGGTGGATCATATCCATAGTATCACCCATACCTGATCTAGATGCTGAGTTTGGGACTTTTGGGGCTGATGACACTTAGGTAAGATTGTGGATGTGAGTTGATGCTGTAACAGGCTGAAATTTGGCAGTATGTTGGTATGGGGAAAATGTATTTTGCATGTGGGACAGACAAGAATCTTTGGAAGCCAAAGGTTGGGCACACTGTGAGAGGCTAAAAAATATTCCACAAAAGCTGGCTGGGTACAGTGGCTCATGCCTGGTCATCCCAGCACTTTGGGAGCAGGCAGACTGCTTGAGCTCAGGAGCTTAAGACCAGGATGGGCAACATGGTGAAACCCTATAAAATACAAAAATTAGCCAAATTAGCTGAGTGTGGTGGCACATGCCTATGGTTCCAGCTACTTAAGAGGCCCAGGTAGGAGGATCTCTTGAGCCTAGGAGGTCAAGGCTGCAGTGAGCTGTTATTGTGCCACTGCACTCCTGCCTGGGAGACAGAGCAAGACCCTGTCTCAAAAGAAAAAAAAAATGTTTCACAAAAGCCATGCACATCCTAATCCCTGGAATCTGTGGACATGAGCTTATATGGTGTGTGTTTGGTGGAGGAGGTTGGGGTGGGGGTAATTCACAGATGCAATTAAGTTAAGGATCCATAGATGGGAAGATTAGTCTGGAGTATCTGAGTGGGTCCTAAATGCAATGCAATTAATTCATAACAGAGCAAGAAAGAAGCAAATTTGAACATATATAGAAGAGAAAGCAATGTGAATATGCATCAGAGAGAAATTTGAAAATGTTGGCCTTGAAGAATGAGATAATGTATCAATCCAAAGAATACCAGAAGCCACTGGAAGAAAGAAGAGATGAGAAATAGATTCTCCCCTATGCTCCTGCAGGGACTGCGGCTCTGCCAATGTCTTGATGTGGGGCCAGTGAAATTGAGTTTGGACTCCTGGGCTCCAGAACTGTGAGAGAATACACTTCTGGTTGTTTTAAGTCACCCAGTTTGTGGTAATTTGTTACAGCAAGCATGGGAAACTAACACAGATCCTACAGAAAACTAAAATGAGAAAGTCATCAGTCTCCATCATAAAAATTTATGAATCAACCTATAGAAGGGTCCAGATGAATATCCAGCTAGCTCTAATACAGGGATGGCTGACAACAATAAAGATGTAAGCAAAATGCAAAAGCCTTGGAACAGTTCCTCAGGTGGAGGAGACTGAGAAAGATTCACAGAGAGCAGAGCATTTGGAAGAAGTAGAGGCACAGAAATGACCAGCACATTCTGAGAAGAAGACACTGTTCAAATGGAGGAACATGAAATTCATGGTGCTGAAAAGGGTTGGAAGGGGGATGATAATGACAAAGAGATAACATTAGAATGTTAGAGTAGGCATCATTTTAGAGGTATTCTAGTGATTTTCAAATTGTGCTTCATGGGAGACATGGACAACTAAAAATACTGAATACAACTGGTCTAGTCTACACTCCCCACAACCCCAATTTACATTGGAAAAAAAAAAAATAAAGACTTACCAAGGATGCACAGGCATATAAAAAGAAAGCCTGTATAGCATGGTTATTGGCATCAGATGGATGTGAATTCAAATGAAGCAAGTCCACGTGCTCACAGATAAGTTTCTATACCTTTCTGAGTTTAATGTAAGCAATAAAGATAAGAGCACCTGCTTCACCCAATTGTTACGATGAACTAATGTATGTCACATGCCTACACAGTTCTTTAAACTTAACCAAGTACCCAATAACAGAAAGTAAGCAAGTAGGAAAAGTCAGGATTAGAACCCATGATTTATCATCTTTCATTTTTCCACTACCAGGCTAGAAAAGTTAGGTTCTAATCAGAATTTAAATTCTTGAATGGCATGTCAAGGGTTTCTAACTTTATGATATGAGTTTTAATTCATAGAATAATTATAAAATACGAGATACTGTAACCTAGATCTGTCTTCTAAACAACATCATTATCTAGTGGTAGAAAGATATGAACAATCATATGAACAAGATATGAAGTGAGAAGAGAGACAGTGTGGAATCTGGTGCAGGAGATTCTAGTAATGAGATGAGGAAGCCCTGGTTAACTCTGCTATAAGAAGCATATTCTACACGCTGTGCCTTTTTGCCCTGAGACGATGTTTGAGGAGGCAGAAAACTAGCCAAGCACAAATGATTACTCAACAGCAGGAAAATGTTGCATGTATGTGGTGAGGAGTTGGGGGCAGCCTAATTATGCACGGATGTTCCAGAAAGGACATCTACACTTGGCATCTCTTCTGAGAGAGCTGGTCATGAAATGTCACAATGTTCAATGTCTGGGAATGCATGCAATGTTTACAAAGCCTGCTTTCATGATTCCTGGTGATCCGGACAGCCAGCTGTAGGAGTTTCCCCAAGAGTCACATGCCCTGCACTCCTGTGCACAGACAAACCAGTGGAATGTGCCATTCCCCTAACCTCTTCCTGTGAGAGCAGAGGCAAATGTGATCTTTGAATCTTAGCATACACACACATCCTTGTCAGTGTGACAATAAATCCATAATATTGCACTGGATTTTTAAACAGAAATGAGGAAACACGGGTAAAATGAATCATGTTCTGGAAAACCAATGAAATGCAGTGGTTGTTTGAAATGTTTATTCATTTAAAATAGTGAGGTATGATGTTCTGACCCATAACCCCAGGCCATGGTCACTTACACTGCCTCCCCTATGGAAAGTGAAGTTGTTAGCCTGAAGAACAATTAAATGGACTGGAACCATGGGGTTCAAAGAGTAGAGATCAGTTAGTCTTCTCTGCCTGCTACTCTGGCTATTTTCAGGTTTGTTTCCTGCACTGTGTGATCCAGGGCTTTAGTGAGGCTCATTTTAAATCATCCGAAATCCCATGGCTTCAAATCCTTTCCCTTAAAGAAGTCACTACATTGTAGGAGGCCTCACTATTAACTCTTCATTGCTGACAGTCACCTTGAATGTGTCTTTGCTCAATTCTTTCCCATTATTCACTCCTGCACCTTTTTGGATAATGAGAGATTGTGTTTGACATATATTCCATATTTCAATGCATGTAACATGTACCTAACTTACTGGCAATTTAACAATTATATACACACTGACACACAAATACACATATATGTATGTAACTTTGCTAAATTGCAGTTGTTAGGATAGATAGGTAGATAGATAGATTAGATCTCCTTACCCAAGTCTATATATGGGCTTCTGAACCCCAAATTATTTGCAATATGTGATCCTATGCATTTTGTTTTCCAGAGAAAGAAAGAATTTTTATCAGATTCTTAAACAGAGTGTGCAACCCACAAAAGACTCACTCTTACCTTTCTTCCTTTCTCTCCTCCTTTCTCTCTCATCTCCCCTTCTTGTGCTTTTCTGCCTCCTCCTCTCTTCCTCACACTGCTTTTCCAACATGATGTCCCTCCTCACTTTCCCTTGTTGAGTTAGCTTTTAGAGGGAATGGTGTGGTGCCCACGTGCTAAAGTACACAGCACCCTGCTCCTTAACTTTGTGTTGCTTTGTGGGTCATGTTAAGTGTGTTTTAACAGATTCTGACTCTCTGGAGAGTTGACTAAAAGCTTAGAGAGGGTGAAGATGGTGAGAGGAGCTGGCTTATCACAAGCGCTATGTCTGCCTCTTTTTGTAGAGGAGATGAAGTGGAGACAGACTCACATACCAGGATTCCTAATTGTGTTCCCTCTCCAGGCATGGGAAAGAAGGACACGTCTGTCCATTCCTTACTGCTCTTGAGCCAAAGAACAAAGAGAATCTGGACAAAGAGCAATTCCACCTCAGTCCTTCCACATCAGTATTAAACTTGTAAAATGATTGAAGTCTAAGTCTGAAATAACTGCACAATTAGGGCACCGGAGGGTGGGGAGACATACGATTCCAGTAGCTTTTCAGGCTCTGCTGGCTCAGTGCATCTCTGAACAGGGTACTGTAAAATTGGAATCCACCACTATTTTGATTATTCCTTATCTATATTGCCCTCTGGCCTTCCACCCTCTCATTAATAGATGGAGAAGTCACACCAGCTGATTTTTCAGGGCCTTCCCATTTCCAGCTTTGTGGGATTATCACACTTCTGAAAGAACCCAGCTTCCAAAATGACTTTCTCCATGGCTGTCCGTTAATCTGACTTTGCTATTCCTACTGCCATAGGCTAAATGTTTGTGTCCCCAAATTCATGCATTGAAATTTAATCTCCAATGCAAGGGTATTTGGAGGTGGAGCATTTCGGAGGTACTTAGGTAAGGAGAGTAGAGACTTCCCGGAGCCTCCCAAAAGGGAGAGGAGAGTCCCCTTGCCCCTTCTACCACATGAGGACACAGGAGAAGACAGCCATCTGCAAACCAAGAGGAGGGCCCTCACCAGACACAGAACCTGATGAGACATTGATCTTGAACTTCATAGCTTCCAGAGCTGTGAAAAAGACATGTCTGTTGTTTTAACCTACCCAGTCTATGGTATTTTGCTCTAGGAGCCCAAAAAGTCTAAAACGCTGACCTTTCTCCCAAGCCCCTGAGCTTTCGTTTCGAAAGCCCAACCCATCCTGCCTGGTATCCACTCCCACAAATACACAAGAGACTGAGAACCCTGGCCTTCCATTTCTTTGTATAATTCACTCCATGGAGTTTTTCCTATTCAATAAAGGACTTCATTTCTATTGACTTGCAAAGACCACACATTTCAAGTGCAGCCAAAACAAATCAATGTCATATGAGCCGAACACATTCCTCTAACTATTCCAAAGAGCTAATGATTCTGAAGTCTTCTCACTGTGTATATTTTGGTTAGGGCTGGCTACATCCTGTCTGATTACAAGAATATCTACAATCCTAAATAGCTATGCATAATGTTTATGGCCCAACATACTTTTATTTTTTTTAGAGTGAAGTCTTGTTGAAAGATTCCCTTCCTTGCAAATATTCCCAATTTCACTCCTTACTACTCAAATAAAAAAAAAAGCCTATCTCTTCCATCATATTCTTGAGCAACTTGATGCTTAGTCAAAGTTCCTTTTATAAAATCTCAATTAGTTAGACATTCTGAACTGGACCATTAAAGCAGTGCTGTAGAATGAGCTTCAGGAGTTTTCACTTTGCTGTCTGGAACTAGCTGGGTCAGCACCTGCCAAATCTATTCTTGGCTCTGGTTTGCATGACTAGCCCCCTCACTTTCCCAAGCTTGAAAATATAAAAACACACAGAAATTACTATGTCACACCACTCCTCTTCCATACTCAGCTGGAACATCTTTGAGGCAGGTTTACTGTTACTGACCTCAGGGTAAATTTTTTGCACCTGGGGTGGTAAATTACTTCCAAGTGAGGCAAAACCAGATGGCCTCAACTTTCCTGGAGTTGATTAGAGTGACTGTACCTGCTTCAGAAGTCTACCAATCACGCAGCGGAGTTTGATTTACCATGGTAACACCTCAGCCAGTGGCTTCTGCATGGTTAGTGGAAGATGTTGAATCTACCAATTAAAACTAGCCAATGATACCCCCTATCTGATCCACACACACACACGCACACACATCACTTGTTCCTAAGTGCCCGCACACAGCCAGCTGCTGCTGAACAAAAGAAAATTTTTTTAAAAATCTTTAAAAAATGGAGCTCCTGCTTGGTGACATACAGAATAATAAAGCAGGTTTGTGACCCTTCTGGCACAATTTCCTGCCACACAAATACAGAAGATGCTTGAACTGTATAACTGCCTGAGGTCTCCTGTGACATTCATCTCCACTTGGCAAGGATGCCCAGGAACATAGGAGAAGGGCAATTTTCCCACTCATGAGTTATCAAATATCTCCTAAGTTAGGCGTGTAAATTCAGTGTTCTGTTATTATCAGATGCTATTAGATCACCATGCATTATCCCTCTCCGGTTTATCATTCAATACAATTCAATTTATTTCTGTTCAATTCAATTTGATTCAATCTAACTCAATTTAATTTAACACATTCATTAGCCACACACTGTATTAGGTATAAGCTGGTATGAAAATTAATAGTTAAACACAACCCTTCTTCACAAGAAACCTAAAATAATTTATCAGCCAGGGTTTGAGGGACCTTTGTAATTGCAATATGAAAGATGCTAAACATCAGTGAGTGTAATACCTAATGTGTTGATAAAGACATTTAGATGACTTTGATTTATTGGCCATTCTATTAGAACGTACACAAAAAATATGCCAATGCTAAGCAAAATGTTATTTATGTATGACACAAAACAGCTGATAACTGCTATGAGATGCTTTACTTTTACATTTCTTTACTTCTTAGATAGTGAACTTATCTTAATGTGTGACTATCTTGATTTTTGAACAAAAATTGCAACTAGAATGGGTATTTTTTGAAGGACAAAGGAAAAGAAGAAATAGAAAAAAAATTGTGCTGCAGCACTACTATATCTTCAATGCAGCATTAACAGTAAAACAAATAAAAATCTAGCAGCATTTTAGCATGCATTCACAAAATGCCATCTTAAAATCACTTAGATCTTCATTATTTTTTCAACATAGCAGAAGTGTTTGCTTTTGCAGATGCTCTAACACAAACATTCACATTCTAGACCAATAAAAATCGCAATCGTTTGCAGTTATGACCACTAACACCATTTGTAGACATGTAAAATCAAAAAAGATTAATCACACTATATGAAGCAGGAAATACACTGATTTCTGAATCATTCTGCAAACTCAGGTCTAGACCCTCATGAAAAGATAACACAAGCAGAGCCTGCAACCGCACAAAGATTGCAAATCCTAAAGAAACTCCAGGTAGTATACTATTTCTGTGACTGCAAGTCAAAGTCTATGTTTGATTTTCTATGAGTGGTTTCCACCAATAACATGTGACAGAATCGAAAGTTTTTTGCATGGCTCCATATTTCTGTATTTATTGTGCGTGTTTACCAACAGCAAAATGTTATTTACAACCTCCTTTCATCAGCGGAGGACAGCAGTTCCAATATTCCAGTTTCTCTCACTGCTATGTTCCATTAAATATGGATACAACCTCTGTTCATAGAGCAGTAACAATCAAAATTTAGGAAGACTTTACTCTAGGGCAGACTTGCTTTAAAAAAAAGGATTTTGGAGGATAATGTCTCCTTGTCTTCAGCCTCGAATGCACCCGGTAAACGGAGCACCCCTTGCCTATACAATTTCATTGCCCGTTCCCTAAACAGGAAAGAGACTTGCAATAAGACACTTAAGTGTTGAAAGAATCTAGAACGAAGCCCAGGGGGTAGATGTATTGTAACTTTGGGAAGACGTTTAATGCCAAAGTGTGGTCTTCGTGTTGAGGCAGCACGCCTGGGTTTTGGCCTGAAGAGGCAGTTCTGCCGCTCAACCTGGGGCCTATGTCTCATGTGGAGGGAAGAATCCCCTCCTGGATGCACAATGCTTGAGATATGAGCCTGTCTAGAGGAAGCTGGGGGATCCTGGAGAGCTACAGGTATCTAGAGGACAGGAGGGTCTCTAATCTGGAAGAAATAGGCACCTCCCTCAAAATGCTGCAGGAGGGGCTCCCGAGAACCCATTGCAGAAGGGGAGTCCATGAGGCACTGTGTAGCTTGGTGTGTGGCTGAGGAATGGAGCTGGGAATCAGTGGGGAAAGAACTGAATAACAAATTTGGGAATCCTTGACATAAATACCCTGAAGAAATAAACCAGGCTCTGAGGCTGATGCAGAGCTCACGGCAGGGGGTGATGGGGGTTGGTGTGGGGCAGGGGAGGATTCGAAGGGCTCTGAAGTGGAGTCCATGGGAACTGGTCACAAAGCACCTACCCCAGTGCATACTTGGATGTTTGGTTTGGGGTAGACATCAGCTTGGCTTGAGTAGTGAGGTTCTGTTACTCAATTTACAGGACTGCTAACCTAGGATCTGAACTTGAGTTCAGCCGGTACCACACACTTACTGGGAAAGTCACTTGACGGGTTTAGGGTCAGTTTCTTCATTTCAAAATACAATCAATGTGTCAATCGGTCAACAGACAGTCCCTAAGGCCTCGCCCGGCTCTCCAGTTCTATGACTTGAGGAAAGGTAAACACCTGAAGCACTGTTACTTGGAGGCAGCAAATGCGTCTCTACATTTCATCTTCCTTTGTGGAGGCCAGACTCTCAGAGGCGGCCCTGAGCTGGGCTGGCCATGAGGAGAGGAGGGTCAGGAGGATCCAGGTTGTTGGGCTGCTGAACCACCTGGCCCGTGAATCCCATGTGTCCGACAAGCTCCTCTCTACAAAGAGGCAAGTGTTGGACTAGGGTCAGGGGACAACCAAAAGGGAAGGTGGAGGCCCGGAGGCTGCTTCTAGGCTATGAGGAGGAAGGGATGGTCAAGGCAGGAATGGAAGAAGGAAGAAAGCACCAGAGTGGGAGTTCTTTTCTGTCTATATTGGTTTTTTAAGCTAGAAAGGATAATCTTATAACTTTTGTGAAAGGAGTTCTTAAACAGAGTTTGCACGCTTGATACCACCAGCACACTGAATTCCCTCTCACTCCTCCTCTACTTCATATTTTCACAATATCTATCACACACATTGTGGGAAACATTGGCTTAATTTCATTCAATATAGAGCAAGTACCCACTGTGTACCCTGCTTCCTACGTGTGAAATGCACAGGTTGTGCACCTACAACAAGGTTCAAACAAGAGGATTCAGGCCCTGTGCTGTGATCCTCTTGGTTTCCTGATGTTCTGGAAGTCAGTATGTCTCAGACTCAGAGAAGAAGGCAACTTCCTGTTTTAGGTGGCTTGCTAAAATCTTCTCTTCCTTTCTGAACTCCCTGCCCCAGCCAAACCCACACGAAATAAGGGAAGAGAAACATGCTAAGAATAGGAACTTGAATAATCCCTGAATGATAGCAAGCAGAGAGAAGCAACCATGGCAAGTGCCCATGTCAAGAGGGGCAAGAAAGTCTCGAGATGGTTGGAAGCAACACAGCATTAGTCATCTCATTGCAGTGGGAGAAGTCAGAAAGGCTAAATCTCTACACCAAACAGAAGGACATAGAGTGCATGGCTTAAGGCTAGGAAGGAGATTTAATCCACTTTGCAGGGCAGAGTTCTCAAGGCAGGTGACATTGGGAGGATCAAGGACTCACCACAGCCAGGACCAGAGCACTGCCCCATAGCACATTCCACGCCTTCCCCATTTTTACTGAAACCAGCACACATTCCAGCAGCAGCACCTCCCGCCCACTTCCTCCATCAGAATGCAAGGACAGGCAACAAGCAGACAAATGGTCATTCAGCGTTACAGAGATGGGTTCAATCCAGAATCACCAAACATTTCACAAAGAACGCCACCATCAACATCAAATAAAGAAACAAAATAAAAGAGGCTCAACAGACAGAACAACTCAAATCAGAGGGATCAGAGCTAACGGGGAAAGGAGAATAGGACTGTATATGTAGGTTTCATGTCCACAGAGAGATAAAAAAATATTTCAGTCATGAACAAGGCTAGGAGTTATGAGACAAGCACAGACTTGTGAAAAAGGACCCAAGTAGAGATCTTGGAAACGAGAAGCCACTGGGCAATGGTCTTAGGTCAAAATGATCACGAAATGAGGTAAAGGAAGCTGATGAGGCACAAACAAACCAAAAAACAACCAACAGCGCCAGTGAGAGAAGCCCCTGGCTGCAGGATATTTTGAGTAAGGGAAAAAAAGATGTTGAGAAAAAAACATGCGGAGTCTAGGCCCACTTCAAAATCCAACTAAAATGTTTCTTTAGGGTCTACTATGTTTGTGTGATTCCCCTTACAAATTGAGCATCTGCAGTGTCCCCTCCAGAGACCATGAAGGAGAAGACAGGATTCAAGAGAAAACACTAAGGATGCAGAAGTACAGAGGAAAGGAAGGGGCAGCACAGCTCAGAGGAACATGAAGTGTTTGGCGAAAGGGGATTCGTGGTGGACACTCATGTTGGGAGGAGTAGGAAAAATTGCAAGTATTTATTTTCAAAGATGTTTTCTTAAAAACTAGGCAACTGAAAGGACATTACTACAATTCTTGAAAATATAAACACACAGTTGAATCTGTTTGACAAAGTAGGACAGAAAATCAGGGAGAAGTTTTTGCACTACCACATCACATTGCTAAAACATGCCTGAGAGTGAAAACGAACTAGATTTATATCTGCATTTCTAGAAACCTAAAAAAAAAAATTCCAAAATACACCGTATATTTTAGACTTAATCTCTGACAATATTTACTGCATTGTGTCTGTTCTCTTTCTTTTCTTTTTTCTTTTCCTTTACAGCTGAGCACACAATCAGATAGCTCAAGTATGATAAGCACCCGATT
This sequence comes from Pan paniscus, assembly GCF_029289425.2. Lineage (NCBI taxonomy): Eukaryota > Metazoa > Chordata > Mammalia > Primates > Hominidae > Pan > Pan paniscus. The sequence goes on along the minus strand of NC_073258.2, from coordinate 132,747,509 downwards.
GAGGCTACACATTTGCTCTTTTTTGCACTCCAAATGATTTCCATCTTTGCCTCAATTGTGTTAAGTTTATGAAACCTATGTTTCTTATCACTGGTATCAGCACTTTCATTTTTCTGTGGGGGAAGAATGCAGTGAGGTATTCAAACAATCGTACTAACACTGCTATACGAGAAAGCAGGCAGCGCCCCTGGAACCAAGAAGCTGTCTGGTGGGCAGCACAGCTGGTGGTGACTCATTCATCAAGGCGACACACAAGGCCAGGCTTGGCATTTGCAAAGTGGTTTCCGTGGAGTGCACTGGGGGATTTGTGGACTGTGCAAGAGTTGAACATACAAAGGTTGAGGATCATCTGTGTGGGTGTAAGAATTTGGCTAACAGTGAAATAGGGGCAGGCTAAATGAAGAAATGACAGAGTTTGACAATGTAACAAACTGTCAGACAAGGTGGGTTGAGAAGAGCAAGAAAAGACAGAAATATAATTTTAGTGTTTAAAGATATAAGATTCCCTGAGTCCAAGAGAGTCTGATTCTCCTTGTCTCTCCATTCATTGATTAATTCATTCATTGACATATTCATTCATGTATTCATTGCCTCATCCTAAATATCAAAGATTACCTCCTATATGCATTATTAATCTCTGCCTTCAGGGAGCTTATATTTTAGTGGAGAAGATGAAATATCAGGTGATATGGCAGATGATCTATGCTAGGTGCTATCAAGCTATTTTTAGGTATTGGACATCTCTCTGCCAATGAACTGCTACATTGAAAATTTATCAATGTATACAAGTGGAGCTGCTATTTTGGGGATAGGGGATGACATGTAGGAACTCAGGATGTAGTCTTGTGCTCTTTCTCACAGCCATTCTCTCTGTCTCCTCCCTTCACCCTCCTTCTCTCTTCCCTTTTTAAATCATCAAAGTTTGGAATACAAGTATACTACAGTCATGGTTTGGTATTTATTGAATAAAAATAAACACTTTTAATTCTTAATTTTACAATGGGAGGAGTTTGTCATTTCCAATTCATCTGCCTACTGCAAAAATGAATTATTTCTCAATTGAAACCTGCTCATGAGAATTTCCCACTGTCCCACACCTCATACTTTTCTGCCTGAACACACAGCTGCCTTCCTCCTCAGGAACCATGGAAAACTTGGAATATTCTAACATAGAACTACAGTGAGGAGTGGCATTTACCCAGCAGCTTCTGAGTGCCGAGTTCTGTGCTAGATGCTTAAAACAGGTCATGTCATATGATCTTCACTTACAAGCCTGCCAAGGACAGATTATAAGAGAATTGTGTGGAGACAGAAGCTCAGAGAGGCACAGGGCCACCCAAGGCCACCCAATTCCTGAAAGAGACGGGATTCAAACCCACATCCTCCTAGGTCTTATGTGCACACTACCACTGCCTCCTGGCCTTTGTACTGCTTTGATGGTTCTCTCTCTCTCTCTGTCTCTCTCTCTCTCTCACTCTCGCTCTCTCTCTCTCACACACACACATGCACATGCACACGCACACACACGTACACACGCCCACACACCTCTTTGCTTGGAAATACCCTCTCCTGATGTTAAGCACTTTCAAACTGCACGTTTACTGTCTCCTCCTCCCTGCCTGTCGTCCCAGGCTGCAGCTGCCACTCCTGATGCCACAGGGTTAATGTGCCAAAAAACTGTTTTTCCTCTACTCTAATAAACATGTTTCTACTCATTTGCAAGTTGGTGTGTTTGTTTATTTGATGGGCTCATACTATTTGAGTATGCCCAGATAATGTGTTAACCCCTCTGACGCTAGGGCTCTCCAAGTGCCAGCCTCAGCCCTGGGCATGCCGGCCTCACCATGCTCAGAGCTAGTCCCAAGGGAGAGGCAGTGTCTTTGAGAGGTGAAACATGGAGGTGAGTGGGGTGAGCACCATAATTGGAACAGCTGCGTTCATTATCCTAAAACAAATTTAGTGCCAATAAAAGGTGTTCAAGTGAGAAGATTTAAGAATGAAGATTGACAGTCAAAGAAACAGCCACATATGATCCAACCTCAAGGCCAGCCCCATCCTTTGCAACCTGCCTCACTCCGTTCCGAAGCTTAGCTGGAAACTCAGACCCTCTTGGATTTCATCCACTGGTCCTCCCAGCTTTTGTTTGTCCAACCCTTACATAGTGCTGACTACACTGTTTTAAGAGGTTTTCAAAGATTAGTTCATTTACTCCTCATACCGACCCTATGGGGTACATACTAACATCACCCCCACCCCTTTCACATATGAGGAAACTGAGGCACAGAGAGCTTAAATGACTAGATCAAGGTTTCACAGCTAGTCAGTGATGGATCCAGGGTATGAAGTCAGGGAGTTTACCACAATGCCATCCTGGCTATTGGCCCAAGTGTACTTCTTTACATATGTCTTCAGGCCTATAAACTAGTTAATAAAAATTTTAACTTCCTTTCTAATATGTTAATGAGGAAAGGCCTAACCTAGCAGCTGAGTACCCACACTCTGCAGTCAGTCACTTTTTTCTGCGTGACTTTGCATTAGTTACTGCATCTCTAAGAGTCTTGCCTTCCTTATCTATAAAATGGGGATGATGATAGCACACTGTGATGGTAAAATGAGGTCATTCAGTTAAGGCCATTGACACAGTGACAAGTGCCCTGCAATGTACAGTAAGTGTCACCTGTGTTATTATTGTTATTGTTAATGGCCATCACTGAGTGTGCAATACCCTTGACAAGACCTTTCAGAGGATTGAGGAAACCCAACTAAACAAAACAAAAATAAACACACACAACCATACTCATTCAGTGTGGATTCCAGCTATTGAAAACCACTGTTACATCTGCATTGCCAGCAGAAAGCTGAATGACTACATGTCCACAGCAGTGATGTCCCTGGAAGGTGCACCACCTGACCATGGGCAAAGCACCATGAATACCCTGCTGCTACCTTCCAGCCCTGTGGGGTCTCTGTGGGCCCTGCTTCTTGCCCACTCGCATCCTGTCACTTCCTACTGCAACCTCACACCAAGCCCTTGGAATGCCTCACCAGTGCCACCGTTTCCTCCCTTGACCCCTCCCTTAACCACAGATAATTCATTCTGAGCTACACTCCAGGCAGGAAGGGTGTCTGATCATTTTCCATGTCCTCCATCTCAATTCCATCATCTAAGGGAATTATGTGCCTAGATTTGCTATAAACTAGATGGATACCTGGGTTAGCTTTTGGAATGCCACCAGTACTCCCTCAAGAGATTCACTTTTTCAATTCAAGATTGATAATGCTTATAAATCTCAAGTTCATAAGTTAGTATATCCCCTGCTGCCCCTCCTTTCTCTTTCTTTGGGTCTAGATTGACTGTATTCTATATTTAGAATATGGAATACACTCTATTCTACCAGCTACCAGTATAGTCAAGAAGATGTTGACATTCCTCTAACTCATTGCGAGCTAACTCTGCCTCCATCCATCTGCCTCTCCCTAACATGGGAATTTGCTCTGGGCTCTTCAGAAGAAGGATTTCACATTAAAGTGTATTCACAATGATTTGGCTATTTTCACTGAATAGGACTACAAATCAGAATCCACTGTGCCCATCCAGTAGTAAGTGCAGACAAATGGCATTATAGCTAAATCTACAGCTTCGTTTAAAGAAGAAAACCCAGTCAAGACTCTAAGGTGCTAATCCTGAGTCTCCTATGGAGTCCACACAGCTTGGCTATATAGCAAATCTCAGGCCCTTTTGAGACAGCAGGCTAAAACTGCACTGTGGAAACAATATTTTGATTTATTTTGTTTGTTTTTCTTTGAGACAGTCTCACTCTTTTGCCCAGGCTGGAGTACCGTGGCATAATCTTGACTCACTGCAACCTCTACCTCTCAGGCTCAAGTGATTCTCCTGCCTCAGCCTCTGGAGTAGCTGGGACTATAGACGCGTGTCACCACATCTGGCAAATTTTGTATTTTTAGTATAGATGAGATTTCACCACTTTGATCAGGCTGGTCTTGAACTCCTGGGCTCAAGAGATCCGCCCACCCTGGCCTCCCAAAGTGCCGGGATTACAGTTGTCAGCCATCACACCCAGCGACTTTTTTATTGGGTGACCACTACATCTGCTACTGTAAATAGACCCTAAGGTCCAGTGATGCTACTCTAGTGGAGAATTGGCTGCTGATCCCGGAAGGAAACCCACCAATTAGGGTAATCAGCACAAAAAAATAAAAAACATACATTAAGTGCCTTCTGCTTTAGAAAACACCTGGATTCATCAAACAAGATGGAACAAACAAGATAAATCCTCTATTTGAGTATTTGAAGCAAGAATTCACTTAATTTTGCAAGAAATTTATTTGAGAGGTTGGGTAGTAGATGAAGAAAGAGTAGTTCATCCTCATTTTTTCATGTTATTTCACCCTGATAAGGTCTGCCTCCTGTCCTCATTAATCCCTCTACATTCCCCAATCCAAGGAAAACACCTATCAGCTTGGTATAGAATTCCAGAATTCTTTTCCTTTGCATTATGAAAGAGACTAGAGAGTCTCTGTAGCATGAGTTTGTTTGGTGACTAGATGCTCTTTTTTCCCAGCCTTGGCAAGTTAAGAAGAGCAGCTGTGAGCATTAACAAGACCAGAGTTCTGTGCCTGGATCCGTTCTTCATCTATGGGTGACCTCAGAAGTCCTCTGCCTCAATTCTGTCACTGAAAGAATGACCATTTTACCTGGTCAGGCCCTGGCATCAGGTAAGCCTCGGATCAAATCTCATCTCCATCACTTGTCAGGTGGGTGACCTTGGACACATTACTCAATCTCTCTAAGCCTGTGTCTTCATTGGTAAAGGAGGACAATGACAGCTACCCCCTGATAAGGCCATTGCAAGCATTATGCTGAATCATGCATGCCCAGGGCTGAGATGCTCATTATTTTTGCTGTGATTGGTATACCACAGCAACTAGTGAGGTTGATGAAATGCAAGGAAAATGCAGTGGAAAGCTATCAAACACTGTACAAATAAGATGGGTAGCACTACAAAAGCAGTATTTTGTTGTTGTTGTTTCATTATTGTTATTCTACCTCTTAGTTTAGGTCCATTTTAAAGTGACAAGAGACACCATGAGAAAAAAAATCCAGGGATTCCTTCTTTTACTTATGGGGAGCTTTGACATAATTGAGAAATACATGTTTGTTAATCATTACTAAAAGGTTAAATGAGCATTTACACACACACACACACACACACACACACACACAGTGAGCCTGGAAAATATGATTGTGAAGAGATAATTAATTCTACTATTCCACTTGCCCCCTAGAAAAAAGAAAGGGAGAATGAGGGAATCCCCAAATCAAATAACATTCCCTTCAAATACAAAACTTGGAGCGAATAAGCAATTGACTTTCCCATTTGGTGCCTTAATTCCCATCTGTTAGATTTCCTGCTGTTTCTTGCCGGAAAATGTTATTATCTATCACTCTTCTGGAATGAACAGGGTGGAGTACATCTCTCTGAATCTCACTCTCCCTCTCCCTTGCCCTGATAAGCATGGCAGAGCTGGGGGCTGTTGACAGGATTCACATTTTCAACTGATAAAGTGCCATTTACACTATGAATGCCAAAAGAGTGGTGGGTAGTAGTACTCAAACATCACTGTCTAAGGGGGGAAATAGACCAGGACTCCCAAACTTAGAGAGAATGCCGGAATGCCGGTGTCCGAGAACATAAAAAGGAGGAAGGGAAAAAGGGAGAGTTCCAATTAGCATTCATGTCAGTTATTCCTGGTGAAATTGTGGGATCACAGCTTTGTGGATTAAGGATTAAGAGCCAATTTGGCTTTGTAAATCTCCCTCCTTGGGATAAATATCTGTTGAGGATTTTCTAAACCAGTCACATATTTCTTTAACACCCCAATATTTTTACTTTCCTTTAATAATTAGCTTCTCTATAAAAGGCCTGTTTGCAATTTTTTTTGCCCTACATTTTAGAGGTAAAATGTCCACTGCCAATTTAATTAGTTCTCTTGCCTCCCACCTGTCTCTGACCTGGCAGATGAGCACTGGACCAACTAGTAACAGCCCTCAGTGAGCTCACTGGTCAGTCTGGGCCCATTATTCTGCCAGCTTCCACAGAACTGGATCCAATCTTCAGGGATCATGGTGCAATAAGCAACCAGCTTTGATGCATTCTCCACAGTCTTTTCTGAAATGGACTCAGCACTTGATAAAGCTCACATACGGCTTTGTTCCTCACATTCCGGATCAGAACTGTAGACGGAGTAGTTAGATGAGCAGTGAGGAGTGGCCAGGGCTTAGCCAGCATTCTACTGACACTGCTGTCTAAGGGGTCCTCCTGGGGAGGAGGGGGCTCTTGGCATCCTGTGCCAGTCCTGCCAGCAGCTTGTCAGCCTGACCATCATTAGGGGCTGCTGGTCCAGGCAGTCGGAGCCTGGGGGACTGGAGACACAGGAAAATATTAAGTGATATGCCAAGAAGGATAAGGCTCCCTGTGGCCAAAAATCTTACTTCCTTCCCTCCTGGTCACTGTAGACACTTGGTATCCCAGCAATTCCAGAACCCACACGGAGTGAAAATATAAGAAAAATATAAGCAGTTGAGACTGTGGATTCAAGATCCAGATTCCATCATTCTGAACCCTGACTTTAACACAGAGTAGCCGTGTCGTAATCTCTCAGGGCCTCAGTTTTCTCATTTATAAAATCAGGATAATAATGGTACCTGCTTCACAGGGTTACTGTAAGGATTAAATGAGCTAATATCTGTGAAGCAGTCAGAACGGTGTCTGGCATAAAAAAAAATCATCGTCATATGTTACAAATAAATAAAGGTAGGCACTATCTGTATTTTTCCACCAGTGTGACTGAGACTTTGAGAGATTAAGTTACTCGACCAAAGTCACAGGGTTACAATTCAAACTGACATGTATCTGACTCCACAGGGAAAATCCTTAACCAAGGAGCAAGGCATCTGTCTTGACCAAGGTCAGCCAACCCACTGGCACCAAGACATCCTTTCCACCACCCCCGACATGCTGCAGGGCTCAGATTTCATCAAGTCCTCTTTATCAAGTTCCTATTACAAGGCAGGCATAGTTATGCAGAAGAAGAACCAGACAAGGCTGGAGGCGATACATGTAAGTATGAAAAGAAAACTGCCAGAAGCAGGCAAATAAGGCCAAAAGAGAAGAGACACCAGCCAGCCCTGCAAGCTCCGCCTCTGCCTCTGCTCTCGACACACTGGCCCTGCAGGGGTCTGTGTGCCCCACATCTGGTGGCCTGGGCACCTTTTGCTCACAGACAGTTCTCTATCTTGCCCTTCCCTTGCTGCCTCCTTTTCATCCTCATGGAGCTTCCAGATGCCCCAATCTAGGCTTTGCCCCCATAAACCCTCTCAGAGCACGCACCTCTCTTTGGAAGTACAGATCTCAATTGGAAGCCATTATTTGTGTAATTGCATGTTTTCGCCTGTCTCCCCACTTCATGGTAAGATCTGTGAAGGCAGGGGCAGTTTCTCTCTTTCCCCACAGTGAACACAGTGCCTGCTACACAAAAAAATCATTTGCCCAGCCCCTTTCCCCCTATCTTTGTTAGGAATCAATTTCAGGAATTTCCAGAGCAAGAAAATCCTCGTGGGGGTGGGCTGGTTCACAGGGCTCTGAGGACCAGCCATGGAAGGTTCTGCTGCTGCAGGACAGAGCTGTGCTCCCAGGCTGCTCTCAGGGCCCTGGCTGTGAATTTCTCTAACTTCCCTCTCCAGCTGCTTGACCCTGGCTGGGTAACTATTAGCTTGCCTTTCAGCAACGCATAGCAATACGAGAAAGAGAAGCTCATCCCTCCCACCTCACCCTTCTCCCTTCCCCAGTCCCCTGCCAGCATTTTCTCTCTAAACCCTAAAGTCACCCAACTGTGTCATGCTGCCAGTGGCCTCAGTTAGGTAAATGCCACTGAGCAAATTTCCGACTGCCTTTTGGGATAGCCTAAGTCTGAAATTCAGTAAAGGTCAGTGGGAAAGCTGGGAGAGAGACACTGCATCTTTCAGAATCACCTGCTCAGGAGGCTGCAGATCTTTGTGTATCAAAAACTGTTGGAAGGGCCCCCCACCCAGCAAAGGAGACTCAAAAATGAGACATCAGTTTTCCCTAGAAAGTGGCTCCTCCTCCATCAAATCAGAGACATGTCTGACCGGCAAAAACCTTGGTGGCTCATGACTGAGCTAGACTGAAATGTCCCTCCTTGCTTTGTCTTTTCCCCCGTCAGGTTTTCCCACCCTGCACCCACGGCTGAACACAGCATTGGTCCTCTTCCCCAGAGGTGTCACGTCCCACCAGTCACGCTGCCATTGAGATAGGCAAAACCTGGTCCCAGGTGAGGGTGATGGAGCAATGTGCATCTCATCTCCAGCCATGCTGATAACTCCCAGCTCACAGCCAAGGGCGCTCACCTCTCACTGACAACCCCTGCAAGAGACCCCAGAGCCAGTGTGTGTTGGAGGAGCTGACCCTCTGCTCACTAGAAGGGTTGCCTCCTGGCTGCTCTTCAGCCTCACAACCACACCCCTGCCCCAGCCTAGCCTCGCTTCCAGGGAGGAGACTGGCATGGATGAAAGGGTGTGGCTCCCTCCTCAGGTGCGGCCAGCCCCATAGCATGAAGGGGGAATGTGCCCTTGCCTTTCTCCTAGGAAGTGTGCCTTGTAGATGTGAGTCTCACGGTCTCCATGCCTGGGCCGCCTGGGGGTGTCTTCCTCCAGGGGTCACTTGGAGGAAGTGTTCTTGTTGTTGCTGTTTTCAGACATACTTTATGCTCTATCCGTCTCACTTTTGTCAGATGTGTCTGATTTGCTCTTTTGTTTCTTGTCCTCAGGCATGTGAGGTGTGTGGCCTCAAAGTCAGGAGGCTACATCTCCCTCCAATTATATTTCCCTTCAATTGCATTTCCTATGACCTGGTCATATCTGAAAAATCGAAATTCCCTTTTTCTGGGCTCACAATTAACAGAAAAATAAAAACAAAAATCCTGAGCAGCAATGCAGAAGTCCTTCTCTCTCAGGTCAGTCAGCCTTGAATCTCCTACAGGGTAAGGGCCGACTCTTCAGAAGCCCCGATCCAGCACCCTGCACAAAGAGGTGCAGAAGGAAAGAGTCCACGGTTTTCATGTAATAGCTGCTATAAAAAAAAAGAAAAAGAAAAAAGAAAAGAAAAACAGCTCTGTAGTTCTGCTGTTTTTGTTAGTTTTGTGTTCTTGTTGTCGATATTGCTGGGTTTTGGTTGGGGGTGTCTGTCTCTTTTGAGGATGTCAGAATGAGAATGCTGAGACCAGGCTGACCTGTGCTGGGATTCTCAACTTCTGGGTCCCTGAGCCACTGTGGTTGTATCTTGACACAAACATCAACCGTGTTCACACTACTTCCTCACACAAGGCTTCAGATAGACTCCGGAATTATGACAAGAAATGCAGAACCCTTTGCACTCTGAAGGGTGAGAAGAATCTGTTCTTTTCCTGTTTCCAGAGGTGAACACAAGAAAAGCTTCAGTGGCTGTCATGGTTGTCCTGTTAGTCCCCAGGAAGTACTGGCCCCTCTATTCTTGGTGCTAAAGAATGACTTAACAATTCCCCACACAGGGACCAGAAATGTATTGATCGTGTGGACCCAGAGATCTTTACAAACTACAAAATATAATCTGTTTTCTCTCTTTGCAGGAGGCTCTTGGGCTCTGCTTTGCCGCTGAAGGGAGGGAGGAGGTGGCGGCATGGGGGGTATTGCTGTCTAACAATGCGTTCCTTCACATTTGGCAGCAGAGAGGATCCCCAGGGATTGGTCAGGCAGCAGTGTGATCTGAAGTTCTTCTATACACCCCTAGATTTTGAGCTCATCCAAAAGACACATAAAGAAGGAATGGTCTCTTCTTTCTAACAGTTTAAACATAGCTAAGCAGAGCAGGCATGCAAGCATGAGCCCGTGTACACACGCAGACATACTCAGCTATATAAAAAAAAAAAGTTAATAGGAACTAATTACAAGTGAAATGCTAAGTTGGGTAGAAAGTGAGGGCATTAGGGATTGAAGGGCAATCCAGCTCCACACTGAGATGTCAAGCGGGTCGTCCACCCAACTTTGACCTCAACAGGAGGTCTCACACAGGTCAAGGATGTAATATGATACGTAAGACAGAAAATTCTGGCTTCCCTAAATGAGGACCCTACTCTTGATTTAGAGAAAATCAGTTTTCTTCTCTCGGACTCAGAAAAGTCATGTGGAAAAACAGTGGGGCCTAAGAGGAAGGAGGCCTGTGGAGGGCATGTGTCTGTAGCTGAGCTTGCAAACTGCCCTGCCTGGTCACCGGGTCAAGAACAGAGCTATGGCTAGGAGGCTGCTATCTGCTCAGAATGCCAGTGATGACCAGGCTCTAGCTGACTCCCCTGCCTCGCAGACCAGGAATCCCAGTTTTGAAAATGTGGAGCTTTTGCTTCAAAATAAATAAGAGGTGCTGAGATCAAGCCTTTGAAGAAAACTGGCATTTGAATTGGAAGCACAGCTGACCAAAGGCTTTGAGACAATGTATTCAAGAGAGATACTCAGGAGTCAGCATCAGGCTGGCCCAGAGCCTTTGCTTGAAATTTGACCTCAACACTGAAAGAGTATTTAGTTAAAAGGATAAACTTCCCTTCTGGAGCATTCAGTGTCAGACTCCTGCTCATTCTTCTTAGAATGAATGATATGTATGTCAGATGCCAGCCCATGGGGGCACAGAAGACTGGATGGAGGCAAAGAAGGATAAGGAAACACTTGGGAAATAGACAGACCTACATTCCAATTCCAGATCTGTGTTTCAGTCACCATATGACCATGAACAGGAAATGATCTCTGAGCCCAGGGTTCCATGGGTAAAACGGAGATTAATTTTGAAATTCCTAGGGCTGCTATGAGGACTGAATAAGATCTTAATGTAATTCCTGACACAGAATAAATACTCAATATGAGAGAATAACCAGGTGATAGATAGATTAACAGATAGATTGATGATTTATAAATAGATGATAGATATATGGTAGATAGATAAACAGTAGATAGATAGATAGATAGATAGATAGATAGATAGATAGATAGAGTAAGCCAGTGCTCAGCTGTGCTCTCTGTTCCTCACCACAAAGACCCCTTGCCTTTCTCTAAAGAGTGCCTTGTATCCATCCTACATGCTGCCCAGGAAGACATGAGGCACACAGGGGAGTGTCGCCTGGGAATGATCTATTATCTGTACTCAGCATGTTCCCGGAAACCTGTTGTCCCCAGGAGAACAGGTGAAAGCCTGACACTGTCAAAAAAGTGGGGGAAGCTTGCTGCTTAATTTTTTATTAATGGCATTAAAATTTCTTTGCATAAGCCATTAATCATTAGGTCATATGAAAGGCTTATGTTTATTCAGAGAGTATAATAACTCACAGCAGTAAAGATGTATGATTTCCCCATTGGCCAGTAGAAGTGCTGTGTTGTTATGTAAAGGGGTAGGTTTTTTTTTTTCTTTTCCTTTTTCTTATTTATTTTTACTTAAAACAGTTAGTTCAATTTAACAAATATCTATTGAATGCCTTCAACAAAAAATAAATACAATATGGTTTGTCTTGTGGAAGAGCTCAGGATGATAGCAATAATGACAAAATAGCATGAACTGTCAGCATTAGCTGTGCACACACTAGTCCAGTCTGTGCTGAGCACTTCACACATATTATTTTACTTATCTTATTTAATCCTCATTACCATCCTAGGAAGTAAGCACTATTATTATCCCCATTTTGCAGAAATTGAGGCTTGAATATGTTGAGTAACTCACTCGAGGTCATACAGTTTGGATGGTTATAGTCTAAAAGGGGAAGGGATGACACAGAAATGCACAGATAAAATTCCATTTTGGAGTCTTTATATAAGCAACTCTATTTTTACACACAACCTATGCAGAACGAGAATAGCAGTATTCACTCATTGTTTACTTTCCAATCCAAAACAACACTGCTCCAGATCCTCGGACAGATTTCCAGAGATGGAAGAAGCTCAGAAAGAGCTCAGAGAAAAGGGTCACCAGTTCCAGGGTCTCTAAGAAAGTCAGCCAGGAACACCGACATATATGGCTGCCATGTCCCACGTGCTGTGCCGTGGGAAAAAGGGAGAGTCCAGAAAGGAAAACCTCAACCCCGCTGCTATTGACTGATGCTGAGAAACGTGCTTTGAGGAAACCCTGTCTCTGATCTAGCTGTACTCATATTTGGGAGCTAAGTATATCCCGTACCTTTCTGGTTGGATTAGACCTAAGAAAATGGTGGATGAATCATGAACTAGAATATTAAATTGCCATTAATATTGTGTCTGAAAAATAAATACTTGCATGGAAGACCATACTAGTATGTTTGTAAAAGAAGCCGAATATAAGGAAATACACAAAAATAATAACTTCAGATATCTCTACATGTAGAATAATCAATGGGAAAAATGTTATTAATTTTTAAAGAGCACAGCCTAATTACCAATACATTTGTAAGGGCAGGCTCCTTTACTCCCAGCTTCTCCCCCTCATTCCTCTGACCTCTTCCTTCTCCATTTCACTTCCTTCTCAACATCATCTTTTATTCTACTTCCTTTAAATGGCAGTTGCCTCCCAGAACTGCCAGCACTTAACCCTTTAACAAGTACAAAGAGATGTGTAACTGCTTATCACAAAAGCACTGTATCCCAATAATAAACAGAATGCAACAGACAGCCTGATATGAAACACTAACGCTGTTACTAAGGATTTTTGCGTTGATGTTCATCAAGGATATTGGCCTGACATTATCTTTTTTTGTTGCATCTCTACCAGATTTTGGTATCAGGCTAATGCTGGCCTCATATAATGAGTTAGGGAGAAGTCCCGTTCTTTTCAATTTTTTGGAATATTTTCAATAGGAATGGTACTATCTCTTCTTTGTACCTCTGGAAATCAGCTGTGAATGTGTCTGGTGCTAGGCTTTTTTTGGTCGGTAGGCTATTTATTTCTGTCTCAATTTCAGAACTCGTTATTGGTCTATTCAAGGATTCAATTTCTTCCTGGTTCAGTCTCGGGAGGGTGCCTGTGTCCAGGAATTTATCCATTTCGTCTAGATTTTCTAGTTCTTCCTTCATCCCGCTGTGGTCTCTCCCACTAGGCAGTGTCCCATGGAGTTGTGCTCGGGAAAAGCACCAGGAACTCAGGGATAAAATGTCACTAGAGGACGTGCACTGGCGAAGGTCCCAATGTGGAGGCTGCTTCCTATCACACCCATGATAGCAATGGGGCAGCTTGTTGCTTCCCTCAGTTGTCGGCCACCTCAGGAACATGGAAATAAGAAAATATATGGACTCATGAGAAGATCCACAAAGAGGTGCTACTGGATGAGCAAATTCAGAAGAGGGGTCCTCCTCTTGAACAGACACATCTACTGAATTCTACAATTTCCTTTTCTTTTTGGCCTCAGATTTCCCAACTCTGAAACACACAGTGTCTCACTGACTCTGATTTCCAGGTATTGCAGGGAAAAGGTAAGCCGTAACACACAAATGCCTTATATTTGCATGCAAGAAAGAGTCACACAGGCAAACTTATTGTCACTTGAGCCCTGTTATTGGCAGAGGTTACTGAGACTGAAGTGCCACAAGTTATAGAATGACCTTGTGGTAGGTAGTGCATAAGACCCATTTAAATGATAACACACACACATACACATGCACATAAACACACACACACACACACATACACACACACACATACACACATATACATACACACATATACGTACACACATACACACAAACACATACACATACACACACACACACACATACCCATACACATATACACACATACACACATATACACACATATATACACACACATACACATACCCATACACACACACACACACACACACACACATAGTTGGTGTCTGTCTTCTTAAAATGCTGAGATGGCAGTAATGCCATTTATCCCAAGATTGGGCCTTCTTTAACCAGGAGAATGGTTCTCAGGACAAAGTGACATTTTCCAGATGATATATTTCATACCACCAAAACTCTGTATTCTTTGAATTTTCAATCTTACCTCTCTCCTCTCCCCTCCAGACACCACCTGATACTACTCGACAATGGTAAGTCCCCAGACTTCCCATGAAGTCTGATGCTGTGGCTTGTTTGCGTCTGCCAGCTCATTCTGAAGAGAATACTTGAATAATGTGCTTGAGATGACCCAGAAGCAGTGGCCAAGAGCCATAACGGGTGACCACTTTCCAATCTTGCAGAAACTATAACTGAACCCAAATCAACAATCTGTAAAAACTGGCTGAGTCAGAGTCTGTGGCTCCATGTAGGGCCAACGTGCACCCAGGTCTCTTGCTTTGCTACACCCTGGACTTCAATAATTGTACAGTGACAGAGGATGCAGGAAGGGGCTTGATGAGCTCTTGACAGTTGGCTGAAAGCACCCTCCCTCATCTTAGCTGAAATGCACATGGCTCTCATTTGTTAAAGTGGCCTTTGTTAAGGGACAGGTGGTTAGAATTGTTCATTTTGCTTCTGACAAACTCATTAACCAGAACACATATTGCTTGAAGGATGAAGAATTAGGTCAAATCTTAAAACCAAGCTCAGGTCCTTAGTGACCATGTAGGAGCTTACAGAAAGACTAACCAAAGCTAAGCAGTAGCAAGAATGTGAGACTAAACCTAGGATTCCTCAGCTACGACCAAAAAGCAATGTCTTCTACCCATCCCTTGGCCATTAGAATGATGGAATAGGATTCCTCAATTGCAATTTTATGCTACAGCATCATAAGAACTGCCCTGCCTCTACAATGTATTCCACTTTAATCAAGGCCTCTTCATACTTCCACTTATGTAACAGAGGCATAAATCAACAGTAATAAGCTCAGAAAATGAAATATGGCTCTAAAATATTTATTGTATGCACCAACTATATACCAGATAGAGTCCTACAAACCAGGGATATAAGATGAACAAGAGATACTGTCTTTATGGAGATTTGATGTAATGAGGATGGCAGACATTATATACAATGTCATAGCAGATGTTGCATAAATAATTGTTTAATTAAAAAAGTAATCTAGCTTTGTGTATCCTATCTATTCTACCCTGCCTTACATGGTCTGTACAATACTTGACTGTGACAGAACATTGTGATCAGGTATTTCTGACCATGATGTCTGCGAGCTTCTGATGGCAGGACCCATCTCATACCCAATTTTGTGTTCCCAGTTCTAAGCTCAAAGGCTCTTTGTCTTCTTGGAGGCAGACAATGGCAGTGCCCAACAGCGAGAGCCTTTCACTGGAGGTGTCCAGGGAGATTTCAGCATAGCATTAAAGGCACTCATTGAAAAGAGTGATGCTGTGGAAAATCCCAGCATCTGGGACATTGAAAAGGTTGGGCTCACATCAGCTTTTTGTTTTGTTTTTGTTTGGTCAAATTGTTCCTCTTCAGCAACACATCTGGAGCCCATACAAAGATCTGATTGACCAGCAGGAAGTATAAACATCCCTTGGGCATTTCCAGTCCCAGTAGCCATAGCTGCTCTAGAAATGGGGCCATTCTTCTACTGATACATGGGGCACAGCTCTCACAGAACAGGAACGAGGGGCTGCTATTTGGCATCTATGATCAAAGCAAAACACCTCCTCTAGATTCTGACCCAAATGCATTCCTCATTTTGGGTCTAGAGGAAAACATGTAGACATGTACCTGCAATTTGAAGTATAAAAGGGAGATTACATTGTGGCAACCTACTGCTTACTCATTTAAAACAATACACAGTCATAAATTTAACAAGTTCAATAGAATGCCAGGCCTTCATGATAATTAGCTTACAATCCTGGTACTCAATCCTCAGGTTGGAAATCTAAGGGATAACTCAACACCACTAACAACATATAACAATAGTCATTGTTTTACAGCTCATTAATATACGAATACATGACACTTATTTGATCTTCTCAACATGACAGGTATTCTCCCCATTTTACCTATGAGGAAACTAAGCCTCAGTGTGGGTCAGTGACTTGCTGAAAGTCACACTGCTAGTAAACATGACAGCCAGAAGCAAGCCTCATGTCTTATGCTTCCAAAGGCCACAGTCATTCCACTATCATTCAGGACTGCCCAGCAACTCAGCAGTACTGGGAGCTGTCTGACCCAGATGCTGTCATCAGCCATGATCCTTCCTCTGCTCCCATTTACCATGGAGAAAGAAGCAAGACTCCTAAATCTTGGATTTGCTAATGATTGCACGTTCATACCCACTGAGAGACAGAAATATATCTTGGGGAATTATAGTTTAATAATCCCACAAGTCAGCACATTAATGCCCAGAGACAAAAATAAAATGTATGACTGACTAAATATGCTTAAGGTTATTCTGAATACATGTGAGGGAATCTGATGAACAAAAGTCTTTTGCTATCAGCATGTTAGAGTGAGTCTCATAAACATTCTTCACTTCCACATTCTTGTCTTCAGATACACTTGGCTTCTCCTTTGGTTTTTTCCATCACCTTGCTTACAAATTTAAAAAACAACAACAAAAAGGAACAAAAATGATATCCCCAAAACAAACCACTTCTCACTTTCTCTCTCTCTCTCTCTATCTCTCTCTCTCTCTCAGACACACACACACACACACCCACACACAAACAAAAAGGCAGAGCAAAAATAACAAAAAGGTACAGGTGATACGTGTGTTTCACACAAAGAAAGCTTCCAATCCAGAAAAATGTAACTGCAACACTTCTTTTTAAATGTCGGGTATTGAAGACTCCAGCATGCTTATTTTAGGAACAAAGGGCAAAACTAAAATTTACTGGACATCTACTAGATGCCACGAATTGTCTTAGGTACTTCTGCAAATATTAACTAATTTAATCTTCATAACACCATGGAGCTAGCTATGACCCTCTTTTTTAAACCAATAAGGACATTGAGTGTCAGGCAACTTGTTCATGGTCACATAGCTAGCTAGTGGTGAACTGATGTTCAGAATCCTAATCTGAAATCAAAGAACATGCACAGATAAAAATCCTCAAGACTTGAACAGGTTAATTAGGTCACCTATTGACAGAAGTTATGCTTCAGCAAAGAGGTTAAAAAACAGGAGAGCAGAGCGGGCTTTGTTCTCACATTTTAATGGCTATAAGTGTTATAATAGACTGTCCTGTCCACAACTCCCTAAGCCTGGGGATGGGAGTGGGAACAAGGCCCCTTAGCATAAGGAGAAGGATCACAGGGGGACCTGGGAGAAAGCAGGTAGCACCTGGGATTAATTATTTGTTCATATCAATATCGCCAACATTTTTTTTGTCATGGGGCTGTTCCTAATCTTAGGTTAATGAAATAGGAAATGCCTTCAGGTGTGCTGAGGAAAGTGAAAGCTCTTCTCCTGAAATGTGTCACCCAAACTGCCCCATTTCTTGGTGCATGCAGCTTTCACTGGTGTCTTAGAATCCTTCAGAAATATCCATCATACTTCCCACTTGACCTCCATTCTAGTTAATGGCCATTCTTGCTAGGGCCCATTTCCCAGACTAGTAAACTGAGATACAAACAAATAATAATAAGCAACTATAATATTTAAAGTGTCTCACGTCTGTAATCCTACTACTTTGGGAGGCAGAGGCGGGCAGAATCCTACTACTTTGGGAGGCAGAACTCTGCCTGAGCTCAGAGTTCGAGACCAGCCCGGGCAACACGGTGAAACCCCCATCTCGTCTCTAACAAAAATACAAAAAATTAGCTGGGCGTGGTAGCATGCATCTGTAGTCCCAGCTACTCCAGAGGGAGGCTGAGGCAGGATAATTGCTTGAACCTGGGAGGCAGAGGCTGCAGTGAGCCAAGATTATGCCACTGCACTCCAGCCTGGGTGACAGAGCGAGACTCTGTCTCCAAAAAAAAAAAAAGTAATATCTGCTTTGGGAATGACTTCCAGGTGGTTATCTTAGTTGACGCTCACAAATTCTCGATGAGGTGAATATGGTAGATTTCATGGTGATTTACTGGTGAGGAAACTGCGCCGCAGAGAGAGAAAGTAAGTCACTTGGTTACATCTGCAATATGAGCATGGAGTTGACTCGCACATTCCTGCTGCTGTCTTATTCCCACACCCCTGCCTTGGTGCCTGCCTCTGTTTCCTCCAGTTCAGGCCCCCTTTGGGCCTCTCTGCCCATTAAGCTCCCAGCCTCATCTGGTCCCTGAATTGCTTGTCCTCTGACCACCTCTGCGAAGGTTTCTCCACTCCTCTTCCTGGCCCTCAGGTCCTTCCCATTGAAGTCTGTTGGCTTCTGAGAGTGAAAGCAAAAGAATCCAGACAGGAAACAGATTCACAATTACAGCAATCGCTTGAGCCTAAGAGTTCAAGGCCAGCCTGAGCATCATTGTAAGACCCTGTCTTTCTAAAAAAAAAAAAAAAAAAAATTATGAGGGTCCTTCCTAGCATAGACTCAGGCTGAGATCTTTGACAAACATTAATGAAACAAAGGCCCTGCTTTCAAGGAACTTACAAGCAAGCAGGGAGTAGCAGGCAGTAAGCAATATGTAAGTCAAGCGCACAAAATATTAGAAGGTGAGGGTGGCTATGAAACAAAGGAAAAACAGGACGGGGTAAGAAGAATGGAGAGTGGGAGTGGGGCCAACTGCGGTCCAACTGGGTGGGAGGCAGTGCTGCTGGAGAAGGCAAGGTTGGAGCACAGACCTCAAAGCCCAAAGGGCCGGGCCTCACCCATCTCCCTGGGCAGAGTGTTCGGGGCAGAGGGATTACCTGGGACAAACACCCCATGGACACCAGTGTGGCTGCTGTACCCGACTGGTGCCCTCACTCCACCGCTCAGACACAGAGCAAGACTTGAGAGAATAAGCCTGGGGAGAGTAAGGTTTACGACACAAGAAGCATGTTGGGAAATGGAAGAGCAGAGGTCTAAGTAGAGCATTGTGGAGGTGGAGACCACAGGCTCCACGCTGAAGGAGAGGGAGATGCTGAGTGCAGGAGGGACACGGGGACGTGAGGAAGGCAGACAGGCGAGACGTCCTTTGGGGCCCAACTTGCCTGATTAAAGTGGGCTTTCTTCTTTGAGGCTGACCTCCTCACCCGACATATCCATGCAAGCAGTCAGCACACTGTTGCCGGGGCCCACAGGGAAGTGTGCTGGTCTGCCAGGGGTGACAACATCAGTAAGTGCAGCAACAGCAGCAAGGGTTGACTGACCACTGATCCAATGTGCTAAACGCTGCACACGCACGCTTGCTCACTTAATCCTCTAAACAGCCCCAGGAGGAAACTCCAATCTCACCCCCTCTTTACAGTCAGGGAAACTGAGCCTTAGAAAGGATATGTGACTTGCCCAAGGTGGAACCAGATTTCAAACAGCCCTGCTAGACTCAAAGGGTCACGTGCTCCTCGGGGCACTAACAATTGCAAGCCGAGGAACCAAACTGTCCTCAATCACACCCGTGAGCTTCTCTGCATTAAGAACATCTTCACTCCACATACAACACACAGCCGGGGCCAGCTGTCTTGGAAATATCTTCGGTCAAAGAATGCATGAGGGCAGCGAGCACCATCAAGAAAGGTGGATTGATCAAGCTAACCCTTTACCCCTAGAGAAAACAAATTCAGGTTGCCTTCAGTCACCTGTGTCGGAACAGAATAACTCAGACTTACTAATGCAGGGCAGGAGCTCCGTGGGACCAAGAGGCCCACAAGGCAACACATGCCACAGGCAAGCCCCAGTCCTGTGACATCTTTCAAGCAGGTGAAAAACCACTTCCTCTCTGCCCCATGTGTGTGCACACATGCACGGTCTAATATTTTGTTTGCAGATCTGCCTATTTACATAGTTAATTTGGGATCTGTTTGCAAACACAAATTAGTTTGGTGCAATTACTTTGTGTGCACGGACATGGAGTTATCTGCTTCAGCAGTTTAACAGCAATGAGACTGGCTGCATAGTAGCATATGGCTGTCTATATATAATCACAATATTACCTGCACATATTAGTTACATAGCAGCTACATTATAATTAGTGCCATTTTCAAAGACATTCAAAAGAAGAAAAAAATGTATTTTAATTAAATCAGTAAGGTGTTTTCATTGGAGGGAAGTAGGAGAGCGTGTTAATGACTCACAGCATTCCATCAACTGAAATGCAGAAGGCATGCAAGCACCTTTCTGCCTCCCAGTGGGAAGAAGCTTCTCTGATAACAACACTGAATATCCTCATCCCATGACCTCTGTTTTTCAGCCTTAATGATACCACAGTGCTTTCTGACTCTCCTCGCAGGTCAACTTAAATCATGGAGTCACAGACGATGGTCAGCTGGAGAGGACCTCAGCGATTGTCTGGCCTATTTGACTATTGTCCAGTGTCTCAGTCCATTTAGTGGACTTGGGTATAAAAGAATACCCAAGATGGATTATAATGAAAAAAGGTTTATTTGGCTCATGGTACTGCAGGCAGCACAAGAAGCGTGGCAGTGAGGGCCTCAGGCTGCTTCCCCTCATGGCTGAGGTGAAGGGAGCCGGCATGTGCAGAGATCACAGGGGAGAGAGGAAGCAAGAGAGAGAAAGGCTCCCCCTCTCTCTTACCAGGCTCTTTTCCACAAGCAGATCTCATAGCAACTAACAGAGCAAGAGCTCACTCACCCCCCAAGAGGAAGCATTAATCTATTCATGAGGGATCCATCCCGGTGGTCCAAACACCTTCTATTAGGCCCCACCTCCAACATCAGGGATCAAACTTCAGCAGAGGTTTGCAGAGATCAAACATCCAAACTATAGCATCTGGAGAAGGAAACTGACTCCTAAGCAGGCAGAGTAGCAGACTGTGAATCACACAACTCAGTGGAAACACTGAGACAGGACTCAGGTCTCCTGACGTGCATTCAGTGCTGACCCCAGGATACCACCCACACCACCATATGGATGCCACACTTTCTAATAGCAAGACACATGGCCCTTCAGTCCATTTCCCAAGGATTAGGAATCCACCTATATTAGACAACTTCAGAATGTGTCATGGTGTCACACACATCAATTCTTAATTAATAAAAACAAGGAGTTAAGAAAGGAGCTTATCCCAGGTCATTCAAGCAAATATGAGGGAATATTCAGATTTCTCCACATGGTTTCCAGTACTTGTGCTATTAAAAGTGTGTTGCCTCCTAATGACAGGAATTCACTGAAATGAGTTAGAGTGGAGGGGGCCAAGCTCTGTCATTTGTGTTCCAGATACACCATTCGCTTGGTGACATTGGGCAGGTTACTGAACCTTCTCATCATTTCTCCCTGATACTGAATTACACACTTAAATGGTTTCCTCTCCTTTTTCATTATAAAAAGGAATTTTTCTCCAACAGCCACTGCATTAACATGAGCTTCAAATTACAAGAGGCAGTGACATAATCTTGGGGTTGATATTGTCATCTCCTCGCTGAGTGGAATGGGTCAGAATATTCCTTACACCCAATTTCCCCCATGCTGCCAAGTACAATATTGTCTCCAGTCTCTCTTATGAAGAAAATGTGAACTTGGAGCCTAGGGGAGGAAAGCCACAGCATGCTGTTATTATCACCAGGCCAATTGAGGAGAACAAATAGCATCGCAGCATAATCAACATCTTATCCCAACTCGTTTCTGTCCTTCCTCCCTAGTACATCATTTAACACGCCATGCAGAAGAAACTAAATATCCTTAGTAGCATAAGACGAGAAACAGACCACAGTAGAACAGGATAAGAGATCGCTGGTGTCCATCAGGAACAAATGACCATGTAATAACTCTGTAATTACATGGTAACTAGAACTGATTGAGCCTGTAAATTATATCCTTGTCACCCCCGGGTAATGATGCAGCTCTATCTCCCATCTACAGAGAGCAGCAGCACATGGTCCACACTCACGGAGAGATAAGGGAATTCTTAGCTGTTAAAGCAGATTTGCTGCTGATGAGAGGTGGCAGAGAGACAGGCTGAAATCTGGGATTTAATGATTTTCCAGTTGAAGCATTACTGCCTTGCCAGCTACAGCAAGACATCCATTACCCAGCCAGCATCCCCCTTCCTCAATCAGAGGGACTGACAGAGGGCTCCAAAATTCAAGATGAAAGCAATGGGACTCACGCACACAGGAACATTACACATGTACATGGGCACACACACATACACACACACACACACACCCCTCCCACTGCCACACATACACATGCCAATAGCCCAATAGCCAATTTACATTCCCTGAAACATTTAATCTGCAGACCTTTGAAACATCACTATTGTGGCATTTCACCGAATAGTTTAATACTGGGAAGAATATTGTCTCTTTTTATGCAACATTATCTCTGGGACCATTATGCAGGGGCATTAAGAAATTCTGTGTGGTGGATCATTCAGCAAATATTGTTTGACAGCCGACTATGCATATAGCATTCTGCTCAGTGTTAGAGAGGAAACAAAGAAGCATGACACTCAATTCTCTCCCTCAAGGATCCGAGTCCACTTACATCAATGATATAAAGACACACAAACTGAAATTATCATGCCACAAGGCAGTATAAAATTAACTGTCAATGACTGGTACAGACAACAAGAGCTATGGAAGTAGAGAAAAGAGGGGACTCACTCTGGTATGACAGAATCATAAACACAGCTTCTTATAGATTAAAATGAACATCTAGGAGAGCCTGAATATCAAGTTCATGTACGGTTTTTTAGAAAGGGACATTTTAAATTTCTCTCAGTCCACAGTCCTCTCAGTTACTCAAAGCAAACAACAGCAAAACAGATTATTTTTTGTTAATGAAAACCATGGGAAGAAAAACATCAGAAATATGAGCATAAACAAGTTTAAAACTGAATAATCAAGATGCTAGGAGACCAGAAATATGCTCCTATTGGCACTATCCCTCTGGAGTTTATGTGCTTATATCATGAATGTATATCATCTGCCCTCAGTAGTGGGAACATTTTTGATCAGCACAGGGATTTAGCAACTAGGTCGAGATCTGGAGAACTGTGGTCATCAATGGAAGAAACAAGGAAAGCCTTTGGCAAAGCATCCAGCCTCGGCACAGTTAAAGTGGGGCATAGTCCATTGGAGGAGCAGGGAGGTCATTTCTCTGAGACTCTGAGGAGACAAAAAGAAAGTCTACTCCTCTCTCCAGGTTCCTTTGTCCCTAAACTCACAACCATCTGATGGCAAAACTAGGTGTCAAAGGTAGAGAAACACGACAGAGTTACCATCCAGCCATTGCTGAGGGTTAACCCAAATGCCCTCTGGGATTTCATCTGGATTGAATGTAAACCCATCTGCCATTATCCAGTTGCCCACTTGAGCTAGCTTCTGACCTGCTAATCTTCCAGCCACAGATCTCCAACATCCTGCAAATGTCCTTCACTAAGAGGTGCACAGATGCACTTAACATACATCCTGAAGTTTGTCACACTGAAGTTCAGGACACACCTGAGACGGGTGAAGCAAATCGTGGTGAGGCAATCCAGGACGGGTAGTGCCTACTAGCAGGTGATCTCTGGGCAGGCAGGAAAGAGATGAGAGCACCAGATAGTCTACATTTATCCACAGAAGGAATATAAACTATGTGCACCAGCCTGTGAAACAAGAGAGAGTTAGAATTCCCAGACCTTGAAGCATTTGCAAGGTCTCTGGGAAGATTTTTCTCATTCTGAAATAAGTGCTATCCCAAAGAAAACAGCTTTGCATTAATGCACAATCCTAGTAAGGTTTAAGAAAGTCATGTATTTTGATAATGCCTCAAAAAAGTGTCCAAGTTAACTATGAGACCATCTTAAGGTCACTGTCTCCTTCATGAAAAATAAAAGAATTAGATGAGATGATCTTTAAGGTCTTTCTAAAACTGAATATTCTATGAAGTAGACAGGTTGTAATGACCAGTTTGTCAAAACCTAATGAAGACTAACCACATCATCAATCTCAAATTGTATATGAAGAATATGAGATTCTTGTTTCAATCAACCATTAAGTCTATAAAACAAATCCCATAATCCAGTCTCCGGATTTATCTCTGACTCATAAAAACATTTTTCTTAAAGAACCAAGCGAGATCCCAGGGACCATACCATAGCCAATTATGGCTGATCTGCAGAGGTCTTTGATTTTTCATTTAAGAATTGTGTTGGTAATATGCTTCTCATGCTGCATCTGGTTCACATGGTACATTCCTACAGGAAAGTGACAGCATTAGGGGGAGCAACAAGCAATTCCTAAACAGGTGGGCTTTCATTTGCCTTCAGGAGGCAGTTCCTTCTGCTAGTCAGATCTCAATGTTTGTGACAAGACTGGACTTCTGTCTACACCTGCAATTCTCATTCTATTTACAGTGGCCACAGGATCAATATCTCCTCCCCTGGAAATAAAGCTTTCTACTTTGCATTGGAATTTATCTTCAATAGCTGCTGGAAATCATTATCACACAATAATGTTCTATTCACCACTCATGTTATCTCTTCAGCTAGGCAGATTGCCAGACATTTGACGGCCTGACACCAAGTCCATTTGGTGCATGACAAAAATAAAACCTTACATTGCCTGAAAATAACATGAGACACACTCATCATCTAGCTGGGGATGATTGGGCTACTTTCTCTTTCGGAGGAGTTGTCAGAACTCATGTCAATCATGCAGCGCTACTTGCCCGCAGCCATGAGCGCGCTCTCATTATCTGTGTATAGTGGGCACAAAGAAAAAGCTTTTGCATGGATCAACATTATTATGAATCCCAGAGGTAAAGCTATGAGGTTGAGAAGACCAGGCATATATGGCTGTATCTGAGCCTTTACTTACCTTTGGTTGGGTTCATTAATCCAAATTAATCCTTTCTGTCAAGCTCAAAAATGTTTACTAAAATCCTACTAAATGTTAGACACTGATCTAGGTACTTGAGATGATAAATATAGCATTCTGTCCTGGAGAAGTTTAACTTAGGATGTTAGGGAAAAATATATACACATAACATCAACATAATATGAAGAGATGTGAATAAAATGTTGGCAGAATACCAAGGAAGAATGCTGTATCCTAGTTACAAACCCAGAGGAGCCTTCTTAGAGGAGATACCGATTGAATCAGATATCTTAAAGTATGAGTAAATGAAAACTTGAAGGGGTGACTTGGAGGACTTCCCACTCTAGAGCATTATAAGACAATTCAGAGCTGAACAGATGTTGGAGTAGGGATTGGTGAGTATGACACCTACAAGAAGGTCATCGTCACTAAGACATAGAGGAAGAGCGATGGCTCTTACCTCCCCAATCACCACAGGATGTTTCATTTTGGATATGTTGAAATTGAGGTATCACTGAACATTGACTTGGATATATCCTACATGTAGTTGGAAATACTTTCACTACATTCAAGGGAGGGGCCAGCGTCAGAGACAATGAAGTGTGCAGCTCCTATACCCAAACAGCAGTGAAAATCCAAGGAATGGATGAGACTTCCCACAGAGTGGGCTAAGAGCTTCGAGTCAAGGACAGAACCAACATGTAAGGGGTTAGCACAGGAGAGAAAGCACGCACAAGGAGACAAAGCCAGAGCATCACAGAACAGCAGGAAGAAAACAAGACCAGGAGAGCAGAGTTGCAGAAGCCAAAGTGGGAGAGGGCTTCAGAAGAGACAGGCGGTGGAATGGCTTGAACACAGTAGTGGATGCATGGTCAGTGGCGGAGGGATGGAGTGGTGGAGTCAGCAGCATAGAGTCCACTTGGGATGTGTGCAGAGTGTGAGAACTTTGGTCAGAACAGTTTTAATAACCTCAGCAGTCATAATACAGACTTCAGTTAATCAGTAAATTAATAAAAATAAAGAAAGACTAGTCTTCAAAAATGCCAATTAAAAATGAAACACAGAGATAGAGAAGGAGAAAGATTAATGAGTGGGAGGGCCTTTGAGCATGTTATTTTGGAGGGAAAAACTAGATGAGAACAAGAAGATTTAAAGACTTTTACACATAAGAGATTATATAAATCATGCTCTCTCACTGAGTAAAATATTATTTTCAACATCCAAGACATGTCTAAGTCTATTATCAATTTTCATTCAACCCTGTCTGCAGCCTGCACCTCTGTCCTGAGCACTAGATTCATATATACAACTGACTACTTGGTATCTGTACTCAAAGCCTAAGAGGTATCTCAAGCCTTAATGATGAAAGTAGAACTCCAGATTCCCTGCCCTCAACCTTCAAACTTGAACTTCATCCAGTCTTCCCTACTCATCATTCCACCCAAAAACCTTGAAGACCTCCTTGACCCATCTCTTTATCTCATACCAACATCCAATCTACCAACCAATTCTCAAAACTCTACCTGAAAAACAAATCCAGAAGATGACTATTTCATACCATCCCCACTCCTACACCATGGTCAAAGCCACTATCCCCTCTCATCTGGAATACGGCAACAGTCTCCTTACTGGTCTTCTTGCCTCCAACTTGACCCTTGGAGTCTATTCTCCTCATGGTCCCAGAGTTACTCTTTGAAAATAAAAGAACAAGTCACTTGTCAGATCAATATGACTTAATGACTTCCCTTTACAAAAAGAGTAAAAGTTAAAGATGTTCACACTAAGAGTAAAAGTCAAAAACCACACTCTTTCTGGTTTGTGTGGTAGATTGAATAACTGGTCACATATCTTTTCCCCTCCTACTGTTGGCGGGGTATACTTTCCCACCACTGTGTTTGGAGCTTGGCTCTGTGCCTTGCTTTGGCCCGCACGATGTTTGTAGACAGGATTGAGGCTTGCAATGTGCATGAGTGGCTAGCTTGTCATTTTGTGCCCTGGTGTTCCATCAACCAGGTCTGGGTGAGTAGCTGCTGGCTCCTCACTCTGGGCCCCAGAATGAACATATGTGGAAGAAGCCTGAGCCCAATTTTCAGTCGATAGTCCTCACAGCCAACCTACAAGTCCAAAGTGAGAAAAAATGCTATTTCGTACGCCCATGAGTTTTATGCAGCACTATTGTGGCACTAGCTGACTAATTCAGTGATCTAGCTTCCCACTATCTCTCTGCTCTCATCTCCTGCTTCTTCTCCCTTTCTCACTCTCACTCCTGCTTTTGTTCCCTTTCTCAGGATCATATCTGCTTCTTAAATTTTCTGATCCAAAGCATACTCCTGCCACGGGGCTCTGGCATATGTGGTTCCCTCTTCCAACTCCACAATATCCAAATGGCTTCCCTCTTCACTTCCTTCAGATCTCTACTTAAATATTATCTTAACAAAGAGGCCTTCCAAGACCACCGCTATCTCTAGTCCCATTTAAGCCCCTGGCCATGGTTTATTTTTCTCCATAGTACACCACAGTACAAATGACATATTATGCATGTATTTACTTTTTAGCCTGTAGGCCAGAAAACGATTTTCGTGCATAAAGTCTGGTGAGTAATTAAATAATAGGCTCCATTCTCCCTATCCTACAGCACAGTGTTTTGGTTTGGGTTTCCTAATTGTTGTATGTATATCACAAAGTGATATACGAGATAATTTTAGGAGATAATTGGACTAGCTTACACACAAATAAAATAGTAATTAATAAATTTAATTTTATTTTAGGTGGAGTAGGTGGGGTAGGGGTTTTAGGAGTGTTTGAGGAGAGGGGTAGCTAAGCTAGGCATTATGAAGCCAGACAGGGAGTGTGTTTAGGTGTAGATGGCCTCAGTTACCTACTCCACATTACAACAGAGTCACTCTGTGACTGATGTTTTCAATAATGACCTGAGTAACAAAATAAGACAAATGATAATCTCCATGTTTTGCTCAATAAGACAGAACAATAATATATTTTAGAAAAAGAACTCTATCAAAAAGGATTGCAATGTTTTAAGTTCCATTTAAAGGATGATAGCTTAGTTATATGACAAATTCATTCACGTGGAACACTGCTGATGCCTCGTAAATAAGCCTGCCCTATGTAAACACGAGGACTGGTAATGAAGGTCCTGATAATTCTTTCCTCATGAATAACAGGCAGAAATGACTTTATACCCACTCCTCGTCTCTGACCACCTCCTCCACTCCCTCCCTTATATGCTTTTCTTATTTTTCCTTCAAAAAAGTCCATTAATAAGAACAAATAGTAGTAACTATAAGCCGATGTTTACTCTATTTCCCACTTTTTCACAACTAAAGGCCCATATGATTATTTTTTGACTGATGGACTATGTGGACTGAATTTGTTAAGTGATAATTATTGGAGCAAACACCTTCCAGCTTCCATTAAAGCACCTAAACAGGCTGGAGTCATCATCATCATGCTTTTCACATAAAAAGGAAAAAGCTGACCAAACCGAAAGTCAACAACTCTTGGATGAAGCTGGAAACCATCATTCTCAGCAAACTATCGCAGGGACAAAAAACCAAACACCGCATGTTCTCACTCATAGGTGGGAACTGAACAATGAGAACACATGGACACAGGAAGGGGAACATCACACACCAGGGCCTGTTGTGGGGTGGGGGGAGGGGAGAGGGATAGCTTTAGGAGATATACCTAATGTTAAATGACTAGTTAATGGGTGCAGCACACCAACATGGCACATGTATACATATGTAACTAACCTGCACATTGTGCACATGTACCCTAAAACTTAAAGTATAAAAATAAAAAAAAAAGAGATCCTCAGAGACGTCACAGAGCAAAACACTGCCCCTAAATTGGAAAAGACAGGTGGATACAGAGAATCACAACTTATAAGAGCAGAAGACCAGTAGCAAAAAAAGAAAACAAAAAAAAAAACCCACAACAACCAACCATACAACCCTCTATGGGAACCAGTATCAGGATAGAAAAACTAAAATGGAACTGATGAATTCCTGGAGGTTCAGTGTGCACAAGTCTTAGGGGTCAAAACATGAGAACTCCAGACTTTGGGACACTCCACACTTCAATAGGAGCCCTAGGAGGTTCAAGAGCCCTAGGAGGTTCTCACAGTAAGGATCAAAGAAAAATCCCCTCATGCATCCAGCAGGGGGAGAGCAAAGGCAGCCATTTTGAAATATGACACATGCATCCTGTTCTTATGAAGGCCTGCCCTCAATAGAAATTATATTACCAGAGCCTAATGATGCAGGGAAGGGAAAATACCCAACTGCAGCCCCTTCTACACTTCCTGTCTCACCTGAGCGGGGGAAGAAAAGCAACCCTGAGACACACTTGTGAAGCTCACAGCGCAGGGGCACAGGCTTAGTAAAATACTGAGGCCTACTCATGGCTCTATAGAAGATTTCCCTCCCCCCACACCCATGGTCACATCCATAGGAGTAGCTCGTCATAACAAGAGGGGAATGGAAATGAAAGAATTCTGTATCTCAGATGGTATTTGAAAATAAATTTCTAGGGACAACAGGGAAATCAAAAACAAGAACACCAGAGGAAACTTTAACCTCTGACACTTACAGTTACAAAAAGCAATAAGTATAGTTTGATCCCTAGCCAGAAACATAAAACTTTAAACTAAAAATCTATTTACTCCAGTTTCTTTTACCCCAGTATATCATGTCTGGCTTTAAAGAAAAAAGTACCACCAGCATACTATAAGATGAAAAAAAAAAAAAAAAAAAAAAAAAACCAGCTGGAAGAAACAGAGTAAGCATTAGAACAGGCTCAGATATGGCAGAGATGTTGGAATTATCAGATTGAGGATTTAAAGTAATTATGAATAATATGCTAGGGGTTCTAATGGAAAAAGCAGAAAACTTGCAGGGACAAATGGGGAATGTAAGCAGAAAATGAAAACTGTAAAAAAGAATTCAAAAGAAGATGGTAGAAATAAAAAAAAATCAACAGAAATGAAGAATGCCATGGATCAATAGACTGGATATGGCCAAGGAAAAACCAGTGAACCTGAAGAATATCAATAGAAACTTCCAAAACTGAAATTTGAAGAGAAAAACTGAAAAAAATGGAACAGAATATCCAACTACAAAAGGAAGTGTAATATACATGCAATGGGATTACTAGACGTAGATGGGAGAAAGAAGCAGAAAAAATGTTTGAAGCAATAATGACTGAGAATTTCCAAAAATTTATGACAGAAACCAAACAACAGTTTCAGGATGCTCAGAGAACACTAATCAAAATACCAAAAAACTACACCTAGGCATATCTTATTCAAACTGCAGAAAATCAAAGACAGGCAAACTTGAGAAACTGAGGGTCGGGGAAGAGGGCTTACCAATAGAGAAGCAAGGATAAGAATTACATTGGACTTCTCTTCAGCAACCATGCATACAGGAAGAGGAGCGTCGAGTGAAATATTTAAAGTATTAAAACTAAAGAACCACCAATCTAGAATTCTGTATCCAGCAAAATTATTCGTCAAAGGTGAAAGAGAAATTAAGACTTTCTCAGACAATCAAAAATTGAGGGAATTTGTTGCCAGGATACTTGCCTTGCAATAAATGTTAAAATATGTTCTTCAGAGAAAATGAAAATGATATAGTTAAGAAATTCTGATCTACATAAATTGATCGTTATTTTGTTTTCCCATTTTTATTTTTCAGGGATTCCTCTATCAATAAGAGATTCAGATCAGCATAAGACAATCAGCACAAATTCATCAGTTGTTGTAGTTCCAGCCCAAGGCAAAGAAACTTGAAATTTCATATATCATGTGGGGCCACAAAAGGGGAAAAGGAAAAGGATCATCAGGGCTTTTGAAATGGAGACAAGAGTTGGACCATCGGGGATCTATGGTATGGACAGTCAGTAAACTCTGCTTTTTGTTTGTTTTTCAAGCCTTGTACTAAATTGGGATAATTCTCAGGATGAGTTTCTTTTGTAAGTTTCATGCCCAATTTGCTATGAATAATTCAGGAAGCAGTAGCGTAGACAAGGTCTACAAAATACAGAGGTCCACATCTAATAACCAGGAAATGGGTGTCGGAAGGACAGAAGGAACATGAGGATAGAAACAATGGTCTTGTAACTGCTGACTGCATCCTAAAGTCATCTATTTGCTCTCTCTATTTCTAGCCTGCTTTGTTCAAACCAGTCCCACAATCCTCAATACCATTCCCTTCTTGCAAAGTGAGAAGAGAGAAACAATTGCCTTTCCCCAACACTTCTCCTCCAATCAAAACCCAAGCTAAAACTGAACAAACAAAACCACAGCAAAAATAATTGTCTTGTTCTCAACACCAATTGCTGCAGATAATATCTGTGAATTGTCAGCATTGGAACCTAGTAACACTCACCAACACACACTAGAATTTTCTTCAGCACATTTAGCACCATATGAAAGCAGATGACAAAGCTATTGTAGATAAAAAACCAGTAGAAGGAAAAAAAATACCTCTGATGAAAATACAAGAAAAAGCAGATGACTCTACATTCTGGGTACCTCTGGAACCTAAAAAGAGCTTCTTGAACATGATCTGGCAGTGACCTAACAGCCAGGGATGTCTCATATAAGTGGACCCCAGGATGGTTTACATACGTGACTATTTGTACTCCTGATGAATGACACTTTTCTGAAAGGTGGAGAGCAAGGGGCATTTAACAGCTGCTTAGCAAGACTTCCTGATCATGCGGGGCAAGATATTAACCCAAAGAATACACTAAGCTCTTACTGCAAGGGAAATACATTAGCAGTAGGAATATTATCGGTATTAGCAATAATTATAATAATTATGAGCATATACACAGCACTTTTATATCTGCAAAATGCACCGCATTCATCATAATGATTAGCATTTGTACAGTACTTTGTATTTCCCAAACACTCTGTGCTCATTAATTAGATAATGCTGGCAACATCTGTGGGCAAGTGTTACTACTCCCGTTTTACAGACACACGACACAGAGAAATTAATTGGCTTACTCAGGGCCACGTGATGAGTCAGTGACAGAATCAGGATTCCATGCCCAAGTTCCCAAATCTCTATTTTGTCTGTACTTTATGCAAAGCTGGGAGGTTGCTTCCAATTGAAAGGGAAAGGAAGGGCTTAGGACATGAAAATCAATTGCTCCCATGGCCTTTGAGTGATTAGTAAGTGCCAATGGAGCCATATGAAATCTATTTTCACAGAGAACTTCAGGATAGAAGCTATTCCTCAATAATCATTCTAGGGCAATGCTTCTCATCTTCAGCTCAGGCCACACCCCCGGCCAATTCAGTCTGAATCTGTGGCTATGGACCCAGCTATCAGAACATTCCAAAGCTCCCCAGGCAATCCCAGTGGGTAGTCACAGTGGAGTGAGAACTGCCGGTCTAGGACAGTGGCTCTCAATGTTTAGGGAGCATCAGAGGGCTGCTTGAAGTGGATCCCTTGACTCAACCCCAAGAATTTCTCGTACAATGAGTCAGAAATGGGGCCCGAGTATGTGCATTTCTAACTAGTTCCCAAGTGATGCTCACTGCCAAGTCCCAGGACCACATTTTGAGAAGCACTAGTCTAAGGTTTTAGGTGCAGATAGAAGAATTACAAAATTGCTTCCAAAGATCCCTTCAAGCCCAGGCACTAAGACTTCAATAATTGGGTAGACTGTTAAAATGTAGAACAGACTGACCACCTGCCCACCAAATTCTGGGCACACAGGATGACAGACCTTTTTCTCCAGTTTCCCTTACCATGAGCCCAACGGCATGTGAATGACTACATGACAATGGAAGATGAAGAGAAAGGCCAGTCCTAGGCCTGGCCATGAAACATCTTGCTCAATCTTTCCTGCTACCCCACTGCTCAGCCTTCTAGCCTCTCTCTCTCCCCTCTGTAGCTGAATCCCATGACTCCAAGGTGCTGGTGCCACACGAGGGAAGGAATTCAGACACAGGAGTCTCCAGTCAGTGGAGAGACATTCTGTGGGTCTGTGCAACCTACTCCAGGCAATAAGGAGACTAATAATTCACTTTATCGCATGAAGCCACTAGGATCTCAGGGTGTATTTGTTTCCACAGCATAGTCTAGTCCATCCTGACAATCCTGACACTCAGTGCCTGTAGCCGGTGTGTGTTCCTAACCTCCACAGAGAACAACTAAATCTGACAGGCAAATGAGTAAGAGGACTAAGGCTAATATGCAAGTGAAAGTGATAGCTACATGCTCAGAGGTCAAGAATGTGACTGAGTCAGAAGTTGACAACTTCAGGGAAAGTCCGGAATATACCTATCCCAGTGTAACTGCAGCCAGACTGTATCTGCGCATCTGAGGTGTACTTTATCCCTCTCTTTAGAGAGAAGCCAGTCCCACATTTGCCCTATATGACTGGCCCTCCTTATCCACGGGTTCCAAATGCATAGATTCAACCAACTGGGGATCGAAACTATTCAAAAACAAAACCAACAAAAAAATCCAAAACAATACAGTAAAGATTTATATAGCATTTGCATTGTATTAGCCATTACAAGTAATCTATAGTTGACTAAAAGTATACAGAAGGATATGCATAGATTTTCTACAAATAATTTCCGATTTTAGGTAAGGGGTTTGAGCATCTGCAGATTTTAATATTGGAGGGAAATCCTGGAACCAATGCCCCTCAGATACTGAAGGCCAGGACAACTGCACAAGCCTTTCAAGTCTGTAGGTCAGGAACACAGTGGCAGACACTGACCGAAGAAACAAGCTGACGGTAAAGGCACAGCCTGGATGTCTTTGGGGAAATGCAGAGAGCAAACAATTTTAAAAACACAAAACAAACATACCCTATCCTCCTTCCCTCTCTGTGGGAAGTTTATTACATTTTAAAAAAAAAATGCTGGGTGCAGTAGCTCACACCTGCAATCCCAGCACTCGGGGAGCCCGAGGCGGGCGGATCACGAGGTCAGGAGATCGAGACCTCCTGGCTAACATGGTGAAACCCCATCTCTACTAAAAATACAAAAAAATTAGCTGGGCGTGGTGGCACACACCTGTAGTCCCAGCTACTCGGGAGGCTGAGGCAGGAGAATTGCTTGAACCCAGGAGGTGGAGGTTGCAGTGAGCCGAGATCACGCCACTGCACTCCAGCCTGGGTGACAGAGTGAGACCCCATCTCAACAACAACAACAACAACAAAACCAACAACAACAACAAAACCACCACCAACAACAAAACCACCAACAACAAAAAAACCAACAACAACAACAAAACCAACAACAACAACAAAGCATATCTTCCCTCTATCCCCTCAAATCTAGTGCTTGCAATAACGCTGTTCACTTCGAGAAGAACCCTGAATAATCCTATCGGACAGAGGGGTGCTCTTGGTGAGAAGGAGTCTGGAAATGCAAAGAGAGCTAGACACCGGAGCGGGGGCAAACTCCAAAACAACCAGGAGAGCAAGCCACTCTGGCTGCCCACCCTAGCCCCGCCAGCCCTGCAGCCAGGGTCAACACCTTTGCCAGGGTTTCTGGCCTTCTCACAGGCCCAGCTGTGACCAGAAGGCTCAATTTCACAGCTGTTCAGCTTCATATTGTACTTGTGCTTCCCAGCTGTAGTGCATTATTACTTGTGTTTGTTTGCCATCAGCTTTAATTAAGAGAGGTTTAATTTTCCAACATTATTTTGGCTCCTCTCTGCCCCAACACCCACATGGAGAGCTGCTGTTGTTTTCTCCCCAGGCTCCACGATGGCATGTGCCCAGTAACAATGGAGATAATGTCCCACAGTCCCCCATGAGATATGACATGCCCAGGCGGCAGCATGTGACTAGGGTTTATGGTAAATGCGTCTTCCCCACGCTGCAAAGCCTCCTAATCAAAGTAAAATTTTCCCCTCTGCAAACCTAGGTCCTCCGTGTATTCTCTATAGTATTTTTTAAACATCTTCCCACGAGCTTCACATGGAGCCAGCCTGAGGAACTCAAACTTGATTCCAATCTGATTAGCCAACGTGGCCCTATCAGCTGAGACAGCAACATTTATCACATTAATAGGAAGGATAGAAGAAAACTGGGATCCCATCCAGCAGGAGCATTTTTATCACATGTTGCACTGTCTTACAAATCCAATTATCACCAGCTGAAGGTCTTAACAGCCTTTGAATTGCACCTTTCAAATCTTAAAGGACCACAGTGCACATTTTCTTAGATTCCTCCTGCTGTACTTGATTCCGTGCAGTTACAGGTATCTAGTCCACATGACAACTTCAGGGATAAAGCTGTCTGTGGAATGTTTCCCCTGAGTTTAACCAGGGAATTCAAGAGAAGCATGGATTAGGGACTGTCTTTTGACATTATTATATTCAACAAACATGAACTTGTAATTTACTTCACAGTCAGAGGTAGGATCTAGGGACCTAAGTGTTAGAGGGCTCTTAGTTAAGCACAAGGCAACTCGCAAAGAGTGGGTAGTGTCCTTTGCAGGGCCACGTGGGACTAAGAGTGTGCTTACAAATTTAGAGAGCTGTGATAACGAATATCATGCGGACTCTGAAGAAACATCACCCAAAGCTACAAATATAAATGTCTGAGAACAGTGCTAAATAAAGACCAGTGACTTCTGTTATGGCAAAGAAAGAAGACTGTCAAATATTCTGTCCAAGAAAACAGAGCATAAAGTCGAGCAAAATTGACAAAATCAACCATTCCAGTGGAGTGGTAATTGAACGAAATCTTAACAATCTGAGAAGCATATGTTCTTGTGAAACTTCTGAACTTCGGTTAAGAACTGTGGGGCTCTGTGGTATTCTGACTCCAGCCCCAGCTCAGTCATGGAGGTTCCTCCAGGGTAGGGTAATACCTGAGGACCAGTGGCATCTCTGCCCTGGTTCAGAGGCTCACTTACTTTGAATGGTGAGTGACACCACAGCCAGTGGCACTGTTGGTAGAAGTCATTCTCTCAAAGGCTAGAGGGGAGGGCCAATGACTACCCCAGGTTCTGCTCAGGGCTAGGCAAGTATAAATGTGCATGCACACACACCATAGCCTGGAGAGGGCTCAAGTCAGGCCTATATTCTTAGTTGACACTGAAGCTGGAAACATGAGCAGAAAGGACATGACAGTACTCAGTAGGAAGCAAATATCAGGAGACATTGGAAATGGTCCGCACTTTGAAGGTGCTTCACTACCCATACACAAATCTATCAGAAGGGGACTAACTGGCTCAAGATGGTTGAGCACAACTTCTGTTTAAGCCTTGGATGTCAACTCAGTCCTGGGGCAACCTATGGGAAGAGAGACTTGAAAATTAAAACAGGATATAAAATTAAAGAAAATTTAAAAACATCAAAAAATCCCTAACACATTAGTGACTGTGCCATGCATAGCAAAGAAGACAGAGTCCACAGATTGGCCTAGCCAGTTTGCTAAACAAGGGAAGACATAAACAGAAAAAAACAGCAAAATACAACTTTTGCGGGAAAAGTGAGGCTAGGAATATTTGCTAAAATATATTTTCTAAAACGTGCACTTAAAAAAAGTATGAGATATGCAAGGAAACAGGAAACTGTGACCCATACAAAACAAAGTAGGCAATAGAAACTCTCTGATTGTCCCCAGATGTTGAATTTACCAGTTGAAATTTCAAGCCATTCTTATAAATATGTTTAAAGAACTAAAGAAAACCATGTTTTTGAAGTTAAAGGAATATATGACAACAAAAAAATCCATATGTACAGAGTCTAACAAAGGAAACAAAAGTATAAAGAGAACCAAATGCAAATTATGGAAACAAAAAGTACACTGAGAAAATTAAAATCTCACTGGAGGACCCAACAGCAGATTCAAGATGACAGAAGAAAGAATCCATGAATGTAGAAATAGATCCATATAAATTACCCAGTTGGAAAAAGAGGGGAAAAAAGATAGAAGAAAAATAAAGCCTCAGAGTGCCAGCATATATAATAATGGGAATCCCATAAGGAGAGCAAAGAGGAAGCAAAAAATACACTCAATGAATAATAGTGAAAACTTCCCAAATTTGATTAAAAACACTAACCTAGATATCTAAAAACCTCTACAAATCCAAGGTAGGATAACTACAAAAAGAGCCACACCTTGACATATAATCATCCAACTTTTGGAACCAAAGAAAAAAATAAAACAACCATATAAGAAAAATTAATTGATAGCCATCCAAAAAAATTATAGGGGAACACTGAGAAGTTTAAGATGGCTGTGACCTCACATCTGAAATAATGGAGGCCAAGGCAATGGGATAACATATATTCAAGTACCAAAAGGAAAATAAAATACTATTAACCGAAAATTTAGTTTTCAGAAAAACCTTTTTTTTCAAATATGAGGGATAAATTCAGACATTTTCTACATTTTACCAGAATTTAGTTACTATCAATCTAAAGTAGATTGTGATAAGCTAAAATGTGTAGCATACTCATTAGAGTTACCACTAAAAATTAACTCAAAAAGACAAAATATTAATACAATAATTAAATGGTACACTATAATATTTATCTATAATATTTATTTAATACAAAATAAGACAATGTAGAAGAAATAGAGGAACTTAAAAAGAGAAATCACACAGAAATCAAATAGCAAAATGTCAAATGTAAATCCAGTCATAAAAATAAAGTACCAGTAAATATGAATAATATAAATATCACAATGAAAAGGCAGATATTAGTGTTATTCACAATGGTAAAGACATAGAACCAACCCAGGTGCCCATCAATGGTAGACTGCATAAAGAAAATGTGGTACATATAAACCATGGAATACTACGCAGCCATAAAAAAGGAAGGCAATCATATCCTTTGCAGCAACATAGATGCAGTCGGAAGCCATTGCCCTAAGTGAACTAACACAAAAACAGAAAATCAAATATTGCCTATTCTCACTTATAATCAGGAGTTAAACACTGGGTAAATATGGACATAAAGATGGGAATAATAGACATGGGGGAATATAAGGAGGGGAGGGGTACAGGATTGAATAACTACCTGTCAGGTACTATACACACTATGCAGGTGAGAGATTCAATCATATTCCAAACCTCAGCATCATGCAAGATCCCTTTGTAACAAACCTGCACATGTACCCCCTGAAAAAAAAAACAAATAAATAGAAACAAAAATAAAATAAAATAAACAAAAGGCAAAGATTGTCAGATTGGATAAAAAAAGTAAGATCCAATTTCTTATAAGCTATCTAAAAATCTAAAATATTTAATAATCTCAGGTTTCTACACGTTAGATTCAAAGCTAAAAAGAGGCTAAAAGTTACAGGATGAAAATATATACCATGCAAACAGTAACCATAAGAAAGAAGGCATGTAAATTGGAAAGGAAATTTTTTTAATACCAGAAAAAAACAAACTTTAAGACTAGAACTATTTCAAAGACAAGCTGGGATATTTCAGTATGATAAAAGAGTTCATATATCAGGAGGATGTAATACTTATATAGGTATGCATACCTAAAAGCACAATCTCAAAATACAGAAAGCAAACCTGACAAAATTGAAAGAAAAAATAGACTAGTCACCATTTAAAGTTGGAGATTTCAATACCCCACTGTCAAGAAACAACAGAACTACAAGTCTTGAGCAACACTATCAACCAACTTGACATATTCAAAATTTATGGAATGCAGTTAAATCGGTGCTTAAGGGACATTATACCTGTAAACGTCTATGTTAAAAAGGCAAAAGATCTCAACCAATAACCTAAGCTTACATCTAAAAAACTGGAATAGAAAACTAAATTCAAATCAAACAGAACAAGTGATATAATAAGAGAAACAATGAAAAAAAAACAAAAAATTAGAGAAAGTCAATAAAACAAAAAGTAAGCTCCTTGATAAAATTGACACATTTTTTGCTGGATTAACCAGGAAAAAGAGAGAAGAAAAATATTAAAGACTCTACGTTTTCAGACTATGAACAGATTAGAAGACCATACTATTAACAACCTTATGCCAACAAATTAGATAATTTATATGAAATGTGAAAATTCCTAGAAAGACACACATTTCCAAAAATGACTCCAGAAGAAGTAGAAAATCTGAATAAAACTAAATCAAGCATTTAAACTAGCAATGAAAAATCTTCGGCAAAGAAAAGCCAGGCTTCTGTGACTTTGGAAGTGAATTCTACCAAATATTTAAAAACAAAACATGTCAATACTTCACAAACTCTTCCAAAATATAGAAAAAGTCGAAAAATTTCTCAACTTATTTCATGAGTCTAGGGTCATCCAATATTAAAGCCCAAAAACATAAGGAATAAAAATACAGATTACTATATCTCATAAACATAGATGCAAAACTCTTTAATAAAACATTAGTAAGCTGAATCCAACAATATTTAAAGCAGATCGTACACCCATGCTAAGTGGGACTTATTGCAAAAATGATAGCTTGACTTAGTATCTGAAAATCAATTAATGAAATATACCATATAATAAATTTTTTAAAGCCACATGATCATCTCAAAAGATAAAGAAAAACATTTTTAAAAATTTAGCACACGTTCATGATTTAAAATGAACAACAACAAAAATTTCTCAACCAAGAGGATTAGGTTCAATCCTACAAAAGGTACCTTAGAAAAATCCACAAGTAACATCATACAACAATGATGAAAGACTAAATGTTTTCCCCCATGATCAAGAAAGAGGCATGAATGTCTAATTTTGACACTTCTTTTCAACACTGTGTTAGAGGTTCTACCCATGCAATATGGGACAAAAGGAAGAAAGAGAGAAGGAGGCAGTGAACGAGGGAGGGAGAAAGGACAGGAAGGAAGGGAGGGAGAGAGGAAATGAGAGAGGGAGGAAAAGAGAGAGAGAGAAAGAGGGAGAGAGGGACAAAGAAGGAAAAGGATTGAATAAAGAAATAAAATTGTCCTTATTCTCAGGTGATATAACCTGGATATGGAAAATTCTAAAGAGTGTACAAAAAACTATTAGAACTAGTAAACAATTTAGCAAGGTTTCAGGAAAGAGCATTGGCATACAAAAGTCTATTGTATTTCTGTATACTGACAATAAACAAGCCGAACATGAAATGAAGATAATTCCATTCACAATGGCATCGAGAAAAATTAAACAGCAATAAATGCCTACACTGAAAACTACATAATACTGTGTAGTGAAATTAAAACAGATCTAAATAAAAGAAAAGGCATTCCATGTTCATGGATTTAAAGACTCAATATATCATGATGGCAATTCTCTCCAAATTGATCTATAAACTAAATGCAATCCCTAT
Organism: Pan paniscus; assembly: GCF_029289425.2. NCBI lineage: Eukaryota > Metazoa > Chordata > Mammalia > Primates > Hominidae > Pan > Pan paniscus. Next base: position 132,707,326 of record NC_073258.2, on the reverse strand, counting down.
TAAAATCTCAGCAGGCTGATACAAATTGACAGTCTGTTTCTAAACTATATATAGATATGCAAAAGATATAGAAAAAACTAAAACAAAAGAAAACCAAAGTTGTAGACTTACAATATCCAATTTAAACTTCTTATAAAATTACAGTAATCAAGAATGTGTGATATTGATGCAAAGTTAGAAATTTAGATCAATAACATAAAATTGAGATTCCAAAATTAATCCCATTCACAGGAGCAAATCAAGAGTCATGAATCCCATTTACGGTCAACTGAATTTTGTCAAAAGTGTTAAGACAACTCAGTGAGGAAAAAGACTGTTTTTAACACATGAATCTAGAAACACTGAACATCCACGTGAATAAAATGAGCATAGACCCTTTCCTCATGTCAAACACAAAACCCAAAATACATAGATCTACATGTATGAACTAACATTGTGATATTTCTAGGAGAAAATGTAGAAGAAAAATCTTCATAACTTTGGATTGTAAAATTATTAGATATCAAAGTAAAAAATATCAGTAAAAGAAAAAAGTGATAAACTGACCGTCACCAAAATTAAAATTTTGTGATTCAAAAAAAAACCACCATTTAAAAAATGAAAAGAAAAGCCAGAGACTGGGAAAATATATTTTCAAATCATACAGCTAATAAAGGATTTGTGTCCAGAATATATAAAAATTCTTACAACATAAGAAGATAAACAACTCAATTAAGAAATAATCAAAATATTTGAATAGACACCTCACACAAGAAGATACATGAGTAGTAATAAGCATGTGAAAAGATTCTCAAAGTCATTCATCATTAACAGAATGCAAATTAAAACCACTAGAAGATAACATTGTACATCCACTAGAATGGTTATAATAAAAAATAAAGACAGTAACAAGTGTTGGTAAGGATTTAGAGAAAACAGAAAACTCATAAATTGTTGGTGGAAATGTAAAATGTTACAACCACTTTGGAAAAAAGGTGGCCAGTTTCTATCAAAGTTAAAATAAACTTAATATATGACCTAGCAATTCCACTCCTAGGGATCTCCACAACGTAAATGAAAACATACGTTCACATAAAGACATGTAGGTGAATGTTCATAGCAGCATTATTCATAATAACTCAGATCTGGAAGCTATTTAAATGTCTAGCAACTAGTGAATTAATAAACAAAATGTGTTATACTTTTATAATAGAATATTATTACACAATAAGAAGGAACATGAAAAACATGAAAGAAGCCAGATGCAAAAAACTACATATTGCATGATTCCATTTATATAAGTGTCCAGAAAAGGATTATAGATACAGAAATTATATCAGTGGTTGCCTAAGGCTGGGGTTAGAAATGGAGGTTAACTGTGGGTAGCCACAAGGGAACTTTCTGGGGTGATGGAAATGTTCCTAAGCTGGACTGTGGTGATGCTTACACAACTCTACACATTCACTTTAAAAAAATCATTGATGGTTCAACATACAATATCAACAAATGCAATACATCACATCAACAAAACAAAGAACAAAAACCATATGATCATTTCAATAATGCAGAAAAAGCATTTGATAAAATTCAACACCCTTGCGTGAAAAAAAAAAAAACTCTCAACAACAGGCAGAGAAGAAACATAACGAAAACCATATATGACAAACCTACATCTAACATCATACTGAATGAGAAAAGCTGACAGCCTTTCCTCTCAGAACTGGAACAAGACTAGGATACCCACTTTCACTACTCCTATTCAACATAGTGCTGCAAGTCCTAGCCAGAGCAATCAAGCAAGAGAAAGAAATAAAAGGCATCTAAATTGGAAAGGAGGAAGTCAAACTGTCCCTCTTTGCAAACGATATGATCTTGTATTTAGAAAAACCTAAAGATGCCACCAAAACACCTATTAGATCTGATTTAAAAATTCAGTAAAGTTGCATAATACAAAATCAACATACAAAAATCAGTAGCATTTCTATACACCAGGAATGCACTAGCTGAAAATGAAATCAAGAAAACAGTCACACTTATATTAGCTGCATAAAATAAAATAAAATAAAATATCTAAGAATAAATTTTACTTCAGAGGTAAAAGACGTATACAAGGAAAACTACAAAACACTGACAAAAAAAAGTTAAAGATGTCAGAAACAAATGGAAAAGTATCCCATGCCTATGAACTGGATGAATTAAAACTGTTAAAACCACCATACTACCCAAAGCAATCTACAGATTCAATGCAATCCCTGCGAAAACATCAATGGCATTTTTCACAGAAATAGAAAAAAAAATCCTAAAATTTGTATGGAACTTTAAAAAAGATATTGAATAGCCAAGGCAATCCTGAGCAAAAAGAACAAAGCAGAGGCATTACGCTACTGGACTCAAAATATATTAAAAGGCTATAGTAACAAAAACAGCATGGTATTGGCATAAAATCAGACACATAATTCAATGGAGCATTATACAGAACTCAGAAATAAATCCATCCATTTATGGCCAACTGATTTTTGACAAAGGTGCCACAAACATACATTGGGGAAAGACCACACTGTTCAATAAATGGTGCTGAAAAAAACTGGATATTCCTATGCAGAAGAATGAAACTAGACCCCATCACTCATCACATCAAAAAACCATCTCAAAATGGATTAAAGACTTAAATGTAAGAACTAAAACTATAAAACTACTAGAAGAAAACATGGGGGAAACACTCCAGGACAGTGGTCTAGACAAGGATTATATGGCTAAGATCTCAAAAGCACAGACAACAAAAACAAAAATAGACAAATGGGACCATATTAAGCCAAAAAGCTTCTGCACTACCAAAGAAACAATCAACAGAGTGAAGAGACAACCTGTGGAATGGGAGAAAGTATTTGCAAACTATTTATCCAATAAGGAAATAACCTAGAATACACAAGGAACTTAAATAACTCAACAGCAAAAAAAAAAAAAAAAAAAAAAAAAAAAAAGTAATTCTCTTAAAAAGTGGGTAAATGATCTGAATAGAGATTTCTCAAAAGAACACATCCAAATGATTAACAGGTATATGAAAAAAATGGTCAACATCACTAATCATCTGAGAAATGCAAATCAAAACCACAACAAGATATCATCTTACCCAGGTTAGAATGGTTATTATCAAAAAGACAAAAAATAATGCAGAAAGCAGACAAAAGGGAACTCTTACATACTGCTGGTGGGAATGTAAATTAGTACAACCACTATGGAAACAATATAAAGATTTATCAAAAAATAAAAATAGAACTATCATATGATCCAGCAATCCCACTACTGGGTATTTATTCAAAGGAAAAAAAGCCAGTTTATCAAAGGGATAGCTGTGCACCCGCATTTACCGCAGCACTGTTCACAATAGCAAAGATGTGGAACCAACCTAACTGTCCATCGACTGATGAATAGATAAAGAAAATGTGGCATCTACACAAAATAGAATATATAGAATATTATTCAGCTATAAAAACAAATGAAATCATGTCTTTCACTTGACATGGAGGTCATTATGTTCAGTGAAATAAGTCAGGCACAGAAAGACAAATATCACAGGTTCTCACACATATTTGGGAGCCAAAAATCTCACGGAGGTAGAGAGTAGAATGATTATTACCAAAGGATGTGAGGGCTGTGAAGGGGTGGAGAGGAAGGGTATGAAGAAAGGTTGGCTAATGGATATAGGAATAAAAAATAAGGACATACGATATAGGAATAAGTTCTAATATTCAATAGCAGAGTATGGTAAATATAGTTAACAACAATGTACTGTACATTTCAAAATGGCTAGAAGATACCACTTGAAATGTTCTCAACACACAGAAATGATAAATACCCAAGTGATGGCTATCCTAAACCCCCCAACTTGATCACTACACATTCTATGCACGTAACAAAATATCATATGTACCGCATAAACACGAACAAATACTATGTATCAACAAAAAACACAAAAATTATTGAATTGTACACTTAAAGTGAATAAATTTTATGGTCCATAAAATATGCCTAAACAAAGCTAATACAAATGAAATAGTGAGCTGAACTCTTCATCAGATCTATCTTGAAGTCATAAACATTCAGGACTATGCCATTCTTCTCTCAGCAGGGGAGTTGGTGCTGTCCCTGTTCAAGACTGATCTTACCACCACTTTTCTAGATCCTGTTTACTCCCAAATCTCCTTGTTTCTCCCAAGTCCTCCACTAGCTACCTCTTTTAACTGCTATGTTTCTTTAAAGAATGGTCTATGAGAGACATCGCTACTTTCTCACTTCTTCCTTCACAACCAGCTCCAGTCAGCCTTCCTTTCCACTAGGATGATAAGCTGCCAGCATCAGTGACCCTCTAAGCACAACATTTAACGGCTTCTTTTCAGTTCTTATTTAATAGATCCCCTCTTTAAAATCTTTTCTTTTAGGTTTCTTGACACCAATATCTTTAAGTGGTTCTCTGACTTCTTTGGATATCACTTCTCAAAACAATTTCTTAAACTTCTTCTGAACCTTACCTTCAATCTTCATGGTACCCTTCCTTGTTCTAGTCTCTGTTGACTTCACACAGCTGCCCCTTGTGAAAATCTTCCTTTACTACATGTCAGTGATTCGAAAATTGGTTATCTTCAAGTAACCCTCACTTCTGAGCATCAGATCTGTATGTGAACTGCTCCATGAACAATTCCAATTAGATATCTCATAAGCATCCCAAACACAGTAAGTCCAAAATTAACTCCATATTCTTCCTCACAAATCTCTCTATCCCTCTACGTTCCCTAATCTTCTCCAAAAAGTCACCTAAGAAAGAAACCTGAGGCTACTCAGCAGTGCTTCCTCTTCCTGATGCGTATTCTGAATGGCTCCCGCATCCTCTCCTACCACTTCTAGATCCTTCTTCTAGCCCCTTCTTCCCACCCACTCTGTGATGGGCTGCAGCAGCTTCACTACTGTGTATGGATTTAGCTTGTTCTAAATAACCTTTTTAGATCCTCTTTTTTAAAAAATGAATTAATGAGCCATTAAATTAATCAAAAGAAGAGGAATTAAGAAATAACTCAAAATTCTAAGCAAATGTGCTACAATTTTTGGCAAATAAGGTCCTGTATGTGCTTTAACAATTAAGGACTCCCTTATTAGTACCACTAAAGAGAAAAAACATGTTTAGAAATTTCTTATATGTCTTCTTTATCACCATATGCTTTCATCTTCAGACGTCTGTTTAACCAAGGGGTGGCGATAACCTCATTATTTCAGACTGTGCTAATTTAAAATTCTCAATAATCTGGAGATGGGCTAGGCTTAAGTCCACTTTTTCATTCCAAAAGTATTGATTAATTACAGTGGGAATGACAAGACAGCTACTTGATAACATTTTGTTAGCCATTAATTAACTTAACTTTATGGTCTTGAAAGTAATAAAATTGCATTTCTTTTAAAGGAATTTATAATTAGTCTGAACCACACAATTTAACACTGAATTATATACTGTCTTCTATCGTTCTTTGATTTCTTCCTCTCTTCCTTTTCCCTCTTTTTCCTTTCTTCCCCGACCCTATCCACCACATAGGTTTACAAGGTGACTACACTGTTCTAGTCCATCTTGAAGAATACAAAATGAATCGAAGAGCATCGCTTCTGCCCTCAAGGAGCTTCCTATGTGGGAAGGAAGATGTGGTGCATAAAGGTACACATGACTATATTATATGGATGAAAACAATTAATTACATTAAAGAGTTTGAGATAAAAATCTAAGTGCTGTGAGAATTTGCAATAAAAGAACAATTACTTCCAAACTGAGAGAGAACAGGGATTGGGAATAAAGAAGGACACTTTCTGAGATACGGAATAGGGAAAAGGTATTACAAGCTTAGGAATGAGCATGCACAGATTCCAAGAAGCAGGAAAATGTAGAGCACATGTAGAAACCACTTGAGGTACTAGAGAGAACCTAAATTTTGGAATCAGATGGGCTTGGGTTGGAATAATTGCTCTACAGCTCACTTAGCTGTGTGACCTAGGCCAACTTACTTACACCCTTAGTTTTCTCAACTTTAAAATGTGCATTATAACTCTAAGTCATAGAATTGTTATAAGAATTAATTTGGATAATGCTTGTAAAGGTCAGGTACACAGTAAGTAATAAAATTGTAAATCAAAAATGCAAATATCCTTTTCTTTTAAGAAAAAAAGAACACATTAGACATAAACAGTCTGCTGAAGAAACTACGTAACAAATGTTTAGGGACCGCTCACCCAGTTCAAGATGAGGCACTGACTTTATTGACTCCGCTGCCATTATCTGTTTTCCATTTCTTAACAGAGATGCATGAACCCTTTCATTCTAGAACACAGTTAGCATTCAGTTAACTTCAAAGAGAGGTTGATTTGCTAAAATCCATTTATTTATACTTCAAGTTAAATGTTAGAAACAGTGCAGTAAACTGTTGTCAAGGAGTTCCCCTCTCAGTTTATTATTTTTCAAATCATAGTATCACTATCAAGTAGAATTTTCACTAGAGGTGACTTTATTCAGTTCTTCAATCACATATTTAACGGAACAAATTTTACAAATTATAGACCTAATTGTTATAAAGGATATTAATCATATAAGAAATGGCTCCATGCTTGCTGGTGCTTATAATTAACACATAGGAAAACAACTCAATGCCACAGAGCATACACTGTGATAATGCCCATACGAGATCGACATGTAAATATCAGGTCACTTTCATTTTATGGGATTAAGATGAAGGGTGCTTAGTGGTTATACACAGATAAGTAACTGAGACTAAGGGGAGTCTAGGAGCCCTGTCCAAGAGCTGCGAATATAACCTCAGTCACTTGGCACCAATAAATGATACTTCCATCAGGGAATTCTTAAGAGAGAGAGCACACAACTGTGCCTTGAGGAAACTGTACAATTGTGATAGGCAAAAATGCAGAGTGGAAACGCTTTACAGGGAGACAGAAAGACACCTGACCAAGTCCCCAGACTGGAGAAAGTACAAGAGGTCCTTCTGTGATAGCATCAGTTGCCATAAAGAGTTCATATTAGAGCCTAGCAGAAGAGAATGGAGAAAAAAAAAAAAAAAGACAGTAGAAATGGTCACTTAATAAAGAGCTTCAAATGCTAAGGTAAGACAGGACTGGCCATTGGAGGGAAAATTCATTAAGGTTTGCTCAAGGAGAGGAGAGATATGACCAAATCACCCTTCTAACGCAAAGAAGTATAGCAGAGGTCCGAGCAGACTGGAGACTAGAGGCTGGGAAGGTATGAGGCAGAGGGTCTCTGGGAAGAGCAGCCAGGGACTGACCTTTAGACTGTATCTGTCATCCTATAACTTCATCAGTCTAGCCTCAGAGAAAAGGAATCCTTATTCTTGTCTTCTCCACCATCTGAGTTACCAAGGTGAGCTAAAAGCTGGAGCTATAGCTTTGTCATACATAAGTTGAGTTTGAAGAACTCAGTTCTGTGTTCAGTATGTTTTATAGGAGGGAGAAATCATTTCTGAAACACTTAGTTCCGAATAGAGAGTAAGATCAAAGCTAATATGAAGCAAGAAGCTGCTGAGGTATTACATGAACAGCCGTGGTGAGGATAAGTGTTTGGATTTTCTAAAAATTCCAAAATTATCTGTATTGATCTCTACAATCTAGTCACTTAAGAAATTGTCTGTCCATTTTCTTCATTCATGCTGTGCAGAACTGATATAACGTGTATTCGGTCAGCTCAGTGACCGGAATTCCACGGCCATTTGAGCCACACATTCAGCAGTGAACTCAGAAAAAAGGGGTAACCTTCTCTGAGGAGCAAGTTCCTTAAACCACAAAATATGGTCTCTCTTCTCCATCCTTCTGTTCCTCTGAGAACCAGCATCATGATCACCTTCCTACAAAATTGAAAAGACAAAACACACCGATGACGGATGTTTTTAATCACAAATGTAATAACCCATCACGTCTCATGACAAAGAAAGAGGTCAACAGGGAGGCAATTTGGTCTAGGAGTTTAATAAAAGCACGCTTTCCTTGGAAGCAGTCTTATAATGCCATCTTCCAAGTGTGGCGTGCAAAACAGAGTGCACGAAAGCAGTGCACCGGAATTAGGGCTCCAAAGACGTCCCTGGGGGCTTGTGCTCCATTCTCAGGACTGTCAGAAAGCCTCAGAGCTGCCGGGATGGCACAGCCAGGGCACTGGACCAGGCACAGTGTCAGTGCCAGAAACGACATCCCTTTCCACATCACTGTCTGCAGTAGGATTTTATTCCCTTTCTTCTGCTCACACTCTTTCTCTTAGCCTCAATCTGGCTTTACATCGGCACATACATACCCATCTGACAGGCTCTTCCATGAAATTTGCTGTTCCAATCTCAAACTGTCCCCCAGCTTAAAGACAGCCAGGTACACAATGAGGAGTAGGTCAGTAAAAGTCAGGGAAAATTAGGACACTTCCCTGGGTGGCAGGAATTAACTTACAGGACTCTTGCAGGCACAGGCGTATTTCAGGGGAGCACACTGTGTGTTTAAAAATCGTTTAGAAAAGCAGGTTTCCAATTGTAGCTTTTCCTAACAAAAGACAGGGAGACTTCTGCCAGAGGTAAAGCTTCCAGGCTGATGGCAGAGGGAGGGCTGGACCATCAGTCAGCGGGAAGCAGAGTGTGTGCAGGACACATTCCCCACAGCGCTGATCTGGTGTCTGCCTGCCTTTCTTTCAGGATGTGGATTTCTGCCTTGGTGTCCTGCTGGTGAATTCTCTCCAGTTATAAAACATTTTGTTACCTTCATTCGCTCTTAATTAAAAAGGGAAAAGAAACTCCTAGGGCTCTGACAACAGGAAAAAAAAAAAAGAAAAGAAAACAAGGAAAGAAAGAAAAGGAAAAGAAAAAAGGAAAGAAAGGAAAAAAATGAAGAGCTCTTTGAGTTGCTGAAATCAAACGGTCAGATAACCTGATGTGGCAAGACAGAAAGGACAAAAAAAACAAAAACCATGGAGTCATTGAAAATGATTTTAATCTTTGTGAGCAATGTGGATTCTGTGAAACAGACATGTTTTCAGGGGAAATGGGGAGCATTTGTAATGCCAGGGAGGAAAGGTATAAGATTCACAGACAGAGGCTCCCAAAAAGATTCACAGACAGAGGCTCCCAATCCCTCAGCACTCACATCTGGTGTTCATTCCCCACACTTCTTAGGCTACTAGATGCTTCATTCTTTCCACAAATATCTATAAAAACCTGTCATAGACTCCACACTATACTAACGCTTTAACATTTAGAATCTTAGAAAAAAATACATATATAGTCAGCAATATTGATAGTTTTAATTTCCTGAGTCCTATCTGAGGTCAGCTATATTAGGCACTTCACATTCATGGTCTCTTGATTCTCACACAAGTCCTGCCAGGAGGGACAAAGACCTTAAGCGTATGGATGGAAAACCAAGACTCAGAAAGATTAAAGTCAGGACAATAGAATTTTACAAATGCAAACCTTGTCCAAAGAGATGCATCCCATAAGTGGCGAGGGGTAAAGTGAGCGTTTGATCTCTCATCTGTCTTAGACAACAGTCCACCACGTCATGATCCCCATACAGTGGAGTCAAGAGCTAACCCCAATTCCCTGTTTAGTCATACTGTGCCCTCTCTTGCCTTGCTTCATTTGGGGCCTGAACAGAGGACTAGGTGAATTTCCCCAAATTCCTTGTTACAGTATAAGGCTTATTCTAAAATCGAAGCGACGCCCACCTAACATTTTCCTTTCTACTCCTCACAGCCCTTCCCTTCTTTGACCTCCCTTATATCAACTCTAACTCCATCCAGGGTTATTCTCACCATCTACCTTTTACCTCCATTCTCAAGTTGCAGAGATTTCTAGGCAAAAAATTTATCCTCAGTTGGCCCCTCACTTTGTCCCCCATGACAAAGGCAAGCTTTGTGTTTTAGCTGACCTGAGATGAAAATCCAGCTCTGTTGGACTCTATGTTTGATGTTCTAAATTATGATGTGCCCCAAACTCATAAAACCTGATACACAAACACAATTCACAAAGCAAATGCAAATCAGGTGGATGATTATTCCTTCACAAAAGGATTCACCATAGATTTCTTTAAATAGTAAGCTTCTCTGATGCACTTATGATATGACTTGATTTTTCCCCCAGGGATACACTCTTTGCATAAATAAAGCAAAGCAGGCTGCAACAAAAGACAGCATCAGAAAGATCTGCCTGGAGACCTCACATTTCAGGGCTGTTTACTGAGTCCATAGCTGTTGACAGGCCCCAAATCACACGTTGCTGTGCTTCATAATACTCAGCAGGAGTTATGCCCTCCTGACTCTCCTAGTGACCTAGTGTCCTGCTGTGCAGCCTGGCATCAGTTGGCGGTCTTATTTGTGCTCCTAAGTGATCCTGGGATGAATGAGCACCATTCCCTTATTGCCACTTATCCAAACTACCCTGTAGAATGTTCACCTTCAAAAATAAAGGGCCACTGAATAAAAGCCTTCAATTCCTGGCTAGGTTTTGCATTAAGATCAGACTCTGTAACAGTCAGGATAAGTAGGTTATGCCGAAATAGTCAACAACATGAAAGTCTCAGTGACTATTTCTCATTCACAGTAGACATCCGTCACAGGTGTGACAGGGAGGAGCTTTTTTCATCCATTCACTCAGGAACCCCCAGTGGGGCAGTCACAGTCTTGAAAGTCACTGGTTATCATGATAGAGGAAAGAGAGTGCCCAGGAGGGTCTCGCACTGGAAGTAAAATGTTTAGCCCACCCACAGGGTGACACATGTCATTTGTAGCTGCCTCTCATTGGCCAGCACTAGTCAATGTTCTTCTCCACAAAGGAGGAAGTACAATCCTACCACAGGAAGTGCTCAGGAAGTGGCACCCGTGATCACCATAGGCCCACAGTGGTGCCCCAGGCTATTCTATAACCACAGAGGAAAAGGGGCTTGAGGTCCTGGGACTGTGGAGGACAAATGCATCACAATAGTTCTGTTTGACCTGGTCCACACTCATTCTTTGGAGGAGATTCCTAGTTATATCCCTGATTACACCAGCCTCATAAGCCTCACCCCCAAAGGAAATGACTGCAGAGCTCTCCTGAATTTAGAATAGGTGCCTAGGCACACACTGCTTTGTGGACTGCCTCTTCCAGGGCTGTCTTTAAGTCTGAGAATGAGGTTTTATGTGCTTTGCTGAAGTTCCCAGTCCTGCAGAGACACCTTTGTCCTACGATGTTCTTGCAATAAAGCCTTTAATCTATTTCAAAAAGAGGCTGCCTTCTCATATTCTCTTGGCTCTTCTCGTTGTTGGGTTATTATTTTCCTCTTTTTTAGGTAGATTGAAACATTTTCTGCTTCCCAAATTTTCCCTCCCTCTGCTAGCTTTTTCACACGGAAGAAAGGGGAAAAAAACACAAACAAATAAAACTGTTTCTGTTAAATCAATGGCCATCCCTTTCCCCTCAAGCTTTCTCGCCATTTTTGAGTTGAGAGATGCGGGTGCTAGGTCTCCCTGGGTTTTATTTTCAAGCCATGGAAAGATTACAAGGTAGATTTCTGTCAACTCCTACACATCCTTGAATGCGAACACCAAGCACTCTTATTAAAGGAGTTGTCAAGATGCATTAGCCAAATGGGATGAGGCTTCCAAAGAGAAGAATGCCTAATCAGATGAGGGGAAGGGAAAGGGGCTGTATTCCTGACAAGATAATAATGCAGAGATGTCTCTTATCCACATGAATGGGCCACAGGGAAAACACTAATAATTGAAACACACAAATGTGGTTAAAATCTTTACCTTTTATTTCTTCAAAACCTAGGTTATTGTTGTTTTAAAATTTTCTAACAAAAAAGAAGCATTTTCTTTAGGGAAACAGGAGGGATTTGAGTTAGAAAGGTAGTTTGTTAAGTCTAGGTGAGCTAATAATGTATGCTAAGGAAACTGCTGTGGACAGATGCAGGTGAAACAGAAAATAGGAGGAATAAGGACTGAGCACCTCTTTCCTCTCTCAACAAGAGAAAAGGAAGAGATAGAAATATGAAAACAACACCACACAATTAGCATGTTGGATGGTAGGATATGAAAATGGAAAAGGGAGATGGAAACTTCTTAGAATCCCCACTATCTGTCAGGAGTAATACATAAAATTACCTCATTTGATACACACAACAAATTGATGAGATATCATTCATATATCCCTTCCTTCCAACATTCATTCATTCATCTTTCACTCATTCAATCATTTATTCCAAACCATTTAACTAGGGTCCTACTATCTATCTGTCTGCCACAATGCAAGTAGCTGATGACAAAGAGAAAACAGAGCTCCTGCCTTCAAGTTGTCTACCATCCAGTAAAGACAATGTCCACAGAATAAGGAAACTGAGACTCAGAAAATGTGTCTTACCTAAGGTTTTGTAGATATTCATCACCCAAGAGAAGATTTATTCTCCAGTCTTTCTGACACCATCTAAACCCAAACTACTCAATTCTGGCCAGCTATCACACTCAGCTGATGGGATTCCATCCCCAGAGGTGCAGAATGAGAATCTCCATGCATGGGACCTGGAGAGTGATTTTTTTTAAACTCCCTTACTAGGCTTAATCTAATGACCAGCTGTGTCAATACTATGATTTCATAGTGCCATCCTCTGCCCCTTTACCATCCCTGCACTGATCCTGAGCCATCAACTATAACGTTTTCACATCAGTTGCAGAAGAATACTGAAGTTGGCTTAGTCCTCGCATCCCGTTGTCATTCTGCGTGGTAAGGTAAAGAAGTAGCAATTTTTGCAAATATCATCCATTCTAAATGCAACTATTAAAACTGTCAGCAATTTCATATTTCAAACATCTCTCCATGCTGCTCAAAGGACTACCAATAATGTCATTACTTAAAAGTCCCCAAGGAGAGCAGTCCTTTTAATCTTACCATCCACAGCTACTTGAAAGCTGAATCAATCCCCTAGGTACCATGAACATCAGAAGCTCTGAATGACTGTGATCCTACCACCCATATGCTGATGTTCCAGCTGATACAATGCACCTGTGTATGTGTCTATGTGTGTGTGTGTTGTGTGTGTGTGTGTGTGAGAGAGAGAGAGAGAGAAAGAGAGAAAGAGAGAGAAACTTCTTCGGAACCATATAAGATTTCTGCTAACCTATTACAGAGGACACTAATAAAGGGAAATCAGGTTTCCAAGTGGAAAATAAAGTAGCACAAAGATATCAATGGTCATTGAGGAAGTTAACCAGACGAGAGAAGAGAGATCTTTCAAAGATGAACCACAGGAAAATGCATTTGCACAGGGATCAGGCTATAATAAAGAAAGAGGTGCTGGAAACCAGCTTCTACTTTTTACTTAGTAAATGAGACATATTTTGACAGATGTAATGAGATTAAAGGCAGGAGTGGATGTAAAGCAATTCAAAATGGTATCTGTATTTTGAATATATATAATTCACATTTTCTTATTGGGAATAGCCTAGAAAAGTGTTGTGGTAAAAAGTGGCAATCTAAGTTACCTTTTGCCACCATCTTTACTCTCCCAATGCCCCCCTCATTCCCCTGACACACACAAATATTCTCTTTCCTTTCTTCCCTTCCCTCCCCTATAATTCCCTTTGGTATAAACATTCTAAATTATTTATATCTAGGTTGAAGGCAGCCTTTAGTCTGACTGGGACCACAGCAATCAAAATATAATTGTGCTATAGATATGCTAATACATTATGCTAATGGTTGATTAAGGAGACGATGAAACCTGAACAATGAGGATGGGGCTCTGGGCCATCCAGTGGCTAAAGAATGTTCAAAAAGAAGTTTACAAGAGAATCTTGACCTTTTAGATAATCTGTGTGGCTAAGTGAGAAATCAATTTTAAACAACATCTCAATGAAGCTGGTTCTGTAAGTGGTAGATCCAGAAAAAGTAAAGCTCAGGGATTTCTCTGTGTAGATTCCAAGGAGGCAATTAAGGAGGGTTTTGTACCATGGGAAAGAGTGGGCTCCATGTGGGACATGTGATTGAGCTAGAGACAGACCTACCAGGAAAAGCCTTTTCTTCTTGAGTGAACAACAGAGCTGAGCTGAAAGCACATTCTCAAAGTGTGGTCCCCAGACCACAAGGATCAGTTTTACCCAGGAACTTGTTAAAAATGCAAATCATGGGCCAGGCGCAGTGGCTAATGCTTATAATCCCAGCACTATGGAGGTCTGAGCCAGAAGGATCGCTTGAGCCCAGGAACTCAAGAGCAGCCTGGGCAATATAAGGACAGTCTGTCTCTACATAAAATTTAAAAATTAGCCAGACATAGTGGTGCACACCTGTGGTCCCAGCTACTAGGGAGGCTGAGGTGGGAGGACCATTTGAGCCCAGGAGGTTGAGGCTGCAGTAAGCTGTGATTGCGTCACTGCACTCCAACCTGGGCAACAAATAACCTGTCAAAAACAAAACAAAACAAAACAAAAAAACTCTAAGGGTGTGGGTGGAGGAATCTGGATTCAACAAGCCTCCAGGTGTTTCTGATGTGCACCACTGGCAGAGCGAAATAACTCTGGCTCAGAACGGGGTTAGCATTAGGGTGAAGTAGGAAATAGAAGCAGAATTGACTATGAAAGTCAATTACATATACAACTGCGGCAGGGCATTTTACTGTTTAGTGCTCTCACTAGTTACTTTCCTAACCCTATCTTCTAAGCCAGAAACCAGCTGCTGCTCAGGAACTTTGACAGGCGGACAGTAAAAGCTTCTTGAAGACAAAAGTTTTTCCTGTTTCCTCTTTTTTAATAGTAATTTCTGTTATTAACAGTAAACAGTAATAATGGCTGCTAACATTGGCTAAAAGCTTGCTATGTGCAGGCTTTGTTCTAGGACTTTAAATGTATAAAACTCAATCTTCAACTTTAATAAATCGTTACTATGATTTCCTCCACTTTTCCCAATGAGTTTATTGATAAAGAGACAGAGTAAGGAAGTGGCAGAACTTGAATTCAAACCCAGGCATTGTATTGCCACAAAATTTAGTAGACTGACATTCCTAACGAGAGGAATGATTCAGGAGAAGCATGGATACTAAGAGAAGAAAAAACAAAACATAAATTTGTGGATACTAGAGGCAGAAAGTTATTCAAGCAATGGCCAGAAGCCTCCAATTTGGGGGACAGACACCAACACATCATTTCATTCTTCTACATAGTATTTGCAGAGTATTAATTGTATTTGCTTATGATGAATTGAGATGTAGGGTTAATTGTTGATCACTGACACTCAAAATTCTCATTCTTATCCTATTCTACCAAAATTTCCCCTTCTGTTATCTTCCCAACTCAGTTGCTTATTCGAAAACTCCCATTCCTGAATTCTTATTAAAATATATGATATACCAGCATATTAATGTTCCAAATAACTAAATAATTATTAAATTTTATCGCTTTTGTACAGTAAAGCTGCCACAAATAGCTCACAAGACAAGTCCAGCCAATACCAAGTCACTTCCCTATTCAAAACCTTCAGTGACTCTCTGTTGCCAATGGAGAAAAGTCCAGTACCTTTAATCGGACATTTGAAGAGCCTCCACCCTCTTCAGGCAGCATAATTTCCAGCCCCGGTTGCCATGGACAGCATCAACTCTCCACCCCTGTGAGCCTAATTCATTAACTGATTCTGATTCCTCTTTGGCTGTCCCTGCCATTGCTCTTTTATTCAAGTCTTTCTACACATGAGACTTCACCTCTCCATATCTTACCCATTCTCCTTATCCACTCATTCGCCTCCTCTCTGCAGCTTTCCTTGGCCATCCATACCTGTCTAATTACACTCTCCTCTACATCCATCATTGTTTGTCCTTAATATCATTTGGCAATTGCTCATGTATGGTTTTGTCATCTCATTTCACACTGTTGACTGATTGTGTGTATGTGTGTGTGTGTGCCTGCCTGTGTGTATATGCATGATATAGTTTGAATATATGTCCCTGCCAAATCTTATGCTGAATTACGATCCCCAGTGTTTGGCATAGGGCCTGGTGGGAGATGTCTGGGTAATGGGGGGAGATCCCTCAGAGCTTCGGGCTGTCCTCATGAGATCTGTTGTTGGGCTATGGTACCTCCTCCCCACTCTCTCTCTCCTGCTTCCTCTCTCACCATGTGGAGATACTTGCTTCCCCTTTACCTTTTGCCATGGTTGAAAGCTTCCTGAGGCCTCCCCAGAAGCCAAGCAGATACCGGTGCCATGCTTTGCTTCCTGTACAGCCTGAAGAAACAGGAGCCAATTAAACCTCTTTTCTTTATACATTATCCAATTTCAGGTATATCTTTATAGTAATGCCAGAATGGCCTCACGCAACAGCTTACTATAAATCAGCCTTTATATATGTTTATGCCCCATGTATACAAGAAAACTTCTGATGCTTAAAAAGTGGTACTAAGATACCATCTTTGCATCATCTTTGTATTTCTTCTACACCCAGTATACTCTTGTACACAGCAGGCATTCAGCATTTGCTAAACCTGAAGGGACCACAATGCCCTACTTTGATATGGAATCATACAATGCCGCTTTTTTTCTTTAGCAACCTCAAACCCATGTTTTGCATCCTGCAGAACAAACGCTCCTCACAATATGCTTCCTGGATTCCTCTTCAGACTCTTTTCTGCTCAAGACCTTTCCCACCTATTCTTCTTTGGCTGATGACTATGAATGCTACACACATACCACACTGTTCTATGTTTCTGGGAATTTCCTGCTTCGCTTTACCTACCTGGAACGCCCTTTCCTTATTCTTTCCTCCTAAGAAAAATCCAGGTAAGATAAACACCACTAAAAAGTCATTTCTTACCCTTACTTCCTCCTGATATATCATTGCATATTCCACAGTGTTTAGTAAGTAATTGATTACATTTTTTCCTGTTCTATTTGTTTATGAATTCCAAGATGACAGAGACTATTTCTTATTTATCTCCATGTCCCCTGGTACCAGCGTGGTACTCAGCACATAGTCTATGCTTTGTGTATTGAGGGAGTGAATAAATAAATGCAAGATGAAATATAGAGGAAAGATCAAAGCAGACTTTTATAAATGTCTGAAGGAGTCTGTCATTAGTCCAGAGCAGAGTGAGATAAAATCATGCCACACAATGGGATAGAGGGGCACATAATATGAAAAATGTACTTGTACGCATTCACCCCAAATGCTTTGTACATTGAAGTCATATCCTCCGTAATTCATTTGCATGGCTGAAATCCCCTTGGGAACATGCTTATGGTAAATAAACTGAAACAACATCCTCAGGAAGAACAGCATGAGGATAATGAAAGAAGGAGTAGCAAAAACCACATTGAAAGATGAGCGTTTGCAAAGAGACAAGGAGTTGATGATATGGAAATCTTTTGCTGGCCACAAAACTCCCCCAAGGATTGACAAAGGAGTGTCAGATATGTGCCTATCTTTGGGAGGAGGCTATTGGAACAGGGCAGTAAGCTCAGCCTAGAAATCAGAGCCCTTGAGAAAGACAATGGGAAAGGC
The DNA here is from genome assembly GCF_029289425.2 of Pan paniscus. NCBI lineage: Eukaryota > Metazoa > Chordata > Mammalia > Primates > Hominidae > Pan > Pan paniscus. The sequence goes on along the minus strand of NC_073258.2, from coordinate 132,689,797 downwards.
AGGGACTGTCTGGGAGTGTGTGCAGTGGAAGCCTTGTCTGGCTTCCAGGTGGGCTGAGGGCTGCTCTGAGGCAGGAAGTCAGCCTGTGCTCACCTGAATGTACCGATATAACTCCCAGAGTTGCTTTGGTTCAGGGTTCCCTTGATGTCTTATGAGAGATTTGATTAGGCTAGGTGGAAGGGGAAAAAAGAAAAAGAAAAGAAAAAAAGTCATGTTAGAAATCACTAGTACGCAGGAAGGGGAGGAGGAGAGGAAGAAGAGCGAAATCAACCGTGAAAAAGAAAAAGGGAAATATAGCCAGAGATGTATAAAGCCTGTCAAATCTCTCCAAACTGTAACAAAAGCATGGGAGAGATAGTTTCTCTTTAATGAATGCTTTGATCAGCCACTGTTGATATAATAATTATATAAAACTAGAGCAAGACAGAAATAAGATGTGTTTTTCTCTCACATAGCCTGTAACCTTTGTGATTGGTTCATTTATTTAAGAAAAGAACAAGGCTCTTCAAAACAGAGGCATATGACAGAAAAGAACCTGTTTTCTCCACTAACTTATGCAGGAAATTTGCAGCAAAGCCTGCGTCCCTTTTCCTCCCTGCTCTGGAAGGAAGGGAGCATCTACCAGCCATGACTCTGAAAGTGAACTAATGGTGGTGGAGTTTTCCTCACATGTATCTTGGTCTTATTTCTCAGGCTAATGCCTTCTCCTAACCCACAGCTTGACAGTATCTTTTCTTCCTTTCTACCCCAAACTGTTCTCCCTACTTCAGGTGGCTCTCCTAACAGCTGACATCAGTCGGGCATTGCTCAAGTACTAAGATACCTCGTGCTGCTTGAATTATTGACTTGGCTAAGATCCAGAAAGGGAGGAGTAAGCATCATTTTTTTCAGAATGGTACTCCCACAAGCACACGTGCTTTTTAGAAATAGCAAGGGAGAGAGGTGGTTGCCATGGGAACAGAGGCGGACACACAAACAGGAGTAGCACATTGCAGAGACCCCTCCTTGCTTCTGCACCCTCAGAGCCTCTCCTGAAAGCTTTCTCCACCTGCGAAGGAAGAGCACACACAATGATAATGGTTAAACTTCCACATCACAAATAAAGAGTATGCTTGATCCTCAGGTTGTCAGCATGGCAGTTCAGCTGGGGCTGAGTGATTCTGGATCTGGAAAGAAGGGAAGAGAAAACAATGTCTGCTTCTCCAATCAGTGTCTTGGAAATCTGCTAGACTGGTGATATATTTGAGCCACAAGCTCCTAAAAAGTTGAAATGGCACAAAACACAGCAGTCTCCCATAATACCCACGCTGGTATGGTTCTCTGCCAGGCATAACCAGTGGGAAATTAGGATGGGTCCTGAGAATGGCATCCCCACTGATCATTCTTGCCCTGCACTGGCCCATTGTAGGGGTATGACAGATACACCAAGGCAACAGTAGAAAGAAGGTCAGGCAACAAGGCCATGTATAGGGAGATGGGATGTGGGGACCAATGGGGAGAAAGCAGGCTATAGTCTGTAGTACCTGTGGCCAGGGTGACCTACAGAGTATGAGATTGTGTCTCTCTAACAATTGAATTGAAAAATAAGTCAATCTGGTTTTAAAGATCAGGTTTTTGGAAATTTAAAAAAAAGTCAACCAGCTATGTGGTAAAATGCATAAAAACAGCTGGTTAAGTACTATCCCCTTTGCAACAGATGGCTTCAGGAAATGGTGGAGGGCTGGCCAGGGTGGCTCCAAGCAGAGCCTTGCCTGTGTGGTAGGACAAGGGGGGCCCCAGGATGCAGCAGAGCTAGAAGCCTTCCCCCTGCCACATGCCAGATGCTGATTTATTGGGACTGGAACAATTTGTCTAAAGCTGTAATTTTAACTACCTCCGTGCTGAGCAGCCAATCAGTGGGCTCACTCCACGCAGCTTTTACGAGTCCCCATAAAAGCAGCAAAATGAAAACTCAGGGGCCCTTAAAATATACTCCAAGGGTTTCTGCAGTGCAATTGGAGGCTTTTATGACTCCTGTCAGGACTTTTATGACCCCGTAAAACCAGGCAGCAGCCTGGCCTGAGATGAAAAGTGGCCCCACTGTCTTAAAGTCTAAATGGTCTGTACATTTACAAGGCCTCCAGGAAAGAGGAAGGGAACACCATGGGGTGGGAGGGGTTGCCTTGAGCAAAGGTGGGTCCTGGGGTGGAAGAACCAGGGAGTGAGGGGAGGGGCGGAAAGGAGGCAAGGGGAGGTGGGAGAGAGGGAGGAGAGGTGCATATGAGCCTGGCCTTAGGGTTCTTCAGCAGTTCAAAGCACTGAAATGCCAAAACCCCAGTACTATTCACCACACACAATGGGAGTTGAAGGTTCTACAGGCAGCCTCATAGCTAACAGGGTCTGGGCAAATGCCACCTTCATTGGAAAGATGAAAAATGAAGCTGCCAGGGAATCACAGGCTCGAGAGCACTTTTTCAAGGGCATCTTCCAATTATTGTGACACCTGCATTCCAGGAAGAAAAAAGAAAGAGAGCGAAAAGATAAAAAGGAAAAGAAAATGGAGAGAAACACAGTTCAGATCATTGTAAGTGTTCCATACGGTTCAGAAAGAAATTTGTCAATGATGGTGTGAACACCTTTTTATCCAGCCACAGCCTGTGCTATGCCTGCAAACCCACTGCCCGCATGCTCACCACCACCATGCCAGCTCTTAGCTGAGGCCCATCCAGGGTCCTTTCAAGTCACCATTACTGAGACAATCTGATCCTGTGCCTTGATCTGGAGTCTTAAATCTTCTTCTAAACTTATTAGCCTGGCCCAGTGTTCCGCACGTACCCAGAAAAAGCCAGAGTCATCCTGCAGAAGTCATAGACAGAGGAACAGGAATGATGCAGTGTGGCCATTCCTAGCAGAAGCACACTGAGGGGTAATCTGCCCTCCAGGCAGAGCGAGAGGCTGGGTGGGCCAGGGGCATGCATTTCTGCAAAGCCACTCTGGCTGTCAAGCCCCTACATACAGAACCCAAACAAGCAGGAGAAGTGATGTATGCTGACTTTAGACCTCAGAGAATATCAAAGAAAGAGAGGTAACAGTGTTTTAAAATGCCCAGGGTAGAGTCCAGCTGCAGCTGTTAGGCCAGCCTAGCAGCCAGCCCAGGAGAGGCCATGGTGAAGGTGACCATGTTCATAAAGTGATTGATCATGGAGGCTATGGGTTGTCCAAGCTGGGAAGCAGAGAAAGGTAGGAAGCCAGTGATATGTTTTGATGAACTATTGTGTGAATTCCCATTTACAGGAGTGCTTCCCTCCATCTAGAGGGGCGGGGATGTGGCAGAGCAAGGAAGGAGATGCTTCAGAATGCAGGCTGGGGAGAGTCCTGGCAGAGCATAAACACACTCCCAGGGAGCCAGGTGTGCCTCAGAGGGGGCTGGCAGTAATGACACCGAACTGGCAATGATTCCTCCTTAATCACTCATGCTTCCAGGAACCTTGAAGAGTGGCGGGTAAAGCAAGTATGAAGACGACAAGACCCAGCTGTAAATCCCAAGACACCACTACGTGTCACTGGGCAAGTCCTTAATCTTTCTGAGCCACTTCCTCAACTGTAAAGTGGAGATAAAACATTTGCCTCATATGGCTGCTCTAAGGATTAGAGAAGATAAGGTGTGTAGGTGGGATTTGAGTAGCATCTTAATGAATGGACGGGAGTTTTCCAGCACCTAGAGAGAAGAGCTGAAATTTCAGGTAGAGGGAACTGCACAGTGGCAGGCGATATAAAAGAACAACCCACATTTCAGATACAGACATCTGTTATGCCTAGCGCATCCGTCTCTTGCAGTGGATATGTACATATTAATTTACTCTACATGTGTGTCAGGCACTGTGCTGGGTATGGCAGGTGCAGGGGAGGGGGTCAGGGGAACAGCAGGGTGACTGCTTTTCTTTCCTTAACTTTTGGACTCATCCAATCCATTCCTCTCACAACCCTTAGCATCCTGTACTTAAAACACAAATTGATCATGTCCCTACTGAAAACTCTTCAGATGTGTGATGCAACCCATAAGAGAAAGTCCAAATTCCTTAGGGCAGTCCCCCTGAAACTGGCCCAATTTCCCTATAGAATTTATGTCTATGTATTTTTTAATTAACATGGAAATTAATGCTCCCAGTCTTAAAGCTTGAAACTGACATTTGTTTTAGCTGAGTTCCTTTCTCAGGAAACTGACCCTCAGGCCTCCCAGATAATGTCGAGGAACTGAAACTCACCAGATCACCACATGCAGACAATGAGATGCCAGACCCCTCATTCAGCAGGACTGCTCCCTTACCTGTCCTTAATTCCTATTTTCCTGCATGTAGCTACATTCATTTCCCACTGTAGAAACCCCCAATTTTAGTTGATTAGGGAAAGAAGAATTTAAGACTGATCTGTCTCCTCGGCTGATGACACCTGAATAAAGCCTTCTTTGTTGGCTTCATTCGTTGTCTTGGTGGTTGGCTTTCTGTGTAGCAAGCAACGGGACCTAGACCAAACCCCTGGCATTTCAGTAACATGCCCAAGCCAATATGATCTGGCCCCTGCTGAGCACCAGTCTCCTCTCTCAGCCTTGGCCTCGCTTCCCCATCTCACACTCTCTTCCACTTGGGATCTTGGCACATGCCCTGCTCCCCTACAACTTCGCCTGGCTGACTCCTCATTCTCGATGCCTCAGCCTCAGCACAGCTTCCTTTGAGAAGCCTCAATGATACCACCACAGCACCCAGACCAAACCAGATGCACAGTTACACAGTCCCATCCCTCCAGGTCCTTCTTTCAGACACTCACTAGATCCTCAACCTTCCATTCCGTTGTTGTAGTCTGCAGTAGAATGGCAGTCCCATCAGAGCAAGTGTGCTTGCATCCTAGCACCTGGACCACTGTGTGGCACAAAGAATGAAAATTTTAGATTCTGTTAAATATTGCTGAATAGGCCTAGACTGAAAACAGGTAAAGAAGATGTTTCATGACCTGCTAAGTGCTTAGATGGTAACCCATCCTTACCATGGGGCATCCATGACTGAAGCAGGACTTGGGCTTAAAGGAGATAGAAAGGTGAGATTGGGCATGCTGTGCAGGGTGCACTAGAGGGCAGGGGGATCTAAGGCAGGCATTCTGGCTCATTTCAATAATGCAAATAAGAGGGAACAACAGTCTGAACTACCACAGTGGCAGCATAAATGCACATGGCAGATAAAAGACATTACAAATAAACTGCAAACAATGAGGAATAAGAGAGGGGGAGGAATCTAGGACAGCTTTTAGGTATCTAGTGAATAGGTGCCTAATGAGTTTAGGAGTAGAAATTCAGAATATGAAGTTGGATACAGAGTCCAGTTTGGGCCTTGTTAATATGAGGTATGTATGAGATCTATGGGGGAAATATCCAAACAGCAGCTGGAGAAATAGATCTGGTGTTCAGGGAAGACCAGAAACATAAACTGGGGAGTTAGTGGCCCAAAAGCTAAAATTACTGAAGTGGGATGAAATAGTCCTAGGTGTCTGTGTAGAGCCACAGGAGGCTAGTGTGCTTATGATGAAACCCTGAAAAATACGAGCATATAAAAAAACAGACAAGAAGTTGCTTCCCTCAACAAAATCTCACCAACACACCCGCTCACATTAGATGCTCCTGCTTCTGTGCACCTTCTAATGATAACACTTGTTTTTGTCCCAGCATGTATTTTGTGCTAATAAACTTTTATTGAGTGCTTACTTGGTTGAGAGATTAGATATCCCTCCTGAGGGCTCCCCTAATATTGTTTAGACTTCCATCAGCAACTCTCACTTTCTCCTATCATCTTTTTACTTGTCTTTCCATTAAATTGTGAGCTCTTTGAGTCAGAAATTACATATTTCAGAACTCCCTTTCCACCCCTCAGAATGTTTACTCATTGACTGCAAAAGAAGTTTACCATTAGGTAGGGAAGACAGATATGTATGTAAATAACAATAAAGAATACAACTGTTCTTCTCAAGGTAATCACTGACTTGTCACTAGCCAAATCCAGTGAGCATGTTTGCAACAAGTGTTTCATACCATTGGCTAATACTGTCTTCTTTAATGTCTTTCTCCACCTTTAGAGACACGAGCTCCCTTGATTTCTATTATGCTGCTGTTTATGTCTTTTTTCTTTTTTTTTTTTTTTTTGAGATGGAGTTTCAATCTTGTGGCCCAGATTGGAGTACAATGGCATGATCTCAGCTCACTGCAACCTCTGCCTTCCAGGTTCAAGCAATTCTCCTGCCTCAGCCTCCTGAGTAGCTGGGATTACAGGCACACACCACTGTACCCAGCTAATTTTTTGTATTTTTAGTAGAGACGGGGTTTCTACCATGTTGGCCAGGCTGGTCTCAAACTCCTAACCTCAGGTGATCCACCCTCCACAGCCTACCAAAGTGCTGAGATTACAGGCATGAGCCACCGCTCAGCCTGTCTCTCCTTTATGGTTGCTCTATTCCATTCTTCTCAATCCCCTTTAATTTTTCTATGTCTCTGAAATTCATAGACTTATTTTCTTTGTTCTTAATTATATCCACCCTAGGAAATCTGCACACACTGTCTTCATCTATCATTTGCAAACAATGATTACAAAAGCATTACCTTTAGCTCAGAATCCCTATATATACAACTGCTTCCTGGACTTGCACAATTGGAGGCCCTGTAGGCATTTCAAACACAAGATGTCAAAACCCAGCTTGTCATCCTCTACTACAAGTCCCATTTCTCCCCCTCCATCACTTAATTACCTCATTACCCAAGCCAAAAACATGGGACTTGTTCTAGATGCATTCCTTGTCCTTCAGATACAACTGATGACAACAAACTGCTTACTCCACCTTCCCAATAGCCCTCCTCTCTATTTGCATGGCTCCTGCCTTAGGTAAGACCTTTCTCCTCTCCTGGATGACTGCAATGCACTCCCAAGAAGTTGCTTCACCTGCAGCCTCTCTCTCCCAAACTATTTGCCAGTGGGTATACTATGATGCAAATCGATCCCATGAGGATTTTGTTTTCCTGTTAAGGTTTCCTCTCTTCTAAATTTCTTACAATGTTTCCCAATCTATCTAGGCATTAGAATAACTTACTGAACTTTTATAATCAGGTTCTCAGACCCTGCCCTAGATCTACCAAATCAGAATACTTAGTGGGTAAACCCCCAGAAGTACTGAGTATGTTTCCCAAACTCCCAGAAGTTAGCATGAGGCACCCTCTCTGTGGATTGGCATTTGGCACCATTTATATAATGGGTATCTTTTGTAAAATTTCCAGTGTCTTTCTCCGGGTATTTCCAATGCAACCATTCCTCTCCAGTCTCATGGTCACCGGAAAAATGCTCTTATGACACAACTCACACCCTGGCCATAGTTACACCAGTGCAAGTGTAGGCACCAGACCCAAGCTAACCAAACAGACTTCCTTTCAAAGTGAATTTGTAAGAGGAACATAGAAAAGTATTCAATCTTTTCAGGTAATTGTGTGTGTAAGATTTAATCTTAGATTCTCTTACTTCTGTGTTCCATCATGTAGATTAGAGAAGTAGAGTAAGCAGTTCTGCATAAAGAGGAGAATAAAAAAGCCATGAGAAAAGAGCAGAATTGAGGTCCCTGATGCGATTCCTGTCCTTGGTGCCTATTTTTGAAGCAAAGTTGTAGTCTTATGTTCATACACCAAGAGCTCATTCTACAGCTGAACTTCGAACAATGTGGGGGTGAGGAGTGTGAACCCCCATGCAGTTGAAAATCCAGGTAGGACTTTGACTCCCCCAAAACTAAATTATTATAGCCAATTGTTGATCAGAAGCCTTACCAGTAACATAGTCAATCAGTACATATTTTGCATGTTATATGTATTGCATTATTTATCATATTTGTATAATAAAGTAATAAACGAGAAAATGTTAAGAAAATCATAGAAAAAAAGTAGATTTACTATCAATTCAGTAAGTGAAAGTTAATCATCATAAAACTCTTCATCCTCATAGTCGTCACATTGAGTAGTTTGAGGGGGTGGAGGAAGAGGAGGAACTGGTCTTGCTGTCTCAGGGTGACAGAGGTGGAAGAAAATCTGTGTATAAGTGGATCCATGCAGTTAAAACCCACACTGTTCAAGAATCAACTGTGTATTTTTCATCAAGTTTTCCTTTCTTTCCCAAGTTAGATTGAGTAGGTTTCCATATATACATCCAAAATGATGCAGATTAATAAACACGGACTATAAGCACTTCATGAAAATATGACTTCTGTCTTTACCTGTCCACTATCATCAACCTTTCTCCTCCTCCCAAATTTCCCATATTTCCACCAAGCTTAACTACTTGTCCTGCATGCCTGGACCTGCTGTTTCTTGCCTGCCTTTGTGAATGCAATGGCAGGTACATGTCCAGAATGCATTCCCCCTTTATTTATCTGGGTAATTAGCTTTATCATCCATGAAGACTTATTTCAAGAACCACTTCATTTATAAATCCTTACCAGGCCCTTTAAGTGCAGAAAAGTCACTCTTTCCCTGTGTCCTAAAACAGCTACATTTTACATAAAATGTTTATACTTGACATGGCTTTGGTCATGTGGCATCAACATTGACACTTGTCTTGTCTGTTTCCCTCATTTGACTTAAAATGAAGGATATGGGCTATGCTTATGTCCTTGGCTCTCTATTATTTGGCACAGTGTTGGACACATAGAATGTCCTCAATAATGTTTATTAAATGAAAGACTAAAGTAATCATTTAATCAATCACCTATTAATTACTAATTAATCAAAAGAAGATGTCAAAGGGAAAAAAGGATAGAAAAGTGGACTACAGTAACTCAATCTCTGACTCCCAAACAAGACTCTCCTATTGTGGAACTGCTGTTCTCAACTATGCAATGCAAGAGATGCATGGTTATGGCAGGGACAAGAAAGAAGGTAAAAAAACAAACAAACAAAACAAAACAAACAAAAAACAACAAAAAAACACCTCTTTTAAGTCCCATTTCAAGGGTATCTATCAAAGATTAGATAACTCATCTCTTCAATAAAAGCTCCTCAGTAGTTAGAATGGCATTGCATCTGCTCTATGGTACATACTACAGTGCTTAATGTATAGTAAACATTAATCGAACTGAATGAGTCGTTGAGCCCATTTATTGCGCAGTACTGGTTTTCCTTGTACCTGAAGTCAGTGTTCTTGTTCAGGTTAGACAGTATGTATATCACACATACAGAAAGTAATTTATCAGGTAACTGGGTTCAGAGCCCACTCACTATAAAAACAGACTAAGAGTCAAAATGAGATACTATTTTTAATAGATCATATATGTGGAAAATAGTTTATAGAGCTCAGTCCCTGCCTCACAGGAGATGAAAATGTGATCCTTTGCTAGCTCAGACAAAATCCTCCATGCTACATTAGGCTTGATAGCAAATTTTGCACTTGCAAGCTTTTATAAAAACTGTGTATCTGAAATCTTAATAATGCAGGAAGGTGGATTATGTTTGTCTTCTCTGTTCAGGTTTACATCAACAGAATCAGAACTAATTCCTGATTTGAAAGTCAGCAGTTCTAGCAGGATCTATAGGAACATTTTGTTAAGGTTTTGTATAAGACTGAAGGAACCTGAATTTATAGACACACACACTTTATAGACACACACACACACATGCAAACACACACAGACCCACACAAATGCTAAAATGAGAATCTTAATGCTGAAAATCATGATTATACCCATGTACAGTGAGAACTACCTTGAACGTTCAATATTGGTCACCTGAAAGAATATGAAATATTTAAGTGAAAATTTAAAAACAAATTCTATAGCATCCTCTACTGAACATTTTCATTTTTCATTTTAGTTCCTGGCATCATCCACACACTTACATATGCAGCATGGCCACATTATGAAGAGTATTGGATTTCGATTGAGGTTAGGAAGAAAGTCAGATTTAGATTTCAGTTCAAATCTAGAATTTTCCATTTATCAGCTATGAGAGTTGAAAACGTTTAAAAATAATTCCAGCCTTAGTTTTTCTTCTCCATAAAATGTAGTGAATAAAATTTATTCTGCCAAATGTACAGGTTGCTTTTGGGGATCAAAATCAATAAGACTGATTTCTCTACCCCAGTCTCAAAATTCCAGCTACATATAATAACAGTAATAGACGGATGTCTTTGTTGTTCCAAATATTTACAACTTCTTGCATGAAAGAATTATATTACTATCCCCACTGACATCAGTTTTGGCCATTTGATTTGCTTGAGCCAATGAAAAAGGAATAGAAATCTCATGTATTACTACAAAACAAAAGCTTTAAGAGCATTCACACGGTTGTACCATTCTTTTCCCTCTGAAGCAAGACTGCATAACCTAAATAGAACCTATTCCTATATGCTTTGGTCCAGTAAGTGTATGTGTATGTGTTTGTGTGTGTGTGTGTGCATGTATCTAAATATGCATGTGTATATAACTCACCTTTGTTGTAAGCTACTGAAATATTGGGAGCATTTGTTATTGCAGTAAAATTTAGCCAATCTGACTGATACACATTAGAACCTCTTAACTACTTTTCACTTCGATATCCTGCCAGATTAACTGATGTCATTTCCTCTAAACAACATACCAAAAGCCCATAGTTATTAGGCTAACATTTAGTACATTGGCATTTTTCTGATCTCGCGAGTTAAGTGAATAATTACTATGAGTTCGTTTCTTTTATGCCATGTATAACTATTACCGCAATATCACATCGTAATCTAATTCTGCGATGAGTAAGTCAAATATGATTAAACACACCAATAAGAACAAACCACTAAATAAATTACTGTTGATTTTTTAAATGATGAAATGTATATGAAAGTGTTTTATAAATTAAAAATTGCTGTTTTGAAATATCAGTTGATACTAATTTGTTAATTAGTATGTTTTTGAGCAGCTACTTTTTGGAAGACCTCATGCAGGGGATAACATGAGACATAATAACATAGAACTATCCTCAAAGGACCTTCAGTCCAGTGTATTTTAAAAAGGAATCAGCAGTAGCATATTTAACGATGTATCTCAGTGATCAAACATGGTACCAATAAATTCTATTGTATCAATTAAAACAAATCAAAATAAAACAAACAAAAACTGGTGCAGAAGGTTATGGACCCATTATAGCTGGATTCAAAGAATCAGGAAGATGATATATCTATTTTATTCAGTTTTTATATATTTTACTTTCTCTGTTTTTCCATTCCAAAATAATATGAGCTCACTACTATAGGCTTAAAATAAAGAAATATAACAGTGTTTTTTGTACTAAGTTTTCATCATATAAAGTCTATTTAATGGAGGCTCTTGTTAGAAGCCTTCTAGACAGAGGTCTTTTTGTGTAAGCTCAGCTGCCTACCTAACTGCCTCTGCTGGCCATCAATTCATCAGACCCAGAAAACTGTCAAAATGAAGGCACTGCCTATGGAACCACACATATCAATTTCTCTAGCGAATCTCTGATTTAAACGGATGTGGCAATGTTCATTTTCCCGGCTTGGAGAAAAAACCTGATCTCAGGTAAAAGAAGTGATGACAAAACCCATCAACCTACCTCACCACGTCTACAGCCATCATTCACATGGAACATCCACCACTGCCAGTCACTATGTCACCAGGCCACAAAGGATAGCTCCATTGTAACTTACAAATCCTATATCATGATGGAAGAAAGGAGAGAGAGCAATGCAGTGTCCCCAGGATGCCAGGTCAGACCACCAATTCCTCTGACAGTGGAATGGAGTTGGATATCCGTTGTGCAAAGGTTCCTTAACAAATCAACTCAGGGAAAGGTTAATATCTTATCAGACAATAACCTTCAATGCTACAGTCTGAATGGTTTTTGTCTCCCAAAAGTTCTATGTTGAAACTTAATGACCAAGGTACTGGTATCTGGAAGCAGGGCTTTTGGGGAATTATTAGGTAATGAGTGTGGAACCCCCATAAGTGGAATTAGTGTCCTTATAAAAGAGCTCCCAGTAAGCTTGCTTGCCCCTTCCACCATGTGAGGACACAGCAAGAAGGCACCATCTGAGGAAATGGGCTCTCAACAGACACCAAATCGGATGGTGCCTTGATATTGGACTTCCCAGCCTCCAGACTGTGAGGAATAAATATTTGTTGTTTATCAGCCACCCAGCCTGGTATTTTGTTATAGCAACCAGATTGGACTAAGGCAACAAACATATGTTCCTTACAGGTAGACAGTGTGCTTGAGTCATCTCTGTGTTTCCAGCATTTAGCCCACTGTCTGGCATATAGCACATGCTCAATATTTACTTCCTAAGCAAATGATTGCTAATCTTTGACTGAGTGGCTGACTGCTCAAATGAAGAAAGCCACACATTTGAGTGTTTGGACTTTTTTTCAGCCTCATCATAAAATACAGAGCATTTGGATTATTTGATAGAAGCCTAAGTGAAGTAATATTGCTTGAAATGATGAAAGTTTTATTAAGATTTTCTTTATACTCAATCCATTTTGCAAGGCCTACCTCAAATACTGTCTCCACAATAAAGTATTCTGTAGTCCTCACTTTGTGGTCTAAATCTTCAGTTCTTTTCCTCACCAGGTAATGTGCCTAAAAGCAAAGATCTTCGAAGTCTGTATTGCAATACATTTGTTTACTGCAGAAACAGCTTAATGGGTCAAATTTTGAAAGATAAAAGTGATGGGATGGGCTGGAATGAAAATAGAATAGAATAGAAATAGAATAGAATAGAATAGAATAGAATAGAATAGAATAGAATAGAATAGAATAGAATAGAATAGAATAGAATAGAATAGAAATAGAATAGAATAGAATAGAATAGAATAGAATAGAATAGAATAGAATAGAATAGAATAGAATAGAATAGAATAGAATAGAATAGAATAGAGGAATAGGACAGAATAACAGTTTTGCAAATAGCTAAATCTTAAATAATTTCAGTCTGTGTGGGGGTGTGCATGTGTGTACTTGTCTGGAGTGTGTTCCAGTTAAAATATGCTTATTTCTAAGGATTAGTATGAACAACTTTGCAAATAATTGGCACAGGTACTAAAGCCAGACAGACCTGATGAATACTGTTTCCACCACTTGCCAGTTATACAACTTTAGACAAATAACTGCCTTTTAGCGCATCAGTTTCCTCATTAGTAATATGGGACATTTACCACCTGTTTTTAGAACTACCACATTGGTTAAAATAAATGAAATTATGTAAGCAAAATTTGCTTGGAATAAAAGATCCTCAACAACAACCATTTCTCCCTTCTTTCCCCTTTCATCTCTTGGTTAACACTGACACATCATAAAATAACCAATATAATCTTCTTTGCCTAATAATTATGTTGGAGTTGTGTTGGAACTATAATTATGTTGGAATGTGTCAGATTTCCCCCATAAGAATTAAGTTATTTAAGACTAAGGAATAAGGATCATTTTTTTCATTCAATGAATACTTATTGAACCCCCTTTATAGTCAGGCTCTCTTCTAGGCAGCGGCAATAGAGCCATAAACGAAAACCGTAAAACTCCCTGGCCCTCATGGAGGTTATATTCCTAATAAGGAAGGCAAATACAAACCAAATAAATAAGTCACATGCCAGCAGCTAAAGTGTTAAGGAAAACATTAAAATAGGAGTGTGAGATAGAAAGTTCTGGACAGAAGGAGCTGCAATTTTAGATAGGATGGTTACAGCAAGTTTAACTCTGGTGAGTTGTGTATAAATGTGACCCACATATTTCATGACATGATACATGTTTAATTAATTAACTGAAACAATAAAATGAATGTCAGGTAGAAGAAGCAAACGTGATAGTCAAGTATAGAAAAGGAATGGAACAAAAACAGGCCTTCTGTAATCTTTCTCTGTAGTCTGCAAAGTGATTTAAAACCTAGGGAAGGGAAAATTAAGCTTTTGTGCAAAGGATGTTTAAAGGCAGATGTGTTTAAAGAGGATGCAAAATCCAGAACAGCAGATGACTCTCATCCAATCTCTGCTATGCTATTTCATGTGAACAGCCAGCAGAGACATATCCCTAGGGGCTGCATCTTTAGCGGCCAAAGGACCTGTCATGGTTGATGTTTCAACTTTGAAACTGTTTCCAATAGGCCAGATGGGGTTCTTTGAAAGATAGTATAGGTTTCCTAAGAGATGTTTCTAATTCAAAGAAAAATCAGATCCAAAGAGATCCAGCATAGTTCAATCCAAAACAGGGTCAGATTTCAAAGCTCTCCAATTCAGAGGGGAAATAACTATGAATACTGATTCATTTATTCTGTGTTTATTAAGTGCTTATTGGGTACTTCGGGGCTGCCTAGAGGGCGGAGGGAGGTGAACAGAGCAAACACTCGTGGAACACTCACTATGTGCTGTGTCCTGATGACAGACTCTTTACAGGCCTAATTCAGTCCTCACAACAGTTATATGTGGTGGATATTGTAAGAGAGATTGGTTGCTGCTCACCAAAACTTGTTTTCTCTTCTTCTTGGGCACCCTACTCGATGCCATTTTCCCACCTCTTACAATTACGTGACACTGTGACTGAATTCTACCCAGTGGAATGAGCGTAGGAGTAACATGCACAACTGCCTAATCCCGGGCCCTTCGTAACTTTTTCCTATGACGCCGCGTGCTCTCCCCTTACCCCAGGAAGATGTCAAGACTCGTGGTGATCTTGGAAGTCACAAACTGAGGGTAGGCAACCCCTCCTGATGCACCATTCCCGGATGCCGCCTGAGGCCAAGCCTGACACCCGTGGTTGCCAGTAGCACGGTGTTGCACTGTTGCATGGGCAAAGGATGGAGAGCTGTTGTTACTCCACAGAGACTTGCAGGTTTATTTGTTATAACAACTAATGTGCCCCTAGTTAATTTTGAAAGTGGTACCAAGAGTAGGATTCTGGCACGATTAAATCAAAAATGTGTTCACAGATTGCACTTGGGCAATGGGTGTCAAGAAAACAGAATGGGATAGAAGTCTGTAGACCCTTGTTGTGAAATAGCAAAATGTTTGGTAAAACTGTCCCTTGTGATAACTTCTATGACAAACCAAGTGCCTACTGAACCTGCGGCTCTAGAAGAAATGGATAGAAAGAGCCAAAGCGTTTCTGGGATTGATTACTCCTCTTTGTTTACACCGATGATCACAAGAGATGAGCTCAGAAGAAATGCTCCTATTTTCAAGCAAATGAAGGGGGAGGGAATGAGAGACTGATTTCAGAAATGTTTGAGAACACCAACTCAGTCTGGATCTCAAATGTCAGGAAGAAGATTTAAAAAAATGGTTCTAAGCAGCAAAGGCTCAATATTACTTACCGATTTGACGAAAGGCCTCACCTTCGTGGCAATTATCAAATCAAGGTTTTTACCTTCCTTTCCACGCCCTTTCTTTCAGAGTATCCCAATGTATCCACATTAAGAGAAGAAAAAGGGCACAGTAACACAAAAAGAAAGCAATAATGTTGGTCTATGAGTTATATCTATTTATATTTTTTATTTTTTTCATGTGGCAAATAGATCTGCCTGAAAATAAATAGGGAAGAAGCTTATGATACTTTTGACAGTTTTTGTGTAGCCGAAAAACTATGATTTTCCTTTAAAAGAGCCTGGAAGTATAAACCAACTGCCAAACACCCCAACATGCACTCACAGAAAATGGGCTAGATAATTCATTCAGTCCCCAAGGAGAGCATACTCCACAATGACCACTTCAGACGTGGCCATGGAGGATGCTGAACAAAGAAGAACTATCCAGTGTGTGACGCCAGGGAGCCACCACTAACAATAGATAAGAAATCTCCTCCTGAAGAACAGAATCAGAGTATAGATAAGAAGCTTCTCCACTGCCGGGGCAAAAATATCACCCATGAACCAGTAACTGCTGTGTATCTTCAATGCTTCCATTTTCCAAATAAGGTGTTTTACTGTGATAATCCCATCCTGCTACCCCATTTAAAAGGACTTTGGAATAAGGGGTGGCAATCTTTTCAGTTATAGGTCAGTGATCCATAAACAGCCATGGCTGATCATGAAGAAAAAGGAGTAAATACCACCAAGGTGAACTCGGACTTTAAGCTGAATGCAATAATTGAATTGGATTTTGAGTAGTCTATCTTGGGGCTGTGTATTCTGAGTATGTGAAGAAGGGTACAAATGGATATTTACTTAAATGCCTACTGTAGCTATGATTGCTACCTGTACACCAAAATCTGTGTCTATTTTTTCTTGGCATTAATTAGGTTAGATTCCTTTTCTTTGGCTCTGCAGGCAGGTAGATCAAGTGATTTCACTCTAGCCAAAAGAATGTGAGAAAAAGTGATATATACCATATGACACTTAACAATCTCCCTTATGTATTCTTCTATATTCTGTCCTCTTCCTTTGGCTGGAAGCTAATGCTCAGGGAACTTTGGACATCATGTGTTCAAGATGGCGGAGCCTTGGTTAGCCTGGATCCCTGAGTGACTACATGGAGCAGAGCCTCTCTCCTCAACGACAATCAGAAACATTCATTGTAGATTGTTGAGTGAGCAAGTCATAAATTTATATTGAGTCAACTCAGAGAATTTTATTTATATAATAGAAGATACAATATTATAGCCAGTCGTGGTGGCTCATGCCTGTAATACCAGCACTTTGGGAGGCCGAGGTGGGCAGATCACCTGAGGTCAGGAGTTCAAGACTAGCCCGGCCAACGTGGTGAAACCCCATCTCTACTAAAAATACAAAAATTAGCTGGGTGTGGTAGCAGATGCCTGGAATCCCAGCTATTTGGGAGGCTGATGTAGGAGAATCGCTTGAACCAGGGAGGCAGAGGTTGCAGTGAGCCAAGATTACACCACTGCACTCTAGCCTGGGAGACAGAGCGAGACTCCATCTCAAAAAAAAAAAAAAAAAAAAAAAAAAAAGATACAATTTTATACTCTCCATTTTAGAGAGGTGAAAAATGAGGTTTGTTATGTTTTTAAATTTATTTTTAATAATTTACACAATTTAGAGAGGTTGGACTCAACCCTGTGTCTCCCCAACTGCAGCATCTCTTTTTGTTATGCCACAAATGCCACATTATCATTTGAGGATTGAAGGTACAATACAGGTTATTGAAAATGGGATCTACTGAGGTCAAGATAAACCAACCAATCTTTTCCTACTTTCAGATATTAGGCAGATTTGCTTTTGCCTCTTCTTTAGACAATGGGTGTTCTTCCATGTAGTATGACTAAAAAAAAAAAAAAATCATTTTCCTTTGAGCAGCTAAGGAAGCAGCCAGTAGTGTGTGAAGAAACTGAATCTGGGCATGCCCTGCAAGCTAATGAAATGACCCCTCCTCTCCCCAACTGCTGATTCCACTGGGATTCTTTAGGTAAATGAAAATCATAAGCCATTTGATCCTGAAAGTTTTTCTGCAGAAAGGCAAGATCAGGTCCTTTCTTTGTGTTAAATCTTGCCTTGATTAAATTGGCTCTTTTTCTTATCAAGTTTCCAAAGCTCTGAGTTACTAACAAGAAAAGGCTTTAATAGGGTCCTAGATTCTAAAGCCAACGGGCACCACCGCCTGGGTCCTTTACGACGTGTAATGAATAAAAGAACCTAAATCACTGCTTTTTAAAGTTATCTGTTTAAGAATTACAATAATTTTTCCCTTTATTCCACCCTGCCCCCCCTTTCATTTTATGTGTCTCCTGTGCCACTTGCTTTAAAGGGCATATACACGGGACAGACCCAGAAACTCTGCTTTCCATAGGGGGGCACCCTGGCTGGAAGAAGCCAGAAGCCCCTCTCCCAGCTGCTCCTGAACTTTCAGGAGCAGCTGTGTCTGTTCCATGACCCTCCTTGTTTCCTCATCCCACCTCTCCTGTCTCTCCATTCCTGCCATCGCTGTCCCTTTCCCTTCTCCAGCTCCTTTCATCCTTGTTCTTGCCCCTTCTTTCTCTTTACATTCTTGCATTCCCTATGCCTTCTCTTGATCTTCGTAACAAAGAAACCCCACACTGGGGAGGGTTGCAAACTCTACTCCAATCAGGGCAAGTTCCTGTGCACAAAACAAACAAAAAGGAGCCTCCCTTCCCATGAGAACAGTGTGTTGCTGCCTCCAAGTCCCCCCTCCCTCCACCCCAGTATGTTTCTCATAGACTTTTCCCCTTGGGCAGATGGGCAACCTAGGAGATAATTTCAAACTGCAGGGTTTCTTTTTTTTTCCTTTTAGTGTTTTTTGTTTTGTTGTTTTCTGTGGGTTTTTTTGTTTGTTTGTTTTCTCTCCTTTTCTTTTTTATTTTTGAGATGGAGTCCCGCTCTGTCGCCCAGGCTGGAGTGCAGTGGTGCAATCTTGGCTCACTGCAACCTCCGCCTCCCAGGTTCAAGCAATTATCCTGCCTCAGCGTCCCAAGTAGCTGGGATTACAGGCACCTGACACCACGCCCAGCTAATGTTTGTATTTTTTAGTAGAGATAGGGTTTCGCCATGTTGACCACGCTGGTCTTGAACTCCTGACCTCAGGTGCTCCACCTGCCTCAGCCTCCCAATATGCTGGGATTACAGGCATAAGCCACCGCACCAGGCCTGTTTTCTCTCCTTTCAAGGGCCCAAGAGCACATGCAAGGTTATCTGAATTGAACTACAATTTTCAAATTCTGCCCTAGCACAGAAATATTGGATATTGTAACAAGAGAGAAAATGATAAGATGATGTGTGTCCCCTATAGTCCTCTCTTGCCACAGACACACTACAGAGGTGTCTGGGAACACAGAGTAAGCAGAACATTTCCATAAAAGTGTTTTATTTTAATCACTTAACAGCTTCATGCCAATGAATCATCCCTCAGTTGAGGACGAAGTGCCTGCAGAGATTCATCAAGACTGCTCCAGCTTGTGATTGGAAAGGGAGAGAGAGAAAGAAGTGCTGGGACATCCAGCTGTCACACAGCTAACCGGAAAGCCACGTGGTCAAACAGAGGCACATTGGAGCTCTTAGGTGGAAAAATGGGTGCCCACTTAAAAGCTACACAACCTGGAACACAGTGTCAGGACACTTTAATTCTTTCTCCTCCTGTCCTCATCTGGTAGCCTCATGCAATTCAGAGGAAACACAAAGCGGAGCATTCCCAAAGGGCTCACATTGTTTGGGATTTGTCCACGTTGATTCTTCAGGCTGCAGTTGCATTTGCTGGAAACCTGCTATGTGCCAAATCTCATCTCCCTCCCTTCCATCAAAACAAACAAATCCCAATAGGGATTAGTGAGGTTATAAAAGGATTACCTCATTTAAACTTATTATAAACACACATACACACACCCCACAGGTCCCAACTGCAGAACTATTAAATCAACTTGAAGTAATGACAGGTAGATAGGCAGATGGAACAAAGTACTTCCTATAAACATAGAGTCGGATTTGAACCCCTATCGCACAGCCAGGCAGGGGCTACTCACAAAGTTAACTCTCATTCCTCTTTGCCCTCATTACTCCCCATAACTTGCTCATCTTTCTGTTGTAGAATTGGTCACTCCGGATTGTACTTATTTGTTTAACTTCCTATCACCACACTGAGCATCTTAAGGGCCACATCAAAGCTTTTTCTATCAGTACACCCAGAGCTCAGCACAGCATTGGCACACTGTATGTGCTCAATAAATGCTTATGATTGAAAGAATATATGAATTAGTGGGGTAGACTCTCACTTGTTTTTGAAAGTGTGGTGAAAACTCACTCTATTTCTATGTACAACACTGCAAAATTCATTTATTTTAGAATTCCTTAAGAAAATTCAATAAGTAAGCCATAATGAAATAATTTGGGGAATTTAAGAGATCAATAGAGATCATTAAATTCAGTTTGCTGTCTTTAATTAAATTTTCCATTTCCAAGTGGGTGTTTGGCAAATACACATGGGTTTTATCTAGCAGGACCAATGGGATAATAACAACCAGGTTGAATTCTATTGGGCAATAAAAATTCAGCATCAATGGGGCTCTGTGGGGAGAAAATAAATCGGCCTTATTCTGAATATACCAGACATCATTTTGCTGAAAGCCGACTTAATGTTTCATATCTGGCTACCAATCCGGGAAAAATGACCAATTCCTGTTCCAGAAACATGGGTGGAAGTAAATCAAGAATTCAAATAGTTAGTGATACCTTGAATTTTCCTTTGACATCCATTCCCTTCACTTCCCTACAGTTCTCGTTCCTCTTTAATTAGTTTTAAAATTGTGATCCATTTAGTTTCAAAACAGCAAGGAATCGTTGTGCATCTATAAGGTGCAGTTGGAACCTGACTCAGTTTACTCAGCAGCAATAATGTTATAAAGCCACCTTTCTATCACCTACCTGCCTATCTATATTAATTAATATGTGCAAAGAGCAAGGAGCTCCCTATAGAGAATGGCCCTACATATTCACAAAGGGCTATTATCATTAATTGCCAGTTAGTAATTAGATGTCACTAGTTCCATTATCATATCCATAGACTTGTGAATGCTTAAGCCATAATGTTGCCATTTCAAGTGTTGTCAAATGTGGATGTCAAATGTCTTTCAACGTCATGTCCTCTTTGGGGCAGGGAGAATGACATCGTAGTACTGCCTTTTGGGCAATTTTGAGTTAATAATGAGGCAAGTGGCTCTCAAACAGCTTCAAACAATAACCCCTTATTGGATTACCAGACAATGAATTAATGGCCACTAAGAGACTGGCAGATCATAACTTAATTAAGCCCAGGCAGTTGAGAAGGCTCTGTGACTCCTTTTAATTGCATTTCCATAGCTCACATGGGCTGTACTTCACTTTGGCCAGAGGTTTGCCCAATTTTTGAATGCCAACATAGCAAAACATCTTAAATCATCACTAAATGTTGCGAATGTAAACTAGTTTCTCTAAACCTCAAGAAATTACTACGCCAATTGTTAATAATGCTATCACACACTTCTTTAGTTTAAATATCAGTCTAAGATCTAAAAATTAGACAGCTTTATCCTCTTCCATTCAGCAGGGAGATGGATTGATTTTTTTCTTTTAGCACCAAGCAAGCTGACCAGGGCACTGAAGGAAGGATTATACTAGAGTTTGACTGGGTAACCTTGACTTTCTGTGTTTCAGTGTATAGCATCAAAAGAATAGAACATGACCGCTCCCTGCCCACAGACATGTGGAAATATTAAAGAAAATATGTTTGAAAATCCCCTTAGCTTCATGGATTCAAGAATCCTATGTCTGGTTCCTAACTTTGCTTCCAAGTATGTACCCAAGAGCGAGTGATTTACATGCTCTCGGAGGCTCTGTACCCTCATTTAAAAAACAAGGGAGTTAGACCGGAACCCAGGCAAGAGTTTTGTTTTCTAAACTGCATCCTAGGGGACTTATTTGCCACAGAATGTTAATACGTGTTTCTGATACAAGGGTTTCCTGGTCAGGTACATTCAAGTATGCAGGTGAAAAACCAGGTTAAACATAGGTTAATGCATTTCAAATCTGAAGTTTTACTCTCACAGCCTTCAATGTGCTTATGTAATTCTCCAAACTCTGGGTTGTGCAAGCAATATTTAACAAACTTATTAAACTAAGGAAACATATTTTGGTAGAGTGTGCATGGTTCTAGTGTGGGAACTAATACTAGGAATCACTGAGTTCTGATAGTGTTCCATAGAGCCTTAGGTTACTGCTGCGGGAGCCTCGGGAACAGTCGTAGGCAATAGGGAAGAGACTCTAGAGCCTTAGGTTACTGCTGTGGGAGCCTCGGGAACAGTCATAGGCAATAGGGAAGAGACTCCAACCTCAGCAGCCCCTTAGCCAGAGCAGGTCTACTGTTTTTTTTCTTCTGACTTTGTTTGCTTTAATTTCTTAATAATGAGTAAGATTTGTTCAAAAGAATAGGTGCTCTGACCCGAATAATTTGAAATCCACCAGACTAGGTGTTCTAAAATCCCCTCCATTGCAAACATCCCTGAGTCTATTACTGTTTTAAAGAAAAATATGTAATAAAATAAAACATGCATAAAATTAGCTTTCATAAGTTCTCTAAATTCAATTTGTGATGGTTTTATTCCAGGCTTTCTAGCCGATGTTAATGTTCCATCCATTGTCAATTTGCACTTCACATTCGAGGGTATGAAATATACCTTTAGTTTTGAAGCAGCCTTTTTATCTCACTGAATAGATGATATGTGCTCTCATTCTCAGCATTCCAGAAGGTACAGCTCAGCTCATCTGACTTCAGGTGGCTCCCTTCTCTCCTGACCACAGAGCCTTCTTCTGACCATGAAGAATTTTTGCAGAAGGGCGTCCCCCTTGGACATAACTCCAGGTGCTTGCACTGCCATCCTTCCTGACTTGGTAATTAATCTGGGCAACTTTCTTTTTCTCTTCAGCTCATAATTGATTTTCTCCATAAATTATTTTGGGCTGTTTTTGCATATCAAAGGCCACATAAAGAGTCATTGTACTGAGCTGTTAATGGGTCCCTGAGAATGGAGACTTGTTTCCCTTTTTTTTTCTTTTCTTCGAGAAACTCACATTGCATTGGGTTACAAAGGTTTCTCCTTCAGATCTTAATTGGACATCAGAATTTACAGTATCTAGTCAAAAAGAACAAAATCACCTCTTTCTGACTTTAATCTACAATCCTAGCCCTTACCAGCTATATTTACGTAAGCCTTTAACCATGTCACACAAACGAAATGTTCAAGTGGCTTTATACATTCAGGATTAGGAGTAAATTAGTCAATGAGCTGGCAAGACCTTAAGACCAAAATCCTTTTTTTCCTTTATGTGAGGAAAGCAATTGCTCATGAATGCTGTAACTTCTATTGCCTAGGGCTGAGGAAGAGGTATGTGCCTGAGTGATTGGTGGAGCCCGGTGTGAAGACAGTTAAAACATACAGAGCTATTTGGCATGGGCAGAATAGCCTTGCATGACATACACCAGCTCATTGTTTTCACAATAGGAAGAGCAGACGCTCTTGGGAAATTTGGCAGTACAACACGTGGGGTGACAGCACACAGCACTGAAGGCATATAATGTAAAAACTGTTACGCGTAGTCGCTTTTTGTTTTCCTTCCATTAAAAATGCAGCGAACTATCCTACCATTCCCCAACTTTACCAAATGGCACTGGTGAGTGGGGTAGCAGAGATCAATCCATGCATTTCTGAAGGGATGGGTTCCTCAGTGTATGATAAGCCAAATATATTTGATTTCCAATATGCATGTATGCATAGAAACCTTCCAATGGATGGTGCTGACATTTATCTTCAGCATCTAGGACTGGTGGGGCTGGTCACCCCTGTGCTCATGAGTGAAAGTAAATGTCAGGAAAGATTAGTGGTCATGTACTACCCACACACACCGATATTTTTCATTCTCTGTGTATTCCTCATGCTGCTCTTCATTTAGGGAACAGTTGTGAGAAATTAAATGTACCTGTGCTCCGGAGGGAGCAGAACTATGGAAATGAGGGCTGTGTTATCATGTAGCACTTTCGCTGAGATGCTTTTCAAAGCAAAATACTACTCACCCGCTTGTTTTCTTCTGCAAATTAGAAACAGAGGCCTGAAGAAGACTTTGTATTCTTGAGTCTGCCCGTGACCTATGGATCTCAGAACTCCAGAGAGCATCCTGGACATTTTATTTTTACTATTAATTGGATCCATTCATTTGTGATTTCAGTTATGAGTGAACTGGGGTGAAAGAGGGTGGAGAGGAAGAACTGACACTGAAACATTCTTCTAAATTATCTGTGTGTTGAACAGTGTGCCCATCTCCTATAGTTAAAAAAGACAAAAGGAAGGAAGAATGAAAGAAAACATGAATCTATTCAACAACTCCTTATGATTGAAAGTGGGAAGAGAACATTGAAAATTCATCCAAGGTAAAAGGCAACTGAGAAGGAAGAGTCAAGTGACAGCAGTCCATAAACCATACTGTCCCCGACCTGGCCAACTGGTGGCCAAGGCAAAACAGGAGCAAGAATAATCAGAACAACCCATCTCCTGTACTCACCCATGCTCGGGTCTAAGCTTCCCCTTCGTGCTCTTATCACCTCTCTTTTCATCGCTTGGACTTCATCCCATTAAGCTTATTGAAAGCTGAGTTAAACTGAAGAAGAAAGGAAGAAAGGAAGGAAGGAAGGAAGGAAGGAGGGAGCGAGGGAGGGAGGGAGGGAGGGAAGGAAGGACCATCAAACTGCACCAATCACAGATGTAAAATGCATTCAAAGGCCACTGGGTTCTTTTTGAGCAGGTAACAAGACCCCAGGGAGGGCAGGTTAGGCCTAAGGACATCTCTCTTCTGATGCCAGAGCTGCTTGGTTCTGCCAACAGACTCCAGAGTTGAGTTAATCATATCTCGGATCCTGCACAGAGCACAACACAAAGCTCTCCAGAATAAATGACAGGAAATCCTGGGCAGAATGTTTTCCCTTTCCTGATGACCACAGAGATTGAAATTCCACTCCAGAAATCCTCTCCTCTCATGACCCTCTTCCTTTCAAGTGGAAGAGCGGTAAGCTGAGGACTCTCGAATCCAACCCATCTATGTCATCACAGGAAGGAAACCGTGGAGAAAAGACATTTACACCAACTCAGGCAGAAAAGGCACAAAACAAACACACCGTTAAATAGGGTGGCAAGCAACCCAAACACATCTGATGACAAATTCATTCACGTAGGCCCTTATTTAAGCTTTTATTGGGGTTTTGTTCGGAGGTTTTTTTCCCCCCTCCCCTAACATTTTAAGGCTTATAAATCTAGAAGACTAGGCTTTCCATTGAAGGCAAGATTCGGCCAGGCGCAGTGGCTCACGCCTGTAATCCCAGCACTTTGGGAGGCCAAGGCAGGTGGATCATGAGGTCAAGAGATAGAGACCAGCCTGGCCAACATGGTGAAACCCTGTCTCTACTAAAAATACAAAAATTAGCTGGGCATGGTGGCGTGCACCTGTAGTCCCAGCTACTTGGGAGGCTGAGGCAGAAGAATTGCTTGAACCCAGGAGGCAGAGGTTGAAGTGAGCTGAGATTGCTCAACTGCACTCCAGACTGGTGACAGAGCAAGACTCTGTCTCAAAAAAAAAGAAGGCAAGATTCTTATTTTGGTCCCACTTATTACCTGAAAAGGCAAAAAATAAGAAGAAAGAAAAACAAGGAAACTAGGCAGTTATATTACTGTACCTGAATATTTTTTAACACAAGATAGGTCAGATTGCATTGTCTGAAGAACTCCACTAAGAAAAGAAAACTCACTTGTCAATGCAGGGAGATCTACTGAAGGTTTTTGCAAACTATTAATAAATGGAGTGGAGGCTCACAGAAGGACACGATATAGGCATCATTTAGGACATTTGTGATATGTTTTAGCCTTTTCAAAAGTTTAGACTATTCCAGTCTCTGTCTTATTTCCCCCTCTAAATTTGAAAGTTTTGTAGGTCAGACTGTAAAAACACTAGGACCTAATAATTATGCAGTGCTAAGTATGTGCCAAGCCTTGCACATATGTTATCTCACTAAATTTTCACAATAACTCTATGAGAAAAAAAAAATATTTTTTCAAGTGAAAAGACTAAGGCAAAGAGCATTTTAGTGACTTACCCAAGGTCATGTTTTTTATAAACGCCAGGGTCAAAATTTGAACCCAGGCAGTCAGACCCAAGAGCCCATGCTTACATCTTCTAATCTCTTTTCACATTACACGTATCTTTTGTGCACCTCTCAGACGTTATGCTATGCTCACAGAAGATGCTAACTCACTATGTGTTGAACTCATTAACATGAGAGCAAAGAGGTATAAGTTCACATGTAGATTATAAATATGCAAATGCTCATCACTGTTCAAATTGTCTATAGGACAAATATTCTGAGGTGCTAAGGAAAATGCAAAAGGACTCCTATCTTAAAAAAAGCTAGCCTAAATGCATTTTGGGTAAGGAATAAGTTATCACAGACACAATTTTAACACAATTCATTCATTCATTCATTTGAACACAGATGTTCCTTGAACAACTCAGGAGTTAGGGTTCCAAGCCCCCATATAGTTGAAAATCTGGATATAACTTTTGACACCCCACAAAATTAATGACTAACAGCCTGCTGTTGAACAGATGCCTTACTGATAACACAGTCAATTAACACATATTTTGTATGTTACATGTATTACATACTGTATTATTAAAATAAAGTAAGCTAGAGAAAAGAAAATGTTATTAAGAAAATAACAAGAAAGAAAAAATATATGTACTACTCATGAAGTGGAAGTGAATCATCTTAAAGGTCTTCGTCCTCACCATCTCCAGCTGGAGTAGGCTGAGGAGTTGGTCTTCCAGCCTCAGGGGTGGCAGAGGCAGAAGAAAATCTGCATATGAGTGAACCACACAGTCCAAGCCCATGTTGTGCATATTAAATGCCTATGCTGTGCCAGTTACTCTTCTTTTTTCATTGTTGTTTTTCTCAGACTGAGTCTCACTCTGTCGCCCAGGGTAGAGTGCAGTGGTGCAATCTCGGCTCACTGCAACCTCTGCCTCCCGGGTTCAAGCGATTCTCCTGCCTCGGCCTCCCGAGCAGCTGGGATTATGGGCGCTCACCACCGCATCTGGCTAATTTTTGTATTTTTAGTAGAGACGGGGTTTCCCCATGTTGGCCAAGCTGGTCTCGAACTCCTGACCTCAGGTGATCTGCCCACCGTGGCCCAAGGTGCTGGGATTATCGGCATGAGCCACACAGCGCCTGGCCTGTGCCAGTTAGTCTTCTAAAAACAAGATGAGAAGAACAAAGCACTCCCCTCCTGCCCTTAGGGATTCACTGTGGAGTGGAGGAACAAGCATGGATGCTTCACATGAGAAGCACTAATAAAGGTTCACCAGTCTTGCCTTGGATGGTGAGGAGCTGAGCTATTCCACATGCCATAAAGTAAGAGCTAAGTGAGAGGCCTCACATTTAGAATTCTAGGCTTTGAAATTCCCAAAAGTCCTGAGTTACCGCTGCAGAATCTTGTGCTCAACTTCCCCCTCTGTATCCTGTTGGAAGAACTGGATGCACAAAAAGGATTAGAGGTGATGTGACATCTGACTGTGTTTTTTCCACTTCACTTGTGCACAATCATCCCTGGTGACATGACTATAGATGGGAACAGAGGAAAAAGGCAGCCCTGATCGGGAGAACACTCTTTAGGGAAAGTGGAGTCATTCTAATATATTTAGAGTTCTTCACAGATCCTAAAGAACGAATCTTTTCTTTACTTAAGTAAACTGTTAAGTACATGTTGTTTATTTTGTTTTTGTTGGTCTGCTTGATTATTTGTTTATCTGTCTGGTTATTGTTGAATTGTTTCTACTTAGTAAGATGGCACAAAGTGATTTAGCCATCGCTGAATGAGACACGTTCAAAATGAGAATGCTGACACACAATTCACTCAACAGTGCCCCAAAATCACAGGCTTTCTTTCATTTAAAATTATACATGAGATTGTAAGTGGCACTCTTTTTTATCTTTAAAAACATGTTTATGTTAATACCCTGACACTGCCTCTGTTCCAGGGTGGTTATTGAGAGCCTTATGGAAACCAAGAGAGCCACATTATGCGGGGGTTCCATCAGCACAGATGAACAGAAAAGTAATGTGGAGGCGAAAGCAGAAACACAGAAAAAGAAGCATGTATATACAGGAACGCAACATATGAAAACAGTAGTCCCTCAAAGCAATGGGAATGACAGACAGTTTAGTAGATGATACTGGAAAACTGGCTCACAACGTGGGAGGAAACAAAGCTATAGCCCTACCTTTTGTTACATTAAGATTATTTTTTATTATGTAAGATAGACTTCATCTTAATTACCTAAATGGAAAAGGCAAAATTATAAAGCTAAAA
Source organism: Pan paniscus (assembly GCF_029289425.2). Taxonomy (NCBI): domain Eukaryota; kingdom Metazoa; phylum Chordata; class Mammalia; order Primates; family Hominidae; genus Pan; species Pan paniscus. The sequence goes on along the minus strand of NC_073258.2, from coordinate 132,661,929 downwards.
AAGAAATTATTATTTGTTTTCTTTGAAAATACATATATAATTTATAGACATACATGTATGTGTATGTATGTGTTTGGCCAGACACTGTTGTAAGTTATTTACACAATTTAACTCATTCAGTTTTAGTAAATCCCTATGAAGAAGGTAACTTTATTTTTATGTATGTATGTATGTATTTATGTATTTATTTGAGTCAGAGTCTTACTCTGTTGCCCAGGCTGAAGTGCAGTGGTGCAATCACAGCTCATTGCAACCTCAAACTCCTAGGCTCAAGGGATCCTCTTGCCTCAGCCTCCCAAGTAGCTAGGACTACAGTTGTGTGCCACCACACCTGGCTAATTTTTTTTTTTTTTTGAGATGGAGTCTCACTCTGTCGCCCAGGCTGGAATGCAGTGGCGCAATCTCAGCCCACTGCAAGCTCCGCCTCCAGGGTTCAGGCCATTCTCCTGCCTCAGCCTCCCGAGCTGGGACTACAGGCACCCACCACCACACTCGGCTAATTTTTTTTGTATTTTTAGTAGAGACGGGGTTTCACCATGTTAGCGAGGATGGTCTTGATCTCCTGACCTTGTGATCCACCTGCCTCGGCCTTCAAAGTACTGGGATTACAGGCATGAACCACTACACCCAGCTAATTTTTTTTTTCTTTTTTTGTAGAGATGGGGTCTCAGAATGTTGCTCAAGCTGAGATGGTCATTTTAATATATCAATTTTACATATAGATAGAAGATTAAGGACCATCACTGAGGTCACATAGCTTAGAGGCAGAGTTAAGATTTGGACCCAGGCAGCTTGGTTCCAGCATATATGCTCTTAATCACTATACCGTGCTTTTAAATGAAGAGCCCCACTGACAAATGGTAACAGATGACAAAGCAAAATGATACGTATCTTCAATATCTACTGACAACTGAGAAGTAATTAACATCTTGAATATACCAAGCATTTTTTCCTGAAAATCTACAAGAAAAAGATAGGTGCTTCAATCAAAAAATAGGCCAAAGAATCAGTAATACACATAAGAAAAAGCCGAGAAAGCAAACAAATTAAAGAGCTCACACCAGTGACCAGAGAAATGCAGATGAAAATAACAGTGAGGTGTCATTTTACACCCATGAACATGGTTTTAAAAATGGGAATCAGAGATTAGAAAAAACTAAGTTTTGTTGGAGATGCATGCAGATGGGCACTCTTGCACTCTACTGGCGAGTGTACACTTGTAAATCCATATTGAAAAGCAATATGGCAGCTATTTAGACAATTAAGCCTGTGGAGTCCCATGACCCAGCAAAATCACCGCTGGCTATGAAACTAGGGAAATTTCTCATTGGTTTGTAAAGGGTTGTTTGTCATAGGCTTGTTTGGGTTAGAGGGGAATTGGAAAGACAGCCCTGATAAATCAAATAAATGGATAAATCAGTGACATATGCATACAATGCACCATCACATTTTATAAAGACACATGCACATTTAATGAAATTTATGAAATGCTTTGGTGTGGGAAGCTGTAGCAGAAAGGGACAAGGCATAGAATCAGAGATGAGGGGAAAAATAAGATAACACTTTTGGGGATCAATGATCCCCTTGTCAGGGATGATGATGTGCTATGAACTGAGGAATGTGATTAACTCAACCCTCAACCACCCTGCATCTGTGGTAAAAATAATGAAGAATAATGAGTGGGATCAGGAATGAAGAATGAGGGGAGAGCCCAGGTATAAGATTGGAATGTATATCATAACTGGCATAAGGCTGGGAATAAAAATGGTCAGATAAGCAGCAAGGCGGAAGTGTTGCTGAATCCCAGAGGCTAGGACCACAGTTTAACTGTACCTGCTGCCTCTGTCTGCAGGTCCTAGGAAGGAATGGGGAGCAGATGTGAACATTCAGCTAGGAATCAGGTGGCCCAATTCGGGAAGGATAAAGTTTCCAGAAGAGGATTAGCAACATTAGGCCTGACAAATGAATGACAGCTCAGTACCAAATCGGAAGGTCCATGTGGAGTTCCAGTTTACCTGGTGCAGAGTGGCAAGAGGTCCCCAAGCCCACTGGCAGGTAGAACATGGAAGCCAAACAGAAAACATACAATCAAATCCCAAGACTAGCACAAGCTGAGTTCAGGTCAACATAGAAAAATTGGAGCCATGATAACTGGCTTTTAACACCATTATTCTTGACCTGGATGCATGAGGACAATTATGATTTGGTTGTGACAGGGTGCAGGTGAAGTTTCTAATTGCATTGCTTTCATTGCCTTTATATAAGAATTATTAGCTGGGTGCAGTGGCTCAAATCTGTAATCTCAGCACATTCTGAGGTCAAGGTAGGAGAATTACTTGGGCCCAGGAGTTCGAGACCAGCATGGCAACACAGTGAGACGTCATGTCCATAAAAAGAAAGTAGCCAGGCATGGTGCTGCGCACTTGTGGTCCCTGCTACTCTGCAGCCTGAGGTGGGAGGGTCTCTTGAGTCAGGACGTCAAGGCTGTAGTGAGCCATGATGGTGCCACTGCACCCCAGCCTGGGTGACACAGTAAGACCCTGTCTCAAAAAATAAAAATAAAAAAATTTATCATCGCTCTTTCTTTATACTAAAATGAAAACATTGAAAAGGGAAGAGGAGCAGGTTGCCTGGGGTTAGAGAGCAGGTTATCATTGTCAAAATTTACAGCTATTCTGTGCAGTACTCAAAATTAGACATAAGAGAACTTCAAAGAGATAGATCTGCCGAGAGTCTAAAGTGCTTCTATTCACATCATATGCCACAAAACCCCAAACCATGAAACCCCAACATCTATTACGTGGCTAATCCATAGTGAAAGGCATGGAGGACTCACCCTGCCTCCCCTTGCTCAGTCTCCAAAGCCAACAGATTAAAGGAGCCTGCTCTCTGGAGCTGATGGACAAACAGCATATGTCAAGAAGACACAGTTTTGAGTAATTGCAGAAAAACACGAACAAGTACATATGATTCATACAGAGCACAGCTAAAAGAATGGAGTAGATTCTAGCATAGGAAGAGAAAACACCGTCAGAGGTTTTAGGAGAATGTGACCTGTATTCGATCACCTCCAGCTCTCATGAAGCCCCCACCTGTCATTCACAGAGGCTAGTATTTCTTGGTGCTCACTCAAGGGGAACTGCAGGACACATGAACCCAGGAAAGTATGCTACTGAGCCTTGAGGAGGAAAGGGGCTCAGAAAGACACCTGGGTAAACTTTCTATACTTCTGATTATTCCTGCAATGACTTCAGTCTTTGTACTATTATTCCTTAAGCAGCCTACCATCCAAATGAAAAATAGAATTAGCCCTCTTCTGTTTTTAATCTTGAATTGCACACTAATTGATTTTTAAAAGCCCTGCTGCTGTCCTGTATTTGCCCTGTAATTAACTGTGTTTGATTATGGAAGTTTCAGGTATAGAGGTAGCATCCCCTTACCTACTGACAAATAATCCATAAGGTAGTTCTTAAACACCACTGGCCTTCAGTTGGCCCAAAGTGCAGTAAGAGAAAAAGCCAGTGGGGAAATAGTTGAAATAAGGATCAGGAGAATTAAGGGGGTGGAAGGCTCTTTGTGTTCAGTTGCCTAAAAGCTCTATACAAAATGCATTTTGGGGGAGGATATGTGTGAATTATAAAAGTGAAAAAGGAATTATCACCTCCATGCCTGTTAGATATAAAATATCCCAGCAATAACCCCATAGCTTGAAACCCTACTACACTTTTACTACAGCACATGAGGGCAGTCCAGAAAGACTCAGAAGGAAAGCACATGGAGTCAGGAAGACAGAAACGCTGATCAGGCAAGATGGGTAATTTCAAGATCAGGCAAGAGACACAGAAATGGGCAGCCCTTTGTATCTCCAGATGTGAGCCCTTGAGCCTACTTTTTCTGGGTACGATTCGAAGAAGGGCCGCCACCTGCCACTCTTTAACCTTAATATGTTTAAGAAACAGGTGCTGGGGAGGACGCCAAGTTTAGAGGATCACGAACTGTTCAATAGCAAATTACGGGCCTGAGGATGCACTGGACACCAGGGTCCAGTGTGTTCAGTGGCAGGGTCCCTCTGTCTCCAGAGAGCAAACACCGTGGAGAAGCAGACCTCCGCTCACAAATTGGTTTGATTCTTGGTTCTGTTTCTCTCTGACATGAGCAAGTCACTTAGCCTGCTTACGTCTTAGTTTTTTGTTTTTTATTTCCCAGTAAAATATGTAGGGGAGGAGATCCTTATTCACTTTACAAGATCATTGTGAGAGTGCATTGTGATAATTGTATAAAGGTGATTTTAAATGGTACCCATTCTTGTTGGTAAAACACTAGCTAGCACGTGTAGGCACATGGTTTCGTATTTTATTTATGTTATTTCTAGCCGATTCCTATATACGGTTGGTATAATGGCAATTATTTAAAAGGTCAAGGGACTTTGGGGAGGAGAAACATTTCCATCTTTCTATCTGAAGGCATTCAGATCTGTTTGTCTCAAAAATTCCCTCTCAGATTCTGAACATGCTGACCAGTTAATGAGAAAAGCAGGCTCCTCACCCTCCACAGTTCAGATAGAAACCAGATTTCTAAAATACTGAAAACCTTGTCTCTATTTCCTTCCCCACTGTTGTCAGCTATGCCCCCAGGAAGCAAAGCATTATCAACCATTGCCATGCCTCAAGCAGCAAAAAAGAGAGAGAAGAAAACACAAAAACCTTCGTTTCAGGCTTAAATTATGTTTTCTTCTCTATTGATCTGGTGATTGCTGTTTTGAACTGAGTGAAAGGGAAGTTGGTTGTCTTTCCCCTTCTTCCCTTTATCTCTGCCTGCTCCTTGCTCCTCCCCGGCCCATTAAAATGGTCCTGGCTTGGTCCTCATCCCACCTTCATGTGGCTCAGTGCACCAGCCTCCTGTTTGGCCTTCCCAGGGCCACAAAAAAAAGCATCAATGAAACAAGCCCAGTTGAGACCGTGATATGCCTATCCTCCAAAAGTATATATCAGTTGCCCCCCACTGATCATAAATTAAAGTTTCGAACTGTGGGCATGGCATTTGAGACCACCCACGATGCCTGGACCTCTTCTATTCTCCATCTGATGATCTCTTCTATCTCACAGTCTTAAATACCATGTGTGTGCTGATGACCCCACTCCAGTGTAAATCTCCTACCAGACTCCTACCAGACATCACTCTTCCGTCCAGCCTCTTTTATATTCACCTGTCCACTTGGCATGTCCGCTTTTATGTCTAACACTCATTTCATCTTAATGTGGACAACTAACTCCTGATCTTTTCCAGCAAACTTGCTTTGCCCACATCATAGCCCATCTTAGACAGTGGCAACTTGGCCAGAAGCCCTGGAATTGCTCTTGACTCCTCTATTTCCCTCACATCCCACATGTAACCCATCAGCAAGTCTTACTGGCTCTTCCTTCTAAAGGTATTCACAATCTGACCCTGGGCACCTTCCTCACCACCCTCTGTGGGTGACAACAGCAGCAGCTTCCTATCTGACCACTTGCCACCATGTCTGTCCCCACACAGAGGCCAGCGTCCCATTTTAGAACACATTCCATTCTACCCCTACCCTGCTCAAAGCCATCCACTGGGTCCTGTTTCTCTCATGGTGAGAGGGTCCCTGAGACCTGACCTGATCGAGACTGCTGTCACCTCTCCAACTCCTTACCTGACACCACACTCTGCATCCCAGCCACCCCTGCCCATGGACACTCCAGGTCCACTTCTGTCTTCAGGTTTTTACATAGCCTGTCCCTTCTGCCTGGAATTTATTTCCTAGGAAAATGCGTTAATCATTCCTTCACCTCTTTCAAGATATTGCTAAACATCACCTCCCTAATGGTTAACCTAAATATACTATTTGGACTTGCCCCTGTATCTCTTGTTCAACTATTCTGCTTTTTTCCCCTACCCAATAGCATGTGTCACCTTTTGCATACTGTAGACTTTATTCATGTATTATGTTTATTGTCTGTCTCTTTTCACTAGAATGTAAGCTCTGTGAGGGAAAGTGTATTTGTTGGTTTTGTTCACTGAGGTATCCTAGGCTCTTTTAGCAGTGCCTATTCATAGCTGTGCCTTTACTGCAACTCTTACTTTATTCTGCCTCAGTAAATATTTGTTGAATGAATGAATGAATCAGGATCCATTCTGTTTCAGCAAACTCATCTCCCACTATTTTCTTCCATCTAGACTCTGGCTAGAGTGAATTTTTGTCATTTTTTAAATCACACAAATGCAAACTCTATATTGATTATGCTATTAACTCACCCTCAAGTGTTCTTTATCCTACCATCACCCCCAGAAAAATGCAATTTGTTTTTCTGGATTCAGCACAAATACCATTCCTCCCTTCCCTCTCATGTTTCCTTTCTCCCTTCCTCCCTCTCTCCCTCCCTCCTTTCCTTCCCCCTTCCCTCCCTCCCTCCTTTGCTCTCTACCTACCTACCCAAGCTCCAACTCTTCCTTTTTCCATGTACTATTTAGTATTCTTATGCAGTATTTACTATGCTAGCCATGGCAGATTTGAAAACTCAGACACAGTCCTCACCTTCAATTAGCTGATAGTCCACTGAAGTTTTCTCCAGTGCCTTTGTAAGAGTAAATCACTCCAATGTTTGCCTTTCTGGGTGGCAGCCGGAGACAGTGACAAGAGTTGGAAGATGCTTCAAAGTCACAAGCCTCGTCCAGCTCCACCACTGATCAGCGAGCTTACTCAAAGCACTCAACCTCGTTAAGCTTCTATTCTTCATCATTAGCATGAGGATAATAATTCCTACCTGAGACTATCATTTGACAATTAGTCTAAATATTATGTAATAATTACAATATTTAATAATACAATTAATAATAATTAAAATAATGTTTCAATGCCCTTTTAGCATGTAGTTGGCATTCAAGCATTAAAGTCCCTTTTATGTGCCTCCAATGCCCAGCAGTGACTGCATTCCTTTCTTACAACCCTTATTTTATTCTGCCTCACTCTATAAGTTATTTCCTTGTCTGCTTCCCAGGAGACGTTGAGTCCCTGGTGACCTCCCTCCACTGTACAGCTTTGCAACCGCAGACTGGAGGAGGGTTACAGATCAGAGCTCCTTTCCTGGCCTGTGCGTCCCTCATTCATCCTCTTGGCTTCTGTATATGATCCTCCTGATACTCTTTCTCCTCTGTTCAACCCTTGCTTTCCATTGCTTTGTCATGCACTTCATCATTTTCGGAGCTCCTGTCTCCCTCATTCTGCGATGCTCCCCTATTCTATTTCCACCCCTTTCCCCACTCTACCCCACACATCCTCCCTCTTCTTCCCCAGGTTCCAGCGTAATCCTCCCATCCTCTCCTCTTGATCATCACTCTCTGTCAGGCTCCTGTCCTCACAGACCAGCCAGGGTAAGTTTTATTGATCTCTTGGTAATGCCCGAGTGCCTCTGAAGGTTAAGGTCAACAAGAGTAAAGCATCCTGCTGAACCACAAAACCTAAACTCTCCTTTAGTATGAGGGGCATCAATTATTCAAAGCTGTCAGATCACATGGCACTCTCAAGCTGGTGATACTGCATTAAAATGTGGAATGAGCATGGGAAAGACCAGGATAACCAGTCTTCACTCACAACCCAGGGAGCCTCACCCAGGCTACTGGGAGGCTGACGATGATGGCCACATCTAGCCATTGATCACAGGGACAATGATGCCTAACAGGATTCCATAATGAAGAGAGACCATCAAAGAAGCTATTCATATCCAAAAAGTCTTTGAAGCTTTGAATATTTATTTTTTTTTGCATCCCATAATCCCATGTGTATCTTGCCTTAATTTCTCTACTTGCTTAATATTAATAATTAGACACTTGAATTCTACAAAAATCAAAATAAATTCAAATAATGCTGGGTTTCACTTGCCACTTTGGCTATGTCCTGGCTTATTTTGCTGACACTTTAGAGGCTGCTGTGATATCTCAACAGTAGAAGTGTGGCATATTTTAGTTAAAAATACACGGAAAACAAAGAGCTGTGAATTAGAAGTCTGGGGGAAATTTCACGAGCTGACTCATTCCAAATAAATGTGTGCCTTAGAACAAATGACCCATCTAAGTAGATGTTACTGTCATCTCAGGAGGCCCCCAACCGACCCCTGGGCCTCTGCACACGCGGTTTCCCTGCTGAGAACTCTCTTCTCCAGCTCCCTTGGTTAATGTCCACTCACCCATCTGGACTGTTCTTAGATATCTCTTCTTCCGGGCAGCCCTTTGGTCTGGCTTAGAAACTCCTCCTAGATGTCCCCAGTTCATCTTTTATTATAAAATCACTGAATTTATAATCCTGTGTGGTAATTCCACTAGAAGCCATGTAAGACAGAGTTATACTAAGTATAACTAGTGTACTTAGTTATACTAAGACAGATTAGAAGCATAAATTCAGAAACTACCTGGGCTTGGATTCTGACTCTATCTCTCTCTCTGTTTTCTGATCTGTAAATATGAGAATGATAGCCATAGTATCTACCTCAAAGTGTCATTCTGATGATTAAATAAGTAGGTACATATAAATTACTCAGAAAAGGCCTAGTGCATAGTGAGTACTATATAAGTGTAGCTGTCATCATTATTATTTTGTCTGTATAAGCTCTGTCAGGGCAGAAACCATTACTGTGTTATTTATTCACTACCCTGTGCCTATTCCAGAGCCTGACATGTTATCCTACATAATGGCTGAATCAAGGGATGCTCTCAACATAGGAGTAGAGCTCCAACAATAACCTGCTCAGTGCCTCTGGCTAGAATCCTTTTAGCAAGGTCACAGGAGATATTCTCCATGGGTGTCTTGCATTTCTGCACATATTGCAAGAAGAGGACCTATCTTTTCATGGATATTCATAGACTGAACAACCTGAAAGACAGAGATAATATCTCCCTCCTGAGCAGAGGACATGTTTTCTTTAACACCCAGTATAACAAAAATAATATTTCCCTCCCAGGCAAAAGTTGAGCAGGTTTACTTGCAGTCCATTATAAAAGATCCAGGTTCCCCAAACTCAGAGTTATCCAGCTGTCATGCAAACCCAACCCAAGTATCTAGCCTCCATTTGCGCTGCTCTGGGTCACACCTGTGGATTTGGGGTGCTTGGGGAGCATGGCGAGCTGGTGTGAACTTGAAGCTCACACCACTGGCTGTGCCACAGTAATAAAGTCTTTTGCCTAGGACCCAGGAGTCTCATGTCTTTTGTGGGGTAAAATCTCAGATCCACCACAGTTCCTGACAGATTTCAGTGATGAGAATGGGATGCTGACAAAGATGTAGCTTTCTGGAAAAGTAAGGAAGTCGGCATCCCAGGCTGTGTCAGGGATATGAAATGACTCCTTGACACCCTGTAGCAAATGCTATTTCACACTGGCGGGTGGGGGATGCAGTGAGTAAGGATCTTCACTATCCAACCTATTAATGAATGTTTGGAGGTTGCAGTGAGAAGTAGGAATAAAACGAGCTGCTGAAGGACAGTGTGGTCATTGCTCACACTACTTGGGGTGGGAGGAGGGAGGGATGTTTTCATGAAAATGGGGTGGCAACCTGAGCCCCAGCTGACAAGAAGGCTGCAGCTGCTGAGCCCAAGGGTCCACAGTCAGGGTAAATGGCATGAGCAATGAGGATATGGAACTTTGTGTGGATTGAAAACATTAGTGTCTTGGCCAGTTAGATCATCTGTAACAAATTGTCATAGACAGAGTGGTTCAAACATTTGTTTCTCAGGGTTTTAGAGGCTGGGAAGTCCAAGATCCAGATGCCAGCAGATCTGGAGGGCAAGGGCCCGCCCCCTGGTTTCCTGATGGCTGCCTTCTTGTTGTGTTCTCACAGGGAGGACGGCAGAGAGGGAGCTCTCTTGTGTCTCTTCTTATAAAGGCACTAATCCCATTATGAGGGCTCCAACCTCATGATCCAATCACCTTCAAAGTCCCCATCTCCAAAAACTATCCCATTGAGGGTTAGGGTTGCAACAGGTGAATTTTGGAAGGACACAAATGTGCAGTCCATAACATTAGAAATGTGTTTGGTTGATTGTGCCTTGCTTATTGGAATGAAACTGCTCTCGACCTTCACACCCCTTGATCCTTCCTACCCCCTCTATTCTGACCTCAACTGCTTTAAAGAGAAAGATGATTATGAGAGGGGCTGGTATTTCTTGGTGCTCCCTCAAGAGGTACTGCAGGACATATGCACCCAGGAAAGTATGCCAAGGAGCCATGAGGAGGGAAGGGGCTCAGAATGAAGGGCATCTGATGGGTGTAGGCACCCATAAACCACCTGGGCCACTCACAGAGATGACACAACAAAGGCCTGTTCCCTCATGAGACCAGGTGAAATCAAGTTGCTGATGGAGCCTTGGTGAAACATGGACACCATTGGTGCATGGATCCATCATCATCCTAGATGTGGCAACATGTCCACCCTCCTAGACTAGGCACACAGTAAAAGTCTCTATGTTTCCCATGCAGGGACTACCACTGCATTTCAGACTGGGTGACTCCTGACAAAAGGTGATCTCTGTCTCAGTGGGAAAGATTGCATGGCATGGGGAATTACCCCTGCCCACTTCTGGAAGACTCACTCACTCAGTCTGACTTTTGATGCCCTCTCAGGGCTACTGATGCTGCCTCACTGCCGGCCACTCTTGCAGGATACAGTGCTGCTGCTCCAGTGTAATCTGATTCTGCTACCCATGCTAGTGTGGCCTTTGAGACCAACTTGTGTCATGTGCTAGGCCTTCCAGAGTATCTTCAGTCTAGCAATGCTGCACCTTTCATCACAAAAATGATTAAATAATGGATTTGATAGTCAAGGATTACTTGATGGGCTTTAATTCTCCCCATCATCCACAGGCATCTGGTGTCACCAAGCTTTGGAATAGCCTCTGAAAAATTGAATCAGAAAGATTTCTGTCTCTTTTTCCCTCATGTCCTCCCACTCCACACACCTTAATAGGGTGCTTTGGCCCCCGAAAGTGGCTGATCCAAGAAAGGGATCATCTCTTTCCTGCCATTTCCTGCATAATCAACAGGACAAAACAAATGGAGGGAACAATGAAGGTTTTTTCAAATTCAGGATTTCTGCTTGACCATTCCTGGGAACATGAGTTATTTTCTTCCCTTAACAGCAACCCCAGGCCAGCATAGTTGGCCCACCCTTTGGGTAGCAACCAGGCTACAAAAGGATCTAGGGGACTCATGCTTAAATCTGGTTAGGCTGCCTGAATTCTCTTGTTGGATTGACATGCTCCTGGATGAAAAAGGTGATGGCCACTAGATTGAAGACACTGTTGTCCAAATCCCCTCACAGCGCTCAAACAGGCCAAAGTAGGAGGCATGATGCATCTCTGTGAATTTCAAAAAGCAATATTGACCCTCCTGCACCTGAATCTTCAGGATGAAAGTTCCAGGTATCAGCAGAAAATAATTGGAAAAGGTGAAGTTAGAGCTACCGGATGTAACAGACCAATTTTTCAGAGTAGGGACCAAAACCTCAGGCACTTGGAGAGGAACGCTGTAGACCCTGGAAGGGAACAGGATGGATCTTTTGTCATAGAACCACACCAGAAATCCTCCTCATGAGGAAAATGACCTGATACAGTTCTCCCAATCTGCTGCAAATACCTTCATTTAACTGACTCTTGGGTCCAGCATCCCCTCCTGACAGCTCTCAACACAATTTGATCACGATTCCCCTTAACCTAACTGAGCAGTTTATCTGGAACATTAGGGGATGGGGCCAGCTCCTGGAACATCATCACAAAACATATGTCAACATCTGCCATTGTCTCCCCGATTCCCTTCCTAGAGTCACTGCTCCATGGTTCCACGGGCCAGATGAATGGCATCCAGCCGGTGACATGGATATACTGGGCAGGAAGTCCCTCAAAAACAGGGGTTAGACTCAATTATTCTAACAGAACTGAAGCCCCTAAGTCCTAACAATCACGTAGGAGATGACACTGGAGGCAATATTAAGTTGTGATTCTGGATGGACGGAGGTCTTACCTGGGAGGGTCCCAACAACTGTAAACAAGACTTTCCATCTAGGGGCACCATGAACACCCTCGAGCTTGTACTTCTTGTGTGGAAGCAGGCCTTAACTTGCCCCTTCTGAACACCCTGTGACTTTTACACTCAGAGGTGCCCACAGAGAACCTCAAGTATTTAAGGAGATAACACCCTTGCCCTGGAAGGAATTCAAATCAGCTTCAATGCACTGGCCAGGATTGTTATGGATAACACAACTACCCTCCACTGCCTCTTTGCAAGCCTACTCAGGTCTGTGCAATCTCTAGTACATGCTGTTGTACCTGCATTCATGCCTCAGACAAGCGAGAAAGTTAATATAGAAATGTAAGGAAAACTTTCCCTTTCGTTTCTCACCTGGACCATGATTGTCTATGGCATTTCTTCATCTGGTTAGGTCTGGGATCTTAGGGAACAATGTTGAGGTCAATACTGTAGAAGAGTTTCATCCTGCTGCACAAAACCCTGTTGATAGTAGCTTTAATTAAATGCTGTATTAGACAAATTGAATGGATTTGGTACCAACCTTGATCAGTCAGAGTGGCTGATGAGGTGGTCTACTCATGAGAATATTCACCCGCAGGAAAACAAGGTAAAGTATTGTTTTAGACACTCTGTCACTCAGGCTGGAGCACAGTGGTGTGACCACAACTCAGTGCAGCCCAGAACTCCTGGGATCAAGTGATCCTCCCACCACAACCTCCCTAGTAGCTGGGACCACAGGCATGCACCACTACACCTGGCTAATTTTTTTAAATTATTTTATTTTGTAAAGATGGGGTTTCTCTAGGTTGCCCAGGCTGGTCTCAAGACCCTAGGCTCAAGTGATCCTCCCACCTCGGCCTCCCAAAATACTGGAATTACAGGTGTGAGCAACTATGCCTGGCCATGACTATCTTTTCAAGGATGTTAATATAGCGAAGAACTTTAAGACAGAAATAGTGTCTCCCTCCATGGCACAAGGCAGATTTTTATGTCCAGTAAAATAAAGAGAACACCTCTCTTCTGAGAAAAGATTGGGCAAATCTGCGGGCAGCCCATTACAAAAGATTTGAGTTTGCTAAATGAGGGGTTACTTGGTTGTGGTGCAAACCACCTCAGCACAGAACATCCACTTGGGCCATACACATCACCCTCTTGAGACCTGGGGAACAAAAAGCACTGACACGAACATGGAGCTCATGCTGCCTGCTGTGCCACGAGTAACAAAGTCTTTTATCTCTGACCCTGGAGTCTCGTTTCTTCCGCCAGCACCCCTGAAACAGTGGCATGTGGACTTGTTTGCCTGAAAGTAGGGTAAAATCCCAAACCCTTGACCATTCTTGAATAGGCCACAGTGATTTCTTAGTCAGTGAAGGCTCCTATTTCTCTTCCAAAAAACTTCTCTTCCTTCATTTCGTCACCATAAATCTAATGGAATTCACACATTACAGGGCAAGAACTCGCGAGAGTAGTACAGAATCAGCATAAACAGGTAAGTGATGGGAACTGCTAAATGCTCACTAGTGTGCTGAGGCTCATCAAGTTGCTTGGTTTGTGGGAAGCCAAACTTCACATTACAAAACGTAGCTGCACTCATCAACATACACAAAAATGTAACTTATCTTCTTCAAGGCTCTTTTGTTTCAAATACAGAAAACAAATTGGGGTGGAGGAAGGAGGGTGTTCATGTCTCTTTCTTAGATTAAAGCCAGTGATTCCAGGTTGACAGCACAGAAACTGTTAATACAAATAATTTCTTGTTTTCCCTAAACATGATTTTCTCATCAAAGACTACAGTTATATAGGGGAGGTTCTTGAAGTCAGTGCTAAGCTATGAATTAAGATTTACTATCTGAAGTTTTGGCTTACCTGTGCGGTCTTCTCTGTGGGTGGGGTACCTCTTCACTCTGTTCTCCCACAACCCCTGAGAGTCTACCAAAGCACTGAGAGGGAGGAAATACCCTACCCCTGCCCTATCACTCCCCTGGTACTGAGGCACCCAGGATACTTTCTGAGTGCCTTTTACGTTCTATGTCTCTAAAGACTGCTAAATTGGGTCGGATGTGTGGGATTAAGCTCACCTCATAAAATTTGCTGGAGAAAATCTCAGATCCATTAATGCTTCATAAAAATTTTACAAGGTTTCTGCTAAAGGAAGGAAAACAAACAGAGGTGGTGTCGGCATCTAGGCGCTCTTTAAATCAAACATTCTCTCGCTAATGCATTTTTTTTATGGCACCAATCAGAAAAGCAATCAACCATGAAGCCTGCGGCTTCTTCTGCTTCCATTCCTAGAGCAACATTTCTAGGATCTTTAAGCATTCTGCATGAGGCCGCAAAGGAAGCCTCTCTATTAATATTAATATATATAATACACACACACACACAACCACCTATTCATCCATCTATCTCGACTTTCCTTCGAAAAATTCCCTGACTCTAAACAACTCTCTATTAACATAAAAACTGTCCATCTTCCAATTTGAGATCAGGAAACGAGGATAAGATGATAAATTGATCTTCTCTATTCTGAAATTTTCTAGGGTAGGAAGGGGAGATATAAAAACAGTGGACATTTAAGACTAGTGGGATGGCAATTAAAATGCTCTTACACTTATTACCTTTATTTTTATGTGTATTGTCTGTGGGAATAAATGACAATAAAATAAATCACAGGTAACGGTTGGGCTGCAGGGTTTAAGAATGCACTAGTCTTGCAGTGGTGCAGGGAGAGGTTTCAGAATGATCTTAGCGCTAGTGAACATTAAGAAAAATTTTCCCAAGAAGTGGGATGCAAAGTGGACTGTGTCTGAGGGCCCAGCTGAAAACTGCACCTGCAGGAGGGAGTTGGAGGGGAACTGGCTTTCTGGGATAAACCCAGAGACTGGGCCAAGTTGCATTACTTCCCTTCAAAGCCAGGGCCTTTGGAAACTTGCTTTTTCATCACAGAAAAATTAACTAGAATATAAAAGCAATAATCACACTACCAAACATTGGTTAGACTTTTTTCTTTTACCTCTCATATATGTTACAATTATCTGGTCCTCAGGACAATTTTGTGAAGTAAGACAGCTGTAATATCTTGGAAAGAAAACAAGACTTTCACAAAAATAAAAACTGCTGTTTAAATTCTAGCATGGCCACCTCGTAGTTTACATGACCTTGGAGGTCTATAAACCTCAGTTACTAAATATGCATATTAGAAATGATATTCCCCACCTAAACCATGATTAACAGGATTAAATGAGGTAACACAGAGGACACAATGTAGACAGCACAAAATAGGAGCCTGAGGAATACAGCTTGTTTGCTCGTCTTTCCAGGCAGTTACAGTATCTGATTAATAGCACCAAGCTGGTTGGTGGAGAGTTTTGCTTCCAGTCCTGAGCCCTGTACACTTTTTACTACATGACTTGGGCCTTTTGCCTGGCTTCAGGCTGATGCTGTCCCACAAAAACAGAGGCTGACCATAGAGTGAAGAGGAAGGCCATTGACTCACACCCAGTTTCCCCTGGCAAGCTACCTGGCTAGAAGAGAAAGGCAAATTTTAAGTGAGTGGAATTGTGGGCAAACACCGGAGCTGGAAGAAAGGGAAGGGTCCATGCAGACAGTTCCGCTCCACTGTGGCTCAGCTCCCCCACCCCCAACCCCCCGAGACACCGATGAAAGGAACCCAGTCTCGGCAGTACCCTAGGAACGCAGGAGATGACCCAAGCTTCCTGCATTCTTAAAGAGCCTCACTATTTAACACCCCTGAAAACTCTGGCCAGATACCCAGAGTAATGCTAAAGTATCCTAACTTGCCTGGGAAAGCCTGCTGAAATCACCTCTGCTGAGAATAAATCAATCCAAACATCAAGCTCATCATCTTTCTCCATATCCCCGCACTCCCAAATGCCTTTTTAATGTGGACAACTCGGATCATATATTTAATAACTAGGACTTTCAAATGCTAGAGGTCACATTCTGACTCACATGTGGGGGCACCCAGCTTCTCCCTGCCATTCAGACGTGGAAGTGAAAAGAAGCAACTGCCCAGAGCAGAAAAGAAATCAGCACGTGGCATTCCCCACGTCTCTGCGCCTGGCCCTGACTGGGTCTCTATAGTGCGGCTAATGTAAATCTGTGGCATTTGCAGAGAGGTTTGTTCTAAAGAAAATCAATGGCAGACTCCCTGACACCGGGTAGCAGACATCCTCCAGACACTGGCTTCCCTGCCTGGCCCAGGGAGTGCCTGAGCATGTTCAGAAAGGAGGTACCTCTACTCAGCCTCTGCCCTCACAAGTTCTGTAAATAATTCAGCAAGACAAGGATGGAGCTATCTTAAGAACAGGCTCCAGGGGCTGCTTTGCCCCAGGAATCTTGGACGTCACAGAGTGCCCCTCTGGTCATTTTCTGCTGCTATTTTTAAAAGTCAAAGCACGGACATTATATTTAGGAGAAGGCTATTTTGGAGTCATTGGGCTAGAGTGGTGATGATTCCCTGGTGGGGGCACTGGCACAAAATCTCCCTGTGGAGTCACAGCACAGCACCAGAGGTGGGAGGTCGGGGCACTGGGAGGGTGGGAGGGACATGGGTCCTTCCAGGTCTTGCTGCCACATACTCAGCACATGATTCTTACCTTAGGAAAGTCGGCTTCCTAAGATATTTAGTTCTTTTATCATTTATGTATCTTTTGATGTTTTACCTTTCCTAAAAACTATGATAATTATCCTCCATTTATAATTTATCTCTCTGGCCATCTACATTTTCCCCTTTACGTTTTAAACTCTTTTAAAAACACACTTGAAGAGGCATCATTTTCTCGCTAATTCCTCTCCAAGGAGAGGGAAGGCCTAGCAGTTGCCATAGTGCCACTTCCCAGAGCCCAGCCAGGATCCATGTGTCTAGGTAATAGGGACAAAAGATCAAGTAGCCCTTCAACATCTGGGGAAAATTTCAAGCTCATTACTATTCCAGGCAACGCAGTTTAAAACAAAGGCATGGCATTTCCACCTATCAAGCAGCAAACCTAAACAAAATGATAATAGGTAGCATTGGTGAGGGGTGACCGCAGGAAGAACCAAGCGGGCTGAGGCTGAGGCTGAGGGTGGAGGTGCTCAGGGTACCTTCCTGAAGGGCAATTTGACAGCAGGTGTCAAAAACCCTGCTGTTTGCATATTCTCTGCCACAATACCACTGGAAGAACATATCCTAAGGAGGTAATCATGCTTGTGAATAAAGACAATGAGGATGTTCATCTGAACAGTATTTACAACAGCAAAACCACTGGAAACAATCTAACTCTCTCACCACTGAGCATTACTACTTAAATGATGGTCCATTTAGAAAATAGAATATTGTGTAGCAATAAAATATAACATAAAATATTTAATGAAACAGAAAGATGTGTATATACATAAGTTATATGAGTAGGTAACAAAAGATTGAATTCATTTTTTTAAATGAAAAATGTAACTACATAACTGTAGAAAATACCGACGGAAGCATATACACTACTGTGTTAACAATGATGAATGTGGATGGGGAATTACAGGTGGTTTTAATTGTTCTGTTTTGCTTTTGCTTATCACTGCTCCCTAAAACTTTGCACAACAAACATAATGTTTTCGTTAAAAAAAAAGTATTCTATAAAATTTGATTGAGTTTATACACTTTGTGCACTATGGGTGAAATTACTTCAATCAGACACCCAGGTTCCCTGGGAGGCGCTGATGGACAGGGATGAATGTACATCTTCCTGCTGTATCATCGGGAGCCCTGAGGAACCTGACTTGTTGGCCTAATGTGGACCCGATGAAGTGCATTAGAAAACAGATCACCAGCTCCCTTCAGAGAGCCAGAGTCCCTGATCGTGTCCAGGTGAAGGCTTGGCCTGCAGCCTCGCTGCTGTGATGGGAAGGACACCAAGCAGAGACAGTCACCCTCCTGCCTCACTAGGTCTGGTCAGAGCAGCAGGCTAGCCCTGCCTCTCCCCGACTTCTGCACATCTACTGAGGCCTCCTGCCCTGTCTGCTGAGTGAAGCGTCCTGTGCTACTTACAATGCCTGTGTCTGGCTCCCAAAACCACTGGCCTCTGGTTTTCAGAGGACATCATGTGCCAGGAGACATCCTCTCAGGTGGTTGTTTTAGGAAAAGGGAGGGCTTACCCTAAATCACAGCTCTGTTAGCATCTAGCCATGGGGAGTAGAGTTTGGGGATCCCTCCGATTCGACTTGTTTAATTGGAAGCTATTAAATACAATAAATTCACCTTGCCTGCCTTACAGATGGACTTGATATTACCAGAAATAGTGGCTAAGGAGGTAAAGAAAGGCTGGCTTTCTCCATCTCCACGGAGTGGCTTGGTTCATCAGATTCACGTTAAAGGTCTACATTCTCCTCATGGTACACTATTTATCTCTCTTCTCATTTTTCTCACCTCTGATCACTTTACCTTTTCTCCTCTTCATTTCTTAAAGTCTTTTTAGCTTGCCAACAATTTCTTTTTTCCCTCACTCTCTTTACTCCTTCTTTTTCATTAGAAAGTGAATTGATGCTCTACAGAAGCCTGAGTGCCTGTGATCATTTTGTATTTTGTCCAGTGCTGAGCCTCAGCCAGATTTAATGTTGCCCAGGCCAGTAATAGCAAAGAAAACTGACACAGAAAGCCATCAATTCAGTGAAATTACTTGCCTAGAAAAAGCTCCCTCCTTTGGATCAGGTGGTAAAATTGTCTATTTTTTCCCAAATATTTTAATATAATTTTAATGCTACATTTCACTTTATGTCATGCTCCATAGGTAGGTATAGTGGTCTTCAAGGGTCTGTTCTCAATATTAACTGTGTGTATACACATAGACACACACGCATACTCAAGTCACACAAACTTGGAGTCTGCCATTCAAAAAGCTATGGATACTACACTCGCCCCTTGTAACCAGGAGGATACATCTCAATTTTAGTCCTAAGATATATCGTGAAACTATCTTATAAAAATATGGAAAAAAATAGAGCGTGCCTCTATTTTTAGAAGGCTTAGCACCTCATTGTCCACGTTTATTGTAAAACCAATGAATGTTGCCATGGCAACAGATGGTCCAGTCTTTCCCTGATGCCTGAAAGCCAACCAGGGTCTGCCTCACCTACCCCATGCTTGTCCTTGCTAGCAGCTGGAGGAACTTGAACATGGTGCTTTCTACCTAAGAGTCATGATGAATGGCTACCTTCTGAATTTTCAAAATTCTTAAAACTGGCACCAAACAAACAAGTTAGTGTGTATTTCTTATATCAGAGACTTTAAGTCTATATGCCACCACAAGATCAGAATAACAACAGCAAAATGTCTCTAAGGTGCCTTTCCTTTCTGTTCTCTGGGGCATCAAGGCCTATCATGATAGATAGCAAGAGCAAGAGAGAAATAGAGATAATGCATTGGTCACCAGTCAGAGCTATCCCAACCTGACATCCATGTTTGCTTATTTATAAAGCATAACCATTGTAATAGGTATCTTTGCGTTGGAGTAATAAATTTCCTCTTTTTTAGAGAAAATTAATTGAGTTGGATGCTTTAGATTTCTGCCAATCTTTAAGTTGAAGAAAATGCAGTCACACTGTCTAGATCTCTCAAAGTAACACCTTAACAATCAGGTTATGGGTATCCACAGTTGATAGAAACATTTTCACAAGCACAGAGACCTATTTGACTACATGCAGAAAAAATCTGAGGCCACTAAGGGATAGCTGAGAGAGAGAGTGTGTAAATAAAAAATTAAAATGCCCATAAGTATGCATGCATTGATGCAAAAAATGTTTACTGAGTATATATGTGTATGTATATAAATATATACATACGTGCATGTACATATATGTGTGCACACACAAACACAATAAAAGTAAGGTTAAACTTGTAGGAAGTATTTAGATGACTATAGAGTTCCTGCCCTGAAGGAACATAGATCCTGGTAGTAAGGGTCATATGCATACATCTATAATACAAGTTTGAAAATAGTAATACAATTAGAAATTATGTTCAGATTAAGGGTGAAGGGTGCTCAGAGGAGGAGGAGGAGGTACTTGAGTCAGAGAATGAGATTGAGAATCGGAGATGTGTTTTATGAGGATAGGGACATTTAGGCTGTCCTTGAGGGGTATCCAGGATTTCGGAATAGAAGGAAGTATTTCAGGAGGAGGAGTCTATAAGCAAGGACACAGAGGAAAAAAAAGTGTGATAAAAGAGAATGTATTATCAGACTTGTTAGGAGTAAGACCAGGGTATTACTTTCTTGTTGTGAACTTTTATAGGTCATATACTATCTACTAACAAATAGCAGCTTTGACCAATCAAAGCAGAAATCACATTATCATGACTTTGGGTTAAAGCTCTCATCTTCTTAGTATGTGGCCTATGAGGTGGGAGTAGTGGATGGACGTTGGGCTTTTTTTTTTTTTTTTTGAGACGGAGTCTTGCTCTGTCACCCAGGCTGGAGTACAGTGGCACGATCTCAGCTCACTGCAACCTGTGCCTCCCAGTTTCAAGCATTTCTCCTGCCTCAGCCTCCTGAGTAGCTGGGAATACAGGCACACACCACCACACCTGGCTAATTTTTGTATTTTTAGTAGAGACAGAGTTTCACCATATTGGTCAAGCTGGTCTTGAACTCCTGACCTCATGATCCTCCCGCCTCAGCCTTCCAAAGAAGCTGGACTTTCATCATCGGGATCTTCCCCCTATCTCCAGAATCCAGACCACTCTCCTGCAGGCCTCTATCTTTGCTTCTGTGTGGCCAGCTCCTTATTCAGAGGAGCAGGTTAATAGGGTGGAGAGGGAGCATCTGCTTCAGAGAAGGCTGTCAAGTGAAAGGCAGTAACACTGCCTCCAAACCAGCTTTTCATAGGCTTTTACTTATTATTTAATTTGGCTGTAGAGGATGGAATTAGGCTAATGGCTGTTAAGTGGCTAAGGCACAAACATGGTCCATCTGCCGAGAAGGCTCAAGGCCATTGTCTATTTCAAAGGCTAAGGAAAAAAAAAGGTGAGTGAGCCATACTGTTACACTAAGAGCCTCATCAAATGTCTTTTTATTCCCCCTCTGATCCTATTCTGTTCAACACTAGTGATTTTCACGGTACCATACTAAGAACTCGAAATCAAGGCCTAGATGCTGGCCCATTACCAAAGGGAAAATAGCCCATCCTTGCTTAAGCTACAGGCTATTGTAGTAGAAAGCAGCCTG
Organism: Pan paniscus; assembly: GCF_029289425.2. Lineage (NCBI taxonomy): Eukaryota > Metazoa > Chordata > Mammalia > Primates > Hominidae > Pan > Pan paniscus. The sequence continues at coordinate 132,640,684 of NC_073258.2, read as the reverse complement.
GGCAGCAGCAAAATGATTCAGTCCATTAAAAAAAAACAATTACCGAACAACAGCAATGTCCAGGGCACTGTGCAGAACACAAGAATAATTCCGGACTTCAACTTGCCTCCCACCTTGGATACAGGGGAAGACAGAACACGTTCCTGATGAGTTCTAAGACGTGGCAACGTGCTCAGCAACTCCAAGAGAACCAGAAGGAAGTGGAGGAAGAAGAGAGGCCATGTGTGGGAGGATTAGAGAAGGGTTCATAGAGAAGAATTTCATTTTTTGAGTTGGGCTTTGAAGAGAAATAATAATCTATAGTTATGGAGCATGTATGCCAGGCAGTCTATATACAGTATCTAATGTAACTCTCACAGTATCCTGATAAGGTAGGTGCCATTATCTCCTCCCCCTTAACATTTTAGTAAACGGAGGCTAAGAGAAGTACCATCCATTCGCCAAGCGGAGTCAAGATTTGACCAGACTCTGTTCTTTTTCAGCTTAGGTAGGACCTAAACATGCAAAGGAAGGATGAGGGTGAAAGGGGAGTGAGTGGGCTTCCGAGACAGAGAGTACTGAGTGAACAAAGTATACGAGAGAAAAGCCAGGGTATAGGTGATGCAGGTGAACTGTCTGGCTTGGCAGAAGCAAGAGGACAGAGATAGTGGAGGTAAGATGGAAAGAAAAGTTGAAGCCAGTGTGCTGGATGCCCAGAAAACCAGGCAAGGGAATCCAGGTGCTATTAGTCTGCAAAGACCTGTGTGCAGTGGAAAAGCAGGAAGGTGTTGTGGGCCAAACTTCAGGAGCATCCTTCTGGGACCCTTCTGGGTCACCTGCCATACATTGCAGGGCAAAGGAAAAATGAAAAACAGGAGGCCTCTAGGGCAACCCAGGCAAGCGGCACTGAAGACAGATTTAAAGTCTGGGATTCCCATTGTACCACTACTGGGATGTGGTGTGGAAGGGGAGAGGAAACAAAGTCAATCCACCAATAATGTTCCAGAAATATTCACTGAATATGGTCAAGCACTAAGGTAGTCAAGATAGGGAAGGAAACAAAACACAGAAGCATCCTTCATTTTGGTAAGGAAAACAATAACAGAATAATTATAAATAGTAAATACTAGTAAGTGTGCAAAGTGCCAGAAGAGAAAAGTGTGAGTAGCTAGGAGAGTCTCAATAGGATGAATGGATAGGAGTTTGGGGCATTAGAAGGAAGAGGAAATGTCCATCCAACATCAGCACAGAGCTTTCTACCCTCCCAGGACTTCTGAAAAGGACCTGAAAAGCTGACAGCACTAGCTCGAGTGGGCCGGGACATTCAAATAAAAACAGGCTTACAAGTGACTTTGGCCATACAGGACATTTTTCATGACTCAGGAGGATGGACCTTGGAGACCCTGGGAATGTGGGTCACTGTTCTAGGTATAGGGCCAGTACTCAAGGTGGACCCAACACAAGACCCCAAATCCCCAAGGGTGCCAGAGCCAATGATGTCTCCAATCATGCTGGAAGTTTCTCTTTGTGCAATGCCTAAAACTCAACTGAGATTGCTTTTTATTCTAGTAAATAAGAACAAAGAAACAGGTGCTGGGATTAGAGTCTAGGTCAGTGTGCTGTTCTAGATTCTGAAGACACAGGATCAGTGAACAAAACAAAGCTTCCACCTTTATGAGCTTAGGTTTTAGTGAGGAACAATTGGAAATCAATAGGTAAACAATAAATGTACATAACATATTAGCATGCCCATGCTCAATTGCACCACTAGTCACAATAGCCAGGATGTGTAAACAACCTAAATGTCAATCAATAGATGAATGATTAAAGAAAACGCAGTAATATACACTAATGCATGTAACAGTATGCAATATACACACAATTCAGTCTTAACTAAGAAAGAAATCCTGCCATATGTGACGACACAGATGAACCTGGAGGACATCACACTAGGTGAAATAAGTCAGTCACAGAAGGGAAAACACTGCACGATTCCACTTACACGCTGTATCCCAAATACTCAAACACGTAGAGTCACAGTAGAATGGTGTCTCCCAGAGGCTGGAGGGAGGGAGAAACGTGGAGTTGCTGTCAAATGGGCATAAAGTCTCAATTATGCAAGATACACTCTACAGAGCAGCTACACAACAATGTTCCTATAATTAACGGTACCGTATTGTAGACTTTAAAATGTTTTAAGAAGGCAGATCTCATGTTAGGTAATCTGACCACAATAAAATAAAGTTTTACAAACCTAAAAATATATGGACATTTCTCAGGACATTGAGTGCTAAAGATTGCCTAGCACTGGGGCGGTGGGGCCATTTTATATCAGTTGCCAGCATGGACGCCTCTGCTATGTTGCCATCTTGAAAGAAGTAAGAAAAGAAGCCCTTGAGATACCATGAGGACGGCCTTTCCAGGCAGAGAGAGCAGCAAGTACAAAAGCCCTGTGGCTAAAGGGCTGAACCGGACACACTGATTTTAGGACAAGCAATCATTCCTCCTAGAAGCAAAGCAGGTCAGCTTTGAGGAACACTCTCCCCTCTGTGAACAAGGCTCTATCACCAGAGGAGCACCACCGATTCGGTAAATGAGAAGGGCTAAGTGTTGGCAGTTCCCCCAAAATAAGCCTTTGGATATGATAATGATTGGGCTTAACTTTTTTTTTGTTTTCTTTTTTTTTTTTTTTTTTTGAGAAGGAGTCTCACTGTGTCACCCAGGCTGGAGTGCAGTGGCGTGATCTCGGCTCACTGCAAGCTCCGCCTCCCAGGTTCACACCATTCTCCTGCCTCAGCCTCCCAAGTAGCTGGGACTACAGGCACCCACCACCATGCCTGGCTAATTTTTTTTTTATATTTTTAGTAGAGACGGGGTTTCACTGTGTTAGCCAGGATAGTATCGATCTCCTGACCTCGTGATCAGCCCACCTCGGCCTCCCAAAGTGCTGGGATTACAGGCGTGAGCCACTGCACCCGGCCAATTGAGCTTAACTTCTATTACAATAACTTGCTCATCGTGGGCACCAATGGCCTTATGGACAAAGATAGCATTGCATGGACCATCTTACCATTTGATAATAAAAATAATCATACTACTACTAATAATAATAAGTACTACTCATAGCAGCCAATGGTTACTGTGTGCTTACTTTACATTAGACTCTGCATCAAGTGCTTTCAACGTATTGTATCATCTAAACCTCATACTAATCTCAGGAGGAAAAATTCAGGCTTAAGTAAATTAATCACAAAACCCTAGGAGAGAACACCATCACTCACATTCAGATCTGACTGAAGCCAACATCACTGTTATTAACTGGGATGTTAGCCACCCCCATATACGTAACTGACTGGCTTCCATGTGAGGAAACAAGACCCCTGAGGGCTAAGGCACTAAATAAATGGAAAAAAATGAATTCCATGGACAGACCCCAGGGCCCTGTGTCTCACAGATGTTCTATTCACTGTGAATGTTTCATACCAGTGTGTATCATCCCTGCACCCACCTCCCTGCCTTCCTTTCTTCCTTCTTACACCAACCACTTTCTGAGTGTTTCTGTGTGCCTGGTTCTCTGTAGGTGCTGGGATTTCATAAAGACAGGCAGACAGTCCCGGGGAGGGGAGGGTCTGGCAGGGGTGCAGAACTCCCGGACAATTAGAGTAGATGACTCCACAGGCAGGGAGGGTTCCTGAAGCGGTCCAGAAGTTATCTCACACATAATGCAGAGGATAAGTAGCATCAGGTGGAAAGATAAACCCAGTCCCTCAATACCAGGTACAGAGAACACAATGTAAGAAGGCATCATGGTAAACAAGTCAAGACCACCATCATGCAAAGGAAGGGGCCTTTTTCTGGTCAGCTGCATGGAACCTAGAGGCAGAAGGAAGGCCACAGAACACAGCACTGCTCTTGGACCCCTACAGTGTTCCCAGCAGGAAGGCTAGATTAGCAAGAGTGTCAAAGAAAGCTCTCTGGGGCTTAGGATTCAACAGGTGAATGCCCACATTCTTCAACACAAAGCAGCAAGTGTCCAAGAAGCCAGAAGTCCGCCTGGGTTGTCAGGACCACAAAGTCACTGGGGGGCATGACCTCCCCTCCTTTCTTCTTGCCCTGTCCCCCACCATTGGTTGCACCTCGGGTGACAGTTAGGAAAAATCTGAAAAGGATAGTTAATGTGGGAAAGTATCCCTGACAAGTATTACAACAGTTTACGAAACTATGAAACTTGAAAACAGCATAGAAATGGCCCAGCAATAGTCTGGCCTATCAGTGGAATAAAAGAGAGTCCAGAATTTGATCCAGACGCACAGAGCCAGTTACATACCATCAGTGGGAGGAGGTAGGCTAGTTAATGATACAGAAGGAAAAAGCCGGATTCCCCTTTCTGGTGTAAAATACATTTCAGATGCATCAACAATTTACACATAAAAATTAAATTATAAAAGCCCCTGGGAAAATAATTCATATTGTTCAAAATCTTGGAATGGAGAAGATCTTTCTGAACATTAGCTCAGACACCAGAAAAGCAAAGTAATTTGACTACATAAAATTAAACGTTTTTATACAGAAAAATACATAGGCTAAACAAAGTAAGATCACAAACCATAAACTGGGAAGTAATTTATAACATGTGTAACAATGTTTAAATTATTTAAACACATTATGTGCTCTTGAAAATCAATAAAAAGATGGGTAAAAAACAGGTAAATAATATAAGCAAGCTATATAAAGAAAATGAATTGCAAATGCACAGTGAATATATGAAAAGATGCTAAACTTCATAATTAAATATATATAAATTAGATATTTTTTAACTACCAGTGTGGCAAATGTCACATTTTAGAAACACCCCACTACTCACCAGCTTTTCTGGAAATGTCTGTACAAATCCATGTACATTCCATTCCATTGTACCTTCCAATAACCTTTATATTAGGTAATTTTCAATATTTCATAAGCTTTTAATTTGTATACCATTAGTCCTGGTAACTCTGTAGCCAAGAATTTGCTTTCAGAGGCACTTTCCTGTATACATGAAGATACTCATGGTAGCCTGTTTGACAGAGCAGAAGAATTGGAAATAATATGCACATAAATTTATAAGGAACTAGTGAAATATGTTATGGAACCTTACAAAATAGAGTATTATTCTTCTAGGTAAAAGAAACAAGGTTAATTTATACATACAGACATGGGAGCACACTGTTGATATACTATCTGTAGAGAAAAGAAATCACAGATCAATATATGGAACATATTTCATTTGTGAAGATTCATATTGTGTGCTTTGTGTATGGTTAGAGATGAATGTGAAATCCATGACAACCTGTGGACTCCTCTGGAGAAGAAAGACAAAGTTCTCTTCAAGGAAACTTTTCCATTCTATTTCTTAAAACACTGAACTCTAGCTTTTAGCAACAGGCACAGTTCCTTCTCCTTCTCTCCTTTTTATTTTTTCTTAACAATTGCATATATGTTTTACATTTTCTTTTTATTTTGAGAGGAGCAAAGATCAGGAAATGGCCTATTTGACCTTGTGGCAATGTATGTGCCCTAGGTGCATTCTCCTCTCTAAAATAAGGGTACCAGAAGGTGTCTGACATCTTTTTAGACTAATGCTTCCAGGTTTCAGAAAGATTCTCGTTTAAAAAGCACATATGTCTGTCCAGCCCAAGTGTGCTAAGGAGGAAAGGCACGAAGCAGTCATCAGCAGTCCATTTCCCCACGTCTCCCCGTCTCCCAGTCTCCCGCGAGTCTCCCACTGCCTGCATGACCCAGCTTCCCAGGCCTGTTTATAACGTCTACCCACCTGATTTATCTCCCCCTTTACCCCGATTTCCTGGATCGCTTTCTCATTCTCCTTCTGGACTGAATCTGGCTATAACTTCTGGGTTCTATCAATCTTCCTCTTGCGTAACTAACCCCAGTTCATTAGCTGTATACAATGTATAGATACATTCAATCCATCAGCCTGCACCCTGCTACGGACCAGGCATGGAATATACTATCCGCCTGCGCTGGGAGACATTTAATAGACAAGATTGCTTATCGCTGGCAGGAAGAGATTTGCCAGACGCCATCTATTCATTTTAATACTTGTGTCTCCTGGAGATTCCCGAATGGAGCCATCAGAGTGAGCAATTATATTCACTCTTCTAAGTGAGACTTTGGGAGCATATCAGTAAAGGTGCAGGAATGTCAGCGAGAGGTCACTGCACAGTTCTGAGACTACCCCACAGGGAAATTAACAAGTATGCAATTTGTCCTTTCTTCTTAACAAATACCGGCTGGCTGATGAGTTATTTGGGTTATTTTCTTAAATGATTTTTGAAATGTTGGCAATTTTAGGTAAATATTGAACCTGGTTAACCTGTTAGTTTGGATATTTCACTTTTTGCTATTTTCAGAGAAGGGTATAGGCTTACATGTGTTAGGGGCTCATTCTAGATTCACCCCACCTCAACTTTTAACCTCAAGTGGACCAGAAAAAAAGTCAAGGAGGTGCCCACCAGCAAGTCAAGAAGGTGCTGCTAACCACACCCAGTGGGATAAAGGGTTCCAGGTTGACGCAAGGCTGTGTATGCCCAGATATGAGAGCACTGTGGAGTTCAGGCATCTCACTTCCTGCACTGCTTCAAATTAAACACCTGAATGCACCGTTAAGTGCTACAGCAGACCTCTTGCTATGTGTGTATGCGTGAGACAGGAGATGCTAAGGAAATAGGGAAAGACAGCCTCTGTTTGTTTTACACAAATAGCTAAAAATTGGACTTGACTTATGCAATTTTGTGAATTGCCCTATAAGGAAAATACCGCAAACCTTTAATGCACATACTGCTTTTTTTCCAGATTTGTGCTTGGTGAAAGGGGAAAATAAAACAAAACCAAAAACAATGAAATCTGACTACACACCAATGGGACTGTGTTTAGTTCAAAACTCCAGGCATGAAGCCCAAATAGATCCAGGCTGGGTTTTATCCTTACACAACAGGGAAGATGATAAAACGCATTTACTTAGTCTTGCATCATGAGAGCCAAATGATTCCAAACTGAACTAATCCTGTTCTATCCCAGGAGCAGTGTTTTGGTTCTCTGCGCTACACATGTCAAAATGGTGATGCCGTGGCATGATACATTTCCACGACACCCCTTCGAGTGTGATCAGGCATATACTCCAACACATAAATGTGCTGTACACATTTGCTTAAATAAATAATTCATGGAACTACAAATACCTACCCCTGAAGCAGCTTCCAACTCTTAAACACTCTAAGCATGCTCATCCTCATTTTAAACAGGAGGAGATGAAGTGCATGTTGCAATTCAGATGGAGGGGATGCCAATCCACTGGGACCTATTTTGAATTAGTGAGGAGTGAGCTACTGGATATCAAGGGCGGGCAGAATTTTATTTCAAGGGCAAAATGCTGAGATTACATGCTGATATTATTGTTCCTCGTGTGGAAGCAAGGCTGAGATGAGCTGTGGACATCCAAACTGCTGCTTGTGTTCCCTATGTTTTGTGCATGAAGCAGTGACCTGCCTGAGCCCCCTCCTGCAAAACTGGGGCCTCCCAAATGTAGTTCATCAAGAGCTCACCACTAATCAGCACCCCTGTCTCCTATGTCTAAAGCAATACGAGCAGAAGGATTAATAAAGCCCAGCACATAACTCACTACTGCAAGTCAGTGTCTGATTTTAACAAATGGAGAATTTTACTCTGTACCTAGTATTTCTAGATATAAAGCACTTCACATTTTCCAAGCAAATTGTCTTTGCACCAGCCAGTGGCATTTATCTGCTACCAAAAGCATATCAGTGTCACATAGGTTGTTTTCAAATTACTAGCCGTTTTCTAAGCTCTCACAGAAAAGAAAAAAAAATGTTTCAGAAAAGTTTATGAGCAGAAAGAGCACAATTTTCACATACAAATAACGCCCAAATATGGCTTTTATAAAGTTCTCTAAGAAAGACTCCTCTTTAAGGAATATCAGCCTAACAGGTATTTTTTTTTCCTTTTAGAAAAATGCGAGTTGGAATTAGAATGTCTGCCAGGCTCTAAGAGAGCAACTCGGGCTGTCACCATGGATGTGTGGGGGATGATCAGATTCCAGTGCTGTGCTTTTGATTATCTGCATTTTGAAGAATATTCTTGGCTTATTTGTGTTCTAATTTGGCAAGACATTTCTAATGACAGAACTGGCACCTACAGAGAGAGACAAAAAAAAGGAAAGTTGCATTTCTAAAATTCTTTATCCATGCTTGGGCCAACTAGCTGGGAAAAGTGATAGGTGGAACTGAGGGTAGGTGCTTAGAGAGTGAAGGGAAAAAAGGAGCCGGAGAAGTAGAAGTGACAGCCTGCACACCTGCCCCACTGGTCTCTTTCACTCTGGCAGGGCGCCAACCCAGACTGATGGAATCAGACACCTGGAGGGTGGACTCAGAAAAGAGAAACAGGGAAAAGTGGTGACTCGTAAACTAGCTGCATTAGAACCATCCGAAGGTTTGTTGCAGCACAGGTTACTGGGCCCTCCCAACTGGGTGCTGCGGGGCAGCAGAGCCGGCTCTGGGACTGACCTCTAGTCACCCATTCTTTGTTGTGTCACCAGCCCAGAGTTGATGACTTGGGTGCAGTTTCCATGTGAGTGAGCCTGGAAATTGAGTCCACACCAGCCAGGGGAAGGGGCACGGTAGCAAGAGAGCTTCCTTAGTGGAGATGCGGCCTCTGCAAGCACAGGAGACTGGAGACTGAGAAACCAAACTGATAAGCAACTCAGCACCAAGTGGATGGTGGAAAGGGGAGGTGAGAAGAGGCCAGAAGGCCACAGTGACCACGCAAGGCTGCTGCAGATGCCTCTTCCACTTGACGACTCCAAACCCTTGACTGGATTCCAAAAACCCAGAGTTGCATGCCTAGCTTTTAGTCTCTCTGCCAGGAATGCCCTGCAGTAGCCACACATGGCTAAAATCTATGCATTTTTTTTTTTTTTTGAGACAGGGTCTCACTCTCTTGACCCGACTAGAGTGCGGTGGCCAGATCTCGGCCCACCACAACCTCCACCTTCCAGGCTCAAGTGATTCTCCTGCCTCAGCCTCCCGAGTAGCTGGGGTTACAGACACGTGTCACCATGCCCAGCTAATTTTTGCATTTTTAGTAGAGACGGGGTTTCACCATGTTGGCCAGGCTGGTCTCAAACTCCTGACCTCAAACGATCCACCCACCTCAGCCTCCCGAAATTTTGGGATTACAAGCATGAGCCACCACATCAAGCCTAAACTCTATGCATTCTTGAAGAGCTGAGACAAATCTTCTGCATCATCTTCCTGGATCCACAGACTTTTCATATAGAAATAGCTGTTCCCTGTGCAGAGACAATGTTACGTGTCCACCAAACCATCATCATTCCCCTTCCAGGCCCAGAGAAAGGGTGCCTTTCCCAGCCCCCTTGCTTCCAGATAGGAACTCATGGCAGTTCTAGGTGCTGCTTCCAGGACTGGCCCCAAAAGATACTACAACACTCTCTACTCTCCTCTGCCCACTTGCATCAAAGTAACGACTCCAATATGGATCACAGGAAGAAGGGAGTCCAAGTCCCCAAATCATCCCCTGGAAGAAGTCATGCAGGAGAACCACTCTATGCATGGACATTGCACGAGTAAGAATATGTGTTGTGTTAGTTTGCAGGGATTTAGGGGTTGTTATTACAGCAGCTGGCCCTACTAATCCATTCTCTCTCTGCTTTTGCGTAGCAGTTTTACCTGCTTCTGCCACATCATATTCCATTTACTTTACAGCTGGCTGTTTAAATGCCCGTCTTCCTGTGATATGATAACTTCTTTCATTTTATTCATTTTTTAAATCCCCAGCACCTAACAAAACTCTGGCATTAAATGGATAATCAATAAATATCTCCAGAAGGGAGGAGAAGAAAAGAGGAAAAGGAAGCAAGCAAAGAAAGAAAAATGAGTTAGATAATATGAGATGATGTTCCATAACTGTAAGTGTGTTCTTTAATATGGATGATTATGCAGAAAACACCTGCCCATTAGAATGGACCTACACCTCACCTAGACTAAAGGGCAATGAAGTAGAGTGGAAACAGAAGAATTGGGTTGAGAGCCAAGCCCATTATTTAGTGTTTTGGTTTCGTTTTTATCTCTCCAAGTGAATAATATCTGTTACCCAATAATAACAAGAGTCCATTTTTACTGAGCTGTGTTAGGTGCTTTACAAGGTTATCCCAATCTTCCTGACACCTCACGGGCTTGTGGTAGGAGTCAAACAAAGTTCTATCATTCATTTACCCTGTTTTTGTTCCACAGTGTTCTGCACTGCAGATACAGAGATCAAAGACATACACCCTGCCTTCCAGGTGCTTAAAGTTCCAGGGGAGAGACAGACAAGCACAGAGAATATGAGGAAATGCTTTGTCACTTGTAAGACACTACACAGAAGTAAGGAGCTAAGTAATTAAGTAACTCGCCCAAGGTCACATGGCCACACCCTGCTATGGAGAGTGAGAGACAGGATTTGAATCCATATCCCCATGGCTCTTTTGCTGATGGTATTCTAACTCTCCCCAAAAGGGTGGTGGCTGGGGCAGGGATGGCAGAGAAGGGAACAGAAGCCCAGGATGCAACTCCAGGCTTTTAATTCCCACTCAGAGAAATGATATAGGATAACAGGTTTCTACTCTGTTGCTCTTAGAAAATAGAGCCACACAAACACAATATTGAAAAATGTCAGCTAATAAGTGGCATTGAATCAGACTTATAAGTTACTGCCCATTTTTAAAATTATGTAGATATAAATCAGATGTGTGAGAAATTGTACAATGTGCCTGTCACCTCATTACCCTTGAGAATATCTTCCCTCTCCCCTTTAACCCCTCCACGTGCCCTATGCGCACTGCCATGGGGACCTGCTCTTCCAGTCAGCAGAATCACCGAAGAGGAAACCTTTCATGCAGGGGTTTACTTTGATAAATTTTATCATTTGCACCCGTATTAAGAAATGCTATTTAAAGACACTGTATCAGCTCATAAACTATGTTGTCAAAGCAAGGTTAATCCATTTACTTAAATAATTGTGATAATTATCAAAATTCAGGCTTGTAGTAATGTTAGGGCAACATGCCAGATTCAGTGACAAATCCCCTTCTGCGCTGACTATTGGCTGGGCACAAAGAGAGGTGGATCCCCATGTCTGGCATCAGATATTCAAATATTCCATAAACCTAGAATCAGATAAAAGACAGTCTCATCCCAAAAGTCACTTAGTATTGCTTAAAGAGATAAAATAAGAAAACATTACTGAATGCTTTGGGACAATCATTTGTAAGGTAAGAGTCTCTAGCTCAGGTTAACTGGACTATGTCTATATGTCTATAAGGTATTGTCTGCTAAGACAGGCAGTCATATGTACATTGTGCATGTATGTATACTTTGCACCATCTGTAAAACACTGGGGAAAACCAAGTAAATACAGATACCCTCCAGTAAACTTTAAAATACATATGTATTTATCTCACAATGTATACCCACTAACGTCTTGTTTTATCTCCAACAAGCACCACCCACTTTTCTTCCTAAACAACCAGAGGCCTGGGAGGAGCTGATAATATTTCGTGGTGATTCCATTGTATTATTTAGTCGTGGAACTGTACATAAGTTGCACGTGGTGCTTTGCATTAGATCAGGAGTAAATATAAGAAACCACAATCCTGCGGAAGCATCCAGCAAGACTCTCCAGGTTAGAGATGTAATGTAAAGACAAGCCAGATCTCTGCAGAATCGTCATCCCATACTGGGATCATCTTCAGTGAGACTAAAAACAGTGAGAAAAGCTCTCTGAAGGGAGGTGTTTTACACAGTTTCAAATAGGTTTCTTTTCCTTCTGGGTTCAGCTTGAACCTCTAGAGCAGAACTACTTAGACAAGAGAGAACACACAACTAAAAGTCTTAAGGGTAATGAAGTAGCCCACGGTGAGGTTTCCTCAAATCAAACTTTCTATTATCCTCACACATCCACTGTCACTGCCTCACATCCCTCCTACTCCAATTTGGCATCCCTCCCTGCTACTCTCCTAATTTGCCCCTCTGTACACAGAGCATAACATCATTCAAGGGGGTAAAAGAAGAATCTTGAAAATCCACTTCTTCATTTGGTAAATTCCTCATGCTCTCAACTGTCCTGTTGGAAAATTCATAAAAATATGTAATCAGATTGTTCCAGATGAGCAGCTTGCAAGAATCAGGAGTATTAAGAGAAGAAAGATTGACAAAACAAGCAACAGAAATCCCTTCACACCAAAGGTGTGCCAGCCCTCTGCTTGTACTCTACCTCTCACCTCTGCTCTCCAGCGCCATACTCCCTCCATCTGCACAGATGAGATGGAACTTTCTCATCTGTATGCAGTCATGCACTAGATAATGTGGGTCTGAACGTATGCACACACACACCAATTATTTTGACTTGATTTACCTCTCCAATTACTACCATCTTTTTTTCTTCCCTTCTCTACTATTCTCCTGAAACCTCTCTTGCCAAAATCCTCAAGCTATCATCTTATCCAGTCCCATGGATACTTTTCACTTCTCCTTTTCCAGAACTCCTGGTTGTGGCAGGATTCCACAAAATTGGTCACTGTCTCCATAAAATATTTCCTTCTCTTGTATTTTTTGGTCTCAAACTCTCCCTGGGTTGCTTCCTACCTCACTGGCTGCCAATTCTCTGCTCCTTTTCCCTCCAACCTTTAAATATTGCAAAAGCTCAGGACTCCGATCCTCCATTCTCCTCTCTAGCTACAATTTCTCCTTATCTTGGTGATTTTACCCAATTTCAAGATTTTAAGAACAAATATAAGCTGATCTCTCCCATACTTAAATCCCCAAGTCTCATCTCTTTCCCGAGCTTTGCAATCATAAATCCATCTGTAAACTCTTCTTGATGCTAAACAAACATCATAAACTTAGTGTATCTAAGGGTCCTCTTGCTCCCTCATTTCTCTCCTTCCCACCTACTCCACCAGTCTCTCTACATTGGTTAAAAGAATCATAACCCAACAGGTGCTTGAGTCAGCTCTTGGAGTCATCCTGGATTTTTTCCACTCTCTCATCACAAATTCCAACATCACGTCCTCAGTGTTCCTTAAAATATACATACACGCTGTTTCTACATCTCTGTTTATTCACTGCCACACCTCCTTCCACACCACCAGCACCACCTCTTATAGGCACAGCCACAGGAAGCTCTGGAACAGTATTTTCTTGTCACCCTGCCCCACCCACCTTTTGCATCATACATAGACTAGCCAGGGTGTCTCAAAGACATACACATGACCAAGCCATTCTCTTGCTTAAAACCTCTTATCCTTTCCATTATACGCAGAGAAAAGGCAAACTCTTCACCCTGCCAGCAAGGCCTGGCACAAGCCGGTCCCTGCCCACCTCCGTGACCTCATCTTGCAGTGCTCTCATGCTTAGCACTGTGATCAGCCCCAGTGACTTCCGTTTTCTTTCCCTAACTTGCCAAGACGGTTTCAGCCACACAGCTTCATACTTGTTTTCCCTCTCATTAGAATTCTGTGCTTCCTCTCAGGCTCTGTGCATGGCTGCCTCCTGCCCATCCCCCGGGGCTCAGGTCCACTGTTCCTGTCTCCACAGTCCTTTCCTGACCAACACACTCCAGTTACTTTCCATCACATCACCTGTCCTTTTCTTCCCACCCTTGTCGTCGAAAGCTTCCTTGTGTAATTATATGTTTATCATCTGCTTTTCCCACTAAAAGGTGACTTCCATGAGGGCAAGGACCTTTTCTGGGTGACCTGTGTACCCTGACCACTTACAATCCTGTCCAGCGCGTAGTAAGCACCCGATACGTGTTAGAGAAATGACTGAAGGAATGAACAAATGATGGGTAATAGTTAAATTAATTAAGAGCATGCCTATTAGGATCCAGACATAGCAAACGACATTATTTTCAGGCTTGGCTCAGTAATCTCACCAAAAAGGCACTCAAGTTCAGAGGACTTGCTACGTGCAACCTAAAGAAAGAATCTCATTTTTTATCCGCCCTTTGAGACACTTTGCTGAACATGCCCTACAAAATAACATTAATCCTTACCTCCTGCCCTTTATTATAATTCTAACATGGGGCCAGCTTTCTAAATGGAAAACTATGTAAATTTCTACTAGAAGTAAAAAATTATAATTTATCGCTAGAGTTAGACCCAGAACCAGATTACCGAGGCATTAAGTGTAGAATACACCTGTGCTTAGATCAGTCTGTAACTAGAGAAATGGGAAGAGGCTTAATGATTCCAGAAGTCACTTTCAGATGAACATTTTTATGTGGTATATGAAAGACTTTGCTATTTCATTCACCTCTGACCAAGAAATTGTCCATAAGACTTCAGTCACTTTTGCAGTAATGAGAAGGCATCGCTGCATCTCCAGGCCTCTCTCTACAACATGTACCCCACCCACCAATACCTGTCAGTGGCCCATGCATCGCCCAGAGACTTCCACCCACACAACTCCTGTGTGAGCTCACGTTTAACCTCCCTGTCATATCTGTCTAATAGAACAAGAAGCAATACACAGAATATTAACAAACATTAATAGCTAGAATAAATTACTAATTCAATTAAAGTACGACTCCAATAACAGTTCTTTTTCATTGCATTTATTAAAAGGAATAATTAACTGCTAAGAGGGTATTAAAAAAACACACATAAACTGCTGACTCTACTCCTGAGTGAAAACGCAGAACTTCTGTTTCTGCAGAAATAAAAGAGTAGACGTTTTCGATACACAATACAGACGGAATAATTTCCCTCCTGCTTCGTTTCTTCACATTTTCATAGCTGAAACCTAAAGAGTTAAAATAGTAGGTGGGTGGGACCTTTTTCTTTGGACCTAAGATAAAGCTTACCTTTGGGACTGAATAGAAAACTGCGCTTGACTCTTTGCTAAGCAGTTTGCTTGAATATGTTATTTAACTGTTCTCAGTTACATCACCCGTCACAGAATAATAACAGAATCTACCTCCTAGAGTTGTTATGAGATGCGCATAAGCACCTGGAGCAGTGCCTGATACATAGTAAGTGATTGATAACCCTGCTGTTAATACAGAGTAAGTTCTGTGTCTGCCTCAGTTCCATCCATTGATGTATCATAGTTAGAATTTTTTCCCCAGAACAGTGGCTCATCTTGGAAACCAGTTCCCTTTGTTTGTGTGTGTTTGTGTGTGTATGCATGTGTGTAGTTTTTTTAAAAATTGTTTTTATTTCAATAGCTTTGGAAGTACACGTTGTTTTTGGTTACACAGATGAATCTTATAGTGGTGAAGTCTACGATTTTCATGCACCCATCACTCAAGTAGTATACATTGTATCCAATAGGTAGTTTTCCAACCCTCACCTCCTACCCACCCTCCTTCTGAGTCTCCAATGTCCATTATACCACTCAGCAACAAGTACCTTTTGGCCAGTGGTTTGGTAACCCAGAATTTAGTGATGGCCAAGTCTTGATAAAAAGGCATGGGAGAAAACAGCACTTCCATAGAAGGCTCTCAAAATTTAGGATGGACAAAAGACATGTGTCTTACAGTAATACCTCCATTTTCTGGTATTATATAGAGGAATGCAATATAGGATAGAAATGAATTCCAAGGTAAACTGAAGTTTAATCCTGTATGTTCAAACTTATTATTTTAATTTTAACCAATGTTAATGACAAGTTGCTTAAAACATATGGCTCACTTGAATACCTTGAGAGACTGAGAATGCTGAATGTGATTTTGCATGTTTTAAAATGTTGCTGTCTCTCGACCATCACTCTCAACACCAATTTTTATATTGATATTCTTAGGAGTTAATGAGATATTTAAGAATCCATTTTTATGCATATATATATATATATATATATACAAAATTTCCATGATTCCCCTCTTTTTATCACTCTTAGTTATTGCAATAACTGAGCAAAATTACAATGCTGGTACTTTAATGCTGATTTAACCTAAGAACAAAGTATCAGTATTAGTGATGGTGAATGCCACTATTTTATTAAAAAGTGAGATTTGCCACTGTCTTCCTCTGCCTGTTCCTTGTTCTTTGTTCTATGTGAGGCAGGGTGTGAATCTAGGACAGATTCTTCTGTCATTTTGATCTAAAATTCTACAGGGAAGGAGACTAGCGAAAGAGCTTCTGTGGATGAGGAAATCAGGCAACATAAATTGCACCTGGCCCTTGCAGTAAGTAGGAGAGCTGCAGAGGAAATCCGATAAAACAGGCCAGGGAACCCTCCCCTTCCCTCCCCCACCTATCCTCACGACACCCTTCTCTTAACCATAATTATCTGTGGTCAGCACACATGCATGCACACACATGCATGTAACCCTCCAATTCCAACATAACTCCACTAGGGAACTTTGGACATGGAAGTGGCCAAAAACTGGTTTTTAGAACAAATATTTATGACTAATAAACACAAGAAATCGATCCCGATCTCATAAGTGAAGTAGGAAAAGGAAGTAAAAACAAAAAGCAGACATTCTGAATCAGTGTTAAGTAGGGCAGGTGGCTAGTGATGCTTTCCCAAATAGGTTGTCCATGTTTAATTCAAAGTAGTAATGTGGCAAAGAAATCTCTGAGTACCTCTCAAGCTGTAAATAGTTCATTATGTAAATACCACAATAACATTAATACAATAAAACCACCATTACTCTGTTACTTTAAGGTGGCCGAGAATATAAGCACTGCAGTCAGTAACACCCTCCATATTAACTTATCAACCCCATCAGCTTAGTCTGCTTCACCAGCAAACCTATCTGTGACTATCTCTCAATTGTTACTGCCTCCATCATTGCCAAATCTTCCACTATCCCTCACCTGAATACTGCAGTGTCCACTTCTGAGGCTTATAAGCCAGTCTCCAAGAGGCCAGGCAGCAGCGTCCTGTTGTCACCCAGAGGCTCAGAGCATGTCACTGCTCCATTGGAAACACTCTGATGACCTCCTCTTGCACAATGAAAAGAGATCCCTACCTGTGGCCTGGCTTACAGACCCTGCAGGTCTGTCTGCTCCACCTCTCCCCATTGTCTATGCTGCTGCACACACAGGGGTCTCTCTTCTCTCCCTCCAGCACAGGACGCTTGCTCCCTGCGGTGTCCTGCTCTCAGATCCTTGCTGGGCCAGCTCCTTCTCTCCACTGACATCTCAGCTCAAATGTCACTTCCTCTCAGAGAGACATCCACTAGCCCACCAGCCACCCAGGCAGCCTCCGTCACAGCACTTTCCCCTACCTGGGATGTTTGTATATGTTACCTTGTTTGTTACTATCTCCTCTCACAAGACCATAAGCTTCAAGAATACATCATGTCTCTCTCATTCACTGCAGAATCCATGATACATCACATGCACATAATAAAAATTTCAATGAATGAATGAATGAATGAATGTTTACCCTGTGTCAGGCACTGTAAAGACTTTATATGGATTATTATAATTAATCCTCAAAACATCCCAACAAGGTAGTTCCTATTAATTACTTCTACTATTCTGCCTCTGAAGCTAAGTAAACTTCTCAGCTGACTGCAGAGCCCATTCATTTAATCATTTATTTGTATTCTCCATATATTACTCTGTGATACGCTCTAGGGAATAATGTTCTCAATGGGTTGCCACAATACAATAAAGAGCCTTCTCATTCACCAGGAAAAAAAGGTCAAAGATGCTTCCTTCATTTATGTATGGAGTTTATTTTATTGTGTTCTTGCTTCTTAAAAATTAGTAATTGTATACCCCGTGCACATGGTAACTATACATAAAAAAGACCAGTGCTGTTGTTTAGAACACAGGACCTTGAGATCAAAGGGCCTAAACTGTCTGGGATCAAATCCCCATTCAGCCACACGCTGGTCATAAAGACTCCTCCACGTCTCTGCATCTCAGACCCTCATTTTTAAAATTGGGATGGTCACGGGGCTCTGAGTGTTAAAGGAGGTAATATGTAGGGCACTTTGTAAAACAACATCCCCCCCCCGAGAAAAAAAGAGTTCAGTAAATGCCCACTAGAATTTATATTATTATTAAATATATTTCTGACTACTTAATTACCCAGTTCATGCTTTTCCTCACCAAGCTAGATTTCATCTATTTCAATAACCCAAATTCATTGCCCACGGGACTTTGATATTAAGACAGATTCTTCCTCTCCTTATTCTGCTTGGGTATAGGTTAAGAAGCTTTGAGACAGAGTCTTTCCGGGAAGAGGACACTAAAGCACTAACTTAATAAAACTTCGTGATTAAACCTGGGAGACCTAAGGCACAGTCCAGAGCCATTAGTTTCAAGTTCAGGAGCAAACCACAGCACAAGGAGACTGGCTGCATGACCTTAAATAATCACCCAGCAGCTAGAGTGGAAAACAGTGCGTTTCGTATCTTTAACCTAGATAAATGAATGTCTTATTTAGAAAGAGCAAATCCTTTGCGGGGAAACTAGATGGTCAGGCACATGGAACTCCCAGCTGAAACACAAGGTGTTTGGAAAACAACAGTCTCATTTTTGACGGAAGCACCTTACAAACCGGCCAAGTGCACCAGAAAGAGCTGAGCCCAGGTGATGCCTGTGGGTGTAGGGGAGTGAGGTCTCTAGGGCAGGCACCCACCTCCCTGCCCCAGGGCCCCACGCACTCCCTGACAGTCCCAGGACCAGGAGCCAATTGGCAGTGCCGGCTGCACTTGCAGGAGAAACAGAGCGTTACTGCCAGCTTTTAGTGACAAAAGGAGTGTTCATAGCAGGCGCGTTGACAGCTGTCCGAGTGCCACATTTATTTACAAAATGTTAGTTAAATTACTGACAGTTGGCGCTGTGGAGGAAAAGCTGAGAGAAAAGCTGACATTTCTTGATCTAGTGGCGCTCAGCTCACAGCCCTGGCTCTGCTCCCCTGTCTATTTATTAATCCCATTATTTGCTTGTTACTTTATCTATTTATGGCTTCTGGCTTATTCACCGGCCATTGCTTTTAAGAGGCTTCGTGTGTCCCGGGCAGTTAAATTGCTCCACTCAATTCGGTTCCAAAGGTCCTTGGCCTAAAAGTTGCCCCAAGGATCGGCTGTTCCAACCAGCCTCTGTGCCTTCTACAGCTGCCCCAAGGATCGGCTGTTCCAACCAGCCTCTGTGCCTCCTGCAGCTCAGGCCCAGCCCAGCAGCATCTGGAAAGTCCCCTGTGGGCAGGGAGCGAATCCCTTTTCAGCACATACTGATGACCAACGCATGCTCATTAAGGTATAAATCATCACCACCATCAGCATCGTCTCCTATTTCTTGTCTGCTGATCAGAGACAGGCTTTCTGTGCAGAAGCTGGACGAAGTGCTTCCATTTTTTATTCTTTCTGACGGGGCAATTAAGATCCAGGAAGAATTGGGGTGATAAATGAAGACCAACATTCTGGCTCTGCACCGTTTTAGACACTAAAACATATTTCCAATACAGCGTGTACAATCTCTTTTCCTCAAATGTTGAAAAAAGCATATATTGCAATAAACTGTGGTCTTTACCTTTTTCCTGATGTTTCTTCTTATGTCAAAATAATGCAGTTTTTGTTGACAATTTAAACTATACCGATAAGCAAGGGATTATTCTTGTTCTAGACATCCTACTTGGAATCATAGGCTTCATCTTCCTTTCCCATCCACCTGCCCCACTCCACAGCATGTGTCACCAGTTAATTTATTCTAGGTTTTGTATGTATTTTGTTCACTGTCTCATTCCACCAGGAGGGAAGTGCTGTGAGGACAGGGATTTTATTATGTTTCACAACTACTGGATTCCACAAAGCCTAGAACAGTGCCTGGCACATGGTTGGCACAGAATGGATACTTGCCGAATAAAATTGAACCTGACGTAGCCATCCAGAGACACGCTTATCAGTCTTCCTGGTTCTGACAGCCCTGGCTGCTCTGGGCTTAGCTGGAAACAGATCGAGGCACCGCCGTGGTGGGAAAGACTCCCGAAGGCCACCCACAACTCTGAGGTCCTCTCTCCCGCCAGAAATGGGTCAGCTGTAGCTGGTGGCCTCTTGCTGCTCCAGTTCCCTATTGTATTTTGGCTGCCATGGCACAGCCGCCCTGGCCCTCATAGATGCAGGCCCCTTCCCACCACCACTTCTCCCCAAAACCGCCAGTGTCCCTTCTGTGCTCCTGCACCACCCCCCACCACATCCCAGATTACAAGTTGGCCTTCTAGACCAGCAGTGGCTCCTTCTCAGTCACCTCCTGAGGTCTTGCTTCTGGAGCTCCCCATTCCTAGCCAGGTCATGGGCATGTGGAAGACAGGAACTGTGTCTTATTTATTTCTGTAGCCCAAACATCACCTAGTGCAACGCCCTACACATGAGGATGTGTGTGCAAAAAGCCCCACGGCCTACACAAATCAGTGTGTGGTTGAAAGGAACACACACACGTACACACACACACACACACATATATATAATTTTTTTTTTTTTTTTTGAGGCACTGTCTTGTTCTGTAGCCCAGGCTGGACTGCAGTGGCGCCACCTCAGTTCACTGTAGCCTCGACCTCCTGGGCTCAAGCAATCTTCCTGTCTCAGCCTCTCCAGTAGCTGGGACCACAAGCGCATACCACCATGCCCAGCTAATTTTTGTATTTTGTGTAGAGACAGGGTTTTGCCCAGGCTGGTCTTGAACTCTAGGCTCAAGTGATCCACCCACCTCAGCCTCCCAAAGTGCTGGGATTACAGATGTAAGCCACCACACCTGGCCTAGGAACCTATTTTTATGACACTAATCCTATCTGGTTATGAAAACGCAAAATTTAATTTTTTAATTTAATAATTAGAGAAAACACAAACAGATCTATGTCACTGGCAATTCCACTATGCAGAAACGTTATGAACACTACTATGTTGATGTCAAAGCCTTTCTGCTTTTATTTAATATTTTTAGCAGGTGTTTTGTGTACTCACACACACACAGTCAAAGAGCATCAAAGCACTTCTGATTGATGGGTTGTAGACCAGTTAATTACCTGAAATGACTGAGTTAGAGCTCTGCCTTTGTTCACATTCAGGACTACATTAATTTTAAATTATTAGAAAATGCATAACATCAAATGAAAAACATTTGCAGGAGAATACATAAAATTTCTTTCTATTTGGAGGGAAAAACAAGAAAAACTAGACAATATGTTGTTTGAGAATAATTATATATTTGGTAAAAGTCTAAAGGAAAGGAGGAAATAAACAAAAATTCAGGCCAGTGGTGATCTCCTCAAGCAAGAAAGGGTAGAAAATAGGTGGGAATGCAGAAAGTTTCACAGGTAATAGAAGGTTCTATTTCTTAGATTGTGCCAAGAGAACACAGGTGATCAATGTATTATGTTTTTATACATAGATATATTATGCACATGCTGGTATATAAAATATTTCATAACAAAAGGAAAATACTATGCAATAATATGCATTCGGCTCCCTGTACACATAAAATATTGTGCTCCTTGAGGAAGCATTTCATTAAACATTTACCGAGTGCAGGGCATGAGCTGGGCCCAGTGTGAGGGGCCAGAAGGTTGAAAATAAGCATGGAGGAAGGAGGACCAACCAGAGGGCAACAAGTACCCTGCATTCTTCCTCTGCCCACCTGCTCAAACCATATATGGCCACCTGTCCCACTCACTTCCACTGTCTAGAAGGGAAGGCTTTGGTGACAACAGTTAAGAGTTAATAGAAAAGTTTCCAATGCATTTCTAATGGGAATTATATATTATTATTGCCTTTTAAAATAGAAGTATGTTTAATTAATATTTTCTCTGCAACTCAGTGTAATTGTTGGGAAATACAGACCAAAAAGTCACTGGTGTACACTGAATGGTTAAACAACCCCCAACACCGACCAAGGCAATAACATCAACACTAAATGAACAGTAATTATATACTTTTTTAAAGCAATGAAAAAGTGTTTAAAAGTAGATAAGAAAATAAGAATAGAAGCTTATAGCCTCTTTGCTGATGCATTCATGACAAATCATTCTTTCTGGACATTTCACGGATTTCAGCCATCGCAGGACCATGAGCACGAGGTAGCTGAGCCTTTGATCACAAACGACAAGGAAAGTCCAGGGAGCGGCCTGGTGTTTATTCACCCAGGAAAGCAAGCGGACTTCGTGGAATTTCACGATCCTTCGAGGAAACCTTCACGATATGACCTTGGAAGTGGCGTCTTACTTTGTGAATCAGTGTGAACCAAAAAAAAAGAGAAAGTCTGCAGAAATGAGCTTTGTCCTGTATCGCAGTTAAGTGCTTAAAACAATGGAGGTGGCACAGGGAATTGTGGGAGCGCAGAGGAGGTTGTACACGAGGGCTGTGTCCTGTCTCTAACACAAAAACGCAAAGAAAATACAGCCTTTGCCGTATACAAAAAAAAGGGGAAGTTTTTATAAGGGCAATAAGTTACAGAAAAATAAAAAATTAAAAAAAAAAAAACTGCTAACATGCAGCAGCTCAAACTGTCAAACTGCTCCAGGGGCTTCCCATAAGACGAAGAATAAAATCCAAAGCCATCACCAAGGCCTGTGGCTTGGACCAGGCCCCGCCCACATCTGCCCCCGTTGGTTCAGGCCAAGGATGATCCCTCCTCAGCACCTCTGTATCTGCCTCGGAAACCGCTCTCCTAAATGTGGGCAGGCTCACGCCCTCATTCATCAGATCTCGCTCAAGGCCTGCGTAGGAGGGCCTTCCCCTAACCAGGGAGTCTAAACTCGCACACTTCCTCCTTCCCTCCCTGGCTGCCGCTCTCCTCTTCAGAGCATTCAGCACCACCGGACATCGCATTGTGCGGCCACTTACTTCTTCATTGTCTTCTCGAGTCTCAGGGTCTAGAACGGTGTTAGGCACTCAGCAGATGTGGAACACTTTCTTTCCTGAATATATAAATGAATGATTCTAAACAACACACTATGGGAACATGAGAAAACAAGAGGTTTGTACTGACTGAAAAAATGAAGGAAAGCGTGAGAATGATGCTGTTTGCAGGATTTTCACCGGACTTGCTGGGGGGTGGGTGGGTGGTTGAGAAAGAGTCAGGGAGAAGGAGGTGGAAAATGCAACCAGGCTAAGCAAGCCATGGGGAATGGTGAGTTCAGAGTTTGCAGTGGGACAAAACACAGACGGGAGACCACAGAAAACAAACAGAGTTTGCAGTGGGACAAAACACAGACGGGAGACCACAGAAAACAAACAGAGTTTGCAGTGGGACAAAACACAGACGGGAGACCACAGAAAACAAACAGAGTTTGCAGTGGGACAAAACACAGACGGGAGACCACAGAAAACAAACAGAGTTTGCAGTGGGACAAAACACAGACGGGAGACCATAGAAAACAAAGAGAGTTTGTAGTGGGACAAAACACAGACGGGAGACCACAGAAAAGGTTTGTGTCTGGAGATTCTGGCAACAGCCAGAACGTCTTCCAGCATCCTCTATACATGCCTAAGCATTTTAGCTTGTTTTTGCTAATGGAATGTATTAACAATATGAAATAACTTGTTTAGTGCCTCATATATGCCAGGTACAATCCTTAAGAATTTATATCTTGTCTTAATGTAATTATTAAAAATACTTACGATAAGTATTATAAGTATCTAGCCATGCTGTAAAGAAAATTCACAGGGTAGACCCTCGGGTAACCCTTGTAAAGCATTTATCATGTAAGCATAGGTTCTCATTAAGTGCTTCTACCGATGTTGGTTTCTGTTGTTATTATTAATATTATGGTGATGATTTTTGTAACAACTCTGTCAGGTAGGTATTAAGATATAATTTAGTCCCATTTCACAGATTAAAAAAAAAAAACAAAGGCTCAGAGAGATTAGGTTAATAATTTTACAGCTCAACTTAAGTCCCAGCTTAAGTTTTTCCCAACACCAGAATCCATTGTTCCCACTATAGAACATATTCTCAATTCACATGTTTCATGCAGACTTATAAGTTGAGTATATATGTTTAGGATAAATATGTATATACTGTATCTAGCCATGCTGTAAAGAAAATTCATAGGGTAGACTCCTGGCTATTGGGAGCTGACTATGTGTGACCCCATCTCTGATGCTACCACAGGGCTCTGTGATTTTATGTCTCTGTAACAGTGTCAATAAAATCCTTCTCTGGGTATCAAGTGTCCTTCTACACTATCAAGTATCCCACATTTGCTTTCCTTCTTCCTGTTAGTAAGTACAGAACCCCATGTTGTGAATAGTATTTTGAAAGTCTGTTGAAACTGTGTGCTTAAAGGAATTAGCAGAAGCCAAAGTGGCAACAGTCAAGTGCACGTGGCTTCCAGAGGAAGGTGACCATAGGCCTCAGGTGAAAAGACAAAGCTGCATCCATTTACTGTGGATAAAAATTCAAACAAAATATATACACTTCCCATCTAGGCTTAACTCTCCAAGTCTTCCTAGAGACTTGGGCAAGATTTTGATTTTGACAATGGCTCCAAGGCCAGGCCAGGATCCTGGTGTGGTGCTTGGAGCCCAGCACCAACTACTAATTATACATTAATGTTAACTAGGAAAGCAACTACTTTTTAAATAACAAAGGTAACCCCAGGTGCAGGGAAATGTCAGACTGAATGCTTAATAAAGTTGGTGCAAAATGCTCTAGGGTGCAATGTTAAATTTTCAGCCACAAATGGAGATAATCCAAGAAATTTTTTAAAAAGGCAAAAATCTCACTTCCTTAGCATACACACTGTGTAGGTTTGATTACTGAATAGAGAGATGAAATATGTGCTAAATAATTCTTCTGAACAGCTCATTAGGCCTAATCCATCTCTGATTTCTATGAGTCCATTAATTCCAAATACGTGCCTACTTATATTTACACACACATCCATATATGATCGTAAAATGCCAGCTTAATTTCACAATGTAATATCTTGGAAATGGCAACAGGTAAAACGTCAAATTGGATATCATGCACATTTTAAACGTTTATAACTTTCAGATGTGATAAGTGAAAATGACAAGAGTGGACCCAAGAAGGATGACATTTCAGTTAGAAAACCCCGGATCCTCATGGCTGGAAGTGTGTGCTGCAGGGGTGACACATCAAATATGGGTTGCCACAAATCCACAAAGTCCACACGGAAACTACCAGGCCTCTGTGCGCAGCAAGTGAATCCACACAGGTGTTGGGGCTACTCGCTTATGTGGGATTTTTATTTAATTCCCATCTCCTGGGAGCTGTGCTCCTATCATCATTCACAGCTTAATTTTGACATGGAAAGAGCACTTACAGACACCGAGGACCCCCCCAGATCCCTTTGTTGACTGCCTGCCCCTTATTCAGCTTTGACCCTTCCTCCTCCTTGCCTTGCTCGTCTTTGACTAGGTCATTCCACTTGCCGATCCTCTGCCCAGCACGCTGTTCCCTGCATGGCTCTCCCCACGGTTCAGCACCTTGACCATCGTGCAAGCCCCTACCTCTCCCTGCACACCAGGTTACTCTGTCCCCTAACCTACAGTTTACTTCCTGCCCCAATACTTTCCACCATGTGATGCGTTGTTTGTTTGTTTACTTATTTGTTTTCCGACAGCTGGTTCCTGCTAAGTACAGTTGTGCAGCTTGTGCGCTGCTCAAGGGCTGAAGAAGGTAACAAAATAATGCAGCTGGCACTCTGTTTACTCAGCCAGGGACTCTAGTGAACAACATCGTCAACGAGGAATGCCTACTCCTACTTGGTCTGTGCAAGTTGCATGCTAGGAGAAGATGCCTTTTTTTCTAATCCATACAAGTTGCAACCCTCAACTCCTTCACTAAACATCACTCTGCAAGAGAGGAACTTAGCACCTAGAACAGCTCCTGGCTCATAGGAGATGTACAGTAGGCACTACTGAAGCAACACAGCAAAACACATGCATCCATTCTCCAAGGATACATTCAGCTCCTATTATGTGCCAGGCACTGTGCAGCATACCAAAGCAACAACAAAAGTAAGACAAGATCCCTGACCCCTGAATTACAGAAGGTGGAATCGAGGCACCTGAATCTTGCCCCCTGTCTCTGCATTGCCTCCATTCCTTGTACGTCTCCTACCCACAACTCTGGCTCAGCCTCTTCCCCTTTCCACAGCTTCCTTTCTCCTTTACCCAAATCCATACACAATTTCTCCACCACCTGGTTTCTCTTCAAGGCTTGGAACTCTGGCTGGGTGTGGTGGCTTACATCTATCTGTAATCCCAGCACTTTGGCAGGCCAAGGCAGGCAGATCACTTGATCCCAGGAGTCTGAGACCTCCTCGGCAACATGGTGAAACCCTGTCTCTCAAAAAAATACAAAAATCAGCTGGGCATGGTGGCATGTACCTGTGGTCCCAGCTATTTGGGAGGCTGAGGTGGGAAGGGAACCTGAGCCCAGGGAGGTTGAGGCTGCAGTGAGCTGAGACTGCATCTCTGCACTCCAGCCTGGGTGACAGAGCGAGACCCTGTTAAAAAAAAAAAAAAGAGAAAAGAAAGAAAAAAAAGGAACTCTAATAGTGGTTTTCTCTTCTTTCTCTTTAACATTTTTGAGAACAAGCCTACAAATCATCCTGTCTATCTCTTTAGTGTGTGTCAATTAAAACACTGGATATTAGAATACCTCTGGCACAAAAGGTTAAACTAAATAAGTGACCTCCAGCCATTAATGAGTAATTTATCATCTAAGAGGTATTTTCACCAATTATAGCATGTCTTGAGTTACGTCCATTATGGATATGTGCTCATTTGCCTCAAGGTAAAACTTTTCCTTGTCACTGGTTTTCACGCTCCTGTAGAATAAAGCAGACATGTTACTTGGAGCACAGATGTAAACAGTCAAGCAACTGAAAATCAAACATTTGAGACTTCCGTTTGAAAAGGCCATGGTTCTCACTTTCAGACACATGCAAAAATCACCAAAAGTCTTGCCAAGAAATTGTAATAAGTGCTTAGGTCTGGATTCAGAAACTACATCTGTATATTTCTATGCAGCTGAAATCAGAAAATATGAATTATAATGGTTGAGTATTGAATTAGATAGGATAATGCTAGCTATTGTAACAAATCATCTCTGAACTCTCAGAAGCCTGAATACAAGTTTGTTTTTTCTTTAGGTAATAATTTAACAAGGTTCCTGGCCAGCTGGTGGGTGGGGGTGTGAGCCCTGCTCTGTGCTGTCATTCAAGAATTTGGCCGATGGAGCTCTGCCAAACAGGACACAGGTTTCCAAGGTAATTTTGGACATCAACATCCAGATGGTCTAAGGAGAAAGGAAAGAACATAAAGAATTTCACAGGGGATGTTTTTCTGGGCCAACCTACACAGAGCTTCGGCTCACATTCCTTTGGGTAGAGCTGTCACATGGTCACCTCTAAATTCAAAAGAGGCTGGGAAAGGCAGCTGAGTTTGTGCTCAGGGGAAAGATTAAAAAAACTGATATACGATTTGAGCAGCTAGTAATCTCTTCCTCAAAACTCAAGAACGAAACAGAGCAGTATTCCCACTTCACAGAGTGAACCTGAAGCCTGGGATGCTCATTTTCTTAGCGGCCCCACATGATGCGCTGGGACAGAGCCAGGACTAAAAGCCAGGTCACCTTGGCCCCGAGACCACAAGTCACATGCCAAAAGCAGTGAACTGCGCTGATACTTTTCAAAAACCACCCCACCACCAGATGTCTGTGTAACTGTAGGGTGTGCACCAGTGTCAGCCACGGCCCCCAGCTCCACGCCCTGCACTGTGCATTTCCACACATAGCTCCAGGGTCACGAGAGGTACACCCTGCCCTCTGCCCACCACGGGCCCACTGCAGGCCAGGTCCTTCCTCAGCTCTGTAAGGCTAACACCAAGTATGAGCAGAGTGCCAGGCACTGTTCTGAGTACTTCACGCTTCACACTGGCCCGGAACCCCTATTATCAGTCCCTTCAAATGATGATAAACTGAGGCACAGCAAGGCTAATCCATGTGCCAAAGGTCATATACCCAGTGGCTGAGCCAGAATTTGAAACCGGGGATGGGAGGAGGGTCTGGCTCCAGACCCTGCACTTAATCATTATCCTCTAGAGCACTAAGGTACAATTCTCTTAATAAAGAAAGGTTAACGTGAAAGATTGGACACTGAATGACGCGTGAAACTTCAGGCTCACAGCCTGATTTCTAGCTGCCACTTCACTTCCTTCCCTTCCCCCAAAGTTTGTAGGCCTTGAGCAGAATAATCCTTATTCTCCAGTGTTTATTAGATTTTCCATAAAACCCCTTGCGAAAGTGGATATTTAAAGGCCCTTTAGATTCCACATGTGTAGATTTTATCAAGTGTGTCACATTGCCTGACAATTTCCTCCTCAATGTCTCATTCCACTCTCTGACCTAGAAAACAAACACGCCAGCTCACGCACACCCTATCTGAACTCTGTTTAATAACACCCAATCCCATGCCAATACAGAGACAGACCTGAGTTTCCTCTTTCTAGTAAAAGATAAATAATTTCACTATTAATAGCTTACTATTATTCCTAACAAACGTTTCATTCACTCAACAAATATCCTGTAATAGAGCCCATGTCCCAGGCAGTAATGTAATCACTATAAATGAGAGCAATAAACTCAGCAGCTTGGTGGACCTTGCATTTTAGGGGGAGTAGCAATAAATGAGAAATACATAAATAACAGAAGACATACATAAATAATAGACTTCTCTAGGTGTTACAGGCTTTGAAGAAAGTTAAATCTAGGTAGAGGGATAGAAAGATGGGGGCTGAGGATACGGCTATTTCAAACAGGATGATCTGCAAAGCCTTTTTTTTTTTAAACGGGGTACTGGAGTAGATGCATGAATTCAATGAAGGTCTAGGCCCATAAGTTTATAGCAGATCCTGAGAGAGGGAAGAACATTTCTTAAGTCAAGAACAGTCTTAGTAAGTTCCAGGAACAGCAGAGAAGTTCAGCGTTCTGCATTCCCACGAGCGAGGCAGCAGCGACGTGGGCAGTGGTATGAGGCTTACATAGGCACCAGGCGATTAAAAAGCCTCTACTCCATCGAGGTGTTTGCATTTCATTCTAAGTTTAGCCAGAAGCCACTGTAGGTTTTGAACAGAGTCAGGTAATTCTTGTGAAATGGTAGCTGGGGCTGCCAGGCAGATAATAAACTCCAGGGGAACAGGAGTAGAAACAGGGAGACCAGACAAGATGCCACCAGAATAGCCGAGGAGAGACGGTGGTGGCTTTGCCCAGGGAGGTAGTGCTTGAGACGGTAAAAAGTGATCTGATTCAGGATAACTCTTAAAAGAAAAGACAAACAGAATTTAGTGGTGAATTAGATGAAGCACAGGAGAGAATGAAAAAAATAAAAGATGTACTAGGTTTGCAGTTCCTAAGATCAGAAAGACTGAGGGAAGGGCAGGATGGAGCAGCTGGCCGTGGTCCAGTGGGCCTTGCGTCAAGGGTACTGGCTGGGCGGACCCAGTTTGAATGTCATCATTAAAAGGCTCTGTAGATGAGCAGCAGGATGTGCGGTCTGGAGGTCCAGAGTGAAGAAGCCTGGTCAGAACTGATGGCAGATGACCACGGCAAGGAAGGGGCAGAGGGCAACAGAGCCAAGTGGCATTTGCTGCACCCTAACTGGACATGTCGAGAAAGGTGAAAAAGAAATGTCCAGCAGCCATAATGAGCAGCAAGGAGGACGTTTATCCAACTTTCAGGCCTCAGGGTAAGCAAGGTGTGGGAGAAAAACAGCCACTTTTGAGGATTCTAGGAGTGGAAATAATCCAGGGAACAGCTGAGTTTCAACTAAAGCAAAAAAGAAAAAAATAATAATAAGGGGGGAACATTCAAAGTAGAGACTGGAGATGTAAAAATGTTGCTGGTGACAGATCATTAAGTCCAGAGAGTAAAAAGGTTTGGAGGATGAGGAAGAGGTTTGTAACTGGGTTGGGCTGTTGGATGTTGGGATATGAATCTAGAAAACGATGCATGGCCCTGGGGTTGGGGGTCTGTGACTTCTCAGGTGGTCGAGATAATTGAGAAGATACAATAGGCTTTGTGCTGATGGCCTCTGAGGAATAAAAGGGCAAGCATTTCCACCCTGATTGGCTTCTTTAGGATTTGTAATGGAGAGGCTGGGCTCACGACTGAGACCCAGAAGCATTCTGGACTCTGGCACTTCCTCTGTGGACTGCAGTGGCTCGTGTCATAGTTGGGAACTGGGTGATCTAACCAAGCCTATCTACGATCCTTTGCAAGATTGTTACTATTATTTAACAAAATTATTTTTTTAATATGCAAATGTTCCAGTGTCCTACTGCTGTCATAATATAGTATCAAAACTGGGGGCTGAAAACAGTGGAAATGTGTTGTCTCACAGTTCTGGAGCCCAGAAGTCTGAAATCATGGAGACCACCGTGTTGGTAGGACCATACTCCCTTTGAAACTTGTAGGGAAGTTTCCCTCATTGCCTCTTCCTAATTCCTGGCTGCTTGCTGGCAATCTGTGGCATTTCTTGGCTTGCAGGTGCATCACTACAGCCTCTGCCTTTGTTGTCACTCTCTGCGTGTCTTCTGTGTCTCCACATAGGCATCTTTTTACCAGAACACCAGTTATATTGGTTTAGAGGCACACTCTACTCTAGTATGACCTCACCTTAGCTGATTACATCTGTAGCAACCATATTTACAAATAAAGTCACATTGTAAGCTATTGGAGGTTAGGACATCAATATAATTTTTTTATGGTGGGGAGATGGGACAAAATTCAACCCGTAACACCACAGCATTGCTATTTCCAGCTTTTCTGTATAAAAACTGCACTAAATTAAAAATAATTCGCACGCGTTCTTTTTCTTACTTATAGCTTCTGAAGGGTTAGAATTTCGGATTGAGCCCTCCTGACAGGTAAATTTGTCCAAAGATGATTATTCTGAATGTGAGAGCATTTTTTCACTCATCCGGCACATTAGAGGCCGTTTGAAAGCACAGAAGATTAAGAAACTATTTTCACACAGATACATCTTCCTTTGACTCCATGAACCCAACAAAGCTTGTTTGAAGGTCGATTTTAGTTTTTTTAATTTTCCATCAGTCTGTTGGTTGATGCTGTTTTCATTAAAAATTCTATTATTTTAAGAAATCCATCAGCAAGATTGTAAGATTAGTTCATATGTTCATTTTATAAGACAAATCTAACCCCCCAAAAGCTTTCTAAGCCAAAACATTTCACACTGATAAGACAGCAAGTTGCCCAAATACACCCAAATAAAACCAAATAATTCAACAATGTGAATAAATGAGATTTAAGAAAAACAGATCATGAAAGATCAAGACGGCTATTCATAGTTCACTACGTTTAAACTAATTTAAGCCCTTTGACATTGGGTTAAAATGGACAGGACTCTTCCTGTGATCCCATCAGTGAATGCTGAGATCAGTTTCTAATGCCAGATGCACTGGTGTTGCCCTAGACCTGACCAAAAGTAAAATTCCCAAATGCAAAGAAGCCTCCTTCTCTATTTTCACCATCACCACTCAAGCCCTGAGCCTGCCTCCCAATCATCAGGAGATATGAATGAAGAGAAGATTTACAATTAGAGAACATTAAAGCTGCGAGAGTCTTAAACTACCCCTTCCCCAACACATGTTATCCGAGACCCTGTTTTTTACCATTTGACTCCACTGGAATTATCATGGAAAAATCATTTCTCCAAGGAAAAGGGGTCTGGCACTCCGAAATCTATGCATGAATTCACAGATAACCTGCTCCACAGAACCTTCTGGATGAATTTTTCTGATGGGAAATGCATCTTCAGAGCCATGAACTGTCACAACCTGCTATGCAACAATCTTTTTACGAAAAACAAAGAAATGTCTTTCTTCTCACTCCCTCTCAGAAATCAAACATCTCAAGAAATGATTTGAAACTGAAGAATCTCTAAGCAGATGTGTAGGAGAGGCACCACAAAATAACTCACAATTGTAGGTGGACAAAGGGGGATTTGTCCACCTATAATTGGATCTTTCAGAAGCAAGACATGGTATATCTGCCAAAGTGTTTAAGCTACAATAGTTTATAATGAAAATTGGTATATGTGTGTATATTATATACACATATATGCACACATGCATATGTACATACATATATATTCATATATAGAGAAAGAAAGTTATAACTATATACTATGTTTTGTGTGTGTTATCTCATTTTAACCTAAAACAACACTTTGAGATGGGTAATAACGGTCCTGTTTAAATGCAGGGTGGAGAGATTACAAATTTTGCCTGCAATCAAACAAACTGCCTGAGCCAGAGTTTGTAGATTCCTGTCTCCCACTCTATCTTCTTTCTAGCCTACCCCTCCTGGTACCTACGAGTCAGTAAGGTCTTGTGTGTTGGAGATGTTTGTCTCCAATGATTGTACTCCTAGTAAACTTCCCCGTTGCTTCCTTCTCCTTTCAGCTCACACATGCAATTTGAAATTGCATCCTAAACCCAGTAAGTCCTTGGTTTCCTAAAAATATTTGACCATCTATAATGATGTTGGTAGTATTGCTTATTATTTATTTAGTATTAGTTATCTATTACACAGTGGGAACCCATCAACTTACTCCTGAGGAAGCAAAATGACCTTAAATAACACAAGGACAATGTTCTATTTTACTCATCAGTGGAGACTTTTAACCTAGGAGAACAAACATGCCATTACCATTAATTATCTTTTTTTTACAAGATTCCCCAGGAGAGATGCCTATTACTAATTTAAAAAAAAAAAAAAAAAAGGAAGCGTTTTGGAGCTGGTCCCTCTTGTTCCCCTGGTGCTATGGCATCCAGATCCACTGACTGGCCTGTAGAATCCTCCTAGAATTGGTGTCTGCCTTGACTGGTTCAATACTGCATTCCAGAGAAGTACGTGGAAATGTTCATGGTATTACTAACTCCAGGTGAGAAAGTCCAAGATTGCTGATACCTAAAGCCAAAGATCAATGGAAGAACCTGGAATAAGAGTCTTCCTCTGAACAAACTATAGAAATGGCAGGATTCTGTGAGTAGAAGGGACCTCTAGAGGTCGGTTGGGTCCCTGTGTCTCCACGCCATGGATGACATGAAACCTTAAACACTCCCAGGCCCTGTTCCTCATGCTTCAGGAGAGGGGATTCCTGTGCACCACAACAAGGAGGGACAACCAAACTCACTGGGTCTCTAGTGGGAGAGGAACTTGGCAATGAAGAATACAAGGGACAGAACGAGACCAGCACTATGGAACAGAGGGGGATTGCCTAGAAGTCAGACACCACCCATCTTGAGTCCCAGGCTCAGCCCCCACCTGAGTATGTGAGCTGGGAAAATACCTTCACTGTGCCTCTCAGCGCTTTGGTTTCCTGCTCTGTAAAATCAGAGTAATCATTGTGTCCACCTGGTGGAGTATCTGTGAGGATTCAATGAGGTTCTTCTGGTAAACGGCTCAGCACAGGACCTGACCCACAGCAAACAGCTGTCCCACATGGAATGAGAGTCAAAGCATAAGAATGCAAGGTGTGGTACGGACTAAACCAGCAGTCAGGAGAGAATACTGTGATAAATGTCAGCTAAATGCATTGAAAGCATTCATGGTCAGGAGGATGCTTTTGCACTTAGGAAAACATGGCCTTTCCTTCAGCATGCATAGCCCCAAGTGAGGGCTCACAGCCTGGGGATGGAAAGTGTACTGGCTGCCGGCCCTCTCACCCTTCTGGAAGGCCTCCTTGTGCAAGACTGATTATCACTACTTCCACTATCTGTAAAACCAGGTGGTTGACCTCCCAGCTCTCTGCAATCCTTTCAGATTCAAGAACGCAATGCATTTAAAAGAGGGAGAAAGGAGACATTTTTCTGCAAAGCACTTATGGTTTAGATGAGGGGTGTTAGAGAACTGAGCTGGCCCCCTGTAGCCTCCTCTGGCTTTCAGTGACAACTGGCATACTCCTACTCCTTCTGCCCTATGTTTGGTGGAGTTTTTAGTTTTCCCATTTTAGTTTTTGGCTCCTCAACAGCTGAATGTGCTTCCAGGAGCCTCCCTCCTTGGTCCCATCTGTGCCTGCTCCTCAGAGCCACAGGACACCAGCCGGATGCCTGGCAAGCCCAGAGGTGAGTGCCCAGTGGCGGGTCCTGAGAGGGGGCAGGGCAGTGGGAGCAGCACAGGCCTCCTGAGTAGCATTGCCATTCTGAACGGGTGAACTCATAAACAACGGATCAATAGTTATACCACCACAACCACTGCCAGCAGACTCCACAAACAGAGAGAAAGGATGGGCACAGTGCTTTTCTGTGTCCCTCCTTATCTTGAAAATGCTAATTTCCCTGGGGTTGACTATCATTGTTCCTTCAAAGACTTAAGGACTGGGTGGGGAGGTGACCCAGCAGAAGGAAGGCAAGTGTCATGGGTGCAAATATGAAATAATGGACAACCAACACACTTCATCTGTGGCCTGGACAGACAGACACAAGTTCAATGACTTCTGTGTATTCGTAACCTGTCTCCAGCACCTCCACAGGAGCAGCCTCACACAGCTGCCCAGTCAGAAATGACACTGAGGAAGTAACATGCCCAAGGCAAGGACAACACAAGACAATCCAGGAAAAAGGACACAGACTCCAAGGAGAAGAAGACGTGATCTCAGGCCTTCATTCCTGTAGTCATTCATGCAACAAATTTATTGAACACCTTCTATCCACCAGACACTGCTAACAAGACAGAGCATATCTCTTCTCAAGGAATTTTCGGTCCCTTTGGGGAAGACAACCCATACACAGATAACCAAATAATGAATGGGATAACTTCAGATGGAGATGATTGTTCTGAAGAAAAACTCCAGGATGATATGCCAGAGTAAGACTGGTGGTAGTGGTAGAGGATTATTTTGATTTGGTATCAGGAAAGGCATCAGGGAGGGAATTCTCTGTGAGCTTAGGCCAAAATGACAAGAAACAGCTGTCCATGGGAAGATCAGGGTAGGGGTGTTCCCAGCAGGGCGGACCACAAGAGGAAACGCTTTGCAGCTGGAATAAGCTGTGTTTATGGGTGTCCACAACAGAGTGAGTGAAACGAAAGGCAGGATGAGAGTCCTTCGGATTTTATTGGCAAATTCCACAGGCCAAGCCATGTGCTGAGGATTAGGAGGCAAGCCTGGAGGAGGCCTAGTTCCGCCCTTAAGAGGCTGTGGAGTAGCTGGAGGGACTACCAGAGAATCCATCTGCTTATCAAATGAGACTCCAAGCACCTCACGTGACATGAGCAAAGTGCCACAGCTTCCTTCATCTAGAGGGTGACTCCCTGGGTCCTCTCAAGTATCAAAACCACATTTAGTCTGTGTGATTCCATGGAGTTCCATATCAAAACTCAACCAAAATTGCATACATTTCTCAGACCTTCAATTCCTAACTCACCCTGGAAAAACAACATCATCCAATCGCTAAGCCTATGGTCTGGAGGCGCGACGGAATGCAGCGTTCAGCCTCTGATACCCACCTGCCAAGTGATCCCCAGGAAAGAATGCACTTTACTAGCTGCTGCCTTAATTGGGGAATCTCTGAAATGTGGAAAGCATTCATTGAAACTGCCAAGTGACAGGTGTGTTGATGCTTAGTGAAGGTCTCTAAGTGAATGACACCCATGCATTGGGGCATCTGAGGCTCTCTGATTCCTCACTGATGTCTGCTCACTTCCACCCAGGAGCTAGGAGCTAGTGCAGTCATGCCAACCCACAGAAAGCCTTCACTCCAACAGAGGGGCTCTGCTCCAGCCACGGACAGCGTGATCGCCCACGTTTTCATGGTGTACTCTGCCTCACAAGGTCCATGACCTCTTTGTCCACAGCCAGCTTTTCCAGCTGGACCCAAGCCCCCA
The DNA here is from genome assembly GCF_029289425.2 of Pan paniscus. Classification (NCBI taxonomy): domain Eukaryota; kingdom Metazoa; phylum Chordata; class Mammalia; order Primates; family Hominidae; genus Pan; species Pan paniscus. Next base: position 132,604,794 of record NC_073258.2, on the reverse strand, counting down.
AAAGCCAAGTCCAGGCCATATGCCTTTCCACACCCAAAAAGCCAGACCATATCAGGCATCAGCTCAGTGCCTGATATGGTCTGGCTGTGTCCCCACCCAAATCTCATCTTGAATTGTAGCTCCCATAATTCCTATGTGTTGTGGGAGGGACCCAGTGGGAGATAACTGAATCATCGGGGCAGTTTTCCCCATACTGCTCTGGTGGTAGTGAATAAGTCTCACAGGATCTGATGATTTTATAAGGGGTTTCCCCTTTCTCTTGGCTTTCATTGTCTTGTCTGCTGCCATGTAAAATGTGCCTTTTGCCTTCTGCCATGATTGTGAGTCCTCCCCAGCCATGTGGAACTGTGAGTCCATTAAACCTCTTTTGCTCTATAAATTACCCAGTCTTCGGTATGTCTTTATCAGCACTGCCTAACGGACTAATACAGTCCCCTTCTTGAAAGAACCACTCAATACATTTCTGATTGACCGTAGTTGAAATTTAAAATAAAATGATAGAGAAATGTGGTAAGGAGATAAACTGAATATAGCTGGGGGATATCGTTGTTTGGCTTTCATTCATTTTATTTGAGTAAGCATCTGCCAGCACACAGTGCTCATGCCATGACAAGGCATGATTCTTGCTTTCCAAGAGGTGCTCTGCAGCCCAAGGGAAGAAAGAAGACAGAGAGATAACACTGGAAAACAGGGTCTAAGCCAAAATGAACCGGGCAGACATTAAGTGCCACAGAGGAATGAGAGGAACACGAATCCAAAGGGTCCTGAATAGTCCTGGGAAGCCTGGTGTACAAAGTCAAGGAGTGGAGTCCTGAGCTAGCATACTGGTCTGCCACTGGCTTCTTATGTGATTTCAGGTAAGTTCCCCCTCTCTAGGCCTTAACCGGGAATAATTAAGTCTATTTCAGAGAGGTGTGAGGAGTAAATGTTACTGTTTACATAAAATGTTCACACAGTAACAGACCAATGATAGTACTATGTATCTTATTAACGTGATTGTTACCAGTGCTTCATAGCCTGGCTTCAAAGCTTCCTAGCTGTGCCACCTTCATCAAAGGATGTAAACTCTCCACACCTCAGTTTCCTCATCTGTAAAATAGGGATAATAAAAACTCCTACACTATAGGGCTGTTATTAAAGTGTTAATGTAATGAGGCTGAATGATAGGTTAGATATTATTAAAACACTTAGATACTCCCTAACGCATAGTGAGCACTCAATTAACATTGGCTAATAGTATTATTACTGGAGATTCTGTTTTACCTCACCCTTTTAAGAAATATGCCTACAGAATGTCAGCGCGAGGGCAGAAAGAGTGGGAGACTGCAAATTGTAATTCTTTTCAGGCTGTCAGTGCTATGCTAATTGAAACATTTCCCAATACCTCCACAAGGATTGTTAGAGCTACTTGGATAAGATAAAACATTTTTTAAAGTTTCCTCACATTAGAATCTTCTGCTGAGCATTTATTCTTTAGGGACTGCAAAAGATCCTCAAAATATGATGTTGGTGAGAACAAAGCAGAATAAAATGAAATTAGAGCAAAAAGTCCTCTGCTGGTTATGAAGAAAACTACATGTATCACCATCATCACCCAATCACCCATAGGAAGATGGATATGGCGGTCCTCCAGGCCAGAGCACAGGTGCTCTGGTCTTCCCTGGTTGTGGTTCCTTACAGCTTGGTTATATGATTAGCCAAAACAGAAAAAAACAAACGCAAGAAGAAAGAAAGATAGATGGAAGGAAGGAAGGAAGGGTCCTCTGTCCCCCTACACACACACAATACAAAGCAAAAAGAAAATAACTCAGAACTCTGAACTACTAGATTGTTGCAACCTACAGTCAGGTTACATGAAAATGCAGCAATTTTTATGCAAACAAAATACATTCTGAAATTCCTACTTGCCTCTCTGTACACAGAACAAGAAAATGCAGGACCTATGTTTGAGAGTTCAGGGGCTTCCACCCCACCAAAGTCCATCCCAGCAGGGCAGCCCTTCCTTGTTCTAGCGCATCAGAGTCTGAGAAGGAGGGCAATCCTGAGAGGCCTGAGCATCCTCCATACTGGTTGCTTGTTACACCTGGTGCCTGATTCATATCCTAAGTCAGGCCTGTGGTCAAGGGCTGGTGTCGCTCAGACCCTAGCTCATCTAATCCCTGCCCTGTAGTGCTCCATCCACTGTGAGGGCCTTTCTCTTGAGTGTCAGGAAGACATTCAGCCCCTGAGGCTGGCACAGAATGGCAGGAGATGTTCCAGAAGGAACTTGGCTGGGTTGGGGCCAATTCAAGGGTCTAGAAAGGAAGCTCCACCATGTTCCCATCTCCATCCATACCCAAACAATACCACTGGGTTGAGAACACATGTGAAAATGCAAACAAACATAAGTGCTGAAAGAGAGAGGGGGACCGGCAGAATGAGAAAAAAGAACCATGAAAGGGAAGACAAAGAAAGATAAGTCAGCCAGTACATGATAACGCGATTTCAAAAAGAAGCTCCTCCTAATTCAGGCCTGTCCCGTGATTCAGCCTCTGCTGAATGCAGCCACCCTCTGGACAGTCCTGACTTTGATAAGCCTTGAAGACTACCTTCTGGAGACCAGATCCTGGCCTGGTCTCTGTCTGCCAGGACCCACTTCCTGTTTATTTATCTTCAAGTCTCTACAGAGCTACCTTACACCTTTTCCTTGAAAAAAAAAAAATCCCATTTATATCTAAAATGTTCCCCATTGAGAATGTCTCTGTCCCTGGGAGGCCCTCCTTGCAGCCAAGGACTAGGGACAAAGGGGGCATCCGGAGGACAAGTATTTCTTGAACAAGAAAATTTCCTTGATTATTACTGCTCTAGACATTTATTTTTGGTTTTTTATTTAAGTAGTCTGAAATCACTGCATATTTGTAACTCCCCTGAAATCCATTTTTAAAGCAGATACACAATCATTTCTGAGTGGGGGAAGGAAGTTGCTTTATTTTTGCTCGGAAGAGTGGAAGAGGTGGGTCTCATGAGCCAACAAATAACTAGGAGTTCACCAGAGCCATGAGGATAAGCTTTGCCTAGACAAAGGATCACTGGACGCTTGTAGCCCTGCACGGGTCCCTAAATTACACACTTCCTTTGGCAATGTCCTGATAACTCAGCTCTGTATTGACATTGCCTCCTCTTCACCATTTTCTATCCTATAGATATTGCCTTAAGTATACAGTCCAAAACAACCCAATCCTAGAAGAAGTCATCAGAGGGGCAAAACAGTAGACACCAGCACCAGGGTTATCTTTCCAGAAATCTTCATGTGCAAAGGACAGGAATATTGCCATGTTGCCTTGTGGTTAGTTCTGTCGCTCAGTTTGGAAAACTTTATTTAAGAGGGCAGACTAAACCAAGGAGAGGCAGGGAAATCGTTCCCATGAACCTTCTTAACGTCCACCTCATGCTTATTCTCTTATAAAATTCCAGAGAATAAAATTTCCCATCGCAATCATTAAGTGTTTTGCCTTCATATGAGAGCTGTGGTTTATCAACACTGGAAATTGAGTTAGCGTTTCTGCAGGCAAGGTAATCAGGGAGATAGAATCATTCTACCTTACACAAAGCATAACCGAGATTCTTCTTCTTCTCCTCCCCCAGTGCCTGTAAGCCTTAACCCCAGAAGCCAATCAGGACCCAACCCAACACTGAAACCTAGTTTCTCTTCAGTAGACGAGTTTTGCATGTACTGTTTTGGTGGAGAGCAGGAACAGAACACAGTTCACTACAGTAAATGCCATTTTCCACGGACAAATCAGACTCCATGACTTGGGCCTCAGAAAGCCACGTTCAGACAGGAGAAAGCATCTCTGTCTGCCCACCAGCTCACGGCATGAAGGCACCCCAGGAAAGCCCGGGCACAGTCAGGCCCAGGACAAAGCAGCGGCTCTCCCAGAGTGCAGGAGCCAGGGCTGGCAAAGCCCTATGGCATGGGCGAGTGGGGGCATTCACTCCAAGCCAGACCCCTCCTTTGGGGCTCATTAACTTCAGAGAAGACTGCTCGCGGGGAGCCCCTCCAAGCCCCCTGTCACCACGGCCACCAGGCTCAGGCACAGACAGTGCCAGGCACAAGTCCCTCAATCTCAGCGACCACCTGGTCCAGCCACCCCTCACCTTTAACAAGTGCCTGAGCCGCAGAGGCCAGTTTTTGGGAAAAAGCTCACCGCCAGAACCTCTGAGCCTTTCCCTACGACTGCCACATTCCCGGGCAGAGCCCCCAGCGCAGCCGTAAATTGTGCAGCCCAGGGAACCAGCGACCTCTCCGCCAACCCAGGCACGCCTCAGTGCACACACCTGCACCCCTGCCCCTTACCCCCACCCCATACAAACCATCAGTTCGTAGAATAATGTCAGCTCCCTACCTGAGGGTGGCGCTCTCCCCCTGCCGGACCGTCACGTTGTCCATAGCTTTGGGGAAGGTGGCATCTCCGCTGCGCACGGGCACTCCTGTGGGTACAAGGAACAGCAGCCTGAGAGACACGACCACGAGGCACTTCCAGGGCAGGAACAGGTACCCACAGACCCCCATTCTCGACAGCCACAACTTCCCAGAACTCCGGCAGCCGCACGGCACACGCCCCCCGGGCGAGCACAGGAAGTGGGTGGGGTGCGGAGCGAGCGCGGGGACTGAGCGGTGAACTAGCGGCGACCCGGAGGCGCGGGGAGGAGAAAAGCGCGCAGACTCCTCCAAGTCTGATATTCCTCCCCCAAATCCAGCCTCGGCTTGCCAGCCTCGGAAAACCGGTTCCACGGAGGACGGCCAAAGGGGGCTCCCTCCTTGCTGCTTCTGCCGGGAAGGTGGCCGAGGAGGGGGAAGCGCGAGGCAGGTGAAAGGTGTGGGCGCGTCTCAGGAGCCGCTTCTTCCCAGTGGCAGTTCAGACATGGCACTTTGGAGAGGAGTAAGCACTTTGGTACCAGAAGGGGACGGGGTGGGCTTCATCCAGCTACCCAGAGGCGGTCTGCAGTCCCTCAGTTCCAACGGGGGAAATCCAACACTTTGTAAGTTTCGGAGCCGGGCTCGCCACCGGAAAACAATCGGAAACAATAGCAGATGGGAAGTGCAGCTCGCAGGAGGCGCAGGGGTGGCGCGCGGAGGAGACGGCCGCGCGGGCTTCGTGCGATCCGGACCCGGGATCCTGCGGCAGCCGCCTCGGTCAACTTCCTCAGAGCCCAAATGCGCGCTGCGGCCGCCGCTATCCGGCGGGGCTCGGCGGGGCAGGGGCTGCGGCGGTGGCCGAGGAAGGAGAGGCCGGGCGGCGGGAGCGGACCGCGGCGGCCCCAAGCTCGGTAGCTCGCTGGGGAAGGCGCGGCGCAGCCGGCACCGGAGCCACGCGGACGCCAAGCTCAGCGGCCGCCCCCGGCCTCCGCGCCGCCTTCCTCCCGGGAGCAGCCCCGACGCGCGCGGGCCCCGACCGCCGGGGTTGTCATGGCAGCAGCTCCATCCCTGACCGCCACTTTCTCCCGGTGCCGCCTCGGAGCGAGCGGGCGGGCTGGCGGCGCGGATTGCGCTCTCATCCCGGCGGGCGGGCGCGGGGCGCCGGGCGCGGGCGCCCACCTTAACCCCCGCCGCGCCGGGCCCGGGCTGTGCACCAGCCCAGCCCAGGCCAGGAGTTTAACCGTTTACGCGCTTCCAAATTAGGAAAAAAGACAAAGTTACCATGCAGCCTTAATCAGCCCCAGACTTGAGACATCTTAATAAGGGTCACAAACTAATTAACTGGGAAAGGAACACCCTGCAGCATGCATACACGCACCTTTAAAATGATCAGATTAATCCCATTAGCATTCAGAGTAAACTCAGAGTGTTGGGAGGGTGTTTTAGAAGAACCTCATAGTTATTCAGTAGTACAGCACCCGCCCAGCAGCCCCCCACAAAGCTGCTCAAAACCCCAGAGACTCAACACTACCATTCTAGAGATCTGCCATATATAAAACAAATCCAAAATCGCAGAAGCCTCTTAGTGTGCGAAACTGGAAAAATCGCATCATCAAAATGTTGGTCAAGTTCAGACACCCACTTACATTCTTTATTCTTGTTTTGTCGCCATTAAAAGATGCTGGGCCTGCAAAAGTGCTCACTTGGGTGGATGAGTGTGAGCCACTTGCTGTATTTATACAGCAGACTCCCAGGTTTCCTGGGCCTCACCCTCTCGCACAGCTGATTTCATCTTTAAGAGGTGTGTTTCTCAAATTCTTGAAACCCGGGGAGAGACTGGATTTGCCTCGGTCCCTGTCACTTCTCCTCTCTGGCTGCTGCTGGTCCTCCTGTGCCTGTATTATTATATCTCCCTTAACTTCGGCTCTCAGGGAATGGCCTGCGTTTCCTTTCCCTGGCTGGGCCTGGTCCTTGTGCAAGGGGGAAGCACAGAGCAGCTCAGCAGGCACAGTGGTGGTGACATCAATAATGCTCCCTTCTCAGGGATTCCCAGAGCCGGGCTCCAGCCCTGACCCACATTCTCCTTGGGGATGGAGAGGAGGCAACAGTGGCTTTGTTTCTCCCCTAGACTCTATCAAACACAACCAGGAAGCTTTTTGTTGTTGTTGTTAACAACTGTTAAATAACAGAAAAATGGTCTTCCACAAAGCCATCCGGTATCAAAGAGACTGAACCATTATAACTGAGTCATATAACCATAAGGGCTTCGGTACAATACTCATTCTGGCAACCTTCGAGCAGTACCAATCACTTACATGTAGATACCACGTTGGAGAGGACACAAACATTTCACCAATCAAATCTCCCTCACACTAACTATAGAGATAAGACACAAGTAGGCTTTGGAGAAGTGGAAACCACACTCCTGGGTAACAAAGAAAGACTAAGATGGCTTGCCTTTCCATTGTCATAGTTGACTAGGACGTGCTTAGCCAGCAAGAGTGAAGCGACTTTACAGTGAATATCTCAAAATACTTTGCATTAACTCATCATTGGGCCAATTGTTCCCTCCTCTCCTCCGGTGACTTTTCTGATATTAAATTCTCAGGGAAACTCATCTGCTACTTTTGGCCACTGGGGATCGTTTGATATATAACACCAAAACTATCAATCGTCAACTTATGGCTGCAACAAATGACTTTACTATCAGGAATAAACAATTACATCTGCGGGGAGCAGAAGATCTTTGTTTGTATTTTTGAAAGGAAAGGAGGAAAATTAACCTATTTTAGCACCAGTCCATTCTTGGAAGTTTCTATTGTGTCTCCATTTTCCAATGGGCAATTGTGGAAACAGGAAATTGAAAAACTTCACCACATTAAGATAAATATGATGATATACTAAAGCTGTGAGATATGTTTGCTGACTTTCAGTCTGCTGAATTTGGGCTTCTTCTCCACAAGTCAAGGGGTCACCTCTAATAATTCATCCATTCATTTCAACCATCCCTTATGCTCCTTCCTCTCAACCCCTCTTCTTAAACACATCCTCACTACAACAAGTGGAAACAAATGCTAGTCATGGGGAAAGAAGAGGGGCTCATTCTGAGCTTTGCAGTCATTTCCCTAGAGGCCTGAGAATGGCAGGGATGATTCATGATAAATGCTAATCCTGGCTCTTGCATCTAATTTTCAGGTAGGTACAAAGGAGCATTAGTTTTTGCATCTAGGGATATGGATAATGACAACAACAGGCTTTCCCTAGGGGCCTACATATATGATTAACTCTACAGAAAAATACTTAGAAATCCATTTAAGATGGAAGATGCTTTATTAATACATTTGCCTGCCATTGCTTCATTAGTATGTCTGGGCAAGAAAATAATTCTTCTTACAGGCTCTTTGAGATGTTTGGTTTCTACCCGTCTGCATGCAGCTGATCTAAGACAGTCAAACCACCTTTTTCTCTGCCTGTGAAGGGAGAGCGCTAAGCTTAGCAATCCAGCAGTTGCAGCAGAAAACCCAGCCAAGCTCAGGTAACTCACAGGGAGGACAAAGAAAAGGCACTTGCAACCTCATAGCTGCTTCGTGGGCGCAGGGATCCAAACTTTATTCAAACATAGAAGTTTAGAAAGTGGTGAAAGGTCAGAGATGCCCACATAATTAACAAGACAAAATCCATTTTATTCAAACCGGCTATTGAGGTGGTTTGAAAAGATGAAGATCAAAATCATATGTCAACTCACTTCCCAGCCCTTAATCCCTAAATATAACCAACACTTAGTGGCTTATCTTATATCCTGTCTCCTGCTTCATAAAAACTGCTGGATTTATTTTATTTTTCCCAGCATATCCGAGTTAATGAAAAGGGATGACATTCAAAGCAATTTCATTATTTGTGTTCTTTATAGAAACAACTTCCTTTCTGCCTCCTTGAAAGCCGATTCCTAACGAGCGCCCACCTCCACCCTCTTTCCCACCATCTCCGTCTCCTTCTTCCCTTCCTTCGTGCATACACATATACTGTACACATAAATCAACTTGTCACAGCTTGTCTCTGTGCTGACAGCTGTAATTGCTTCAGGTTATAAAAAATATCTATAGGACAATGCCTTTCAAGCTCACAAACATGTACACACATACGCACTCCCTGAGCAAAAGGAAACAATCATATTCCCTTTAATAATCCTGGGACTGCAAAGGAGGGAGGAGAGAAGAGCCTGCCATGTGGACTCTGGATGGTTGGCAGGCAGGTGAGGAAGCAGTAGATGGAGATTTCAGGCAACCCTGGCATCTGTACACTGAAGCAGGGCTGGAACAGAGAAGAACTCCCAATGAAAGAGAAATTAGCTGTTGTTTTTGTTTTACTCCATGTTACCCAGAGCAAGCTGGGGCCAGCTAAAGAGCTGTCACTATTCCACACACACAAGAGACGAAAAGAGGAGCACTAGCTTAACAAATGCCAGCTCTGCTTCTCCTCGTGGAAAAAGGCTAAAGGCTCCCCTCTCCTGGTGGAGATCTCACATAGGAGTGCAGGCGAGAAGATGGGAAATGCAGGACCGTTAGAGAGTGGTGTGACATCAAATAGATATTGGAAGATTTAATCAGAAAAGGATGTGTAAATCTGGATAAAGAGATGCCTCTAGGGCAGTAGGGAAGGGCTGGGAACTGGAAAAATATATGCTATTTTTTGCTCCTCTATGAATACAGGATCAAAATAAAATTGTGGTTCATCTGGGCTATAGTCCAACATGTTAGGATTTCAGCAGAAAGAGCAAAGGGGCAACTTGAAAAGGGGAAGAGGGCTCCAGGGAGAGAAAAGAGGTCACAAATAGAGAGAATTGAGAAGGAGGATATGAAGGAATGGCAAAGGTGAGGCTATCTATGGACTTTAAACCCATACAACTTTATAAGAGATGCATAAAGCAGAGAGATGGTGGATAGAACAATCGGAGGTAGACAGAAAAGTCAGGGGGAGCAGGATGAACAAGCCAAAATCAAAGTGCCGACACAGCGAAAGGCAGGTGCCCAAAGGGGACAGCCTGAGAGCCAGGGGTCTTTGGGGCAGAGTCTTTCCTTTTTATCTAAGTTTTGGGTCATAATAAGACCTTGGACTCGTAACATCACAGAATGATACATTCAGAAGGGACCTTGGAAGATCTTTAGTATAATCCATTCATTTCTTAAGTGAAGGATTGAGCCCCAGGAAGGAGGAGGAGTTGATCGTAGGAGCATAAAGTTTATAAACTGGCCAATCCAGACTAGAACTCAGAACTCCTGACTCCTACAACAGGGTTCTTTCTACTCTACCTGTCAGATAAGAACAATATTTAAGAGCTAACCGCTCAGTAACTCCTGCTGCTGCATCATCTGTGGCCGAGAGAGAGACCCACAGAGGACAGGTTACCATGATTGCCCAGAATCACTTTGGGTATCAAATTATTCGGTTGAACTCAAATTAGTTAATCAACCAGCAAGCAGATTTTGAGTTCCTTGTGTGTACCAGGAACGGTGTTGAGAGGTACAAAAATAAAGACATGCCCCTGCCCTTGAGTTGCATGTCGTCTAGTGCTATTGGGTTTGTCAGTGGTTTTATTTCTCTTAACATCCATGAAAATTAAATGAACTCCACCCTGCACTCCCCTATAAGCCCTTGAGAACTTTCTCATTGCTGAGACAAAAAAGCTGAGGTCTGCCTAGCCTGTGGGAAGTGATTTGTCTCATTACACTTATCCAGATTCCCAGGCACAATCTTGGTTCTCTAGCTTCATTGGAAGGGGTATTAGGAGGGGTGGGGTGCTCTGAAGGACTTCTCAATATTGGGAAGCCCTTCATCAACTCAACAGGGCCAGTGAAAGCAATGAATGGGAGAGACATAGGCAAAAGTAACGTGGGCCTCCCCTGCATGAAGTGCACTTCCAGCAGGGGAGACAGACACTTAACAAAGAATTTTATGAAATAGTGGATACAATTGTGATGAATGCTGTGAGAAAAAAAAAAATGGAAAAGACAGGATAGGAGATTCTCATCGTGTCTGGAAGATCAGGAAACTTTTCCCTAAGGAAATGACATTAAACTGGACTTAACAGTGAGCGGGAGATGAAGGGATGGGCAAGCATGGGCAGGAATCTCGTGGATGGCAGAAGACAGCACAGACGCTACACGACCCAAGACGGAAAGGAGCATGAGCAGAAACTTCTTTGACAGCCTCAGACGGTGCTCATACAAACTAAGGATGGGCACCTCGGGAGTGCTCTGTGTCTCACTGAAAACCTCTAATGCCATTAACATTGTGTGTTCATGCAGTCATGGATTCATTCAGTACATATTTATCCAATAAGAAGGACCGTGACCTTGGGTTTTAGACTCAGACCAGAAGTCAAATATTCACCCTCTCCATTACTAGCTGTGGGACCTTGGGGACATGCCCTAATCTAATCTGTAAAATAGTGGTCCTCATGGTACCTACTGCTCAGTACTGCTGTGAGGATGAGATGAGGGAGTAGCTGCAAAGAGTTTAGCACAGGCCTGGCTGCTCCCAGGCTTCTCACGCTGGGACTGGAAGGAGCTGCCATTGGCTGTGCTTCCTTCATTCTGAGTCAGCCTACCTACAGGTAACATTCACGCAGAGAACCCAGGAGCAGACTGCTGAGTGCAGGCCCTGGGAATGCTCTTAGAGTTCACAGCATAAGGCGGACAGAGCAGGAACATCATGCTGAGATGTAGTCAGAGAGGAAGTAGCACAGCCTCCAGACCACCCACAGCAGGAAGAGCCGTGGCCCCCCAGCTCCCACCCCACTGTCAGGCCTCTGTTCTCTAGGCCTGTGGGAAACAGCCTGTGCTTGCAAAAGAGGAGGCAGCTTTCTCTTTCAGTACCAGCCTGGGAAACTTTGAAAGTACAACAGAAAAGTAGCCAATCCACCTAACAAAAAGACAGGACACCTCCATCCCATTGTAAAGTGAGCCACAATGTCTGACCTCCTACCATAAGCCTTTAAGCCCTTCATTGCTCCAAGGTGCCTGATGGCTGAATCCAAAGCTTCTTCGACCATGCAAGGCCCAACACGCTCAGGTCTCCATCTTAAACACATCACTGGATAAGAACATCTTGGGCCTGCCTCATCTCTCCTAATTTCTACATTCAGGGATTGGCCTTGTAAGCTCTGTGAAAGAGTCACCTGCAGACATTCATCTACATGCACACACAGACACCAGTTCTAATGTTTCTGAGCCCAGCCAGAGTAGGGAAGTGCCTTCTCAAACAGAAAGAGCCCTAGGAATGGCAATTTTATCAAGTACAAATTTGGAGTTTAAAACCCCAAGTTTTAACTTGGGTTTTAAACTCTCAGAGGAACTTGGCTTACTTCTGCCCCTGTGCTCCATTCTCCCTAAACAATCACCTAGAACTTTTGTCTCTGTTTGACCTTTTCCCCTCATTTTCTTTAGAGATTTTATTCCTTGTTCCCCATCCAAAAACAACAGCAGACAAAATAAATTTTAATGACATAAGAATTTGCATAATAACATATGTGTCCAACTGTACTTTGTATTGGAGGTGACATTTGTGCAAATACATTTTGTAAACCAGAAGACCTGAGTTCTAGTTTCAACTCAGCCCATCATTTTGTCACCTTAGATAAGTCACTGCTTGTGTTTGAATTTTTAGCTCCTTTGTTTGTCAAAAAACAAAAAAAAAATCTTCATGATCTGTGTGTCACTGAGAAGGTCTAATGACTAATTCACTCAAATGGGTTAATGCACTTTTGCAGAATTAAAGGAACAATTTCAGAGTATGGTGACAGCTCAGTAAGGGGCTGGGATCCAGGGTCTGGAATTCCTGCCCTAAGTCTGCCCCTTACCAGCTCAGTGGAATAGCTCTGCCCTCTTCCTCTTGCCTTCTAAATGAGGAGTTTGGATGAGATGGCTTCCCAGGACATTTCCAACTCTAATAGTCTAGGATTATAATGCTTCTCAACGCTCTTATCAAATTCACTCATCGATCCTTCCTGCACAGAAATAGCCCTTATATGGCCTTCCATTCTTCCCATTCATCTAGGTAACCACTTCAGAATGTTGAAAACTGTTGTACAAAGTAATTAATGAGCTGCCCTGGATCTGAGGCAAGCGATGGAAGAGTCAAGATGATTAAAAGTCTTCCGATAAAGGGTTTCTTTAAGGAAAAGAAAATCCCACAATGCAACCAGCAATGTTAATCTTCAATAAATACGCTGTTAATATTTAACTGGCATTTATTTAAACTTACAGTAACTGTCCTATTAAATCTAAATTCATTGCCCATTTGGGAATCTTCCCCTAAAGCCTACCTAGGACATGGCTATCTAGATACAGTCTATGCTAGGCATCCAGCCATAAAGAGAATATTTACACCCTCCTTCCATGACTAGACTATTGGAATATCCAGGTTAGAAGAGCTTTAAAGATCTATTGGACTGGTTGCACACTGTCTGTCCTTTAACTTTCCGCGGCCCTATTTTTTTTTTCTTCTCTTCAGTAAGGGATTTTTTCTGTGTTTCCTGTATCTACCTCTTCCCACCTTTTCTTTTTATTTGGATTCTCTCTCCTTTCTGTTAGTGTTTATTTCTTCTGGACTTCATGGTTCAGACTCATTCTGCTGTATTTTATCTCAATCTCTCCTGAGTTTCTCAAATAAGCCATTTAGGCATATGTTCATAGCATATTCTGTACACACACGGATACATATACATACATATAATTTTATGTGTCACAAAGAACATTTTATAATAGCAGTTGTATATAAAAAGCTAAGTGCCGTGAAATATTTCCTGAGTCATGCTGCTTTAGAAGGGGCAGCAAGAGTGTAATTGGGTAGAACTGATCTTTGCTATCCCTGAAATCAATCAATATTCTTTATTAGAAATGTGGACCTGGCTGAACTGCTGTGATGTTATTTTGCTGGGATTGTAACCCATTTACATTTCCACACCAAACATATACGGACACACCATACCAGTTTCATCCGATCAGTTGACTACTGAGACATGGATTTCAAACAAACACCTAATTAGATGGGTTAGTGTTCAAACTGAGTTAACTTTAAACCAATGCGTCAAGGCTGCACAGAATCTGAACTTTCCTTGGGGAAGCAGGAACTGGATGAGACTAAAATCATTCACTCTAAGGTTCTAAATGTTTAGTTCACCAAGTTTGATTTATAAATGTTCACTGTTTGCTTTGCAGGCCCTGGGACAGGAATGGTAGTAGGGAGGGGACAAAGCACCAGTGAGGAGCAGGTGAAGTGGTGGGAAGGCACCCACACATTTTAAGAAGATAAACATACTCTCAACTGTTTGTTTGTGGAAGGCTTGAATTTGTACTGCCCTAGAAGTCAAGTTTCTTTGTATTTCTAGCTAAACTAATACCCAAACTATCCACTTCCTTTTTTTCTTCTTTACTTCAATTTAAAGCATCTATTGACTCTGACAAACTTATTGACTCTTACAAAGAAATAATAAAATGCATTTCTGTATGCTTGTGAATCTCTGTGACTTTCACCTTGTTGGTCCACCTGTATGCATTACCATCATGAGTTCAGGGCCTTTCTAAATAAAGTAACTGAGGTTGCCCTTGGGGAATCACAGCCTTGTGCTTCTTTCCCAACCTGGGGTTGACATGGGCAGCATCTCCCAGAAAGAAATGATTTCCCTAAAGCTTTGGTATGCTTTCCTTCACTAGCTTAGCACAAAACTACCAGTGGTACTGCATGCAGGTCGTGAGAAAGAAGGAGCAACTTGTGAGTGTCTTAGGAAAATGAACTTATGTGCTGTTCAGATAGCTTTGAACCTGGAGGAGGCAGAATTTGGAAAATGCTGTCAGCGTGCATGTGAATAAACCACAACACATGAAATAATCTACCCTGGCTTTCACAACAGTTTTGACAAGGTGTCAGGATCACAGATACCTTTTAGAAAAGTGAGTAATGAGAAGACTATCTTTTTTTTTCAAAGGCAGAGAGTTGCTTAAAGCTAAGATATAAATCAAGGGTAGATTGACATGTTTCTATATGGCAAAGTATTAATACTAGATTCCCCAAGGGACAGTTGCTAGGACAAATCAAATTTAATATTTTTACCAATGATCTGTCAAAGGGAATTCATAGAGAACTCTCCCAAGTTTGCAGAAGACATTAGGTTCCCTTAAGTAATTAAAACTTTAGCTCACATGGATGAGCTGCAAATAATCCAGAAAGTTATTTGGATATGTGGAAAAGTGGCCAAATATAATGGAAGATACTTTAGAAAAAATAAAGTATGCATGTAAGTTGCTGGCATCTAGGCAGTCGATGAAGAGACAGTGATGTGGAAGGGATTGGGCATGAATGCTGGATTTAATGGCTTTGACTTTATGTCCAAGTTCCACAAATTACTAGCTTGACCTTGGAAAATGTTCTCACCTCTCAGTCTCCTTTTTCTCCTCTATTAAAAAGGAATAATACCTACCTCTTATATTTGCTGTGAGGGTTAAATGAAATAATTTATGTAAAGTACCAGTGAAGTACCTGGCCTGTAGTACCAACTCCACAAATGGTTGCTACTGATTATTCTTTTACAACCCAGGAAAGTAATCTTGGAATCAGTGATGGCTAGCAGTTCCCAAGCTATGGTCCTTACAACACATATTGGAGCATGATACTATAGATTGCTTTCTGCAGGTATCAGGAATTTTTGCCAAAAAACAAGTGTTGGCCCAAACATTTTTATGAAAAACACTAAAAGGGTATTAGAAAAAATAGGAACGAGAAAGAAATGTTATTTTTACTCAAAATTGTTCCATAAAAATTCTCCTAGTATTGCTTATAGTAGTTATCACTGTAGCTCACAAATAATAAACTTCATGCAACCAACTGCTGAAATCAGAAATCGAGTCACTTTTAATCTCTTCCCTCTTATCACTGCCCCTCATTACCCAATCTCTCTCTCCCTCTTTCTCTCTCTCTCTCTCTCCCTCTTTCTCTCCCTCAGTCTTTTTCCTGTGTTCTTCCTCCAAAATGTATTTTACATCCATCCACCTTTCTCAACCTCTACTGCCTTGCCTGGCCCAAGCCAAGATCTCCTCATTTTCTTATCTGGATTCCTGAAATTCATCTTATGTGGATGTCCTCCTTCTGCTCTTGCCAGCTCTGTTTCAATCTCCACATTGAAAGGAAGATTTCCTGAAATCTGACCTTGTCACTGTCCTGATTAAATCTTTGGTGGCTCCACACTGCAATTTGAATAAAGCTCCAAAATCCTTTCTGTGGTTTCTGAGCCCTCAGGACGTGGCATCTGTGTATTTTCAGCTTTAGCAACTACTTCTTCTTCCCTTTTGGAGCCATGTCAGATTTTGTTTTATTGTATTACACTTCTAATTCCTCAGAGGTTCTTCTTTCTCAATTGAGGGACTTTGCATGTTCCACTTCCTGCCTAGGATGCAGTCCCCATGGTCTCGGGCTGAGTTGTCGTCACCCTTCTCGGTTCTGACTGGCTCATGAAGGCCTCACTGTGCTAGTCCACTGGACTTGGCACATGCCCTCTGCATCAGTGCCTCGCATAACACTCAGAATACATGTAATGGTCTAATTTCTATCTTTTTCTCGTTACATTCCTGAAACCTAACACAATGCCTGGAACATAATTGGTTTTGATAAATATTTGTTGTATTTAAGTGACCAGCACAGCTGAGGAAAATTCAAAAATTGAAATAATTTGTTTTGTAGGGACTTCCAAATCTCTACAAACGAGGAACATGAAATTGATGATGACATTTGATATTCACAATGTATAAGGATAGAGTGAACACATACTTAATGACCAAACTCTAGCTAAAATAAAATAAAAAAACTCTAAGAAATCAAGACAGTAGTTAAAGGATAAAAACAAGTATGTCTGAATAAAACTTATACAGACAAAAATAATCTCTAAATAAGATATGAAAAGGTTTGAATAAATTAATGTGTGATATACCCATACTGTTTGTTAGGTTAGAGGCATCTGCTATATATCCCTAACCTTTGAAGTATGACTCATGTAAAATTGCCACTGTCCAAAGCAGGTAACTAGGACATCTGCATTTATGTGACCCAGTGTGACCTTTCTAATGTCATGGTCCCATCTACCCAGTAATTCCATTTTCTGCCTGGCTGGGGATACTTGAATTATGCTTATCTCGCCCTTCTCTCACTCCTACATTATGTTACAACTCCTTGTAGAAGGTTTATGTACACTTGGTAAAGGCATTTTTTAAAATACTATGAAAAGTGTGTGCATGATTTATGTGGAAATGCCCCCTGAGGAGGAGAACAGTTCCCTTTAGGCAGGGTTAGTTGGCCTGCCTTGCTTTCCAATCCTTCACATGCTTGGCTGTTTCCTCCATGTATGACCTCCAACTTTCACTCTTCACTGGGCTGGGGACCCCTGCTCCTCTGTGCACTCACTTGTTTTTTGTACACTGCCTCTGAATTTACCTTGGACACATACTTCACTTCGCTTGGCTGCCTCGTTCCAAAAGTTTGACTTCTAGCAACTGGAAGAGCTGGATTACGACATACGTCTCTAAACTCTGTCTTAGCTCTTTCTAGCCACCTCAATGCGTCCCTGTGTCAGCCTACATTTTAGAGCGTGATGGGAAGCAATTTGTTTTCCATAGAATTTTTCATTTTTCGCTCTAGTGGAAGAGAATGGTGACAGCAATCATCCCAAACAATAGATCATGCATGAGCCTGAGTTCTCGACTTTGTGCTCCACAGCATTGGCCTCAACAGAAGGTGGGGGAAACTAGATTATTTTTCAATTTCATTTTCTGAAGACACAGATGCGTAAATGCACAGAGCCCAAGAGGTTGAAAAACATGGTAGGCCAAGACTGGACTGGCTTTAGAAAATGTTCTCCCAAATCAAGATCAGAGTAAGTTAGTTGAAAAGATTATTTTTGATTGCCCAGTAGGGATGAGAACACCCTTCTCACATTTATTCAACAAGCATATCCTAGGTTAGGTGACGTGTTACATCAGGGACTGTCATATCCTTGGTATCCAACCTCCATGGCTACAGACTGCTGGAAGAGATGAATGTTAGAAATAATTGCACAGATAATCAATGAATCACAATTGGAGTCAATACTACAAAGGGAATGTACACAATTTCAAGAGAACAGAAAAGGGGAGAGTGTCTTATTTATAATCACTCAATCTCAGCAAAGAACAGGTAAAATACATTCAATGATAAATGGGAGAAGAATTAATGAACAAATGAATAAACATGTAAAAAATATCTAGGCCTGTGCATCTCAATGTTTTTCCACAAAGCCAGTTGGTCATACTTCCCCACAGGCAGACATCAGCACTGGATCCCTTTCCTTCTTCTAAAAGGCAGTCATATTCCAGAGAACTGGGGTGCTTTCCCACATTCTTATTATTTATCAAACAAAAACAGAAGAGGTTTGTAAATCAGGTTATATAAACATTTCGAGCACAGTCATTCTGCTCTTAGGAGAGATAGCTAACCACACTCTCATAACAAATCCACTTTGATCCCAACATCCCACTTATGACCTCCTAGCAGTCTCCACCCAAGAATAACATTAATAATAATCAGCCTATTAGCCAGGGTGCTTGGTTTGAATCTGAAAAATTTGAGAAATGATCTTATAAATTATTTTCCAAGGATATCATCTTTAAGCATTAACAGGCACAACTGACACTGAATTCTGGGAACTGAGCATAATTACATGGAAATTGACACGACACAAATGCCAAGAATTCTGTTAACCTTTAATATCTTTTAAAAACTCTCCCCTCATAATTATCTCTTTCCTTTGTCTCAAATGTTACTGATGAATATTTAGATGTATGAGCAAACAAAAAAAGTGGATGGATTGTGGAATATTGGTCTTTGTTTGGAATCCTAGAGTTTCCCAGGTGTTCCATCAAGAGGTGATAAATAGAATACTTGGAATTTGACTATTTTCAGAAGTTATTTCTACCTTTATATTTGCTCTACTCAAGTTTTCTGCTTATAATTTCCCATGCTGAGTAGAAGCTCCTTTGCATTAGTAATTACAGTAAAAGTGTAGTTCTACGGCACTGGGTGTCTAACACAATTCCTGACCTGTGCTGTGTCTTTGCAAAAGTCATTGCACCTTTTCAGTGCTTCAGATACCATCTCTGTACAGTGAGTGTGATGACATTTAACTCCAACTGCAACAATATTTGCACAGTGATGTAAACTTTACCAAGGGCATTGCCAACCCTTTGCTCACTGGTAGATCAGTGCCTCTTAATTTTTTTCCTTCTTGCCAGTCTCCAATGCTACCACCAAGGCTCTCTTGCTTTTTTTCTTTCCCCTCTCTCTCTACTGTTTTAATTAAATCCTAACTCATCTCTCTGCTTCCAACCCTGCCTCTGCCTTAGTCAGTGCTTCTCAACAGGGGCAGGGCACACTCCTTGGAGTGTGGGAGTGGAAAATTGAGTGGATATTGGTCACCACCGTAATTGGAGAGGTACTGCTGCCGTTTAGTGTACAGAGGCCGCAGAGGTTAGAGACGCAGCAACGCATGGCTATTCAGCCACGGACGTCAAATGCGTGCCAGACATTTAGGTGAGTGAAACCTTTTTCTTTTAAAAATCTAAGCCTAGGCCGGGCGCGGTGGCTCACACCTGTAATCCCAGCACTTTGGGAGACCAAGGTGGGCGGATCACGAGGTCAGGAGATCGAGACCATCCTGGCTAACACAGTGAAACCCCATCTCCAATAAAAATACAAAAAATTAGCTGGGCGTGGTGGCGGGAGCCTGTCATCCCAGCTACTCTGGAGGCTGAGGCAGGAGAATGGCGTGAACCCTGGAGGCGGAGCTTCCAGTGAGCCGAGATCGCGCCACTGCACTCCAGCCTGGGCGACAGAGCCAGACTCAGTCTCAAAAAAAAAAAAAAAAAAAAAAAAAAAGCCTAAAATGTACTCCATTTGGCATGTAAACACAGATATTCTTGCCAGGTTTTAATATTCGCTAATTCTCCAGGAATGCAACTATCCTGCGAGTCAAAGAAAGACTGTGTTTGATTTGTTCACGTCTTTACCAAGAAGTGTTCACTAGTTTGAAAAATCACGTACCCAGTGGGAATGTTTCTCATCATATTGAGTCATCAATTAATTCTACATCCTTGTAGCAGTCTCTACTGTTGCTTAGCTGTCACATTCATGGTGATTCTGCATATAGACGCTTCCATACTTCATTATATCCTATGGGGTAGTTGTATCCAAATATTTATTTTACATTTATATTATTATCAATCATTTTCTATTTATTTCTCCTTCAGATTCAGTCAGACTTTGTATAGGTCATTTTCTGAAGTATGTGATAGGTGTTATATGTTATCTGTGAACTTATTTTCTGCACAGTAATGAGGGTATTATAAAATATTTTCAATGATTTTTATGTTAGAAAAAGTTAAGAATAGCAGATGTACGGCATTTCACATGCAGAAGCCAGCTTTATCTTTCTCAGGCAGGGATCAGATAATGTCCTTTACCTATGTAGGAAGTTTCAGTGGCTCCCCCTGCCTATGACATAAAGACCCAACTCTTTAGACTGACAATCAAGAAGTATCCCAAGTTAAAGAAGTAGTGTTAGTCTTTGTTGTGGCCTCATTTTTGCACTCATGTAACATCCTAGGACCCAATCAACCTGGACTAGACGTTCTTCTTGGAAAGTTGCCCTGCATATCACAAACTGTGTAAATGCTCAGACTTTTGCTCTGCCAAGATGCCCTCCTACCATCCACAGCTTTCTAAATCCTATTCAGGTTTCAAGAACCAGTTCAGATTCCATTTCCTCCATGGAACATTAGTTTAACCAATGCTTCCCAAGCCTCTCTTTTCTATTGGTTGAAATCAATTATTTTAAAGGAAATGTATATATATACACACACACATATATATGTATATTTCACATATATAATGTGAAATAATATATATATATTTCACAATCTAGAACTCTGTAAATGTGTGTATGTGTATCTACATTGTAATGGACTGTAGATTTGTCTGATCTTACCAACTAGGTTGTAAGCTCTCTGAAGGCAGTTGCCATTTCTGGTTCATCTTTGTACCTGCCCAACACTGAGCAAAGCATATGACCCTGAGCGTGAGTTCAACAAATATTCATTGAAATGAAATGACCTCTCAGTGACTGAGAAAGGTAGTCTAGGTACTATTACCTTTATTTCATGCATGAGAAAACGAAGCTGTAAATGAGTCCTAACAGTTTGTGGTATGCAGAGTGTCAGATGAGGCACACCGTGTGGGTGAAATGCGTGGTTACTTCCAGCCCATGCCAGGTCCAGGCCTGCACCTGGAAAAGATCTGGAGAGGCTGACCTACATTTCTGCTGCCAGAAAATAAAAATCTTCATTTCCAGATCAGCTTTCCAATAAACAGGTTTGGATTTACGGGACTCTATATATCAGTGATGATGGCAGATCTTCCACCTCTTAAAACCTAATCACCGAATAGAGCTGCAGGTTTTCTCTTTTTAAGATATGTTCTCAGCAGAATCCCTCCAGAAATAAGACCTGAGCTTCCCAGAAGCTTCTTCAGGCTTGCCCGGTGTGCAAGGGTCGAGCTTCAGTTACACCCCTTGGC
This sequence comes from Pan paniscus, assembly GCF_029289425.2. NCBI lineage: Eukaryota > Metazoa > Chordata > Mammalia > Primates > Hominidae > Pan > Pan paniscus. The sequence goes on along the minus strand of NC_073258.2, from coordinate 132,583,745 downwards.
ACAGCGCCAGCCTTGGCAGGCCCATCTGTCACAACAGAGCCGGCTCTTCTCGCACACTGCTGGCGTTGGAAATGGAAGTGGCCTTTCAACAGAACATTGTCTTAGGACTGTGTGAAGCAAGGCTGACAGAGAAAGGAAGATTCATTCCTGACACCAATCATACTAGTATCTGCCACCAAAATGACATTTTCCCTTTAATGATGAAAAATGCATCAGGAAAGAGGGAGGAGGATGAACAACCTTCCCGGGCTGCTCTGGTTTGATATGGAGGAACCCGGGCTGCTGCTGGTGGTTTGCAATCTGGAGGAGGTGAGGCGATGGATGGCCAGTTGGTCACTGAACAAACACAACTGGTGCTCTGTTTGGAAGCGAAGGGTGCAAGCAGATGGAAGCCTGTGGGTTAGGCAGTGTCACGGCACATCTGACTGATTTCTCATTAGGCCCTTTGCCTGGGGTTTCAATAGAACTGCCTCCATGTCTGTCAGGCCCCAAGCAGAGGCTCAGTACTGCTTTTCAGAGCTGCCATACACATAGTTTACCACATCCAGTTTTGCAGAGCTCGTAAATCTTCCCAAGTCCTCACTCCCTTACTTTCTTATGTGGAAGGGCCACAGTGCGGATCCCATATGCACATCCAGGGTGAATCTGTTGGTGGGGATGACCCATGTATGGGTGAAAGTGTCTTTAAGCCAACACTTTATAGACCAAGCCTGAACACATGGAGAGGTGGGGACAGCACAGCAACTGGCTTGTGCCTCCTAATTAGGCAAGCATGTGGATGGCGGTTGAAGAGAAGCTGCACAATTGCCCCCAGTGCTCACAGAGTATTTCCCAACAAACACCAGATTGTTATCCAGAAGTCCATTGTTCACAGAGGTGTTCGGTGCTGACTTCTATATAAAATGCCTTTCTCTCTCCTTCCTTCTTTCCTACTGGCAAGGCCTGCCTCCCACCAAAGAAGCTAAAAATGCCAGATATTCACCTTTCTCTGTCTTTTGCAGCTATGCAGGTCACTTTACACAGTAGAAGGACTAGATATTCCTCCCTCATCAAAAACAAACATGTGCCCTCTTCCAGGCCCACTTGATTATTATCTTTGATCATGGTTTGGTGATGGTGTGAGAGATGAAGAAAGGTGGCCACCTTTCACTCATGACACGCAGATCTCACATGCCGAGCATGATGGAGACCAACTCTGAGGTCCTGGGTCCTGGAGGCCATTGCTGAGCGTGGACATACCCCACCTCCAGGCTTCCTTGATGCCCTTACTTTTTAAGCATCTGCTGTAAGGGGCTTGATTACTTGCAACCAAAAACATCCGAAGTATTCCATTTCCATTTCCTTGGGAGAAAGATATTTTAAAGCTCTGAGGATGGTACTTTGAGATTCCTTCACTCAGCCCCGAGCTGGTGCTGCTGTGTCCACACGTCTTCTGCCTTCTGCTCCAGCTTTCATTTATTCCCTCACTCTCATAGACATTGGCAGACCCAGCCTGTTAATGCACCAAGAATAATACTCCTAGAAGCACTAGGGTACTTCTAAAGTTTAATGCTTTCACAATTCTTTGCAACGTTAATTAACACAACACCCCCTCATTAGCTAACCTGCCAACAAAGCAACTCCGAATCATTTTCTTCTTCACGAAGGAGGAAACTGAGTCATTTATATCCCTGTATTTGCATGAGTGGGCTTCTGGCTCCCCCTCTGCTCCTCCTACATTCTCAGTTTCAAATATATTTTAGGCCAGCAATGCTGCAATTTCAAAGGGACTTCACCTGAACAATTGAGCACCCAAAATAATTGATACACTAGTGCACATTTTTAAAATTCTAGCCCTAATACCCAACCCTACAAATAATCCAGACCACAATGTCCACATCCTACATTCGGGCTGAATATGCTGTTCTCCTATAAAGTTCTTGGTTTTTCTGCCTCCTTCTGCCCTTCCAGACAAGGTACAATCCCCCAACAGGAGCTCAAAGGTCCAAAGTGACTTCTTAGCTCCATAAGTGACACTCAGAGCTCTGCCATAAGGGAGAGAAAGGGTATGCCAAGGCTGTTCCCAGGGAAGAACAGCAGGCTGCAGGAGAAGAGTTTTCTGTCTGGAAGCTGAAATGCTGAGGTGGCCCTGCTGTGGGGCCTTCTGCAATGAGATGCCCCGCTTCACAGTGGATTCTTGTCAGGAGGAGCTCTGGCTCTTTGGGGTTGCCGGGCTGGCCTGGGCAAGGTCAAGCTATGGCTCCCCCTCTTGCCCCGTCCACAGTGTCACCTGCTCCTTGACAGGAGAACCTGATGAGCTTGGAGGCAGCAGCGTCTTTAAATTTCCTCCATCCCCAAGTCTATTAACAAGAGGGCAGCATGTGGCCATCCCGCACCATGCCGACAATGCAGTCAAATGCTTATTAGAGGCCCTGGGGGCATCCCACATCTAGTAGAAAATACATAGAGAAAAATAGGAGGCAAAGCACTGCATGCCTTAGTTTTAAATTAGAAATCAGCCAGGGCTTCCTGACAACAAAGGAAATTACACACAGCTGAGAGGAGCGATGCACTATGTGCACACAATTGTAATTCACACGCATTGCTTTGTTTATGAAATGGTTGATAAACTTTTGAGAATGAGAAAGATTATCTCTCTTTGCACGGTTACAATAACCATAATTGATATCAAAATGTTAGATTTGCGGAATAAATTATACTTTATCATGTAATGTAATTCTCACCCAGCTACCCTGTCTAGCAGAACCATGTCCCATTTGACAGATGAGTGAACCAAGCCTTAAATGGGAAGAAGAAGAAGGCAGAGGAGGAGGAGGAGGAAAGAAGAAGAAGAAAGAGGAGGAGGAAGAGGAGAAGGGGAGGAGGCAGAAGAGGAGGAGCTGACAAAGTTCCCATAGTGGAATGTGGAAGACCTTGGTTTCAAATTTAGTCGTCTAACTCCAAATCAGTGTATTTTACTGGGCTGTAGCTTAATAAATACAAGAAGCTACCCTCTCTCCTTGAGAAATACTCCCTAGGCTGTGGCTCATTTGAGAGAGTAAGAAGTATTTAGATAGGATAACAGAGATAATTTACGAAGGGCAAAAGGAAGACTATGATTCAGGAGCAGACGAATGAGAACCAGAACCATTGTCAAGAATTACGCCCAGTGAAAAAATGGGACACGTAAAAGAGAGAGAAAGAAAGTCCAAAATGTCTGAGCAATGTAACAGGCCTGCCATTTATCTCACTTCTGAATATCAGAAAAGGCAGCATTTGTTGTCCACAGAACAATACATGGGATTTATAGACACTGCCAGGCTCAAGGACCAGTGACACAACTCCCACCGCAGAGAGCCCTGAGGGGTGCTTTCCAGTGGCCACCGGTGGAGTGGGCAGAGTCCTTGGGGAACCAGAGGCCTGCTATGCATCTGGAGAGCTGCTTGTTCAGGATGCCATGGCTAAACTCCTTGATCTCTTGGCAGCATGTGGCCCCGTGAAATGTTCTGCTTCTTTTTGAAAAGGCCTTTTTGGAAGTCAAGTCACCACACCATTTAGATTCCCCATACTTCTGGACAGCATCTTCCCAAGTGCTTTCCCCAACTTGTGGTCAACCCTGTCTTATACCTCATCTCGATCTCTGTCAATCAACACTATTCACCCCTCAAGACATGCTTCGACTGACCGCCCCCGCAACCCTTCCATGGAGTCCTGTCTTTTGGTCATCCCAGTGAGAAGGGATCTCTCTCTTCTGAATGCCTGTAATGTTTTGTGTCTCCTATAGCACATTGAACACACTGCCTTCTGATATAGTTGGGTGTCAACATATGGTATCCTCCCTACAAGGGATTAGCTTGTTTCTAAGACCTTAGTCTTTTTATTAGACCAATTTACTTGATAGATGAAAAGACTCATAGAAGTCATCTAAATCAATGTGCCCATGTTGTAGATGAGGAAATGAGCCCTAGAGAGCTGACATAGTTTAAACAAATTCGCACATTCTCCTCTCGCTAGGCTAGAGGAGAGCTGGAATTCATTTGCACCCTGAAATCAGGGACGTGCTTGCCCAGAATGAGGACAGAAAAGGTTGAAGGAATGAATGATTCTGACGAATCCCCTAGACCTGCCATCCCACTGTCAAAAGTGGTTCTGCCAGAGACACAGACAATGAGTAGGGGATCCTCAAGTCAACCTCATCCCAGAGATAACCATCTCACTTAGCATGCGTCCGGGTGGGACCATCAGCAGCACACGGTATCTGTTCCCATCCAAAGAGCTTTTCACGAGGAGCTCGTTCTGAGCTTCTTGATAAGCAACTGGGTAGTGGTGCTATTTTTAATCAACTGACCAGGGATGAAAGTTCTTCAGAGAATTCTGCTTTTACACATTAGAAAAAAAACCCCAGAAAATCAATCTAGCACTAATAAAAGATGATTGAAAATTGCTAATACCAACCAATTGTGAAACTTTGCCTTACAAAAAAGGAGAATGCTCACGAGTTTCCTCGTCTCCTCTACTGTAAACAACGCACAGGGCTCAGCTCCTAACACTGTCTCCCCCTGCACTCAGCAGGCTGCTGGTGGTTATTTCAGGAGGCTGCCTTACCATTAGCACAGCAATGCCAATTAATTGCAGTCATGAGCAGACTTCACATTTAAGGAACCTCACAGCCTGAGCCCTAGCAGCATTTGTAGATTCAGAATGTGTTTAGAAAGCTCTGTTTCCAGGGGGTATGGTGTGTGTCTCTACAAAGAGGGGAAGTCTCTGAGGGTCAGGGGTGAGATGGATATGTGTGTGTGTGTGTGAGTGAGAGAGTGAGAGAGAGAGAGAGAGAGAGAGACAGAGAGACAGAGAGACAGAGAGACAGAGAGACAGAGAGACAGAGAGACAGAGAGAGAGAGAGAGAGAGGGCCTGTGTGTGCTGTGCATATTTCTGCTATCTTAAAGTAGCCAGGTGCCTTCCTTTGGAGCAGAGAATTGGGTCAGGGAGGAGGGCACTGCTGGAGAGATGAGCTTTGGGTGTGCTGAGAAGGAGGAGTCTCTGTGAACAAGAGAAATGAGACTTTGAATACAAGGGATTTGGGAAAGGAGCTAAATGCATGCATAAGTAGGAAGTTTCTGAAGGTGGAGGGAGAGGGTTCCTGCAGAGACATCCATCTTTGGTTTTGGAAACAATTTATCATGCAAAAGAGGGATGCTACTGATCCCTCATGCAAAAGAGGGGTGCTACAGTGCTCCATGCCTCTTGGTTTCCTGTACTTTCCTTCCCCCAGTTTCTTCATGAAAACCTCAGATGTGCCTCTCTTCGCACTTCCCACTCTGTTGTTCGTATTCTCTCCTTTCTCTCTATTTGTAAGTGACAGGCGGTGAGGACAAAGTCCCTACTCCTTACTAGGCAAACCGGCTCCACTGAGTCTGTTGTTTAGAACCTTGCGGAAGTCCTGAAACAAACCCTAAAAGGAGCACTGTTTTCCCTTGAGGACCTTCTAATGTATTTTTTTTTAAAGGCCCACACACTGGGCCGTCAAAGTCACATGCAATATGACAAAGTGGGTAATTATGTTTTGCTTAGCACACATCAAAGGAACAAATGGCTGGAGAGTGGTGTGCTGTGCACTCGGGCGTGATGTGTGAGGCCAGCCTGGCTGGGGGTGTGGGCTGGGGTGTGGCCATCAGAGCCCAGGCTGGCCCTCTGGTCCCCTACCTTAAAAGGAAGGAGGCTGTGAGACTTACTTCAATCTGGGAGCTGAAGTGGAATCTGCCTGGCCTGTATCTTATGCTCCTTTGTTTGGTTTGCATGGAAACCTGTGTTTATGGGGAAACTCCAGGCCTGCTTGCTACAGACAGATGTTTCTGATCTCTGTCCCTTATCACGTTAAGAATGTTCCTTTTGGGAGATGAACCATCATTTTGTTTTCTCTTCCACTAGTGCAGGAGATGGAAATAAATTACCAACACTTCCTAAAATCCAGACGCTCCCTTTGGAAGTGGGTGACTCCAAGCAGCCTTTGACAAGGGACTCATTTAGCACTCAATGCTGCTGCAGCTCAATGAAAATAGAGGCTGCACTGAAGGTACAAATTATGTCCACAGTCCTTGTCATTGGTAAAATAAATAAAAAAATAAAGAGGAATAAAGCTAGATTCTATGTCGCCGATGCCAAGACCAGGCTTCTCTTTAAATGCAGGAGGTCTTCATCCCATCTCCCCTTCCCTCTCCCTACCCCACAGGCTGGAAAAACTTGTCACTTTAAAATTTAATTATATAAAATCCTGCTCCCTTTACCCCCTGTGGATGAGCAATTGTTCTGCTATTTCTATAAAGCGCCACAGGAAATATGAAAATAGGAGACAGGATTTGGAGCAAGACTGTTCCTGAATGCCTGTGGTTAGCAGCGTCAGAGATGGCTGTGAGGATTTTACATCTGTGACAAGAAGTGGAAGGAGGAGGGAGAAAGAGTGGGAAGGCAGGTACCACAAGAGACCTGTCTCGGGATGCTGCAATGTGACCTTTGACCTGAAGGAACCAAACCTGGGGCTGAACCGAAAGGAGAACAGCCCTCACCTGTGCCAAGCTCACTTCCTAAGGCAGGAGATCCAGGCTGGCAGATGGGTCAAAATGAGTCATGAGCTGGAGGGGAATGAACGACACATTTCTCCGCAGTGTGAAATGCCCTCTCCAAAACAGGCTGGGTGGTATCCATGGTCTCATTCATTCTGTTTTTGTTTTTTTGAGATTGAGTCTCACTCTGTCGCTGAGGCTGGAGTGTGGTGGTGCAATCTCAGCTCACTGCAACATCCACCTCCCAGGTTCAAGCGATTCTCCTGCCTCAGCCTCCCGAGTAGCTGAAACCACAGGCGCACGCCACCATGCTTGGCTAAGTTTTGTATTTTTAGTAGAGACAGGGTTTCACCATATTAATCAGGCTGGTCTCGAAGTCCTAATTTCAGGTTATCCACCCAGCTTTGGCCTCATAAAATATTCTTTAACCGAATATTTTACTGGAAAGCAGTTTTGAGTAGCAACTCAAAGTATAGGCACTAGAGCCAGAAGCTGAGATTTCAATCATGGCTCCTTCACTTACTAAAGGGATAAATGTGGCAAGTTACTCTCTTCTTGCCTGGGTTTTCTCATCTGTAAACTGAAGATGACAGTAATAGTACCTCCTTCATATAAAGTGCCTAGAACAGTGCTATCATCATCATCTGATAAGCCACCACAATGTAGCAAATACTGAACTAGATACAAGGACAACAGTGCAGTAGGAGGTCCTGTGCTTGCATTCTGGTGGCTCATAACTTAACGGGGAAGATAGATGTGTAACACATTACCTACAGTGTGATGGGAGCAAAGAGAGTGGCATCTAACAAGTCTGAAATTTTGAAGATGAGTCCATCTAAGGGTCAAAGGATTTGGGAACACTTAGCAGAAGAGATGGGTCTGTAGTTTTTTTAGAATTGGTAGGAAGTTACCAATTGGAGAGCGGAATCGGATAATTTGTAGCACACAAAAGAAAGAACAAAGAAGCTGAGGTTTAAGGGATCATGGCCTGTTTGGTAAGACACAGTGAAAAGTGACTTGTGCCTGAAGAATGGCAGGAGAAGAAGCCAGAAAGAAGCCCACAAGGCTCGCTAGACAGTTTGGGTTTCATTGTGCTAGAAATCAGGATTCACTGAATTTCCTGTTTTGTTTTTGTTTTTGTTCCCAGGCACTCAGTCTTTTCATTTTCTTCAGCTTTATTGAGATATAATTGACAAATAAAATTGTATATATTCAAGGTGTACAACATGATGTTTTGATGTAAGTATGCATTGTGAAGTGATTGCCACAATTAAGCTAATTAACATATCCATCACATCACATAGTTACCTCTTTTTGGTGTGTGTGACAAAAATACTTACGATCTAATCTGTTAGAACATTTCAAGTGTACAATACATTGTTATCAACTGTAGTCATCATGCTGTACGTTACTTCTCCAGAACTTATTCATCAGGGGCTTTAGAGCTATACTGATGGGGGTTTTACCAGCTGCCTATTTGACCTTAGACAAGGTGTAAAATGAGAATGGTAGTCCTCACTTGCGGAGCTATTATGAGGATTAAATGAGACAATGCACACAACAGTGCCTAACACACAATAGGCACTCTATCAATGAGAGGTCTTAGTATCATCCCAGCGGGACAGATAAAGACCAGCAAGCCCTTCCTCAGGGATGTATGGAGACACAGCGTCCCTTCCTCCCTGCTAAAAAGCACAGAAACATCGTTAGCAAAGCTTGGCTCTGTCATCTTACCAGGGTAATGGTCAGAGCTTTGTAGGAAAGCTCCCTCAAGTTCCCTGGCCTCTGCAGGGATCTCACCTGAATCTCTAGTGTAGCCCTGCACCTGGGAAACAGAAGGAGACACAAGCAAACAGCAATCCCTGCCGAGTTAGCAAGACAGCAGCCACCAAATGGACAGTTTACTCTATAAACACAAGAGGCGTGCCTCGGACCCAGTTAGAAGGGATCTTTTTAGAGGTAGAGTGCAAATATGAGCAAAAGTGACTCAACTCCAGACTGGATAGTGAACTGCTGCCCCAGCAAAACCATTGCACCCCAGGTGGGGAACGGGGAAGAGGCTCCCGAGCCAAGGCAGTCTCCTCCACAGCCTGCCTGGGCAGAGAATTTCATTGAGGAGGATGAAGCCACAGGAATTAGAGACAGCCAGGAGGTCCAAGGCCCTTCCATTGCCAGTAGGAGTGTGGGGGCTTGGTTTTATTAAATAGAAGCTGGTGGTTTTCATGGCGTGAACCATTACAAACAGATAGATGGCAGGGAAGGATGGCTAGAAAGCATTTAACCAGGACAAAGTGAACTGGACAGGATTAAATCAAACTCAGGCACTGGCTTCACTGAGCCTTGCTTGTGCCTGGCTTGCCCTCAGGGAACGGCAAGGTTGAAACTGTACTGGTTGGCAGGGCTGGTGGGGAAGACAGGGGTCTCTTGGGAAAACTAGGAGATTGAAGGAAAGGCAGGGAGTCAGGTGCTTAATCTTCCAGGTATTAATCCACTTTCTTTCTCCCTGGGTGGAAAAGAATGAACCCAAGAGCCTTCCAAGGCAGAAGTCAGAGTGACGTACCCCACTTTCTCGTACCTTGCTTTCTCATCAACTACACCTCTCTGGTCTTCAGTGGCCACCATGTGCAGCCTTCCTAAGCAGAAAGTCCGCTCACACTTGCTCTGGAGATAAGGAACCTGGGCCCCAGGGAGCCCTGTCCCATCAGGGAGCCTCTTGTATCAAATGTATCTAGTTATTCCATAATTCAACCACGGCCTCAGTACAAAAAGCTCCTTTGTTGTGGTGGCTGATAATGCAATGAGACTCCTTCCCCTCTGTGAGCTAATGACGTTTGTGGGGAGATGACAGGTGGGTATGAAAATGGAATTGGATGGGGTGGGGGCAGGCTCTGGCTCTGCTCCTTGCTCTTGCAGTTTCTGCTGCTCAGCCCCTGAGGAAGAGCGTGGGATGCTATCTATTAGTCTGTGCATCGGAATTTTCATCTAATTTCATAATGAAGACGTTGCTCCATCAGATACAGACGACATGTCAGCAGAAATGCAAAAGGCCATTTTTATGTGTCAGCTGGCTCTCCACGGGGCCCCCACCTGCCCGCAGTTGTGTAGCCAGTGCAGGCTTGAGGGAAGGGCTCCACCATGCTAGATTGGTTCTCACAGATATGCCGGATCTCTCTTCCCTTTATCACCTTCTCCTCTCCAGCTGGAAGCCCTGTGAGGGCAGGAGTCTTTGCCTGTTTGCTGTTGTATACCCAGTGCCTGGAACGCATTAGGTGCTCAGCTTGGATGAATGAATAAACCCTACCCTCTCTGCTTCCCGGGTGAGGTGTGGTGTCCAGTCTTCACAGACCTGCAGACCTACTCACTCCTCAGAGCCGTGGCCTCTGTCAACCCTGCTCTACTCTGAGGCTCTTCTTTACATTAGGATGAGGGATTACACTGCTTGACCCAAACCGTGGGTCTCAGCATCAGCTGTTACCCAGCTGTAATGCTGGGCTTTTGCTCTGCAAAATTCTGTGCCTCAGCTAATAGAGCCACTAACTGCCCCTGCCTCATGGTATGCTGTGAAGGTTGAATGCACCTAAAGGGCTAAGAGTAGCCCTGACACACAGGAAGCACTCAAGAATTATTAACCATTGTATTCTACAAAAGAGCCTTTGTCTTCTTTCCCCGTATAGAAGTGTTTTGTCCCAGGAACCCACAGGTGACATAGTTCCTATGGGATTTGTCAATCACCAGCTCAAGATAGGATGGCGAGCCTCTTCCCGAATGGCCCCCTTTCCATGATTTCCCATCACTGTGTGCTCTTCTTGGTGTTTCCCTTGGGCCCTGTGTTTCCCTGTGCTAGACCCAAGGATTGTTTATTTGTGGAATGTCATAATTGTTACAGGCGGTACTTCCTCCAGATGCCCAAAGCTACATGGCCGCTGTGGTGTGGGAGTTCAGAACACTGTTTCCGGAGCCACAAACCTAAGCTCTGCCCTACTCTAGCTATGAGACCTGGGAATATTAAAACCTTCTAACTTTTTAGTGTTGCTGTTTCTTTTTTCTTTCTTTTTTTTTTTTTCTTTTTGAGATGGAGTTTTGCTCTTGTTGCTCAGGCTGGAGTGCAATAGCGCGATCTCTGCTCACTGCAACTTCTGCCTCCTGGGTTCAAATGATTCTCCTGCCTCAGCCTCCCGAGTAGCTGGGATTACAGGCATGCACCACCATGCCCAGCTAATTTTGTATTTTTAGTAGAGATAGGGTTTCTCCATGTTTGTCAGGCTGGTCTCAAACTCCCGACCTCAGGTGATCTGCCCGCCTCAGCCTCCCAAAGTGCTGGGATTACAGGCATGAGTCACCATGCCCAGCCAACTTTTTAGTGTTTTTATCCATAACATGGGGACTCTACTAGTATCTAGTCTGTAGGGTTGCTGTACAGATTAAATGAGTTTATCCCTGTGAAGGGCTTAGAATAGCTCCTGTCACCTATTAAGGATTCAGTAACTATTAAATATTATTATTTGTAGCTATCATATGGCCACTTCCTCCCCCAGTGCACACAAACATGCATCCTTTTAATAAAAGAAAAGTCAAGACCCACACCCATTCAATGCCATCTGGCCATGAATAGCAGGGCTTGTCCACGTACAAAGATATGATGCTGCCCTTTCTACTTTTAGGGGGTGGTAGGGGAGTGAAGTTTACCTTGAAAATCAACTGTAGTACAGCCTCCTGCCTTTGAAGGAGTAGGGAAACCAAGCCTGGTTTTGGTGCTGGCTTGTCATCTTCCCTCTACCACCTTTTGCTTTAATATTTCAGACACCGAGTTCGTAAACTAAGCCAAAGAGAATGTGCACGGTGTGGGGGTCAAACCAACTGAGTCTGAGCCTTGATTCTGCCACAAATTAGTTGTGTCGCAAAAAGAAAATCACTCCTCTCTAGACTTCAGTTTCTTCATTTGAACAGTGATGGCGCTATATACCTGGTGCTGTTTTTTCTCTCTCCCTCTCTGTTAATTTAGAGGCTCTGTGACTATAGCCATAACTCAAAGGTGTCTGAGAATCTCTCTGTGATCTGGACAGGCTCTGGCTCTGGATGCCTTGAGAGAGAAGAGGTGACCTACTTGTAGACAAGTGGCCATGATTTCCATTTGGATTTTGTGGCATCATGATGGAGAAGCCCACCAGTTCCCCATCTCCAGCTTTGGGAAGGAGACTGGAGATAGCGTGACCTTTGAATATGAAATATTCGTGTTTTGACTTTTCCTTTTTAATTATTAGAAGATGCACTATAATTGGCATGAAAAGGTTATGTCCTGATGTGTAAGTCTTGACAAGTAGCAAACAGCCCAAGAAAAAAATCTTTGATTTTCTCATTCATGGGGACAGTTTGAGTCATATTCTGGGTGTGAGGCTAGGGAGCACAGAAGTCCTTTTGGCAGGTGCTGCCATCTTTTCCTTCCTCAGTAGAAATGTGCACTGAAGATATGCCACCAACTTTACATCATGGGGAGTGTGACTGCTTGTGCTTTTTGCACAGCCTGATCTTTCTCCTCAACCCATTCATTCGTTATTTTCCTGAACTTTTTTGACCTATTCCCTATTTTCTCAGGAAAAGAAAAAAAAAAAAACAGTGAAGTAGAAACTCCTACCTTTTATCAATTGCTCATTGCAGCAAGCCTAAATGTTTAAATATGGTAAATAAGATCTCTTGAATTAAGCTAAGAGTTGCCTGCCTCAGAATCCATCACAAATAAGCAGAGAATATTTGTTCCCTTTCTTTTTCTATCCAGCAGATATATCATTCCTCACCGGAATTGTGAATTGAATTTTCCCTCAACTTCTCCCACCATGGAAGGCTCAGTCCAAACCCCACTGTCTTCAGGAGATACTCCGAATGTAAAGAGAGCAGTATTTAGCACCAGTGTGATGAAGTAACTTCTCTATCATGTTGTGACGGTTAATTTTATGTGTCCACATATCTGGGCCACAGCATCCAGATATTGGATTAAATATTATTCCAGATGTCATGTGCAGGTGTTTTTAAATGAGATTAACATTTAAATCCATGAACTGTCAGTAAAGCAGATTACTCTCCATAGCAGGGGTGAGCCTCATCCAATCAGTTGAAGGTTCTAATAGAAAATGACTAACCTCCCTTGAAGATGAGGGAATTCTGCCAGCCAGAGAATTCTGGACCTGAGCTGGGACACCAGCTCTTCCCTGTTGGCCCATCTTGTAGATTTTGAACTTGCCGGTCTCTGTAATTCCATTAACTAGTTGTTCAAATCTCGCTCTTTCACATAGATAGATAGAAAGACACACACACATACATACACATACACACATACACCCTATTGATTACCAACTCTGATTCTCTAGATAATTCTGACTAATATACATATGTATTCTGCTGTTATCCTTTTCCTATAGGCAAGACTCTCACTTGGGCCCTTTGCTGGAATATATCCTTCCTCTGTGAAGCTCTTCCTGGATTTCACCCTATTTTCTAAATCGCAATTAATTGATGTTAGGCAAAGAGAAGAAAGTTGTGTGACATTGTTCTCTACTGGAGAGGGAGATGGGCGCAGCACACCCTTTGGTCAGCCCCGCAAACTTCTGTCCTGCAAGTGCTGTGCCTGTACTTGGAATAGCAATTTGCATCCACAGCCGTGTCTCTTCAAGAATGCAGGTCGCTTCTCACCTTCACCTGTCCTGTTCCCCCATTACTCCCCAGTAGTGAAGAGTAGGTAGACAAGGTTCCCAGTAATTGGAGAGAAACAAATTGTAGGCTGAAAATATGACAACCCTATAGCCTTTTTGGTACTTCCTAAATGGGGATATCTTTCTCTCTTCCAAATGCCCTTACTGCATTTTTCAGCTTTTCTTAGTGGAGGAGTAAAATGCTGCCTCACAATCTTTCTGTCTGTGCACTTTTTCCACTGTGTTTTGCATGCTGGTGTCCACAAAGTATTGGCTGCTCCTCTGTGTCAAACCTTTGGGGGTGTGTGTGTGTGTGTGTGTGTGTGTGTGTGTGTGTGTGTGTAATTGAGAGCTTACAATTACCTTTTAGGTAGATTTTATTATCCCCAATCTGAAATTCTGTAGAGTCAAGTCAATGACCCCGATCATTAAAAACTGACCAATCCGGGACTGGAACTCGGTGTTTCTGATTTCAAATCCATGTACCTTTCATTACTGCAGTGCTCCCTCAAACCATTGAGAGGAGGGTTGTAAGGAAAAGTTCTATTTGCCTATGTCCTTATTGTCTTAATCTCTCATGTTAAGCACTCAATGCGTGTGAATGAGGACAATGGAATGGAAGACAAATCACAAACAATGGAGCCCAGACTTGGTTGGACACAGCTGAGCGAAGGCCTCCTTCGGAAATGAGCCATGAAACCAGGGTGGAAATTATGGACATTTGTGTAGGAAAGCAGACCATGGGGGAGTACACTGATTCCTCTCCATAGGAAGGTTCTGGCAAGTTCCATGAAGACACACATTCAGAAAGTAGACAATAATTTAAACAGTAATGGTTACCACTGGAATGTTGTTTCAGTGGTTGCTAATATCTTTTAAGCATCTGACTGTTCCCTACCTGCCAAATGCAGTTCAGGAGCCCTATATCTTTGCATAGGGGATTAGCACCTATCAGAGTTTAGAATTAGTTATCATAACTTCAGCTAACCCCAGCTTTGGGGGCAAAAGAAAAAAAAAAAAAGAGTGAGATTTGGAATTTATCCTTCCAGGTGCCACAAGGAACTGAACCGGAGGAATTTGTTTCCTGAACAGCCAGGCTATAAATTGAATGCCGGAGGCAAATGAGAGTGTGTATATGTCATCCTAAGAATATAGATAACAACCAGAAGGCTGTGGGTTAGCCCTGTGACCCTTGAATCGAGCAGGAATTCTTTCCAATGCCTTTATCATGCTTCTGTCCCTGGTACCTGGCCCTGGACTCCCAAGTCCAGAGCCCTGGGCAGGAAACTCTCTGTGTGAGGAGCTTCTCTGCTAATCCCCAGCTTAAACTTTCTCTTCCTCAGCTCCAAGCTAGTGCTCCTTGTCCTAGCACCTGCTGAGCAAATGAACAATTCCCTTCCCTCATTTGCATTGTTACCTTGAAGGTATTTATAGCCTGTGATTATCTGCCCCTTGAGTCCTCTCCTTCTCTAGCCTATAATTCAGCATTAGATCCAGGTCTGTTTGCGGTGGAACTGAGCATGACTAGGAGTTCTGCTGCCAGAGCCAGCACCAGCAAGGGCTGCAGCCTCCTTAAGGCTTCAGCAGTGGTTCAAAAAAGGAGAAAAAAAGTCAATCTCAAAACTAGTCTTCTTGGTTTGATTTATTGAGAGTTTTATGACTTATCTGCTGGGTCGGAAGAGATTTAGCCGTTTGCCAAGATGGCTGTGTGCACATGTGTGTTTGTGCATGTGGGAGAGGGTAGGGAGGCGGAATAGAAAGAAGAAAGTTGATGTTTAGATGTCTCCAGCCTCTTATCTCCTGTCCACTATGGCTCTATGCAGTAATCTATTGTAATCCTTGAAGGTGGTAAAAGCAAAAAGCAAACCAACAATTGCAAACACTACACAGACAAACACAAAACTTCTAACACCCCACTTCTTATAACGGATAATTATTTCAACTCTTCAAGATTCTAAGGCCACAGACCAATGAAACATAAAGAAGACTATATATGGAATCTAGGAAGAGGAAAGGAATTTGGGACAACTATTTAAGACTGCAAGAGAAGAGCCACAGCTTGAGCCAAGGATCTTTTTGGAAGTTTATCCACAAGACCTCAGGAGCTGGATTCCAATCTTTCTGATTCAAAGGTGACAAAAAAAATCAATATTTTTCAAATAAGTATTTTTTTCAAAAAATTAATATGTTTTGATTTTGAAGCCAGTCATGTTTTTCCCAAGACATTATAGTGCTACAAAGCTGACAAGCAAGATTATTTTCCATTCCACCTTTCTGAAACCCTCGATTGTGCTTTATATTCTTGAATTCACCTAATAAGTTTACTTCAGTTTAAAAGTAATAGTGTTGAAGATTGGTGGTTGGGAGTGGGGCTGTCGTCATTAAGATGACCCAAAATTTCAATGTTTTTATGTTGTTTCCAGAAAAAGTTGTCCATACCGTGGAAAAATCTGGCAGTCACTAACTTGACCCAGGAATCAGGTTTAACATCACTGCAGGACGGGTGGATGCTGTGCTTCCTGATGTGAAGGCCCCCAAGAAAGCACAGTATCACTTCTGTGATGTTTCCACCCAGATGCACCCCTAGGATGGGCCATAGTAAAAGGTGGAAAGATCCAGGTTCAAGGTCATTTTACAGAATGAGAAGCCTGAATACACATGAAGTTTGCTGAGAGGTAGGAGGAGACCAAGGAACTGCTCTGGATTGAAGGAGACTGTAGGTTATGACAGCTGAATTCAGTGTGTTCCTGGGAAGGATTCTGGGCCAGAAAGGAAAAAGAGCCATTGTCAGGATGGATGACAAAAGATGAGTGAGTTCCATGGATTGGAGGTGGTATTGACATCAGTGTCAATATCCTGATTGGCAGCGTACATAGTGGCAAGGAAGTGAGAGCCTTTACTCCGGGGGGGTGAACACTGGAGTATTTAGGGGTGGTGGGAACTCCTCTTAGGCAAAGATCTCCCCCTATCACTTTATTTTAAGAGAGAGTCATCGTTAAAGAGATATTACTCATGAGTGCAGCATCAGCCAGCACTGAGAAAGACCAGCTTATATGAGAATGAGACATCCCTATTTTTCCTGTCTAAAGAATAAAAATGGCAATGGCTATGACAGAGAGGTAGTGCAAGATTTAATGAAATAATATCTGTAGGCTGTAAAGTGCTGTATGAACATAAGACATATATATATATATATATATATATATATTTTTTTTTTTTTTTTTTTTTTTTTTTGAGACAGAGTCTCCCTCTGTCACCTAGGCTGGAGTGCAGCGGTGCCATCTCGGGTCACTGCAACCTCTGCCTCCTGGTTTCAAGCAATTCTCCTGCCTCAGCCTCCTGAATAGCTGGGAGGCATGCGCCACCATGCCTAGCAAATTTTTGTAGTTTTAGTAAATACAGACAGTTTTTCACCATGTTGGCCAGGCTGGTCTCGAACTCCTGACCTCAGGTGATCCATCTGCCTCAGCCTCCCAAAGTGCTGGGATTACAGGCGCCAGCCACCATGCCAGGCCAAGACATAATTTTTATTAAAGAAAAGATCAGGAGCTTAACAGGGTAAGTCCATCCTTCCAAGCAAAATGATCAAGCATGCTGGCTTCGCTTTGAATCCCAGTTCTGTTTCTTCCCTCCCGAGCTTTCTTCCTGTCCCCAACTCTAGGCACAACCCCCTTCTCACAGGATGTCTCTTTATTACAGAATCCCCAAACTCAATGAGGACACGTTTTCCTCCCGAGAACAGCAGAATAGTAACAAAGAACACATGAAAAGAAGATGCTTTCAAGGACCAAAGGAATTCATCTACAAATATGGAATTTCCAGCATGGAAGTCAGTGACAAAGCCCTGGCATGCCCCCATCGCAGGTGTCCTGAGAACACCGTCCAGTGGGACGAGGCCAGCCCTGCCCTGAGAAGCTGAGATTCCCACCCCACCTGGAGGGAGCTGAGCACCCTCACAGCAACTGTGAGCCCCTGACTCCAAAGGAGACTCTTCTCCTGTGGTATTAGACGTAGAGGGCGGGGTCCCTTAGAGTAAAATTCCACAACAGGGCAGTAGAAAGATGCAATGAAACATATACGAGTTATTAAATATTGTCATCAAGATGAGTAATAATCAGACATTTTATGGTTTCTGATTATAAATTCCATTTATTCCGTAGGTGTTTAAAGAAAGAAAAATGGAGACCCAGCAGAGATTTAAGCCTGCCCGAGTTGGGTATGTTTCATGATTGCTTTGTGACTGCTGCATCCTGGGTGGAAGAGGGGTGAGGGAGATACAAAAGGGCCCTCTCAGGGCCAGGAAGAATGAATTGCTGGGTTTCTGGGGCTCTGTGAGTGCATTCATTGTCATGTGAGACTCTTCCTAAGAATTCTTTTGAAGTCAGGAATTCTGGCCAGGTTCCTGGTGGACACACTCTTGAAGACAGCCTACTCCTTCAAATCCCAAAACCAACTTAAACAAGAGGCCAGGCGAGAAAAGCCAACGTGGGGAGGCTCCATAGGTCCTGGCAGGCGGCACTGAACAATGCAGAGGGAGGAGATGAACTGTCCCAAAGAGTGGCTGCTGCAGATCAGGGAGCTGGGCACAATCCCAGCACAGCAAGTGTTCATTCAGTAAAAAGTATGCCTTGGGGCCTGGCGCAGTGCCTCACGCCTGCAATCCCAGCACTTTGGGAGGCCGAGGTGGGTGGAGCACTTGAGGCAGGGAGTTCAAGACCAGCCTAGACAGCATGGAGAAACCCCATCTCTACTAAAAACACAAAAATTACTTGGATATGGTGGCGCATGCCTGTAATCCCAGTTACTTGGGAGGCTGTGGCACAAGAATTGCTTGAACACAGGAGGCAGAGGTTGCAGTGAGCCAAGATGGCACCACTGCTCTCCAGCCTGGGTGACCGAGCGAGACTCTGTCTCAAAAAAAAAAAAAAAAAAGTTATGCCTTGTGTTCATAAAACTATGCCTTCTCCTCATATAGTACTTTACAGTTTACAGGTGTTATTTCATTACATTTTGCACTACCGTTCCAGCATAGCCATTGTTATTTTTATTCACAGACAGAAAAAAATGAGGTTGTCTCACTCATATAACGTGGCCTCTCTCAGCTCCGGTTGCTGTGGAGAGTAGCATGAGTGATATCTCTTCAATGGTGGTTCTGCTGCACAAAGAGAAAACATAACGTTGTCTCTGGCCTTCCAATGGCAGAATTTGACCTGCTTTTGGCTTTGAAATGCCTCATATGATATTCTTCTAGCAGATTTGTCTAATTATATTTTGCTTGGGCTAAGATTAAAATTAATTGGTCTTTTCATGATCACACATCAGGAGGGTAATAGGACCAGGCACCTGAGATCAAGCCAGGGATTAAAGATTGGTTATGGATAATCCACTAGCCAGAGAGTCTGAATGTGGTGGGAGATGAGTGGAGGAGACCCAGTGGGCCTCCGGCAGCTTGTTTATCGCTGGCATCTTCATCACAAGCTTTGTGTGACAGGATTTCTCCTGATGTGCCCACAGCTGCTGCCTCACTGCACGCACACACATGCGTGTACACAGGCACCCACACAGCTGGAGAAGCACACATATGCCCCCTTCTGCAACATGCACGCTGTTGATTAGACTCTGCGGAGTGCTGACTCTTGGAGAAAGACCAGATAAATCGCTTTGGAGAGGGAGAAAAGGAAAAAAATATGATAAAGAAAAAAAAACTACTTTATCCCCCTTCAAATGCCACAAGAAAATGTCACGGAAATCGCTTTGCTGGAAATAACAGAGAAGTTCAAAACAAAATTGTTGAGTGTCACTCCTGGGCCCAACTCTCCCTTGCACTGGGCCTCTCCTCAGCCTGGGAGGCTCCTCGCTGCCTCTGCCACCGCTCACCCTTCAGGATGCCACTGCTGCAGCCTCCAGGAACTGAAAAACAGTTCTTGGAAAGCCTTCCACTAAAGGGAGTAATCGAGAATAAACAAAGGACAAAGACATAAGTGGGAAAGAGCTCTTTCCCTGCCAGCTGGCCACTTCCAGCTCCAGGACAGTGTCCACGAAGCCCACAGAAGGGAGACTTATCATCATTTTCAATGTCGTCATTACCAAAAGCCTTTCTTACGCGATTCATTGTGCAAGGCTGTGTACAGAAACTGTTGAAGGATCCTTTTGCTTTCTTTTGACTTAAAATCCATGACATTTCACAATGCTACAAAAGGCTTCTCTGATTTCCTTGGCTATAGCTTTCTTTTTTCTTTTTTTTTTTTTCTTTTTAACTTTCTATTCTTCGTCTAATATAACAGCACCACAGTGCACAACAGTGCTTGGCTGAAGGACATGAAAACATAAATTTTCTGCATTATTATAGATTCATCCACTCATTCACTGATTCATTCAACATTCCAAAAATTCAGAGCCTACCATATTAAATACCAGGTCCTCAACCAGGCTGTCAAGACAGAGGTGTAAACAATTCACAGATCCTGCCTTCAAGGAACTCACCAACTATTATAAGCAGTGATGTTCAATCTCTTTTTTTCTTTTAAAGTGTAGGGAAACTTTCTCTACGTAAAATGTTTCCAGGAAGCTCAATGTATAAAACCAATAAACCAGAATTTTTTGATTAAGTGAGGAAGGATAGACAGTGAGGGGAAACATTTTAAGGAGAAAGTATTAAACCCATTCTATATGTGATGAAATAAGGCTCATGGGGTTTAGTAGCTTTTCCAAGACGCAGTGAACAAGTGGAGAATCCAGGACAAGGCCCCAGTTCTGTCTCAGCTTAAGTCTCTATTCTTGCCTTTGGCCGGCTGCTGCCCCATCAGGCCCCGTCATACAAATAGGCACCAAGAAGGGGACCTCAGCCCTCGCCTTCCTGAGTTTGTTCTTTACATAGTTAGTTAATAGAAAAACTCTCTTCAATTACAAATCACAACTAAGTTTCTCATTACTGCAGACCTATCCCTGGTACAGAAAATCCAACTGATAAGGGTTGAGAATTGGTATTATGATCCTTTTCCTGGGCTGGAATAAGACCTTTGGCAATAATACAGCCCTGATTAATCTTTGGATTAACCAAACCAAAATGATCCTAATTATTCCTTACATTTAGATGAACTAGTTTAGAGAACAATTTAGGCAGTTTTAGAAGGAATAGAGATAGATCTATGCAAAAGACAAATTTTTTATTAAACTAATTGCTAGTCCTTGGCTGAGAATGCACAAGAAATAGTAAAATAGTAAAGGTTTAACTACCAGCCTCAAAATCGGGGCCTGTAAGATTTGAATGTTTCAATTAAGAAACTTAATCAATTGAAATATAAACTCTGGGTTTAAAATGTGTTTCATATGGTGTGCAACAATATTTCTTTAGTGGAGAATGTCTTACTGTTATTTTGTTGTTGCTGCTGCTTGGTTTTTTTGTTTTTAAAAACAATTGAAAAAAATTAGCCATCATGATGAACACAATTCCTCTTCAAAGAAATCACTTAAAACCAGGATGACAAGCATGATGACACACAGCATGCCACATGCCCTAGATTTATAGCTCTTGTTCCACATCTTGCTGGACTGTCAGTCAAAATAACTCATCCCATTTGTGTGCAGGAGAGGCGATGGGCCACATTTTCCCCAACCTACCTCTTTCCAGGCCTTGACCTGTGGGAGCCCAGGTGAGACCAAGAAGGCCTTTATTTTTATTTTCTTTTCACATTGAAGCAACCATCAAGGCTTGGGACTAACACCCTGTTGCTGATATATATATATATACACACACATATATATATATATTATATATACATATATAATTATATATATGTATATATAATATATATAAATATATGTATATATAATATATATAAATATATATGTATATAATATATATATAAATATATATATAATGTATATAAATATATATGTATATATAATGTATATAAATATATATAATGTATATAAATATATATTATATATAATGTATATAAATATATATGTATATAAAAATATATATGTATATATAATATATATGTATATATAATATATAAATATATATTATATAATGTATATAATGTATATGTATATTATATATAAATATATATGTATATTATATATAAATATATATGTATATTATATATAAATATATATGTATGTATAATATATAATATATATGTATATATAATATATATGTATATATTCTATATAATATATGTATATACATATATATAAATATATGTATATATAATATATATAAATATATATTATATATAAATATATATGCATATATAATATATATATAAAAACTGGAAACCATCATTCTCAGCAAACTAACACAGGAGCAGAAAACCAAACACTGCATGTTCTCACTCATAAG
This sequence comes from Pan paniscus, assembly GCF_029289425.2. NCBI lineage: Eukaryota > Metazoa > Chordata > Mammalia > Primates > Hominidae > Pan > Pan paniscus. The sequence goes on along the minus strand of NC_073258.2, from coordinate 132,562,175 downwards.
TGGGAGTTGAACAATGAGAACACATGGACACAGGGTGGGGAACAGCACACACCGGGGCCTGTTGGGGGATGGGGGCAAGGGGAGAGATAGCATCTGTTGTTTCCTGACTTTTTAATGATCGCCATTCTGATATATATGTATCAGCTGATATATATACATTTAAAGTGTGTGTGTGTATATATGTGTGTATATATGTGTGTATATATATGGTGTATATATATATACACACACACACTTTAAGTTCTGGGATATATGTGCAGAACGTGCAGGTTTGCTACATAGCTGTACATGTGCCCTGGTGATTTGCTGCACCCATCAACCCATCATCTAGGTTTTAAGCCCCACATGCATTAGGTATTTCTCCTAACGCTGTATCTCCCCTTGCCCCCCCATCCCCCAACAGGCCCCGTTGTGTGAAGTTCCCCTCCCTGTGTCCATGTGTTCTCATTGTTCAGCTCCCACTTATGAGTGAGAACATGCGGTGTTTGGTTTTCTGTTCCTGTGTTAGTTTGCTGAGAATGATGGTTTCCAGCTTCATCCATGTTCCTGAAAAGGACATGAACACATTATTTTTATGGCTGCATAGTATTCCATGGTGTATATGTGCCACATTTTCTTTATCCAGTCTATCATTGATGGGCATTTGGGTTGGTTCCAAGTCTTTGCTATTGTAAATGGTGCTGCAATAAACATACATGTGCATGTGTCTCACACCGGTCAGAATGGCGATCATTAAAAAGTCAGGAAACAACAGGTGCTGGAGAGGATGTGGAGAAATAGGAAAGTTTTTACATTGTTGGTGGGAGTGTAAATGAGTTCAACCATTGTGGAAGACAGTGTAGTGATTCCTCAAGGATCTAGAAGCAGAAATACCATTTGACCCAGCAATCTCATTACTGGGTATATGCATAAAGGATTATAAATCATTCTCTTGCTGGTTTTAAGTGTCAACATTGTCCCCTATAAATCTGGTATAATTGCCCCACAGTATGACACTATAATTCTTTAACAAAATCTTAATGGTACCAGCTTTCAATCTAGCCACTATCAACTCATAGAAAAATATGAATCACCAAATTAGACGGGCTCTTAAAATACTTCAATTCCATTTTATACTCATAAATACACCATTCATATTCTTTCAACTATACATGCACACATGCGGAGAGATATACCAACTCCTTTGGGCTTCTGCAAAATTTACCACAATTTGACAGAGAGCCAGAAAATGATAGGTAACTGTTTGGTAATGTGAGTAGGATGGCTTTTGTGAAGTGGAAAACATGATCATAGATCTTGGCTGAACAAGCCAATATGTGAGGCAGCCACTGGCCCTTTTGGGGAATCAAGACAAATGAAACAACAAGAACGAAGGACACTGAGAAATCGACGAATCTAAGTATTCCTAAGTATGTCAATATCTATTTCTCCTTGTGCGTAACCATTCTGCCACTTCCCACCCAAAAGCCAGTTGCTGCTGAGCCACAGTAAAACTCCAGGGAGGACTTCCTCAAGGTTAATTCAAGGCTGGCCCAAGCTCCTGAGTTCTGTTTCCTCACCTGTTTGTGAATAGTTTGTGCCAGATCTGCATGACCCTACTTTACTCTTGATGGAGGGTGGCTGGAATTTGGTGGAATTGTACCCAGCGGAGAATGATTTGGTAATAAGATGGCTTAGAGGCACTGACACACAATCCAGTAGCATGAAAGAATAAATGAAACTCCTGAATGTGTCAAGGGAGTGTACATGAAGACATGTGTACACAGCATGTCTTCAGGAAGAGCTTGGAAATCCCTTGAAGATACTGACACATTCCTCCAAATTTTAGAACTGAAATTGGCTGAAGCTCTTTATTCTTCATAGGGAGAAACTGCAGGAGCTGCAAGGAAACAAGGAGGAGAAGACACGGTACCTGATGACAAAGGAAAGACCTAGGAGACCAATAGTGGCAAATGCAGAAAGAAAAGGAAGAAAGACTTCCCCAGCGAGCCCAGGGCAGGGTGGCCTACAGGAGCCACAAAGCATGATGAGTCTCTAGAGGGGAGGGAGAGAGGAGCAGCTAACAGGTGCAATCCTCTCTCCATGCATCTCCTTGGATTAACAGGGAGAGAACAAGCCCATAAATGCAAAGTATTCATATTGATAAACGATTTGTATAAGCTTATAGAAATCAATTAATAAACATAGAAGAGGCAACAATGCATAAACAATGTTTGATCGCTAATAGCTATAGTTGTATCATCATAGTATAAACCTCACTATAATAACATTCAGTCATGCTGTGTCTGCCTGCCTGTGATACCTCCACTTCCTCAGAAGTCACTCATTGCCTCAGTAGCTTTATTTATTTACTCATGATTTATATTCCACCTACTTGGAAAAAGGGTCTGAGACAGCTTGTGATGTTAAAATATATATGAAGCAGAATAGCTACAAATGAAAATAGGAACACAAAGTTAAAATGAACAAGGAAAGAAATGTATCAAGCACCACCTGGGCTGGGCGACTGAGCACCACTGAGCACTAAATTTAACTCTGAGCTGCCAAGACTCAGAGGGACAACGTATGTTGGTTTTCATGTTCTCCCTGATTAAAACACAAGCATATCCACTCACATGATCACACAAACTCTTTCTTGGTAGTGTTTTGCATGTGCAGCAACAGATAATAAACTCACAATACATTCAGCTACAGTCTCATAAAAATGTAATGATGCTTTCAGATGGGCTTTCTCACATTTGTTCCTTCTGTATGGCAGCTTGTAGATTCTGTATTTAGGTTAGGTCAGGTCCTTAAATAGACCCAATCTTACCACCTTCTTTCTGCTACACCTACTATAGCAGGTCTGAAATAGGACTATTTTTTAAAAGACGTATTTGAGTCTTCATCTCAAATATGTTGCATTTTAGGGGAGGTGGGGAGACTGAAGATAAGTTTTTTTTGAAAATTAAGTATTGGGTAGTACACGTGGGTTATTTCTTAGGCTCATTTCTGATTGAGAAATGCTGTGTCCTGTGCTAAAAGGGTTTTATTTCAATCATTTTCTCTCTGAGAATTGGCTTCTAAATTTTGCAAGTTGGTGTCTTTTTATCAGCACTTGCTCCCCCTTAAGAGTCAAGGGAATAGAATTCCTTGAACCTCAGAAAAGGTAGGGAGGGGTGAGAGAAGCTGCTCAGAGTTACAAAGGGGCACTGCTTAAAGAGGAGGGCCCTCGCTGGCTCACAGCCTGGAATCCAACCTTAGGCTAGGCTAAGCTCCAGACAAATGACCAGGCTGGGGCATCCATCAGGCGGGACAAGGGCTGCCAAGCTTTCTACTCAGAGGAAAGAGACCATCATTCAGAGAGCACCCAATATTCAACCGGGAGCCATTGCTAGGCATTGCACACGTAGAACTTCGGTTACTGTGCTATTTCATTTGCAATAGTATTATTATCCCATTTTGTTAATAAAGAAACTACTGCTCTGAAAATTAAAGTAGCTTTCCCAAGATCATGTAAGTAAATGGTAAAACCAGGATTCATTTCAGCTTTCTCTAAATCCAAAGCTCATCCACTTTCTTTCTACTATGACTTCAGCATGGAACTATTTTTCCTTCCCCCAAGCTTTTGCCTTCACAAGAGTGCATGAAAATGGACTCGATAAAAGCAAAGACTCGAGTCAGAATTCCCAGGCTTCTATCCCAGCTTCACCTCCTGAAGGTGAGGGCCATTCATCAAGTTACTTAAACTTCCTGTGTCTGTTTTCCATCTTGTAAAATTAACGTCTGCTCTGTACAGCCGAGGTGTGAATGAAATAAGATGACTTTTGCATAGCACATGGTCTGTGATCAGTAAATATCAGCTGACTTAAAGCTGTAGCAACAGTGAAGTCCTTAAGGCATAGGAAAGGTGAGTGACAGCCGTGCTCACAGAGCAGTAACTGTTCAGAGCTGGATAGGCCAGGCTCTAACCTTAAGATTTGCTTTCATTTCAGTGGGAATTCCAGGAGCTATCTTAGATGAGGAAGGACAAGGGTCAAGGAAGAAAGCATGGGACAGTGGCACCTGGACCTGAGATCTACAATTAAATTAAATTTTCTGAATTATCACTGAAGTTTCCTTCTGTTTCTAAAAGTCTATCATCCCCCTAAGAATAAAATAAAATGAGAGCATAAATTTTTAGAAATAGCAGTTGGAAGGCTACAAGCTGGCATCGACTAAGCCATCTGAAATAATTTTAAATTTTACTTGGGACAAAAGATGAGCAAGGAAAGGATGAGCCAATTTCTCGGGAAGCCAGTGAAATGTTAACAGATGCCGGAGACAGTAGAACTTCTTCACTCTTATATTGCTTCCACATCTACCCCGAAGGAGAGTGGGGAAGTCTTCAAGCTATGAAAGGTAGAAGGAGTCGTTGTAAATCACACAATGACTGGCAGGGCCGGAAAGGACTCCTCCTCTGAAACAATGGTTTTCCAACAAGTCATAGCACGTAGACGGGGAGAAGCAGCTGTGAGTTTGCGCCTGTCCCCTCTTCCAGTCATCAAGGAAGGGAGAGGGCCCGGGAGGTAAACTTGCCTGCCGCTAGGGGATAGCACACACATTAAAAAAAGTGAAATCTACTAATTTTTACTCATGTTCTCAATTGAGAGTTGAGGATACTGAAGGCACATTGTGAGGGGCTGGGGGGTGATTGCACGTGGTCATGCCGTCTGTCAGTGGGAAAGACTGAGCTGAGGAAACCACCATAAACCACGTCAAATGCAGGCTGAGCTGGGAAAAATGTATGTAAGGTCAAATACTTGTATTCATTTGCCCACAAAACTTTATTGAGTTCCTATATGCAACAGTAGTGGGAAAACAAAGTGGTGAGTCTCTTCAAGACAGAGGGATGGGATGTGAATACAGATAATCACAGTGAAAGGCCCAGGTTACAGCAGAGGGGTCAAGAGGAAGTGCCTGGAGAGATCAGAGTGGGAAATAGATCTTTCTTGCTGATGTCATCAGGACAGCCTTATAGGGAAGGTAGCATGTGAAAGGGAGATCTGAGGAGTCATTTGGAAATAAAATACGACGAGGACAAATTGAAAAAGAAAACAATAACAAAGGTAGAGCGACACAGAGCTCAGGGTGTGCACGGACATCGCAAGAAACTCAGTTTGGCTCTCGAAGAGGGAGGGCAAAGGAGGTGACCCAGTGTGGGGCTGGAAAGGTGTGTCATTTCCAGATTGGAGCCAGGCTACAGCCGGGTTTGATTCTGCAGCTGCTGGCAGTGGCGGCCCACTGAAGGGTCTGCACAGAGCCCGACACAATCAGAGCTGGGCTGGAAGGTTAACCTTGTGGTGGTGTGGAGAGGGCCGGAGTGCGGAAAGCCCACAGGCAGGGAGGCCAGTTAGGAGACCACGAATGAGCTCAGGTGGGAGGTGATCGAAGACTGTACTGGACAGGAAGGAAGAAGAGGTAGGAGGGAGGTTTTGATAGAAAGGCTGGGACAAAAAAGGGTGGGTGGCTGTGGGGGGGTTGGACAGAGTGAGGGCGAGGCAACAAAAACGCCAGAGAATTAAGCTCGTTTTTTTCTCATCTGTAAAGCAAAAGGATGCCTTGGATTCTTTAAGGTTTATCCAGACTTTAAAATTCTAATTCTAAACTGGCTACAGGGGGACCCTTATCTCCCAATCACACACTGAAATAAAGCAGGGTACGATGTATTTAGTTTCCACCTGCAATTCAATCAGCAAGTCAACACAATACTGGCTTCGTAGTGAAGAAGCAGGACTCCAGGGTGTGTTTGGGGTTTCCCCTCTCTCCATGCAGATAGCTCTTCCACTCAACATGGTCATTCTTTCTGAGGTCTCCAGCAAACCAAAACAGCTGGCAGTTCAGCCTGGCCTCCTGCAAACTGTACCTTCAGCTCCATCTGCTGGTGGTGGGGTTCTGTGGCCTGTGCTTGTGTGTAAACCAAGTCCTCATTTTGTGCCCCAACACCCTCTCTGCAAATCTCATGCCCGCATCATACACACAGACACATTTACACACAGACACATTTACACACACAGACACCCAGACCTAGACTCCTACATACACACAGACACACAGACATACATATGAAGAAATGCACACATGGTTATACATACAGATACACAGACATAAACACAGACACACACATGCATACATACACACACAGGTATGTACACACATATACACAGGCAGACACACACAGACACCCAAACATGCACACACACAGATACACTTACACAATACACACATGCGTACACACGCGCACAGATAAACAGGTAGACACACACTCAGACACACACAGACACACACACACATACACATATGGTTATTCACACTGATACACACAGGCGTAAACACACATACAGACACACATGGTCACACACACACCCCCAGACACACAGACAAACATATAGGCAGACCTCCCCATCCGCACACACAGCGTTTTCCTCCTTGCTGCAACCTCTCCACTCCAGCCTTTGCGGATCCTTCCAACTTCCCCACTGCTTTTAGGCATCCCTGAGGCCTGCTCTCTGGCAGGCTGGATGTGTAAGTGGGACCACATTCTTTCCCGAGCCCTGCACAAAGTGTAAATAGCAGATGGGTGGGACTGCAGTCTTTGAGAAGACACACAGTTGGACACCTGAAAAGCTAATTTCCTGGCTAATTTACTTTTGGGCTGCTAATTGATCCTGCGATTGCACCCTGTCCTCCCCTCCCCTAGTCCAAGAGGCCCAGAAGGAAAGGGAGAGCCCCCTTCCCCCACCTCCTCCCTGTTCTCCATCTTGGCTGCTGCACACTGTCCTTGCTGTCATTCCACGGGAACTGGGAAGACACCTGGTTCCTCCAAAAACATTTCCTATTAATCTACTTTCCCTGAAGATATCAGTTTGTCTAAAGAATCCTAGGTTCAAATAGATTTTATTTTTAAGCCAAAAAAAATCACGACATTGTAGTGAAATCGCCACTTTTTTTTGTAACCTTTTAAGAAAAATGCCATTCCCAGTCACATCTCTTAATAGCTGCCTCCTGGTGGCAGCCTAAATGATGAATCCACCAACCTGTTTAAAATGTAAGGGAGGTGATTTCAAAAGTAATCCGAAGGTGTTTCTGACTGCAAATGCAAATTCTTTTGTCAGCAGTCTCGGGCGCCATGGAAGGCGCAGGTATTTTTAGTCCATATAGATTTGCAGGGGAGGGGGAGACACACAGTCACCCACTAAATTAATGTGAGGTGGGTCTTAGTTTTGCATACTCATTCCTTTGGGATTTGGAGCTCTGAAGGCATGGCCAACCTGGCCCTACAGAGGAGTCAGGGCAGGTCCCCGTGCCTAAGGCCTGCCCTTGGGTTTGTTCCAGGCTTCTGGCCCCAAGGAGCTGGGACTGAGAAATAGGCCTCGGGCTGCAAAACACAGCCAGCAACCCGCAGATGCCATTGAGGGGGCCAGCCCCACCCCAACAGGCAATCTTTGCTTTGTTTTTTGTTTTATTTATTCCCATGTAAATTTGGGACAAGGCTGAATGGAAAAAGAAGGGTGAAAAGGAAGCACCTGCCAATGCATGCATGTGTGTGTGCAGCATGAGGGTGTGGACAGCATGTGGTGTGTGTGCTGTGTGTGTGCACCGTGTGTGTGCGGCATGCATGTGTATGTGAGGCATGTGTGTGCAGCATGTGTGTGCGTGTAGCATGTGTGACAATGTGTGGGGGGTGTGTGGGGGGTGTGTGTAGTGTGTGTGTAGCCTGTGTGTGTAGCATGTGTGTGGCATGTGTGTATGTAGCATGTGTGAGAGTGTGTGGGAGGTGTATGTGTAGCATATGTGTATGTAGCATGTGTGTGTAGCTTATGTGTGTGCAACATGTGTGAGAGCAGGTGGGGTGTGTGAGTGTGTGGGGTGTCTTACTGTGTTTTTGGTGTGTATGTGAGTGTGTGTGTAGTGTGTACCTGTGTGTGTGCACCTGTGAGCATAAGAGGCTTGAGGAGGGTGTGAGGGCAGGGAGCCTGCCCCACTAAGCCAGGCTAAGCACGTGTATGCAACTGTACTAAGAATCTGCTAGCATTGTTCTGTTTGCTTGTTTTGGGTTTTGATTTTTAAACCAGCTATCAAGTGCAGAGCATGAGGGAATTGTTAGGCTGGGTGAGCAAAATACAGTGATTACCTTTAGAATAGCTCCGGTGGTAACCAATCACATAGTTCATATAAATACAACACATTCAGGGGTTTTCTGGACACTCCCAACTTCACACATTGATTTATATTATGCTCACAAGCACATTGTTACCTGGCAAACTGTATACTCTGAATTTGTCTTGGTGTGACATAGTAAAACAGGCTTTGGGATCCAACAGAAGGGGCTTGAGTGTTGGCTTTTGCCATTTGTCAGCCATGTGATCAAGGGTAGGCTACTCGATCTTTCTAAGCCTCAGCATTCTTATCTGTAAATGGGGATACTAATACCTGCCTTTGGGGACTTGTACCTTGTCTCAGGGTAGAGCACATGATGCAGCCCAGTAAATGAAGCATGTGCTCATCTAACAAAGACTGGGCAACTTGAGGCAGGTTCCAGAACGTGGAACACCCACACAGAATGGTGCTGGAGGTGGGAGATCCACTGGGCCGGTGCGGGAGAGGTTGCCAAGCTTTCCTCTTTCCCAAGCTCAGGCCCTGCTGGCTCAGTCGACTGTCAGTTGTCTAAGCCCAGAAACATTACAGGGCAGAACTGGGAAAGAATCGTGGATATTAAAAAGGGCAGATATCAGCTCAACATTAGGAGAGACATTCTGAATATGAGAACTGTCCAAAATGGACCAGGAGGTAACAAGTTCCCTGTCACCAGTTGTGTTCAAACAATGCCAGGAAATCCTGGTCAGAGGTAGCACATAGGGAAACTCTTTCATGCAGTAGAAGGTCCGACTATATCAAAACCAAAATCGAACATTCCCTCAATGCTAACAGTCTTTGTTTCTGTGAAAAAGAAAGAGGGTACTGCTACTCTTATTCTCCCTTGAAACCTAACACTCTAGAAGTCCCTGGTCCCTGCTGGAGGCAAAGAAATAATAGGAAACCTCCAGGGTTTCAGAGCCTTGCACTGGGACCATTAAGCAATCCATTTACAGCAAGAGGGAGAGTGAGCCTGAGAGTCAGGTTTAAAATGATAATTAGCCTTTGTGATAGTCTTAATTGAAACCAGTCAGTCCAACGGGAGGAGTTCCTGGACCAATCCTGCGTATTAGGCTCTCCAGCAGCAGGAGAATCCTGCTGTCACATGACAAGCTCCAGGGACTGACCAGAAGCCCGCATTGAGCAAAGGAGTCGCTCCACACTCTTTCCTTCCTGATGGATCCCGCCCTGATGGATTTGTTTCGTCTTTCGTTGGATTGCTTTTCTCCCCTGCCCCTTTTCTTGTCTAAATCTTTACATTTCAAGAGGATATATAACATCCTAAACTAGATAGTCCTTCTATTTCTTGTCTTCAGGGTAATTGTGTGATTGACTGATCTAACTCCCTGCCTCTCACTTCTCTTCCTTCCTTCCCTCCTTTCCTCCCTGACCCCTGACTTCTTATGCTGGGCACTCCATGCATTCCATTTCTTATTCTGCCAACACCCCATTTCTACAAGGAAATTCATCAGGTGCACTTTTGGGGCCTGCTCTGGTTTATCTGAAACTTGATTATGTTCAGTTACGTAGCATGTCATCAAAACTAGCTCTGATATTTAAATGTGAGTGAATCAAAATGCATCCTCAAATTTGCCAGGCCTACAAGTGCTGGCTGGTCCTCCCCAGCCATGTGGCATGGGAGCTCATGTTTGATTGGCAGCAGGACATCCTGAACCTGTGGAAGATTTTTAGGGAAGAGAAGGCAGATGGGAGGAGGGAGGGACCTGAGTCTGTGCTCATGTTTCTCCATATCCCGGTCTTGTGGACGTCAGACAGGACGGTATTCAGCTTTCCGTGTTATGGTTTGCAGGTTCAGTTTAGAAAGAAGGAAAGGGAAATCCCTTCCTCATTCAATCATGAATCTCTAGCCCATGGCCTTTGCATTCGATTATATTTCTGCAGTTCCAAGGTTAGAATGCTGAGTGTCAGTGATGCTGAGGAGTGGCTGAGTGACTTGGAGCATCGCTTCCTGGACCCAGGTTACAGTACTTCTCGATGACAGTCTGACTGCACTCAGCCTGCTGCACAGTGGAGTCAGGAGGACCCCAAGAACATCTGCTGACACCAGGTTTGCAATAAAGAAAAAGGACATGGAGACACCAGGAAATGGAATTGGAAACATCAACAACACCTGGATGAAATCTTTCAGAAGCAGGCTTTGAGGAGCACCATCAGGGTGCCAGAGACAGCAGCCCTGAGGTGAAATGCCCAGGGCTTCACCAGGGCCCCCTTTCTTCACCACCTGATTGGCCACTCTCAACGCACATCATGATGGTTCGCAATCTCACTCTTCCTAGAAATTTTGGTTCCACCTTCCAAAACACCATACATGTGAGTAGCACAATCTTGCAAATGGAGGAAGTCAATATGGTACCATGAAAGAACACCACTCTTGAGTCTAGAGACCCTGGCTGAAGAATGTCTTGTTCTTGTACTACCCAAGGGAAGCCTCCTCAGCTTCCTCGTTTTAGACAGGATAAGCTTCAGTGAGATGACCTCAATGTCACTTCTAGTCTGGAATCCTAAAATCCTATATGAACATCTGTGAGGCATGGAGGATAGCAACCAGACTTCCTCTCTCTGCTCTGAAAGGCTTGAGAGATTGTCTCTATATGTTTTAGTCAATTCAGCTAGGTTTATACTTAAACCTGAAGACAGACATCCAATAACTCATATTTCGAGGTTTGGAGCCATCTTGTCCTAAAATAAATACCAGTTTGCAGTTTCATGAAAGCAGAAAAGTCACAGCCTTTGCTATAAGAGGAACATGAAAGTCCTTTTCAACTCCAATGTGAGCAAAAATCTGAATTTTAGGACAGTTTTTGAAACTAGGGACTTAGATATGGTATCTTCTTTTAAAACATAACCTTACCATCAAACAAAAATAAAAAAACAACTCTCGATTCATACATAACTAGGCAATTGTGTTCATTCTCAAGATTAGTTCTGTCTAGGACACAGCAATAAATATGTAGAATGAAGAAATGAGTGAATGAATTAAGGAGACTTCTACCTGAAACATGGACTCCTGGGACAGGGTTGCTCAGTTCTGTTGAAGCCTTCCTCAGGGACAAGGAAGTTGCTATCTTGTCTGATGGCTTTCTTTTGGCAGGAGTTGGGGAGAAAGAAAGTCAGTTCAAATTATTTCTTTAAGTCGGGCTCAAACTTGACTTTGTGTTCTCTGTACTCTTGGCCCCAGTTGTGCCCTCAGAGTGACCCAGAAATGCATGTTCCCTCCTCCACAGGGCTGTTCTCTCCTCAGACAGTTACAATGCTATCACAGTCTGAGAATCCCCAGATCAACTGAGACCTGGCTTTGCAACACATGTGCTCTGCCCACAAAGCTCCTTGTACATTTACCTTCAGAATCACATTTTGCTCAGGCTGATATTAAACTGAACTGTGGTCCTTGAGACCACACTAAGAGCAGCCAACGAAGAGTCAGGTGAGCTGGATGCCTCCCCTGGGGTTTAACAGTGGGCTCTGGATGTGCAGAGGAGTGGTGAAGAGCTGACCAGACCCACGTGCATTTGGGACCTGTGAACACCTCTGAATGTGGAGTGGAGACAGGCCTACCTAGTGTTCACTAGTCTCAGACCACTGCCTATGACGATGTTCTGCACCAGCTGGTAGCACTGCAAGCTGCTGTGTGGCCTACAACACCTTTTTTTCTTTTCTCTCTCTCTTTTTTTTTTTCTTTTTGCATTTTAAGACATATTCATTAGTGAAATATCAGAAACCTCAGGGGCAGCATGTGCTTCTAATTCATTTTCCAATTGTATAATGAGCCAGGAGTGAAATTTTTAGGGTGAATTTAATTGACCTTTACAGCAACATCAGGCAGATTGGCTTAAATGCTATTAAAGCAAAATGTAACCCGGTGAGACTTTCTAGAAGGTTATCGGAAAATCTATCAAGTTGTTTTTCCTTACTTTTTATCAAGAAAGGAAAAGATAGATAGAGGACATAGAAGGATGAACAGACAGAGAGACAGAAGGAAAGAGATTTATGGCAGGAAAGAGATGGGCCTGGAAGAGAGAAATGAATCCCAGGGAGGAGGAGGGGCCGCCCAAGCCCCTCACTGCTGGGGGATTACGTTTTAATTTAGAAAGGCTGCTTGAAATTGTGCAATTATACCACAGGTCACATTGGTCTAAAGTCTTTTCAGCACTTGGGGATAGGACCGTACAGCCTTCTTTTTATTAATATTTTGGTGTTGATGTGTAGGCCCTTCCTAGCTCTTCATAATAGAGCTCGCACGCAGTGGAAAATGATGTCTTCTTTTGGCAGCTGACAGGGATATTTTTTCTGACTCCACTGTCCCCTTCCTGCTCAGCTCTCAGTAACAGGATACCCATGGGAAAGCCAGAAAGCCAGGGGTAGGGCTGAAGAAATCCTAGCGGACTAAGATTACACCCTAAGGAAAGTGGAGGCCAACCCACAGGGTGCAAAAGCCCCTGGCAAATCAGGCTCGATTCTAAGTGGTGCCAGCTCACAAGGAGGTGCCCAGTTGTGGACATCAGTGTCTTTGGCATTATCATGCCTCTGGAAGCCAGGGCTTTTTCATAAGTATGTAGCCAGCAAGAGACAGGGAGATAAACATGTGTCCATGAAGGTTGTGCAAATCAGAAAGATGACGTAGCCCCACCATCACCTCTACCAAGGAAATGTAGCTAAGAATTCAGGGGGTGGTGAAAGTGTACGTCCTGGGATCTGCTGCCCTTAGAAAGGCCTGCTTGCATGGTTGGTCCTTGGCTGGCAACAGAAAACTTGGATTTCAGGAAGGTTTCCACTGTTCCCTAACTAGTAAGCGTGGCTCCTTGTGCCTAGATTATCTGTGCAAGCAATGTGGTTTATGCTGAATACGTATTTTCCTTCTGGGAATCTGGTATGTTAGTATGTGCTAGGGAGAGGGTGCCGATATGACCAGCATCCAGTTAAGACCTTGGACTCTGAGTCTCTACTGGGCTTCCCTGGGCAGAAACATCCCACATGTTTTGCTGCATTTTTGTGGAGGGACAGTGGGCTCTGTGGGACCCTCTTGGGACGGAAAGAGCATAAGGAAGTCTCGCATGGGTTCCTTCGGACTCTGCCTGTGCCTTGACCCCTTATGATCCAGCCCTGTGTCCTCACCATGGCACAGGAATAAAGCCCAGCCATGAGCAGCACTGTGTGCTGAGTCTCAGGAGTCCTTCCAGAGACCCTCCAAACATGAGATGGTCATGGGGGCCCCGTCAGTCCCTCTCTCAGTGAAGGCTGTCTCACTAGCTCTTGTCCTTCCCTCAATTCTAAACCTCACACCTGCTCTGAAATCTTTTTGACATTGACGGAGGCTGTAGATAGGAGCTGAGGCCTGATATAGACGCATCATCCCCCAGGAGTGACTAAGCTCTCTGCACTCAGCAGACTCTAATAGATATCAGAGTTACTCATATATAAGAAACACATGTTCCTTTCTGCCAAGGAACCTCCAGACAAAGGGGGAGTGGGGAGGAAGTGAGAAAAGGGGAAAAGCTGCCCTTACTGATAAGAACAACCTTTAATAGTCTCAGAAAGAGAAAAGGAGAAAAAAAAAAGGGGAGGCACTTCTAAAATGGAAATACAAAGTGTCTCAGGATCTATTTTTACTATCATAATCGACATCATCCTCTTCAATACTGTTTGTAGAGCACTTCCGTTAAACCAGGCATTCACAAAGCCTTTTACATATGTTGATTTCAGCTAGCATTCACCATGGGATGCACTAGAGAATGAGTGTTATTATTATTCCTATTTTCCAGATGAGGAAACCAAGGGAAAGAGCAGTTATAGAAAGTAGCCAAGTCACAGAACTGGAAAGTAATGGAACCAAGATCCCACTCGAGCATGTGTCTCAAGAACACAAGTGAAGTCTCAGAGCATCACCCTCTCAAGTCTTGTTAGACTTGTAAAATATGGTTAAAATGGGAGAAAGATAAAACAACCCTCAAAGGACTACTCGAAAGGGACAAGAGGCAGTCATACTCTTAATTGTCCCTCGAGACACCTGGATTCCCAGTAGCACATACGGGAAAGTCAACTGTACCAAGGTCTTTATTAGCTCCAGATTTTCAGTCCTCTATACAGTTTTAAGAAATAAGAGCTTTCTTGAAACCCTAATTTTCAAAAGTTTTATTTTTTCTACTGGTCAGAATTATAGATTTTTAGAGCACTCTTAGATGACACAAAATATTTACTAAATTGTGAACTCTATAAACATAACCATATTCTCTGAAACATACCTGGCACCAGGAAGACACCCGATGTGTCTCTCGGATGAATGGACGGACAGACGGACAGACGGATGCACACATGGATGGACGGATGGATGGATGTTGAAGGGGAAAATAGACTTTGAGGAATTGAAATGATTTCCTAGGAGCTGAAGTGCGGCAAAACTCTGACTGGCTGAGGTTGTGATGTTAACGTTCCATTTTCCAGGCTGAGAATGAATTAGGTTGCAGGAGTGAAGTTGGTCTCTACTAGCTACTTCCGCATTTAAAACACCTGAGCTGCCCTCTGTAGAAGCAGGGTGGGGACTATTTGGTGAGCAGAAGGTTGGAGTTGCCTGGATTATTGCCAATTTCACAGTATTTGGGGATTTGCAAAGGAAGATTAAGCCCCACAGATTATGTGCTAGTCTTTTACTCCCTCGTTCCCTATTCCAGAAGGGAGGATTCAGACGAGAGCAATTCCAGCTGCTGCGGCTCAACGTGCTGCAGAGCTGCTTCAGCAAAGCCAGTGAGCTCGGTGTCCGCTTAGGTGAGAACAAAGCACCTGCGGCTGCTATTGCCTCATTTGCAGGGCTCTTCTCACTTAACTTACCATCCGATTTTATATTCACTTAGCCCACCAGCGTGCGGAAAACCTCCTGAGTTCTACGAATGGTGACAATTTATACATGTGTTGATTTACTCAACAAATACTGAGCTCCTCACATTGGCCAGATTCTTTAGTAGAAGACGGAGATACAAGGATTGTCCAAACAGCATTCCCCTCTGCTCTTAGCCCAACTGGGGAAACAGATAAATATTTCAATAATTGCAAAGCAATGTGTCTAATAATACGTGCATGGGTGGGGGCGGGTAAGGATAAATGGAAAGAGAGAGGGAGAGAGGGAGAGAATCAACTTGCTCATCCTGGCCTATTCATAGAAGCTTCCGCAAAGTAACTAACAGAAGCAGAGCCAATGAAAAGAAATGAAAAAGTATAGCAGGAAGAAAAGAGAGTGTGTAGGAAGGCAAGGGTTAGCATTTCAAGCAAACACAATAGCATGTACAGAAATCACAAAACAACTTATGTATTCCAGAACCTCATAAGGGCTCAGTATGATAAAACGTAGACTGGAAAGGAAGGGTGAGGCATGGGCGGGGCGGAGGCTGGAAGAGATGGAGTAGGCAGAGAGAGGGGTATGAAGGAAATGGGGGGAGACAGAGAAAGGGGGAGAGCCATCAGGAACCAGACTATAAAGGGTCTTTTATGCTACATGAAGGAGATGAAGCTCAATCCTGCAAATGATGAGATGTCATTGGAATAACTTGATCAGATTTCTAGTTTAGAAAGGTCATCTAGCAGGAGGGTGCAGGGAGGATGATTGGAGGTGGGTGAGCCAGAAGATAAGGAGACAAGTTAGGAGACAATAACGTAGACTAAACAAGAAATAATAGGCCAGGATTAAGGCTTTAGCAATGGAGATAGGAAAGATGTACAAATCTGCGGTGTCATTTAGTGAGGGTGAGGGAGAAGGAGAAATCCTGACTAGCTTTCAAATTTCTCTGTTTTTCCTGACTGCTTGTCCTATGGGAGTTACAAAGAACAAGACAAGGTTCCTATCCCCAGAAAAAGACGTGTGAACACCCAAAGATAACTAGCAGCAAGGAGTAATGCATTTTCACTGCCAGATGAAAGGTACAGCCAGTGAGTACTATGGGAGGGAGAGGAGAAATGATGATTTCCAGCTGGACTCATTGAGGGCCACTGAATGGGAAGCTGGAGAGATGTCTGGAACTGAGATGGGCTGATAGGAAGGGGATGCTGCAGCAGGCCAAGACACGATGTGAGAAAGGACACAGCCATGGAAGGCAAGGCATATTCGGGGAAGGGAATAAAATAGCTCAGGGGTATAGGATAATTTTAGAAGAGGATGCAAAGAGTCACGGAAGACAGAGATGGCAACATTGGGGTTAGGAGACTTCAATGACAAGTAAAGGAGTTAGAACTTCACTGTCTGGGTCAGTGTTGACCTGTGTCTGTTCTGTGGTAGGCCTGTGTCCCAGGAGATGGTGACAACTGCCCAGTTACATTAGAGGATAGTGGGTAAGTTACATTTGGAAAATGCTGGATTAAACTAAGTTAAACAGGTTCTAGTGCTAACAAACTTCTTAGATACTTTAAGATTATATAAAAAGGATCAAGGGCTTTTTTATCAAAGGAGAAAAAAGCAAAAAGCACAGAATTGGAAATGTATATCTGGGTGCTAGCCCCAGTTTTATCATTGCTTAGATGTGTGATCCTTAGCAAGCTATGATAAAGCTTTCTGGATGGGCCTTAACGTCCTTGCCTGTAAAATGGGCTATTAGACCAGGTGAATGGCTTCACATCTGGACATTCCCACAGTATAGTACAGCCTCCAAGGTAGTCAGGCATATTTTAAAATTTTCAAACACATGCATAAAAGAATACATACATCTTCAAAGAACACTTTAATCTAAGTAAGACATTTCTTTTCTTTTGGCTGGTATTACATAAACTAGTATGGGAAGCTTGGATTTTTCCCATTAATTAGATCGTAAGATCAAGAAAGGAATCTGCTTTGTTCATCATTTAATTTTTGGCATCCAGCACAGCACTGGGGTCATAATAACTCAATAAATATTCAGTTGTGAATGAATGCTGATCAGTGGCTTTGAGGACAGATATGTATATGCCTTTATTTGAAGGAGAAAATAAATTGTTGCTGAATATAATTTTGGTGAGACATTCTTGAAAATGGTGTTATGGGGATTAAGAAATGAGTATTATTCGTTGAAAAATTTGGAGACTCTTAGATTAGATGATCTCTGTCTCTTAATTATAAAATTATGCAATATATAATTTTCCTGGGGTCTAAGAAAAAGTCATTATATATGATGTTTTTAAGGACATTTCCATACTCTTAGAGATGGAGTTTCTGCAGTAGCAGTGAGATGTGGAAAAAATTAGCATTGTAAGCTGCTAAAGAGTGAAAGGATGATGAGGAAACTAAGACCGTGGCTGTAAGATTCTCACTTTATTCACCCCAACAAGTACCAGTGCTCCAAACACAGTATTGTGCCCTAGAAGGGATGAATAAATACGCAGCGACTGTCTAATCAGTCCAGGAGTTTCTTCTTTCACGTATTCAACAAACATTTATTGGACACTCACCATCTTCAGGCGTGGGGATCTGGCAGAGAACAGGGTAGGCCATTTTAAACCTAATCCAAGTCCACAATATTTCATAAATATCTGATGTGTGTCAGACACTAAGCTAGCTATTGAGGATGGAGGATTGATCCGGCACAGTCCTTACCCCAAGGAGGTCAAAATCCATGCAGGGAGGTGGGGGTCTCTGATGTGTAGGGAGCTTAAAGACCTCCTAGGGCTGCAAACAAGACAGAAGGATCCGAAGAGCAATGTAATTGCATTTGATATTAAGGAATTTTCACTGTGCTGAAGAATTTTGACTGTTCTTTAAACACATTGTTAGGATGAAAGTTAAAAGGCATTGATTTAAGGAGCAACAGAAGGCAAGAAAATGAAGGCTATCAAGTGTACATACACAGCTACTTCAAGAGATTTGGCAATAACAGGAAAAAGGAAAATGATGTGGTAGTTTAAGGAAAGGCAGAAACAAAAGAAAGCTTTGTTTTTTTGTGTGTTATCTGTTTTGTTTTCTTTGCTGGAATGAGTAAGATCTGAGCTTGTTGGTAGAGTGGGGAATTTAAGATGTGAAAATTGTCAGAGTTATCCACAAAGGTTTTCAGTCCTCTATTGCTTCTGAGTGTGGTATGGAGAGGCTGTGGTAAACTTTCATTTAAATTAATATCAGAACATTATGGACATACCCAAAATAACCAAGTTTCCCTTAGCAACTCATTCCATTCGTTTTCTTTTAACCTTGATAGATTGTGAGTCTCAATCACGTCTTGGAGTAGCAAGTTTCTTGTACGTACTACCTGCTGGGTAAAAAGTCCTCTGCTTAAATTGTTCTAAATTTACCATTTCTAAGCTGCAAGTGGTGCTTCTTCATTCTGATGATCTAGAATTGCCAGATCACCTGTGTTCCCTGTCCAGGACTGGGACTCTGCTGCATTTCAGCACCTCACAGACACAGGGCCCAGATGTTCCCATCAGCACCGGTCCCACACATCCGCATCTTCAGACCTCCCTTCCCAAATCTGTGCATTGCATTGGTCTATACTGTCTGCATTTCCACCCTCACTCTCCTATGTATTATTTGCTAAGCAGTTTGAACAATCTTTTAGAAACAGAAGTTTTGTCTCCATACTACTTGAAACCAGGAAAAACCTACATCCCAAGTTACCTGCAGCACCCAGTTTATGCCCTGTGTCCAGGTCTAATGATGAAGAGTGCCCCTTTTAATTTCAAAAGCATCTGCATTTGTACAATAAATTAAATATTCACTCTCCTTCAAAACCTGCAAAGTCTTCCCATTGCTCTTAAAACAAAATCCAAACTCCTTATCGTGGCCTAATTTTTCCCCTATCTCCCGAACTTACCTCTACGCTCCCTCCCACACTGGGCTCCAAGCACATTCACCTCTGTTTGATTTTCCAACATACTGAGCTCATGCTGATGTCAAGACTCAGCACTTGATGCTTCCTTGGTGTAGAGTACATTTCCTTCTGCTTTTTGCAGTGCTGGTTTTCCCTCTTCCTTCAGATTTCAACTGAAATGTCACATCCTCGGAAAGACTTTACCTGACTTTACACCATGCGAATTCCCCAGCTATCCTGTACATCTCTTTATTGTCTATACAGTGCTTGTGAGCAAAATAAGTTTTCCTTTTTAAAAACAATTTGGTGTCGTTTAATGCTGTACCTTTTCATTCAGCTGGTAGCTCCCTAAAGGAAGAAACTCGTATGTCTTTTTAAATCACTGTGTACCTTATCTGACCACAATTACCATGAAGACAGCTCAGAGAGCCTCTTCATATCTAGGATTAAACCCTCTTGGCCTTTACCCATGGAACACTCTAGAAAACACCTTATTCTAAGATGACTTCAGTTACGAGATGTAAAAATATACCAATGCTTTCTTTGTGAGGGTAGTAAGTAGAATTGTTGCAATGTGTCTGGGCTTGCTTTCCTAAACTACTACAGATGAACCATGCATCTACTCCAGGCCCTTCTAATGTATAATCTGTATTACTAGCTTTCTAGAAAATTACGCCAAAAATAAATATGTCGTTATTCAAAATAGGAGTGTATAACTCATTCAAAAAGAAACAGCAGATGCTGGCAAGGTTGTGGAGAAGAAGGAATGCTTTGACACTGTTGGTGGGAGTGTAGAGTAGTATAGCCATTGTGGAAGACAGACTGGTGACTCCTCAAAGACCTAGAGGCAGAAATATCACTTGATCCAGCAATCCCATTACTGGCTATATACCTAAAGGAATATAAATCATTCTCTTATAAAGACACATGTAAGTGTATGTTTACTGCAGCACTATTCACAATAGCAAAGACATGGAACCAACCTAATATCCATCAATGATAGACTGAATAAAGAAAACCTAGTATATTTATACCATGGAATACTATGCAATCACAAAAAGGAATGAGGTCATGTCTTTTGCAGGGACATGGACGGAGCTGGAGGCCATTGCCCTTAGCAAACTAATGCAGGAACATAAAACCAAATACCGCATGCTCTCACTTATAAGTGGGAGCTAGATTATGACAACATAAGACACACAGGGGGAAACAACACACACTGGGCCTGTCCAAGCCTGGGGTGGAGGAAGAAGGAGAGGATCAGGAAGAATAGCGAATGGATTCTTGGGTTAATACCTGGGTGATGGGATGATCTGCACAGCAAACCACCATGGCACATGTTTGCCTATGTAACAAACCTGCACATCCTGCATATGTACCCATGAACTTAAAAGTTGGAAATTTAAAAAAAGAAATGGTCTGCTTATGGTGCTCATACTGTGTAGAACATATTCTCATTAAAGGAAGAGCCACAAATTATTCTTCTCTTATTGCCAGCATCTAGTATAGTTCTGGGCATACAGTAGGTACTCTAAAGATGTTTGTAGATTGACTCTCTTCCTGAATGCACAAATAGTGAGTGAAAGGATGCATGGATGGATGGGTGGATGGGTGGGTGGGAGAATAAATGGATGGGTGGTAGGTGGATGGATGCGTGGGTGAATAAATGGGTGGATGGATGAGTGGACGAATGGGTGGGTGGATGGATGGATGGGTGGGTGGATGGATGGATGGACGGATGGGTGGATGGATGGATAGATGGATGGGTGGATGGATGGGTGGGTGAATAGAAGGGTGAATTGATGAGTGGATGAATGGGTGGTTAGATGGGTGGATGGATGAGTAGATGAATAGTTGGATGGATGAGTGAATGGATAAATCCATGGGTGGGTGGATATGTGGGTATAGACAAATTATATATCCTTCCTAGGTATACTTCAAAGTGAGCTGATCTATTCCAGGAATCAAAATAAATCAAAAGGTAAGAGGCAGAAAACATGCCCCTGACCCAGCAGGCACTGTTACTCCACATGATTCCATGAGCATCTGCCAGGTGACCGTGGAGCTGCCAGAGCAGTGGCAGGGCATTCCACCTGCTAGCCTACCTCTTTTCTCAAAGTTCGTTTACTCTACTCCTTAAGGAAATCTTCTAAAACCTAGAGAAAGGAACAGTTCAAAATGCAGTGAAGAAATAAAATAATTAAAATGGATTGTATTGAAATGTAAGATTTTCTGTTTTAGAAAAGTTAAGTGTGTGGGAGCCTCTGTTGTATTAAATGTTCACTATGTTCAGAAAGTAAATACTGTCAGTGAGCAGGCAGGAGATTAAGGTGACAGGAAGAACAGATTTTAGATCTTTTAGATGTTAATTTCCCATAGATCATCTGTCTGTCCTCTCCTTGTTTGAAGTTCCCAAGGCTGGAGGCTTCAAAGCACACACTGACTGCCATTTGCACGCAGCTCATGGCTCCATGGGGAGCCACCTCAGCAGGTTAGAACACTCTGTCCCTGCAGGAGCCTTCCCCACACTCCCGCTCTGTCAGTCTCTGCCTTTCTGTCTATTCGGAACATCAAGGACAATTCTATCTGTGAGTCCAGTAGCTGGAAATGAAGCCAGCTCATCCTCAACATGGCAAGCACCCCAGACCCAGGTTCCAGGCAGGCAAATTGATTTAGGGGATTAAATGCAAAATGACCAAAAGCTTCTTCAGAACTCTTTATGAAAATGACAACTTTTTCCTCCTCCTTGCTTTTTTCTCCTTCTTCTCTATCTTGTGTCATTTTCTCTGCCTCCTATTTTACTAAAGTGTTAGATAATCTATGGGCCATGCTTTGGTCCATCACTTGGCAGTTATTTTTAATTGCTAATTTATGGTTCCTACCCTCAAGCCGTTCACTACCTGGTAGGACAGAATGACAGAATGTCCTAAAAGGTGCTGCACTGGCATTTGAATAAAAATCAGTGGCACAGAAGAAAGATGCCAAGCCCTCTGCAAAGGGCTAGGAGAAGCTTTGCAGACAAGGCAAGGCTTCCCCTGAGTCCACCTCCACTTGGCCACACACACACACACACACACACACACACACACGCCATTCTTACCAGGGCATGTGATGTTATAGACCAGCCAGAATGTGAAATGTCATGCCTTAGATTTATTAAGGGATAAAAATCCATGGTGAATGAAAATGTTAGCCATACAACAAAAATAATAAAAAAATTTTTTCTATTAGCAGGAGGGCTGACTTATGAGCAGGGAATCATTTAATGACTTGGAGTTTCAGCTTTATACCTGAAATGCCGGTGCTGGACTGTACATCCTCCCAAGCCTCCTTCCTTGCCCAGTATTCAAGAGCTCTATGATTCTAAGGATGCTACTGCTCTATGATACCAAAGATTTTGGATACTGGAACCCCCACTATACTTCATACTTTTAGTTAATAACTTATTTAGATCCATTTGACCCCAATAATTATATATGACCTGAACTCATAATACTCTCCTTTAGACATGAAGAGCTAGCTGACCTGACAAATTTTGGTTCCCCATGGACTAAAGCAAGTCTCAACTCAGCTTTGATGTGGACACTCAGGAGGGCCCAAGCTCAGCCACTAGCAGCATCAACACGGCAGTGGTAGGAATGATGATCTGCAAAGACGAGACAAGACAGGTGGGAAAACAGGACATCTCTGTACGCACAGCTCAGCTCCATAGATTTGTCTGTTGAAAGAAATCTGAGAAATAACCTGCTGCCTCTTCTTCTCCTCAAGAAATCCTATGGGTCAGTGCCCTCGCCTCAGCCCACACCTGAATTAAAAAGATGCTGCAGTTTGTTTATAGTAATTTCCTGCCAGGACATTTATCGACGAGACAATCGCAGCCAAATCCGATGGCACCGCCTGACCTGGTGACCTTGTCGTCACCTCCCTTTGAACATTGATTGCTGCTGCTCACCTCATTAGACCCTTCTGATCAGCAGCCGCTACCTACCCAAAGGAAATTCAGCTAATCCCTTTTTTGTTTCTCAGTTTTCTTTAAGCAAATGGAAGACAAAGACCTTATTTTTGGAAGGACAAGTCAAACTTTCATTTTAAGGAAAGGAAATCTACCCCCAGTCTCCCGAAAGCCTCCCAGCTCTGTGTCTCCCTAGTAGACATGTGTATTCTGCAGGGGCCAAGAGTCATTTATAAGGAGAAAAGTGTGACTTCTTAGCACTGTATCATCAGAGTGGCTAAGCTTGGAGCCAAGTGAAGTGGGGAAGGCAAAGAGATAGTGCTAGCTTTATTTTTCTCCTGGTTACAATGGGCTAATGTCTTCTAATAGCTTCAAGTATGCAAATTTAACCTAATGAATGCACTAAGTGAATATCTTCATTTGTTATTAATTGTGTGGCAATTCTTTACATCAGTTTGCTAACCCAACACCCAAAGCTGCAACTGTGGAAGTTAAGGTGCATTTTACCTGTCAATGGAATGATTTGTATTTACACTAATTAAGTGTTTACATCTACACTAATATTAGCAAGCAATTAAAGCTAATTCTGGGCATTAGGTTACTGTTGATGGTCACTGCAACCTACACTTAGCAACCTGAGTGCAAATTACGTGCCTTTAGATCTGAGGTCTTCTTCTTCTTATTATTATTATACTTTAAGTTTTAGGGTACATGTGCACAAAGTGCAGGTTTGTTACATATGTATACATGTGCCATGTTGGCGTGCTGCACCCATTAACTCGTCATTTAGCATTAGGTATATCTCCTAATGCTATCCCTCCCCCCTCCCCCCGCCCACAACCGTCCCCGGTGTGTGATGTTCCCCTTTCTGTGTCCATGTGTTCTCAGGTCTTAACCGGCAACCAGAGATGAACATTAGCTAACTCATAAAGGGCTCTGAAATGTTGCGCAATAATTTTTGTCAGTGGAGACTTTTCCAGGAAGGGTCAATGTCCTCAAAAGATTCCAAAGTTCTTGATATAGTTGGGATATTTGGCCCTGCTCGAATCTCACATTGAGTTGTAATCCCCAGTGCTGGAGATGGGGCCTGGTTGGAGGTGTGTGGATCATGGGGGCGGATCCCTCTTGGCTTGCTGCTGTCCTTGTGATAGTGAGTTTTCCAAAGACCTGGTCCTTTAAAAGTGTGTGGCACTTCCCCCCCTCACTCTCTCGCTCTTGCCTTCACCACTGTCGTGTCTGCTCCCACTTCACCTTCTGTCATGAGTAAAAGCTCTCTGAGGCTAACCCAGAAGCCAAGCAGACTCGGGTGCCATGCTTAGACAGCCTGCAGAATCATGAGCCAATCAAACCTCTTTTCTTTATAAATTACCGAGTCTCAGGTATTTCTTTACAGCAATGCAAAAATGGCCTAATATAGTTCTACTTGACCCAAAACACATTAGGAACAACTGCTCAAATTACAGTCTTTCCTGGGAGCAGGGTCTACATCACTATCTTCCTCTAAACTCTTCATTCTTATAGTACTGAGCTTTGCTTGAAACATGCCATTGATAAGCCAAGATAGGGAAGCTTAAAAATCCTAACGGTAATGAGTTCATTTAGCCTCATGTCATTATTAGGAGAAATGATTATATGCCTATTTTATAGTTCAGAAAACAAATTTTCTAAGCAGCAAAATTGTTTTTGTAAGAAAAGTCATCCACTTGGCAAAGAATTATTTACGATACCCTTTTCTGGAAACATTGACAAGTAATATAATATGCTACTGGCTCAAATAACACTCCCTGGTTTGTGAGAAAAACAGTGTTGAAACTCCACTTGCACTATGATGTAATTAAAAGATCAGGGACTTGGAGGAGAAGGTTTGGGTTTTAGTTCTGGCTCTGATATTTCCTAGGTGTGCAATTTGGGGCCAATCTGACATCTGCAGCCTAGAGTTGGAATGAGAACCAAGGGCGATGACAGATGTGAAAGCTCTTTGTAAAACATAAAGACTATCTAAATGTTAGTTATTAATAGTATTTTCGAAATGAGCATGCACGTTAATGCCATTATCAAAGGTCAAAGGGAAGTGGACCTCTTCAAGAAGCAGTGAAGTGGAGGCTGCTATAAAGCATGAATGTTTCATGGGAGGGATGAGTTCTCTGTAATAATATCCATTGTGACCTTCCCCATAGCCTGGCAGGCAGCTGAATGCTATATTACCATTGATATTACCACATCATCAGGAAGGCGACTTTCATGTAGATGAAAAGCATTCCAAATGGCTGCAGTTTAACCTTATCAGATGAGAAGAAAACAGGATCAACTATCTAATAAGAAAAATCAAGGAAACTCCAACTGGAGAGTTACGGCTACTGCAGGCATCATGTCTTCATCTACAGCTGTTAGATTGTTTAGCTGTAACCAAGGGGAAATACACAAGTTAGACCTGTATGGAGGAGAGGGAATTTTTATTAGAGGAAGAAAAAAGTATATATTCAGTATATCTTTTCTTTCATACCAACTTTATGTCTGAACTTTAGAACCCCTTAATGAAATTCCATTTAGTGATACAACACATCTACGTGATACTCAGCAAACTTCATTATAAAAGAATAAAATAAAGAATAAACAGAACAACTGTTTCTGTTACTGGTTAAAATGTTACAAATACATAATGGACATTTCCCATGTGTGGTAGCCAGCCTCCAGGATGGTCTCAATGAGACATACAAACAGAAGACATTGTTCAAAATAATTTTAAATCTCGTCAACTGGACGGAAATACAGTTAGAATATTTGAAGTATTGACAGTTGAGGATGATATTGAGGGATGGTACTGAAGCAGCAGGACTTCCTTATATGCATGTCTTCCTCCCCAATCACAGAGCGTGAACAGCGCTCCCCATCCATCTGCAATTTGTTATTGTTTTTATTTTATTTTTATTTTTTTCGTATTTCCCTACTGCTGAGCTCTGAGGCATGACTAGGGAATCAATACTAGAGGTAAGAAATGGTTCATCAAACCTGGACTGATTTTTTACCTGATTGTAATTCCAGAACAAGTGGGGAGAAGAGGGAAGAATATTGCTGGGTTTCTATTCCTGAAGGAACTGTGGGATTCCTACACATTTGCTCTGCCTGAAATGAGCCACAGCTTCCTGTCTCCTCCTGCAGGTTGGCCACAGTCTACAGGTCCCGAAAGCAGGACCTATCCTTGTACAGATGTACAATGGTCTATTTCTGTACCTCCTCTCATCTCATTCCCCGCTTTACCATCTTTTCCCCTCCTCCTTCCCTTCTACTTCTTCTCAATTACAGGTATTCTTATTAGAATTTAATAAGAATTAAATTTAATTTATTTAATAAGAATTGAAACTTATGTAATTAAAATAATTTAAATATATAATAAGAGTGGAATTCATTGAGTTTGCTACTGAGTAATCACTTAATACTTACCACTTTACTAGTTAATTTCCATGATATCCTCAATATTTAATTTCTACATATTCCTCAATATGGGGGATATAATTATTATTCCTACTTTATAGAAAAGATAACCATAGTCCCTACAACTAAATGAAAGATACAAATTTGAAATTAAATCTGCAGTCACAGAAGCAGGAACCTTAGCTACCATGTCATGATCAAGTTCCTACTTTATAGCTTTTAAGCCAGAGCCTTAACAAGACCCTAGACCTTTCTCACTGCAGTTTTTGCTAAACAGTCCAGTTCCTGATTGCTCCAGCTCTATTCCTATGCCTTGCCCCTCCCTTCCTGATTTTCTACCTCACTCTTTTTATTTTTTTCCTCAAATAACTACATTTCTGTTGTTGAGCCTAGGGCTCAGCTCCCAACCTGAGAGACACTGCGAATCCTGCCTCCTCAGCCCAGCCCCAGCTCCTTATTTCTGAAATGTTTGCCTTCAGGCTCCTCAGAGATGCTTGCTGGTGCTTATAGAAACTACAGATTTCTATAAATAATACATACATTTCCAAGTACACATGGAATATGTACTATTTAGACTACAGAGCAAGTAATAACATATACAATAGGTATATTTAAAATTCAAATTTCATTCATACTCAAATTTAACATATCTAAAATACAAACAATAATTTTAAAATATTTGGAAAGAGATATTAATAAAATATTAAATGTTAAACTGTTCATGATAGAGTTAAAACAGTATAGTATTTAAGGGGAGATTTTTTAAAATACAAAGATTAAAAATTAATGAGCTAATTATCTACTAAAGTCATTAGAAAAGATAAACAGAGTAAACCCAAAGAATATATAAAACAAAGGAATAACTTGAAATACGAGAAGAAACTACTGACTTAGAAAACCAATAAAAATCCAAGAGAATTCACAAAGTTGAGAAGTAGCTCTCTGAAAAGAACAACAAAACTCTTATGCCTCTCTTAACATAGGTTAAGGAAAAAAGACAGAAAAGGTATAAACAAGCAATAATAGGAATACAACAAATTGGTATATAGTAATAAATTCAGCAGAGTCTTTTAATTAACAGGAATGACACTTGCTAGTAAATTTGAAAACAAGAAAATATATAAAGAAATAATAAAAGCACGGAAAATCAAATTATACATGTGATGTTTAAAACAAAATGTTATCAGAAGTTTAAAAGCTTAACAACCATAATTAGACACAGAAGAATTTATAGGTGAGTCCTAACAATAATACAAGATACAGATAACTCAAAAGCTAAATGGAATGTTTCGGAGAGGATAAAAACAGGAAATGCTCCACAGATCACTTATTTATCTAGAACTGCCTTGATTCAAAACCAGAAGAGGATAATACCAGAGAGGCAAATTAGAGGTCATTCTTATGTATAGGGAAGGAAAAATCCTCAGGTAAACATTAGCAAATTAAGTTCAAAGGTATATTTTTGTCTTTTTTCTTTTATTTTTTTAAAATATTACAGTGGTTTTAGAGAGCAAGAAAAGATACTTAAAAAAAAATCCAGGAATGTATTTTTTTTTTTAATGACAGGAATTTTATCTCAGGAGTGCAAAGTTGGTTTAAGTTCCAGAGATGAATTAGATATACTAGATAACGTGAATGGATTCGCCTCTGGTATTTGAAGGACAATGTAAACCAGCTTTTCAAACTTGGTTATGCATATTGTTCCCCTGGCTCTCTGGTTAAATGTAGATTCTGGTTTAGTAGGGCTGGGGGAGGGCCTGAGACTCTGCATTTCTGGGCACCCTGTGGAGGCTGCTGCTGCTGCTCTACTATACGCTGAGAAGCAACAATGTAGAGTGCTGGTATTGAAGGAACAGATTTCCATTTCAGTCAGGAGCTCTTCTCCAACCCCATTCCAGAATACAAATACAAGCTCCCCCAACCTCCATTTATTTTTGTCTGAGGTATTCTCCTTGAGCCAGGTTCTGGATGTAATTAGTAGATTTATTCACTGAATTCCTTAAATGTGTAATCAACTTTGAGGAAAAAAATCACTGTTTTTTATTTCAAAGAATACAGAACAACTATTTAATAAAATATGATAAATTCATGATGGAAATTCAAAGAAAACCATGAATCTTAACTTCAAAAAGGGCATTCACCAAAAGTATATGGCAAATTTCCTATTTAATAGTCAAAATATTAGAGGCAATCACTTTAAAGTCAGAAACAAAGCAAGGATGCTTATTTGCACTGCTTCATTCAGCAGTGAGTTGGAGGTCAGAGTCAGCACAGTGAGACAGGACAAAGAAATGAAGATAATAAGGATTAGAAAAGAAAACAACAAACTGCCTAATGATATGATTATCTATCTAGGAAATCCAAGTGAATCTAATGATTAATTAGAATTAATATGTGAGTTTAGAAAAGTTGCTGAATATAAGATGAATATAGAAATATCAATGAAATTTTAAAATGTGAACTGTACAAAAACAAAGATTAATTAAAAGAGACACTATAATAACAACAAAAATAGAGTTTGTGAGAATAACCGCCTGTATAAAACATGTATAAGAGATTTCCAGCAAAAATTACAAAACTCTATTGAAAACCAAAAAAATGAAACCTAGATAAATGAAAGCATATAACATGTTCATGGGCAGAGAAACACAACATCATAAATATGTCAATTCATACAAAAATATTCTATAAGTTTTATTTAATACAACTTCAGTGACAATATCAAGAGAATGTTGTGTGGTACTAGAAGTTAATTTTAGAGCGATGAACAAAGTATCACGAATAATTAAGATGAACTTGAAGAGTAGGATGGGGGGACTCATCCTACCAGATAGCAAAATGCATTTCAGAGCTACAGGAATTAAGGTAGTGTGGAATGGGCCCCAGAAAGACAAATGAACCAACAGAAGCCGATAAAAGTCCCAATACAGAACCACACCAAATGGAAACTGGATTAAGGAAAGAAACAACATTGCAGATTCCTGTAATCAACAAATGCTCCCAAGGCCCCTGTCTCACATCACACACAAACATCAATTGCAGATAGATTAAAAAGCTAAATACCAACAGCAACACTTTGCCATTATTAGAATACAAATATAAGCAGGTATTTTTATGTTTTTCGGGTAGGAAATTATTTTTTATGCCAACACAAATGCACACACACATCCACAAACTCATCAAAGAAAATAAAGTTTTAGTTTATTAAAAGAAAAATAGTTCTCTACAAAAAAAAGAAGACATCATAAAGTGTAAACACGAGACACAGGCTGGGAGAAAAAATTTGCAACTGCAATGCATGTAAAAAAGAATTCATATCGAAAATGTGAAAAAAAAGAGAATAAAATCCCAACCAACCAATAAGAGAAACAAGAAAAAAGAACTTGGTAGGAAAACTAGGCAATTCACTAAGAGGAAAATGAAATGGCTAATAAATATATAAAAAGATGTTCAACTACACTAGCAATCAGGAAAATACAAATTAAAACAACAATAAGATATCATTATATACCCAGAAAATTGCCTATTCGCATGCAGTCTAGTGAGATTTTAAACTGGCAAAACCATTTTATTAAGCAGTTTGGCAATATTTAGAAATGTTGAAGGTGCTTTTATCCTACCCTGAGTAATTCCCACTCACATGTGCACAAGCTGCATACATGCATGTTTATTGCAGCATTGTTTTTACAGGTGGAGACAGCCCAGAGGTCTTGCAATAATGGAGAGCTAAACAGTGGTAATAGTCATAAATTGGATAAAAATGAATGGGTGGTCTATCTGTCTATTTAAGAGGAATAAATCAAATCTCAGAAACATGAAGTTACATAAACGAGGCAAGTAACTGAAGAATCTAACCAGACTGAGACCATTTATAGTAGGTCAAAATCATGGAGAACAATATTATAGTTTATTTAAACACATATGAATGTACTAGAGAAGAAAAATCTGATAACTTCATAATTTTGGGGACCTCTGGAGAGGGGAGACAGGAGGAGGGAAAATGGATTTAGAGAAGAATAAACAAGTGGATTCAGTTTAGATTAATGTTGTGTTTCTCTAATAATAATGTGTGAAATAAATTTGGCAAAAATATTACAACATGAGGAAAATTGGTAGCTAGCAACTTTTTTATTATTCATCATATTTTCCTATATGTTTGGAACATTCATATGAGAAATTTTGCTTTTCGTTTTATATTTATTTATTTATTTATTTATTTATTTATTTATTTATTGAGACAAAGTCTTGCTCTATCACCCAGGTTGGAGTGCAGTGGTACCTCTTGGCTCACTGTAACCCCTGCTTCCTGGGTTCAAGTGATTCTCCTGCTTCAGTCTCCTGAGTAGCTGGGATTACAGGCATGCGGCACCATGCCCGACTAAATTTTGTATTTTTAGTTGAAATGAGGTTTCACCATGTTGGCCAGGCTGGTCTTGAACTCCTGACCTCAAGTGATCTGCCAGCCACAGCCTCCCAAAATGCTGGGATTATAGGCATGAGCCACTTTGCTTGCCCTCATATTAGAAATTTAGATAGTAAATTTAATGGTGTTTGCCTAAAACATTTTGGATTTTCATACTCCGTGGTTGATATACTCAATTAATGTACTTCTGTTGCAATGTCTTTTTCAAAAAGGTCAGTTCAAGATTTTTTTGTCCTGGATGCGTTGAACATGCTTAGTAGATAATGTTCATTTTTAGGTCACCTTCAGGAGTCAGCAGATTTGTGGACACCATATTTTATGGGAGACTACTGCCTCTCAGTGCTCTATTTACCACACCACATTTTCTTAATACAGTAAGAAATGAAACGGAAACCATGACTTGCAAAACTGTGCTGAAATTCACAACAGATAAACTCTGTGGAACCAGGACACACAACACAAACACTGTAAACTCAAAATGTTTTAACAGGAGCTCATTCAGACCCTTATAATCCAAATAAGACAAGAGAAAAACTGACTTAACAATACCTTCTCATTGACTCATATGTTCCAAAGAAAAGACCACCGTCTGTTCCAGCGATTAAAATCGTTTGCAAGATCTGACCAGTTCCTGCTCAGAAACTTCTGCCCTAAAACCACCTTGTGGCTCACCCCAGCCTTTAGAGCTCTGTAAAGGAGCTCCTCTAACCTCTGACTCCACTGAGGTTCTCTCAAGGTGCTGCTCGCTCATGTGCTGCACGTTGGGGTAACCGGTTTTGTATGATCCATAGGTTTCTCTGGTCGTATTTGAATAGGAATTTGACAGTAGTGGGGAAACAAATTTGAATTCGCCCATTCTAGTGTGGCTCCTGCCTAATGGCTGTTGGGCATCTCTTGCCACTTTCTTCCTGCTTTGTGGCCCTGGCTTGACTCTACTGAATCACAGATTTCTGAGTGGGACACGCTCTTTCAGTCCCCAGGCCTCTGCCGCTCCTGCTCCTTCAGCTGTAATCCCCATCCCTCCTCCACTTCCCACGCTGACCCCAGTCACCCTTCACTCAGCTCAGGGGGCTCTTCCTCGTGGAAGTCATCAAGGCCCCTCTACCTGCAGGACTGACCCCTCAATAGGGCTCCCTTAGTAGCTTGTGCCTCCCTATCCGATAGCAGTTATCACACCTATATTTCCATTTTCTGTTTTCTTATCTGTCTCTCACCCTAGATCAGCAATTCTCTTCCTTGACTGTACATTGGAAATACTGGGGAATGTTAAAAAAAATTGTGACTTATTACTTTGGGGTATGGCCTGGGCATCAGGATTTTAAAAAATGCCCAAGTGATTCTTGTGTGCTGCCAAGGTTGGAAATCACTGTATTTGATGGTGAGCTCTTTGAGTGCAAAAATGATCTTATTTGCCGTTGTAGCTCTAACACCTAGCACACAGTGCTGAACATTTAATAAATGTTTGTTGAGGAAATGGGAGGTCACTATGGAGAACCACATTCTGATTCTGATGTGAAAAACACCATTATCTTGCTGTGTCACTATATTTGGCAACAACACTTGGCAGTACTTCCCCAAACAATAAGTATAACTCAATTATAGAATTATTACAATTTATTATAGCTATTGGTTTCATATTTCAGTCTCTCTCCCTGAGGAGAGGAACAACATCCTAGTCATTTTTATGTCTCCAGAGCCAAGAACAGTGCATGACCTATAAAATGTCTTAAAAATGTGTACTAAATCTATTTAACTGACCATAAATTGAATTAGCTCAGTTTAAACTAATCACTGAAAACCTCAAGTGGGTCTTGTACTGCTGGAAGACCATACTTTCCCACTAGTTCATTCACCATCTCACTCCTCAAGATGAACATTTTCATTTCATACCTTCTGTCATCCTCCACCTCTGACACTCCCTCCATCATTCTCAGATTTGCCCGATGGCCTCACTTCCTCCTTCACTGAGAAAAATAAAACTGTTCAGAAGAGCACTTCCAGGGTCCCGCTCCAGGTCCTCCAGTGAGCCAGCACCAGATCCCACACCCTCTAATGTAGAATGGAAGACACGGCTTTGTTCAGTTTCACATCCTCTTCTGGGGGTCATTCCCATCAACACATAAACACATTCTTCATTTTTAGGTCATTTCAATTCTTTAAAATATACCTCTTTTTTTTGGACAGGTGTCAGTTTTTGCTCCCCTCTGTAGAAAGAAAAAACTCATGAAAGTTGTCAATGTTAATGTCCTATCCATCTCTTCAGATTCTTCCTTAAGTTTTCTTTTGCTGTCACATCTGAAAATGGACTCAAGGTTTCCACTGAGCTCCCTGTTTTCAAATCTCATGGTCGATCCTCAGACCTCCTCTTACTTGGTCCATCGGCAGCGTGTGACACAGTTGATCGATCACTCTACCTTCCATGATGCGCCTTCCTCACATGGCTTCCAGGAGAACATGCTCTTGGTTTGCCTCCTGAGGGATTTTCCTGTACAGTGTCCTGCTCTGTGTCCTCATTTGCTCACCTACTCCTTAATACTGGAATTCTTAAGGATTCAATCCTTAGGCGTTTTTCCTTTTCCCATTCACTTCCTTGGGGGAAATCTGATTTGGTCTCCTGGCTTTAAATAGCATCCGTATCACAACTTCCCAATGCATGTGTCTGGTACATGCCTGAGTCACAGGAGTGTATATGCAATTGCCTACTCTCAACTCTACCTGTGTCTAACAGACACACCAAGCGCTATGTCCTTAAAGCTGAAGGCCTGACCTGAACTCCCCAACACAGCTTTCATCGTCTGTCTCAGCTGATGGCAAGTCCATCCTCCAGTTGTCCAGGTGTGAAGGCTTGTAGTCAGATCTGCTGCCCCCTCCCTGTCTCTAATACTCAAATTGCAGTTCTTTTGGAAGTCATGTGTCTCTCTACCTTGGAAATACATCTAGAAACTGACTGTCTCCCAATGGTTCACTGCTACCACCCTGGCCTGGGCCACAGATCTGGGTCAGACCTCCCATCATTTTCATACAACAGTTTCCATACTGTTCTCCCAACAACTGCATTTGCTCACACCCATTCAAATCTAGTTTCAACATAGCAGCCAACTAATCCATGAGTCTTTTCAAGTGTACATTAAATTCTTTCACTCTTCTGGGCAAAACCCTCCAGTGACTGTCAGAGTAAAAGTCTGTTCTTATGGTGACCTATAAGTCTCCTTTTCTGGTGTCCTGTTATCTTGCTTCCTTAACTCCCACTAATCTCCCCTGACTCACTTAGCTGCAGCCGCACTGCTGACCTTGCTGCACACTGAGCAGGATAGCATGGCCTGAGGGCTTCTGCCCTGGCTGCTTCCTCAGGTGGACTTTCTTTCCCCAGATGTCCCCCGACTCATTTCCTCATCTCCTTCACATATTTGCTCTAACATCAGCTTATAAATGACACCAACCTCAAATACTCTGTTAATATTGCAACCTGCCCTGGTCCTGAAATTCCCAATTCTTTAATCCATTTCTGTTATATTTTTCTACCTAACCACTTACCTTAAAATATACAGGCCAGGCATGGTGGCTCACGCCTGTAATCCCGGCACTTTGGGAGGCCGAGGCGGGCGGATCACCTGAGGTCAGGAGTTCGAGACCAGTCTGGCCAACATAGTGAAAGCCTGTCTCTACTAAAAATACAAAAAATTAGCTGGGTGGTGTGCACCTGTAATCCCAGCTACTCAGGAGGCTGAGGCAGGAGAATCGCATGAACCCGGGAGGCAGAGGTTGCAGTGAGCCGAGATTGCGCCATTGCACTCCAGCCCGGGCGACAGCGCAAGACTCATCTAAAAAAAAAAAAAAAAAAAAAAATTATTTACTTATTTCATTTACCATTGATTGTCTGTCCACTCTTCCCTTGAGAATCTAAACCCAAAGAGGGCAGGAGTATTTGCTTCATTCATAGATGCGCACAAAGCACCTCCAAGAATACCTGGTACACAGTAGATGCTCAGTGGATATTTTTTGAATGAATGAATGATGGAATGTATTTTTGTATTCTTATTCTATAGTTTGTATTCTATTCTTTTCAAAACCTAATAAACCCCCTCTTTGTTTTATCTATCCAGTTCCAATATCTTCTATCAGATCAGTTTGAGTGCGCATATGACATTGTACGCACACACAACCATGAATTTTTAACTTTCTCCCTCTGTTCCATATTTTCCATTGATCACTTCCATATTGACCCTGGATACTGGCACTTTACCTACACTATCTCCAATCTCACAACAACATCAAAAGATAGACATTATTATTTCCCTGTGGAAAATGCAGAAAATGAAGCTCAGTGGGATTTAGCAATTTGCAACAAAACTAATACATGACATCAGGAATTGAATCCACTATTTTCCAACCAAAGCCATTGCTCTGACCTTTTAACGTCTGCTACACCCATAGATATGTAAATCACTAAGGAGGTGGACACTCGGCTGTACTATTTTTGTGTTTCCCACCAGTACTTAATATAACATAGGCTGGTCCTTCAGGATCGTTGACTGGAGTCCTGACACCCATGACAAAGCCCGACTTCCGGGATGAGTGATCACTGAGCATGCGCAGGACCTGTGCCGTCTACACCCCGCCCCCTGCAGCCGTGATGCTGGAACCTAGTCGTCCTTCCGGTTTTTACCTGATGTAAAAATAAATAAATAACTGTGAAAAAAATCCAATCTCTGTTTGGAAGCACTAAATCCCCTCTCCTTTCCAGATGGCTGGGAGATGTTTCCCAGGTGGTAAATATATTATTAAGAACTCATTTCACCGTGAAATTGACTATTCAAAACACAGACAGAAGTTAATATATTAGGACAACCTGTCTGAAAACTCGTGTTAGAGAAAATTTATTTTGGGTTAGTATAAAACCTGGTATTACACACAACCTTTTTCGACTTCAGGCAGTTAAAGTCATCTCCAGTTAGAACATGTGTTCCCACGTCAGGGCACGTTGCCACAGGCAGCCACATCTCCAGGTGAGGACCCGGGTGGCTCCCCCAGCATGGGGCCTGGCATCGCGGCAGGCAGCAATGACAGGTCTCCCGCAACACCACGCATAGCCCTCGGGTGCACAGGAACCTTTTCCCCCAGGAGTTGGGGCCCGTTGAAAAACCTTTGCCTGGGCTTGTCTAGGACACCTTCAAACAGAGGATTCGGGACCACCCAGGCCAAATGTAGCAGAAGGAGTATTATTACTTAAGGGTGATCTGTTTCATCTTAGAAAAACTGTGTTAATCGCAAAGTAGAAAAGGGGTTCTCAATGAGGACCCAATTAGATGTGACTCTCCTAAATAGTAACTCATTCTGGACTCACTGTACAATAACTAGGCTACTTTCTTAGATTACAAAGAAATCACTGCAGCAGGCCACAGTCTATCAGTGAATACCCAAATTATAATGAGAAGAGTGGTTTAGGATTTTCACAATATATTAGAAAACACTGCATTAGGAATCACTAAATACTTAATTGAGGGGATGAGGGTAAGAGAAGGCAGAGAAGAGGAGGTACCTTTTGAATTGATCCCTGACAAAGGTGCAAATTCGGTAGATGCCTGTGTGGAAATGCATATCATGAAGTGGCTCCCACCTACTTTGGTCTTGACACCAAAATGGCTTGAAATATATCTATTCCCTCCCCACCAGAGTTTTTTATGTTAATACGTATGTACTTGTTTTCCTGTACCTTGACTCTTGTTTTAAGTTTGTCTGTAATCTAAAGTTTAAGGACAAAGTGCAAAATAATTAATAGCTTATGTGTACTTGAGTTCTTTTCCAGCCTCAAAAGAGACTTTCCTTTTGTTTTAAAAAAGATCCCTTCAGGAGTGACAGCTTTATTACTAATCACACAATGGATTTGTTACACATCACCAGGAGCAAAATCAAACTGACACCTAAATAATGTCTATTAAAGAATTTCTTAATTTAGTCAATTATTTTGATCCAACTAATTACTCACTTAAATAAGGATTCATTCAAACAACTGCCTAGATTTTTTTCGTCAAATCAGTTCCAGAGTAATTAGTAAACCAGTAATTAATAATCCCCTGAGGAATGAAACCATTTTTCACATATTTAAAGTAAACAAAGCATCCCTTATTGGGTAACTGACTTCTGCAGCAACTCAATAAAGGTTCAACCACTCATGACATGGAGAGAAACATACAGAGGGGAATGTGCTCATTGGAAAAGCAGAGTTTGAATTCCTAGGCTCAAATAAATTGCATACTGTGTAGATAATAAACAAATTGATTAATATGATTTAGAAAACATTAATTCATCCCTTCATTCATATGTCAAAATTCACTGTCTATATACAGTGTTCCAAGCACTGTGCTACACAATTACATATACAAATGAGAATTTCCATAGCAAATCTTTTAATTCATTCCCTATTTAGATCCAAGAAGATTTAAAGGGGGCTTACAAGATGAAACAGCAAGAATTCTGGCTTGGAGAAGCTCTCGAACTAGTTCAACAGAATTAGAATTTCATGAGAAACCTTGGAGAACAGAAGGATAAGCAGGAAATATAAGGTGGTACATAACTTAATTTTAAGAAAAGTTTTGTTGAAACATTACATACATATAGAAAAAATGAGCACATCATAAGCATACAGCTTGATAAGTATGCACATGGTAAACACAACCACATTACTACCAGCAGCTAAAGAAATTGAAAATGACCTGTACTCAGAAGCCTCCTATTCTTGCAGCCTGTCTTCATTTTCTAAAAGTAGCACTGGCCTGACTTTCATGACTACATCAGTTTTGCCCATTTTTACTCTCCATATAAACAGAATCATTTAGTATAAATTCTTCAGTGTCTGACTTCTTTTGCTCAACATTGTATTTGTGACACTCTTCTATGACATGTGTATGTCATCAGTCTTAGTGCTTTAGAATATTCCATTGGGTGGATATGTCCCTATCCATATATCCATTTGACTGTTTGTGTTGCTTCTAGTTTGGAGTTAAAACAAATAGTGCATCTATCAACACTTTCGTAAAATGTCTTTTGGTGCATGTATATATCTATGCTTGGGAAATCTATGCTGAGAGGAACAATGAGAGATTCTGTAATTAATAGCTCTAAATAATTTTCCAGAGTGTTTGTACCAATTAGGTTTCAGCAGCAAGGTATGAGAGATCTAGTTAATTCACATCTTCACCAGCACTTAGTATTGCCAGTTTTTTTTAATGTTACCCATTCTGATGGATATATAGCAATATATCATCATGGTTTAAACTTACATTTCTCTAATGATTAGTGAGGTTGAGTCCTTTTACACATTTTTGATCACTTTGTGAAGTGCTTGTTTAAATCTTTCTTCTGTTTCTATTGAATGTCTGTCTTTATATTTTTTATTTGTAGGAGGTGTTTATCCATCCTAGAGATATGTCTTTTGTCATATACATATCGTGAATATCCTAACTATTCAGACTAGAAAGATTACAAGTGATCCCAGCAACATTCTCGATGGCACTCATTTATTGTCATAGACTCCAGGGTACACATAAAACACACATGTATTTTCAAACAGAATTTTCAATTTTCAAACAGAAATATCTTCAGATCT
Source organism: Pan paniscus (assembly GCF_029289425.2). Classification (NCBI taxonomy): domain Eukaryota; kingdom Metazoa; phylum Chordata; class Mammalia; order Primates; family Hominidae; genus Pan; species Pan paniscus. The sequence continues at coordinate 132,523,833 of NC_073258.2, read as the reverse complement.
GAGCCCAAATACATATGTTAAATCTTGGTAGAAAACAAATAATTGGTATCTACCATCTCCTAAAATTTCCTGTTCTGCTTATAATACATCCAGTCTCCAGAGTGTAAGCCCCATGAGGACAGGGATGTTAGCTGAACTTCTTTGCTGCTGTATTTTTCAGTATTGAGAACAATACTGAACACATAGTAAGGATGCTAAAGCTGTTTGTTGAATGAATTAATGGCCAGGGTTACCATGGTGGTGACCTCTGTCTGAGGATTTTAGCTACCTGACCCCTGACCATAATGAACATCAACTCCACTGTACTTGTTAGACATTAAAGAAGCAAATGTTTTAGGCCACATATCCAATGGGAGGCAGTATAGCAGGGTGATCTAAATTATGGGCTACAGAGCAAAAATGCCTAGATTGGATCATGGCTCTAATAGTAAAGTAGCTGTGTGAACTCTGTTTAGTGACATAATCCCTCTGTGCCTCAGATTCCTCATGTGTAAAGTACAGATAATAATCTTACTATCCCACTGCGTTGCTGTGAAGATTACACACATATACATATATATATGTGTATATATATATACATACACTATTCCGAAGATGCTTGGCTTATAGTGATGATGATGATTATTATGATGGCATTGGGGGTGATGATGAAGGTGACAGGGATGATTAGGATGATAGGGACCAGAACAGAAGCTCCACGTCGTCAGATCCTATTCTAATTACTCACAGCTGCAATCCCAGCACAGTGCCTACCACGTGAAAACAATTCAGTAAACACTTATTGACTGAGTAAAGGATAAATCAGTAATTAGTTAGATGCAGAAACCATGGAATTAAATCAAAGAAATGGCCAATAGGTCATAGTTAAGCCCATAGGTGTGGAAGGGAGTGGGTATTGGGAAAATATAGAGTGAGAAGGAAGGAGGCCCTAAGCCTGATTACTATTGAATTTCAACCTTTAAAGCCAACTCAAGGCACGTGAGTGTGGTGGGCCCTGAGCCTCCCTATTCTGAGTAGCACCGTGGCAGAGAATTAAACAGAGACTGAACAGAGGCCAAGGGAGAAAATGAACAGAAACCAATGAACAAACGAAAGAGAAGATATCAGGATAAAGAAGAGACTGTACTTATGCCAGATGTTCTCCCTGCCTCCACCTCATCCTCATGCCATGAGGCTATGTAAGCTTTCCAGAACTTAGATGAGTCCTGAGTGGAAATGGAGAATACCATAGGGTGGGGAGAAGAGCAAGTAGAATTTATAAAACTTCTAAGAAAAAAGACTTCGAAATGAAGATTTCTGTCTTTGGGCAAAATAAAGTCTTGAAACAGAAATTGAGTTGTTACAGGAAGAAAAAGGAAGTTACCTTTCTTGCATAATAGAATTTATGCCCTTGAATATTGCATCCCCCCATCTTTAACCACTAGGCTATCCTGCCTCCTCAGAAGCAAAGAGGCAGAGCTCCTTCCTTTAGGGTACAGGGCCTAATGGAAAACACGGCAGGGTTAAGGAGAGAACCAACCAAGGACCACTGTGTGTTCATGTCACTGAATGCTATTTGAAAAGACTTCAATTCATGATGATTGTGTCATTCAGCCTTGACAGTCACGTCCTGACTCATGTGTGAGCTACAGATGCACTCAGTCTCCTGAGCTGGCTTCCCCCATGAGTGTCTTCCATCCCTTTGTCACTTACTGGCTGTGTGACCTTAGGGAAGGCATATAAACCTCTCTGTGCTTTAGTTTTCTTCCCTGTAAAATAGGGATACAATTAGTATCTACTTCATGGTGTATGCTGGGGGTTACATGAGGTAGTGTATGTGAAGCACGTAGCACATTTCCTGGAGCATATTAAGTGTCTGCCAATTGTTAGATATTGATAGCAATAGAAAGTGAATTAGTCACAATGACAAAGCCAGGAAATGTCAGAGTGCACTGTAAAACTCAGGCCTATGTGACTACAAAGCTCACCTTTCCACTGCACCACAATTCTTCAATACAAAAATCACACAATATAGCTAAGGAAAACATGAACAGGTGAAATCTAAAATATGTGGTAGGAACTATACATAAATTTCTGTTCAAAATACATCCAATAGGATACACTTTGTGAGCTTAATGTTTTCTGAGCTAGTTACTATTGTAGAGAAAAACTTTATTTTATGGGTATTAATGACAACTCTAATTCTAACATGTTATAAATACTTTATTCACTCTATGAGCAAATTAGTTCATAATTAGTAAAGGAGAAATCTCATTACAACAAATACCTTACAACAGAGCAGCCTAAATTATATTTTAAAATTAGCTTATCATTTGGATAGAACTTAACAGTTTTTAAAGTGCCCTTGTCTATATATATATTTAATCCTGTGTGTGTTTATGTGCATACATATGCACGTACATACATATACACATACACCTTCCCTCAGTTTATCTCCAATGTGACTCTGGAAGGAGTTACTATTATTTTCTTCACTTTACAGCCAAGGAAACTGAGGCTTAGAAAGCCTTCATCAATCATCTAAGGCCACGGAATTAGAAGGGAGGGACCAAGAACCCCAATGCCAGACCCTGTTTTGAGTTAACCTACACTAAGCTGCCTCATATCCAAGCTCAGGGTGAAGTCAAGATTAATTTTCATAGGCTACTGGGATTTATCACAACAAAATGTGTCCTGTATTGGGATTAAAATTAAGGCTTATAGTAAATTCTTTACTGCTAGTGAGTCTTTAGAATCATGATTCCTTTTTACCATCAAAGAACAAATATACAGGTCAAAGCCTCCTCAGGGTATCCATGGTTTTTTTTTCTTAAAAGTGAGGTTTCTTTGTAATGATTGCTTTGCCAAACATCACATGCTCAGTCCCCTGGCTGTTGAGACTGAATTTTGTCTCTCAGACTCTGACATTGGGTTAGCAAGTGAAAAAATTACTCTGAACCCATGAGTGAGAAGAGGAAGCATCACGCATACATATGAACTCTTTTTTTTTTTCTCTTCTAACACCCGGAATTTGACCCAAGTGTTTATACTTGCTTTTGTGTGTGTGTGGCGTGTTTTGATGGGCGATTTGGGAGTTTGAGTAGGTTTTGGAACGAAGTGCTTTCTTTTTGTTCATCCATCTGTATGCAGAAAAAGCTTCCACTGTAGGAGAATTGACTAATATTGATTTTATTATTTCACATATATATATGTACTAGGCTTTTCATATATATATTATATTTAATTATATATATTATATATATAATTACATATGAATAAATTAATGTTGGGAGAATTAATTACTTTGGGATTAATTTTGGGATCTTTTATGCTTTTATGAATATTTAAAGGACTCATAAACCCTGAGATAATCTGAACACTGGCCTAGTCAAAGAGTGGTCAAGTAAAATTCAATCTCTTTAATTTAGATCCAAAGTCAAAGTATCTGCTACCTAATTTTTACAGAAAAGTCATAGCATGAACACAAATCCAGAATACTTTTCCATAGAATTTATGGAGTGGTTTTCAAGAGAAAGCTATTTGCTACGTAAGATTTAAGATCTAAAAAGTTTACACATTTAGTAATTTGGGACTGGGAAGTTTTAAGCAGTGGCATGAACACTGTACAAATTGCTTGGAGCCCTGACGTTCTGGAGGCTTGGGGAAGTCACCAGACTCAGGCTGGGACTCCCACTAGAATGCACATGTGACCCAGCCTGGTTCTGGTGTGTGGATGGCATAGGCTAAGATTCTGCCATTTTCCAGCCATAAGGACATGGGTATATCATCTATTTCATGGATGGGTTTGCTTATCAGCAAAAGCAGATACTAGTCCTTTCTCCTATTTGTGCTGGGACTTCAACATGCATCAGATTTGTTAATATGCCTTGTAAGCAAGGGCAAACTACAAAAATTTAGTTGTTTATCAAATTTTATAGATGTAGACCTGAAAAGGAGCCTTCCAATGTTTAGGAAGCTACTATTATTAATTTTAAAAGTGAGTCCCAGCAAGTCCTAGCCACAGCAATCAGGCAAGAAAAAGAAATAAAAGGCATCCAAATAGGAAAAAAAGAAGTCAAACTATCTTTCTTTGCTGATAATGTGATTCCATATGTAGAAAACCCTAAAGACTCTAACAAATGATTTCTTGAACTGATAAAGGACTTCAGTAAAGTTTCGGAATCCATGTACAAAAATCAGTAGCATTTCTATACACCAATAGCTTTCAAGCTGAGAGCCAAGTCAAGAATGCAATCCCATTTACAATAGCTGCAATAAAATAAAATAAAATATGTAGGAATACAGCTCACCAAGGAGGTGAAAGATATCTACAAGGAGGACTACAAAACACTGCTGAAATAAATCAAAGATGACACAAACAAATGAAAAAACAGTCCATGCTCACAGATTGGAAGAATAGATATTGTTAAAATGGCCATAATGTCCAAAACAATCTACAGATTCAACATTATTCCTATCCAGCTATCAATGTCATTTTTCACAGAATGAGAAAAAACTATTCTAAAATTCACATGGAACCAAAAAAGAGCCCAAATAGCCAAAGCAATCCTAAGCAATAATAGAACAAAGCTGGAGGTATCACACTACCTGACTTCAAACCATACTACAGGGCTACAGTAACTCAAACAGCATGGCACTGGTACAAAAACAGACATATATACCAATGGAACAGAATAGAGAATGCAGAAATAAAGCCGCACACCTACAGCCATCTGATCTTTGACAAAGTCGACAAAAACAAGCAATGGGGAAATGACTCACTATTAATAAATCATGCTGGAATAGCTGGCTAGCCATATACAGAAGGATGAAACTTGACTTCTGCCTTTTACGATATACAAAAATTAACTCAAGGAGGATTAAAGATTAAATGTAAGATGTCAAACTATAAGAATGCTAGAAGAAAACCCAGGAAACACTATTCTGGATATCAGCCTTGGGAAAGAACTACATCCTCAAAAACAATTGCAACAAAAACAAAAATCGACAAGTGGTACTTAATCAAATGAAAGAGTTTCTGCACAGCAAAAGAAAGTATCAACAGAGTAAACAATCTATAGACTGGGAGAAAATATTTGCAAACTATGCATTCAACAAAGGTCAATATGGAGAATGCATAATAAACTTGAACAATTTGAAAAGCAAAAAATAACCCCATTTAAAAATGGGCAAAAGCTGTGAACACACACTTCTCAAAAGAATACATACAAGTGGCCAAGAAACATATGAAAAAAAAACCTGTTCCACATCACTAATCATCAGAGAAATGCAAATAAAACCACAGTGAGATACCATCTCACACTGGTCAGAGTGGCTATTATTAAAAAGTCAAAAAATAACGGATGCTCGCAAGGCTGCAGAAAAAAGGGAATGCTTATACACTATGATGAGAATGTAAATTAGTTCAGCCACTGTAGGAAGCAGTTTGGAGATTTCTGAAAGAACTAAGAACTACCATTCAACCCAGCAATCTCATTATTGGTTATAAATCCAAAAGAAAATAAAACATTCTACCAAAAAGTTGCATTCACACATATATTTCTTGCAGCACTATTCACAATAGCAAAGACATAGGATCAATATAGGTGCCTATCAATGGTGGATCAGATAAAGAAAATATGGTACATATACACCATGGAATACTATACCATAGGAAAGAATGAAATTCTGTCCTTTGCAGCAATATGTATGCAGCCGGATACCATTATCCTAAGTGAATTAATGCAGGAACAGAAAACCAAATGCTGCATGTTCTCACTTATAAGTGAGACCTAAACATTGGGTACTCATGGACATAAAGATGGGAACAATAGACACTGGAGAATTCTAGAGGGAGGGGACAGGGAGGGATACAAAGGTTGATAAACTATTGGATACTATTCTCAATACCTGAGTAATGGGATCAATTGTACCCCAAACCTCACCATCACATGATATACCCAAGTAACAAACCTGGACATACATCCCATGAATCTAAAGCAAAATTTGTAATCATTTTTTTAAGTGACTCTTAAACAGAAAAAATGTTTTCTCTGAAATGATAGGGAGAATTGATGCTCTGGAAGTTCTCATTACTGGGTCTAAGCTTAGGCAAAGGGGTGATTAAGGAGGTTGTATGATCTTGAACTTTCAATATAAGTATGTGTGAGTGCTTGTGTGTATGTGAGAGAGAGGGAGGCAGAGAGAGACAGAGAGAGAGAGAGGGAGAGTGATGGAGGGAGAGGAAGAGAGAGAAATAAAAGATGGTAATGACAGGGTAAGTAGTCATAAGGCTAAAAGGAACATTTTTACTAGCTTTAATTTTCTTATGATCAATTGCACTGAATAAAGAGTTTCAATTTTTAAAGTGGGCTTTAGATACTCTAATACTTGGAAGGTAGAATAGAGACTAGGTTAGTGAGAAGAAAAGAGGGAACAAAGAAGCTGGTTGAGTAAAAGTTGTATGCCTTGTCCTGGTTTGGAGACATGCCATGAAACCTGGAAAGAAAAGACAGTGGGTGATCACAATCAGATAGTAGTAACAGTGGTGGTGGTAGTGATGGTAGTGATGTTGGCAATGATGGTTAAGGTGGCGGTGATGATGTTGGTGATGATTGTGAAGGTGGTGGTGATGATGGTGGCAATATCAGAATTAATGGTGAAGGTGTTAGTGGTAGTGATGATGATGGTGGTGATATTTGTGATAATGGTGAAGGTGGTGGTGATGGTGGTAATGTTGGCAATGTAGATGAAAGTTGTGGTGGTGGTGATGATGGTGAAGGTGGTAGTGATGCTGATGATGAGTGATGGTGGTGATGTTGCAGTGATGGTAAAGATGGTGATGATTGTGGTAGTGACAATTTTGGCAATAATGATGAAGGCAGTGGTGATACTGGTGTTAATAGTGAAAGTGGTAGTGGTGGTAATGGTGATAGTGACAAAAGTACAAATAATAACAGCTGACATTTACTACATACTTGCTACGCACAGGGTTGTGATAAGTGCTTTGCCTGATTCATCTCACTTAGACCTAAAAACATTATTGAGAGGTAGTTGTTTTTTTTTCTTCATCTTACAAATAAGGAATATTTGGCAGGTAGAATTTAATAGCTTTTCAAGGTCACATACTTATATGTTGAGTGAAATATTTGAACCCAGGCAGTTTGACTCCAGAGTCATGAGCCTAACCATCTTACAGCTCTGCCTATAAAATGTAGAAAAGTAAGGATCCAACACTGAGAAAAATTTAATCCAGTAGAGAACTGGTTTGTGTGCCAATGTCTGGGAATAGGAGACCTGGAGGGTATTAGTAACTGATGATGGTAGAGGGCAGCTTTGAGAATGGACTTAGAAATTAACAAGGTAGCTGTCCATAAAATTTGATCATTTTGTTAGAATGTGACAAGTTAATTTGGGGAAGGACACCAGATATCTGTAATTTACCAGCATATACATAACTTGAACTTCAAGATAACTACTCAGTGTGAAAATATAGACTTTTGTTTTCTCTCTTAGTTGACTTCCTGATCTTGGATTATCTGCATGATCACTGTAGAGGACAGTGATAAAGGGGAAGTAGTGTGGTTTCATGGCTTCAGGTTTTGGAGAAAACATTAGACATTGAAAATGTGTCCACAAAGGACAAATGACAGGCAGATTGTTTTAAACAGAAATGGGATACCCAGGAACTGAAACACATGGATTCTGAATCCACTAACCCCTCTTACATCCCTTTGTCCCCTTCTACAATCCTTTCTCCATAACAGTCAGCCACTCCTTGTCACCCACTGTGTGTGAACCCACAGTTGTCCCCACTAGCCTTTCCCACTTCTGCCAGGATGCCTTGGTCTCCAACTATTCACATTGCCAGATCCATCTGATTCTTAAAAATCTCACACTGTGCAGGCTCAAAGTATCTGTATACGTATGGCTCTCCTTTTATTTCCTATCGTGGCATCTCGCCTTTACCTCTATAGCAGTTTTCTAATATGTAATTCCATTTTATGTTTGTTGATTTTGTTTTCTATTTATTTTCTCCTTTCCAAATAGACTTTAGGGTAATGAAGGTGGGAATAATAGCTTTAATTCATCAATGTGTATTCAGAGTCTGGTACAAAGCAGCTACTCAAAAAGGTTTGTTGAATGAATAAAGGAAATAATGGATACATGCATGAATAAATGAATTAATGCACTCCCTGGGGGCACTACCACCTCCAGCCATGAACTAGAGGGACAGAGACTCTCAGACCTTTCTTCTTCACTCCAGCTAGATAAAATGCCACTACTCCATGCCATGTGACTGCATAAACTCCACACCTGGATTTGCAAGCACGCTACTCCTACAGGAAGAAACTGCAGATCCTGGAGCTCATATCACCAAAGCTCCAGAGGGCCAACACTCTGGCAGTTTGGGACCAGTATACATCTTCTTACAGCCTCCTGAAAGGGACTTTTGAGACTGAACCACTAACCACCCTGGTTCTTGTCCCTTCTCATCTCTGTCACTATCAAATGAAAAAATTCCTCCCTGCCCAGCCCTCCCACTCCTGGCCTTTGCTCTTCTTTCCTTCATTCTTTTTTCACCTTCCACTGCGCCATTTAGAATACTTTTTCTGACTTTTTTTTTTTTAGAATATTACGACCAATCCCTCGACGTAGCTGACTGTCCAAGCCTGTCTATCTACTGAGGACACTGCCGTCTGCAACTTTGGCTCTGTGTTCTCTCACTCTGACATCTGCTTCAGAGTCTAGAGATGTCCTTCCTGATGATCATCCACCCTCCCATATCATCTACCTTCTTGTTAAAATTGCTTTTTTGGGACTCATGGCATTTGTCAATTTTACCTCTAGCTCTCCTTATTGTCATCTTGCTGACTTCCTTCTTCTTCCCTCTTCTGCCAACATGCTAAGGCTTCATTCGTCTTCATGTCATGGAATCCAGTGGGCAACTCCCTCCTCTGCCCCATCTCATTTGCCTCAACCATCAGCAATCTAAATTGTGATCATGCCCCTTTTTGAACTATTTTCTTCTTTTGACTTGTATGGCTACTTTCACCTGTTCACTCTTCTGATTCTCCTGTAGGCATCTTCCTTCATTATCATCCTATAAAGTTGGAGTTTATCAAAGCAAATTCCTAGGCTCTCTCCACTTTATACTACCCTCTCCCCAAGACATTTTATTCTTGTGCATGGTTTAATTTATGCATTAACATATGAAACAATAATCTCCAAATTTATATTTCTAGCCCAGACCTCTTTTCTAACCTCAAAAATCCTCCAAAAAAATATTCGCTATTTCCTCTAGGATATTTAAATGGTACTATAAACTCTTCATTGTCAAGACTGAATTCATATTTTTCTCTGTTAAGTCTGGCCCTGTGTCAGTAAATGATGCCACTTTCCATCCAGTTGTCATCCTGTACCCTACCCTCTTTTTATCACCCAAATCCATTAACTGGTCCTATTAATTGTTTGCCTTTTAAACATCTTCCCAATCTATCAATTTTTCTCCAGTCCATCTTTTCCATCCTGGTATACCATAATCTATAATTTCTCACCCAAATGGCTGCAACTGTCTTCAACAGGTCTGTCCACACCCAACCTTCCCATACAGTGCAGAGGTTGGGACACTTTTGTGAAATGAAAATTTGACCATGGCAACTTCTGCTCAAAATCTGAGGATAAAGAACCAAGTTCGTAACATGACTTACCAGTCCTCGAAGAAGCCAAAGACATCAAGTGCTAGCCTCATATCTAGCCTCATCCCAGATTGTCAGCAGTTAAATTGTCCCCACCCCCCACCACCATACAAAAATTCGTATGCTGAAGTCCTAACCCCTAATATCTCAGAATGTCATCTTATTTGAAAACAGAATAATTGCAGGTGTAATTAGTTAAATTAAGATTAGGTCATGTTGGAATTGGCTGGGGCCCTCATCCAACATGACTGGTGTCCTTATGAAAAGGGGAGATTTGGACACAGATGCATACAAGAAGAACACCTTGTGAAGATGAAGGCAGAGATTGGGATGAAGCATCTATAACCAGGGAACACTAATGATTGCCCAAAACCCACCAGAAGCTGGGCAAGAAGCCTGGAACAGATTCTCCCTCATAGCCCTCAGAAGGAACCACCCTGCCAACACTGTGATTGCAGACTTCTAGTTTCCAGGATTGTGAAACAATAAATTTCTGTTGTTGTAGTCCATCCAGTTCGCAATACTTTACTACAGCAGCCCTAGCAAACTAACATGCATGCCATGTTCCTTCTGCTCTGTCAGCTACAGCTGTACTGGCCTTCCTTGTCCTCCAGCATCTAGAGTTCTGCCTCTTACAGCAGAGCTTTGCACAAGCCATTTCTTTTGTCCAGAATATTTTCCCTCTCTCATTTACTTTTTAAACTCCTACTCTTTCCCCAGTTCCATAGCCAAATAAAGAAAGGCATCCCTGAGGAAGACCACAGCCTGAGTAAGTTTCATTCACTATTCAACATGTTTCAGCTCATAATTGTGTATCACTCAAGTCATTCTTTGACCAGTGTAATGTCTGTCACAGTACAGGCTAGAAAAACACATTTGCTCTTTGAATGAGTGAGTGAATAAATAAATGAATGAATGCTTACATCAATACACATTCTAGGTTACTCTAAATGTAGTCCAAGCAGAATTTAATTGCTCACTCTTCTACACAGCTAAGGATTTATGCTTTCTACTATTACAGAACTTGCCACATTACCTTTTATTATCTTATGTGTCCATCTTGTACACTGTGACCCCCTTGAGAGTGGGGGCTATTACTTCTTTGAGCCTAATGTTCCCAAAGCCAGCTCTATATCTGGAGCTTAGCGGACACTCAACAAATATTTGTGGAGCCAAATTATGTAGAAGTTGTAGGGGACAATGAACTCCAATGTGCTGAACAAATGTAATGGATAATTACTACCAAACGGCTTGAATTATTCTCCCCTACACCAAGGAGTTGTTAAAATTTGCTGTTCCTTGTAAGTAAAGTTATGCCCAGTAACTTTTCCTCTTCAGCCTCAAGCTTATGTGGAAGGAAATTAAACGTCTCTCTGTTAGATTCATTTATAACTCACTCCTCAGCTGATGTGCTTCACAATGCCTTTTGAGAATGCTTTTCAATTCTCTTTATCCTCTTATCCTCCCGCCTCCCTTAGATGTTTGTAACCCAGGGGAAAACAAAGCACTTAAATGCAACCAACACTGTAATCATACACAGCCTTGAATTGCATAAAGAACAAACAGGAACTGGGAACTATTCCATGCGCTTTCACGTCTTTCTGACTTAAGCCCTTGTATTTGGGCACTTTAAATGCAAACATAGGCCAAAGTAACAACTTTTTACATTTGAGGTTAGCCATTGAAATCCACTTAGCTCTAGCTGAAATAATATAAACACAATTACTGCTCTAACCCAAAGGTGTTTTGTTTTGTTTAAATTTTAAGCAATGCACATTGAGGTAATTAGAAGACGTATAACTATCAGGAAAATACTCTTTCAATTAAGCAAGAACATTAATAATCATTTCTAGTTCTATATTTCCTTTTTTTCCCCAAGACACTTTTAAAGACTGTATTCTATTATATTAAAGTCAAGGAAGAAGAATTATTTGTAGTTAACAGAGAACAAAAGCCAGATATAGAACTTATTAATTAGAATGCTGGCCACAGGTCAGCTAGAGGGTTCATAGCAAATTCCTTAATTCAACCAGGGTCTGAGCCGCATCTCTGGTGGGCAGGTGAGCTAAATCTGTGTATAATACAGTTAAGCCCCTCTAATTTCGTGCTTACCTACTGCATCGGTCACTTAGTCACCACGTGGAGAACAAAACCGAGACATTTAGATGAATTCAACAAAGCTGTGAGAGGCTGAAGGATGAGGACATGTGTGGCTTCTGCTCTGCCTAAGGGGCAGTTACTTTTGACCAATGTTAGGGAAGAAAATAACCCTCTAAGAGTGAATGAAGGATTTCCATGGTCTCTGGGATACCCTGTGACAATCACCAGCAGTGTATCTCCCCTCCCAAGTAATATAACTGTCCTTTCCTTTCCTAACACTAACGTAGACGTGCTTCTATGGAAAAACAATCTCACTGGATTAAAGAACAAGTGCATTTGTCTCCTGCCTGTCATCATTAAAGATAAAACAAAATAAACTACAGAAGGCAGAAAGGAAGGGAAGGAGGAAGGGAGGGAGACAGAAGGAAGGAAGGAAGGAAGGAAGAAAGAAAGGAAGGAAAAAAGCTACTGTTCTTTGTCCAGATCAATGCTACCTTTGAGCATATTCACAAAAACAAGGTATTTCCCTGTGTGTTTGGCTTTCAAAGCCGCTTTTTTTGAGAAGCAAATGAGTCCTTGAACGTTGAAAACCCACCTCCACTCTCACTTTTGTTTTCATAAGTTCCCCTTTCTCATTTGCCCTATCCTATGGAATATCATTAAGCAATGGGAAGTTAATGAACCCTTCACTCAAATATGAGAACACATCTGAATTACACACGAAAGTAACACATTACATTGACACCATGAAAAACGACTTGGAGAGTTTTCTACCTTCCTTCCCCTTATCAGTTGCTGATTCAAGACACTGAAAGCAGCTGTTATGAGGGGCTGGTATTTGTTTTACAAAGGAAGAAAAGCTCCCTCTGTACACGCGTTCTTATTCTTCACACTGATTTGAGCGTTAATAGTATTTGATAGGTGGGTAATTTGTTTTTTTAAAAAAACCATAATTCATTTAGTGCAATTCCATTTTATTATTATACATTTTACACACTGGTGTATAGAAAACATTGTTGTTTTTAACAATTCTATTCCTTCCAGTAATCAGTCATTCAAGAAAGCTGCGTGAGAGTCTTTGGGGACAAGCAGGTGAATTGTGGAGGTGCCAGGAGGCCATGAGAACGAAGAAGAAAGCATGAGGATGCAGTGAAAAGGAAGAAGGGAGGAGAGGGGAGTGGATAAAGATGGAAACAAAGACAGAGGGGTAATTAAACAGGGTGACGACTGCATGAGAAAACAAGAACTGCTAAGAAGAAGACAACATAGCAGTACTGTCACTTTATGTGCCCGGGAGCATACAATGGGTTCTGAACCCTGTCCTTTCTTGTACCCCTAAAGGGAGCTCTAAAAGTGTTTCGACTTTCCTGAGCTTTTATTGATAAAGGAAGGAAATTCTACCTTCTCAAAGTAAAATTTCACTTAGGAGAGGTACAGAATCAAGGCAGAAGTGTCATATGTACATTTGAGTCTTTTGTCCACAAAGAAACTAGTTTTACTAGCCTCTTTGGGGTAAGAACTAGTAGACCTAAGAAAGTTCTGTGAAATCAGCTTCCTTTCTAAACTATCATGGATCAGTCAATGGTGTAAAACTCGTCAGTGTCTTCCAACCCTAGTATTTGGAATCCAAACAAAGAGAGTCAGTGGGGGCATGGTTCTCCCCAGCCCCAGAGCCCTTCCTCCACCTCACGCCACATACGCAGAGCAAAGCATGCATTTTAAAGTCATTTATGCTTTTTACAGGATGACCACAGAGTATTAAACATTGTGCTTGTCGCTTTGCTTTGTTTACGTGATTCTCACAACTTTTCTGAAAGGTATGTACAATCATTCCCATTTTAAAGATGAGGAGACAGCATCTGAGAAGTTAAGTATTTGATTGTGGTCCACAAAATTAGTGAGCATGAGAATGCAAATTCAGGATAGACTCAAGTGTTTGCTGGCGTGACCACCGACTTGCTGAAGCAACCATGGAAACAGAGTGCCTATCAGCTCAGAGCTCTGGGTAACTGATCACACAGTGCTGATCACACAGCACTTTTCACACAGCAGGAATTGCCCTGCCTGGACCACAAGAAAGAGCAGGTCATGACTAAGGATCTCACCTGCCAATGGCTCAAGGATGGAAAACAAAGTTACCAAGGAAGTAGGAACAGGAATGAGTTCCCAGTTCCATTAGGATGATGGTGATGCTTCTTGACAGCTTAGGTACCTGGGATAGTGGGAGACCAAGAATAGAAACTAGGGGGAAGTAATTTTCCTTTCCCCATTGCTGTTGCCTTCCTGGCCAAACACAGGGAGAAATCATCTTTGTACTTGCGTGCGAAATGGGATTACCAATCCCTACATTTCATCTTATTACATAATTAGAAAAAAAAAAAAAAAACCTTTGGAGGCATCTTGGTGTTACTGCTAGAGTTGAAGATGAGCAATCCTTACAACCCTTCTAGGCTTGTATGTCAGGAAAGGCTTGTGTGTGTGCACAAGGAGGTGTGAATCCAAATACTCATAGTGGCCACGTTTGTAATAGCAAAATGAATGGAGACACCTTAAACCCTGAACATCCTCCGACAAATGGATTGCTAAGTACAACATTGTGATTGATCACAGAACACTCCAGCTCATTTACCAAGTGAAAAAATGTCACAAAACTTTCAGATCGTGAAATACACCTGGTATTTAATATCTTTATAAGTTTAAAAAAGTGCCAATCCTTTGTATTGCTTAGTGGTGCACACGTATGTGGTAGAAATGTAAATGGATGTCTGGGAATGACAGATATCAAATTAAGGATAGTGAACTCTGTGGGAGAGAGGGAGAGCAGATCAGGAAAAGACTCTCAGGTGGCCTTGGTCCCATTTAAAAAAATTAATCTAGGTAGTAGATACACTAATGTTCATTTTCTCTCATTCTTTTTTATATGTCTAAATTCTTTCATAATACATATTTAAAAATGAAAAGCAAGCATGGAAACACAGAAACACCAACTAGTGGTGATATGGGAATGCGTGATTCCAATCCACAGGGAGTTAAGACATGGAGCAGGCCTACCCAGAATCTTGGAGGACTCCTCCTCTCCACGGACCACTTGGTGCTTTAGAGAACCAGAGGGTTTCCAGAAGCAGACATAGAGGCGATAAGGGAAAGGCAGAGGGAGACAGACAGGGAAGATGGAGAGTGGGGATCCAGTGGCTGCAGGAGAGGAGGGGCCCTTGTTAATCTCACCAGGCTGTTGTGGTTGAAAGGACCCACTTTGCGCCCAAGCAGCCGCTTATGTTATTATTTCTCTCAGCGGGCTTCAAGCTGCCTGCAATTCTCTGTTAGTTAATAAGAAAAGTGAGAGATGCAACAATTGCTTTTGCTTGGCTGGCATGTAAAGGCTTTGTCACTCAAAAATGGAACAAAGGCCCTAATAACACCCTGTGCCACGAAGGCGAGTGTCAGGGAACAGACCGAAATCAATTATCTGGGTGAAATTCAGAGACGGAGTAGCGGCCCACACGTCCACAGCAGCATCCATACCACATAATCCCATTAACAGGGTGCTGCTGCTCTCATGGAAGGGCAGAGACACACAGGAAAATTCTAATTAAAGGTAAATAAAGAGCAACGAGCTCCTGGTGCCCTTCTATCACAGCCCCGAACACGGACGTGGTTCCATCCCATGGTGGCGGGGCTCCAGAGTGACTCCTGGGCAAAGTGAGCTTGGAAATGGGGACAAGCTGCAGGCTTTCATGGGCATGCTGGCTAGTGCTGTTTATTAGTGATATTTAAAAGCTGGGTGAGGAACTTGGAAAGTGCCTCTGGTGTGCCAACAGCCTGGCAGGATTTTCCTGACACAGGATGTGGATGACTTTGGAGATTTTTTATGTATGTCTCTCTTGCTAAAGTAATGTTTGAGGAAAATTGTGAAATGAACAAATGAATGAATGAATGAGTGAATGAGTGAGCGGGTATGTGAGTGAGCAGGACAGTAGGATGTGTGGTTTATCTGAGTTTTCCCTAAACTCAATAATCATCTAGGGCATCTTTTAAAAATGTAGATGTCCAGACCTGACCCCAAACCAAGTAAACTTACATTTCTGGGGGTGCAGCTCAGGCTTCTGTAGTGTGGCATGCTCCCTCGGGTCCCTAGATATGTGCAGCCAAAGTTGAGAAGCTTTGAACTACAAGGTCTCCCTAGTAGAGAAGTTTTGAACTAGAGGGTCTCTTACAGTCTTCTTCACCTGGACTCATGGGGTTTCATCATGAACTTCAGAGTAGACAGAGCAACCAGCAGGCCATGAAGGCAGGTGAGGTGTGGTCTCACCCCTGCCAGAATTTAGCTTTGCAACATTGGGCAGGTACATTAAACTTCAAATCTCAGTGTCTTCAACAGTTTAAATAGTTAGGAGGGGATGATAGCTAGGTATCTTCAGGGTTTCTTTAGATTTGACAGCTGTGTGACCTTGAAGCCCCAAATCCCAGAACTCATGCAGAAAAACCAGCATAAATGGTACTGAGTTCCTTTTCCATGTACTGCATCTCTGCGGGGAGATCAAAGATGTGTATCTAGTAAAAGGCAGAGAGAAGACCTCGTAATTCCCATTATAGTCCACATAGATTCTGGATAGAAGGACAGACACTCAGATGATCGGTAAGTGTAAAAGCACAATAGCAACCACCTTTCACATTCATTATCTCCAGCCACCGATAAGGCCTGACACAAATGATGTGCAATAGCTATCCTGTGAATGATTAAATGAATGAATGAATGGTACCTCTGTTGGATGAATCAGTGTGGCCTGTTTTTGGCAATTGAGTATTTCTGCTTGACTAGATGTTAAATAGCCTGCCCCCAACCCCCAACAACTTTCAAGAGGCTGACTGCTGTGCTGAACTGTGATTAATGGTTTCTAATATCCCAATCCAGCTATACAAATCCATGGATTCTATCAATATGCAAATCTATGTCTTTAGAGCCAAGAGGGATATAGTCCCTCCTCCAGGAAGGATAAGTTCGCACCTGTTGAGATTTTAGTCTATGTCACTAGGTAAAAATCTTTATAACTCCTTTAAAAATTGTCCTCTGTTTTGTTTAAGTATGTTTTACCTATTTCCCAAAGTCAATAGGAGCGAGTCTGGGTTGAAATGAGGCAGGCCTGGGGTGGTGGGAGCCCTCTGAGGAGATACCGACAGGACTGAACGAGCAATTTTAAATTAATTCCCTGGAAATCACTGTAAAGGATGCACTGCAGCGTGAAGGTGGGTTCTGAAGCAAGGAGGGAGATTTCAGGCTATTGTCCCTCCCAGACTCCTTTAGCTGATGACTGGTGGGTGCCAAAAGCCGCTGATGTGTGTCAAGTGTGTACTGTCAACACCCCTGCTCCCCCGCCTATCATCTTCAGTGTTGTTGCTGGTGAAAAATCTGTTTGGAATAAAGCACAGTCAATGGGATTGACACTTATTTATAAAGACTAAGTGGTACAGTTCAAACCCAGGAACAGGAGCTGGCACCAGCCCCAAGGCCCTCTCGGCTCCCATGAGAAGTCTTTCAGTGTAAACCATGGTACACAGGGGCTGCGATGAGTCTAGTCAGTGCCCGCAAGGGCTGGCAATTATTGTTAATTGGGATGTGTTGCCAACTTCGCGGTGCTGGACAATGTGTCAGCTCAGAAAGGTAGGACCAGAGGGGTGGAAGGAGGTGGAGCAGAAGGAACCATCCTCATGGAAGCTCAGAGGCCCCTCCCAGGATAACCTTTGTATATACCCAGCTGCATGCTGCACTAAAACTCTGAGTATTCCTTGAATGTTCAGGTGGGCTCTCCCCGCCACCAATAAACATGAGCATTGGCTAAGGGATGATAACAGCAGTGAATCTGCTGGGAGAGGAGCCCCTGAGGTGCCCAGTTGTAAGTCAAAACTATTTCTAGGTCAGGCTGAAGC
The DNA here is from genome assembly GCF_029289425.2 of Pan paniscus. Lineage (NCBI taxonomy): Eukaryota > Metazoa > Chordata > Mammalia > Primates > Hominidae > Pan > Pan paniscus. Next base: position 132,506,131 of record NC_073258.2, on the reverse strand, counting down.
AAAAGATGGAAAGAAGCAGTTTTAGGGTCAAGTGTTTGCTTAAAAAAAAAGTCAGTACTATCCATTAAATTCTCACTCCCCCTAAATCTCTAATGATGATTTTATTTTTTGAGCAGATATGCTGTGTGTGAAATCATTGTTAGTCTTAAATGTCATGTATATGCCCTGAGGTCGTATTGCTCGAGGTACAGTAGTAATGAATGCAATACATAATTAATACACAAGTACAATGATATGCTTGAGCCTTTCAGGGATACAGGTACTCAGAACAGCCTGGATGCAAATGCAAAGAAGGACTGAGTAATCATGGAGAGACCAAAACAAACTAAAATTAAAACCTAAAATAATAGACCCAGCCAAACCAAAATTAGAAGATGCAGCCCCATGTGCCCCGTGGGTTTTAAAATGCCCACACAACATGTGGCCAGAATCAGAAATACTTGTAAATAGATGCTGTGCCACAGGAAGGAGAGGAAATAGTTAAAAATCTCAGGGAAGATTAAGTAAAATATTTGGAAGTTCCAGACACTCAGAAACCCACTCAGAATACATGTAAACTAAACCACATGAATTTAACTTTATTTAATTAACGTGCGTTGAGTGCCCGGTATGTTTTAGGCTATGCTAAGTATGGACCCTTGACCTAAAACCTCAACTCTAAGCCCTCAAGCTGAAAGGAGGCTCAAATGATGAATAGCCCAATTTAGCTCTGAATAGGGCTCCTAGGAAAGACACAGACCTACAGAACACTTCGCCTCTAAAACCTCAAATTTGGTATGGCTGAAAGAAAGTGGGATCTAATTCTAATCCAGCAGGGTTGTTATAGAGGTGTACGATTTGGGGACAGGTCTCCAAGACTCAGGTTCCTTATTTGCCAGTGATAAATTGGACTAAATAATCTTTAAATTCCTTTTTTTTTTTTTTGCTTTAATATTCAATGAACTTGTTTCCCCACCCAGAAGTCAACCACCGTCATTTCGTCTGTAATCTCTATTAACAAAGCCTCTAAGATACAGGGTATCCAGGAAGATACGTACCCCAGATTTAGTAAAAATATCATTTCCCCTCTTCCACGGCTTTTAAAAAGCTACGATGGTAGGTAATCTAAGGGGTTGACTGTTATTTGGGGAGTATAAGGGACTAAGGCATGGACATTGTACTCCCAGGCTATGCCACATGACCCTTGTGAAAACAGCATACTGAGTCAGGATTGTTGCATCTGAGATGCTTTCATGATGAGTGACTGAGCCTCAGAGGTTTCCCTCCATGGATTCACTTGGTGTGATCCAGAACAAATCCTCTTCCGCTTATGCATCTCTGGATTTAGCCTTGGTCGTTACATAATCAAAAAAGGCAGAATTTTCCAGCAACTAATGAGAGCACCTCACATCTGGAAATATGAAAGCTTCCTGAATTGAAAATAAAGGAGGAGAAAAGAGAAAGCAATTCAGTTAGGTTTTCAAAGGTTGAAATGGAAACCATGGTCAGTTTCACCGCCATCTCTCTCCCCATCTCCAACTCCCAGTTTCCCCAGCTCACAAGCCCCGCCTCCTGCAGAGACCAGCTGGGGCTCAGGACCCTCAGCCCAGCCCTGCCAACACGCTGGAATCCGCTCCCACCGCTGCCACCCGGAAGGAAGCAAGATTAAAGGCAGCCGCTTAATCCCCCTGCAAAGCTTCTTAAGTATTTCTATCAGGGTCAGCTCAGTCAGTGCTTACTCAACCTGTCTCTGGAAAATATCCCAATGTAGGCCCTTCTGCTGACTGTCAAGTTGAGAGAAGGGAGAGGCTGGATCCTGATACGAGGGGCTGGGGGAGAGGCGCGGGCAGCAGGAGGGGGGAAGTGGGGGTTGGGTAAGCCACCCCCTTTCCTCTGCAGAGCACAGGACAAATTTGGTTTCATTCCTCGCTGGCTTCATTTTACTTCTCAAAAGGATTCTTCAAGAGAATTCTTTAAGAGCCCTACCAGTCCATACTGAGTGTCTACTGTGCTCCAGAACCCTGCTGGAAGCTTGCTGTGGGGAAGAGGGGCGGTGCCTGCTCTTTGCGCACAGCCCAGCTAGGGAGACAGCAGCTGAGCAGCAGCTCTGGCCCAGCACAGGGTGGGCGAGGGCTGGGATGGAGGGTGGGGAAGCTGGCCCAGCATACAAGAGGGCAGAGAGCTGAGGTGGGCACGGTGGGACAGCTCCCAGAAGGCAGTCCTATGTAAGCTCTTATCAGACACAAAAACTGTAGTTAGCCAGTGCACCCAGAAAGGCGGGGAGGGAGAAGGCAGGGGCAGAAGAACAGCCATAGGCCGCAACGGGATGAGAGGGCTGGGAAAGTCCAGATGGTCCCTCTAAGCCAAGCGGAGGAGTTGGAGCTTGATCCTGAGGGTGACAGAAGCCACACGAGTATTTCTACCTGCAGAGCGAGGTGACCACGCTTGCATTTTTAAAAATCTCGGATTGCTCAATAGAAAACGGACTGGCAGAGGGCAAAATGAAGAAGATCAAAATCCATTGCCTGCAGTGTGTTGGTATGGGAAGCTGGCAGCAGAGCTGGGAGAGGTAGTGGGTTTGGAGAGATATATAGGAAGCTGGGTTGTCAGAGTTTACTTGGTGATTGCTTGCATGCGATGGCTGAGGAATAGAAAGAAATCAAGATGAAAGCCCAGGTTTCTAGACTGGACGCTGGAGTGAGTGTAGCAACACGAATGAAAAGCAGCTGCAGAGGTGGTGGATTAGGCTGCAGACGTAGCCCGGCAGGGCAGTGGAGGCAAAACGCAAGACGCTCAACAAGGAGTGGGCATGGTTTTAAATGGTGTTGCCGCTCACCTCCCCACTCCAGTTGTCTGTTTACTTTTATTTTCTTTGCATTGATTACCAACGGACAAGATTAGGCGTCCTTTTAGGATCCACACCATTGATACATTTTCTTTCTTTTCTTTTATTTTATTTTTCCTTTTTAAGCAGGGAGTACAGTTGAGGAGTGAAAATGTACTGCCATCTGAAACCGTATGGAAAGGTTCCAGAACCTGTGCTTTCAGGATGACAACACTTGAGTGTGATCAGAACCATTTGTGTGGACACACAGTCTGGTTCGGCAAAGGACCAGCTGGGGAGGCACCTAGTTGGGAGCTGGTGGAGTGGCGCCAGGTGTGGGCTTTCAGAGCCGCTTTGTTAATGATCTGGAAGGGGAAGTAAACTAGGCATTCAGGAAGTTTTCAGCTGAGTAGCCAAAAAGGGAAACACCAGGGAACATAGCACAATAATTGGAGTAAAACCCAAAGTGGCCAGCAGAGAATAGGGACCATGTGTACCCACTTTTGTGTTGGTGATTTACTGCAATGGGAGCACATTCTTTCTGAAGAGAGAAGAGTGGAGCGCTCTATTAAGGTCTCTGGGAAGTACATTAGCTCTATAAAGTCACTAGGTTGTGGTTCATTCAACGCTTCATTAGGTGTTAAATGACAGATAATAATAATATTATTATTAATCATACATGGCTAACATTTGTTGAACTCTTACTGTGGGCTCAACACTGAGTCCAGTACATTACCTCTTTTAATACTCCATGAAGTCTGTGAAGTAGGCACTGTTACGAATGAGGAGAATGAGGGCTGGGGGTTGAAGGGACTCCCCCAAGGCCTCACAACTATGAGATGGTAAAGATGAAGTTAGAACCCGGGTCTCTGTCATTTTAGAGGTTCTGGTCCTAACCACTAAGTTATACTGCCAATTGCATCACAGAAGTAGTGTTGCGGTCAAGTTTCTAGAAGAAAGAAAAGATGATTTGTAGAGCTGAATGTATCTAATAATTATAATACCACTTTGATTTTATTGGGGGAACTCAGTGAAACTCCACGTGGCTGAGCTGTCTGCATCCAAACTCTTTAAGCCTCCTTATGGAAAAGTCTTAACCATTCTTTAAGATAAAGCTCACCTATCTCTTTTGTTGAGCATCCCAGACTCCCCCAGAGAAAGGCCATAAGTTCCTGTACTCCCTACAGCCTTCATCCGTCCTTTACAGGAGCTCCATCTGTGATGAGTTGGCCATGATTCTGCATATGTGTCTTCCTCATTAGCTTATGAGAAGGAATCTCATATTATTCATCTTTGCATCCCCAGCACGTAGCAGTGTGCCTTGAACTTAGTAGGTTCTTACTAGATATGTTTTGAAGGTGCGAAAGAATGATTGAATCATAAAGCACAGATGCTATTAGTTTGTGTGTAAAAATCATTCAGTGTCATGATGGCAAAGATCTGGTTACTGAAAAAATACATGAGATACCTTAAACTAAATTGATGTTTGGTAAGTCCTCAGCACTTAGTACTACATGCTGAATGACAGTGAGCACCCCCGAAGGCGTAACTTTGATAACTTTTGTGATTGTCAACATAACTTCCTTACCACAATTGATAATCCTGTCCAGAAATAAGACCCAACTCACTAAAGGCAAAGCCATAGATAGGGCAAAACTGAAACGTTGTCATAAAAACCAAGGGATGCCTTACGGTGCAATAGTCTCCACCTTTGAGCCAGCTGGAGACTAGCAGGGGTACTGACGCTTCTCCAGCCTCATCTCCTGGCTGTCCCTCCTCACATGCTCCTTTGCTCCTGCCTCAAGCTCCTCACAGGCCCTTGAATTTGCTAAATGCTTTCTTGCTGTGGAGACATGGGCACCGTTCTTTCCTTGCAGTCATCTTCCCTCTCCATTTCGGCCTCCCTTGCTTTGCTACCTTCAAGTCCCCTTCAGTCTTGGCTCAGATATGAATTCCCCTGAGACGTCAACCCTGTTTATCAGACAGCTCCCCTCCACCTTTGTCCCATGCACTCCCCTAGCTCCTCTCAGGCATTTGTAGAAGCCATCTGGAGTTCCGGTGGGAGGCTCTTTCCTTCTCGGCATCCCTAGTAGCTCATTTGGTGTGTTGTGCCCCAGTCCCTAGCACAATGCCTGGTGTACGTTGTATGGAGGAGGAAAGGAAAAAGGAGGGATGGAGAGAAGGGAAGACAGGCTCTAATGCCACATGGTCATTTTTCTAATGTTAGGGGGCAAATATGAAGTGCTCTTCAGTTAGCCAATTCAGGTCCTAGAGTCTATCCTCATGCCTGAATGCTTAACTGGAGGTGATCCAAACATCACTATTTACTGAAAGGATACATCAATTCCCCGTACTCTCATATATTACAGACATTAGCCCACATATGATAATGGCAGCCTCATTAGAGGAGAAAATAAGGGGGAGAATGAGAGGGAGGAAGGGGAAGAGAGAGAGAGAGAGAGAGAGAGAGAGAGAGGCTGACTAATTATCTTTCTGACAAAGGGTAGAGAAAAAACACAAGAGGGCATGAGTTTGGAAGAGACCAAATGGAGTTTTAAAGTCAGTTCTCTGGTCTTTCATATGGTTACTCTACACGCACTGGGTGGTTGTTAGGCTGGGTGGAGATAAAAGCCGTGGAATGTCTTGGTTTGCTAACAACCTCCATACAACTGAATTTCATACCAGCATCATCTACTGTAAATACTTGATCCAGGAACGGTATGGTGACTTTTTAGAAAACCTTATAAAAGATGTAGATTATCTCAGGTCTGAAAGGTGAAAAATAATTTTATCTTTAGAGGTCATTGCAAATTCCAGATGCTGCCACAGCTGTATTTTAATATTCCAACACTAGGACAAGAGTGAATCTTGCTATGTGCCTCTTATCTTCCCCTCACATACCAATGCTGTCAATGCCATTGGCAATTTTACATGTAAATGAGCCCATCCATCACGCCTCACTCTGCAGCAGCTCATTTCTAAGCCTGCCATAGAGTTACACCATTAAATCTCCCTGCTTTACAATATACATCATGACATATTTGACATCAATCAGCTGTGTCAGCCTGCTCACTGTAAACCATAAACTTGCTCTGCAGCCCTCCCTGCATGGGGTGATTAAACCTGCTTGGGGTAGCTTCCTGATTACAGTGATTAATGATGATTCATTTCCCACTCGCTCTTCCTCCACCTGTGCCTTGCCACTGCCCCAAGCTCCTCAAGCCTGCCTGTTGAAGGAGGTAGTGGTCAGTGGGATGTGCACACTGAAATCCTGATTTGTACACTTGGGTTCAAGCCTTGACATTAGCAATCACTGCTTGGGTCTGGGTTATGCCTTTGCTATTTCTAAATGATGATGAGAGGCTGCATCCTTTGTTCTGCTATGAGGACACAAAGGATGAGGACTTAGAATTCTTCTAAGGACAGTCCTCCTGCCTAATAGGGAGAGAGACCAGAATAGCAATTCTCAACTCCCAGTAGTGGATACTGGCCACATAACCACCAGATCTCTATATACAATGGGTAATTTCTGGCAGGTTAGACATAACAACATCCCATTCCTACTCAGGAAAGCACATTGGAATTCACGTGAGTGACAATCACATTATTATAAATGTAGCTTTGAATCTGTTCTGATTTTTTAAAGTATTTCATTTGCAAACTTTAGTATTTTATTATTAGAAGTAATAAATTACTTGTGACACACTGGAATATTACATCACACCATAAGCTGACTGCAACACACCAGTGTATCATGACACTCCACTGGAAATCCACTAGACTAGATGATGCCCATGCTTTATTTTTCGGCAGGGAAATCCAAGAAAATTCCAGCACTGAATCAATACTCCACTGAGCTGACTAGGCAATCCATCTGATCCCTCTAAAAGTCCTTTTGCCCTTCCTTCTGTTGAGTCTGAGATAGCACCAACTTCTGCTTCCTGGCACAGTGACCAAACCATCTGCTGACCAGGGGAAGCAGCCTGGATCATGTGCACATGTCGGAATATCTCCTAAGCAATAAATCAGAGGGTTCTCTGGACCCAGCAAAACACAGAGTAGTAAGAATTCTTTATCCACATTTACCCATTCAGACACAGGCATGGCACCTGCCCACCTGCCGCTCGTGCTCATTCCTATCAGTCTGGCTGCTCGAGTCTCCCTTTTCTAATGATCTCATTCATCTACCAGAGTCCACAGTGGTTTGTCCAGATTGGGGGGTGCAGACCCATCTGGAAGGAGCAGAGCAGAGGGCTACGCTATTGCTGTACTGCCACAAATCAGATTCAATGTCACAGCACTCTCTGGGTGCCCACAAAATGGTAGGGCATCTTTGAGGTGGGTGACAGGGGAGTGAGAAGAAATATGAGGGAATGTGAGCAAGATGGGGACAGGGAGTCAATGTGTTTGGGGGATTCAGCTGGTCTCATGACGTGGGAGGAGGAGGTGGAGGAGAAAGGTAGGAGGAGAGAAGCCTTAAGCAGAGGAGGGACAGGAGTGGAACAAAGGAGAAAGTTAGCTTCTTGCTTTCATTCCTGGGACATCCAGAGTAATGAACCCTCTTTCTCGAGAAGACGAATGGGCAGCTGTAGAGATTATGAGTGAGGTTTTATTGCAGATTGATAAATCTGTGTCACAGATCCCGATCTGGAGGGAGTTTTAATTTAAAGGAAAGAGTGATGAGTTCACAATGACAATAAATCAAAAAGTTGTGTATTCACGTATGCATTAACCTTCTATCAAAACATACATCCACGTCAAGGCAGGAATTTGGAAACAAATCTCGTAGGTGATTTCGAAGGACAGCTGGCAGAGCCCAGTAGCTCACCTACCTTCGGGACACAGAGGGGCTGCTGTCTCACTCTGCACCCTGGCCCACGTCTTTGACAAGAACTGAGGGGGAAGCCGAAGATTTATATTGGTGCCGTTAGCAGAAATTGCTGGTTGTCACCAGACGACAGCTGCCTCAGATCAAAATCAGAAAGAGTTCTCCAAAAAGGAGAAAGGAGATTTCACAGCAACAAAACTGAGATAACAGCTGACAAAAAAGTGGGGAGAGGAGGAACATATCTAGGGAATCCAGAAACCTGTGTTCAAACACAGTTTGAAGTGCTGGGCATAACTGTGAAACCCGCCTGTCATTCTCTCCCATGCTCCCTGGTACCCTAGTCTTATACGTGTGGCCTCACCGGGGCCATAGCAGTGATCAGCTGCTCCATGAGGCATGGCCAGGTACTGATGCCAGCAAATCCCTTGGGACAGGGAAGTCTAGCTGCAGAGCAGCAGCTCTATGACTTGAAAAGGTGAATCAGACACAGGCAGTGTTAATCAGCTGCCCAAGATCTCCCAAGAAAGCTGGCAGTGCGGGGAGGATGGCTACTTACCGGCTGACCCATCAGCACCGTTATTGCATGGTATACATATAAGTTTACTATTCTTTCAAAGACTTTTGTAGAAATCCTGGAAGGGACTAAAGAAATTAAGTGTTTAGCATCTATCACCAAACCAATCAATCAGTCCATCCATTAGTATCTCTCTCTGCACACATCTTGTAGATATAGAATGGTCTATGCATATATGCTAATGCTAATGCTAATATATCCACATATTGCATATGCATCCACTTATTCCTTTATTTTCCAGTTTGTAAAAAGTCTGCTACATTTCTATTCACATTAGCATTGCTAGGTAGGTGTGATGTATGTTCTATCAATGATGAGAAAATTGAGACATGAAATGATCAAGAAGCTGGGATTTTAGCCTAGGTCTTTCTGACCCCAATAAGCTTTTTCTTTTGTCCCGCCAGCCTCTGGGTGTGTTTGTGTGTGTGCACGGGCATGCTTCTATGTACTTGACTCCTTTCTCTCTTTCCAGCCTAATTTTGAATATTCCCCCTCCTACTTGTGCTGCTTCTCAGTGATGACTTCTCAAAGCTTTGCACGTGCTGTCTCCCACAGCTAGGAGCACTCCTCTCCCTACAACCCATGTGATGTGACTCACCCTGAGACACCAGGTTCATGACCACTCCTCTGTGACACTTCCCCGGACCAACACCTGGTCCACTGAGTACTGCTAATTTTCCTTGTTTGCACCTTGTACATATCTCTATGAGAGCATTTTAAATTTTGAATGAACTTATTTTTTACAGATATGGCTTTCTTAAGTTCACAGAGACTATGTCTTAGTTACGCTTATTTACATCATGCTAGGCAGTGTGTGTGGCCCATCTTAGATGCTTTGCTGAAGGTGGCTGGAAGGATATTTTTCACTAATGATGTTTTAATGAAGGAAAATGAATCCTGATCGAACAAATGATTGAACAAATACAAAGAGAATCCCAGCCCCTGGAGATATAACTGGACTGTCAATTCCTGATTATCTTAGGAACCTGTGCAAACTTTGTAAACCAGAGGGTTTTATCAGCTGCCTACTGCCTTCCTCCTCTTAAGCCATCAATGTGTATCAATTCATGAACATAGCATTTCTAGGGGTCAGATAATAAATCCCATTTCAAAGATAAGTAAAGTGAGTCCTAGAGAAAGCATGGAGCTCTGGTGACCCAGTGAGTCACCTGTCCAGCCAAGACAGAGCCCTAGGCTTGTGAATCATTACCACTGAACCTTAGCTCACTGATCTTGTAAATCAAATTCAAGGAAGGACGTCTCCAAAATGTTCACCTTCACTTAAACATTTTGTTTCCCAAACCTTCTGCCAACACATTGAAAGTGATAGTCACTTTTAGAGAAAATTATGATATCATTAATAATCTTTCCCATATCAACACAAACTATCTGAAGACTCCAGTCGTAGTCGTTATGCAAATAACTTCATATATGATCATGTCTGAAAGGTATAAAGGGAGAAAATACAAAGTAGATACAATAAAAGCAATAACAAATATTTAATGCCTAACAGGTGCCAAAGACTTTTCTAGGCACTGAAGACAGTGGTGGGTGCCAGCTCTGGTGAGACTTGCCTTCTGTGTTAACATCTTTGTTTCAACAATCACCATGAACACTTATTGAGATCTTTCTATGAGACGGGCATCCCTTTTAGCACTTTACACCTCCAATACTGTGAGTGGGAGCTCTAGCACCATTGTGCCGATGATGAAACCAAGCACAAATAATATAATTAACTTGCGTAAAGACACAAAGGGACGGCCAGTCTGAATCCAGAGCCCACGCTGCTAATTCTTCTCCATAATGTTTCTCCTATTTGCTGTATCCTTTCTGTTCTTAGCACTACTTTCCTATTTGGAGAAAGCTTTCTAGATTTTGAAGTGGCCTTGTAGCTTTTTTTGTCTCCAGTCCCTCCACTTTCATGCTACTGCAGCCAGAATGGTTTTCCAAAAAAAATAGTGCCTGACTTCAAATAACCTTTAAAAGCTCCCATTCCCTATCAAATAAAGTCTGAATTCCCAAGCGTGGTATTCCTGGCCCTTGATGACCTGGACAAATTCATATTCTCAGTCTTTATTCCATAATTACTACTATAACTCCTTTCAGTCACAGTCGTGGGGGAGGCAGGGCCTTTGTGCTCTGTACTTTTCCTTGGACTGGACTGTTCCTTCTCTTCTTAGCTTGACTGCCCTGTGTTTCTTCCCAAGAATAGCCTAAAACACTTTTCCCATGAAAAGCCTTTAACTTTGCTCATCCTGTAATCCAGCATCATGACTCCATTCACTGTGAGCTCCCAGCAGTTTCTTTATATCCCCATGGCAATATTTATACCCTAATAACTATTTGGTAGTGGTTTATGTGTTTTCTCCTCCATGTAAATTTGTGAACTTAAAAGCAGAGACTGTATAACTCATCTTGTAATCCTGCACTGCTTAGCATCGTGCCTGGAGCCTAATAAGAAATCCATAAATATCAGTTGAATTGGACTGGTTTTTCTAATATCAGAGAGTGTATGTCATCTGTGACATGACGGATACGGTGAGATGTGTGTGAAGAGCATTAGACCTGGAAGCATAAAATCTGGGAACCACTCCTTGCTCTGCCACTAGCTTCCTGTGTGTCACTGGGCAAATTCCTTCTCCTTTCTGGGCCTCATTACCCCATCTAAAATGAGAGGGTAGTACAGATAATATAAATTATATTATATTACAGTTTAACATCCTCAACAATCTTTCTCATAATCTTTATATATTTAATAAATAGTTGTTGAGCACTTTTTCTCTTCCAGACACTCTACTAGGCTTCAGGGATGTGGAAACAAAGACAAACTCTGGAATTGAGAGGCTCACATGAGCTTTTCATATCAACATTGCAATCTAAGTGGGGCAGTTTTAACCACACATCTTTTTTCAAAAGAAAAACTGAAGTCCAGAGAGCTTCAAATTTTATGATTATTAGATATTTTTAAGATTCTGGGTCATAGCAGTTGAGTGCATATAAATAATTATTTACAATTTACCCCATAGTGGAAAACAAATTTCTTCAAAGATGTTGCACTTAGACTTACAGAAAAACTCAATTACTGCATGGAATTTAGCAGGTAATCTAATTTACCTCATTGGCCACCTTTTAAAAAAATGTTGTCAAGTCAGTGCTGTTTCATGTTTTCATGCTTATGTAAAGATACAACAGAGAAAAGAAACAAAATTTCTGCTAACAACACTAAATTGAAACAATGGATGTCAAATCTGATTTTCCCATAGAAAATATGTTATCATGTGGTTGTATTCCTTACCAAAAGTGTGAAGTCCAACATTTTATAGGCATGACCATAAACATCATGTTTAATTTTGTGCAAATAAGAAAACTATATTCTTTTTTAAAGCATAAAGCTTTCTAAATCCATTTGCTCCGTTAAATTTAATAAATATCACAAGCAATACAAGTATATAAGAATCTCTGATATTCACTGCTGGCAAGAGAAATGTGAATAAGATATTGTTCTTCCACTGGGAGTTTTGTTCTATTATTGACAATAAAGAAGTGTATGAATATGCTGAAGTCATAAAATGTTAAGTCTCTTAAAGAAGAAAGAACATGAATTAACATTATTGATCATTTACTGTATTCCAGATGCTATCATAAGATCTATTATTAGAAATTAGTATTATTGCCCCTGCAAGGTGAGTTTTATTATTAGAGTAGGGCAAACTTTTTTTAAATTAAGGAATAAAGCTTTAATTATCTGAATCCAAATTCTAATATAATCTGATAACAGTAAATCATACGATTTTCATGTTTGGGAGTTCACACACTTACACACACACATCACACATGCATGTAGGATGAATGAAAAGAGATCAAAGAAGGCTTTTTGTGGGAAAAGCTATGTACGCTGAGCTTTGTTTAGGATGGGTAGAATTCTGGTGAATCAATAATAGAGAGGAAATTTCTGTGGGAAGGAAGTACCAGAGCAAAAGCAAAGACAGAAGGAAGCATAGTACATGCTCATGTAAAGAAAAGAATTTCTGTTGGGTTGGAAGGTGAGGCTGGTCCTGATTTCATGCTTATTCCATGCTAGGTGCTGGGGCTACAGTGATGAAGATGGTGAGGATGGCCTCTACTTTATAGGAGCATATATTATAACGTGAATGTTTCATCTATTTGTACTTCTTTAACAAAATACCTGAGAGTGATTAATTTATAAAAATCAGACACTTGTTTCTCACAGTTCTGGAGGCTGGGGTGCAACATCCAGTTGCCAGCAGGTTTAATGCCTGATGTCATCCCTTCCAAGAGAGCACCTGTGGCTGTATCATCCAGAAGGAAGGAACGCTGTGTCTTTCCATGGCAGGAGGGTCAGAAGGGGCGGAAAAGAGTCACGACTACTTCCTTCCAGCCCTTTGACAAGGCACTAACCTACTCATGAGGGTAGAGCTTTCATGACTTAATCACTTCCCAAAAGGTCCCCTTTCCTGACACCAGCACAGTGGGAATTAAGCTTCGACACATGAGTTTTGGAGGAAACACATGCAAACCTCAGCAATAGAGACATAGTAGGCGGCCTGGGGGTAGAAGGAAGGGAATGGCTGATGCTGTCAGGTTGGCTGAGAGAAGACGTTGCAGAGGCTATAACCCTGCTGTGAGTTTTGAAAGATGATAAAGACTGTGTCAGGTAAGCAAGGAGGTGGTGAGGTGGATGGGATGGGAAAAGGAACGCTGATCCAGGCAGAGGGGATGGCAGGATCAAATCCAGAGGTCTCACTGAGTGTGGATGTTCAGGAAACTACTCTTGCCCTTTATGGCATGAAAGCTGGGTGCATGCGAAGATTAAGAAGGTGAGGGCTTGAGATAGACCAGAGTAGGCACAGGAAACAGCAGACGTCACACTTATGAGTGTGGCCGGACCCCAACTCCCTCACTCCTGCCTCAATAAATAAGCTGGACTTAACATTCCTGGCAAAAATAAGGGTATCATTAACAGCTTTTTATTAGAACGTGTGAGGGTCAGAGTTGTACTTTGGGAAGATTAATCTAGCAGAGGTGTGTAGGGCAAGAGATGGAAGGGTGAGTGATTAACTAATTGCTTGTTCTGCTAGTTTGAGTGAGAAGCAATAAAATACCAAACTAGGATGCAAGTGGTGGAGATGAAAAGGAGTGGTACGAAATAGCAAAGTTAAAATCAACAGATCAGCGGGCCTGAGAGACAGATTTTATGTCGGGGCAAGGAAGACAGAGCTGATAATACTGTGAAGGCAGTTATAGATGCAAGATGAGATTTTTGGATAAATAGTCAAGGCTGGAAACAGATTTAGGCATCATTCCCACAGAGGTGATAATTGGACAGTGGGAGGTGAAGAGAACACCAAGGAAAAGAATGTATAAAAAGAAAAGAAAGGACAAGAGAAAGGTTGGGGACAGAACTCTTGAGAATGCTTTCACTCAGGAGGCAGACAAGGTGGAGGAGCCCACAAGGGGCAGAGGCCAGGCAGCCAGGGTCGGGGGAGGCAGGAAGGTCAAAATCTGGAGGGCCAGGAAGGCAGATTTCACAGAGAGGAGCAGCTGGTGGCTGGGAGCAAGTGCTGCAGAAACAAGTAGGTTGGCTTGAGATTCAGCCAGTTTATTTGATAATTAATAAGTCAGTGATGGCCGGGCGCAGTGGCTTACATCTGTAATCCCAGCACTTTGGGAGGCCGATGTGGGCAGATTGCTTGAGGTCAGGAGTTCAAGACTAGCCTCGCCAACATAGGGAAACCCTATCTCTACTTAAAAATACAAAAATTAGCTGGGTGTGGTGGTGCACACCTGTAGTCCCAGCTACTCGGGAGGCTGAGGCAGGAGAATTGCTTGAACCCAGGAGGCAGAGCTTGCGGTGAGCCAAGATTGCACAGCTGCACTCCAGCACTCCAGCCTGGCGACAGAGTGAGACTCTGAAAAAGAAAAAAAAAAAAAAACCCACTCCCAAAATATGTTAGTGACAAACTTCAAGAGAGGAGTTCTCTGGGAAGGAAACAGGTGGCAAAAGATGAAGAAGCATGAAGATGCCAGGAAACTGTGTATAATGTCCCCTCTCAATTATGTTTGTCAGTGAAAGGAATAAAACACCCCACAAATTGAATGAGGATGACCTCCTGCCATAGGGGGAAAATCTCATTCAAATGTCCTGTATTTGCTATCTCACAGCTCTGTGAAGTGTCTGGAAATGGAGGGTGTCAAGTACATGACGTGCTGGAATTATTGGCTGATGCCTATAGTCCTTTCAGTACTCGACAATCTGGAGCTGGGCTGCATCTGTCTGCTCAGAAACACATCCACAACCCATCAGGCTCTCTCCTGAGTAACAGGCACCCTTTCACAATTCTCAACAGCAGCAAAGGCTGTTGCACAGCATAATGGATAAAGCTCAATCAATAATCTGAGGCAATTGTATAAAGTGGGGGAAAATAACACTGAGTTTTTGTTTCTCGCTTTCTTTTCACAGTTTCTCAGGCTCTGACTATTTGTTAGCCATACGGAGTGCAGTGAGGAAGGTTAGCGCAGCACTCTGTTTGCACGAGAAAGGAGCCACAGCTTTCTGCACTCCCCACACATACCGACCATTGATAACAGACAAGGGCAGAGCTGCTGATGGCACAGGGAGAGAGCTTGGCCACACACCCTCACGGCCCTAACCCCCACCCATCACTTACCAGGCAATCCTTCTGTCCCAGCAAGGCTACTCTGGGGACAGCCAGGCCTCCAGGCTCCCACAGAGGGTGCTGCTCATGGGGATGGGTGGCATGTGCCCTCCTACCTGAAGGCAGCCCAAGCATGGTGGGTGCAGAGTTGGAGGCGATAGCAGGGAATTATGAATTCTGAGGGAGAGTAAATGGCAGCAGATAAAACCCCAAGTAGCTGAAATGCTGTTTTCATGCAAATGGCCCTAAGTAAAATGAAAAGAGGCACGACAATGCAGGAGGAAAGGAAACAAGAAAGGAATCCAAGAGAAAAGCTGAATTAATTCTAAATGGGAGAATTTTCTGAGAGGCATTAGCCACTCTTGAAGAAAATGAATAGGTTCTCTCCCCACATGTATTAAATGTCTATGATTCTCTAATTTAGGAGTCTTTTATTGTCAGTTGAAAGATGGAAAACTTCAGGTGTATTTCAGGGAAAGAGACTCTGTCTTACCTATGCATCGTAATGCTCAGAATTAGTTTTTTTAGGATTTTAATTTTTTTTATTATACTGCACCTAAAAAAATTATACAAGGCATGTCTCCCTGAGATACCCTCTATCAGAATGAAATCTTGAGGGGAGGGTAATATGAGGAGAAAATTCCTTGAGAGGTCAGAGGTAACCAGGTCTGTGTGGGTGGCACAGGGCTGTGGTCATGGATGCTGCCTCAGGAAAGATGGGCCCAGCTCACATTCTGATCAAGGAGATTGAGAGAAAGGTTCAGGACAGGACGTCAGAACATGCTACGGGAAGAGCACGGGTTTGTGCAAGGCGGCCTGGTTCCCGTGCCACCATTAATTGAAAAGGTCATCTAGCTGGGCTTTCCTCATTTACAATACTGCATCAGGAATGGTTTACCTCCCTTCTGTAGCATGAGGATGACACGGGATACAAACACAAAAATGTGCAAGAAAAAAAGGGGTCTACATAGCACGATATAAACAAAAGGTGCTAAGGTGCTTGAAAGAGGAAGTGAATGTCCTTTGGTAAGGGCATTTTAAAAGGTGAAATGACCCTGTGCTATGGCGAAACTGCCACAGGCTCTGTCTCCAAGCTGAGCGGAACACAACCTCTAAGGGGATACTGAGGCTTCCTCAGGAGAAATACAATGTCCCAAGGTAACAATGGGAGTGAATGAGTGGGCCCCAGGACTGGCTACTGGCTTTCTCTCTGGCTCAGGGATGACCTAGACATCTCAGCTGGGCTGCTGGCCACCCAGTATGGCAACTCCAAACATACAATTGATTCAAGTGAGCTGCCCTACACTTCAGAAGGACAAATAACATTCTACCCATATCTGCTGTGTTCTCATTTAAAATTTGAACTTCAGAAAAAAACATTCCTCTGCTCTTTCTCCTTGACTTGGTAAAAGTAGTTCACATGGGTCACAGCAGGTTTGATTTGATGCAGAGGTGACTCATTGGGTGTTGTGTAAAAGTGCTAATCTTCCCCCAACCACTTCTGAATTCTTAAATTCCTCTGACATATTAATTCTAACCCCAGCCCCAAATGCCCCAACATCTCTGAGAGTCCCAGAACAGAAATTATAGCAATTTCCTATAACCGGAATCAAATTCCAAGGTTGGAGAGCACGGGCCACGTCCTACTATTAATTCAAACATCCATGTGAAAGATTATGGTGGGCAGCTGTGATTCCATTAAAGGGGGCAATTTCAACTCCATTTCCTTGATAAACAGACACAAGCTCACCCCTAAATTGGGCTTGATAGATTTGATTAGGGTAGAGTTTTTGGAGGTTGTGATGTCTGCAGGAAAATTGCTGTTTGATGTGCAAGGCCAAATTGCACTTGAAATCTCCTTGCAACCATAGAGTGGGGGAGAAGGAAGAGGATGGAACACCTAGCCAATTGCTATCATCCAAGCAGCAGGGGAGTCAAGCTGTTGTATTCAAAATATCTGTTAGGTATGCAGCCAGTGTGTGCTGCAGAAAGCATGCCAGGCTCAGGGGAACCAATGATTAAAAGCAGCAAAACCAAGTGTTATTTAAACAAAGCGATATGTATTCATGCAATTTCTTTAGGCTATATGAATCTTTTGCAGGGAGAAGAAAAGATATGTTGCTTCCTTTGGAGACACCTGTGGTTCTGTGTTTCACAATTCCCATGGAGAGCCTTGGGGCCAGGAAGGGATAGAAGGTGAAGCTCACAGCTCTAAAGCAGTCTCCTGTCACAAACACAGAATGATAGGCAAAATGGAAGTAAAACCGTTTAGCCTGCTTGGTTTGTTTTCAGTAAAATGGGAAACTCCACTTGTTTAGGTAAATTCTACCAGATGAGACAATGGGGATTGTAATTCTTTAAATCCTGTTCTCGGATTCCAAAAGTCATAAACCCTTCATGTTTGAAAATCTGTTTGCTTTGTAAGTACGTGTACTTTAGAGAGAGCTTCAGTTCCTTCAGCATCACCCATTCCGCTGGCTTGGTACTATGTGTGGGGATCTAAGATTGACTGAGGATCTAGAGTGTGCTGAGAACCACACCAGGTGCTTTATGTCCATCATCTCATCACATCCTCCAATAATTTTAGGGATGGCTACTGTTTCCCCATTTTCAAATAAAGGCAAGGAGTTTCATCAAAGTTAGAAAAAATAGGTAAGTTCTTGTATATGGGGAGAGGTGGACTAGGATACAAACTAAAATCATCCTGACACCCAACCCCAGATGCCTTCCATCACACTGGGCTGCTGCCATAGTTAACTGCAGGCCACTAGGATTCTAGCTGAGGGCACACCAAGTCATACATACTGATCTTCTATTTCTCGTGTTGCTCCCTTCTTATAGGTCCTCTCCTGTGCCCACCCCTCCTGGGGAAGACAGTCTACTTGACATTACTGCTTGGATCAGCTATCGCTGGATTTAAAGCTCCAGAACCTGCCTCCTCAATTCTGGTGGACAGATGGAAACAAACTCTCCACTGAGCCGGGATGTATTTGGCTGGCTCCAAACCCAAAGCCCTTCTAGTTTCCCTGTGATCTTCAGGGGCCTTGAATTGCCTCCCCTCTTTTCCAACCTAGACCTCTTCATGAATCCTACCCTACATATGGTCCCACATTACCTGAGGATATAGAATAAATAAATAAAATCCTTTTTGATTTGTTTGTACAGCTGCAATATGCCTTCTTGATTCAATGAGTGAAGATGCCCATTAGCTCAAAAAAGAGCATTTCCTGATGTGTCCCAGGAGCTAGACATCCAAGAATTCTGTGCAGAGGATCCCACTCCAGGTTGACTCTGTGCATTAGTATGGGATAGTTTCAAGTACACACTCTAAGGATGGATCATATAGGATGAGCCTAATTAGAGTGGGGTAGGGTGGGATATAGTATGTATGGCCATATTTATCTTTCAAGATGTATACTCTTGATTATAAAAAGTGAGCGGTATTAGTTATAAACAATGAAGTCCTTTACTAAACAAAAAAGTTAACAATCAAACAAGAAAGTGCTTTACTAAAAGATTTGCTGGCAAATTTGCTGTCTGCCCTTTTTTCTGTTTTGGAATTTCAATCAATAATTAATTGAACAAATATTTACACTGAGCTAATTGCTGGAAATGCATTGTTAATTAATACGGACATGGACTCTCCAGTCATGGACCATAGCGATCGAATAGGGGAGATATCACTGAACAAGCAGTTAGAAGTTCACTGGGTGTTACCATCTGCTTCCTGAAAGCACCTAAATAACCCAAGGCAGGTGCCAGTACAGATGGTTATTATCCATCTACAGGGAAGGAGGTTGCAGACATCTTAAATGACCCAGAATGATATCTCTGAATCAATAGAGTTGCAGATGTTCTGTCTATATAATAGCTGATATTCACACCTTAGTAGAAATGGACAATGGCCACATACTGTTTTATGGACACAAATCAATAGGTCTTAAATTGTTTGAGGTGAAGGAATAAAGAAAGTTTATTGCGTCTCCTTTTAAAAGTCAGGAAACCTTAAAATCAGCACCAACCATAGTACATGGCACATAGTAAATGCCCAATAAATATTTGTTAGATAGATCGGTGGAACAACTGAATCTGCTTTGTAGTCAGGCTTTAGACTCCCCATCCTTGCCACCTCTGCTACCATGTCCTTCTGGGGGAAGTGAGGCCACGGGAGGACAGATGCATAAGGCATTTGGAGGAGTCTCCATCTTCCCTCTTTCCTAGATGTTGTTCCCTTGCAGGAGAAGAAAAAACAACTGCAGCACTGTGCCAGTTCTCGGCTACGTCCATGATAACAATGGCGACTGGGAAGAGGAGCAGACAGATGCCCAGGGGAGCCTGCAGACGGCAGCCCATGCACCCACACACATCAACAAGATGGAGATCACGAGGACCACACTACGGTGAACCTTCAGTTAATTTATTTTACCCTGACACCCATTATTACTACCCTTTTCTTGTTTAGGTCTTGTATCAATATGCTTGGCTAATTTTTTTTCTGCCCAGCTGCCAACCTTGGGCAGTGGAACATCTGGTATATCCCCAAAGGGCATTAGACCATTATGAAAGGCAAATTGATTTTTTTTTAATTTCATAAATCAGCCATCAAATGAAAAATGTCATTTTAAATTACAAACAAAACCGAGTTGAATGCGTGGCTGCTACTTGTGCACAATTGGAATTATTTATGACTGCTTAAAATTTGTGGAGGGGGCCATTGTAGTTTTAATTATATGATACAAGGTGAGATTATTATTTACTGGTGCTGACATGGAATTGCCAATAATTACTTAATATCTGTTGGAAATTATTCAACAGTTTTTAATTAGTGATACATACTAAAGTAATTGTTATTTTCCAGCAAATATAAAAATCCATCTGTGAGAAAAGACACCTGGGAGTTACATTAGTAATTGTTCTAAACTGCATTATTGATTTATACACATTACCATTACCATACTTTGTGTTATTACTTTTCAATATTTGAGGGATTCTTGCCTTCATCAGCAAAAGGACATAAAAGTAAGTAACAACTCCCAGAGCGGGTCATCAACTAGAGGAAAAGGCATATTTTTGCACAGGTCCCATTTGTCTCATATTTCCTTCGATTCTATCCGGAATAAACAAATGTGTTGCCATAGTCATACTCAAATGCTCTTTGTCCACCCAGTGTCTTCATTTCCATTATCAGTTCCTAGAGGGCAGGAGCCAGGTCATTTTTTAGGCCTTGCTGCATCATGCCCTCCCTTACAGAGTCCCACCTAGAGCAAATGTTCTATAACAATGTGTGGATGGAGATGTGGAGCAGAGATAGTTGTCAATCTGCCTTTCACTGTTTTATTGATGTCCTTTTACTCACCCTTGAAAACCACAAGGAAAAAACAACGAAAAACATACCTCACTAGTTTCTAATAAATGATCTCAAGTCATTTACTTGCTGTAAAGATTACTCAGGAAAACCATTACTTACTAAACACATTAGTCAAAATCTTTTTTGTGCTAAAAAGCATTAAATTAGAATTACATTATTAGAGCCTTCTAAGTATTAATATTTCCTTTAGTCTTTAAACAATTAAGTGCTTTACTAAGAGAAAACAAAAGGAAGAAAGATATTTCTATTTCATCATTAGCTAAATATTTTCGATGAATTGCTCAGGATCACTTTTGACTATTTGTAAGTGTAATAAATGCAACTCCTACACTGATTTGTTAATGCCACTCTCTCTAGGAGGAAGGAAGACAGGGAGGCATCCTCCTGATAGATCAGGCATTGCCGTCATTGATGCATGACAGAGAACTGCTATTACTGTGCTATCCTCCCCAGGGCCCTACCCTGTGCCAGCTCCAGCCTCTCACCTTACCGATGCGCTGATGCCGAGGCCATCCCACGTTCTTGATAAGCTCCTGTGTCTCTCAGCTCCAGATGCACCCTCTCTATGCTGCCTTGTGATGTTGAGGCTGGGACTCTACACACTCCATTTATTCTTTGTCAACTGGTTTCCTGTTGGCTCCTCAGAAGGGGTCACTAAGAAGGGTGGAAGGCAGAAAAGGGGACAAGCACTTGCCCCTTTGTGTTGGCCTGCGGTTCCTGTGGCATTTTCCCTGCAAAGGCCCTTCATACTGGCAGCAGCCACTAGTTCCAGGGGAAGTGAGTTCTGCTTCCATCTTCCTTCAGCACCTACTATTCACCGTCATAGGAACCAGCAGCAGCAGCAATGCCCCTCTGCAGAGGCCCAACTCCCAGCTCCGCGTGACCCTCCTGCCTCCTGCGTGCTCCTGAGACACCAGCACAGCCAGGCAGGCAGCAGCCTCTACTCCTGAGAGGGCTGGGCCCCACCTGTGCATGGCCTCTTCCACAGGCACAAGTTCTAGTTTCTGACCACCTTAACGTCTTCCTTTGTTTCCCCAGCTGCAGGAGGGCTTTGATATTTCATTTTGCCCTTCCAGTCCTTCAACCTCCTGTGGCCAGTTCCCTAGATTTTCCCCGGGAAAATAACTAGTGTGAGTTATGCTTTCCTGTTTGGCACTGATCATTACACCTCGACGCACATGCTGGCTGGCAGCTGATTGCCCCTGCACACAACTTCTTCAATCTGAAACGCCTTTTTCCCTTCCTCCCATCTGGAATATCCTAACCACTTCCATGCTGCAGCTTAGGCATTGCTTACTCCAATAAAGTGATCCCTCCACACTAGACAAGGCAGGCGGTCTCTATGGTTCAGGAGCACCCTGTGCATTCTTGCCATGGTGCAGGCATTCCATCACTCTGAGAGTTCTGTGCTCCCACCACCCCCCAACCTCAGTCAACTGCTCCCACAAGGCAGTATCATGACATGAACCACTACACTGTCACCACCTCAGGCAATGCCCAGCACAGAGAGAAAATGCCATAAATATCTGCTGTTCGCCCTGAACTTATGGGCACTGGCACCGTACTGGCCTAGATGGGAATCAAGCTCCTACAAGGGTCTCCCATGACTCTGTGGGACCAGGGTTCTCCCGGGGACTCCCATTATGCAAACATCATGCTGTATCCTGACAGAGCAGTGTCTGGCTATGAGACAGACGAATAAACAAGAGCAATAAAGGGCAGCTTGGAGGCAACCAGGTATCATTTCCACAAGCTGCATATCAAGCATTTGACTTTATACCAATAGTGTATTTAAGGACAGTCCTAAAATATCACTATTCCCTTTTTAAGTGATGCTAAGTAAATAGCTCATAACAATAACATCTCCCACTTATTAAGCACATATTAGGAGCGCCTGGGCACTGCATTCTCTCATTAAATCCTAACAACAACCCTATAAGGAAGAAATGATTATCCTATTTTTCAAATGAAGAAGAAGAGATATGAGAGAGCTGGGATTAGGCTGCTGTGAGTAAGCCTTCACCACTGGAGTGAAATTTAAGGGGGTGACAAAAAACTCAGCGATTGAGATGCATACTTTAATACAATACTTTTAATGAAAAAGTAAAGAATAAACAAGATGTGAACAGTTTAAATAAAGACCACATCACTAGTGCTGTTTTCTTTCCCCCCCACCCTTTGGCTACAGGGTCCAGGAAGGATCACGGCTGAGTACTTCTGTAGCCTGCCCAAGGCTGCCCCTCCAGTGAGGAGAGGCACTGACATGCGGGTTCAGGTTCCCCTAACTCCAAAGCCTTGGTTACCCAACACTCCCTGCAGTGACAAGGGTGGCCATCATATATTCTCTGTGGAGGCCGTTACCTATGGCAGCTTTCTGCCTGGGCTTTTTCTTTAATGTAGCATAATCTAGGTAGGGGCTTCCAAAGTACATGAATGCTTTTCACATGGTGTGTGGAGCTCACCATTGTTCTAAGTCCTACACAAGCTATCTCTGCTTTTAGATGCATTCTAGGACACTGTGTCTTAAAAATGACTTCTAAAAGGTGCAGTTTTGCCCGTATATGCACTACTCATTCATTCATTCATTCATTCAACACTCATTCAGCACTTATTTTGTGTCGGTCTATTGCCATTTCTTATTCAAGCACTTGTAGAACTCAGTGAATGAATAGGTAAAAAGCAGCAAGGAGTAAAATTCTTTCTTTCTTAGGCTGACTCCCAAGGAACAAAGTAGTAAACGACGGGTGGGGAGGAAAGGCAAACGCCTCATGTGACAGCATTCGCTTACACAGAAACTGCGGAGCATGCAGATGGAAGGTGAGTTTTAGGCTAATGGCTATTGCAGATCAATTACCATGAGGATCGCTGCGTTGAAGGATTTGTCCCTTTCTTCCATTGCCTTAAGTTGGGCCATTACAAAATGTTTATCCTGGTGATTGGCTTGTACTCAAAACAGCAGTGTGACTGCTCACAGGGGAGGTGCAGAGATGATCTACCCTCCCAAGCCAGAGGTGCGAGACAGGCCCTGCACACAGAGGTGGTGTCAAGGAGGATCAGCACGCACCGTGGCACTCCACACCCTCCAAGCCCCCTTCATTCCCTTCTGACAAGCAGCATGTCCCTGCCTGGAGAGCCGTCCATGAGTTCAGTAGTCTGAAGTGATTACACCTAGCAAATATTTGTCGATGGTTATCCCATCTGTCCCACAGTCTCGGCTTATAAAAATGATAAATATTGAGGTCTTTTAATCTTATCTCACCAGTCAATCCCTCCAGCACTCTAGTCGTTCTTGTGGTTCCATGGTGAGAACCTTCCAATCTACCTTTCTCTGGTATAGAAATGACCTGAAGCAGAGCCCAGCACAGCAGCTAGAAGGTAGAGCTGGCCCTCAGCCCGTATGCTGATGCTCAGACCCATGCACAGGCCTCAACATTTTCAACCTCGCCTTCCAGAAACTTCTGCCAGGACCTCTAACTAGCATGCCGATCCCCATTTTTGAAAATAATAGGGTGGGAGGTGGGAAGCGTGACAGGATAATATAGGGGTTTCCAGTGGTCTAAAGGAGGCTTCCACCTTGTAAACCTGAACTATTACAGAGCAGTGGTAAGTGCTGTTTAGACTTTCTTGGAATCAGACTGACCGGGATGGAAACACATAGGTGCTATGGCTTTGAGAAATTGTTTAACATCTCTGCTACTCAGTTTTAAAAATCTGTAAGATGGAGATAATGCTTGCTATTTCCTAGAGTTGCTTCAAGTTAAAGAACATAACACAGTAAAGTATTGGGCACAGTGTATCTGTCTCTCATTTATTCAGTCATTGAGTCACCTGAGAACCTAGCTGGTGCTAAATATTAAGTGCTGAGGATAGGGTACAAAAAGACAGAGATGGTCTTTCACCTCACAAAGTTCAACAGACACTGAACAAATTAATGTCCTTATTATCATTAATAGTAACAATGAAAGAAACCATAGCAACCAAATAATAGTAGCATTACCATTATTACTAATAGGAAAATTACTCTTCCAACATAGCAGACTCCCTACAAACCTCTCGGTCCACATTCATGGGTAGTCCTTCATGTGTTGCAGTTTTATTTTTTATGTAGATCGATCATGCAAATACTAAAAAGCCCTTCTAAGTACGTTGGCGATTCTCGCTAAGGAGCGGTTCCAGGGCCTTCACTTTAATGGGACTCTGTCCACTCACCTTCCATATGTGCATTTCCCTAACTGCTCTCTGGAGAACCCAATCCAGACTGTCTCCATTTTACAGTAGAGATAACCGGTTAGTAAGAGAAATTAAGCAACTTAACTAATGTGAATATGACTTCTTCCATAAGTATTTATATTCTAAACAGATATTTGACTAGATCTACAGAAAACAACCCTTTTTAAAGCCCAGTCTTTCTTCTTACATATGAAACGAATTGCCACTCTTCTTAACTGGAAAGCCAGATGAAAGCAATACCAATTCAAAGATCAAGGGGCTGCACGTGGCGTTTCAGAAAGAGCAGTGTGAAGGCACCGTGCCCATTTGTTATGGACGTCTCAGCATCACCGTCTAAGCCACAGAGGGAGGAAGCAATGAGGTTGGGGGTGGTGGCCAGAAAGACGGAGTTTTATGAAGAGGTGGTGATGGAATTAAACAGAGATGAAGAATATGGGCTGTAGTGGTGGAGATCACATGAGGTTTGATTATTGTGGGACTCGAACACCCAAGGTGTAGAGTGGGAATTTGATTGATCTATCCCAGCTTAAATCCAACCCGGCTTGGCTGGTGAGCCACCACCACCAGGAATAATTCAAACCTGGAGTGTCAGAAATCTGAGAACATACTATCACCAGCAG
Source organism: Pan paniscus (assembly GCF_029289425.2). Classification (NCBI taxonomy): domain Eukaryota; kingdom Metazoa; phylum Chordata; class Mammalia; order Primates; family Hominidae; genus Pan; species Pan paniscus. The sequence continues at coordinate 132,481,031 of NC_073258.2, read as the reverse complement.
GCACTGCAGGCAAAGGAACAGAAGACCAGATCTCCACCCAAACTTACTCCAGGACACAAACCAGTTGCATTACCCACCAAATATTTTCTGTTTGTTTCTTTTGCATTTGTTGTTTATTTGTGTGTGTTTTTTTAATTTTTATTTTTTATGGGTAGATAGTAGGTATATATTTATGAGGTACGTGACTGTTTTTATTTTTGCTAGGATATGCTGGGTATGGTTACACATTTTCCACTGTATTAAAATTGTATCATTTCTGAAAGGATTTGAAAGTTATTTAAAACAGAAAAGATCAGGGTAAGGAAGTTATTCATGCCCCAAATGCAGATAGCTGGATCCCTCTCTTGTAATAACAATTATTACGTATCAGTAATAGCCTACAGGTGCCAGGCACTGGTTCTATATACATTAACCTTAGGCTTATGACAAACAGTCCTATGGGATAGACACTGCTGTTTCTATTTATAGATAAGTAACCTGAGTCTCAATGAGGTTAAACAACTTGCCTCAAATTAAACAACCAGCTAAGCTCAGAACCTCACTTCAAACTCTCCCTCCAAAGCCATATTTGGTAACACTTCGTCTTCTAAGGGTCTCTTCATTTAATCACTGACTCACTCAGTTATTCACTGATGCATTCATTCATTCACACATCTGACAGATATTTATCAAACACAGCAGATATTCTGTGTTACATGATGTGTGTAGAATGGCAAGTAAGACTGTCCTTGCAAAAGTCTTCTAAACTGTTGGAAGTCAGGGTCATAGCTGTCTTTGTCAGGGGAGGCAAAGATTGTGAAGGAGCCTGAGGGGCCTTCTCAGATGTGAGTGATGTTATGTTGCTTGACCTGGGTGGTGGTTACATAGTTGTATTCAGTTAGGAAAATTTATAAGTTGTACATCCGTGATATGTGGATTTCTCTGTATGCACATATTGACGTATGTATTAGTCACACTCACTCATTACATTTAATAAAATGATAAACACAGACAAAAACAGGCAAGCAAAAATGATACTGTCCTTGGCTTTAGAAAGATAACGCTGTATTGGATTAAAGAAAATAACTCCTCCTTTGCCAGAATATCTGCAAGTACCTTATTCATCTTGATGTTGGGAGTTGTTTGCTTTATCATACACCTTACTACTTTATTATACACTTAGATCAAAGTCAGTAGGCTGAAACTAGCTTTGACCTCCTCTTGCTTGTTAAAATGATTATGCAAAAATCATTGGACTTGGAGAGACAAAGCCTTAGTTTTGTTGTTGTTTTTTGCCAACTTGTACACATAGGCACCGCACTAAACCACTTTGAACTTATTTTCTCACAATAACACCCATAACACAGGGTGACTTCAAAGATCAAATGTGTTTTGTAAACCTTAAAGCATCAATATTAATTAGTAGTAGTTATTGCTGCTATTTGTATTCTGAGTGTGATAGAGATTGCTCCAAAGATATTTCCGAATGATTAAAACAAACTTTGCAGTGCAGATCTGAATGTTTCTCTTTTCTCCTTATTTGCAACTTTAATCTGTGCCTCTTGACTCACACATCTGGGACCAAAGGGCAATTCTGATGCTAGTAACTGCTGAAATTGCTATGGAGAGAATTCCCACAGGACTTACTGTCTTGTGAGCTGTAAGAGGACTAGATATTAGCCACAGGGTATTTTTGTCCAGGACCAGAAAGTGGGGAATCTTAAGGCAAGCCTATACCACAACAGTCTGTGAGGACCCCAGGTGAAGGTTGACATTGCAACATTTGCCTACTTTGAATGGCCTGACTTTCTCAAATGGCCAGGAAGCCTGGAAGGGGCTGAATACGTGGGATGCAACCTTCTTGCCTCTGAGGCCAAGAGGGTAAAAGGAAATGTGTCAGTAGGGGAGACTTTACTATTTTTATACCACCCAGAGTAAGAGACCACTTTATCTCCCCTCACCTATGTAGTAATTTCACAACATTACCTGAATCCCAATGTATTGAAGAAAAATAATAGATTATCAAGATTCAGAAATGTCATTGCAATATGATGGTGCAATAAAACACGTGCAAAATGGCATGTGTTTTTCTCATCAGTCTATCCTGGAATAGAGCAAACCCACTCAGGCTCAGGTCTCTCTTCAGCTTGCCCAGATAATTTTCTATGATTTGCTCGGATTTTACCTTGATCTTATCAGTCTTTTTCTCCATATGAAATAATTTTTATTTGCATATTAAACTTCTATGTCCATATTCATAATTGCCATCTTCTTATCCTTTTAATCTGTACTTTGAAATATAATTTACACTTTTTATTGTAGGCCACTAATTTGAGTCTCAACAGTGACACTTTCTGTTTTCATTTAACTACAAAATGTGTTGTTTTCTTCATTGAGAAGCATGCTTTTTTTTTTTTTTTTGAGACGGAGTCTTGCTCTGTCGCTCAGGCTGGAGTGCAGTGGCGCGATCTCGGCTCACTGCAAGCTCTGCCTCCGGAGTTCACGCCATTCTCCTGCCTCAGCCTCCCCAGTAGCTGGGACTGCAGGCACCCGCCACCATGCCTGGCTAATTTTTTTGTATTTTTAGTAGAGACGGGGTTTCACCGTGTTGGCCAGGATGGTCTCGATCTCCTGACCTTGTGATCCGCCCGCCTCGGCCTCCCAAAGTGCTGGGATTACAGGCGAGAGCCACCGCCCCCGGCCCATGCTTTCTTCTTCTTCTTCTTCTTCTTTTTTTTTTTTTTTTAACTGCAGCAATACTTCTGAGCTCCCCTTAAATCTTCTTCTTTATTATTATTATTATTTTTAAATTCACTTTGTCATCTTCAGCAGCTCTATTTCACTGGGCATGTGTCTTTTTAAAATACTCTTAACTGCAATGAAATTTCCGATTTCTATATAACTATATAACTTTAGGAAACTCTTGTGTAGAGGGAACCAGTCACTTACAAAGGAAAAAGAAATAGAATCATCGGCAACACAGGAAACTAGAAGAAACATAACATCCAGCGATGACTGAGAGAAAAGGACTGCAATACTAGACTCCTGTATTCGGTCAAGATGTCATTCACTTGTCAGAGCAGAAGAAAGATTTCGAGAGTCGACACTCATTCAGAGAGTGCTCCACGCAGAGACCCCGGCCCCCTGGAAGGAAACACTCAAGAACAGCTCAGCAAACGGGCAATGAGCCAGAACAGAGACCGCAGGGAGGGAGGGGTGAGGAAGAAGAAACGAGGGTGAGAAGTAAGCGCCTATCTTCCTTCCCAGGTGGCTACGGAGAGATTGCCCGAGAATGTGTTCAAACCCACCCTTGAAAAGGAGAGCATGGACCCCAAAAAAGTCTAAATGCTGCCTAGAACACTGCATTATATCTAGAACTTTAAGTTGGAAGAAAAGAAAGTGGGAGAAGCACCCTAAAAAATACCAAAGATTTGCTGTGAGGTAAGTGGGGAGGAGGAAGAAACATTTCCCAAATATTACATCTAATGAGGGAGGATAGGAAAGGAAATCGGGCATTTTGATGGGTGAAAGTCAATCTTGGTGAGGAAGTTATATTTTATATTGTTTTCAAACAATAGAGAGAAAACACGTCTGATTGTGTCAGCACGGAAGACTATAACTGTTAATAACGTAGAATGGAAGTTCTAAAAATACAAAAGAATATCTACCAATGACTCAGTCAAAAAATTAAAATAAATTTTAAAAATTACAAATAAAAATACAAAAGAGAGCCATCAAATGGATAAAGATTAAGATGTATTAGGTATAAATCTCCATATACTATATAATATATAGGCAATTATATAAAATGAAATGATCCATGAGGCAGGAAGGATCTGACAAAAATAATTATAATGGGAAAGAGTAATAAATTTTTTTAAGTTGGCATAGTTCATAAAAAAGTAACAGTAAGAAGACAGATGAATTGAAGAATATAGTAACTCATCTTAAGAAATTACAGAAAGAACAACAAAATAATTAAACAGACCTAAAATGACGGACTTAACATGGATATGATCAAGAATTAAAAACAAACAAAGGAACAAATTAAAAAGAGTAGGGGAGAAAATTCAAATGCCAGTTCATTGAAAAGTCCTTTGTGAGTCTGATGAAGAAGAAAACAGAGAAAACAATTATAGACACAATTAGGACTAAGAAAAGAGAAAAGAAACAATCACAACAAAACACTGAGTCCAGACAGATTGAAGTGTTTTATAGGAATACTATGTGAAACTCAATAACAACATAGAAAAAAATGGATGCTATCCTAGCAAAATGCTAACTACCAAAATTCATCTAGAAGGTAGAAACGCTGAACAGATCAACTTAAGCACCTGTCATTTTTAGTAGGCACGAGGACCAGAAGGGTTCACAGCTGAGGTTCAACTAACCTTTAAATTCCTATAATATTTAAACTATCCCATGGCATAGAAAACAATAAAACTTCCAAATTTGGTTTAAAAATCCAGTATTGGCCGAGCGCCGTGGCTCACAACCAATCCCAGCACTTTGGGAGGCCAAGGTGGGTGGATCACGAGGTCAAGAGATCCAGACCATCCTGGCCAACATGGTGAAACCCCGTCTGTACTAAAAATACAAAAATTAGCTGGGCATGGTGCTGCGTGCCTGTAGCCCCAGCTACTCCAAAGGCTGAGGCAGGAGAATCGCTTGAACCCAGGAGGAGGAGGAGGAGGCTGCAGAGAGCCGAGCTCATGCCACTGCACTCCAGCCTGGCGCCAGAGAGAGACTCTGTCTCAAAAAAAATAAAAATAAAATAATAATAATAATAATAATAATAATAATCTTGTATTGTGTTAATATTAAAATCTAATAAAAATACTGTGAAGTATTTTCATTTTTGTGTATAGGCACAAATATATCATTTAAATATTAGTAATAGAATTGAACAATTAACTATAAAATATTATATCATAATAAACTGTTGTTTTATCCCAAGGGTAGAGGGACTCTAAGTAAAACTGTAACAGAATCAAAAGGTTACTGAAAGTTAGAATGGGTTGAGAACTATTTTAACTTGGGAACTTTAAAAAGTAGTCTGTTTACCTTAATGAGTTTAGTTTTTGTAGTTAATATTCAAAGATTTGGTCTTAGTTATCAAACACAATAGCAAGTGAAGATGTAGTAATACTAATGCTCACAAAATAGCATATGCATGGATGTTTATAGGAAGCCAGAGTTTATATAATTCCACTTATAAAATTTCCTCACATGAAAAAAACACATGATAATTAAAGTTAAGCCTATTTTCAGTGCTCATTAAACTAGTGTTTAGCTCAATGGACAGGAATAGCCTGTAGCCAACAGAGCCTAGTCTAAGAATGCCTCTTCAGACGTGCTTCTAAACCCTTCTGCTAACCAGTGTTGATGATGGGAATAGCCTCCTGCAGGTACAACCTCTAATTTAAATGCTATCAATTGGAGCTTGACTTTAACATGTTTTCTAGTTCTATTTTCATATTTAAATAGCACGATAAATCTAAAAGATCAATCACACAATCATGGCTGTATATGTCAAGCTCTCTGGCACTGGGTTTTACTATTTAAAAAAAAATTCCCTACAGCTTCTGTATTTTACTCTTTATCTTGGAGGGTGCTCAGTAATCATCTGGGTCATTAAATAAAGCTGAATTAAGCAATTGCTTTCCTCCAGCCTCTGTTGACTTTAGTAATTGTTCTCAAGAAGAATCTGAACTTGAGCATCTCTGCATTACTCTTACCCAAACTGCAAACACAGAATTTGTAAGGCATTCATGAGCGTAAACATGGTAAAACAGATATAACCCCAATGCACAGGTGACGTTTTTAGCTCCTCTTGTAACTTAGTCGTCTTGGCAAAACACATCAAAGTGTAGTCTGTCTAAAGATAGATATTCCACAGAATGAATGCTGAAGTTCCTTTGATGGATAAGGTGGTCAGCTCCAAGACCTGTCTTAAAAATTTTCAAGCTAATGCCATTTTTTTCCCGAGGTTGTTTAGAACTTTGAGGTCTTAAGCAAACACATGCTTAAGTACTTTAGAAGATAGAAATCTCTTCCCTGAAGAAAATACTGGCTCTCCCTGAAAGAAACCCTGCTGTCTCCACCTGCTCTGAAGTGAGATAGCCTTCTGTCTGTCTCCTCAACTTTCCAGCAGAATGGCACCTTCCTTTCCATCTGGTATCTAAAGCATATGGCCATCACAACAACATAGAACGCCTGCACTACAGGTACCTGTTAGAAAATTCAATCGTAAACCGCCTGAGCCCCGGCACTCGCCAAAGGCTATCCTAATGTTTCTGATATTTGACAGACTGTTTAATAGGCATATCAGTCTTTATAAAGCACATTCTGTCCCCTCCTAGTCCTACTTGCATTGTATTGTTAGGTTATCAGATTAAAAAAATACCGTAACCTTGTGTCCCAAATTAACCATCTTCATCAGGTCTCTATCTTAGTCTCACCTCTGCAGTCTTGGGTACAAGAACAGTGTCTTTGAGCAAGATTTCTGCCTTGTTCAAAATTCTCTTGAAGAGACCATTTACCTCGTTACCAAAGATTCATTATCCTCATAGTAAATTCTGTCTTGAGTTCTTCTCCAGGAACATATTTTCTTTCAGAAAACCAGCATGCTCTTTCTTTCAGTGGAAAAGGATAATTAAGTAATACTACATAATTTCTTTGTTAGCCTTAGCTGCCAAGGGTCCAGTTGTAGAATTAGCTTTCTCGGACATTTAGAAGAATTGAATCTCACTTTTGAGACTCTATCTGATCTATTTTTATCTCTGTCTCATTTTGCACTATGTTTAACTCGTTAAAATTCATATCGTCTTCATTTCTGCTTCTGATCCGACGTTGGCCTCACCATGGCTCAGGTGCTTTCAGGTGTTTTCACTCTGCCTGTGGTTGGCTTGCCAGGCTCCCACCTGCCACTGCCCACACCCAGATATGTTACAAGGCCAGAAGCTGTACGGGTCAGCTTCAGCAAGACTGATGGGGAAAATTATACATGCAAAGGCTAGTTGTGTCTTGCAGGTTTTCTTTTCTTTTTAAAATGATGAGTCCAGTATGTCATCAGTAAAAGAAAACCTACAAATATGTGTACCCACACAGACACACACATGCACACACACAGTAAGGAAGATTTTAAAGACTGTAGTTTTTATACATTACTATTATATCAGGTAGAGTTGATTAAGTTGCTTGCAAAGAGTGCTTACATGGGGTCTTTGACATGAGCAGTAAAAATATAAAAAAATATTTTATTAGGTTATCACTGATGAAAATATTAATACAGGTATTTGGAGAAAGAATTTATAAAATATGGAAAAAGCTAAAAAGATAAATTTAGAATGATTGTGAACTCTCTAACCAACTTTATTAAGGTGTATTTTGCACGTGATAAAATGCGACCACTTAAAGTGTGCAGTTTGAAAGTGTACAATTACACATATGTGTGTATATGTGTCTGTGTGTGTCACCACCACTGTAATCACCACTGTTGAACATTCTCAACACATGTCCCTCTCCAGTGTATTTCAGCAACCCCTAACCCCCAAGCCCGGACCCCAGGAAATGTGGCTTTGCTTTCTCTTGCTACAGTTTGGTTTCACCTATTCTAGAACTTTACATGATTGCAATCATATATGTTCTTTTTCAGATCTAGTTTTTTTTGGCTCAGCATAATGTTTTTTGAATTTATTCCTTCTGCTTTGTGTATCAAAGTTTCTTTTCATTACTCATTACTCAATAGAATTTCACTATATGAATCTAATATAAATTTTAATCTATTCACTTTCTGATGAGCATTTGAATTAGTATTAGTTTTGGCTATCATAAATGAAACTGCTATGAACATTTTCTTATATAAATACATAGAGATTACTAGGTCATATGTTATTGTATGGTTAATTTTTAGAAGAAACCACCAAATTATTTTCCAAAATGGTTGTACAATTTTAACATTCCTACCAGCAATATATGAGAATTTTACTTGTTCCCACATCCTCCTTAACACTTTCTTTTTCAGTCTTTTAAGTTTTTATTTATCCTAGAATGTGGGAAGAGGCGTTCATTGTGGTTTCAATTTGCATTTTCTTTATGATTTGCTTGATGTTGAGCCTCTTTTCATGTGATTATTGATCTTTCTCATTGGCCTTTGGTGAAGTATTTGTTTAAACATTTTACTTATTTTAAAAAAACGGATAATTTGTCTTCTCAGGATTGAGTTGTTATGACTGTTTTATAGATTATGGTTACAAGTCATTTGCCAAATAAATGCATTGATAATATTGTCTTCCATTTTTTGTCTTATCTTGTCATTTTCTTTACACATCCACAGAGTAAAAGATTTCAGTTTGGATGAGGTTTAACTGCTTAAGTTTTCTTCTTCAGTTTGTCCTTTTTGCCTTCGGTCTAAGAAATATTTACCTACTCAAGGCCAACACATATTTTCTCGTATTTTTTTTCTAGAAGTTGTATAATTATTGCTCTTATATGAACTGTGGTTCATTTTGAGTTGAGTTTTTGTGTATGACATGAGGTAAGAATGGATGTTTATTCTCTTCCATATAAATATTCAGTTTTTTGAGCACCATACATTGAAAAGAGAATCTTTTTCCCCACTTAATCATCATGGCCTCTTTGCTGAAAATCAGTGGAACATATGTGTATGGCTATTTTGAGTCAGACTGTCAATTCCTCCCCAAAAATATGCTGAGATTTTGATTAGAATTTTGTTGAGCATATGTATAATTTGGGAAGCACTGACACCTTAAAACTATCATCTTCCAACCCATGGATATGGTGCACTGTCTCTTCTTTTTTATTGAGATTTCCTTTATATTTCCTCAGCAATGTTTTGTAGTTTCAAGTGAACAGTCTTATACATATCTTTAAAAATTCATTTCTAAATATTTTATGCTTTTGGATGACCCTGTAAATAGGATTTTTAATTAAATTTTCCAATTGGTTGCCAATATACAGAAAAAAACTTGATTTCTATATCTTGGTATTGTAATCATAAACCCTTGTTAAATTCACCTATTAATATTTGTGTTTCTGTAGATTTCTTTGAATTTTCTATGTACACAATCATGCCACTCATAAATTCAGAGAATTTAACACTTTTCTTTCCAATCTGTATACATATTATTCATTTTCTTATTGAAAATTATTCTTAATTTATTCTTATAAGAATATTGCAATATTCTTATTGCAATAGCTAGGACCTCCAGCTTAATAACAGATAGCAGTGGTGAGAGCAGATATTCTTTTCTCATTGTTATTCTTAGAGGGAAAGTATTCATTCTGTCCCCTACGAAGTATGATAATAGCTATAGGTTTTCTGTAGATTACAATGATCAGGTTGAGAAAGTTACTTTCTTTACTTAGTTTGCTGAGAGTTTGTATCATAAAGGAATGTTGAATTTATCAAATGCTTTACCACTTCTATTAATTTTTGTCCCCTTCATTTTATTAATATACAGTTACATCAATTGCTTTTTAAATGTTAAACCAACCTTGAATTCCTAGGATAAAATATACTTGTCATAAACTATCCTATTTATATATTTCCGGATTTAATTGTCTAATACATTGTCAAGGACTGTTGTGTCCATGTTTATGCATAATTTTGATTAATAGAGCTTTTTTCCTTGTAATTTCTTTGATTTTGATATAAGTATAATAATGGCCTCATAAAATTAACTAAGAAGTGTTTCTTTTTTCTCTATTTCCTGAAATTATTTCTATAGATTTGTTATTATTTCCTCCTTAAATATTTTATATAATTAACCAGTGAAGCCATGCAGACCTAGAGTTGTTTTTTTTTGTGGAAACATTATATATGTATTCTGTTTATTCTTGTGACTATTTTGGTAATTTTTGGTTTGTGGGGAATTTTTTCATTACATCTAATTTGACATTTATTGACCTACAGTTTTTATTATACAACCTTATTATCCTTTTAATGTCTGTAGAAGTGATAGTGATAGCTTTTCTTTCATCTCTGTTTCACTAATTGTCACCTCTTCTGTATTTTATTAAGCAGTCTTTTGGGATTTATTAATCTTCCTGATCTTTTCAAATAATAAACGTTTTCCTGTATTATAATCCTTCTACTCTCTTCACTGAATGTCCCACTTGCTCAATAAAATCTCTCCACTCTAGCTGGTCAGAACTCAAATAAACCATTAATGAATTCCAGGAGTCATCCACCATGCTGTGTGCAGGTTCACCCTGTGCTAATGCCTCTTTGTGTTCACCAATAAAGTCTAGAAGCCCTCTGTGTCAATTTTTGTAGTCCTTTATACCACCCTCTGCAGTCTCCTCAGCCTCACTGAAGGCTGATTTCTATTTAACTCAGCAAGATAATGAGCTTCCAGAGAGTGCGTCTAGGCAGAGTGCAGAGTGGTGCAGGGGCTTCACTTCATCTGTTTTATTTCCTCAAGGATCACTGTCTTCATTGACTGCCATCCAATATCTGAAAAGCAATGATTCATATATTTTGTGCCATTTTCTAGTTGCTTACAGCTGAAGGGAATTTGGTACTAATCTCTCATTGCCAGAAGCAAAATTCTGGAAACCTCACTATTGGCCTTTTGATGTTTATTTTATGCTATATTTCATTAATTAATTCAACAGTATATTCCTTAGTATTTGCTATGGTGGCACACATTTAACAATAATAAATTAATATATAGCATATTTAAGTTGAGTTCATATATTATCATGTTCTTTTTTTTTCATTTATTTCACCTGGTGTTTCCTGAATGTTTTCTATCTGTAAATTAAAATGTTTATTCAACTGAGGAAACAATTATTTATTATTTGAATATTACTCCTATTCAGTATGATTTGTTTTTATGGACTTAAATTCTCCTGAGGTCAAAACTTTTATGCTTTCTACATTAAATTTTTTTACTTCTTTGTTCTTTACCTTTTAATTTTGAAAAAAATTCTCAAATGTGTTCTCTGCATCGCTGATTAAATTTTAGAGTGCTATTTCTGTCTTATACTCCTTTCTTGCATTTATGGTTTCCTGAAATATTTCTTGATATAATAGAGCTCTCTTTTTAAATCAGTCTGCAGTTACATCATTTTCTATTTTATCTCTTTTTCATAGTTAGTGATTTTTTTGCCTTTATGAAAATTATGTACAAGATACTTTCTAAAGTTGTCTTCTGGTTTCTGTAGTATAATTTTTTAAAAATTGTGTTTCCTCCCTTACATTTTAGGTGTAATGGTATTCATCTTGTAAGTACGACACAGATTCCAGCAAATCTTTTCACAAGTTCCTTATGGTTATTAGTTCTTTCTTTGTATTTAACCATCAAGGAGAAGGTATATGAAATTTAATGGGTGGGTGGGTTTTCCTCCATCACAGCCTCGCCTTCCACCTGGGAACCATAAGGACCCTCTCATATTGGATTCTAAAGGCTGCTTCGTGTACTTAGTCTCCTTCAAACTTTTTAACATTGGACATATTTTTGTGTTTTCATAAATATTATTTTAATAAGGTGGAAGAGGGAAAATCAAGTGCCATGGAAATCTTGAGTATAGAAGTGTCAAGCATATTAGAAAACAACACTGAATAGAAATTAATAGCTTGGAAGCACTCATTCACTCTCATGTCTTCTGATAAACCCTGAAAGTCCTTGGTATTTGAATTAATGAACCAGATTCTCCTAGTGATCTCAGACCCATACACCCACTTCTTCCTAAATATCTTACCTCAGTCCTACAGGCATCTCAAACTCCACATGTCCAAAATAAAACTCTATTTGAGAATGACCCATAGTCTCAAGCAGACAGCTAAGATGCTTCTTAAATAAGCCATTGTCCCTCAGTGAGGTCGTCTCGTCTATCATTCACACCCTGGATGATCTGCCTCATGAAGATCTGACTTCCTTATGCACTCCTCTCTGCACCTGCTGTCCCTGCGTGGCTTTCTTGTCTGGACGTTAGAATCAGGATCTAACTGGTTTCTCTGCTTCCTATTTCGTGCCTCCTTATTCCTCCTTATTCCTCCCCTCCTTATTCCTGCTATTTCTAAAAGATGGATTTGGCTATGTTGTTATCCAACTTAAACCATTTCATTATCTTCCCTTTCTCTGAAAGACAGCATCCAGATTCACTAGCCTCAAGACACTGAAACCTATGAAAGTGCCTGTGAACGCCCCAGGGATGTGGTGAAGGCAGAGATTCTGATATAGGGGAGTGGGTGGGACTGAGATTCTGTACATCCAACACTTTCCCTGGTGACACCCGTTCTGTTCCCCCTTGGACGACACTTGGAGTAGTGCTTCTCTAAGGTATGTCTTCCTAATCCCATTCACCTCTAGACTGCACTCCCATCCTTTTCACCATTCTTACCCACTTACAGTTCCTAGAAAAACATCTCTGTGTGATTACTCCTATAGCTTTTCTTTTCAGATTGCTCTTCTATTCCCTCTCCACCAAAAGAACATCTGCTTGTCTTTCAACACTTGCCCTGAGTTGCAGCTTATAGTAGAATCTTTTCTTGTGTCTCCCCTGCTCCACTGGTAGACTGACTGACTTCCTCCTTGTGCCCTGGCTATCTCAGGTAGAAGCTACTCTTAGAGCACATGTGATACTTTCTTAATCTATTTTGTTTATATAATTATTTTCCTTACTAGTCTACGAAAAATAAACGGCAGAGACTATGTTATATCATTGGTGGCAAGGACACCATCTATCATATTGCTGGTGCTTAAAAAATATTTTTTGCAAGAAGGAATAAAGATACAATGAAATACAAGAATGAGTTGAATATTGATTGGAAATGTTGTATATAGTTGTATTAGTTTTCTACAGCTGCATAATGAATTATCACCGACTAGGCAGTTTAAAACAGCACACATTTATTATCTCATAGTTGTTATGGGTCATAATTTCCTGAGTTCTCTGCTCTGAATCTGCCCAAGCTGAAATCAAGCTGTCAGCCAGGGCTGGGATTCTCACCTGAGGTTTCGAATCCTCTTCCAGGCTCATTTGTGTGGGCAGAATTCATTTTCTGTGGCGTTGGAACTGAGGTCCTTGTGATCTTATGAGCTGTCAGCTGGGGCCACTCCCAGTTCCTAGATGCTTACTGTGATGTGGTTGTTGGCCACGTAGCCCCCATCGGCAGTCCACAATGGTGCCGTTTGCTTCCTTCCAGGACAGAAGGATTTTGCCTCACTGAATTCCTATTGCTCCCCAGTTTGCTATGATGAAAACTTATATAATGTGATGTAATCACAGGGGTGACTATCCCACCGGCATTTGCCATGTGGCATAACCTAGCCCAGGGAGCTATGATAGACTATCCCATCCTATTCACAGTTTCGGCCTTCACTCAAAGATCAAGTAGTACACTGATGTGTACATTTGAGGGTGAAGATCTTGGATGCCATCTTAGAGTTCTCCCTACTACAATAGTTAACCAGAAAATTGAGCTAGTCATCAGAAGTTTTGAGAAAATGGGAAAGAGAGTCAATATTGAAGAGGAAGATAGAATGAGACTAAAGTTCCTGTACTCCATATGACTTTTACCATCACTATATGTTACAGCTAGTTTTTATGTTTAAATTCTTCATTTTATAAATGAAAATAGAATCTGAGGAACTTGTAATTTGTGGTAGAAGCAGAATTCCTGATGACAACTAAAGTGATTGATCTTTCTTCTCTCTTGTAGTTGACTTCCATTCAATTCATAATAGCAAACAAAAAATCCTCAGGCTTTGAATGGTTAAGTACGTGAAAAGGGACTTTACTTTGAAATTAAATCTGATAAATCGCTTTTAAGTTTCTCATTCAACTTTATCAACACCAAATAGAATCTTAAGCAACATTCAAAGAATGTAGTTGATGGCTTTTGAATTAAGACTGGAAGCTTATCTTTTGGCAAATCATTCAAATGTGGAAGCCTGTGGCACTAGCTTCAGTTTAACCTTTTGGAAAACCAGTCACCAACTATCACCACGGGTTTCAGCTACATGTAGAGGTTGCATGTTTCTTCTCAACACACCCATCTGGATATTGGGATTTGAATGACAGGTGCTTAACATTATTGAACAGCCCAGGTTTACCTTTTCATCCTATGTATTGAGTGGGGTTAAACTTCTGAGCTGTGACAGTTGATGTAATGACAGTATTATCAGTTTTCGAGTTGTAAACACTTGCTCACTTCTGGCTTATTCCCTTGGGATAGTTACTTTCCTTCCCTGAAATCCACCAATGATCTATGCATCATAATTCAATATATTTGTCCCTCACCATGCAAGCATAATTGGGTCAAACATTTTCGCTCATAGCTAAAAACTCCCATAGGCAATTATCAATTCCCTTTATGATTAATGTAAAATCTACAGTGTTTCTATTTATGGAAATGTATGCTGAAGCATTCACAGTCATAAGCTGTAGATAAACCCTGTCATCACACTAATGTAATGTAAAAGTTTTTAAAGTCACCAGAAACTTCGTAGCAACTGTAATATCTCAGTATGTCAATTTGCAAGGAAACTAGAGGGAACTTGCTGTATTACTAACAATACTTTTGGAAGTCATTTTTGAAAAAATGAGGGTAAAATTTTGGGGTTTGGGGCTTTGTTATGCCATTTTTCTGAAACAAGAACGCAGAATTAGAAAGCATGCCATGGAGAGCAGTTATCAAACTCATGCTAAGAACGGTAGCATTAGAGAAGAGCCTGGCACTGCATGCTTCCAGGTAGACTCACACTAGGATTGCATGGGGTGGGGGGTGGGGGGTATGTACTCATAAAAACTGGGAGAGAAACACGTGGTTTATATATCTCACAACTTTAAAAATATCCCTTATATAATAAAAATGAATATAATTGGAATCATATTGTCCACAATAAAGATCTTCATTTAAGATGTATGTGTATGGGTATCTGCATGTGTGTGAATGTATGTGCTTTCTTTATTGAGCCTAGTATTTCTCCTTAACATTAACCCTTCCCAAACCAAGGTGTCTAGCTCAGGCTTACAAAGAGAGGGCACTCTACCAAGGCAGTAGTGGGCATTGGTGGAGATGTTATATGCAATATGTAGAAATACACTGAGTACTTCCTTCAATAATAGAAATCAATAATTTCTTCCAACACCTTTTCTAGGTATGGCAGAAGCAACTTTCTGCCACCCAAAATTCATGATTCAACCTTTTGTAGTATATGCACTGTTGCTGATGAGAAGCAGCTGCCCAGAGACAACTTCACCTGTCTCTTATACATTGGTATAGCCTTTACTAAGTTCTAGCAAAATGGGATCAAGCAGAAGTAATATGTACCACCTTCAAGGCTGGTACACAAAAGCCTCCTACTCTTCCTTCTTTGGCTGGCTGGATGCTGAGGATTCAAAGGCTCTAGTGCATAGTGGAGTCACAGGACAGAGGGAACCTGGATCCCTGTGACACCATGTGGAGGAAATCTATCTTTTCTTGCTCCAGGAACACTCGCACTGGAATTTATGTATAGGGAAAAATAAACATTTGTTTTGTTGTGCCATTCAATGTTGGAATTTGTTTGTTGCAGCAGCTAACGTTACCCTAACCAATACAGAAGTCAAAGCCTTGAAGTAGATGCTGCCAAAAAAAAAAAATGTCTAAAATATCTGACACCAGCTTAGCAGTTTTGTGGTAGACACTGAGGAAACAGGCCTAGCAAGCTGGAAATTGCTGCTCTGCTGTAGTGAAACATTTGGTAAAACTGTCACCCTTGTTAACGTGGAAGGCAGACCAAGTGCCTACTGAGCCCGTGCTTCTCAGGGAAGTAGCAGGAAAGAGCCAGAATGCTAGCATATGTTGCTCTTCCCTCACTGTGTTTGGCAAGGTATTGCAAGAAAGATGAGTTCAAGATAGAATTAGCTGGTTTGCACACAAAAAGAAACAGAATTAAAGTATCAGAAATTTGGAGTCGCACAGGTTGGAAACAGCTTCTGGAGGACAATGTGAAATAAGACTTTAAAAGCCTTTGAGCCACAAATGTCTACTAAAATTTCTCAATTAAGCAAAGTGGCAGAGCTTTGTAGTTTGAACTTAATTAAGAGTGGAGCTTCCACTCAGGATTATTATTCCAGATAGCCTCAAGGTTCTCAGCATCGCCTTGACAGAGAGAGACACAGGGGCCAGAGATATATGCAGAGAAATAAAGCAGGCCCCACAGTTGTTCCAGGAAAGAACTTCTGGTGAGTTTCCTGGCCCGTGGATGCTGGAAACACAATGAGCAGTGTGGGTTATCTTTGTCAAAGCACTTAGTCTGCCCTACTAAATGCACTATCCCAAATAGTCACTTATTATGCATAGCTACTCTCCCAACTTGCACTGGCTCCGCATTAATCTCACATTACCATTGTGTTTTGGCACAGAAGCCTTCATTTAGCCATAGACATCATGTTGACTGAGTTTCTTACATTACTGTACATCTTGAATTAAAAGCTCCTAGAATAAATATACCAAGTATATACAATTTTTTTCATGCTGTTCCTAAGTCAGACAGAGCTACAGGATATACCATATACCAAGAATTGCTTAAGGACTACTCTTTTTGGATGGAAGAAATTATCAAAACTAGTATCCAGAAAAGATGTTCCCTAAATGACTACCTATAAATGGTGTCAACAGAGGGAAGAGGGACATGCAGGGACTAATGTTTTCTCTTTGGGGATTTATTAAATAAGAGCAACTAAAATGACCAAATTTTTAGTCATGTTGATTTCTGCTGTCTAAAAATCACCCAAAATGTCATCTCATCTTTGCCTGGCAGAGAAGTCCACTTCCAGGAAGGAGACACATAATCTTTTTCCTTGTTAAGCAAGTGATATGCACAGCAAAAACGAAAACCAAGTGAATGAATAAGTAGTTATTATTAGTTATTAAACTAAAGCAAATGAACTAATAAGTAAACTAAACCAAGTAAACTAAATAAAGGCACCAAGCACAGATGAGTTGTAATGCTCCAAATCTAACATTTGTGGGAGACAGGCATCGTTTTTCTGAATATTTTCAAATTATCTTTTTAAAACTCAGGTGACTGTTTTGTAAATTACAGATTTGCTGGAAGCACAGCATTCCCCTGGAGGAGCCCTGTGCTGAATTATTATTATCTAGGGATATTTGAGTAGAAGCAACGGTCATACTGACTGTAAACTGGGCAAGCATTCACCTTTGGAGTGCTTATTTTCAACTCCCATGGAAACAAAACTCCCAGAGAGATGTGCATTTGCTGAACCTAGGGAAACCACTGCAGGGAACGGAGAGGAAGAGAAAGGGGAAAGGAGCTTGTGCACTCTGTTTCTCATGAGACATTACAGAATTTCTCCAGCAGCCTGAGGTTCTCTCAGCAGTTCTGAAATCCCAGTCTGTTCTGAAAGGCACATGCATCTAGGAAGAGCCCACAGCAGCACTCAGAGTGTTAATGATACTCTTATATTGAATGCTGAGGCAGATTATCTTCACCTTAAGCTTAATGCATTCCTGGAAACCACAAAGAGAACTGCTCTGAGGGCATCCCTTAATGGCAAGTTGTAGAATAAACTCTTTCTACAATTTTTTGTGACCTCACAATTGCCTAAAACAAGGAGAAAAATTATATTTGGAGCCAAAAAATCTTACACTCCTCATGTATTCCGCATGCCATCAATAAATCTCTGACAAATAGATGCTCAATTGACCTAGGTAGAATGATACACAGTGGAGAAGACTATTTCAGAAAGAAAACAATACAAAAATGTGTACTATCTTACCAAAAAGAATTATGGCAAAGGGACTTTTGACAGTGATTTTTCCAGCTCCCTAAGAAAGTATGTTAATTGTGTGAAAAGTCAAGGATTACTGTGAATGATAAGAATGGGCTTCCCCAAGGGGAAGACAGACATGAGGAGCAAAGAAGAAATGGAGAAGCCCATCCCTGTTCTGCCTGAGATGCTACTAAGAAGAAGAAATTGAGGTTGTAAGGGGCAAAAATCAGTGCCTGAGGGGTAAGAAGCCTCATAAAGGCTATGGAGATAAAGAAAATCTCTTAGAGCTGATGGGTTTCCCACTGACATTTATGAAGAATTCGCTGATGATTAAGTACTGTAAGCTTGGTGGAAGGTTTCAGAGCAATTTTGGAACAACATTGGAACAACAGAGGAAGGCAAAGTCAATGACACCAAGGCTATTGACTATTTTGTTTAAAAATGAGACGACGGAAGATGTCAGCAATTGGAGGTCCTTAACACTATTGGATTCGGGCTTTAACACACTTGTGGGAATTGTACAGTGAGTCCAGCAGTCGTAGCTGACAGAATGATGCACAAGGACCCATACCATGCAATAAAACGATGGAAGATCATGCGCTGCTTAGTCACCCTAAGTGAAAGTGCAGGGCAAAATGAAGTTGGAACACAGTCAGGTTACTAACCACTCCTGGATAAAGACGTTGTATTTCACAAGACAGTATGTGACTTTAGATGGCTAGGTTATGAGTTTGAAGCAACGTATTAGCCATACCAGAATGTAAGCAGTCAGGAAGAAAAGAAAATGTTAAAAGATATGGCAAAGAAATCCATTCAACTTTTTGCTGTGTGCATTCATAATTTATTTCTGATTTAAAAATGCATCAATATGAGACTAATGCTGAAAAGGGGCTACAGAAAATGCTGGACAACAACATATATGGGGGCCATTAATGATATGGGAAACTAAGAAAGGCTCACTTCACTTCTTTACCAATGGAAAAGTTCATAAATAAAATTTTAAAACTGTTGTCTTAAGGAAAAAGAAATGTAAGTATAGGCACCCTAGTGCTATGGTTTGAACATATGTGTCGCTCTCAACTGTATGTATTGAAACATAATCACCAAAATAATGGTATTAAGCAGTGGGGCTTTGGGGATGTGATTAGTTCACGAGGGCTCCAAAAGAGCCTTCAGAAAGGTGCTTGGCCCTTTTTTTGCCCCACCATCCCTTACACCATGTGAGGACACAGCCTTGGCCCCTCCGGAGGACACAGCAACAAGGCACCACCTTGGAAGCAGAGACCAGGTCCTCACCAGACACTGACCTGCTGGCACCTTGACCTTGGACTTCCCAGCTTCCAGAACTATGAGAAATGAATTTCTTTTATTTATAAGATACTCAGTCTATGATATTTTGTTCTAACATCAGGGACAGATTAAAATGCCTATCCTTTAGTTATGTCAGTACATCAGTTCTACAAACATATTGTGGATGATGTCGCAGCCATAAATATCTCTTCTCTTTGTCTGTCTAAAAAATGTCTACTCATCAGTTAAGTCTCACCTCAGATAATGCCTTCCTCTCTATGATATTTCCACCACTTCTCAGATAGAATGACCTGTTTCCTCCTTTCTCATCCTCTTGCATTTGGTTTAAATTCCATGTGTGAACTTTATATTGTTGCAAAACAAATTATCACCAATTTAACATCTTAAAGCAACACAAATTTATTATCTCGCAGTTTCCATGGATTAGGAGTCCTTATGTTCAGGCTGGGGGGTCTCCTCGGAATCTCACAAGGCTAAAGTCAAGGTGTGAGCTGGCCACATCCTCATCTAGAGACTTGGAAGTAAGGAAGGATCCGCTTTCAAGCTCCCTCTAGCTGCTGGCAGAACTATTTCCTTGCACCTGCAAGGCTGAGGTCCTGTTTTCTTGCTGGTTGTCCTTCAGTTCTAGACATGTGGTCCTTTCCCATAGGCTGCTTCCAGGCCAGCAGAAGAAGGTCTCTCTGATACCTCCCCTTTAACAGGGTTGACCTGATTAGGTCAGGCCCACCCAGGATAATCTCCTTTTTGATTAAAGGCAATTGATTAGGAATCTAGTCACAGGGGTGATATCTCATGACGCTTGCTGGTGCCTCCCACATTCAAGTTGGGGAGATTATACAGGGTGTATACAGGGGTAGGAGGATGGACTAGAGGGTTATCTTAGAATTCTGCCTCCTATAGTCTATAACAATGAACGTGTGTTATATCCCCATGTCTATTGTGGCTAGAAAATATGCATGCATACACAGTCTCTTCAGATCACAAGCTCCCTGAGGGCAGAGACTGTGTCTACTCAAATCAGGAGCTTGATAATCAGCAACTAGCATGAGCTCAAAATATAGTAGAAATTCAATAACTTTTAAGTTAAATGGCAGTAGAAAAGCAACATAAGCAAACAACAGTGAAACTTGGGATTAGGTTGGGAGGAATAATGAAAAATAGATTTGAAAATGGCATCAGAAGATAGAAAAAGGAAGGGGAAAAAATCGTGGGAATTATGGATGACGTCTTCTGACGATGGGGCCAATTCAGCTTGTCATGTTTCATCCAGACTTCTTCATAAAGCATGTACTATTTCACACTACTAGCAATAGACTGTTAAATTTCTTCTGATATCATTTTAAATCAAAGAGAAACAACCTGACTGTCTCAGAAACGCAGGGATCAGGCTCTATACTGTACTCCCTCCTGGTCACAGAGCTCCGAGTGTGTTCCACAGGAGAGAGAAGGAGCTAAGGAAGACCTCTGAGGAGGAGGACACTGAGATCCAGTGTGTACACAGCTGGTGCTTGGCATGGCTGGATCTGAGACAATCACCTTTAGTGATTCAATCACAGCTTCACCGTTCTTGAAAATACTGAAAATTTCTGACTCTAAAATATAGATTTGGGCCCAAAGGAGGCCTGGTAACCTTAAGCTGCTACTGGGTTTAATCAGATGATGAAGATGATTAAGGCCCAGAACATGCTCCCTTAAATCCTGAATGGTGTACCTGAATAGATTGTGGTATTAGCCACAATATTCTGTCACATATTCTGTGACAATTATGACTAAAACCCTGGCATCTTCATTTCCAAACCTATCATCTGTGTAATGGACACAGAACAAAGCACAAAGCCTGAGACCTTCCCATCCAGCAGTACACTTACAGAATTGCATAAAAGCCAAACTGCATTTTACTGCAGTCATGAACAAGAATAACATAATTGATAAAAGCTTTATGGTGAGATGGAGGCAGGAGTTTGAGAATTTCCAAGATGCCATGGATCAGGAGACTATATATTTTTTATTGCCGAACTTTTTTTTTTTAAGTTTTACGGTTGTGGTGTTTGCATTTTACAGCTCATTCTGAGAGGTGGGTCTCAAGTTTTTCTAGGCATATGCTTAGAGGACTTTTCTTGTGAGTCACCAGTGCTACGGTAAATGTGAAAGGTGACATCAGCCTGAATCTGAAGATCTGCAAAAAACCACTGTTTGGGTCACAGAAGAGCAGCAGAAAGAGCAACTGCACCACACCAAAAGCTGCAGACTGAAAACAGGGACAGACGCATAGGGTGTCTGTTCAATGATTGATGTTTCTGATCCAATTGACTCAAGAAACAGTGGCAAATGAGAGTGAGGAAGCTGGTGGTGATGCTAACGAGGCTGACATTGAAACTGTAAAGCAAATTTGGGAAGTGCCAGTGTTCCCAACTGGGAGAGAAAAAAAAAAAAACAATGGAAGACTTCAGACAGATCTAGTTCAGTTTCGTGAAGCTCAGAATTTAGGGATTTCTGCACGTGGGAGCTATCATCTTCACCAACAGACTGTTGATTTAATTTACCAGACATTTCTTATTAAAAAAATCTTATAACTCAGTGAAGGCAGGGCTCAGAAGTGGCCATAACCCTGGGGCCTGGAAACGAAACACCTAATTCCTCTCAGACTTGCCTAAGAACTCAGGTAGGATAGCTGAACTGACTGCTCTTGGAAGCCTGAGACTTGTGTTTTGTCATTTGAAATGTGAGTACTTTTGTGGCTGATAGAAGGAAGAGACAAAGTCAACTGTGCTGATGACTCCAGCTCTCTAAGCCTACACTAGGTCTACAGCTACAGCTCCTCATCTTCCCTTTGACATTAACACCCTGAGTTTTCCACCTTTTGTGTAAAAGGAGAAGAAAGCAAAGGCCTGGGCTGCTCAGCGGGGACTTCTGGTCTCCTCTGTCAGGGGACAGGCAAATCGGGTGACTAGAATCCTGCTACCTGGTTAGCTGGATAAAGAATTTAATAAAACAAATGAGCACACAAAACAGTAACATGGATGGTTTGGGAGGAACCTGTTGATCAGCCCTCCTATGTCAGTGAAAGAATGTGAGTTGGAAACATACACTGGCCCTCTTCTCCCTCTCACTGGCTCTTCTTCAGAGGGAAGGAGAGATCTGCCTGACTGGTCAGCCTGGGGGACCTCCTGAGCATGTGAGGTCCTGGGCTCAGGCAAAAGGTGGCGAGCAGCCTGCCAATGAAAGAAGGGCCTGGAATAGATACTATTCATTACCAGCGGCAAAGCTGATGTTGTCATCCTTCATGTGGCTTCCCGGTGTGTTTCTCCATTGGTTTGGAATATGCAGGCAGAGATGTGTGCTAAGTGCTTCTTTCTCCTCAAGCCTTCCCTCAAGGAGAGGTGGAAAAAGCACAGCATTTGACACCAAAGGCCTTGATCCAAGTTACTGGCTGTGCCACCTTGTGTGCTTCTCACCAATGCTCTGAATCTCCCGGTTGCCTCGTCTGTAAAAGCAAGCTCATGCTATCTGCTCCACAGGCAGGATTGTGTGGAGCTCATGCAGGACAGCATTATCCAAATGTCTGTGATTAATGAGATACACGTATTTTGATCTTCCAGAAAAAAAAGGAAACGCAACAATAACTTCTTTATAAATACCAGAATAATTAGTTCCTCATGAACACTTATTTTCCTTCTTTGTTCTTTAGTTTCTTTTTCTTTCCTCCCTGTTTGCATCCACTCTCATCTTTTTGCACTGGAGTTTCCCTGCTAGCAGTTTCAGAGGCAGAAGCTTGAAGAGGCTTTGAGTGCTTTTCTCCCTAATTGAAAGAGTAGCTTCAGTAGGAGATATTTTAGCCTTAAAAAAAATGAGAAAACCAAATCATTGGAGAATAAAATAAGAACTGAAAGAATGGGGGAAAACAAAGTAATGGATTTTGAGATGGGAATAAAATGTTAAACCTAGGAAAACCTTAGGAGAGAATCTCTGTGAGGTAAGTGCAGGGGCATCAGAAAAGAAGCCAATGGATGCTTAATAGCCTGTTGCCCTGGGAGGGAACTGCCTGCAGCACATGCTCTATGCCTGGTCTTCGTACTTGATGGTAATTCAGGTCAATGTTTACCTGCTTTTACAGACATGAAGACCCTACACCTCCCCTATTAAGGTTTACTATTATCTGATAATATCAATAGCACTTAAATCATTTTATACTATTAAACATAATGGCAACTGCACATTTTCAAAAGTAATACAAAAATGTCTAGGGCATATTATTTGTCCAGTCTACACTGGCCTGGACTCTGGACCCATGGATTAGAAGTCATGGCTTACTCTCTACTGGTGCTATTGGTGGCATAAATGCTTCCACTTTTGCTATAGCAACGAATAATAATAACAATAGAGTTCCCACGTATCAAGACATTGCGAAGCATTTTACGTGACACCTAGTTCATGTTGCTATAACAAGATACCATGGGCTTAAAACCAGTGGCCAGATAGCCATTAATGATGAGGTAGCCAGTAGCTGAAGTTTCTCTAGGCAGTTATTGACTTTAGCTGTTTGTTTACCCATTGTTAGCTGTCCTGCTTACTCAGCTGCACTGCCTCACCTCAGTTTCCGCAATGATCCTATAGATAGCATTTCACCCTGATGTATGGATCACAGGACGTTGGCTAAGCTGTTTTTCCGTAACTCAAGACTCAGCTCCGAATTCAGCTCAAACTAGTCCTGAATTACATTTTCACAGCCAGGCACAGTGGCTCACGCTTGTAATCCCAGCACTTTGAGAGGCCGAGGCAGGTGGATCACCTGAGGTTGGGAGTTCGAGACCAGCTTGACCAACATGGAGAAACCCCGTCTGTACTAAAAATACAAAATTAGCCGGGCATGGTGGCGCATGCCTATAATCCCAGCTACTTGGGAGGCTGAGGCAGGAGAATTGGTTGAACCCAGGAGGCGGACGTTGTAGTTGAGATCACACCATTGCACTCCAGCCTGGGCGACAAGAGCAAGACTCCGTCCCCCCCCCAAAAAAAAATAAGTTTTTGCAAGTGTTCAATGGATGAACATTTGATGTCAGAAGGCTGAAACTCTAATCATGGACCAAAAAATAAAAAAATTAAAAACTTAAAAAAAAAAGGAACTCCTCAAATAGCCTGATCCATGGACACTGGAATTTCCTCCATCCCAGCCAATCAACACATGACCTCTCATCACCCACTCCCCATCCCGTTGGTCCTATCCTAAAACTACCCTATGAATGACCCATCGGGAGGTGGATTTGAGACTTCCTCTCCTGTCTCCTCGCTTGGATGTCTCATGAATAAAGCCTTTCTCTGCTGCAAATCTCAAAGGCTCAGGGATTGGCTTGCCATGTGTCGGGCAAATGGGCCTGGTTCAGCAAAAAGGCTGAGGGGCTTAAAAGACGAAAATTTGTTTCCCAAATTTGTTTCTCACAGTTCTGGATGCTGGAAAGTTGAGGTCACAGTGCCGGTGGATTCTGTGTCTGGCGAGGATTCATTTCCTGGTTTGCAGAGGCTTTTCTTTCCTTTGTGTCCTCACATTGCTCTAACCTCTGTCTTTTCTTATGACTCACAAATCCTGCCATGGGTGCTTCTCCCTCCTGACCTCATCAAAACTTAATCTCCTCCCAGAGTCCCCCTCCTAAGACTATCCCACTAGGGGTTGGGTTAGGGTTTCAATATAAATTTGGGGGAGACACAAACATGTAGTCCACAGCATGTAGATTTTCTTTTTTTCTTTTTGTAGGGACAGGATCTTGCTATGTTGCCTAAACTGGTTTCAAACTCCTGGCCTCATGCAATCCTCCTGCCTCAGCCTCCCAAGCTGCTGGGGTTCCAGGCATGAGCCACTGTGCCTGGCCAAAGCATGGATATTCTTGTTTAATTCTTACAACAATCCCATGAGGTAAGATTGTTGAACTCTTTTTGGATTTGAAGAAACCATATTTGGTTAAGTAATTTGTCTTTGAGAATTTAGTAAATCGGGAATCTGGAGCCTGAACTGTTGATCCTTACATGACTTACTTATTGCCTTGTCCAGAGTTCTAGGTACAAAAGCAGACACACACAGAGAGATGACTGAAATAGTTAACTGACATTTACTTTGTTATATTAGTGAATAATTTAAACATTAAAAAATAGGAGCTAAGACAAAGCAAAAAAGATATGGTTGTGGTAACAAAGCCACTGGGAAAAAAGGACGGGAAATATCCTAGTGAAGGTGAAGTGAGGAGAAAAATGGGATTAAGAAAGGGATCAAGAGGCTGTGGCTGAATATTTACGGGCCCCGTTACTCACGTGGCAGTGACTCAAATGGGATGTGTAAGAATGAAGAGAATCTGATTGAAAAGGAAAATCGTCAGTGGAAAGGAGAGAGAACGCCTTGCTATAAATAATGTCATTTATATTTTTAAAATCACACATATATATAACCCAAGGAAGGAAAATGCTTCAATAAAATAATAATAACTCAAGGACAGGTGGAATAATGGAGGCTGCTCTGTCTGAGTTCTGCGGTTGATAATTGTACAAACGAAAGATTCTCAGCAGAAGGGGGGGCCTGCTGTGTGACCCCTGGAAATGTCAGTGTTATGAATGAGCCCCAGAGTTCCTGCTCAAATACCAGTTTATAATGACAGCCTTGACGCACCTCCCGTGTGTGGCGAGGTGACAAGCTGGCTCTCCCTTGCTCCTCGGTGCATCTGATTTTGCTGCCATTCTGTCGCATCGCCCTCTGCACCTGGGCTGACTACAGCCTAGTCCTGCTGCACTCTCAGCTCCTGGCCCCTGATCCCCGAACACCCAGCATCAGACCTGAGCTTCTGGAGATGGATGCTATGTCACTTGGATGCTGGTCATCAACTCCTCAAGTGAAAATGCAACCTGCTTTGCTTCCCATCACACAGGAACTATTTAAACCCAAAGGGCATATATGGACACATGACAGCAAGTGGTCATTCTTTCCTTAAGTGAGGAAAGAGAAACAGCTGGCTGCCGTCTGAGCTGTGTGAGGTATGCAGGTCTAAAAAGACAAGAGTATGGGACCTCAGTCAGCCCCCTCCATGCCCAGGGCAATTGTTTAGTCATTTTGTTCCTAACCAGCTGCCTCACCCATTATATTCAGGTCCCTAGAATTTGTGATACAAAGAACAATGTACAGCTAGTCAATAGCTTATGTTATTTTAATGTAAATTATTGGTAATCAACTCAGAAACTGCCTCTTCTTTTCCTTTAAGAATCCACTTGTAACTGTAGCTAATGGGAGTGTATATTCAGGGCTTCTTGATTCTATGCTCTGGGGTTGCAGTCCTCGATCTTGGCCCAAGTAAATGCTCTACTTAGATTAATTCTTTTTAGATTGACATGAGCAAATGTTTCCTGAGTGTCTGCTTTGCTGCAGGTGCTGAGCTGTGGATGGGGTATGACTGTGAAGCCGGCCCAGTGCCTGGCCTCATGAAGATTATATTTTGGTGAAGGACACAAGACATAAAGCCGAATGATCAGAAGAATGAGGAAGATGGCTGCATACATGGTCCATGTTATACATGAGATAAATAGGACATGTACTAATGAATACAGGACGTGGGGCTGGGTTGATTTACATGAAGCTTTGAGGGGAATTTTCCTAGAAGAGATTATACATAAGCGGATAAGATATAAAATACATACTACATGATAAGATAGAAAGATTTCCAGGAAGAGGAAACTGAGTGTAAAGGCCCTAGAGAGATGGGGGTTGAACCTGGCGTAGCCTCAGAAGGTGTGGTGCCCTGGTCTGTAATGAAGAGTGAGAGAAGGGGAGTTTGATATGCGGAAGTCAAATCATAAAGGTATTTAGATTTAGGAGGTTGGTTTTACTTTCAGAGCAACGGAAAGCCATTGGAGGGTTGAAGAAGGGCAATAATGGCATCAGCTTTGCATTTTAAGGTGATCAGGCTGGCTGCTCTGTGGAGAATGGATTGGTATGGGCACCAGGAGAAGCAGGGAGTGGATTTGTCCCAGGAGGACGGCTCTCATACAGAGCATTCTTTAAGTGGCTTTCAGGATGGCTTTTCAGGGAGTACACAGTGTAACTGGAGAAGTGCCGGCTGGGTTCCACTACCAGTGAGCGGCAAGCACTTTGGCATGTCTTCTAAGGTTCCTGGTTCTCAAGCCTCACC
Organism: Pan paniscus; assembly: GCF_029289425.2. NCBI lineage: Eukaryota > Metazoa > Chordata > Mammalia > Primates > Hominidae > Pan > Pan paniscus. Next base: position 132,453,825 of record NC_073258.2, on the reverse strand, counting down.
TGGATGAAGTAATCACAGCTCCCTTATAGGATAGCTGTGATGATTTAATCAGATGATGTGTGTGACTTGTCCAGCACATAGTGATCACTCATCGTGTTAGAGGTTAGCTCTCTTTAACTGTTAGGATGTCTCTGGGGCATCTGTGAGAAGGGAGCTCCTGGGAGGGTGAGGACAAAGTGATTTATAGGAAGGAGCAACTTCAAGTCATGTTCTCCCATTAATTTCATCAACTGGTAGCTCCAAAACATAGCTGTCAACAGGCATCAATTATACCCCATGTAATTGCACACATGATTGTATTTAATTCTCACAATAGTCTTGCAATGCAGACATTACTGTATTATATAATTATCCCCTTTTTTGATATCAGAAAATTGTAGTCCACAGAGGTTAGGTAATTTTCTCAAGGTCACCCAGTTAGTGGCAGAGCCAAAATTCAGTCCAGATCTGTTGGAATCCAAACCCCATGCTCTCTCCACCATAACAGCTCATCCAACAGTTCGACAGCTGCTTTCCAAACACATCTCGGGTTCTTGGGATTCTACAACACCTGTGTCTCTCAACACAGGGTATCCTGTCTATGGAAGTCCCCAGGTGACATAAGGAAGAAGGAAATCTGCCCTCTCCAAGCCTGATAAAAAAGGACAAAAGAGACCAGTTCCATCTGGTGTTCTATAAAGCACAGCTTTGCCAGGTAAAGTCTGGAAATGAAGTTGCACCCACTGCTGAGTACCAAATGTTATATAGCTAATTAACCACAGAGATTTGGGAAGAAATCTATTAAAGAGACCAAATACAGTGTGAACAAAAAGCAAGTGGTAATGTTGCCGCTTATTACTGTTATGGCCATTAATATTAATATTAATGCTATTATTTAGTTTTATTATTACTCTGATACATCATTATTATTGCTGTCTCCTAGCATCTTCACCATAAATCTATCACCAAATGTTTTAGAGGTTTAATATTGTTATAGTTATGTAATTAAACAAATAGAAATAATCGTTGCAGAATTGCAGAGTTACATAATTATTGCTCCTCAATGGAAACGATAAATAAAACTTACATGTCTTGATAGCAGTTATATTAATAACAATGAAAACATTGAAGGCTAAAGCTGAAGAATTATGTAATGGTTACATAATTAAATAATAAATTATCCTGGAACTACAGGGACATGCACTATATAAAGCAGCGTACAGAATGGAGGGGAAAAGGAAATCATTAAGCAATGCCAAAAAAAAAAAAAAAAAAAAAAAAGAGAGAGAGATGGGCCTGTGGATAAGAAGCAGAGCAGCATGGGCCTGGAAATGAGGATCCCTGGGGTTTGTAGTACCCAGAGCTCTTCAGCTTCCCATTCTAGATTCAGACATGTGTAGGGATTTTATCACTCCCGAAACACAAAGTAAGTTGTCTAAGGCTATAAATCACTTGGATAATATAATCCCCTTAACTGAACAGCTTATCATGTGTGGCATACATTTAATCTCCGTGTTTTAAATTATCTCAAAATTTAACTTTAGTCTTGGCTAAGTGTTATATAACTACTCTTCAACGACCTGCATTGATTCAATGACTAGTGGGTGCACGTGGGGTGGAGTTCTTGCCAGGGGTAGAGAATATTACTGTTTTGAAAATTATTCAGACACTCAATCTTGCATCACCAGATTTCTTTGGTTGGGTTATCACAATATTAACATACCCAAATATTTGGTAAGATTAAAATATTTGATGTTAAATCAAATATCCAGTTGACTGACTGACTTGCTAATTTTTTATACCAAAGCTTGGCAGTCAGGCTGCCTGGGTTTTATGTAAAGGTGTGTTTATGGAGATCTGGCGTGGGGGCACCATCCCCTACCTGAGGACCATAAAACCAGCCCCTGCTCTAAAGACTGAGTTCAGATTGGGATGCCAAAGTGATGGCAACACACTTCACACCCTGAATCCGCCTGTCTCCCTGGGTGTCAGCAGAACCGAGCCCGTTGTTTGAATGGATGGCATGATGCGACATTCCCGGGCTGCCAGCAGCAGGCAGCATGAATAAGCACATGGCATCGCTCAGCGGTGACAATGGGGAGGCAGAAGGCTCCTGTCCAGAGCCAGCAGGGGACAGAGCCATGGGCTGCCAGCCTCTCTGTGATTCACATTTCAAGGAAGCTCTCACTTCTCCATCAGGCCTGTTCTAAAAGCAGTCAGGCTGGGCATTATCATAATGGGGTCACCTGGGAGTCTGGGAATAGACAGAGGAGCAGTCTATTGGGGAGAACAAATTGACTCCTGTCTCGTTACTTGGCTCAACTTGACAGGCAAACCTGGTGATTGGAAAAGGACGGCCTCAGGAGAGGCCCACGCCAAGGAAGGGGAAGGGCGACAGGGCCGTCACACCTGCTGGACTTGGGGAGCTGGAGCAGACCTCCCGGCTTCAGGTCCTCCAGCTTGGGTCGTCATTTTCCAGTATTCAGCGCCAACCTGCCCTTGGCCTGCATGCAGCCCACACTGCCCATCTGTCCATGTCCCTATGCTACGGGGATGAAGAACATGTAGAACTCAAACCCTCTGTGGTCAGTTTGTCTCCATCCCTGGGTATCTCAACTTTAATCCTGTGATCCTTTTTATCTTGCCCCAGAAGAGGGTGAAAATAGGGTCCTTCTCCAAATAAGCAGAGACAATTCCCACAATCCTGGGACCATAGGAACTTTTCTAAGGGCTCTTTGTACTATTTTTCTATTGAGCCACATGGGAACCTAAGCAAAGAGTGTCCATTTCCTTCAGATAGCAAAGAGGGCGCTCCTGAGGCGCTAGGGTGCTGCCGAAAGTGCTGGGGCTTTGATAACAAATGAACCTGGTGTATTAGTCCGCCTGGGCTGCTATAGCAACACACCATAGGCTGGTTGGCTTCAACAACAAAAATCCATTTTCTTATAGTTCTGAAGGCTGGAAGTCCAAGATCAGGGTGCCATGCCAGCATGGCTGGGCTCTGATCAGGGATCTCTCCCTGGCTTGCAGACAGCTGCCTTCCCATTGTATCCTCACATAGTGAAGAGAGAGACAGAGAGAGGAGACAGAGAGAGCATGCGCGCTCTTCCTCCTCTGCATTTATTTATTTATTTATTTATTTATTTATTTATTGAGACAGAGTTTCGCTCTTATTGCCCAGGCTGGAGTGCAATGGCGCTATCTCGGCTCACCACAACCTCCGCCTGCCAGGTTCAAGCGATTCCCCTGCCCCAGCCACCTGAGTAGCTGGGATTACAGGGATGCGCCACCACGCCTGGCTAATTTTTTTGTGTTTTTAGTAGAGATGGGGTTTCTCCATGTTGGTCAGGAGGATGGTCTCCAACTCCCGACCTCAGGTGATCTGCCCACCTCAGCCGCCCAAAGTGCAGGGATAACAGGCGTGAGCCACCGTGCCCGGCTTTCTGCTCTTATGAGGGCACTAATTCCAATCACGCAGGCCTCACCCTCATCACTATATTTACCCCTAATTACCTCTCAAAGGCCCCATCTCCAAATACCATTATTCAGATGCTAAAAGTTAGGCCTTCAACATAGGAATTTGGGGAGGGGGGTATAAAACATTCCACCTGTAACCCTTGGGTTTTAATTTCAGCTTCTTGTTAGGTGTGGATCCTAAATGACTTCAGCCCTCTGAACTTCAGTTACCGCACCTGTAAAATGTGACTAACAAGCCTACTACACTGAACTGCTGTGAGGAATAGGACGTGTTCACATAGAAAAAGCCGTAACGCATAACAGGTCCTGCAAAGTCGATTCTCCTCCCTCCCTCTTGCCACTTTCACGGCGTCTCTGATTTAGTCTGGCACCAGTTTTCATCAAGAGTTCTGTCCTCCCCCCTTCCCCTGCCCACCCCACATGAGAAACATCTTATTTAAGAGTCCCTCCATCCCGGTAGTTTTGGCTGGGTTGCAATTATTTTCTCAAAAACAACAGCAGCCCTGATAATTCTCTCCCAGGAGCTAGGAAGGTTCCTCCTTTCCCTAGAGCCCCAGAAAGGAAGACGTCACTGTCATAGGGGCTTAGGAGGGACATGGAGATCATTCTCCAGCATCTTGGGCACAGTCCTCTTCCTACGCTCTGAGGTCCCCTGGAACAGGTTTCCTTAGCTCCCTCTGCAGGTTTCCTTAGTAACCCGGCGACCCTTCCTGGGGCTCCTCCTTGTCTCACTTCAAAGGCCCTTGTGTCCTTAGCTCCCTCTGCAGGTTTCCTTAGTCACCCCGGCGACCCTTCCTGGGGCTCCTCCTTGTCTCACTTCAAAGGCCCTTGTGTCCTTAGCTCCCTCTGCAGGTTTCCTTAGTCACCCCGGCGACCCTTCCTGGGGCTCCTCCTTGTCTCACTTCAAAGGCCCTTGTGTTGCAGGGCCCAGATCCCATGAGATTCTTCCCGGAGATGGAACCCCGGCCCCTCCCCGGCCCCCACACAGCACTGACTGTCTCAGCAGGGTTATCTCTATTAGCCGCTGCCAACGTCAGTGCGTGGAAACAGTGCAGTGTGAGATGCTTCCCCCGACTAACGTCTTTGTACTGAGCGGGGGAATCAGAACGGAACAGATGTTTTAAGGACTCCATAAATCCGTGAAGATAAAAAACCACCCACCCAGCACTTTTTAACAATGCGCCATGCTGATGAACCAGCATATCGGAAATACCAAAATAAATATAAAATCCCACTGAAGCCTTGGAATAAATCTTAGGGATTTTTTTTCTTTTTTCCCTTACAACATACACCAGACATCATTTTTAATAGTCAGTGAAGACCCACAACTGGGAACAGAAAGTCCATAAAAACGCTGCTGCTTCCATCCGAAGTGACCCAATGATCAACCGCAATATGCATGAATCACCCTGCAGTTGCTTCCTGAAAAACTCATTTCTCTCCCATAGAATCTTCTCCCTCTCTCAACACTTCCAGTGTTGTCATGCTTCTTCTCATAACTCCTTGCTGAATTCCAATGAGGTTTTCTAATTAGCCTAATTAATTTTCTGCCCAACTTAATAAGACTGTCTCTGGTTCAGAAATAATTGGACTTCCCAAACACCATTTTCCCTCCCTCGATTTCTCAGTGGTGAGTTGTGATCCAGCCTCCTTTAATAATTCAAAATTAGCTTCTGTTTTTCAGATGATGGGTTCATGTTCGGAAAGTTATTTAGTTTTTTCATTAACACTCTCACATCGTTCTCTCCCTCCTGTGAAGAATACCTTAAAAAGCACTAAAAATAAAATGAAACTTGGATCCCTTCCTGAAGAGATAAATCCATTTGGGATCAAGATTTCAATGGATTCTTGCTTCCTAGATTATCAATTTCAGCAAGGTAAATTAATGACCTGGATAAAGCATATTCTTATAAAGTTTGGTAGCAGCTATGAAAATAAGCCCTAACAAGCCAAGTAATAAAATCATTAAAAAAAAAAAAAAAAATCTTGAGCACTTTCAGGCAACTAGCTTCCCATGGAAGAGCAGGCTTCTCTCTAACCTCTTACAAGTGTGTTTCATCTGGTTGTGAATTTCTTACTCCAGGAAAATAGCATTGTTACAAATATTAGTGTGTTCTCCAAATGAGTTGAAAAAAAAGGAGGAAGAGAGAAGAGGTAAGGAAAGAGAGAGGAAAGAAAAGTTGGTAAGCTTAATGAAAATGTCCATGTCCCAATGCATGTTTGAATAAGCTCTGCAAAGCTGTGTAAATGGCATATTGTCTTTTGTTTGCTCTCAGGTTCCAGAACACCAGGCAATCATATCCTCTGTGGTATTGGTTTTGCAGCCCCAGAAATACTTCTCTTGGAACGATGAACATGGAATTATTTTCTCATTCCCTGAAAGCCTGAAGCAGTTCTTCAGAGGTCTTATAAATATGCCTGTGAACAGTGCCAGAGTATGGAGAGCACAGGAAGATGTGTGACTCCAATCCTGCCTATGCACAGGGGTGTGCAGCTGCCAACCTTCTCATAATGGCAGCATGTTCTAAGTGGAATCATAAAGGTGTGAAGGTTTTCAAAGAATTTAATCCAAACAATAGCCATAGAAGTGTATGCTTTATTTTCTTTGGATGACTCTAGACCAAACTTCTCAAAGATGAAATGGAGTTATTGAGGGTGGTTCCTTCTCTTAGTAAAAATGGGTGACCCACTCATGTTCAAAGAGTCACTGCTTCTTTGATGAATCATCTAGGCCGGTACAGGCTTTAAGAAAATATGCAGAGGGCTGGACACGGTGGGTCATGCCTGTAATCCTCGCACTTCGGGAGGCCGAGGCAGGTGGATTACTTGAGGTCAGGAGTTTGAGACCAGCCTGGCCAACATGGTGAAACCCCTTCTCTACTAAAAATACAAAAATGAGCTGGGACGGTGATGTGTGCCTGTAATCCCAGCTACTCGGGAGGCAGAGACAGGAGAATCATTTGAACCTGGGAGGCTGAGGTTGCAGTGAGCCAAGATTGCACCACTGCACTCTAACCTGGGCGACACAGTGAAAGTTTGTCTCAAAAGAAAGAAAGAAAAAAAAAAAGGAAGGAAGGAAAGAAAGAAGAAAGAAAGAAAGAGAGAAAAGAAAATAGGCAGAAAACTGTAAGTATACCAAACTGGTAAGTCTGGGGACAGTTATTTCCTGCTGAAGAAACAGTCTCTCACTCTCTCTCCTCTCTCATTAGAAGAGCTTTGGGGATGTTGCTTTGAAGACAGTGTTTCATAATGAAAGTGAAGTATGGTTCACGTTTTCAAATGTAAATAACATCCATTTGCCAGAAATGAAATATGGCCATATCACTAGCCCACATCGTCAGAGTTTGCTACAATTAGCTAGTGGGGGGGGGAAAAGAGACAGAAGTTGTATTAAAGGATCAAAAAAGAAAATGAAAAGAATGGTATGATTTGTAGCTATATATTTAAATGAAGCTTACTACTGGCCACCGACGAGGATAGAGTGAAACTGACTAAAATAGTCTCTGTTGCACTTAAATCTTGGGCTTCCCTAGCTGTTGCTTAAGTAAGGCTACTTGCTCTCAGCAGAGCCCTGTAGTGTCCGGTGACCATCTGGAGATTCTTCGAAATATGCTCCATTTAGAAACATAGACTATTCAATGGAGTTCTGTTGAAAATTTGAAGTTAGTAGAATAATAGCTAAACATAAAATCTTTTATCTACTTATCCATTTTATCCCTAGAATATACTTTCCATAATGGCATTTTAAAAACGTTCTTTGCATTCTAATGTTGGGGTGGGTTTCTTTCCTCAATTCTGGCACATTTTACTAATCTTCATCCCACTACTGTTACTCTTGTTGTTTCTTTGTATAATAATTAGATGACTTTGAATCCTGATTTTATATGTATACCTTGGGAATAGCATCCTGTTAAGAAAACAAAACAACAAACATAATAATAATAACCATCTGAGGATTTAACTTCAACTTACGTCAGTGTCTCCATTGGACAATGTCAGGGCTTGATGCTTTCAACTTCCCCTGAGCTAATGGAAACATCTCTTTACTCAGCCCCGTCTCACCTGGCATTGAATATGGACCTAACACACCTGGAAATGGGTTCTAGAAGGACAGGAAGAGAGTCAGTGCCCAAATCTTCTTTCACTCATGTTTGCCTGGACTGTGCAGCTACATATCAGTCCTATTTAGGGTGATAGGTTAAAACCCCTGGGGAAAACGGTGTGACCTGGTATATCGTTGAAGAGCTAGTCAGTTGGAGTCCATGCATGACTCCAGTAGAAGGAATTTGGTAAGAGAATTGGTTATAAAGCCTCCAGAGAAGTGAAAGAGATGATGAGACTACACAGAGATTAGCAATGACAGGACGTCTCCATCAGGCCTAAGACTGAAGAACCAAAGAAAGAAGTGATCTTTCTGTTGGCAAGAGCTGGAGCTACCTGGAAGGAGCTGGAGTCACTGCACTGGGCCTATTGGGTGGAAACTGGAATCACAAAGGAGATGTAGCTGTTTCAGAGATGACGCCCCTTTCCTTGAAGGAGATAATGTATGGAATTAGGAGCAGCAGCCCAAAGACAGGCTGCCCCTGCTGAAGGCATGGGATGTGGCTCAGGGCTCTGAGGTGGCATTTGAGGCCCTTGCTCTAAGCCACATCATCAGCCAAGTTTTTATGAATCATAAAATTGCTGGATCCCCTTTCTAAACATAGTCCCTGATTCTGCTTCACTGACCTTCCTCGGAGGTCAACTGCATAGCAGACAAAGAAGCGTTTCCTTTTAATGGCTGGGAATTTACTGGCCATAAATTTCACCCAGTACCCTAGGACTATGTGTTATGGTCAGGTAAAGTAAGTCAGACAACTAGCCCGTTTTCTCTCTTCATCTTGAACAGAATTTCCTCTTTTTCCTGAGATAAGATAATCCCTGATTATAGCAATTTTTTGTGTGTGAGACAGGGGTCTTGCTCTGTCACCACCCAAGTTGGAGTGCAGTGCTGTGATCACAGCTCACTGCAGCCTGGATCTCCAGGACTCAAGCCAACCTCCCACCTCAGCCTCCCCAGTAGCTGGGACCGCAAGTGCATACCACCAGACTCAGCTAATTTTTTTTTTTTTTTTTGAGATGGAGTCTCACTCTGTTGCCCAGACTGGAGTGCAGTGGCGTGATCTCGGCTCACTGCAACCTCCGCCTCCAGAGTTCAAGCAATTGTCCTGCCTCAGCCTCCCAGACAAGGTCTTTCTATGTTGCCCAGGCTGGTCTTGAACTCCCGGGCTCAAGTGGTCCTCTTGCCTTGGCCTCCCAAAATGCTGGAATTACAGGTGTGTCACCACGCCCCGCCTGCAATTCTTTAACAAGAGGAGATCCCTTCCAATTTGTCTGGAGTACCTCCACCCCTATTCTTTCTCACTTGTGTGCCTCCTTTCTTTTCCTTAAGAAGCATTAGCAGACAGTAAAAATGACATGACTTCCCCCTTCCTACCACCACTGACACAACACCTGCCCTTCACTAACACCAATGAGAGTGTGGGGTATTGATGGTGCTAGCTCAGATGCAACCCAGGAGCCCTTTCAGAATTAGAGCCAATGCTGGCAAGGAGCTTCTCTTGTCTCCTGTCCAGGCCTCACAATTTTAAATTGTTTCCAGAAGTTAGGACAGTGATATCTCCTGGCCAATGCAGAGAAGCAGTGGGAAAGGAGACAGACAGTCCTCCTGATTCAAGGAAGCTAATGCTTCTATTGCCTCTCCTCGAATAAAATTTTGAGTTAGAGGTTATTATGCTTACTTTGCAGACATGTTAAGCAATTTGGCCAAAGCTTCAGAATGAACTAGGAGACAAAGTTGGCGTTAGAATCAAGGTCTGATTTACTCTAAAATCCACATTACTTTCACTATAGAGTGTTGCTCCCTATTTTCTATGTGAATAGCTTTATAAAATGCAAAACATGTTCAAAAGAAAATCCTTCCACACATGAATTTGAACATCCTGGTGATAATACACCATGCTGGAAAAGTTGCCAAGTTTTGGAAATAAAAATACAGGATGCCCAGTTAAATTTGAATTTCAGATGGCTAAATATTTTAATAAAAATATATGTCCCAAATATTGCATGGGACATACTTATACTAAAACTACTTATTGTTTATTCAGAAATTAGAATTTAGCTGGTCATCCAGTATTTTTTGGCCCTGCATGCGGTCCATCTGTATCTTAATGTCTTGAGCCCAAGCTTCACTTTGCTTTGGTAAACTGAAAATACAGTCAAGGGGAAGGTCATTGTTCTCCCTTCCACTCCCTTGCCAGTCTTCACCCCCAGGGTCATTGGGATTCCTGCTAGGCCAAGAGTGAAACATTGTACCTTTCATATATAAATATTCAGTATACATACACACTCAAAACTTGTGTGCCATGCTGTGTTCAACTGAGGTTTTTAAACCAATTTTTATTGTATAACTTATATACAATAAAGTGTATCCATTTAGTGATGTGGCTCAATGAGTTTTGATGAATATTACATCTGTGTAACCACTACCCTCATCAGAATGACACTCTCACTGTCCCAGAAAGTTACCTCATGCTTCCTGCCATCAATACCCAAGGCTCTTTAGCCCCAGACCTTCACATTTCTGCTTTCTGTCACTTTAGATTAGTTTTGCCTTTCCTAGAATTTCATAAAAATGGAATCGTAGAGTTTTGCCATCTGTACTCTTCTGGATCTGGCCTTTTCCTCTCATCGTGATGGTGTGAGTTCATCTACATTGTTGCTTGTATCAATAGCGCATTCCTTTTTACTGCTGAGTCATATTTCATTGTTTGGATTTACTGTTAATTGTTTATCCACTCATCTGTTGATGAACATGGATTGTTTTCAAATTTGGCTAATATAAATAAAGCTGCTATGAGCATTTGTGTACAAGTCTCTATGTAGACATATGATTTTATCTGTCTTAGACAAATACCAAGATGTGAAATGGTTGGGTTATATGGTAGTTGTGTGTTTAGCATTTTTTTTTTTTGGAGTTGGGGTCTCACTCTGTTGCCCAGGCTGGAGTGCAGTGGTGCAATCTCGGCTCACTGCAACCTCTGTCTTCCAGGTTCAAGCAATTCTCTTGCCTCAGCCTCCCAAGTAGCTGGGATTACAGATATGCACCACTATGCCCAGCTAATTTTTGTATGTTTAGTAGAGACGGGGTTTCGCCATGTTGGCCAGGCTGGTCTCGAACTCCTGACCTCAAGTGATCTGCCTGCCTTGGCCTCCCAAAGTGCTGGGATTACAGGCACACACCACCACGCCCAGACCCATGTATTTAACTTTATAAGGAAAAAACATACAACTTTTCTTTTTTCTTTTTTTTTTAAATTATACTTTAAGTTTTAGAGTACATGTGCACAACGCGCAGGTTAGTTACATATGTATACATGTGCCATGTTGGTGTGCTGCACCCAGTAACTCATCATTTAACATTAGGTATATTTCCAAATGCTATCCCTTCCCCCTCCCCCCGCCCCACAACAGGCCCCGGTGTGTGATGTTCCCCTTCCTGTGTCCATGTGTTCTCATTGTTCAATTCCCACCTATGAGTGAGAACATGCGGTGTTTGGTTTTTTGTCCTTGCAGTAGTTTGCTGAGAATGATGGTTTCCAGCTTCATCCAAGTCCCTACAAAGCACAAGAGCTCATCACTTTTTATGGCTGCATAGTATTCCATGGTGTATATGTGCCACATTTTCTTTTTTTAATTTTATTATTATTATACTTTAAGTTTTAGGGTACATGTGCACAATGTGCAGGTTAGTTACATATGTATACATGTGCCATGCTGGTGTGCTGCACCCATTAACTCGTCATTTAGCATTAGGTATATCTCCTAATGCTATCCCTCCCCCCTCCCCCCACCCCACAACAGTCCCCAGAGTGTGATGTTCCCCTTCCTGTGTCCATGTGTTCTCATTGTTCAATTCCCACCTATGAGTGAGAATATGTGGTGTTTGGTTTTCTGTTCTTGTGATAGTTTACTGAGAATGATGATTTCCAATTTCATCCATGTCCCTACAAACGACATGAACTCATCACTTTTTATGGCTGCATAGTATTCCATGGTGTATATGTGCCACATTTTCTTAAACCAGTCTACCATTGTTGGACATTTGGGTTGGTTCCAAGTCTTTGCTATTGTGAATAGAGCTGCAATAAATATAGGTGTGCATGTGTCTTTATAGCAGCATGATTTATAGTCCTTTGGGTATATACCCAGTAATGGGATGGCTGGGTCAAATGGTATTTCTAGTTCTAGATCCCCGAGGAATCGCCACACTGACTTCCACAATGGTTGAACTAGTTTACAGTCCCACCAACAGTGTAAAAGTGTTCCTATTTCTCCACATCCTCTCCAGCACCTGTTGTTACCTGACTTTTTAATGATTGCCATTCTAACTGGTGTGAGATGGTATCTCATTGTGGTTTTGATTTGCATTTCTCTGATGGCCAGTGATGGTGAGCATTTTTTCATGTGTTTTTTGGCTGCATAAATGTCTTCTTCTGAGAAGTGTCTGTTCATGTTCTTTGCCCACTTTTTGATGGGGTTGTTTGTTTTTTTCTTGTAAATTTGTTTGTGCTCATTGTAGATTCTGGATATTAGCCCTTTGTCAGATGGGTAGGTTGCGAAAATATTCTCCCATTTTGTAGGTTGCCTGTTCACTCTGATGGTAGTTTCTTTTGCTGTGCAGAAGCTCTTTAGTTTAATTAGATCCCATTTGTCAATTTTGTCTTTTGTTGCCATTGCTTTTGGTGTTTTAGACATGAAGTCCTTGCTCATGCCTATGCCCTGAATGGTAATGCGTAGGTTTTCTTCTAGAGTTTTGTGGTTTTAGGGCTAACGTTTAAGTCTTTAATCAATCTTGAATTAATTTTTGTATAAGGTGTAAGGAAGGGATCCAGTTTCAGCTTTCTACATATGTATGTGCCACATTTTCTTAATCCAGTCTATGATTGTTGGACATTTGTGTTGGTTCCAAGTCTTTGCTATTGTGAATAGTGCTGCAATAAACATACGTGTGCATGTGTCTTTATAGCAACGTGATTTATAATCCTTTTGGGTATATACCCAGTAATGGGATTGCTGAGTCAAATGGTATTTCTAGCTCTAGATCCCTGAGGAATCGCCACACTGACTTCCACAATGGTTGAACTAGTTTACAGTCCCACCAACAGTGTAAAAGTGTTCCTATTTCTCCACATCCTCTCCAGCACCTGTTGTTTCCTGACTTTTTAATGATCATCATTCTAACTGGTGTGAGATGGTATCTCATTGTGGTTTTGATTTGCATTTCTCTGATGGTCAGTGATGATGAGCATTTTTTCATGTGTCTTTTGGCTGCATAAATGTCTTCTTTAGAGAAGTGTCTGTTCATATCCTTCGCCCACTGTTTGATGGGGTTAAAACATACAACTTTTCAAAGTGGTTCTAGCATTTTCCATTCTTACCATCAGTGTGTGACAGTTACAGTGGCTCTATATCCTCCCCAACAGTTGGTTACCATCAATCTTTCAACTTCTAGCCATTATCATAGGTGTGCAATGGTATCTTAGTGGTTTTGGTTTGCATTTCCCTGAAGTCAATTGAGTTTTAAAATATTCTGGAAAATTACGTCAATGTTGGCTTCTGCATTTATGAAGCAATTTTTTGAGCATCAGTGTCGTGTCAGGTATCACGCTACAGCCACTGAGTCTAAAATGGCAAGTCACAGATATAAGTCACAGATATGATCTTGGCCCGTTATGGAGCTTATAATCAAATGTGTGAGGCAGATGTTAAACAAACACATGAGTATAATTATATAGCTACAAATGGTAATAAGTATATATTGGGGGGGTAAGGGGGGGACGGAATCTTGCTCTGTCAGCAGGCTGGAGTGCAGCAGTGCCATCTTGGCTCACTGCAACCTCTGCCTCCTGGGTTCAAGCGATTTTCCTGCCTCAGCCTCTCGAGTAGCTAGGATTACTGGCACATGCCACCACGTCCAGCTAATTTTCTTTTTTTTTTTTTTGAGACGGAGTCTTGCTCTTTTGCCCAGGCCAGAGTGCAGTGGCAGTATCTCGGCCCACTGCAAGCTCCGCCTCCCAGGTTCACGCCATTCTCCCGCTTCAGCCTCCCGAGTAGCTGGGACTACAGGTGCCCGCCACTGCGCCCGGCTAATTTTTTGTATTTTTAATGGAGACGGGGTTTCACCGTGTTAGCCAGGATGGTCTCGATCCCCTGACCTCGTGATCCACCCACCTCAGCCTCCCGAAGTGCTGGGATTACACGGTGGCGTGAGCCACCGTGCCCAGCCTTTTTTATTTATTTATTTATTTATTTATTTAATTTATTTATTTATTTATTATTTTAGTAGAGACGGGGTTTCACCATGTTGGCCAGGATGGTCTCAATCTCCTGAACTTGTGATCCGCCTGCCTTGGCCTGCCAAAGTGCTGGGATTACAAGTGTGAGCCACCGTGCCTGGCCCATAAGTATAATTTAAAAAATAAATAGATCACACTGAGAGAGGATATCAGGGGATAGGCAATAAGAAGGGCATCCCAAATGGCCTGAAGAGTGATTAGGAGGGAGGGAGGAAGTGGCCGTGGGGTGAGTGGAGGCTTCTTCCGGATGGAGAAAAAGCCCCATGTGGGAGTCTCAGGGTGGAGGTGGGCTAATGCTGTCCTCTCAGCCTGGATGCAGGCCCCTGGGATTGGAAACACCGAGGCAGGGGAGGAGGCCTGTGGTGAGGAGAGAGAGCAGGCATCCCCGGACACCACAGAGCTCCCCAAGGCCTGGGAAGTGCTTAGGATTGGATCCAAAGTGGAATAGAAAGTCACCGCTAGGTAAACAGGAGAAGCACAGGCTCATTCAGGCTTTCAAAATCTCACCTAGGCTCCAGCAATGAGAGTGACTGAAATGATGGCAGAGTGAGATGCTAGTCAGAGTCTATTGCTGTGGTTACACAGAAATGACCAAATGGTGGGCCGTGGTGGAAAGCGGAAATGAAAAAATTCAAGATGCATTTTGGAGATGAAATCAACAGGATTTAATAATGACTTAGATGCCAGGATTGTAGCAAAGGGGGTGGTCAGGAGGCCACTTGGTCTCTGGCTTGAGCAATTGGTCTGATGGAGGCACCAAGTGGAGAGAAAAAAGACCTGCATGGTGGTTGGAACCAGGCACCCTGCAGTGGCTCCAGTAACTGTTATGGCAGGCCAGTGTGGCAAGCTCTGGGGAAGGAGGTGAGGAGCTTGTTGCCAGAATGACACTTTGCCTGGCAATGAAAACACATGGGTATGTGGCAATGTACATGTGACTGAAGGCCATAACTTAGAGTCTCTAAGGAGACACCAAGGAGGATCCAGGGACACCACACACAGATGTGTAGATCCTGGACAAAGGTGGCAACACCCAGTCTCAGGAATAAAATAAAAAGAGTTCTCTCTCAAAAATAAATGCAAGGTAAGTATTTGGAAAGACAGACTTAGAGAGAAATGATAACATTCGGGGATGAGTGCTTTGTCTCCGTTGAGTGTAAGCAGGTGCCTAATGGCTTTCCACCTAAGGTCAGGGGAAACCCAAGGCTCACAGGGTTCCCAGACAGCATGCCCAGCTTGCTTTCATCTGGCATTCTCGGAGCAACTGCTGCATCCAGGAACTCTGCCCAATGCGAGAAACACAGAAATGTTTAAGATTCGGTGTCTGCCCTGCACAGCTGACAGGGAAATGTCCTGGTATCCTCTACATAAAACGATGATGCCTGTAATCCCAGCACTTTGGGAGGCTGAGGAGGGCAAATCACCTGAGGTTAGGAGTTTGAGACCAGCCTGACCAACATAGTGAAACCCTGTCTCTACTAAAAATAGAAAAAATTATCTGAGCATGGTGGTGGGCACCTGTCATCCCAGCTACTTGGGAGGCTGAAGCAGGAGAATCCCTTGAACCTGGAAGGCAGAGGTTGCAGTGAGCCGAGACCACGCCATTGCACTCCAGCCTGGGTGACAAGAGCAAAATTCCATGTCAAACAAAACAAAACAAACAAAAAAACAGTGACAATGCAGGGACATACGTCAACAACAGAGGTGTGTCCCAGGGGCTGAGGGATCAAGGTAGGGACCACCTAACAAGTCAAATTCCTTCAATTATTAAAAGAAAAATAATGATTTTCCTGTAGCATGTAGCCTGTAAATGTCATAATGACATGCATTCTTCTTGCCATTTTTAGATGCTCACTCTGTGCCAGACACAGCTCTGAGCACTTTGTAAGCTCTATGTCATTTCCTCTTCATAGCAGCCCTGGGAGTGGATATCTGTATCATTCCCTTATTACATGCCAGGAAAGTGTGGCTTATACATCTTCATCGGTCCAAGCTCACATTCTTAGGAAGTGGCTAAGCCAGGGTTGAAACCCAGGTCCCTGTGATCTGTACTGCCACACTCCTGATCACTTTATGATTTCCAATACTGAGTTGATTCAGAACAACTTCATCCAGAAGTGAAGTTGGCTGCATCTGTTGTAGCTTCTCCAGTGCCCACTCCTGTTTCAACTGTTGATTTATCACAGTGCCCAAAGAGTGTTGATTATTTAAGTGCAATGGTCATGATCTAAGTGCTGAGGACATATGCTACTCTATGTCCTTTCTTTTCTGTGTGAACAAAATGAGGAGGCAGGCCACAGAGGTACACCCAAGAGAAAGGCTGAGCCGGGGCCCCTCTGATGTCAAAAGCCCCCATGCTGTGAGGAAAGCAGGGCCGCCTGGCACTGGGCACTGTCCAGTCCCATACACTCCTGCAAGCTTTCTGCCGAGAGGCCAAGCCTCCAGGGTAGTGGAGAGAAAGAGAAGTAGTGCCAGGCAGTCCCCTCCCATCTGTTTTGCAGAGGAGAGCCATTCTGAAAAAGCACATCGGATTAAATAAATTAAAAGAATTGCACCCCCCTGGGAACATTCTCAAAACAGAAGGTCATTTGAACCGATGTGTGATTCACTCAGAGGCTCTCTCCTTATAGGAAACGAATACATTCAAAATAAAATCACTTCATGGAGTAAGAGGCAGTGGATGGGCACAGGGAGGAGGGGGCAGGTCATGGAAGGCACAGTGTTTACAAAGCCATTAAAGGAGAATGAATAGATCTAGCCTGGTCCCAAAAGGCAAAGAAATGTGAATTTTCACATATAAATAGAAAACGTTTAGAATGGTATTAATTCAAGACCGAGCTCCTAATGTCTTTCCAAGTTAGCCGGGTGTGCGGCGTCTGCTTAGCTGCACTGACCCCTGCCGGTGAGAATCCAGAATTATCTGCTGCTCTGCCACTATTTTCAGACAATGTCCACAGTCCTGGTGACTGCGTGGCAAGTGTGTGTCCACCGTCATGTACTACATGATACATGACCTGGACGCCTAACCAAGAACCACTTTGCCACTACAATACCCAGAACCTACTAGAATATAAGGCACATAGTAAACCCTTAACAGACTTGGTTGAGCGACTATATGACCAAGCATGTACAATTCTAATACCTAATTGAACACATTTAGCTTATGGCACCTTTATCTCGTATGAACAGTAACATCAACGCTTCTTGAACACAAGCAATGGATTCTGCTAAGAAAGATGTATCAGGTAATACTGAAGTCACAATGCACAATGGCAGGTGCTATGTGGTGCCCGGCGAGTACAGTGGAGGGCCTGTTGTCAGTCATGGTGACACGCTGGTGATGTGTTGGTTGTGTCCTGGTGAAGGCATTCCTGGGATCACAGGATAACGAGGAGCTTGTCAGGCTAAGGAACACGGGGAGGGGATTCTATGCAAAGACAATACAATGTCAATGGCAGAGACATGAAAAAATTGCATGGAGCTTTCAGGAAATTCCCTTGCTGTTGCTGGCAGTTCCAGTGAGAGGCAGGACTGGCAGTGGCAGACATTTAAGAAGTCATGTGATACAAGGCTCTCTGGATCTCGAGATCCAGAAAAGCTTGAGATCACCCTATGGTCCATGTGGCCCCACAGAACTGTTTGACATTTAGAAGCAACATGGTTTATTTTGCATCTTATTTACACCACTCATCTCAGATGTGGAAGATGATTTCAGGGGTATGGAAGGAGAACAACAAAGGCCGAGAGTCCAGCTACAAAGCTATTGCATTTAATAGGGACACAGAAGGAGCTTCATTAAGATGTTGGTAGCTTGAATGGCAAGCAGAAGGCTGACGGGAGAAAGATTTAGGAGACACAACCCAAAGGCACAGATATGTGTGCTAGCAACTGGAAGAGAGAACAGCTTCTGCAGAAAGACTTAGGTGGAGGAGGAGGATTGTGAGGAAATTCAGAAGAGATGCTAAGCTTGGGTGCTCGTGGGTTATTCAGCTGGCAATTCAATGAGTGAGTTGTAAGTTCATAGGACAGTTTGACTGCACATAGAGTTTGGGGAGTTGTTGATTTATAGATTGTAGTAGTGAGAAGCACATTTTCCATCTGTGCCTTAGTTTCCCTCTAGCATATTAGTATAAAAAATAAATTGCTCCTAAGGTATGCAGTGGCTTCTAAGAAAGGCTTATCATAATCTTAACATATATGTATAACAGAATGCTTTATTAAAAAATATGTATGTCATTTTTCTTCTTCACCACGAAGGTATATGTTAGATATTTTTACACCAATTTTACAGGTATCAAAATTGAGTTTCTAAGATTAAGTAACATGGCTACGACTACTACAGCAAATTGGTAAGTGACCTGTGAGGACCTCAGCTCCAGTCCTCTGATTCTTTTCGGTATCACTGACTCATTGTTATAATAATTTGTTGACATCGCTGCCTTTTTCGGAGGGTACACTAGACTCATGAAGGATGATATTGAAATTCAAAGTTTTATAAAAATGCCAAGCGTATGAAGCAGGAAAGAAAAAAAATAGCAATGTCCCATCATTTATAAAACTGAGCTCCTTGGAAGATAAAGGTTATTTAAATGCATAGGCTTATTAATGTCTCTGCATACTCACAGTTCTATCAATCTGAGCATAACCTGAAACTGCAAATTGTACAGGAGGAGACAGACAACATGCTTAATGCTTATCTTGATCTGGAAAATTATACCGTAAGGATCAAGAAAGGCAAACTTAGTGCCTGGGAACATAATGGAAAAACGTATTCATGAGCATCTGTCTTCCTTCTCTTTGCCGCTTCCTGCTTTCCTCTCTGTAAAACTTCCGCCACACCAATTGGGCTACATCATTTTCCTACACACAAGTCAGTGGAGAGCTCCCCATTGGGCGATGTTTTACTTTTCCGGGGTTGAAAAAGAGCGGCACAGCATGCGTCCAAATCCCGCCAGCATGTAAGAAATGTATCCAACCAGCCCGTGAAAGATGTCCGTCCCTGATGGTTGCCACAGGGAAATAAATTAAATCTCACCAGCCCTGAAAGTCACCTTCGGCGGGAGGATTTTTGTTGTTGTTTTCCCCACCACATGTACCTTCACGGTCCTTCTGATTATATCCATGGCAGTAGGAGAGGATGACGACTCCCAGAAAGAGGGCAAAGGAAACATTCCTGGACAGACGGACGATGGCCAGGCTGAGGGTTGGGAGCACCCCTGCCTCCCCTCACAGGGCCCTGTTCTTTTGTTGGCAGCCTCCCACCAGCCCACGTGATAAAGGGGGCAGCAGAAAGAGGGACACAGACTGGAGAATGAGCATATTTCCTTGAAATGCTTCTTTCGGTGAATTAAACAGGGGTTTTTTGCAGACTGAAAAGGATTTATTTTAGTGCTACAACTTCTCTTATTCTCTGTAAAGGAGTTAGCTTCCCTAAGAGCTAGAAATATTTCCCAAGAAATATTTATAATCATCCTAACATATTTGTATAATGCTTTATAATAAAATAGATGTCTCATCTGTCTCATTTTTTTTTTCTCACCACCTACTATAGGTTAGATATTTTGCCCCAATTTTACAAGTAACAAAATGGAATTTCTAAGATGAAGTGACTTGGCTAAGGCCACGAGAGCAAATCAGGAAGTGATGAGTCAGGACTTCAACTCCAGTCCTCTGATCCTTTCCATATGTGTCACTGACCCCTTGTTCTAGTAATTCGGAAACCAAGGAAGATGAGGGCGGAATGACGGGGCCGAAAGCTGTACTAAGCCAGGGAAAAGGCTCCGATCAAGCAAAAATAGCGATTCTGATACTACAATGTTTGCACAGGGCTTTTACACTTTTCAACACCTTCCAAGTTATTCCATCACTTTGGCCTCATCTTGCAAGGCAGGTTTTGATAACCCTCCCCACTTAAAAGATGAGGAGACTGAGAGCAGTGCCCTTCATCTGTCCCGGCTCAGCTTCCCTGAATGGCACCTCCTCATTCCCTGTGTAGGGGACAGGCATTCTGTTCTCTTTAGGAATCCCTCCAAGTCCTACAGGGAAAGCTCGAGGAAATACAGCCCCAGTATTACAAGCCATAATCATTGTCACCCAAGGCTATAACTCCATAAAGTGGTTTCTGGTAGCACCATCAATCAGAGAGCAAGTCAGCACAACCCCAGTGGAAGTCCAGGCCTCTGTGTGTCAGAGTTTGTTTTAGGACATCCCTTTATAAACACCACAAGTGGCTCCAGCTGAATCACCATTTGCAGCTCTGTCTAACCCTTCTGCGTCAGCACTCAAAGTGCTTGCATTTGCCCAGGAGGTAAACGCAGATGCAGCTAGCAGCCCACAACTGTCTAATATTTAGTCGGTATCCAGCGATTCAGATGTGATACGAACGCTGCACTGACACACCGGTGTGGTGGGATTATGTCAGAGGAATACACAACAACTGGGATGTGAGCATCTTCGGGGCTAAGGAGAGTCCAATTAGTTCCATATTCTATTCCTGCGCCCTGAATAAACTGGGTTTGAGGGTAAGTATGTAGTCTGTCCTTAAATAACTGCAGAGGACACTTGTGCTTGTTTACTAAAATTGTTTCAGAGTCCAGGAACAACACAATTAGGAAATTCATCTTTTTTTAAAAAAACACATTAATTTTCTAACCCATATCCAATTCCTTACTAGACTTCTTTCTTCCTTTTACCTCTCCTGACAGCTTTTCCGCAGACGGCTTGAAAAGGGAATTGCCAGCAATTTTTAAAATTGGGAGATGCTTTCCCCCAGGATACTTTGCTTCTAATGACAGTCATTCCTTTTATGTTTTTATTAACTTGAGTAGGAAGGAGGGGTTGATTTGCATGTTCTGTATTACAAACAATAATAATCTCTGTACAAATGTTAGATGGGAAAAACATGTATTTGCAGATTTGCTAAAATATTATAAGAATATAGTCTACAAGAATAAAGTCAATTATTCAGTCCCTTTAGATGTTAAATTGCAAATTATTTGTATGGAATTTAGTAATACTTAGCACTTTACATATCTAAAGTACTTTACAAACACTAACAAATTAATCCTCTCAATGGCTCCTTAAAATTAGGAATAATTACCTCTAATTCACAGATGGGGAAATCAGGAAAGGTTAAGAGACATGCTTCAAGTTACAGAGAAAGTTGCTGTCCCCAAAGACAGGAAGCCAAATAGGACCTGCTTCTCAAGTATGGGCTAATTTTGGAATATCAAGAGTTTCTAGCATAAATGGTCATTTGGGTCTCATCTTAAGAACTAATTTGATGATAGATTATTGGTATCACAATATGCCATAAGAAAAATGGAAATAACCACAAAGTATACATTTGGTCCAGGTTCCAGAATGAATAGACTAAATGGTAAAATATGCATTGGGGAATTGTACTGGATACAATAGCTCTTCTCCCAAGTACTGGATACATCAAAACTCTAGTTTGTCTGTATTATGCTGAAGGATGTACACAATTTCAAAAGAATAAGAATGGCTGCTTTCACTGTTTCACATGACCTCCTATTCTTATTGCTTTTTGCCTATTTTCCTTGAGCTATGGAAGGAAAGCCACAGGTGCAGTGGCTTGCAGGTGTATTTGCAGAGTTGGTAAGTCATAACTCTGCCTGATATGCCTGCATTCTGGCCGACCACTTAGTAGGAACTCCACATATGGCAATTAAATTTAATTGAATCTATGATCCTGAACACTTTTAAAATCTGCATGGTGAATTATTCCTTTTAGGAAGAGTACTATGAAGGTTCTAGTGGTATAATTTATTTGGTTTTATTTTGCTTCATAATTCTTGCAGAAACACACCACATCTGGTTTCTGGAAAATAAGGTTTTTTAACGAAATCTTTCTAAAGATAAACCTCACAATATGGCTTCTACATTTTATTTCCACTTCTATATTATCTCTATCAAAATTATTTCTTAAATAGCTACCAGACACTGGAAATGGACATATCTTAATCAAGAATTATTATCTCTAAAATTTGAAAAAAAATAACCATTAACAATAACCAGTGAAATGCACAATTAGGAAAGGGTTAATAATAAAGAAACAACTTGTTAAGTCTTTGTGTTCAGGTCTGTTAAATATATGTCTAAAGTCCCAACTTTTGTTGAGACAATGGCATACATTATGAGAGAGAAAAATAAATAAAGCTTATTTTCTGACCTCCTTTCTTGCAATAATTGAACTGAACAATCAAACAAAGCTAAAGACCTCGGGTGGTTGACATAAATGCATGAACAGCTGATAAAAGTGAAGTTGAATCTATTGGGCGCCCATGTCAACCTTAAGGGGCCCCCCTTCACTTATCTCCTCAGTAGACAAGCGTTTCCACATTCAGTTCATGCAGATTTAATGTGTACACTTGCTGCATTGTTGTTCTGAAAAACAAAATATTATTTTATTTCTATATTCTTGCCCTTCACCTAGATTCTTTTCTTCTTAAATGCATTATGCTTTCTTTCTGTTTCTCCCATAGCAATTGATTCTATTTACATTGGTTATTTAATAAGAAAATTTTTTATTTTTAGTTGAGCAGCTTGTTTACCAGGCTTTCCCTGTTTTAAATAAAAAAGACATTAAATGAAAACAAATAACTCACAACATCTTACAATTGACATAAGTGCTCTTTATCTAATACTGGAAACAGCTTGCCTAAAATCATAGATTCTATGTAATTCACAAAGGTTATTTTTCCAGTCCAATAGAAAAACTGTATCATAATTCAGATTACAAATACCAAATGATATTTGTATGCTTTTTATCTGTATTGGCGATTTCTTTCAAAAAGAAAAAAAAGTCATTTTTATAGTCTTTATCACAATATAAATAGAACCAAAGGATCATAAAATGAATAAATTCCAACACGAGCAATGAAATAAACATGTGACTTGTAAAATAAAGTAACAAGTTATTGTTTGGAAATGTTTTCCAAAGGCCATGACAAAATTTGCCCAGAATTTACACATTTTGAGTTTATGTATTCTTTTATTTTTTATCTTTTGACTTTTAAGTTCAGGGGTGCATGCACAGCTCTGTTACATAGGTAAACTTGTGTCATGGGGGTTGGTTGTACAGATTACTTCAACACCCAGGTATTAAGCCTGGTACCCATTAGTTATTTTTCCTGGTCCTCACCCACCTCCCAGCCTCCACCCTCCAATAGGCCCCAGTGTGTGTTGTTCTCTTCTGTGTCCCTGTGTTCTCATCATTTAGCTCCTACTTATACGTGAAAACATGCTGTATTTGGTTTTCTGTTCCTGTGTTAGCTTGCTAAGGATAATGGCCTCCAGCTCCATTGATGGTACTGCAAAGGACATGATCTCAGTCATTATTATGGCTACATAGTATTCTATGGTGCGTATGTACCACATTTTCTTTATGCAATCTACCACTGATGGACGTTTAGGTTGATTCCGTGTCTTCGACAGTCCTCTGCTCTACCAGCTGAGCTATCGAAGGGAGCATGAGTTTATACAGTCTATGACAATACATTTCTATTTTTTAATTCACAAATTATGTAAAGATATAGGCCATCCTTTATTTATATATTCATGTTCTCCTCTTTCTCTTTGAATTTCCTTAGTCTCTGCTTTCAACTATGTTTTTATTAATAATTCCACTTACAAACAAATTGCTTCCAATATGGAAGTATTAAAGTAGTTTGAAGATGTACTTTTTATTTATAATTACATTTCTACCGGAAAATCCATGATCACCAGAGTGAATAAGAAGGCATATCACTGCAGTGCTTAGGAGAAAAGTCCAGCTTCCAAAGGTAATCTGAGAAAACAGAGCGCATGTTTATGCTTGGGACACATTTGAAATGGGGATCAGCATCCCTCGTGCTCAGGCACTCAGACCCCCAGTGATGAAGGCTCCACTCCCACAAGTGGTACAGAACTCAGGCCCTCATCCTGCCCTCCTCCACTTATCTCCTTCCAACCAAGCCCAGCCCCTTCTGGGTAGGCTATCGCCCCTGGACTTGGGCTATTTGGAGGTGCTCCCAGGCTCCAAAAAACACCTTTCTCTCTCTCTCTCTCTCTCTCTCTCTCTCTCTCTCTCTCTGATGGGGTCTCGCTCTGTTGCCCAGGCTGGAGTGCAGTGGTGCAATCTCGGCTCACTGCAGCCTCCACCTCCCGGGTTCAAACAATTCTCCTGCCTCAGCCTCCCAAGTAGCTGGGATTACAGGCACTTGCCACCATGCCAGGTTAATTTTTGTAGTTTTAGCAGAGACGGGGTTTTACCATGTTGGTCGGGCTGGTCTGAAACTCCTGACCTGTGATCTGTACGCCTCAGCCTCCCAAAGTGCTGGGATTACAGGCGTGAGCCACCATGCCCGGCAACACCTTGTCTCTTAAAGTCCAAGGAAATGATCAAAGATGATCAAACTTCTATTGTGACCATTACACTGTGCCTGAGCCCAGCCGGCCCTCAGTTCCAGCTGCCACATTCAGGGTCAATAAACTATTATTCTAACTGCTTTTCACAGCCCACTGACTCGAAATTGACTGCCTGCAGCTCTGTTTTACTGCATGGAGAGGAAAGGAGACAGACAGAGACAAAGAGAGACTCATGGATTAGAAGGACAGAAACCCCAGAGTCAAGAAAAAAAATTGAAGAAAATAAACACTTTTCTATGGATTTTAGTGTGAGCCATTAAAAATGACACACATCGTTTAATTAGTGCCCTACCCTTGTCCAATTAGTAGGTAAGAACTATTTTGTGGATAATAAGCTAAAACTAATAAAATAATAATATTACTAACAGCCATTTATTAATTTAAAAATGGAACTATTTGTTGAGCGTTCATTGTGAGTATTCATTTTGTGCACCTTAGACTCCTTATGTGCTCCATACATAACCCTCACAACACCCCTTGAGACAGGCAATAGTTATTACCCTTATTTTACAATGTGGAAATCGAGGCACATGGATGCCGGCAGCTCTCCTAAAGACCCAGAAGTGTAACCAGTGAGGCTGGGAATTGAATACACTCTTACAACGTAGCCCATGCTTTCCACCACACCACTGTGATCTCATTCATCAGCCCTGCGAGTGAGGCATTATCCCAGTATTGTAAATAAGAAAACTGAGAGTCGGTGACCAAAGTAACTTACTCAGCAATCTGCGCAGTAAAGTGTCAGAGCGAAGCTTCAAACCCACGCTTGGCTCCAAAACTATTGATTTTTTCATTAAACCAAAATGTCAGATAATCACACTCCTGGGTGTAAGAGACTGTGCGTTTAGCTCCCTCCTCGTTATTGGTGTTTCCCTGTCATTTTGAGGCCCCCTTGCTCATGGTTTTCCAGGGTCTTCATCTTCAAGCTGCTGCTATAGACGTGTCTGCATTTGAAGAGCGAAGAGAAAGCAGCGCTTCAGGCTGCCTTTGGCAACTGCCGTTTCCCATCTGGGACTTTGTGTGACACTGGAATGTCCCTCTTTTCATGCTGCTAACACTGCCCTCCCTAGGAGAGTCCTTATGTGATACAGCAATACCTTCCCATTCATCCGCTGGAAGTAAATAGGTAGGTTGCTCTATGGCTGACAAGTTCCAAAACGTGGCACTGAGCTTCCCTGACTTTTAGAGTTCTCCACAGGAACAACGAAGGACAGAGCATGCACATAGGTATGCCAACGGTGGCCAGTGTGGGGTGAGGAGAGGCTTGCCATCCGGTCAGAAAGCAGCTAAGAGACACAAACCTTTCTCACCATGCTGGAATTGCACTGATGCAATAATGGCAGCTCATTATCCCTGCAGCCTTTCAAGGGAGCCATTATTATCCTCACTTTTCAGATGAGGAAAATAAAGTTCCAAGAGTGTGAGTAACTGACTTATAATACTCATACGTGATAAAGTTGAAATTTGAACCTTAAAATGCTCTGTTCCAAAACCCATCTTCTTTTGTTTATTTCATTCCAACAAAAGCTGTGTGATATCTTGAAAGCAGTCAAAACACTACTAACACTGGACTCTTTAAAAAAAAAAAAAGAAAATTTGTGGGTGTGGGAGTGTGAGGAAGGATTTAGAGGCTAACACTTTTCCTCCTGAAGTCCACTGAGGCATGGAATCTCAATCATCTTTATAATGTGACTGTAAGCTTGGCAGTGGGAGGGATTGTTGCTTCACTTGGCAGATGGAAAAATTAGATGAATGGCCACTCAGGGCCAGTGACAAAGCTGCAGGGATCAAAGCCCACATTCCTTGGCCCCCAGTTCAATCCAAGAGACCATAGAATCTCATTCTGGGGCTTTGACTCATTTGACGGGAGTTGTTCACACCACCCAGGTTGACTTTCTGACATATGAAGTCTGACCAAGCACTCCTCTCTCCACGTACAAATCATTTACATTCAACATATTATAGGGAAATTGAAGGAATGCCCATCACATTGTGAATAAATAGTTTGCATTCACCTTGTAGATGTCAAAATCACATAAGCTTCTCTGGGGAGTAATTCATGGCTTATTGGCAAAGCATAGATGTCCACCTGAGGGCCACAGAACATAGTGTCTAATTATACCCAACAAACAATAGTGGAGCTATGTATGGGCAATCGAGAATTGGCTATGAAAGTTAGGATAAGAAGGGAGCCACAGTTTCCCTGAAAATTCCTCTAGAACTCACAATATTGAATGCAGTGTAAAAGCCACTTCACTTTCATGACTCCGGAAAATTTTGCATTGGTTCTGCCCTATTTCACAAGTTCTTAGCTTGATACTAATTCACAGTGACCATTTTTAGCAGGTGAACACAGATTTCTGCTGGGCACAAAGGTAATGGGAAATGTGTAGAGACCATGGGAAATGTGTGAGACCCTTCTTGTGTCTGACACTTAAAAGAGAAGCCTGGTAGTGCCTGTTCCACAGGGTGAAACCCATAGGATGAGGGGTACCCTAGAGCCACCGCCATTCACCCCCACACTGTGGCAAGCAACTCAGGACCCTGAGTCCTGCAGTTCTCTGCATTGGCCTGGATTGCACATGTCCATCCAAAAGAAGAATTTGAGGAGAGAAACCCAGGAGTGATGGCTGGCCCTGGCCATCCATCCCCATCCCCTGGCTTTGCTGCTAATGAAAACTGCTGCTCTTGGTGAGCCTGGCAGCTTCAGGGACATCTGAAAACTAAGGCGTCAGTTTGATCTACAGTGTAATTACAGCCGTGCTGGGAGACAACACAAATGTGGCCCCTGTGCAGGCATATTTCTTTTTGTCCAGAAATTAATTTTCATATCAAAAAAGAGACCATTTAACTTCAGAAACCAAATAGGACAAAGGAAGGAAAATATAGAGAATGGCAACCTGGGGCCCGCGGTGTCAACCTTGTACTGGGCATTTATATTTTTGACAGAGTTTGAGGAGAGTGGGAATATTTTCTACCCACCCCCATCCTGCCTCCTGCTCACTCCAGGGCAGAAATCAAGAGTCGGATTCCAAGCGGAAGATATTTGCAGAGGCAAGGTTAGGAGAGAAGGCAGAGGCACATAAAGAAGGAGAAAGAGAGAAGGGAGAGGGAGCAGAGAGCACGGACATTGCAAAACCCAGATCGATTCGTCTTCCCCCAGAATCAGTGAGGAGGAAGTAAAATGATGTTTGGTGCCCTCTTCTGAGTTCTGGAGGGCAAATGAAATAACAAATAAGAAAATGCCGAAAAATCAACACAGTTTATACCAGATAAAAATAGACATACAGTAAAACAAATAGCATGAATGGTTTCTCTTCTACTGAGAAGGGAAGTGGAACAAATGTGCTAACTGAACTTCAGAACAAAGGTTCTTCTTGATCTCTGCTGCTTGTGGTCCAGGCTGAAGGTGGTTCTTTCAAGACAGAGAGGTGAGATCCGCCATCCCCGCATCTGTGGCTCTGCCTCAACCCTTCCAATTCACTTGGAATCATTCCAGCCACTTTGTTTCCTTCCTCAGCCTTTATTGCACAGAGTGGTTGGAGCTCACCTCACAAGACCAATTCTCTTCCGTTAAATGAGCTCTTCTATGTGGGATGCCTCACAAGATGCCAGATCCATCAGAACCCAGTAACTGTCCATTCCCTCCCTGCCCTTGACACCATTAGCCTGACAGCTTGACATCCAGAAGTAGCAGCGTGCTAAATAAATGTACAGCACCGCCGTGCCTATGAAGGAGCAGGCGTGATTCTAAGCCCCCTGAGGAGAGTCACTGTATGAGACTCTTGCAATGACATTGCTCCCTGCATAGTCATCCTCAATTAAGGATGGCATGTTTTAAAGTAAACGCATGTGACAATAACATGCGCAAATGTGATGGATCAACACTGAATTCTCAACGCAGATAAATGAACCTCCTTCCAGGCTGGAAGCAGGGATGACACCTCTCTCCTCATTCATCCTTCCCTTTCTGTCTCCCTCGTCTCCCCTTATGCCACCCTAAGAGAAGCTGCGGAAATGTCTGCACTATTTTTACCAAAGTTGAGTTACGCTCATCATCTACCTCTTTTTCTCTCCCTTATTGTGTCCTTGGCTGCCTTGCCAAGGAGTGAGAGGTTTTTGGCAGATATGGAGCTAACAGAAAACCATCTCTGAGCCATCTCCAGCTGATGAAGTGTCAAATAAGATGGAACAGAAAGTGAGATCCATTTGAGAAGCAGCTGAATTTGGGCTGATTGGCAGAAAGGGCAGGAGGCGGGCCGGCTACGCCTCCCACCGGGCACCACAGAGCTTTGTAAGTGGAGAAGAGTTTGGACCTCAGACAGATAATGTGGTTTTTAGAGGCACCTACTATACTGTGTTTGCTAAGGACTTTTGAATGTGTGAACATTTTCCCCAGCGGTAGAAGAAGCCTGGAGGGTTACTGGAAGGCAGGGAGAGGTGCCCATGACTGTGTGAAGGAGAGCTGTGACTACTTCCATGACATTTTGGATACCAAGTAGCCTGATGGCATAGAACTAACACTGGATTCTAGTACTAGCTGTAGAAGGTTCTGGGAGTCCAGGGCCACTGAGGCAGGTGACTTTGGACAAGTCACCTTCTTAGGCCTTCGTTTCTTAATATTTATCTCATGAGGCTGGGTGTGGTGGCTCACACCTATAATCTCAGCACTTTGGGAAACTGAGGCGAGAGGATCACTTGAGGCCAGGAGTTTGAGACCAGCCTGGCCAACATGGCAAAACCCTGTCTCTACTAAAAATACAAAAAGTAGCCAGGCGTGTTGGTGTGCACCTCTAATCCCGGTTACTCGGGAGGCTGAGGCACGTGAATCTCTTTAACAGGGAGGTGGAGGTTGCAGTGAGACAAAGCAAGACTCCATATATATTTTTATATACACACACACACACACACACACACACACACACACACACCCCTTATGAATGGAAATCTAAGGAACGGCACAAGCTTCTGACTCCCACTCCTGTGTTCTTTCCACCACAGTGTGGGCCTGGACACATCGATCTTTGCTGAAGGAACCATGGAAAGTGCGACTGAGCTAAGGGGCATGAAAGCACCCAACAAAACCACAGAACACCATGGAAACACAGGTGGCGGTTTAGCATCTATCAAAGGTAGAACTCGGTGATGTATTCTTGCTCAAACTCAAAAACACTTTGTCGGGGCATATGTGGAACAAGACTAGCCTATTCTAGCTCTTTCTTATTTTTTCCACCTGATGTTGTTTCAGACAATACAACCCCACACATCCCCCTGGTTTTTCATACCTGTGCATTTCATCACAATGACTTTAACTCCATCACAGTGACTGTCACTTCGCTATTGCATATTTTGGATATAAAAACACATTGTACTTGGCTTTTCTCGTGAACTGTATACTGAACATTACATCTATGTTTCCGATGGAGGCACTGAGGGTCAAAACCTATAAGCGAGCATAGAAGATGGGGGAAATGAAGTGGGAACCCCATTTAAATACCACAAAGCTTTCTCCAGGACCTGGGCAGCTGTGAAGCGTGCCTTGGAGCTTTGCCAACATCTAGCCAGAGGAGAAATAGTCTTCGGTTTGGCTTTCATAATGAAAACGTTTGCTTTTCCTCATCTTCCCGCGCCCCCCCACCCCCCCACCCCCCGACCTTGCAACACGTTTTTGGCAGGATCAGCTAAATAAGTTGTTATACAATCTAGCACCTCTGGAGACCTCAGTGGCAAAAAGGCCATTGAGTCAGACGGAAAGAATTTTCAAGTTCTCAGGAAGGATTTTGTCACATATTCCTCGTTGATCTTGTTAGCACCTGTCACTGTGAAGTTAGCCCCTTGGTTACGTTTCCTCAGATTTTTCAGTACTTGTCATTACATTTCTGTTGTTCTTGGTGTTATTTTAATTATTCTTTGTTCTTATTACTGGATTTTAATTGTCTGAACAGCTCCTGGGTGGAGAAATAATAAAAGGAGGTATAATAATGACTGTGAGATGTGGCAGAGGGGGATATTGCACTGTTGGTAATACTGATATAGTTATTTAGTTTATTAATAATGGTGTTCATAGTGGCAACAATAACTTGGATACTCACTCATCTTGGAGTAAAGCAAAGGGGAAGAGCTGGGGTATTGAAAGTGTAGCTACCCCAAAGGAAGAGGACATAGGGCGATACGAGCACAGGGATAGCTGGGAGTCAGGGGTGGAAGCAGGCATTCTTGACTGCGTCCTGCCAGTGATGAGGCTCACCCCTCTCGGCAGGGGCTGTGTCTCATTTATATCTCGGTTCCTCTACCTAGCACACTGCTAAGCACTTATTAGGTCCATGTTTGTTAAAAGGATGGGAGTAGGGAGACCAGGAGGCAGAAAAGGAGGAAAGGAAGAAGGGAAGGAAGAAAAGACTCACTAAGTAGAAAAATGTAAATCAGAGTCAGAAAGGGTCAAGGGCAATGTACTGGATCTTACAGTGGCCCCATCAAATCTTTCAATATGAGACCATGGCAGCGGCCATTCAGCCACTCCAAAACCAGGTTCGTTTCTAGGGTGACCACTGAAAGGACAGTTCACCTAGGAACTCAGCTTCAGGGATGGGGGATGAGGGGGTAGAATTATGGGTGGGAAGCTATTGACACAGACTTGTCCCCTGTCTTCCCTTGTCTCTCCTCCTGCATGGCCCCACTGGAGGGTCCCTTTGTTGTCAGAGACATCTGTGCCCCACTGCAGTCTGCCATCAGTTGCTATTGTAAGAATTATTTCAGTTTGTCAATAAGTTATTCCAAAAATAATTATTAACGTAGACAAAAAATTATGAACAACACTACTCTTTACAACATTATCATAATATCAGGTAATCTGAAATTATCTTAATGATCAACAATATGGTAATGTTAAAAAAATTATGACATATTCATGTGATAGATTATTATACAGCTATGAAAATAACATTTCAGGTCGGGCACAGTGGCTCATGCCTGTAATTCCTGCACTTTGGAAGGCCGAGGCAGGTGGATCACTTGAGGTCAGGGGTTCAAGATCAGCCTGGCCAACATGGCAAACCCCCCCATCTCTACTAAAGATACAAAAATTAGCCAGGCATAGTGGTGTGTGCCTGTAATCCCAGCCACTTGGGAGGCTTAGGCAGGAGAATCACTTGAACCTGGTAGGCAGAGGTTGCAGTGAGCCAGTGAGCTGAGATCGCACCACTGCACTCTAGCCTGGGTGACAGAGTGAGACTCTCCATCAAAAAACAAAGAAAGGAAGGAAGGAGGGGAGGAAGGAAGGAAGGAAGGAAGGAAGGAAGGAAGGAAGGAAGGAAGAAAAGAAGGAAGGAAGGAAGGAAAAGACATTTTACAATAAATTTTAATGGCATAGGAAAATGTCATGATGTTAAATGGGGGAAAATCCAGGAAATGAACAAGAAAGAAAAGTCCTCGTTAGTGAAATGATGAAAGAGAGGACTGGATTATCCATCATAACACACCTTGGACGCCACGTTAATGGGCCCTGGATTTAGTTCATGGAGATGAAATGGATATCAACATTCTACCTAGGAGAGTAACATGACTGTTAGCTGACATGAAATAATTTTTTCATTAAACCGAGGTTTAAATATTTGGTTAATATTTGTCAATAAGTTATTCCAAAAATAATCATTAACGTAGACAAAAAATTATGAACAACACTACTCTTTACAACATTATCATAATATCAGGTAATCTGAAATTATCTTAATGATCAACAATATGATAATGTTAAAAAAAATTATGGCACATCCATATGATAGATTATTATGCATCATACTAATTATATATGTACATCATACTAATTATATAAATTAATAAATAATCACTGACATAATATTAATGTAAAACATTCTATTATACCAACAAAATCAATAAAAATACTGAAAGATATCATTGGGAACAAATGACAAAAGCACATGAGAAAGTATATATGCATCCAGAAAATGTATGTCTCATCTGTAGATTCTGTATCCTGGCAAAAGACAAGTGTCAACACAAATAGACTTCGCTAAGAATTACTCCAGTACCCTCTAGGAATACATAAAACCCATTATCTCAAGCCCGGTGCATTGTTGTTGGATAACATAATACATAAATGTAACATGCATCCAACAGTAGTGCACTAGGCTTGAGATAATGAGACTTTCTGTGAATGAAACACCCATGGAAATCAAAAGTTTGGGGGCGTTTCATCAAAATAACAATTGGTAAATTGCCTTCCAATTTCCCCTTCTGAAATCTCACAGTGAGAAAGTTTGTTGTCCAATTCGGCATGACCAATTCTGTGTTTTAGAAAACAACTCCAATGAGGCTGAGAAAGACAGGACAGAGAAGGGGTAGAGGGTGGAAGGCAGGACCCACAGACATGGTGAGGCCTGATTCCCACCTAGTGGAAAAAAGGTGACGGATTACAGAGATTTTCTATGATAAAGATGAACAGAAAATAGGGACAATTAGATAAATAGAGCAGGAATGAAGAGAGAAGCGAATATTTCCAGAGGTTCAGAAGTTAGCTCAGACAATTGGGTGAATAAATAACAAATTGGGTTAGTAAGTAACAAAATGCAAGCTGGATTTTGTACTTTCTATTGTAACAAGAACTTGCTGTAGCTTATCTCATTAATTCTCATGACAGCCCTATAAAACAGGTTCTTTAATTATCTTCAGTTTATAGATGAATACGTGGGGGTCCAGAGAGTTTGAGTTAAATGCGCCCAAGATCAATCACCCAGTTAAAAAGTGCCAGAGATAGTTGAATTTGAAAGCTCCTGCCTCTTCATAACCACTCTGCTCTACCAAGACTGGTAGGGCTTCAGATACACAATAACGTGTACAGATAGAGGCTTGGGGGAGAGGTCCACCCGGCAGCACCAATGCATGGAACAGATGCCAACAATAACCAGCATACCCAGTGCAGGAAGTCTTTTCTGCATAAGGGAGATTCTCCATCTCTGAGACTGCGCTGAGGAGGCCCTTTCTCCTGTAAACGGATTTTGGTGAACTGAGCCGTGGAGTCCAGGCAGCCACCTGCCCACTATAGTTGAACTTCTTTGAGGAAGCTTTGCAGCCAATGTTCAGGCCAGTTTTGCTCTGACTGCTTCCACTAAATCAAGAAGAAAATTGAAAAGATTAACGTATGCAGGCCCAGGTCCACGTGGAGGACTGGAAAGGTGATGATTGGTGCCCCGGCCATGACCTTTATTGTCCACTGATGGACCTGGATGAGTGTCAGTTGTGTTTGAAGCTGCATAAAATGAACTGAAATAAGAGGAATAAACAGGAGCATTTAAGGCCTTTTCTAGAGGAATTTGGAGCCGATTAAATAACATCATATACAAGGAAATGCTTTGATCTCACTCACAAGTGGAAGATCAGCATCAAGACTAAGTGTTGACCTGCCCAAGGAGACTAAACGAGTTATTTTAAGCAATACGAAAATGAGAGCTGATCTACATGTGTTAGATCTAAAGAAACCAGGTGAACGTAATGAAGACAAGGTACACAATGCTTGTGATTTTCCTTTTGAGTCCTCTAAGTAGAGCAAAATTAGAGTCAAGAGATTGGATGTGGAGAGATAAGGGAAGACCCCGCACGGGAGGAGGAAGAGGAGGTGAGCCACACAAAATGTTAGAACCAACAGTCAGATCAGTTCCATCAAATTGTAGGGTTTTTATAGCATAAGAAATCATAAGAGAAAACAATTCGATATTCTTAAACTTAAAAGTATTTCATCGGAGTAAGAAAAAAAAGCAGCCTCGTAGTTCTATGCACTGAAGCATTGGGCAACAGCCCTCTAACTAGAATTCTTTTTTTATAGTGAAACTTGGTGAGATCTTACTGTCTGGCTCCTGGAGCTGGCAACGACCTTTCTATGGACTGTTTTATATCAGAGAGAAACTACTGACCCTGGGCAGGTTGTTGATTCTAGTAGAACTCCTTGAAATCCGAATTTTGCTCTCAAAGAGGCACCCCAGATCCATTCCTGACTTTTGTAGATTCCCTGCTCTTCTCTTCGTCTTCTTCTCTTCTTCTTCTTTTTTTTTTTTTTTTTTTTTTTTTAACAGATAGGGTCTACTGTGGCACCCAGGTTGGAGTGCAGTGGTGTGATCACAGCTCATTACAGCCTTAAGCTCCTAGGCTTGAACAATCCCCCAGCCTCAGCCTCTTGAGTAGCTGGGACTACAGGCAAGCATCGCTGTGCCCAGCTGATTTAAATTTTTTTTCTAAAGACCAGGCCTCACTCACTATATTACTCAGGCTGGTCCCAAACTCCCGGGTTCAACCCATCCTCCTGTCTTTTTCTCCCGAAGTGCTGGAGCTATAGATGTGAGCCACCGAACCTGGCCTTGTCTTCCTACTAGACATTTCTCCCCTTTATGACTTCAATGCCCATCTGCATGTTCACTACTACAAAATCTCTAACCCCAGCCTTATCTGCTCCACATATGTGTCCATGTCTTTATATGGCATATATTACTACTTAGTCAATTTTACTTAAGTCTGCTATCTCAATCTCAAATACATCATATTAAAATTAATTGCTAAAGATATGCAAATGGCTGGTAAGCATATGAAAAGATGCACAACATCATTAGTCATTAGGGAAATGGAAGTCAAACTCACAGTGAGATACCACTTTACACCCACTAGGATGGTGATCATCAAGATGACAGACACTAACAAGTGCTGGCAAGGATGTGGAGACCCTCCTACATTGCTAGTGGGAAGGCAAAATGGTGAAGCCACTTTGAAAAACAGATTGGCAGTTCTTTGAAATGTTAAATATAGAATTACCATCTGACCTAGCAATTTTACTCCTACATATATGCCCGAGAGAAATTAAAACATTATCCAAAAAAAACTCTGTATGTAAATGTTCATAGATGCTTTCTTAATGATAGCTAAAAAGTAGAACTATTCCAAATTTCTATCAACTGATAACAATTTCAATTGATAGATGATAAATGGATAAAGAAAATATGGCATATCCACACAAGGAAATATTATTCAGCCATAAAAGGAAAAAAAGTGCTTTTTATGCTACAACATGAACAAAATGCTAAATGAAGAAGCCAGAAACAAAAGGCCACATATTGATGAATTTCATATTTGTGAAATATACAGAATAGACAAATCCATAGAGACAGAAAGTAGATTGGCAGTTTCCAGGGGCTGGGAGGAGGGGGAATGGGAAGTGATTGCTAATGGGTACAGGGTTTCTTTTGGGGGTGATAAAAATCGTTCTGGAATTAGATAGTGGTAGTGGTTGCTTGACTTTGCAACTACTAAAAAACATCATATTATGCACTTTAAAAGGGTGTTTTTTGCAGCATGAATTATATCTCAATTACAAACAAACTTATATACTGTGAAAATTAACTTGTTTTCACAGAACAACTCTTGTTTTCGACATCCCATCTTCATTAGCAGTCCACAATAACCCAGGTACACAGGTGTGAACTCAGAGTGCACTGTACCAATATTTCTCAAATGCCCGTTGTGTCTAATGGCCCTGAGGGCTAAGGCTAACCCTTATCGAACACTCAGGTCATTCCAGAAGCTCTTTGGCATCTTTTACATGTATTAACTCATTTAATCTTCATTGGCAATCCCTTTGAGCAGATAAAAAAACTCAGGACAGAGAAGTTATATAAGTTGCCCAAGGTCACATCTTTAGTACATGCCTGGACACTTTAGATTTCAAATCCATATAGCCTGACTCCTAAATAAATAGTTCTTTCTTATCATTACACACTGTATCTCAACCCTATGATGCATTATCTTATACCATATATCATAAGTGATATTGTAAAATAGATATTTGCTCTTCAACCCTGTTTCCTGACATACAACTCCTAAAGTCTTTAGAATCTCCAAAATGTTGTCTTTTTGTACACTAATGAGTTGACTGGTGGTTGGAAGTCCCTAAGTAGCTTCAGTATAGGGACTTGTCACCTGTAAGACCAAGGCAGGATGAAAGAGTTGGGACGTTCAGCCCTACCCCTCTTCCTCTGGGAAGGACAGAGGGGCTCAAGGTTAAGTTGATCACGAATTGGCCAATGGCTTAACCCATTTATGCCTGAGGTTGCAATTTTTCGAATTTGAAAAATCAGGCCTTGGCGATGACCTTGAGCAGCAGGACATAAATAACCCCCACATGCTCAGTGTTCCAATAATGGAACACTGGCATAAATGGGTTTTAATCAGCCATGCCTATGTAATGAAGCCTCCACAAAAATCCAAAAAGATAGGTTCAAAGAGCTTCTGGATATGTTCCTGGAGGGTGGATCACCCAGGGAGGGAATGGTATCTCCATGCCTCTTCCCCTGTACCTCATCCTATGCATTGCTTCATCTGTATCCTTTGCAATACCCTTTATAATAAACTGGTAAATGCAAGTAAATGTTTCATTGAGTTCTGTGAGCCATAGTAGCAAAACAATCAAACCCAAGGACAAGGTCATGGAATTCCTGATTTGTAGCAGGTTGGTCAGATGCATAGGCTTGCCACGGGCATTAGAAGTGGGGAAACAGTCTTGAGGGACTGAGAGCCCTCAACAGGTAGGATCTGACTCTATCTCCAGGTAGATGGTGGTCAGAATGAAATTGGATTGGATGCCACCCAGCTGGTGTCTGCTGTGCAATTGGTTGCTTGCTTGTTGGTTTTTTCCACTCACGTCTTTACATTCCACTATACTAATGTACACCTAAAGAGGGATCCTGGCTGAGCAGGTAAGTTCTTAGTAAGTGTTTGCTGCTATCATTATTGTTGTTATTACTCTGACCTCGACTCTACATTAGGCAACATGGTATACAAGCTGGCCCTGCTCTCATGCAGCTTATTTTCTAATAAACACGTACAAAAATTATACAATAAGGATTTAACGCATGCTATATATCATGTTCTAAAACATGCAGAAGACAGAGGGATTTCTTGCATTTTGGGTAGTCAGAAAGACAATGGAGGTGGTTGCATGGAAACTGGGCTTTGCGTAATGAGCTGTATGTCAGCAGATTAGCCTAAAAAATGGGTAAAGGAGAGCAATGCAGACCTCTTCTGGATTCTCTCATCAGTGTCAGCCTGGGACTGACTTTCCTGGTTCCATATTCTCCATTCCACAGTCTGTCTTGAAGACTTTTGCCAGAGTGATTGTCCTTAGATGTTGTCAAAGACTGTCTGCCTTTGAACAAAAACCTTAAATGGGTTTTTTCTTACTTAGTCTAAACTCCTTTCCTGGCATATTGGTAGGCTGGCCCCTCTAACTCACCTAATCAGCATTACTCCTCCTGCTGCAGGAAGCAGCTCTCACAAGTTCACAAGCAGGCTCCCTTTTAATTGAAAACCCAGGGAAAGCCAAATTTGCAGCTGTCCCAGCAGCTGTTGGGATGAAAAGGTATTTGCTTTGTGTATTGGCTTCACCTTATTTTTCTCCTTTCATTTCCTTTTGTCCCCCACTTTTGAGATATATTTAAAATACTTTTGATTATGCTACATCATATGTGTAATTAGAAGGATGAAGAAAGCATTTCTATATAAACTTGTTGCTTTTGAAGCCAGATGCTCCAAGAGGACCACACAATTTGTCTTCCTAACAGAACTCTGCTTTTCCTTACACAAAGGTTGTTAGCTGTTTGGGGTTGGAAAATGCAAATCCCATAAAGGCATGGACTGGAGGAAGAAGTGTTAGGAGGCAACAGAGAGGAGCTGCTCCACTTGGCTGTGTAAGAGGGGTTAGGGGCTGCAGCCTGACTGGTTGACAGGGGAATCAGCTTCAAGAGCAATGGGATGGGCTGGGTGCTGTGGCTTGCGCCTGTAATCCCAGTGCTTTGGGAGGCCAAGGAGGCAGAATTGCTTGAGCCCAGAAGTTGACGACCAGCCTTAGCAACATAGTGAGACCCCCGTCTCTGTGGAAAAAAATAGCCATGCATGGTGGTGCACACCTGTATTCCCAGCTACTAATGAGGCTGAGGCAGAAGGATCACTTGAGCCCATTAGGTTTAGGCTGCAATGAGCTGTGATTGCACCACTGCACTCCAGCCTTGATGACCAAGCAAGACTCTGTCTCAAAAACAAAACAAACGAAAAAGAGCAATGGGGTGACTGGGTTCTTGGAAACATAATGAGCCTATTTACAAGGCAGGAAACTGAGGCTTGGGAAGAGGAGCCAACAAGGAAATTCCCAGAGTCATGGATGGCTGAGGAGGTTTTAGGGCTGTGATGGTTGGTAGCCAATTTTAAGCCATTTTCTGTTCTGTGCTGTGCGATCACTCTCCAGAACCAACAAGCCTTCAGTAAAAGCCTGTCACTCCCAATAGCCATGGGTTAGGGCTTATTTTGCCAGTAGAGTAAAGGGCTGGTGTCTCTAGATGCCATTAGAGGATGGCAGCAATCCAAGTGTGAGAGGGGCCAGGAGACAGAGGAAGCAAGTGGACCACAGGGAGAACCAAGGACAGACACTGACTTGTGCAACCACCATTTTTTTAAGCTTAATAGGAAGAGGTAAACCTTGAAAAGGTGCACAGGGAGGCTAGAACTTGCCACAAAAAAGATAGGGTCGCTAGAGAGAGCTCTAGGCAGATAACTGTGTAAATAGATGTTGTATAGACCTCTTTATATTCTTTCCAGCAGCAGGTAGAGTGGGAGAGAAGAAACACAACCAGTCTGCTTTTCTCATGTAATTTTTTCCTGTTCAAAATCCTACCTTTTCTTTGGGGCCTCAAACCAATCTACCTCCTCTGGGAGGGAGTCCAGGATGCTTTATCCCTCTTTGCTTCCTATTGTTTCTCTTAGAGCAAATCTTAAAGTGTGGTCCTCAAGACTGGTAGCAGAATCATCCCCAGAGACTGGTTAGTAACGCACATTCCCAGGCCTTACCCTAGACCCATTGAATCTAGCGAGAGGCCTCAACACTCAGTGGTCTGTCGCTCCACAAGCTCTCCAGGTGGTTCTGATTCACTCTGAAGTTTGAGAGCCATCATGCAAACCAGAGGCATCTTGTTAGAATGAGAGTCAGATTCTATCCTTCTTCAGCTCAACACCATCCAGTGTGTTCCCATCTCACTCCTAACGAAGAGCTAAATATTTGTAACAGCCTTCAAGGCCCTATAGGTGCATTGCTTCCCCTTTTTCCTCTCTGACCCAGTGGCCCTCACTGTCCCTTCCTCTTACTCCCCTCCAGCTACTGTGACGTCCTTGATGTTTCTGGAACCTGCAAGTTTTCCTTCTAACTCAACACCTTTTTGGGGCTGCCTCCTCTGCCTGGGATGCTTCCTCTATCTGAGATGTCGACATGGCTCATTCCCTCACCTCCTTCAAGTCATTTCTTCTCTGGAGCCTGCTCTGATCATATTACTTCTAATCAGGCTCACCCTCACCGAGGCTACCCTTCCTGTTCTCTGACTTTTTTTCTCCATAGAATTTATTTGCCTATATCAGGCCTATTTTACTTCCTCAAATTGTATATTGCCTGTCTCACTGTGCTAGAATATAAGCCCAAAAAGAGCAAAGATTTTATTTTATATTTTCCTATTTTGTTCATTAATATAGTACTTCACACATGCCGTGATGAGTATCCAATAAATATTTGTTGAATGTGTAAGTTTAGCACTAAGGTTTCTGTCCTCCCTTGTTGGTGAAGTACTCCATCCACCATGGCCTTCGTTGCCAACAGATTGTAAACCCCATGAACAGGCATCCCCCATCTTTGACGTCTTTTTTCCCCACAGTGCCTTGCATCACGATGAGAATTCAGAAAGAACAAGATACTCCTTGATTATAGGCCTGAACTTGTTGTCCCTGGACCTGAGTTCCCAGACAGTAAACCTACCCCATGGCTCCTGAACATCCGGAGCCCCTCACTCTCCTGACTCCAACACACAGTCCAAGCTCCAAGCCTGCTGCCTTTTCCTTGCCCAGCCATAATTTCCAGTCATTTCCCCTGACATGCAAAGAATCCACCTCTCACTGGCTGCTCTCCCCACCCCAGGCTGTGCCTGCTCAGGCAGCCTCCATCTGTCCTTCACCCGAGATCCAGCACCCCAGCATGACAGCTGAGGTCTACAATTTATGAGTGCCCTTCTGCCGGGCCTTGTCGTTCCTTTCTTTTCTCAGGCATCACTGGGGCACAGGCCTTAGCACCATCGGAGGGGCGGCGGGTTTTGAAATGGAGGTAATCCAAGACCTGCACTGGGCTACGATAAACTACTTGAGATTCTGGGGCGTGATGTGCAGCGGGAAAAGTCTTTATTAACTTTCAACAGGGTTCTGGGCTCTCCTCACTTCCTTTCTTATTTGCATTTGTCTGCGGGTATAATAAAACCACATTGTGTTCTTTAAAGAAATGTGTACATGACTTGAGGCTGAGAGCCCCTGAGAGTAGGGCCAGACAGCACGCTTGAGTTGTCTTCTCAAACCTCAGTAGGCAATATGTGTTTTTAATAATCATCTGGTAATTAACAGCTGTGATTCAAAGCCTTTCATTTGGAAAAAATAATAATAATTTTACTTCCTGGTGCCAGGAGCCAGATGGGCAGACAAAGAGAGAAGCCTCCAGCTACGTATCAGACAAGCAGAGAAGGTGAGGGGTGCAGGCGCCCTGGCCACCCTGCAGCTGGCTCAGCATCTGGACAGGAGAACAAAGCCGTGGCCCAGGTACCTGAGCACTCCCTTCTAGCACGTGTGTCTGCTTAGCACTAATTACAGCCCTGGTTTTTGAAAAGTGTTGTCCCTCCCTCCTCTGACTTGTTCTGAAAAACCTCTTTTTAAAAAGATGCACTGCCTGAAAAGGAATGGTAAACTGGGAAATTATTTTGAAACTTCACATGACCATGAATTCTTTATTTGGTTCAAAGAAATTACATTGGCCTCTAGGCCTTCTTAGCAGATAGACGCAATATCTTTACAAATCTCTCTTTCCCTTTCTTTTTCTCTCTCCTCTTGTCTGTCTCTCTCTTTCTCATGCACACACACACACATGCACACACACACAAAGAGATACACACAGAAATACACACGCACATGCACACTTCTTTGTTGAATATATTAGGGGAGGGCAAACAAGATGAAAAAGGAAAGACACAAGAAGCAAACTATCTAGTTATATTTCCCATCAAGTTTAGTGTCTGTTTTCTTAGATGCTTGGGAGATGATGGCCCAAGTTTATCTGCTTCACTGAAATATTCTTAACATGGAATTTAGGACTCTGCTATCCTTTGCATAGAAATAAATGAAGGAAAGAAAGATGGATGGAAGGAAAGAAAAAGGAAGGAAGGAAATAAGGAAGGGAGGGAGGGAAGGACAAAGGAGTGACCTTTGACCATCTTTATTTCTGGTTTTATTTGCTACGTGTTTAACATAAACCCTCCATGCCGCACATACCATATAGAAACCTCCATGGAGAAGACTGAATTCTGGTCCAGCTGCTGCGTAATCTACATCGCTTGAGTGGAAGAGGATCAGTAGTAACTGATCCTTGGCTCTGCACTCTCCCATCCATCATCAGGAACAATAGCGGGCTGCAGTTGCCTTTCCAACCCTGCTTTGAAGGGCTTAATATGTTGATGGTTGCCATGGCAAACAAGCTTAAAACACCACTGGATGATGTGAACGGCAGAGATAATGCTTCATAACTTTCAACAGCTAGACTCCAGAAGGAGGATTTTTGTATTGCCATTGTGTAGTGGAAAGAACGGCAAAATGAGGATCAGAAGAACTGGATCTGTCTCAGATCAGCTGGCTATGTGGCCCCGGATGGCACACCATTTAACCCGTCTGTGCAGAGTACTAACTCATCTGAAAAAGCAAGAAATAATAACAAAAGCAGTAACTGTGCAAATCATAAGAAAGTAATAATATCAATTGCAGCCCAGAAGTTGGAATCTGGTCCCTCCTCTCCATGAACCAACTATGAGACTTTAGATATTTCACATAATGTTTCTGGGTCACTCTGTTCTCATTGGGAAAGTTAGAGATTAAAGAGACATATTACATATTTTGTACTTGTGCCATACCAACAATAGATAAGGAAGAGCTGGTGTTCCAGGCCAGCTAATCATCATGGGAGACAGTGTCTGTGGCTGTCACTTCTCTAGTGGCCCTGCAGCTCACACCAAGTGTGTTAAAGCTACTCCGGATGAGCCAAGTGTTCCACTGTGATTGTCACTGTGGTCCTCTTCATCAATAGGATCTACCAGAAAGCAGAAAATGAAGCCCTAACAGCGTACTTACTCTCATCAGTGGATTAAACTTCATCTTCCTCCTTCACCCTCTGTAGAGATTAGCAAAGATCTTGAGTTGTGCATGTTTCTGAATTAAAGTAAGTTTTCAATCATTTATGTGCTTGAAGAATTCCCTGACAAACTGGTTCTATGGTTACGAGTTCATATGAAAGCAGTCTCACCAAAGGTTTCCTTTTGGCAGTCAGGCAACAGGAAGGCTGCCATTTTGCAAGCCAAATAGTTCACTCTTACTGATTATGGTCTGGGGGAAAATGGCTGACTGGAGATGCAGAATAGTCCCCTATTTAAGTGTAGTGAGATGGTTTACAGGTCCGGAACCTTTGAGAACATTATTTAATCACACAGTGGTTTTGATAGAGACCAGATGAATAAAAGAATAATAATGACAGTAATTATAATGATATTTGCATGTGTTATTATTTGTTGGATACTGACTGTATGCCAAGCATTGTGTTTGTTGCTTTACAAGCATTATTTTCTTTATGCCAAGCATTGTGTTTTTTGCTTTACAAGCATTATTTTCTTTCTTTCTCTCTCTTTTTTTTTTTTTTTTTTTTTTTTTTGAGACAGAGTTTCACTCTTGCCCTGGCTGGAGTGCAATGGCACGATCTCGGCTCACTGCAATCTCCGCCTCCCAGGTTCAAGTAATTCTCCTGCCTCAGTCTCTCAAGTAGCTGAAATTACAGGCGCC
The DNA here is from genome assembly GCF_029289425.2 of Pan paniscus. Taxonomy (NCBI): domain Eukaryota; kingdom Metazoa; phylum Chordata; class Mammalia; order Primates; family Hominidae; genus Pan; species Pan paniscus. The sequence continues at coordinate 132,410,599 of NC_073258.2, read as the reverse complement.
CACGACCACACCTAGCTAATTTTTTTGCATTTTTAGTAGAGATGGGGTTTCTCCATGTTGGTCAGGCTGGTCTCAAACTCCCGACCTCAGACGATCCTCCCACCTTGACCTCTGAAAGTGCTGGGATTACAGGTGTTAGCCACTGCTCCTGGCCCGCATTATTTCATCTAATCCTCACAGAAACCCTAAGATATTGGCAATACAATCCTTAATGTACAGATCATGAGATGAAGGTGAGGATTAGGGAAGTTAAGTAACTTGACCAAATTCACACAAGTCTGGTAGACGGACGTGGAGCTCAAATCTACTCATATTTGACTCCAAAGCCAGTGCTGTCGGTCACCATGCATATTTAATATTTACAAAGCTCTTAGGATGTCAGCCAATGTGCTTAATCTAGTATAAGCATTATCTCATTTTATGATCACAAAAACCTAATGAAGGAGGCACTCTTATCCCCATGCTACAGATGAAAAAACTGAGACTCTGAATGGTTTGGTAACTTGCACAGGCCCTGCAGCCAGAAGCTAGAGGAACCAGGAATTTATCCCATATCTTCTTGACACCAAAGCAGTTGTGCTAAGATAAAATCTGAGCGGAATAAGGGTAGCATTGTAACATAAAGGAAAGAGAAATCTTGCAGTCTCCTGGGTTCCAGTAATAACACTGCTACTAATTAGCTGAGTTACTCTGGTTTCCCGGGGTCACTTGTCCTAATTTGGCAGGAGATTTTTTTTTTTTTTTTTGTAGAGATAATATTAAGTATTTAAAAATATTTTTTTTTCTATTGCTCTTTCTAGTTCTAAAATCATTGATTTAATGTGCAATAATTTTTCATAGGAAAGTAAAACAATCCCCATTAACTCTAGATAAGAAGGTATTTCTAGGTATAAGCAAGGAAGGCAAGGATGATAATAATAATAATTTAGTATTTATGATGGATCAAACATTCATCTAAGTTCTCTAGTCATTTAGCCCTCAGAAAACCCCTACCTGGTAAGTCCTTATCATTACCTTTATTTGATCAATGAAACACTTGAGGCAGAGAGAGGCTAGGTAATTTACCCAAGATCTTACAGATAGTAAGTGGTGGAGATGGAATGAGAACTTATGCAGCCTGTTTCACAGTTGGAAGTTTTAACCACTATAACATGCTGCCTCTGGAGCCAAAATAGTCCATTAGCCTAATGGAAGTCAGTATAATGCTAAATTTTATCAGGAAGGCAGAATGATGTCATAGAAAGTGTTCAAGTCTAGGTGCTGGGCAAAGTTGGTTTTGAATCTCAACATTGCCACCATTACTAGGCTGCAGTTTTATTGGAGTAAGAATCTCATCTGATCTATTCTCCCGCCTCTTTCATCACCTACAATATGTATCTGTTGAATGGATAAATGGATGACTTTTCCAGGTTGAACCAGTCTTCTAAACTGTGTGTGTTGCATTCCAAAGCCCAAGAGCTTTCTGTTTTCCAGGGCAACCTCACAGAATACACTAATTATAGCCCTGTCCAAAGGTAAAGATTCTCTAGGCAGCATAATCACAAATCCTGGGATTCGAACGTAAACACACTGTATCTATCAAGGCATATGGCTTTTCTGAGTCTTCATTTGCTTCTCATAAATTTGAGACCATTTTATCATATATGCTTGTTATGAGAGTTAAACGCAGTACTTTATGTCAAGCACCTAGCGCACTACCTGGCACAATGTACGTGTACAATTACTGTTAACTTTTCAATTGCTTTGTAAAAGAGGTATCAAGCAAAACAGTAGTATCTGTAGCCTGTTTTGACCATCTCCTTTTTTGGATCATGGTTTCTTTGCTCTGAGGAAGCATCCCCGGAACCTGCAGGGTGGTGGGCCTATATTCCCTCCCACAAAGGATCTTAAGGCAGCTTACAGCAAAAATACACACATAGTGAGCATAAACATCAGTGTGAGAATGACACCTTGCAACAAAGGAAGTCCACCATCTGGGCACAGTCAGACCAAAGTAATTTCCAATTATCTCCAACTTGCACCCTTGTGAGTTTTGCCTAAAGTTGAAACTGTTGTTACTTTTCCACTTAGATCCTGGAGAGTGAATTTCCCAGCGGAGGTAATGCATGATGATTTGGCTGCTCAACCCCCATTACCACTGATGGAGCACAACAGGACGCTTAAAATAAGTGGGGTCCCCTTGGCCTTCATAAATGCCTCCACACTTAGCAAATATGTAGCACATTTAGCTTGGAATCACAGGCATGAAACAGCTTGTTGTCAAGTTCCTACAACACCCAGAGGACCATCCAGAAAGTCAATATTTCTCTGACTTGGCCTTCCTGAGGCATTGCTCCCTCTACCACATTAAGCCTGCAAGGCTATGGGGTCTCCTGCTTTTGTTACAAGCACCTCCTCATGACCCTTGCACATTTTATTCCAGCTCTCACAGCTATGCATTTTTTAGAAGCGCTATCTTCACCCCTCTCTTTGAATGTTCTCTCTGACATTATGGAGGTGACAAAGAGAAACAGTTGTCTCTCAAGGAGGATTTATGCACAATTTCTTATATATTCAAGAACAAAGGGTGGACTTCTGTTTCTGATCAAGAGGGAGTAAAAGGGACCTGATTACCTTCCCACTGGAAACAACAACAAGATTAGGAACAACAAGAGAGACAAAACACTGGAAGCACTGGGCGCGGTGGCTTACGTCTGTAATCCCAGCACTTCAGGAGGGTGGGACGGGCAGATAGCTGGAGTCCAGGAGCTTGAAACCAGCCTGAATGACATGGCAAAACCTCATCTCTACTAAAAATACAAAAATTAGCCGGGTGTGTTGGCACGTGCCTGTAAGTCCAGCTACTCAGGAGGCTGAGCTGGGAAGATCACCTGAACCTGGGAGGTTGAGGCTGCTATAAGCAGTGGACAAAGGGATACCCAATCTGAAAACAAAAACACTAGAAGCAGTGGTTTTCAAGACACTGATACCAGGCAATGAAATATAATTACTCCTGAGAGATGGAAAACGAGAGGAGCACAGCATTCATCCCAGCTGACTTCCTGGAGAGCATTTCCAGGCGTGGTGCAGGGAGAGGTAATCAGGTGGAGGCTAGAGGACTCCCAGAGTTGAGCAACTGAAAGCCCTGGAAGATCAAGAACATTAGAGTGCTCAGAATAGAATACCAGGGGAGGAGAAATCTGCACAGAGAACTCCTGAGATCTGCAGAGGGTTCCCTTGAGCATCCAGCAGAGGACTGATCAGGGCATGTGTGCAATAAAACTTCCCAAAGGCCGGGCAAAGAACCCTCCCAGAGGATTGGAAGGAACAGTGCCCAGCACTCACACGGGGCCAGGGATACTGCCTGTTCCTACCAGACAGAATGGAAAACTTGATTAACCCAATAATTCATGAGGCATTGAACTGGGTACGCATGAATATCTTGTGTCAGTGATGGGGCCAGACAGTAAACATTGTTCTGATCTCACCAAATAGATATTAAGAGCAAGATCCAAAACACATTGAATTTGTAGATAAAAGTCCTTCCACAAAGGCACTTGTAAGCTCAGCTGGCTTCACTGGTAAATGCTACCAAACAGTGAAGGAAGAAATCATATCAGCTATACATAAACTCTTTCAAGAAAATTGAAGAGGAAGGAAGAATTCCCAATTCATTCTATAAGGTCAGCATTACCTTAAAAACAAAACTGGAAAAAGACATTATGAAAAACTAAAACTACAGACCATTATTTCCCATAAATAGAGATGCAAAAATTCTAAAAAACATACTGTTAGTAAATTGAATCCAAAAATCTATAAAAAGTATACATCAGGACCATGTAATCTATCCCAGGAATACAAGGCTAGTTTAACATTAAAAATAATCAATCAATGTACTTCATCATATTAACAAACTAAAATAAGAAAAACATATGATTATCTTAATAAAGACAAAAGCATTTGACAAACTGTAACATCTGTTCCTAATTTTTATAAACCTCTCAGCAAATTAAGAGAACTTTCTCAAACTGATAAAGAGCATGTATAGAAAACCTACAGCTATCAGCATATCTAAAGATAAAAGACTGAAAGCTTTCCCTGTGAAATCAGGAACAAGACAAGAATCTCCATTCACATGAGTTCTATTCAACATTGTACTGGAGAATCTAGCTAATACAATAACGCAAGAAGAAGAAATAAAAGGCATTCATGCTGGAAAGGAAGAAGTAAAACTGTCATTTGCAGATTACTTGATTGCCATATAGAATATCTGATGAAATCTATAAAAACTACTAGAACAAACAAGTGTAGCATTGTTACAAGACAAGAAATTCTATGCAAAAATCAGTTGTATTTCTATACACTAGTAATGAACAATGTGAAATTGAAATGTTTAAAATGTCATTCAAAAAGGTCATTAAAAATTTAAATACTTAGAGGTAAATTTGACAAGGGATATCCAAGATCTGTACGTTGAAGACTACAAAATTGCAGTGAAAGAAATTAAAGACCTACATAAATAGAGACATATACTAAACTAATCAGTCATGAGACTCAATATTGTTAAAATGTCATTTTCTCCATATTAATGTATAAATTCAATACAATTTCAATCCAAAACCAGGAAATTTTTTAGTAGAAATTGGCAAGCTAACTTAAAAATCTATATGGAAGTGCAAAAGATACAGAATAGTCAAAACAATTTTGAAAAGAAAATGTTGGAGGCCTACCACTATCTGATTTGAAGACTTGGTTTAAAGGCTGATTGAGGTGGCTCACGCTTGTAGTCCCAGCTTTGGGAGGGTGAGACAGGAGGATTGCTTGAACCCAGGAGTTCAAGAAACTCCTGAGAAACATAAGAAAACCTCATCTCTAGAAAACAATTTTAAATTAGCTGGGTGTAGTGGTATGTGCCTGTAGTCCCAACTACTTAGGAGGCTGAGGCAGGAGGATTGCTTAAGCCCAAGAGGTAAAGGCTGCAGAAAGCTATGATTGTGCCACTGCACTGCAGACTAGGTGACACAATGAGACTCCATTTCAAACAACAACAACAACAACAAAAAGCTTTAGTAATCAACAGTATCGTATTAGCATAAATACTGAAAAATAGGTCAGTGAAATAAAACAGAGTTCAGAAATGCATCCATGCTGACAAAGACAACTGATTTTTGATAAAGATGATACAGCAAGTCAATGGAGAAAAGAAAAGCAATGAAAATATTTGAACAGGCACTTCACCAAAAAAGACACATGGTTGGAAAGTAAGCGCACAAAGAGGTGCTGAATATTATTAGTCATCAGGGAAATGCAAATTAAAACCACAGTGAGATAACACTATCAGAATTAGAATTGCTGTGATGAAAATTCCAAAGTTGGAAATGATACAGAAGAAATTAAACTCTCATATACTGCTGGTGGGAATGAAAAACGGTACAACCATGTTGGAAAACAGGGAATTTCTTAAAAGCTAAATATACACCTACGATATGATTCAGCTATTCCACTCCTAGGTAGTAACTCAAAAGAAGTAAAACCATATGACCTTAGGCTATGGTCTGAATATTTGTGTCCTCCAAAATTCATGTTGAAAGGAATTCTAACTCTCAAGGTGATGGTATTAGAAGGTAGGGTCTTTGGGGAGGTAATTAGGTAGGTCATGAGGACAGAGCTCTCATGAATGGGATTAGTGCTCTTATAAAAAAGGCCCAGGGGAACTTGTTTGTCCCCTTCCACCATGTAAAGACATAGCTAGAAAGTGCCATCCATAAACCAGAAAGTGGGTCCTCACCGTAAGCGAATTGGCTGGTGTCTTGATCTTGGACTTCTTGAACTTTGGAACTGTGAGAACAGCTTCTGTTGTTTACAAGCTGCTCTGTTAATGTTTTGTTACAGCAGCTTGAAATGACTAAGATACCATGCAAAGACTGGTTTATGAATGCTCATAGGAGCTTTATTTTTACTAATCAAAAACTGGAAACAACCTAAATGTACACCAATCATTGAATGCATAAACACATGATATAAGCATACTGTGGAATACTTTTCAGCAATAAAAATGAACTACTAATACATGCAACAACATGGATCAATCTCTAAATAATTATACTGAGTGAAGGAAGCCAGACAAAAGTGAGTACATATTGTGTGATTCCAAATATATGAAAGTCTAGAAAATGCAAATGAATCTATGGTGACAGAAAGAAGATCAGTGATTTCCTGAAGCTGGAGGAGGGGATAGAAGGAGGAGGAAAGGAGGCTGACAGGAGGAATGGATTACAAAAAGAAATGAGGAAACTTTTGGATAGATGGATACGTTCACTATGATCATTGTGATGATTGCACAAATGTGCACGAAATGTCAAAACTTATCAAATTGCACACTTTAAATATTTGTTCTTTATTATATATCAGTTATACCTCAATAAAGCTGTTAAACATACACATAAAAATGGCAAACAGTGATTGGCAGATGAAATAGTCTAAAATGCTAAACAAAATTTTTCCTCTTATTTGTCCCGTACTCACCTCTGATCCAGGTTTCACCAACCTCTGCAAATTGACTTGCCTTTGGGAAGTATTGCTGGACTCATTACACAAGAAACTTACGATTTATCTGGTTCAATCTTGCTGTAAATAGGAATAGTAATTCTGTAGCTCCTTCTATTTTTGCACTGCCTCTTTCTCTTGTATAATCTGAACTGTCAGGTGAGAGGGGAACAGAATTCCATCTTGTTTAAGCCACCGTATCTGAGGTGGCCTGGCCCCCATCTAATAACCACATCTAATACTCACCCTTTTCTGTTTTTGTATCACAAGGTCCTAGTGTTTGTTATGGTGACTATTCCTGGAGCACCAAGCACAATTTCAGGCACAAACAGATCTTGATTCTTTATTAGGAAGCATTAATTAAGCAAGTGTGACTGTATGACCACTTCGGCTTGTAAAATTAAGGCATCAATTTCAATAAATGTCAGTGAGCATTTGCCAGGTAAAATAGCACCACTCAAACCATAATGCCTTGTTTCTTAGCCATGGAAAACTGCAAAGGCTGTGGACACTGGGCATGCCTCTGTAGAACGGGAGGAAGGTGGTGTCAAATGCTGCATGGATGACATTCGGTAAAGGCTGGCGAGAGTGGAATAGAGGACAACTGTACATGAAGAGGTGGGACACATGCCTTACACTGTGCTACTCCAAATAGTGGCATGTGTTTAGCCTATGACACTGTTACAGTAAGTAGTTAGTCAGACATGAGCAAGGTAGAAAAGGACTCCCTACGGCAGGAATGTCAGGTGACCATCAGGAGATGGCCAAGTAGTTGTTACACTGTTTCTCTAAAATGATCATTGGTTGCAGCCAGCGCCAGGGAATGGGAGTCTCCCAATAGATAGAAAAAATCTTGGCTGGGTGTGGTGGTTCACATCTGTAATCCCAACAATTTGGGAGGCCAAGGTGGGTGTATCACCCGAAGTCAGGAGTTCAAGACAAGCCTGGCCAACATGGTGAAACTCCTTCTCTACTAAAAATACAAAAAAATTAGCCAGGCATGGTAGTGCATGCCTGAAGTCCCAGCTACTTGGGAGGCTAAAGTGGGAGAATCGCTTGAACCCTGGAGGTGGAGGTTGCAGTGAGCCAAGATCATGCCACTGTACTCTAGCCTGAGTGACAGAGTGAGACTCTGTCTTAAAAAAAAAAAAAAAAAAAATCTGAAGCTGTTGATCAGCAGCTTCCAGGTAAGATATCAGGAGTTGGGTGAGTGGGCTCAAGCATGTGCCCTATGAGGCAAAATGGCAGAGTTTAACTGGTACATGACCTTCCTCTAGAAATACTCGACCAGTAAGGGAAGAAAGCCTCAAGTGAGCATGTGCAAAACTTCAGTAAAGACTGCACATGCAGCCCCTCCCAGGTGCTGGCAGGCCACTGCCCGTGCGGAATGCCAACGTAACAAAGTCCAAGTCAAAGGTCAAGCCGTGCACTAAAATCTCTCAAGTCACCCGCTTGGCCCTCTTCCAAATGTACTTTACTTCCTTTCATTCCTGCTCTAAAACTTTTTAATAAACTTTCACTCCTGCTGTAAAACTTGCATCGGTCTCTCCTGCCTTTTGTCCCTCAGTCTAAGTCTTTCTTCTGAGGAGGCAAAAATTGAGGTTGCTGCAGACCTGTCCAGATTTGCCACTGCTAACGACACAGCATATTGAACTTGACTCTGAAATAAGAGAAGCTGGCCTGAGTAAGACTTAGAAATACAGAGGAAAAATGATACGATTGCCTACTTGTAGTATAAACATATACTTTGTGGAGATAAACAGGAAAGGAAAACATACTGAAAGGAAGAGAGGAAAGGTTTTTCAGATACTAGTTCTCCAAATAAATAGAAAAGAATGAATTGGGCCCAGAGAAGTTAAGAAAATCGCTTAGGACACAATTGCTCCTGGTGGCAAGAAGTGTTAATGAGACATTTAACATCATTTAATAGCTGAGGATAAATTGAGACAGACTAGGCTTGACCATGTAGCTAGGAAGAAGACAAAAAGGAAATGGTTGGAGAGAGAACTTTATCACAGCTAAGGGACAACAAGACACTTTTGTACCTCACCAGATTGTTATGTTTTCCTTCCCTTTCTTTTACTTGTATTATGGCATTGTGTAGTTTATATTTCAGAACATGTACTTAACCATTTTTCCATTTTGTTGCTCTAAAAATTTGCATTTCTTTATCATTACACACCCGGTGTATAGCATGACATCCTTGTTTTTCCTACAATGAGAGACTAAATTCCTAGCCTTATGTTGTTCTATGGAGACACCTGGCAGCAGCAGAGGGTGAGACACAATACTGGAGACATACACACCACCATGAGCAGGCCTGCAACCTCCACCCCTGACCAACCGGGGCTCCCTCTCTGCTGCTAGCTTGCTGCTCTTTTCTTTTCTCTACTTCTTCCTTCCTTCTTTTTCATTCTTTTCTTCCCTTCCTGCTTTCTTCCTTTCTTTCTTCCTTGGTTTTCACTTGTCTTGGCCGGGCACCATGGCTCCCAGGAATTTGGGAGCCTGAGGTGGGTGGATTGTTTGAACTCAGGAGTTTGAGACGTACTGGGCAACATGGAAAAACCCCGTCTCTACAAAAAATACAAAAATTAGGCTGGTGTGGTGGCATGCATCTGTAGTCCCAGCTACTTGGGAGGCTGAGGTGGGAGGATCACTTGAGCTGAGATCGGGCCAAGGCACTCCAGCCTGAGTGACAGAGTGAGATCCTGTCTTAAAAAAAAAAAAATCACTTGTCTATGAGTAAAATGTATCTACTGCAGGAAATTTTGAAAATGCAAAGAAGTAGGAAGAGAAGGGGAAGAAAACCTAAGCCATCTATTATCCCACTAGTTATGGGTAACTGCTCACATTTCATTTTATTAATACATATGTGTATACATATGATGATTACTACTTATCTCTAGTGTATGTATACACATACAGATATTTAGATCTATAAATATATACACAGAAGTTTCCGAGAAGGTAGTTCTGACAGCTAACAGCAGCACTCCTCCTCTTAACAACTGTTTTTCCTTATTTGGAGGATGTTCTTGAGGGTACAAGCATTGTAAAGAGAAAAGACAACAAAGGTTATGTGCAACTAAATTGCTCTTCCAAAGACAATTGGAAACATTCCTTCTTCTTTTTGTTTGTTTTGGGGTTTTTTTTGTTTTGTTTTGTTTTAATTTATTTTATTTTATTTTTTTATTTTTTATTTTATTATTATTACACTTTAAGTTCTAGGGTACATGTGCACAATGTGCAGGTTAGTTACATATGTATACATGTGCCATGCTGGTGTGCTGCACCCGTTAACTCGTCATTTAGCATTAGGTATATCCCCTAATGCTATCCCTTCCCTCTCCCCCCACCCCACAACAGTCCCCAGAGTGTGATGTTCCCCTTCCTGTGTCCATGTGTTCTCATTGTTCAATTCCCACCTATAAGTGAGAATATGCGGTGTTTGGTTTTTTTTGTCCTTGCGATAGTTTACTGAGAATGATGATTTCCAATTTCATCCATGTCCCTACAAAGGACATGAACTCGTCATTTTTTATGGCTGCATAGTATTCCATGGCGGATATGTGCCACATTTTCTTAATCCAGTCTATCATTGTTGGACATTTAGGTTGGTTCCAAGTCTTTGCTATTGTGAATAGTGCCGCAATAAACATACGTGTGCATGTGTCTTTATAGCAGCATGATTTATAGTCCTTTGGGTATATACCCAGTAATGAGATGGCTGGGTAAAATGGTATTTCTAGTTCTAGATCCCTGAGGAATCGCCACACTGACTTCCACAATGGTTGAACTAGTTTACGATCCCACCAACAGTGTAAAAGTGTTCCTATTTCTCCACATCCTCTCCAGCACCTGTTGTTTCCTGACTTTTTAATGATCGCCATTCTAACTGGTGTGAGATGGTATCTCATTGTAGTTTTGATTTGCATTTCTCTGATAGCCAGTGATGATGAGCATTTTTTCATGTGTTTTTTGGCTGCATAAATGTCTTCTTTTGACAAGTGTCTGTTCACGTCCTTCGCCCACTTTTTGATGGGGTTGTTTGTTTTTTTCTTGTAAATTTGTTTGGGTTCATTGTAGATTCTGGATATTGGCCCTTTGTCAGATGAGTAGGTTGCAAAAATTTTCTCCCATTTTGTAGGTTGCCTGTTCACTCTGATGGTAGTTTCTTTTGCTGTGCAGAAGCTCTTTAGTTTAATTAGATCCCATTTGTCAAATTTGGCTTTTGTTGCCATTGCTTTTGGTGTTTTAGACATGAAGTCCTTGCCCGTGCCTATGTCCTGAATGGTAATGCCTAGGTTTTCTTCTAGGGTTTTTTGAGAGAATAAGGAGAGAGAAGAAGGGGGAAAAAAGGAGGCCTTGGAGAGAAGCGAACCAGAGCAGTAGCCAGAAATACTCCTTGGTGGGGACAGGGGCAGTGAAAAGGCATTTCTACAAGGAGGAATGTCCATCCATTATGTTTTATTTGTTTGCAGGGTGGCATGAGGTGTGATCCTTCTAGGTAACCCACAAATGCCTCTATGAAAACATTTCCTACCTAGCACAGCTTTGGATTTGTGGAGGGTTTGGAGTAGTGAATCAGAATGACTCCAAAGGCTTGCAAACCACAGACTCTGTGTCCCAACCCAAGAGTTTCTGATTCACTGAGTCTTGGGTGGAACCAGAGAGTCTGCATTTTTTTACAACTTCTCAGTTGCTGTTAATGGTGATGGTTTGGGTATTACACTTTGAAAACCACTCCATTAGTGAATTAAAGGCAAGGGACTGACTCTCATGTTTGAGTAGATATCATGACAGAAATAAAATAACTACCAGAATCGAAACCAATAATAAGATTTCAGTACAGAGCTGGAGAAACACTAGAGCCAGAGAAGACTCTGGGAGAGCAACCCTTTCCTCCCCGCCCCTACTCTCTTCAGCCATGGGGAGCATGGACCGCTTGGTGAGGCTTTTGTTGGTGGGGACGGAGTCATCGCCTTAAATATTCTTGGTGTTATGCACTGCATACAACAAGATATCATGGGTATTTTTCCATGTCATTAAGTAGTTTTGAAAAATAGATAAGAGAAATTGTAGAATATTTGTATGCTGACAAGAGTGATCTAGGGAAAGCAGAAGATAGAGGCCATAGAAAGAGTTGAGAGTTGTCCTGAGTTGGTGAAAGAATCTGGTATCTGACACCAGTGAATCGGTTTGTTCAGCCTTTCTGTCTCTCATGGCTTTCTGCTCCACCCCCTCTTTGACCCCACCAGTGCACTCACATTGTTCTTGTCAAGGTCAAAATGACCTCTGCATTGCTAATCCAGTGTGTGTTCTCAGTCATCACACAGACTTAGTAGCAGCATTCTGCACTGCTAAGCATTTCCTCTTTACAGTACACTCTCTTCCTTTAGCCTCCAGGATAGCACACTCTCCTGTTTTGTCTTATTTTTTCATTCCATCACGAGGACTGGTTCCTCTTGACCTCTTTGCAGATTCCTCTTCTTCCCTCCTTCCAGTCAGTGCTGGAGTGCCTAAGGCTCACACCTTGGGCGAACTCTCTTTTGTATCTATATTCGCTCCATTTTAGGATCTTATTCAAGGTTTATGGCTTTAAACACTATTTATATACTGATAACTCTCAAGTGGGTCAATCCTGTGCAAGACACCTGCCCTAAGCTGCAACTGTCTAGTCAACAAGGCTAGCAGACATCTTGAAGTTAACAGGTCCAGACATGACTGCTGGTCTTCCCTAACCAAGGTTATCCTCATCTCTGTTATCCAACTCCATCCTTTCAAGTGCCAAGGCCAAAAACTTTTAGGTTAATCTTGACTCCTACCTTATTTTTACATCTGACAACCAATCCATCAGGAAATCTTGTTGCCTTTGCATTCAAACTAATCCTGTCTTGTCACCTCTACTGCTTCCACTGTCATTTATTTCTTGCATTATTGCAAAATAGCCTCCCAACAAGTCTGCCTGCTTCCACTCTTGCCCCCTGGAGCCTAAAAACACCAGTGCAACCACAGGGATCTGTTTAAAACATGAGTTATTTCGTGTCATTCTTCTGCTCAGAAGCTGCCAATAGATTTCCATTTACCTAGAGTAAAAGCAGAAGTTTCTAGAATGGCCTCCACAACCCCACACTTAGGTAGTTACCTCTCTTCCCCTCCTCCCCACCTTACTCTTATTATCCTGTCCTTCCTTGCTGCTCACTCTGTACCAGCCACATTGACCTCCTTCCTGTTCTTGAACACACCAGCAATGCTCATATCTGCAAAGAGAACTTTGCACCTTTTTTTCCCTGTATAGAATGTTTTCTTCTCTCCCCACAGAACTTGCTCCACTGTGGCTTTCACGCATTTGTTCAAAGAACACCTTCCAAGTGAGGACCGTTACAATTCACTTTAAAATTGCAACCCCACCTCCTCATTCCCTGATCTGCCCCATCACCTACCCAGACATAGTTTTCTTCTTAGCATTTATCATCTTTCAACATTTGCTAAAATTGGGGGTTTACGTTATGCTTCTTACCCATTTTCTCCCAGCAAAAATGTAAGCTTCTGAAGAGCAAAGGCTTTTGTCGTTTGGTTCATTGGTATTTCAGGATTTATGCCCATAAAAACATATAGAAGGCCCTCAATATATTTTTCATGAATAAATGAAATGTATAAATTTCAGTTATTTCATGATTTGTGTTATATTGACTGTGTGTAATCATTCTCTTGGGTATTTAGGTTGCTTCCACTATTTTTCTATTTCCTAAAACTCTACAATAAAGTCTTTTACAAAAATATTTTTCTCAGTTATTTTTTAATCACCCTAGGAAATAATCCTATTAATGGGAACACAGGTATATTTTCATATATTTGTTTCATGCAGCCAAATTGCTTTTTGTCTTACATCTCTAATGTTAATGTTTAGGAATACTTACTGCCAAAATGATGTCAATATTTTTCTTTTTTTTTTTTTTTGAGACGGAGTCTCGCTCTGTCGCCCAGGCTGGAGTGCAGTGGCGCGATCTCGGCTCACTGCAAGCTCCACCTCCCGGGTTGCCGCCATTCTCCTGCCTCAGCCTCCTGAGTAGCTGGGACTACAGGCGCCCGCTACCACGCCCGGCTAATTTTTTGTATTTTTAGTAGAGACGGGGTTTCACCGTGTTAGCCAGGATGGTCTCGATCTCCTGACCTCGTGATCCGCCCGCCTCGGCCTCCCAAAGTGCTGGGATTACAGGCGTGAGCCACCGCGCCCGGCCGTCAATATTTTTCTAACTTTGAACAATTCATGAGACAAACAGAGGCCCATCTAAATTTTATATTAAATTATTTGATAAAAAGTGATTAGAAGTTTATGTTTCTTGAACATTCATGTATGTTAACTAGCTCTTCATATTTTCAGTTTATTTTACTATTGAAGAATTCATGTTTTTATTTATTTATTTAGGAAGTTCTTTATATATTAAGGGTATTAATGGTTTGTTATATTGCTTAAAATATTTACCCACATTGATTGTTTTCTTAATTCATTTATTTTTCAGATAGCTTATTGTTAGTTCTCACTAATTTTTGTATGTTGATTTTGTGGCCTGTAACTTCAGTAAATTCAAATATTAGTCTTACCAGCTTTTTTGGTAGAGTCAGTCTTTAGAGTTTCCTCTGTGTAAGATCCCTTCAATACAAAGAGAGGCAATTTTACTTCTTTTTCAATTTGGATGCTTTTTATTTATTTTTCTTGCCTAATTGCTCTGTCTAAAACTTTCAATCCTACATTGAGTAGAAGTGGTGGCAGTGGGCATCCTGTCTTATTCATGATCTTAGAGGAAAAGTTTTCAGCTTTTCACCATTGAGTATGATGTTAGCTATGGACTTGTCACCTATAACCTTTATTATGTTGAAGTACATTCTTTCTGTACCTAATTTATTGAGAGGTTTTTATAATGAAGAGATATTGAATTTTGTCAAAAGCAAATGCTCAGATCTGTTAGAATGACTTATTAAAAAATAAAAGATAAACAGTGCTGGAAAGAATGTGTAGAAAAGAGAACACTTGAACACTGTCAGTGGGAATGTTAATTAGTATAACCATTCTAAAAAACAATATTGAGGTCCCTTTCAAAACTAAAAATAAAATTACAATATGATCCACCAATTCCACTTCTGGGAATATATCCACAGGAATTGACATTGGTATATTGAAGAGATACCGGCAATCTCATGTTCTTTGTAGAATTATTCACAATAATCAAGATATGGAAGCAACTAAGTGTCCATCAATGGATGAATGAATAAAGAAAATGTGACGTATGCACACAATGAAATACTATTCAGCCTTTAAAAAGGGGAAATTCTTCATTCGTAACAATATGAATGAACCTGAAGGACATTATGCTAAGTTAAATAAGCCAGGCACAGAAAGACAAATACTGCATGATCTTACTGCATGTGGAATCTTAAAAAGTTGAACTTGTAAAGAGTAGAATAGTAGTTTTGAGGGACTCAGGGGTGGGGTGATGGGGTAAGGGGAGATGCTGGCCAAAGTATTCAAAGTTTTAGTTCAACAGGAGGAATATTTCATTTACACAGAAGAATTATGTTTCAGTGATCTATTACATAGCATGGTGACTATAGTTAATAACAATGTATATTTCGAAGTTATTAAAAAGTAAAATTTAAAAGTTATCATCACAAAGAAATGATAAGTAGTGAGGTTAAAATATGTTAATTAGCTTGATTCAATCATCTCACAATGTGTACATATATCACAACATCACATTGTACCTCATAAATGTATATAATTATTATGTCAGTTAAAAATAAAGTAATATAAAAAAGATTACTCTTGCTGCATGCTATGTGTTTTGGTATGTTATGTTTTCATGTTTGTTTGTTTTAAGATTTTAAAAAATTTTCCCTTTTACTTCTTCCTTGACACATTAATTGTTCAGAAATGGGTTGTTTAATTTCTACATATTTGTAAATTTTCCCATTTTCCTCCTGTTATTGACTGCTAGTTTCATACCATTATGGTTATAAAAGAACTTGATAAAATTTAAATCTTAAGTTGTTTAAGACTTGATTGAAGGCCTAGTATATGATCAATCCTGGAGAATGTTATATGTGCACTTGAAAATAGTATGTATTTTGCTGCTGTTGGATGGAATGTTCTTTATGTTTTTTAGGTTAGGATCCCTTTAATCTATTATGCTGCTCAAATCCATTGTTTCCTTATTGATTTTTCTGTCTGAGTAAGCTATACATTATTGTAAATGAGGTATTTGAGTCCCTTACTATTATGGCATTGCTGTCTATTTCTCCTTTTTGTTTTGTTAATGTTTATGTATGTAGGTGCTCCAATACTGGGTACATCCATATTTAAAATTGTTATATCCTCTTCATGAATTGATCCTTTTTCATTTTGTAATGGCCTTTTCTGGTCTCTTCTGACAATTTTTGACTTAAAGTCTACTTTTTCCAGTATAAGTATAGCCACTCCTATTCTCGTTTGGCTACCATCTGCATGGATTATCTTCTTCTATTCCTTCACTCTCTGCCTACATCTGTCCTTAAAGCTAATATGTGTCTCTTAAAGGTAGCATTCAGTTGGATCTTCTTTTATAATTTGTTCAGTCATTATATGTCTTTTGATTTGAGATTTTAATCCATTTACATTTAAAGTAATTATTGATAGATAAGGACTTGTTCTGGCTATTTTGTTAATTGTTTTCTGACTGCATTGTTCTCCTTTCTTCCTCTTTTTCTGTCTTCCTCTGTGATTTGATTTTTTTTGTAGTAATATTATGCTTTAATTACTTTCTCTTTCATGTATCTCACACAGGTTTTTTCTTTGTGGTTATCATGAGGCTTCTATAAAATATCTTATAGTTATAAACCTATTTTAATCTGAAAACAACCTAACTTAAACTGCATACATAAATTCTACACTTTAACTTCTCTTCTTCCCACATTATATGTTATTGATGTGACAATTTATGTCTTTTTTATATTGTGTATTTATTGACAAATTATTGTAGCTATGGTTATTTTTAATGATTTTATCTTTTAACTTCTATAGCAGAATTAGAGGTAATTTATACACCATAATTACAGCATTGTAGTATTCTGAATCTTACCTTTATAATGAGTTTTATTCATTCATATTGTTAGTGTCCTTTCATTTCAACTTGAAGAACTTATCTGAGCATTTCTCGAAAGGCAAATCTAGTGCTGTTGAGTGCCCTCAGCTTTCATTTGTCTGGGTAAGTCTTTAGTATTTTACATTTGTATAGGATAGCTTTGCTGAGTGAAGTATTCTTGCTTGACAGTGTTTTTCCTTTTAGCACTTTGAATATATCATCCCCTCTCTCCTTACCTGCAAGATTTTGCTGAGAAATCTGCTGATAGTCTTACAGGGAAGTTTCCCTTGAATACAAGTCACTTTTCTCTTACTGCTTCTGAAATTTTCTAGGTTTTTGACTTTTTCAAATTTAACTATAATGTGCCTCATGACAATCTCTTTCTGTTTAACCTATTTGGGGTTGTTTTGGAATCATGGACTTGGATGTTCATTTCCCTCTCCAGATGTTGGAAGTTTTTTGTCATTATGTCTTTAAATGACCTTGCTGCCCCATTCTCTTTCTCTGATCCTTCTTAAACTCCTATAATGTGTATATTGGTTCCTTGATTGTGTCCTGTAAGTCCTAGAGGCTTTTGTCACTGTTTCTCAATCTTTTTTTCTCTTTATTCTTCTGCCTGGGTAATTTCAAATGACCTGTCTTTGAGCTCACTGATTCTCCTTTCTGCTTTATCAAATCTGTTGTTGAAGTTCTCTATGGAACTTTTCAGTTCAGTCATTATGTTCTTCATCTCCGGATTTCTGTTTTTTAAAATGGTTTCTTTTTGTTGAACTTATTATTTTGTTCATGCATTATTTTCCTGATTTTTAGTTACCTTTTTATGCTCTTTGTAGCTCACTGCACTTCTTTAAGATTATTATTTTAAGTGCTTTGTCAGGAAGTTTGTAGATCTCCATTTCTATGGGGTCAGTTACTAGTGTTTCATTTTGTTCCTTTGGTCATGTCATATTCTCCTGATTATTCGTGATCCTTGTGGCTTTGCACTGGTGTCTGCATTTTAAAAATTAGGCATCTTTTCCAGTTTTTACTTATTGCCTTGTTATGTAAAGTCCTTCACCAGTCAGCTTCTACAGAGATTTTGGGTGGGGCCATCTAATGAGGTCCATAGTGAGGCTTGCTATTGAAGTCCTCATGCTGGAGGGGGCTGTGTCTGGATCAGTGGATGAATGAGCCTGCAACTTGGGTCTACAGGAGCCAGCCCAGTGCCTGGATCTGTGAGGGCAAGACTAGAGCCTTGGTCCCCATGGATGAGCCTGGGGCTTGCGTCCACAGGTGTGGGACTCCATTCTGAATCCACAGGAGCTGGCCTGGCACTGGGGTCCCCTGGTATGGGCCTGGAGACTGGGTCTATGGAGATGAACCTAGAGCCAGGTTCTGTGGGAACCAGCCTGGTGACTGAGTTATCCTAGGCTTTGAGTCCTCAGGGATCCTAAGTCAATATAGACCAGCTTGGAACCAGGGGTTGTAAGGGCTGGCCTAAAGCCTGGAACCACATGAGCCAACCTGGAGTCTGGAGTCACTAGTGCTAGTCGGGTGCTGAAGTGGGTCTAAAGCCTGGTTCTGTGGATGCAACCCTAGAGGCTGGAGCTGTGGGGGCTGGCTTGGTATGGAAGTGGGTCTGGGGCCCAGGGCCATCGAGGCAGGCCTGGAAACTGGGGCTATAGGCCTGGAATTGGGGTTCACTGGAGCTGTCCTGGTGTTGGGTCTGCAGCAACGTATGCTACTCACTTCGCTCTCTTCCCCTCATGCAAGGCTATCTTTCTTCACACTATGCTGAGTGACCTTTGGGTGGTGGTGACATCAGTAATGTGAAACTCCATCTTACTCTCTTCAATGCAGCTTTTCTTATTTCTGTGCTCCACCAAGGTGCTGTGGCCTCTCATCTGGATTCTTTGGCTCCTGTGAAAGTATTTTTGTGTGTGCATTGTTCCAAGCAGTGTTTCTGTGAGGAGACAAGAGCTGGGATTTCCTGTTCTGCCATCTGGTTGACAAAACAGTTTTTAAATTTTATGATGTTTGACATTCAGAGAGATTTGATCTTAATGCAGCCAAATTCATCAGTCTTTCATCCATTATTTATGTCATTGCTTTGGGCATACACAGACTTTCTCCTTCCAAAATCCTGATGTATATTTATTTGTATTTACTTCTACATTTTTAAAAACATTTAATTGAAAAACAATCATTGTATATATTTATGGGATACAAAGTGGTGGTATTATGACACATGTATATATTCTGGAGTGATCAAATCAAAGTAATTAACATATCAATCACCTAAAATGTTTATCATCTCTTTGTGAAGAGAGTATTTTACATACTGTCTTTTGGCTATTTTTGAAATATACAACACATAATTATGAAGTATACTCAGCTGTGTTGTGAAATAGAACACCAGAACTTATTCCTCCTATCTAACTCAATACTTCTAATGTTAATAGCTTTGCTTTTTTACTTTCTTCTCTATAATCCAAGAGTTGGGATCTATGTAGATTTTTCACTAATAGTTAATCAGTGATTGCTACAACAATTATGACTATCCCCTTCTCCCCTAACTGATTTCTCAGATTGTCATATTCATACAAAAAAATCCTATATTGTATAAGAGTGTTTCAGGGCAATCTATTCTGTTATACACATCAATCTATCAACTCTTATGCCTAAAACTCACCGTTTATATTATTGCAGCTTTGTGAAATGTTTCAAAATAGTCGGGGCTATTCGTCCTATCCTGTATTATTTTTCGATTTTACAGTTTTCTTGCCTGTAGCTAAAAATCAACATTATTCTCTCAGAAAGCCATTCCAACAAAACCAAACAAAATTATCACAATTTTGTTTAAAATTGCCTTAAAACAATAGTCACTTGGGAAAGCATGGTATCTCGATAGTATTTAATCTTCCTATTAGAGAGATGGTTCATTTCTTCCTGTTTGTCTGTTGCTGCTGCTCTCTCTTTCATCCCATGATGCACCTCTCCATGCTCTGGGCACTCTTCCCTCACTCAGGAGTCGAGAGTGGAGAGTGAGTTCTAAACCCAATGCCACCACCTGCTCGTTGTGTGACCTTGGACAAGATGCTGGATCTCTCCAAATCTGTATGTTATCTGTAAGATGGAGTTATTACAGTAGCTACTGTTGTGATGATGAGATCATTTTAAAGATGAAATAGGAATTTATGCTAAAAGCAGTTTATGTGGAATTAAACTAGCACTCACTATATGTTTACTTTTAAGAATCGGCACCTCATCACTATCGTATTTTTTTTTCTTTTCAGAGAGAAGGAGTAAAGCTCATTGGAAAAGCAGACCCTGATAGATCAGGAGTTCCAAGTGTGGGCCGATCCCTGGTGAAAGTGAGATGGAAGATGTGGGTCAGGAACTCTGCTTTGTAAGGTAATCTCCCAATGTCCAAGTTGAGTAGAGAGGAAAGAAGACAAAGCCATGTCTGAGGGCGGTTTGGGCTATTTGTGAGCATCTGAGAGAAGGCAGCAGGACACTGTGGGAAAGGGAGCCACGTCTTTCCCACCAAGGACAGGAGCCATGGTTGTGTGACACACAGAGTTGCATAGGGCCTCAAGCTCAGCAGGGCCCATGTTTGGTTTAATGCTCTGCTATTGCCATCATGAAATACTTGATACTTTTAAAACCAGGGTGGTACATTTTCATTTTGCACTGGGGTCCATCCATGACACATCTACCCCTCCACCCCTATTTCCACCCCTCCCTTGGCTTTCCTGGCCTTCCATCTGATGGAGTAGAGACAGCCTTGCATTTGTCTAGGCCCTCATGCCCTAGGACCCCATGGACACACCATTAAATGAAGAAATAACAAGGCCCTCAGCATTAAGGAGCCCACTACTTGCTGTAATGAGGATGGTAAGGTTGAGGAATATACTTTTCCAGAAATATAAGTATTGGACATTGGTGAAGAATAAACACATTAGCCATGATTTATAAAGCTAGAGAGCTAGGGATGGCAGAGGCAGAATCCTTGCCCGTGCCTCTGGATCCTGTAGTTCCTGGCAAAACTGATAAATGCATTGAGTGGCTCCCTTCTTTTTGCCCATCTACCATGCCCAGTTGCTTCTAGGGCAGCTAATTATTTCCTTCTTAGTAGTAGATGAGGGAATTCAAGAGCAGTGATTGGAGGAGAAAAGGAATAACATATACTGTCCTCATAGGCCAGGCATGGTTCTAGGCGATTTACATACAGTTTCTCATTTATTCCTGGCAATGGCCCTGTGGGTAGGTGGCATTATCTTTATTTTATAGATAAAGAAACCAGGCTCAGTGGATTCACCAACTTGCCCAAGTCATGCATATAGGTGGTGGTAAAAAGTTGACATAATCCCAGGTCTGTATGTCACCAATTGCTTTGTTCTTTAGCAAAACCCTTGTTGCTTTTTGTTCTTTTAGTATATTATACTGTCCACCAACTGGAAACTGAGAAAGACAAAGAAATATTTTATTACTTTGTCCCGAGCACTGTCCTAAACATATTACATGCTTTAACTCATTTAATTATCACAAGAAAACTAGGGTTCAGAAACTTTAAGAAACTTCTGTAAGGACTCACAGCTATTAAATGGCAGAACCAGGATTCACATCTAAGCCGTCTGACTCCAGAGACAAAACCTGCAGCCACTACATGATGCTACTTCTCCTAAGAAAAGTTGAAGGGAAAACTTTTGGTGGTAAATTATTGGTTGCATATAGAAAAGGTCAAGAACAATTTCTAGGTTTCATGTTTGACCACCTGGTTAAAAGATGGTGTCAATAAAACGTGAAGTACAGAAGGTTGAGTTGCAGGTTTCAGGGGAATAAGGGTTACATCAGTTCTGCACACACTGAGGATGAGGTGCCTGGAAGGCATCCAACAGGATGCTATACAATACTAGCACCTTCCTGAAAGGGTTGCTGTAAGGATTAAATGAATTAATATGTGCCTGGCACACAGTAAGCATAGTGTAAGTCTTTGCCATTATTGTAACCCAATAAACAAGTAGGTCATCATGAAGCTAGAAGATCATAACGACCCAGTAAGCAACTGGGTCAAGTGGAGCTAAGAAGACAGATCTTGGCGAGAGATATAGAATGAACAGTTGTGAACTTATAGGTAGCTAAAACTATGGGAGACAGGGGGATCTCTTAGAGAGAAAGTGTGGAATGAGGAGAAGAGAGTGTTAGGATGCAAACATTATGACAGGCATACAATTGATTTTGAGGTATTGAATAAAGGCAGGTAATTAGAAAGTTTCTGAAGTTTCAACAAAAGGAAGGATTTTCCTTACATTTAGAATAAGGCATTGAATCTCTGGCCAAGAAAGACAATTTTTTGGCTGGTAACCAATATAATCCGAAATAACAAATGAAGTAAAATTAGACAACTCCTAAAGAAAGGAACCCAAAATGCTCTGCTTGTTACCTGAACATAACATGAGTTTGTGCCCAACATCACTATACATGCATAATTTCCCAGCTTCACAATTAGCTTCCAGCTAAATGTGTTATCCTGGCTTCTGCATAGTCAAGAGATCTTCAAGAGCAGTGGTCTAGTTCAAGATACTGAATACACACACACACACAGACACACACACACACCTGCTGCTTTGGCTAGTGATATGGTTTGACTGTGTCCCCACCCAAATCTATCTTGAATTGTAGTTCCCATAATCTCCAGGCGTAGTGGGAGGGACCTGGTGGGAGGTAAATTAATCATGGGGGTGGTTACCTTCATGCTGTTCTCATGAGATCTGATGGTTTTATAAGGGACTTTTCCCCCTTTTGCTTGGCACTTCTCTTTCCTGCCTTCATGTGAAGAAGGACGTGTTTGCTTCCCCTTCCTCCATGATTGTAAGCTGCCTGAGGCCTCCCCAGCCATGCTGAACTGTGAGTCAACTAAACCTCTTTCCTTTATAAGTTATCCCAGTCTCGGGTTTGTCTTTATTAGCAGCATGAGAATGAACTAATGCAGCTAGTGATCCTGGAGGAGTTCTCCTGATTTCTCAGGCTCTACATGAATGTCCTACAGAAAGCCTTTTGTGCCATTCATCTGTATTTGATGCTTCTCCTTTGCAACCCACTCCTGCCTCGATCATAGCACTTACTCACTGAATTTAAGCTTTCTACTTTTTGTCTTCTCTGTTAGATTATAAGCTTATATCAGAGATAGTTTTCTTTATAGTCCTAGGACCTGGCACAGTGCCTGATTATTGTAGGTGGACAAAAACTCAATTTTTAATTTATTCCTGGAAAGTACGTTTCTAATTTCAACATCTTCTGTATAGTTCAGCCCCACTTCTCTTCCTAGACTGAGCTCAGAGAATCTGTGCAGATTCAGTGCTCTAGATCCCTCCTTGTCCAATGTGGGAGTGTAATTACTTCTTTAGTTAACATTGTTAAGGTATAATTTACAAGCATTAAGATGAACACACATTAAGTGAACAAGTCAATGAATTTTGACAATCATATATTCCTGCATAGTCGCCACCATAATCAAGATACAATGAATTAATTCCACCACCCCTTATGTTTCCCTAGTTCCCTAATACTCCATCCATGGCTCCAAAGACCACACTTCCCAATATCAAGGTAAGTTAGAAAGATCAGTAGCAAGAGAGAGATTTGAAAAAAGCAGTCAAGGTACGCTTTATGGAAAGGACACATAGGCTTTCTCTCAGATATCCCTCAGCAAATCATATCTGGGCTACAATGTAAGAAATCAGTAGAATTTCATGAGAAGAATACTCCTAACAGGGAAGCCTGGCACTGGGCTGAGAGCAAGGACAGAGGGCGCTGGTTCTGACTTTGATGTGAACTCGCCATGTACACCTTGGAAAATCCTTTTCCTTTGTGAACTCCTTATCCTTCTCCTCCTTGGCTTTCTCCTAGTCCTCTTATAAAATTATTAGCTAAATCTTTAGGACTTTTTTTTTCCAGTGGGAAATCTCTGGTTTTTAAAGGAAATCACAATTCCCTCATCTGTAAAATGGGAATAATTACAGCATCTGCCTCATCCTGTTGTTATGCGGTTGAAATGAGGCATTCATGGAAAGTGGTTAGAGCAGAGCACGCATGTAGCACAAGGGCTCAGTCAATGTCAATCATGATGATGATGATGTCGCTAGTGATGATTATGATTGCAAGAGAACAAGGGAATTCTCCAAGGACCCAAGACACAAAGGAGTCATGAAATAGAGTAGTGAGTGTGTGAGCACTGGGGTAGGGTGGGGGGTATACCTCCTGTTCCTGTGCCCCAGGTGGCCAGGGTGTAGCAGGAACCTAAGGCAAGGAACTGAATGACACTTTCACTCTGGAAGGTTGTGGAATGTTCCATAAGGTTGGAACCTTAGAGAGCCTCTAAAAGTTGAATTAGAAAAAAGATTCCAATATTAACATGGGGAAAATAAGAAATTTGTCTGTCTTGACCTGAGCTCTGGATGAAGCAGCTGTGTCTCTGCAGGGAATGTGTAATTGCAGGTCTGTGCTGCAGGTGAATTTGGGATTCAGATATATACTTCCTATGTGGATTCACTCCTGGAGCCCCTGACAGAGGCAAATATAGAACTATTTTTGGAGGAACATGCTCTTTCCCAGGCCACACACGAGTTCTAGTTCCCACGTTTTCCTCCTGAAGTTGTTCTCATAGTCCAAATTACCAAGCACAGGAGAAAACAACTGATCATGAGCAAAAATCACAAACCACACCTTCTTAGGCTCCTGTGGATGGCAAGTAATTAAATAACGCAAGAGGGACTATGCAATAATTCATGTGGAAATACGTAAGAATCAAATACATAAATTAAAGGACATTGAAAAGTACATTCCTAGTATATAGAGTTTTGAAAATAAAAAATCAAGTCAGGAAAATTTCAAAATCTCAAGGAATGGTCCAACATTGTCAGAAAAAATAAAATTACTGAATTGGAAGATAAATCCCGGAAAGTCACCCAGAAATACAGAAATGAGGACTATGGAATAGCAGTTAAGAGTGAGAAGACCCAATGCATGCCTAACAGGAGCTTCAGAAGGAGGGCCGAGAAGTGATACTTGAGGAGATAATGGAGGGCCAACAATTTTCCAAGGTTACCAAAGGTCCTGGGCATGGAAAATAATCAGCCAATATGTAAAACAATCAGACAGTACTCTGGATGAAGCTGCAACGGTAGATCAAGTAAGGCTTTCAAAATTGCCCCACACTTATGGCACAGGCCGCAGCCCTCAGTGGTCTCCAAGAGGCTCTGAGAAGCCCATCCGACTGGCTGCAGACTGATGTGTCCACATTTTCCAGTTCATTCTAAAATTTTAATGACTATAATCTCTGTGCTTATTATATTCACATCCATCTTACCTTGTGTCCTTATCTTGAAAGGAAATCTGAGAAATTAATAAGCAAAGAGCCTGACAATTACACGGCAATTCCACTGTGCCCCCAGCCGGCTTCGTCTAAAAACTGCCACTCTCTCCTTGCTGTGAACAGATCATCTCTGTCGCTTTTCTCCATATACTCAGGGCTATTCCACTAACGAAACGGGTTCTTGTCTTCAGTGCCAGGGGCAAGGTGACATTCCTTAAGATTTATTATTATTGTTTTCCATAACCCGAGGAATGTCAGTCCTTTAAAAGCCTCTGCACCATGTTCATTTTCTAAGTTAACTCTGACTTAGCATAGATTTATTGGCAAGGGTTGTGGTTTGCCTTGTGTGTGTGTGTGTGCATGTGTGAGTGTGCCTGTTTGAGACACAAAGGTGAAACGAGATAAAACCAACATTTATTTGGCTTTAACATGGGCCATCGCCTCAGCTAATTATTATTATTTATGCCAATTCTTTCCCTTCTCATAGCAGTCAGATTAGGAGAGCAGCATCATCCACATTTATCACGAGAATCAGGCTCAGAGAGGTTAGGTACAGTGGAGGGTCACTTAGCTACAGGGTGTACGAAAGAAAAGGACTAATAGAGAAAGAATGACTCTCTGGAAAGAGTCCAGAATCCATATGGAAAATGGAAACACAATGTTGTGTGGTCTGATCCAGGCTTGTGGGCAGAAGGGAAGGTCCCTACAACTTGATATGTCTTCCTCTTTGGAGCCTAGTAAGTAATGGTGCTGGGTGCTGTTGTATCTCATGTCTCCCAGACAACCTTAACTCAAGCAACTTGAGACTCCCATACAAAACCATATCATCAAGCCCTGTTTTCCCGGGCTTGCATTCAACTCTCCTTCCTGCTGGCCTCCCCGGGTGCGTCCTGTGATGTGTCATCCTTCTACAGTCATCACGCGACAATGAACACCCAACATCACCCCACACCTCATACTACCAAGGACATTTGTTCTCTCCGAGGCTGTTAGCTCTTTTTGTCCCAAGTACAATTCGCACTCCTTCCCCTAGGGGCCGGCTCCCTTTGGCTGTGGGTTCTTTCATGTCTATTACATCAACAACACTTTCTGTTGAGAAGCTAGTTGATTGCAATGATAATTAGACATGCACCTTTCTGCACCACATGTCCAGTTTTTCTCATGCACTCCAGCCCTGTCCTTTGAGCGGCACACATACTGCAGCTGCTGTCACTCTTGGGGCAGGATCAGAGTCCAGAGCGCAGGTGTGAAGGGACATAGACCTCTGATAGATACTAGCTGTGTTTCCTTGGGAAAGTTTGCCTCTCTGAGCCTCTTTCCTCAATGGAATATTGGGATGATAATCCTACCCATGGGGTTGCCTTAAGGATTACGTGGGAAACGTCCATGTAAGACCTCTGTTACAATAAATGCTCAATCTTTCTGGTTCTCCATCCAACCCGCTGCTCCATCCCCTAGTTCTCAAGGTGGGCATGCCAGTGAAGTTGCTCCTAAACATGCTCTATTCACAGATTTGACACTTGTGGGAGAGAAAAACACCCCACTTCAAAGGACAAAGGAGATTGACAAGGTTTGTTGGGTACAGAGGAAAGAGTCTGAGCTATTGGGTCAAAACCCGACTACCTCATTTCCTGGAAAATCATGTAACTTCTCTGAATTGCATTTATAAAACCTGAATATGTGCCTCATCGGATCACTCTAAAAATTCAATGAGACAATGTGTATGAAAACATGTGCCGGCATGAAGGTTTGTGTAAAGTCATTCGTTCAGGAAACCTTTCTGAGCTAGCCCAGTCCAGTCTTTGACATCATCTCAGGGGGAGCTGCTAGGTTTAGGACAAGCACAATAAAACCAACACCAAGCCAGAGGTGTGCAGGTTGCATCTGGGTGCCTGGCCAAGACACCAAGGCCACACTCTGAATTCTTATACAAACCCAGTGCCTATCTCGTCACAGAGATTTTTCTTTCCAGGGCGGGGGTGTGGGTACTAAAATCCTCAGCCTGTCCGTGGCCCAGAGCATTTTAAGGTGAGAATGTCCTGGACAACGCATCGTGTATTTCCCCTGGCAGACAGCTCTCTCCTGCACCCTCCCGGCGGCGGCGGCGCTCCTCCCAGCCCGTCCAACACTGCCCTCTGGTGGCAGCAGGTCGCAATTTCATGGCTCTCCGACTGCCCCTCTGCTGGGGCTCCTCCCTTCCCAGGCCCCATTCAGGCTGTGAGGGCGCTGAGCCAGTCCCAAAGGCAGGCAGTTTCTCTGCGAGTTCTAGATTCCTACATTGTCAGCTGATCTTTCCTCTGCATTCATGCCCCACCCAATCCTGAGTGATCATCAGGCTCACCTGATCCTGTTTAAAAGCCTTTATGCCCTTCAGCAAAGTTCATGGTCTTGGCATAAAACCAAATCTGCTCCTTCAGCGAGAGCTACTCTGTCCACACGTCCAGTCTCGGCTCTGGAGCCGTCCTTCGGAGGTACTGCCAGCCCGTGGTTCCCAGGCCCAGCTCCCTGTCCTGCCTGAGCTCATTCACTGCATTTCCCGCTGCAGCCTTGCACGCCCTTTCCCGCCACCGAGCAAGTGGCTTAAGCTCTTCAGAACCCAGAGGGATGTCACTTTCTCCATCAGGACTTCTCCGGCAACTCCCCCTACTCCGAGCTGGGTGCAGACCTAAGCCCTGCTTCCCACTCTGTCACAGGCCTTTCCCACCAGACTCAGCTTCTAGACCCAGCAATGGCATTTTGTTTGCATTTTAAAAAATCACCATAGCCCTAAGACAGAATACAGTGCTGCCCATGGAGACTGAATAAATGTTGAATGAAACTGGTCTGTAGCTTGAGAACTAGAGGAAGAGTAGATGCTGCAAGGGTAACAAGTCATCACTATTACTTACATTCTCACTAATAATAATGGTCCTTATTGAACAATTCTCCTATGCAAGGCACCATTAAGTGCTTTAAATGCATGTTCTCATTGAATAGGCCTCTATATGATGTAGTGAGCATCTGCAAATACTGTCTCATTTAGCCTTCACAACAACCTTGGCAGGGAGGAGAACAAGTGTTAGATCCATGTGACAGAGGAGAAAATGAAAGTCGGGGAGAGGTGGGTGACCAAGCATCCAAGAATAGTGTGAGAGCCCAGATTTTGCAATCTCTCTCCTAGTGACACAAGTCTGCTATACCTCATGTATACTCTTCCACCTCTTCCTGAAAGAGACAGGTCTCCAGAGACGAAGTCAAACACAGGAATGTGCTTCCACCTGCAGACCCAGGCTGTAAAAGCAGCTTCTCCTCTCTCGCTTCCAGTTTCTAATCAATTATGGAGGAAATGACAGTGGAGAGGGGAGGAGAGAGACACTCCATAGTGACTGCAGCTCATTGAAAAGATATCCGAGGCTTTGTCTCTGCAGCCACAATGCCCAGCTGGGAACACCAGGGCATATATACGTAGGATTTGGGTGGATGATGCTGAGACAAAGGAAAAATGACAAACCAAGTGAATTAAGTGAAGGTGAAATAAACGGTGCTCAGCAACAGATGGGGCTGGTGCTAGGTAATTTTCTCCTGTCACCTCCCCTCAGGTAATAGATAATCCTGCAGCTGCTGGATTTCCTGGGAAGTCAGGCGCGGGGCCTGAGTCTCCTTCGTGTTTGGAAGCCATGCCCCCCATTCCTTAACCTGTCTTGATGATAAAAATCTTAAGAGCCAAAACTTTTTGCAAGACTTATCGTGGCGATTTAACTCCGTCCCGGCTAAGGTTGCTATCTGTCAGGCTGTCATGGTGACAGGCAGATTTGTAAATGTTCTGGCTCCAGTGTCAGGTTGAAGGTGACATTTTTCAGCTGGAGATTTTTTTCCTCATCCCTCACAGAGACAGAACAACTAAGAAAGAGGAAAGCAATCCCCTGAATCAGCCTCTGCCCCACTCGCAGTCAGCCTGCCCAGGGTGTTGACTCCTGAGCTCTGGGATTGTTTGTGATCTCCCCCAGCCCACCTCTGCCCTGACCCCCATGCCCAGAACACAGTGATTCCCTGCAAGGCCAGACTCCCAGTCCCACCCCTCCCCACCCATCTGCAGGCCTGCCCAACTTGGCCTTCTAATGATTTGTCTTGGCTGATGGTCCCTGCTCTGCCATTACCTCTATAAATACTTACATAGATTAATTAACCACAATGTAAAACCCAGAATCCCAGCTAAATTCATTTAATGACCTGCCGTGCGATTTCTTGGCTGAAGCATCTGAAACTAACCCTGAATGCTCAGTGACATTCACCCCTTTGATTCCTTCCTGGAATCACTAGTCAATCGAGTCTCCTTTTTAACCCATTTTTTGCCTCTGACTTTACTTTTAGGGTCTATAACCCTGAAGGAGTCACACAGAGGTTTGGGTGATTTGGTTTCTTGGGTTCTTGCCTGATTCTCTGCATTTGTGTGACATCCTTTATGAAGCTAGGGAAGACACTTTCATCCCTGATGCCACATCAAAGCTTAGGTAAGAAGAGTTTTATATGGCTGCATTTCTTGGCCCAGATGCCAAAATGGAAACGCTCTCTCTTTCCTCTGTCTACTCTCATTCTGTCTCCTCTCTATCCCCTCTCTTTCTCTCTCAGTTTCTTCAAAAAGGACCTAGCATTATTCAGAGATCTGCCTGGGAGATGGTCTAGGCTTGTGTCAGCATCACTCAGAGATCTGCATGGGAGGTAGTTTAGCCCTGTGTCAGCATCACTCAGAGATCTGCATGGGAGATGGACTAGCCCTGTGTCAGCATCACCCAGAGATCTGCATGGAAGATAGGCTAGCCCTGTGTCAGCATCACTCAGAGATCTGCATGGGAGATGGACTAGCCCTGTGCCAGCATCACCCAGAGGTCTACGTGGGAGGCGGCACCTCTTGTCGGCAGGGTCTAGGGGCATCAGAGTCAATCCTGGAGGGAAGGTTTCAAGCCCTAGAGTGGAAGGACAAGAGAAAGACCGAGGTTGTAAAGAACCGCGAAGTGTCAGCCTGTGACTCCCTGCCCGTTTCCTCTGTTTTTCCTCCCTTCCCTTTGAGACCTTTCACTCGTGCTTACCTAGGGGCCATGTGGGATGCCTTGATGACAGTTCCCACGCCTGCCCGCAGTCCCATCCAGGAGGGGGTCCAGCTCCCCGTTTTTTCTCGATCAGATGCCATAGTGTTCAACTTCTTCATTTAGAAAAGCTAACGATATTTACCTCGCCCAGCAGTCTTGTTTTGTTTGTGTTATGAGTAATGAGTAACATGACACATGAAAGACTCCTGGCACCTGGCGGAGCTCTGCGGATGCGCCGCCTCCCTCCCAGCCCCGGGACCGCCGCGCCCAGCCCAGCCCCGCTCCGCTCAGCCCCGCGCCGCGGAAAGAACGCGCCAGCGCCACCTGGCGGGGCCGAGCGGGAGCGCGGGGTGGCGGGCGCCGGGCCGCGTGCGGGCTGCGCCCTGGGGTTGCGATCTTTACCCGCTATGGGGTTTACATTCAGCAGAAGACAACATGGAAGAGAAGGAGGAGAGAAAACAGTGAAGGACATGGAAGGGAAGTCGGGGGGGGGGGTGCTTTCAGGGAAGACAAGGGGATGGAGTCCAGTCGACGACCTCGCCTTGGAGGGGGGCCAGGAGGGAGCAAGGTGGGGTGGGGTCCACGCCTGCCCACGCCCCGCGGGTCTCGGCTCGGCCAGCCTGGACCCGGAGCTCCTCGTGACGTGGACTCCCTGGGTGCACGGGGCGGAAGAGGAGCGGCCGCCGAAGAAGCTGCCTTATCACCCGGGCAGCGCCTTGGGCCCAGGCCCACAGGGGCGAACTCCCCGCGGCCCCTGGCCGCCAACAGAGGGGCGCTTGCTGGGCCTGAGGATCTGAACTACGTTCTGCGAAGGTTAAGGACTGAAGGAACCGCCCTGGCACTGCGCGGGGAGGGGCCGTAGGCTGTGGGTGCAGGGCCGGGGGTGGCCTGGGCCCCTGGTGCGCCCTCCGGGGGCTGCAGGCTTTGCTTAGAGCACAGCGCAGGGCTCCCCGGCTCCAGAGTGGGGCAGGCGCCGGATCCTCTGCGGTCTGAGACTCGCCCACCCAGACCGCACATCCTTCCAGAAAGGGCAAGGCCCGGCTGAGTGATCAAAGCCCCTTGCTCCCCACCCGCTCCAAGGGCCCTCGCTGAGGATTTCCCCTTCTCCTCCCTGGGTTCGATCAAGGCAGCTTCCACATCCCCCCGCCCCTTGACATTTCTCTCCGCGCTGATGGGGAAGTGACGGGGTGGACAGGACAAACAGCTTCCTTCTGAGCCCCGTCTTCACCCGCCCTGTGCCTCAGGCTGGCTCTGCTCCATGATCCCAAACTGTAAGGAGGAATCCTCCCATTTTGTTCCCCAAGGATGTGGGCCACGGCCTGCGCTCAGCACCCACGTCCTGCCTTCCTTGGACCCCAGGCTGCTTCTCACTGCTTCCAGCCATTCTCCCGCACTCAGGCCCCGCGCCCCGCGCTCTGACACCTTGCAGATGGGAAGTTTGTTCTGTATTTCGGTCCAAGGCAGCGTCCACGGTGTATGTTTCTGAGGGCAGAGAACGCTTTCCCTTCTGGGTAAGCGTGGAGTCCCCTCGGTGCTTGGGTTCTGCCGTGAGCCCATGCTGAGCCCGTGCAGCATCTCCACAGTCCCCGGGAACTGACTAGGTGCGCTGGGCTGGCTTGGGCCGGGTTTCTGTCCATCTGATATCTGGGTGTTTGTGTGTCATGCCCACCTCTTCTGGTACTGGGGTTCCCATCTCTACCTGCCACATGCATCCCCCTGGGAGACTACCTGCCCCTCGATTTCTGGAATTCTGACAGTTTTGTTCATATTCCTAATGAAATATCTGTGAATGTGTGAGTTGCACCAAGGTGTTCAGGGAAGCCTCGCTGCGAGTCATACTTTTCTCTCCTCTCATCTGGATTCCAGGCCTTCTCTGCCAGCTTGGTGTGCTCCTCTACCCAGTTCCACAAATAGATGAGCTCAGGGACAGACGTATGAGGGGAGAGACGTGCTGATCTCATCATGAGTGATCATGAGATCTCATCATGAATTCAGCAACGTGGGTCTCTGCCTGCGAGACCACCAGGTTCATGTCCTCTCTGCTGTCATTGCCAACACAACAGCATAGGGTTATCCCATAGAATTTCATCATATGTGGACTAGGGAGCCAACTGTGTAAATGAGAATCCCTCTACCCAGGTAATAGGTATACGACCAGTAATAACTGGTATTGCTGAGTCTCTCTGGAAGGCTGGCAGGTGGCAAGAGTGGGAGGAGGTGGCCTGGGGTGCCAGCTGCCAGCAGGAAGGGTGAGAACAGCCTTGACCCCACCTTCTGAGGAGTGCAGTCCAAGCCTGTGGTATGGGAGGGGAGATGGGACAGAAAGGACCCAAGATCCATGGCACCCTTGCTGGCCTTCCGTTTTCCGTCCTCCCAGAAGGCTGCTGAGGCCCAGCCAGCCCCTCCTAAAGGACTTCACCTCCACCTGTCCTCAGAACATCTGTGAAGGAATGAGTGCTTCCAGGGCAATGGGGCCAAAAGCAACATTTGTGGGGAAACTGAATTCCAGGGGATGAATCTCATGAGTCTGGCCTAGGGACTGAGATAGTGTTGAATTAAACCCCTGAAAGTTGTTTTTCTAAAGAGCTTTTGTCCTGTGCTGGGATTAGAAGAGACACAGATTCACTCTGCCCTGGCTCTGACCCTTCTCCTTTCTCAGTCCTTCCAGCCCCTCCTGAGCCAAGCCTTTTTACCATGGCTAGCTTCTGAGGGGTCGGGCAATACTGGGTGGGGAGGCAAGGCAGGGCCAGAGCAGCCTTCCCTGCCGGGCCACCTGTGTTCCTGCCTGGCTCTGGTCCTGGGCCCTCCCCGCTGCCTCATACTGAGCCATAGGCAGTGCACTGGCTCCCAGGAGAAGGGGCTCGGTCCTCGCAAGTAAAAAGCAGAGCTCCAGGTATGGAGACATCCCTGGAGAGTGTTCCTTCCTTCCTCGGGGGCTGCGGGGATTTTCCTTAACAAACATCCAATTTATTGGTAGCTCTCGTTTTCACTGAAGGGTATGCACGTGTAAAATTAAAACCAACTAAATGCATTTTTAAAAACCAACTAGCTAACTAAGAGTGTGTCCTGCAGAACGCACCAGGGCTCTAACAATCCTAAGGAAACACCTCTACAACGTGTGGGGCTTCACAGGCCTCTGAGCAGGGGTGACACCATCTCAGACGGGGATGGGACACCTGCCCATTGGTCTGCAAGATGGTAATATTTTCTGAGGGTCCTAGTTTCTGTTTCAAAATGGTGCTCCAGACAGCAGGACTGACGGTTTGGGTGTCTGATCTCTGGGAGCAGCTGGTGTCTTCCACACACGCATCACCCCCACCCCTGAAGAAGCAGCATCAAGCTCAACTCACAGCATGAACTGGGCCCTGCTGCCTGGTAGATGCTGGACAGTCACTGGGGGTGTGAAGCCGACAGGCCAGGCGCTGCCGCAGGGCAAGAGCAACCCGGGGCACAGAGGAGGCAGCCAGAGAAGAGCCTGCCCAGCGTGTGCCTGGGAGCAGCAGGCGGAGGGAGGAGCCGCGACTCTTAACGCCTTTGGGGTTTTGGAGCTAAACTCACTGACTTCTCCAAAAGGGAAATGACATGTGCCATCCCATTCTGATGTGTTTGGAAGGCATTTTTCATGGACTTTCAAAGTAACCATTAACAAGGTTTTTCTGAGTTAGTGGCGTGTGCTATCCAACCTCCTTCCAACCCTGCTTTGAAACCCGCTTTCAGAAACCCAGGAGGGGCACGGAAGGAGGACGGGCAGGCTGCTTTCCCCCCTGTCTGGAGTCTGCTGAGAGGGGCCCTCCCCTGCCCTGGGAGCCTGTTCTCCAGCTCGGTGGAGGCAGCCTCTCGGCTCGGGGGGCGCGGGTGCCCTCCGGTGGCCGTTCTGGGGAGCTGCAGGCGCGCCCCCGCTGCATCTGCGGCTCCTCATCCAGATGTGAGAACTGCCTGGCAGCGCGCGTCGCACCCCTCCGGGGTTTATTAGCCTGCTGTAATGTCAGTGCAATAATAACTCCTGGGAGGCTATTACACCACTATTTCCATTCAGAGGAGGGCTATTCCATCAACGACTCCAGAGGCCTGCGTGGTAAATGAGTTTTCTTTTAAAAATACGTTCACTGATTGCTTTGCTAGGACACATTCGGCACCAAGGGGATGTGAGTGTGGGGCTGGAGGATACGTGGGGTGGGAGCGGGGTGGAAACCATCCAAAGATCTACAGCAGAGGCCAGGGAGGAGCAGCGGAACTTCACAGCCCTTCCGCCACCAGACCCCTCGCCTGTGGCCGCCTGTCCCTCTCCCGGTGGCACTCCTGTGGAATGGTTTTGTGCTTTGAGGAGCACAAACCTTGGACATTCATATTTTAGTGCGTCCCTTGCAGCATCCCCCACTCCCACCCGAGGCACTTGGGCGGCACTAATTCAAGTAACTTGTGGCTGCCCCACTCTGCAGCCACACCCGGGGGGCGAAGGTGAGGTGGACAGGGAAGACAGGCAAGGCGGGACGCCGGCCCCACGCTGACGCCCATGAAGGCCCCTAGCCTGGGGCCAGGCTGGTGATGGTCTGAGGAGCAGAGGGCTCTGCCGGGACCCTGGAAGGCCCAGGCCACAGCGGGTCGCAAACCTTGCCCTCCTTATAGCCCTCATTAGAGTCACCCAGTGCACTGATGTCCTGTGTCCCTGCCCGAAGCCGCAATTGGAAGGGACAGGCATCCCTCTGGGTAGTGAGATCACATTCAAGCAACTGAGGTGGGAGGGGCGCTGGGAGGGTGCAAATGGCTATCAACCAGCTGACACCACGCGTGACGGTGTTGTCACGTTTCATGCAGGTACAATTTTCCTTCTCCCCTGGAACATGGGGTTAGTGAAATCATTTGCTACTTTCTAACAGCAGTGGGAAGCATTGCATGACGTGGAGGGGCCCTGGGACTGAGCCCTGACCTGCCCCTGAGTCCTGACCCGCAAGTGAGGTGAGTGTTTCCCAGCTCAGTCCCTGCTGTCTCTGAGTCCAGCAGTTCGGGTTGTCCCGAACTGGGGCAGAATGTGGCCCTGCGGCCTGGGCTCCACTGCCCCCACACCCTCCCACCAGGGCGCCGCTTCACTCCAGTGTGCCCTGGCAGGTCAAGTCTGGGTTATGATTGCCTCTAATTAGCATTTCCAGCAGATGGAACATTCTCCAACCTCCAGCCCACAGCTAAGTGCTTCTTAGAAAAGGCCCGAAATTATTTTCTACCTTTGAAAACATCAAAGGAAATCAAAGGAAATGACCCCATTCCGATCTGTGCCTCTCGGCCAGCCTCGTTATGGCCATATTCAGGTGGGACTGAGCCATGAGGGGCGCATAGAGGAGTTTCTGAACCAGATGCGGTTGACCCTTGAACAACATGATTTGAACTGCACGGATCCACTTATATGTGGATCCACATAAAGTAAAAGTTACACCGAGAGTGCCTGCCCTTCCTGCCTCCTCCCCTTCTGCCTCCGCCACCCTTGAGACAGCAGGACCGATTCTCCTTCCTCCTCCTCCTCCTCCTCCTCAGCCTACTCATGGTGAACACGGCGAGGATGAAGACCTTTATGATGGTCCACTTCCATTTGATTAATAGTAAATATATTTTCTCTTCCTTACTATTTTCTTAATACCATTTTCTTTCCTCTAGCTTATGATGGTATATAACACATATAACATGCAAAATCCATGTTAATTGACAGTTCATGTTCTCAGCAAGGCTTCTGGGCAACAGTAAATTATTAGGACTTAAATTTTTGAGAAGTCAAAAGTTATACATGAATTTTCAACTAAGCAAGGGGTCAGCACCCCCAACCACCGCATTATTTGAGGGTCAACTGTAGTTCCTGACAGGATGGTGAGCAAGTTCCCAGGCCCAGCCTGCTCTGAGAGAGGCCTCCTGGGAGACCGTGGTCTGTGGCCTGTGGCCTGTAGCTCTCTGGTGGGGACTGGGGAGGGGACCCGCATCAGCCCCTGGCTGTTTAGCCCCTTATGTGTTCCTCCTCCCACTCCTTTGACATGGGAAGATCCTGGGAGGCAGGGCCAACTCCAGACTTCTTTGTAAGCATCCTGAGCCCAGGATAGCACTTCTTATGTAGGACAAGGCTGTGGGATGTCAGAGCTGGAAAAACCCTCTAGTTACCATGACTAGATTCTAAAAACTTATATATTGAGTGTCTTCTTTATGCCGATATTCTAGACACCATGGGTGAAAAAGTGAACAAAACAATGTCCCTGCTCGTGTGGAACTTCTATTTTTGTGGAGGTAGATTGACACTAAACAAATAAACAAGTGAATGCTACTATGTCACATTGAAATCCTTAAGCAAAATGATTTTTTTTTAAAAAAGGTAAGGAGAGAGTGTGCTGTGGCTCTGTGTCTACTGAAATAGGGCGATTGGCGGGCATTTCTGATAAGAAGTGAAGGAGCTATTCACTTGCTACGAGGGGGCGGAGCACTGCCAGCAGAAAAGTAGAAAGCGCAAAGGCCCTGAGGCAGGAATGTGCTTGGCGTACAGGGGACCAGCTGAAGATGGAGGCCAATGTGTTTGCAGCAGAGTAAATAGAGGGTCAGAAACAGACGCGATCAGAGACAAACTGCCATGACCCCACATTGCCATTCAGTTCTGGGGAAGTCTGAGTGCTGTCAGCCTGCCTGCCCGACTCTCCATGAGCCCCCAGCTGTTCCCCATGGATGCCCGACTCTCCATGAGCCCCCAGCTGCTTCCCATGGATGCTGGCTGGGGAGCCTCGTCTGGCTTGAGCAGTGCATCAGGAAGGACTGACTGGGGTTGGGCAGTGCTAGCTGCCCCCCACGCTGATTGTTCTTGTCAAGGGCCCAACTGCTGGGCTTCTGCGAGGATCTCAAAGGGCCATCATTAATCCCTCCTCCCAGGGGCTTTGTAATAATTACACATGACACCTATGGAAGCTATTGTTTTAAAAACTCACTCCAACTTAGAATTTCTAGAAAGCTCATTCTTGGGTTGAGCCTTCCACCTAGATGGTCCTATCCCAGCCCTGAGCAGCTCGGAGTGGGTCTTCCTTCTGGGCTCTGGGCCAGCATCCACAGAACAGATTCACATTCACCCTAGTGGGGGCTGGCTCACCCCTGAGGCTCACTCATGCCCTTGGTCTCCTTGCCCACCTCCAACTCAGGCTCTTCACTATGGTGGGGCTGGGAGTGTCGTTGTCCTACACAGCTGGAGACATGGAGTCCCAAGGAGTTGGCCCAGCCTGTATCTTGCACGGGTCATCGCCAGGGCCAGGGTATGCACTGCTGCCTCCAGAGGCCCCCTGCTCTCTAGGAATGCAGGAATGTTAGGGAAAGGAGGCTTCTCACACAGAGGCAGGGAGGTGGCATGATGAGCAGGCCTGGGAAAGCCGCAGGGCCTCCAGCCTGGGACTGGGCCAAATGTCCACCTGCAGGTCCCAAAGCTGAGCAAATGAGGGGCCAGTGTCCTACATAAAGGAAGCGGCTGTGTCAGCCAGAGGACAGAGACAGCCCAAGGGCATGCTCCTCCCAGCTCCCTGGAAGCTGCAGGCTGGGGAGGGCACCAGGGGATGCTGCCAGCAGCTCAGAGGCTGTTGAGAAAAGGTTTCCAGGCAGAGTGGAGCAGGCTACCCACTAGGGAGTGTGGGGGAACTGCCTTTCTATAGTTTCCAGGTGGGGAGGGGGTGTGTGACTATAGCTTTATAATCTCAGAGACGTCACTTGCCACCCAGCCAGGAGGATCCTCCCTGGATCGCTGTGGTCAGGTTGGCAGAGCCAGAGAGAGTCGCTGTCGTCAGGACGTCCTCGTGGTGAAGGCCGCCCGCCCCACGTTGCTCTCCCCGGGGCCCGTGCCTCAGAGCCCCACACACAGGAGCTCATTTCACTCCCACAGCAAAATCCAGAGGGGGTTCTTCCAATTCCACAGACAGAATGAAGCAATGAAGTTAGGCGAGGTTAAGTGATCTCGAATTCTCTGCACACGACCAGCCAGTAAGTAGTAGAGTTAGAATTAGAACCCAACTCTGCTGAATTCCAAAGCAAGTGGGGTTTGATTCAGTCCCAATAACCTCTTGCCACCGCCTGCCCTTCAGAACGCCCTTTCTAAGTGCAAGTACATCCCACCCTCCAGCAGATCAGCGCCTCACAAAGCAACACGCACCAGGGCTGGGAAGACCCCGGGGAGAAGTCAGCCTGGGAGGCCATCAGCTCCGATGACAACGGATAACCCAGAGTGCCCCCCAGGGGACCTTCCTCTAAAACTTCCAGCCACCTGCTCTTTGGCATCGCCCTGCATCCCCCCAAAATATGAGCATGAATGCTGACGTGGGGATCAGGTCGCCTCACTTGGGCCAGCCCCCTCCAGAGCAATCATGATAGGATTTTTTATACATGTTCCAGCCCTCTGCAGGGCAGGTTTAGTGTGAACACACTGACAGAGTGAACCTCGGACACATCCAGGGTCTATTTCTGCAACTACAAACCCACCCTATCATGCACAATTAGGGTCCATCAGCCCCCTTGATGTACCTCCTCCCCTTCACCTCCACTCTCGGCTCCTAAGGCATCAACCTGGTCAGATTCCTTCTGGAGCCTATTGCGTTATCCCTTCATTTCCCAAGAGGGGACTTAGGTACCAGAGCTGGAGGGCAGGGGTTGTTTCCCCTCCTCCCGTGCACCCTGCACAGTGCCCCGCTGCAGACAGCCCTGCCGAAGGGGCTCCTGTGATGTGCACATCCCCAGTCCCTTTCTCGCCTCACTTCAGAGGAGCAAAAACCAGAGAAACAAAGCCGGGGGCTGCTGAAGCGCGGAGAGTGATGCTCTGCCAGGGAGGTGTTAGCATTCTTCTTTTGATTAGGAATAAAGCATGCAGACCTTCTGGTTGGGTTTTGCAGTAAGAAAGGGAAGCTTTGGTTTTAGAGGGAAAGTTCAGTTATAACGAATAATAATTGCTGTGCAGATGACTGTGGGTTGTTATTTTCTCCACAGAATTCCTAGAAAGTGGTATGGGCCTGCGTCCTTGCACGTGCTTGTGTGATAGAGAGAGAACGGTGGGGAGCTGGTGTTGGGGTGTGTACGACATCTACCTGCCTTTTCCAGCTCATCCCATTTCACATCTCAGTCCCGGCTGGTAGGTAAAATGTGCAGAGGGAGTGTGGGCACAACATGCTTCCCAGGAAACAGCGGCTGCCACCGTGATCCAGTAGGTACTGGGTCGGCCCCTCTCTTGGGCCTCCAGGAGCCAAAGGGGATCCAGCACCAAGAGGGAGCTGATTTCGGATATGGCTGTCAGAACTGAATGGATGCAGGCAACTTTCAGTGTAGACGCTGAGAGCAAACTGCAGCAGAGATGCACTCAGGGTGCAGTAACAAGGAAGGACCCGCTCTCCGTGTCAGGGGCCTGCAGGGGAAGTGAGACTCGGGCTCATGCTGGGCTCCTCTACTTCGCAGGGTTTAAGGCCGGCAGGCTCCCTGGTCCCACCCAGGGTCACAGTCCTGAGCAGGCTGGCAGAGGAGAGGGCACCGCTCTCCAGCTCTGCAGCTGCATGCGTGCCACGAGGAGGGAGGGCCCTCAGCCTCCCTGGACTCCCTGCAGCTGATGGGGTTAGGACAGCAGGAGCAGGTGAAGGCTCTTCTGAATGGGTCCTTCGGGGTCCTTGCAGAACACCCCCTGTGGCCGGCAACCACAGTTGCTGTTTTTGTGCAGAGATTCTTAGATTAGTCCCCACAGCAACCTTCCAGACAGGTATTGCCCCATTTTCCAGGAAGGAACCCAGAGGCTCCTCAGCTATACAGCATGCCAACAGCGCTGCCTCCACCAGTAGCTCACAGAGGAAGGCGTTCAGATCAGGAACGGGTGAGACCTTGCAGGAGTCAGCCAGGCATCCCTCGTGCCAGGGAGATGACCCAGTGATGACCCAGCCACTGCCCGTGGAGGGCGGGTGAAAGGTGTCGCTAGGTGCGTCGGTTCTGCCTGCAGCCCTAGGGACTGGGTCCTCGGTGTACTTTTTCCAGAGACAGCACTTGAGATTGGAAGGACTGGTCAGCTCAGCCTACCAATTGCTTTTCACTTAGCCAGGTTCTCTAGCCACAGGGTGAGGGTGAGAACACACACACACACACACACACAGACACACACACAGACACACGCAAGGAGACACACACACAGACACAGACGCACACACGCTCACACACACAGGGAGACATACACACAGACACAGAAACAAGCTCACACACACAGGGAGACATACACACAGACACAGAAACACACACGCTCACACACAGGGAGACATACACACAGACACAGAAACACACACGCTCACACAGGGAGACATACACACAGACACAGAAACAAGCTCACATACACAGGGAGACATACACACAGACACAGAAACACATACGCTCACATACACAGGGAGACATACACACAGACACAGAAACACACACGCTCACATACACAGGGAGATATACACACAGACACAGAAACACGCTGACATACACAGGGAGATATACACACAGACACAGAAACACACATGCTCACACACACAGGGAGATATACACATAGACACCGAAACATACACACTCACACACACAGGGAGACATACACACAGACACAGAAACACACATGCTCCCACCACACACACTCACAAACACACAGACACAGATGCACACATGCTCCCACCACACACACAAGGAGACATACACACACATGCTCCCACCACACACACAAGCACTCACAAACACACAGACACAGATGCACGCATGCTCATACCCACACACAAGGAGACATACATCCAAAGACACATACACATGAGGAGACATACACAGAGACACACACATGCTCACATGCACGCAGGCACACACAAACACACAGACACAGGCGCACACACACAGAGACACAGAAATACACACACACAGAGATACACAGACACACACATGCTCACACACAAGGAGACACAAACACACAGAAGCACACATGTTCACACACACAGGCACACACAGATACAGACAGACAGACACAGAAACACACACACACACAGACAGGAGCACGCATGCTCACACACACACAGGCACTCACAGACACAGAAAAAGACAAACACACAGACACAGAGGCACACATGCTCACTCACAGACACATACACAGACACAGGCACAGAGACAGACACAAGCATGCTCACACAGGCACTCACAGACACAGACACAGGCATGATCTCACACACGGACACAGAGGCACACACACAGGCACTCATAGAAATAGACATAGGCATGATCTCACACACAGACACAGAGGCACACATGCCTACACAGACATGCACACACAGGCA
This sequence comes from Pan paniscus, assembly GCF_029289425.2. NCBI lineage: Eukaryota > Metazoa > Chordata > Mammalia > Primates > Hominidae > Pan > Pan paniscus. Next base: position 132,369,222 of record NC_073258.2, on the reverse strand, counting down.
CTCACAGACACAGAGACAGACATGATCTCACACACAGACACAGAGGCACACATGCCTATACAGACACACAGACACACACACACACACACAGACACATAGACATAGGCATGATCTCACACACAGACACAGAGGCACACATGCCTACACAAACATATGCACACACACAAGCACTCACAGACACAGACACAGGCATGATCTCACACACACACACAGAGGCACACATGCCTACACAGACACACACACATACACATGCACAGGCACTCACAGACACAGGCACAGGCATGATCTCACACACAGACACAGAGGCACACATGCCTACACAGACACACACACACACACACAGGCACTCACAGACACAGACACAGGCATGATCTCACACACAGACACAGAGGCACACATGCCTACACACACACAGGCACTCACAGACACAGGCATGATCTCACAGACACAGAGGCACACGTGCCTACACAGACACACAGACACACGCACACAGGCACTCACAGACACAGACACAGGCATGATCTCACACACAGACACAGAGGCACACATGCCTACACAGACACACAGACATACACACACACACAGGCACTCACAGACATAGACATAGGCATGATCTCACACACAGACACAGAGGCACACATGCCTACACAAACATATGCACACACACACAGGCACACACAGACACAGGCATGATCTCACACACAGACACAGAGGCACACATGCCTACATAGACACACACACACACACACAGGCACTCACAGACACAGACACAGGCATGATCTCACACACAGACACAGAGGCACACATGCCTACACACACACACACACAGGCACTCACAGACACAGGCATGATCTCACACACACAGAGGCACACATGCCTACACAGACACACACACACACACACAGAGGCACTCACAGACACAGACATGATCTCAGACACAGAGGCACACACGCCTACACAGACGCACACACGCACAGGCACTCACAGACACAGACACAGACATGATCTCACAGACACAGAGGCACACATGCCTACACAGACAAACACACACATACACACACAGGCACTCACAGACACAGACACAGGCATGATCACACACAGACACAGAGGTATACATGCCTACACAGACACACACATAGGCACTCACAGACACAGACACAGGCATGATCTCACACACAGACACAGAGACACACATGCCTACACAGATGCACACACACACACAGGCACTCACAGACACAGACACAGGCATGATCTCACACACAGACACAGAGGCACACATGCCTACACAGACGCACACACACACACAGGCACTCACAGACACAGACACAGGCATGATCTCACACACAGACACAGAGGCACACATGCCTACACAGACGCACACACACACACAGGCACTCACAGACACAGACACAGGCATGATCTCACACACAGACACAGAGGCATACATGCCTACACAGACACACACACAGGCACTCACAGACACAGACACAGGCATGATCTCACACACAGACACAGAGGCACACATGCCTACACAGACGCACACACACACACAGGCACTCACAGACACAGACACAGGCATGATCTCACACACAGACACAGAGGCACACATGCCTACACAGACGCACACACACACACAGGCACTCACAGACACAGACACAGGCATGATCTCACACACAGACACAGAGGCACACATGCCTACACAGACGCACACACACACACAGAGGCACTCACAGACACAGACACGGGCATGATCTCACACACAGACACAGAGGCATGCATGCCTACACAGACACACACACAGGCACTCACAGACACAGACACGGGCATGATCTCACACACAGACACAGAGGCATGCATGCCTACACAGACACACACACAGGCACTCACAGACACAGACACAGGCATGATCTCACACACAGACACAGAGGCACACATGCCTACACGGACGCACACACACACACAGGCACTCGCAGACACAGACACAGGCATGATCTCACACACAGACACAGAGGCACACATGCCTACACAGACGCACACACACACAGGCACTCACAGACACAGAAACACACATACACAGACAAGTACATAGACACACACATAGACGTGCTCAAATCCATAGAAAAGTTCATGTTATTAGGTATTCCCATGTTTCTCTAACAGCCCATATCTGGTATCTTTTCCGATTCATTTTGGTAAAATCCAAAATGTCAATTTCATGAGCAGGCCAGCCCTTGGTGAGGGAGGGCAAGGTGCTGTGACGGCCAACACAGAGACGTAAATACCAGAGAAGGATGGGGGGTCAGGGCTCCTGGACTGTCTTTGTCTGGGTTCACATCTTGCAGTCACCCAGAGAGCCTCATCTCCCCTTGTCCAGGAGGGATTTACTGAAGCTCGATAAAAATCTGCCGCTGAATATTGCTATAAAATATCGTTCTTTCTCAAGGCACTTCACTCAGAGAATCCTAAACTAGTAGATTCACCTTTGCATGACTTTGTTAAAAACAAAAAAGGAGTTAGTCAAACATCAGCACTAGCCTTCTCCATCGCAAAGCCCATGCCTCGAAATTCTCCTAACAAACAGTGGTTCTCAATGTCAGCCTGCATCAGGGTGACTGGGAGGGCCGTCAGAACCCAGCTCTCTGGAGCTCACCCCAGAGTTTCCAAGTCAGTATTATCTGTGGTGAGACCCAAGATTTTACATTTCAAAGAAGTTTCAAGCGATACAGATGCTGTAACATTTTTACAATATTTCTTACTACCTTACTAGGGGGCACTAGTTATCTAGAAGCCATCAGAGGGAAATGGGAGAAACTGGACACAAATGGCAGAGGGAGAAGCATAATCAGAGGCACAGCGATCAGCTCCTGGGAGAGGCACCGCTGAAAGCTGGGCAGGCAGCATGCCCGCACTTCTGTGTCCACGCCCAGAAGTGGACATTATCAATCAATCACGGCTGCCTATCTTGTGGAGCCCAGACTTGGCTTTGGAATCCTTCTCAACCCAGTACCTTCTAAAGGCCGTAAAAATGATTGGGATTGGCAGGCACAATGACAACCCTTTCCTCCATTTGATCTAGAGTTTGGGCTTGACTCCACAGGCACCCCCTCCCTACTTCTTTCCATTGCACTTTCTTCTTTTCATGCATGGAACGCCCTTCTGTGTCTTTGCACATGGAGGCTATCTGGACTCAAGCACAGGGGAGGAGATGGGTGAAGAGCTGGAGGGAGCAGGTTCTGATGTGGGAGGCAGCAGATTCCCAAATATCAGGGGGTCTGACTTCCATCTGTGAGCAGATCATGGAGCAAACGACGGTGGCCTAGAGGGGATTCCAGCCCTGAGTGGGCACAGAGCATGAATGGAAAAGAGAGTGGACAGGGACAGCAGCTGCTCTCTCTGAGCACTTTCTCCAGAAATGAGATATTTTTTATTTTAAAAGCAATCGTGTAACATGATAGCTGCAATAACTATGATAAAATGATGTCAGAGGAAGCTGTGTGCAAGAAGACGGACGTGTTAGCTGAAGGTAGCTGCCTGTGGGGCTCCTGAACCACTCTCTCTCCATGCACCGATGTGCAGGCCCCGCCCCGGACAGCCTTGTTCTAGCCTCGCTTCTGGCCATGCCTCTGCTTCACACGGAGCGTCAGAAGTCCAGACACGAGAGGCTCAGTCATAGAAAGTGGACAGATCCAGTGACAACCTCTTCCCCAAGGTGGAAAAGAAACAGGAGCTCCAAGGGCTCTTGCCAAAGAAAGAGATGGGAGGAGAGGGAGAGAGAAAGAAGGAAGAAAAGAGCGATGCCTTTGAGGAAGTGTGATATGTAGCAGCATTGGGCAGTAGAATGTCTAAAACTCCCAGCCCCAGTAGTCAGGCCTTTCCTGCATCTCACAGCTCCAGACTGGGAGAGGGAGTACGGGAGGAAGGGCAGCTGTTTCAAATGCTCCTCTTTCTCTGCCATGATTAAGCAGGACTCAGAAGACCTTGCCCTTGGGGCCTCAGCTGCCCTCCTGGCTTCTGTGTTGAATAGAGCAGAAATACCAGACAGCAGAAAGCTGAGTGGTCAGCGCTGGGCCAGACCTGGGCACTGCCCAGAGCCAGAGGGCTGAGCCACCTACCCCTGTGATGGTCAGGCCATCCAGCCACCAGACCCCACTGAAACCCACATGGAGACAACTCAGGAGTGCCCAGGGTGTGCCCTTAGAAGGCTGTCCAGGGCCTCATCAGCACATGGTCAGGCACCTGTGTTCTCTCCTCCCTCAAACCCCGGTCCAGTCTGGGCCCCAGGCAGGAAAAGGGAGACAGGGAGTTTGTTACCAGGGGCCCCGGAAGCTGCAATGTTCGTGAATTCCTTAGTTCTCCAGCCTCTTCACTTCATCAAGTCAGTAAATAAATAACGCTGAGAAGGTCGTGGAGGGAAGGGTGACTCTGGAGCCTATTAGCATACATCTGCATATCAGTGAAGAGACAAGGTCCTGCTTCAGGAGAGCTGATCACTTGCAGATTCAAATCAACCCTGTGACTTTATAGTAGGGCTTGCTGACCAGCTGTGTGTCACAAGGCTCTGTGTTATAGGGCCACCAAGGATGGCATAGGAGGAGTGGAGGGGACAATGATGCCAGGCCTCTGCAGGGCACTGGTAATGTGCTGTTCAGTCCTGACATTTCCTGACTGCATGAGGTTGAGCAAATGGCATAACCTCTCTGAAACTCTATCTCTGCATCTTAACATATTGCTCATAGGAACTTTCTGGGTTCTTATGAGAATTTGGGCTTCTCTTGGCAAAGCGGTTGACCCTCAGTAAATGCTCAATAAGCCATGGACATTGCTGGTACCAGAGGCTTTGGAAGTGGGCACAGAGGGATCACCACTTGACAACTGGAGAGGAGCTCAGGGTCATGTGTGGCTGCATATGCAGCCGTCCTGCCTGGCCAGCCTGGCTTTCATCTTTCCCCATAGTTTTCCTCACAAGTTTTTCAATCTCACTATGCAGTTCTAGCTTCAGGCACCTCGCTGATATGTTAAAAATAAATAATAAACGATTGCATTGGTCTAGCACTTTGCTAGAGTTTATTAAGGGCTTCTACCTATAATATGCCATGTCATTCCCAACACTGCCACGAGAGGTCCTCACTGCAGAGAGGAGGAAGTGGACCTCCACGGGAGGCGGGTGATCTGCGCAAACTCCAATGGCCGGAAGTGGCAGGCAGACTTCAGGCCTTGAGCATCCATTCCTGGCACTCACTGCCTCCCACATAAGTTGTGCTTGCAAGCAGGGCAGGGCTCGGGGACCTGAGGCCACCAGGGCACAGAGTTCCTCCTATCCCACCATACGGTTTCCATATGTATTAGATGCCAGAGGCAGATCCAGCTGCTGGTGATTTGGGCAACATCTGAAAAGCGCCCAACACTACCAATCAGTCTGTCATCATCGAAAATGTCAGTGTCAGGAAAGACAAAGGCAACAGCACTGCTCCAGATACGAAGAGTCTAAAGAGATATGGCAACAGAACGCAGCTAAGTGGAAGGGTCCATCGTGGGGCGACTGTAATAACAGACATTATTCAGACTACTCCAGAGGCTGAAGTGGATCTGGGCTAAGTCTCTGGAATTCATGCCTTGTGTTGTGGCTGTGGAAGAAGACGCCTTGTTCTTACAAGGTGCATAGTAAATATGGAGGGAAGCTGTTCAATACACTACTTTTATTACATTTTTGAAGGTTTAAAATTTTCAATGAAGAAAAAGTGCACCAGGCAGACTTCTTGAGCAAATCTGTCTCTCCAATGGCTAATTGTGGTGCCTGAAGGCCCATGTTAAAAAATTTAATTATAGACTTCCTGAAAATATGGAATTGTGAAGGTCGTCTGATAAAACCTTCTGTCTCTTACGTGCTCCCTCCACTATGTGCATACGCAGGTTCACAGTCACGCATGCATGCGCACACACAGGCATACCCCCGCACATGCATGTACACAGGCACAGACACACACACACACACACATACACACATCCTCAGTGCTAGAAAAACTCCAACGCAGCCCTTCACTTCTTTGGGTAGCTTAGACCCTTAAAATTTCCTTTATATTGAACAGATTGCTCCCAAATAACTTCTGTCCATCGGTCTTGGTTTTGTTTTATGTAATTATACAGAAAACATCTCATTCCTTTTCTACCAAACAGCACTTAAATATCTGAAAACAGTTATGTGCTCCCAAAGCCTCCTTTTTCAGTTTCTCTTCCCTATGTTCACCTGTTTTGAGACAAAATGGACCTTTGTGTCTTCCAACAGCCTCTTGCTAAAAATCAAATTCTCCAGAAGAGAAAAGCAAGGGTTCAGGTTCAAGTCTCTCATTTCAAAATCTGGCTAAATGTCAGTCCAGCCCCATGGTGACATGGACCTACCAGCTAAGTTTCCAAGGGGGAAACCACTGGTCCCAGGGGTTTGCTTGCCAGTCCTCTCAACACCAAAGGTGAAAGCCATGAAAGACTCTCCCAGATTATGGATCTGGACCCCAGTCCTTGCCCCTGGAAGCAAAGTCAAGCAGAGGTCTGGGCTTTTCTCTCTTCTAGAAACAGGGCCATTTTCTTTTGGGGGATTTAAATGGAAAACATCCTCTGCCTGAAGTCTTGAGTCACCTTCATCTGAGACGACACACAAAACCACAGACAAAATGCTGGCAGAGGGTCTTCTGAGTCAAGGCCCTCTGTGGAATTTCGTACTCAGACAGTCTGTGGGTGGAGGGTCACATGATGAGAAATGTACAAGCTTTGGAGTCCAAGCTGGGTGTGAATTTGGTCTCCTCTAGGATATAGCAGCTGTGAGAACTCAAGTAAGCCGCTCAGCCTCCCTCGGCCTCAGAGTCTCCTTTGGTTAAAATGAGATAATCCTACCTCCCTTATTGGGCTGTCATGAGAAATGAAAGAACAAAAATGCAAATTCTCTTGCTCATAGTAGGCACTCAACAAGCAATGATTAATTAATGCAGCCACCATTCCAAAAAGGTTATAACAATGCATTTGGCAAAGGTTCAGTCTGTATTACTGGTTATGTAGGATACTAATGAATTATTATAATAACATTTGTGAAATCATATCCTAGCCAGTAATAAGAATTTAAAAATGTGTTGGGAAAACCACCCGTGATATATTGGGTTTGAGCCAAGAAAGCCAGTCGACAACAGATGAACTACTCTGCTGTTTAATACACTTAATAAAACAGTGTAGCTGCCCGAAATTGCTGTCTTGCTAAACAGAAATATCCCAAGGGTTTAAACAGAAAAGATAAATGCTCTCTTCGTCTTATACAAGAACCAAAGTAAAGATGGAACTGGGGATCTGGAAGCTCAGGCAGGATCAGGAAGATGGGTGCTAGGCGAAAGTTGAGGTCTGCTCACCTGGGCTAAGCATTTGAAAAGAAAAGAGTCTTCAAATATGGTGGGATGAATGCAGGAAATGGGACTTTGGAATCCATCTGGCACGCTGGGAGCTTTCTTTTCTAGCAGCAAGTGAGTAGCTGTATGAAGATCCAGATGAAAGGGAGAATATAAGACCAAATTCTGTAAACTATGAGCCCCACATCTTGGTCCCTAATCCATGCATGTCTTGGAGCTGCAATGAGTTTATGTGCCTGATAACCTATATCCCGCGGGGAAGGTTTTTCTCTCTTTCAGAGAGTTTCAGAGAAGCAGCGTTACAGGTAACCAGACAGGGAAATCAAGCTTGCAAATAACAATGGCAATATTCTTGTAACTGCAAATGGGAACAATAAGGCTGGTTCTGTTACACTGAGCCAACACCAGATTCATGGGAACCAGAAAAAGACTACAATCATAGCACTGAATGACTTCAAATGAAATGAAGCAATCCCACACAAAGAGTTCGCTTGCCCGACTGATACCAGCGAGTGGCCAGCTCTCTGGTGTTTCAGCATCCTCAAGGCCAGAGCATCCCAGCTGCAGGGAAGCAGAAGCACCATCCAGGTCATGCTGATCACTTTACAGGCGACAAGCCAAGACCCACTAAGGACGTGCAGCCGCTAAGCCACAAACACCAAACTGAGCTTTAGGATTGAGCTTTCTTCCTACTATACCAGCCTCTCCTTTTCAAGAATGACAGCCCTAGGAGTGACAAGAATGTCTTGGGTAGAGAAGGAAGACTTTTTATGAAGAGCATTCCTTTTCAGTGAGCTCTTTCCAGTTTCAGTGTAGGCGGTGGCCAAGCACTTGTGCAGCACGTCTGCTTCTCTGGGAAAGAGAACGTGTGCGTGTGGCACTACTTCTCATGGCCACGCGAGGGCGCCCGCACCCCGTGCTAGGACCCTTCCTCCTGCCTACCTGCCCACCCCTACGCTGTGTGTATATGTTTTTTCCATGAGGTCAGGAGTATCAAGGTTGTAAAATAACATATTTTCACTTGCTTTCTTCCTACATCCAAGACATAGCATTTCTGAAGTCAATTATCTCCCCGAGTTGCCATCATCTCCCCACCCTCTTTCTCTTTGTGCCGCCTTTCAACCCATCAGAGTCTGACACCAACAGACGGGGGAGTGGGGGTGTGGGCAAAAATGAATTTATTTTTTCTCACTGGTGATGTCAAATCCTTGTTCTGGCACTTTGTTTTAAAAGGCCTTCTGCAAACGTGAGATCTCTGTTCTCCAGCCTCAGGAAGGAGAGCCGAGAGAGTAGAGGGCTGCCATGCTGTCTACAGACGGTCTCAGGTGTCACCTGGGCCCCCCAAGGTACAGGTCCCTTTAGTACCATTTGTCCAGCACTACTCCTAGTGAGGGATGGAAGAGCATTTTTGCAGAGTTCCCAAAAGCAGACAAAATTAGAGCAGCAAGCATCACCTGCTAACTGTATCACGTCACTGTCTGGCACCATATTTAAATGCAAGCTTTGTCCAGAGGTGGGCAGGTGACCCAGATGACAAAGAGATAAGAAGAAAGACACACACATTGAAACTCATACACACAGACAATGAGGACACAATTTGCAGTTCTTACAAAGTACAGGCCTGGGGCCTGGCAGAAAGGGCCCTGTGATCCTTTTGGGGCCACCATAATGCCCTGCTCAGAGAAGGCCAGCAGCCTCCCTTGTCCTCTAAGGTAGGCATCCTACAAAGTTAGTGGAAATGGACTGGTCAACCGCAAGTCTCTCCACTCAGGAGCCCACAGGCAGCCCTGAGCATCCCCATGGTCACCAGCTGTACCCCAGTGGGCACCCAGCAAGGGTTCTGGGGTCACCTTCTTGATCCATTGTTATACTCACAATTTACCACCAGAAACCTCAGGAGTTTTCTGACCCTCCTGCCCTCCCTAGCCCTCTCCATCCTCATCTATTGGCTGTACCCCAGTGGGCACCCAGCAAGGGTTCTGGGGTCACCTACTTGATCCATTGTTGTACTCACAATTTACCACCAGAAACCTCAGGAGTTTTCTGACCCTCCTGCCCTCCCTAGCCCTCTCCATCCTCATCTATTTTTAGGCTAAAGCCTAAAATAGACAAGGAACGAGGTCACTCCCCACCCCCACCCCGGCACCGTGGTCTTCTCTGTTTTAAGGGAAATAGACAAGGAACACGGTCACTCCCCACCCCCACCCCGGCACCGTGGTCTTCTCTGTTTTAAGGGAAATAGACCAGGAACGAGGTCACTCCCCACCCCCACCCCGGCACCGTGGTCTTCTCTGTTTTAAGGGAAATAGACAAGGAGCACGGTCACTCCCCACCCCCACCCCGGCACTGCGGTCTTCTCTGTTTTAAGGGAAATAGACAAGGAACACGGTCACTCCCCACCCCCACCCCGGCACCGTGGTCTTCTCTGTTTTAAGGGAAATAGACAAGGAACACGGTCACTCCCCACCCCTACCCCGGCACCGTGGTCTTCTCTGTTTTAAGGGAGATAGACAAGGAACACGGTCACTCCCCACCCCTACCCCGGCACCGTGGTCTTCTCTGTTGTAAGGGAAATAGACAAGGAACACGATCACTCCCCACCCCCACCCCGGCACTGTGGTCTTCTCTGTTTTAAGGGAGAACTTATCACAAAGCCTTTCTTTTGAAGGCCAGAAAGAAGAGGCCAAGGCTGGTCCCTGGCTATTTAAATTCCATAAGCCTCCACAGAGGCCCTACCATGTACCAGGAGTAGTTAATACCTAAGTAGAATTGTGTCCCTTTCCTATTGGCACCAGAGTCTAGTGGGAAAATATGTATATGAATAAACATTCTGTCATACAATTAATGCCAGCCTACAGCACCATGAACAAGACAAGGTGGGTTTGAGCCTGGTCTGATGGGTGAATAGGAAGAGGCCAGGCCGAAGAGAACGGCCTGGAATCCCAGGGAGACTGAAAGGGTGAGGCACTGCAGCTGTCGGGGTGTCTGATGCGGTTTCCTTGGAGCTGCAGAACCACACAGCGCTCATCCAAACACGCCCACGCGTGCTTCGTGAAGCAGGCCCAGTGTCCTCGGTGGGGGTGCGGTGCCTTCAAAGGAGGCTCATTTGCTCAAGTCGCCGCCTCTGCCTTCACCTGGCCCCAGAAGCCTGGCTCGCTGGCATCCCTGCCTGAACCCTCAATGCATTTGGGCCTGTGCTATGCTTTGAGGCCTCCCCAGAGGGGGAATGTTCAAGGGTCCCCTTGCTGCTCTGCTCCTGGTGGGGAGGGAGGGACAGCACCACACAGGCTTGTTCCTCCCACGCCTGCCAAGAAGGCTGGTCCTCCCGGACCCATGGTGTGGAAAGCCGAGTCCACTCCAGAAACAGGCAATTTGTGTAGAAAGACAAAGAGAAAGGGATGTGCACGCGGAGAGGAACACAGCGAGGGCACGCTGCGGGCCCCTGACCATCTGCTGCTGAGTGGCGGTGCAGCCAGGGGGCAGCCAACAGCCAGCCCAGTGCTCTCAGGTGGAGCCGGGACAGAGGCCTCTTTGTCCCTGAGCCAAGCACCTGCTGCTGTCCAAAGTTTGGAGCCCCCAAACCTTGACTTGGCCTTCAGAGGGGCCTTAGCTCTCAAACCAACAAATATCATTGCCTCCACCAGCGTCCAGGTCATTACTCTCAAGCGAGCTCAGGGGACACACTTCTCTTTGCCACTTTCGATGCCACTTCTTTGATCGACCACTGTCGATGGGCGCTTTGTCACTCTCCAGTGGCCTGTGAATTAGCCCAAGGCCTCTGCTTCCTATACCGCTGAGTCTTGGCGGTTCTCACAGGGCTCTGAGCCATTTGCCACCTCTGCCAAGTCGCAGATATGCCCAGCCCAGCGTGGGCTCCAGAGGAGGGTGAGGGCAGCCACCGGTAGGCCCTGCCAGCCCAGGGCTAACATTGATTCAACCGCATTCTCTGCAAGCCCAGAGCTGATAAGGCCCAGGCAAGCAGGAGCTGTGGTTGATCCTGTGAATATGCAGGTAACGTAGAAGGATGGAGACAGGTGTCCCTGGCCTTCCATAAATAAATTATGCGTGATGGGGTTGGGCAGAGAGGATGAGTATAGACGCCAGATAGCGCCCCAGGGAGGCTAGGGGTGGAACTGGCCTTCTAGGCTGATTATGCCTCTGCCTGGGGGAGATAGAAATGGCTCCTTCCTGGCTCCATAAAGTTGCTGAGTGCAGACCTTACCTAGAAAGGCAAGGGCCAAAAGCCTCCTAGCAAGTTCTTGAGCAGAGCCTATTGGGCAGCAATTCCTGGCGCTTTTGCTTGGAGAGAAACAGGGCTGGGAGGAAGGGTCAGAAGAAAGATGATGGGGGCAGGAAACAGAGAAGGGAGGATGGAGTGAGAAAGGACAGAGCAGGAGGAAGAGGGGCATCTGCCGACGGTGAAGCAGAGGGAAGGACATCTGTTTTCAGAAGGGGCTGGGGGCCACATTCCCTGGGAGCCTCCTGGGCCCCAGGCCTTTAGCACCTACTGAGTGAATACCTAGGATTGCTCACAGAGGGAGCAGAGGGGAAGGGGCCGGCTCTGATCACACAGCCACCTCGCCCGGCAGCGTCAGAGGTGGTTTTAGCTTAGATCTGAGGCCTCCAAGAAGGGCTATGCCTCTCGGACAGCATCCATGTCTGAGAAATGAACCTCCCTGACCCAGTGGGGTAGAGGAGCAAGTGAGGCAGGGAGGAGAAGGGGACACAGTAGTCCTAGCCCTTGACTCTCAGGCCTCCTCGCCTTGTCTCCTGCCCCAGTACCGCCTGTCCATTTCCCTTGGCCTCACCCCAGCCCCACTATAGCCTCCATTCCAGGTAGAGACTGAGCAGCTGGCAGAGAAGGCCCAGCCCCAGCGGAGCCCTGCTTTCCAAGCCACGTTGCCACAGCACTCAGAAATGGGAATGAAACAGACAGCCATAGAATAATACATGAATGCAGACATGTATTCCTTAGCAAAAATAAATCAATGTATAAGAAAGAAAGAAGAAAGAAAGAAAGAAAGGCAGGACAGAAGGAAGAAAGAAAGAGAGAGAAGGAGAGAAAGAAAGAAAGAAAGAAAGGAAAGATTTGAGAGCAATTTTTTTTCTATTTTTCCTTCTTTGGTTCATTTTGCTTAAAACCTCTGAGCCCACTTTTTGCCAAAGGGGATGAGGGTGGAGTGGGTACTGGACGTGGCAGGAGAAGAGCTTTTGGGGCGCCTTCTGTTATCTTGGAGCGAGGCAGCTGATGTGATATTTTAATAGGGAACTCATTTTAATAGCCTACAAATGAGGAGTCAGAGACAATTAAAATTTATTTCCAATTAATTGTTTTTTCTTCTCTCATTACCAAGAGTTGCCAGTCAGACACCGACAAAGCCTTCAAAACAAAAGCAGCTCCCAGCCTCCGCTTCAGTCGGACGCCACCTGGAAGGAGGCTCTGGAGAGTGCCAGCATCTTTGCTTCAAACTTCTCTCCCTTCAGCAAATGACTTATCTGGCCCCTTTGCGGGCAAGAGATCGCTCAAATCTTCAGAAGCTGGGACCCTCTAAGCCGTGAAGTCACAGACAAGTTTATTACCATGGCGCTGCAGGATACTTTTTTATAGTTTTAATACTGGTTTATTTGCTCTCCTGAGGAATGGTCTCAGCAACTGCATTTCTTGAGACTGATTTAGCTTCCTGTCTTTCCCCCGCTGCCTCCCTTCTATGCTGTGACCAAAAACCCAGGCTATGACAAACAGCCTGAGATGACAGAGCCTCACCTGAGCCTGGAGCCAGAAGCCTCGGTGCCCCCACCGCTGAATTGCTGAGTGACGTTGCCCTCCCCCCTCACCTGTGCAACAAGGGAGCCTCCTTCAATGCCCGTAACATGCCCCTAACATGCCTTCCAGCTCTACAACCTTCACTCTGCATTCAAAACACATTATCAATGGCATCTATGAAGCACTTAATGGATGCTAAGTCTCTCACATGCACACCTCACTTAATGCTCATAAAAAACCTCCTTAAACAGATGCCTCTGGTAGCCACCAGTTCTCAGAGCAGGAAACCAGGCTACGGGACTTTTCCAATCATGGCGAGCCAGGGTTCCAGCTTGGCTGATTCCAGAGCCTGACCTCTTAACCTCTATTTCCTCCATGGTTTTGATCTCTGACCCCCTTTAACATGCCAGAGTTCCTGGAAAATCCTCAGCCTTGTTCTCTCTCTCTCTCTCTTTGGATGGGGGAAACTTCTAGTTAAACTCCTCACCTCATCTGGATCTGGATGACTAGAGTGGACAGCCCTGAATGACCAACCCTACGGGGCGCAGAGAAACCGGGACAGGGACTCTACCGCATCTTTCCTGGTACAAAACCCAGAGGGGCGTGGTGGCTTCCCCAAGCTCCAGCCCCTTTCGAAAGCAGAAAGCTGTGCTCCCCCTACCGGCCACCACCAGTGGAACAAGTCTCCCCAAGGACTAAAGTTCTCACTGAGCCTTACTTTATTATTATTGTTATTGTTGTTTGAAATGCCTCGTAATAACTGGGATAGATTTCTTAGGAAGCCAAATAATGGGATGCATTTCCACCCTGGCTTTATAATTAACGTTTGCATCATTTATCTTTCGTGGAAAGATTATTCTGACTAACGAGGTTCTGGGCCACTAATTCATTACACTGCCTTGTCACTTCCTGCTCCTTCTTATTACCCAGAAATAGACTCATTAGTCAGAGTTCAATGACAGGGAGAAATTGTGTTCCTTAATTTAATTCCCTCACTCACTTCTGGGCCCCATGTTTGTCTGAAATTGGGGATTAGAAGGGGGAAGAAAGGAGTCATCTTAAGTCTCTGCTTTAGACTCATTATATCCTCCCCCTTGTTCCTATCCAACAGGGAAAGGGCCAGGAGAGCTTGCTGTGGTGGCCACGCGGGTACTGTCCTTTCTCCATTCAAAGCTACAAGCGGGTGAGGGGCCACAGCCTAACCACTTAGGGACTTGTAACATATAATCAAGGTTTTTTTTTTTTTTTTTTTAAATCTCCACTCACAATTAGTAGTACTACCTGGGAATACTTAGGAATATCCAGGCATTGCTGATAGTAAATGCTGTAGAAGATATTTATTTACAGATAGATAGATAGATAGATAGATAGATAGATAGATAGATAGAGGTAGATATACATGCACACATATATGCATGACACAAAGTGCTTCCAAAGTCCTCTGCCACAAGAACGTAAGGTGATATAATATAGACACTAACAGCCCAGGCTCGTGTTCCATTGGCATGAGTTCAAATCCTGCTTCTTCTCATGTGAGTTGCAAGGCCTTGTTCAAGATACTTAACCTCCCCTGGCTGCAGCTTCTCAACCACAAAATAGGAATGACAAAAGCTATCTCTCATCATTATGAGGCTCAAGCCGCACAAGGCACCAGAAGTGGATTGCACAGTGTGCGGCAACTATGACTATTAAGAACTTGGAAGACAGGTGCCCTTGGAGTTCAACTAATCAAAACCCAGCAGTGGGAAGAGAGGGTGTCTCCAGGCAGTGGGTCCCAATCCTGGCAGCACAGAGTAGACACCTGCGGATGCCCAGGCCCACCCAGGCTGTTTGAGTTGGAATCTCAGGCATGTGGGAAGGGCGTCCATGGGTTTAAAAGTTCCTGGGTGGTTCTAAGGTGAGATCAGGGTGAGAAGCCCTCAAAGTCTCAAGGTCTGCTCAGGGACGTTTCACTCCTGGGCTATTCCTGTTGACAGAAGCATGAGGCTGAACACTTGCTCACTGCTGTAAGGCAGGAAACTTTCTCTGGGTCCCTCCATGACCAGGATTAGTACTCACATGGTTCCAGGTTCCGGGAAGCTCACTGGGGGCAAAAGAAGGTGTATCACCTGCTGTCATGGGGCTGCTCCCCTACTGGGGAGCTGGAATCAGAGCACCAATGAATGCTTACATACAAAGCAAAACAAATGCATGGAAGAAAAAGGGTGGATTCAAGGGTGAGCACCCAGCCTGGGGATCAGGAAGGCTTTCCCAAGGAAGGGTCTTCGGTTAGAATTATTAAGGGTACTGAGGGTCACCCAGTAACAGAGGGATCAGAAGTGCTTTCTAGGCAGAAGGAGTAAGGACTACGGCAAAGCCCAGGTGGCTGGAACAAGAACAACCCACAGAAGAGCAGAGTTAGAGAGCAAGCAGAGGCCAGGATCCACAGGCTTTGTAGATTCTGCCCAGAATTGGGGTCCTCCTCTTTAAGGGAAAAGGAAGCTTTTAAATGAAGGAATCCCAGGTAGGGCACAGAGGTGGGATGGCAAGATCCAATAAGCCAGCCCTGAAACCCACTTACTTCCTTGCAGCATAATTGTGAGGACCAAGGCCATGGCATGGAGCAAAGGGCCAGCCAAAGCACTCCCCCTCTGCTAGGGTCCCCTAGGCCTCCAAGTCAGTTCCTTAGAGAACATTGCATGGCCCCAGACCCCAATGCATGGGGCTGAATCGCTCAGATGTGAGACCTGGATCTTTACTCACCCAGCCACAGATCAATAGCTCAGCTTCCAGAAATGTTGATCCCAGCCACAGCTGGAAAAGAATGCCCTCATCCCTGGTAAGTCATCCCACTGGAATGGTAGTGTGTCACCAGCCTTTAGTGAGTGCAGCTTTGTGAGTCCTTCACCAGGACCCTGGCCGTCTCTGTTGCACTGATCTTATCCATTTGTGGACCAGAGAGGCTGAGGACTCTGTTGTGGGTCGGGGACTCTGGGAATGTCATCCAGGGCTACTTGGCTTTCAGTCAACCTCTGCCCAGAGATCATAGACATCTCCCATCTCAGGATGTCAGAAATGGATGTGTTTGTCGAGTATGTCTCTTCATTCTGGGATCCTCTGTTCTGTGAGGGGTGGTTATAGCCATGGCTCCAATGGGGTAGGCCAGGCTGGGGGCAGTCAGGTGGTCTCCTGCCCTCGCAACGCCTTGTGCATTTGTGGTATATTATGGTCAATGATCTCCTCCTCAGTGAAGCTAGTCATTAGAAGTGAATCCATGAGTCTGGCCGTAGCTGTTTGTAACCGTTAAGTTTCATGGAAATAAAGGAACCCTCTGGCAATTATAAGACAGGAGGCAGGGCGAGGGGCAGGGTGTGGACGTCTCATGAGCCATATTCTATGGCACTGCTTCTCCCACAGCAGTAAGGCTAAGGAGTGATAGGCAGGGTGAAGGGTGAAGGGCTGGCCTCACTCAGTCACTTGACCATGGGTTGAGGAATTCAATAGCCCTGGGCACTGAATCCTCAGAATAGATGTGTTGTCTCCAATTACCAGAAGAAAAAAATACAACAGACTGATGCAGTGACTTTAGTGAATATGTAGCCTAATATATACCACACATTACAACATCACATTTACTGTGTATTTTTATTCCTATGACCATTAAGAGAAATTGAGTCAGCAAAACTGGATATCGAGCAATGTGTGTCTTAAAATATTTATCATTCCTTATCTCAATTAATTTTCAAAACAGCAATGAGATATATATCATACCCATTGTACAGATAAGGAAACTGGGGATCAACATGGGAACTTGACAAAAGTCAGGCAAAATACGGTGGGGTGGGAATTTGTCTCACAAGCCTGCCTCTTTTCCGTGGCCCACGGCCAGTTCTGCTTGTTCCCAGACATTGGGACTGAGTCTAGATGAATGCATTTTGTGACTTTGTTAGTTTGCTAGAGCTGCCATAATAAAATACCATAGACTGGGTAGCTTAGACAACAGAAATTTATTTCCTCACACTCTGCAGGTTAGAAGTTCAAGATCAATGTGTCAGCAGTGTCAGTTTCCTCTTAGGCATCTCTCCTCGGTCTTCACATGAACTCTCCTCCCTGTGTGCTGTGTCCCAATCGCTTTCTATAAGGACATTCGTCATATTGGATTCGGTCCTAGCCATATGACCTCTTTTTGCCCTAATCACCTCTTTAAGTATCTCCCAGTACAGTCACCTTCTGAATTACTGGAGGTCAGGACTTCAACATGTGAATTTTGGAAAGACCCTGTTCAGCTCATAACAGTGACCAAACAGTATGGACAAAGCTCTTTATCCTTCACTTGCCAGGGATCTGTACTTGGCTTTCCACATCAATGCAATCACTGTTTACCCAAAATATTTGTTACCCTGTAGTACAAAAAGGTTTACATTCTGAATGGCTGGGCAAATGTCAGGATTAAGATAACTCACTCCAGAGATGAGGCGTGGGAAGGATGGGTAAGAGGAAGCCGCTGTCTCCAGGTGTCAGCCTTGAGAGGGGATCCCTTCTTAATTTCTCTGCGGGACAGGAGGGGACGCGTGAATGCCACTGGCAAACACAGATGGCATTTAGAGCACGGTTCTCCCCAAGGCTTGGTGGGTACCCATCCGTGGCTGCAGGAAGCAGTTCCGTGGGTTCTGTCTCCGGTGCCCAGCAGAAGCGTGGAAGATATGGGCTCCAGGAGTTCAAAGTCAGCCACACACGAGGATGTGCCAAGTGATCGTAGTCCCTTTGTTTAGCTTCTGTGAGTAACAATCGTCCCTTTATTCTGTCTGTCATTAAAGGATGGCAACAGATGTAAAAGAGTGGCTTTTAAATGTTGCCGGGAAAAGGAAATATTAAAATCTAAAAAAAAAAAACAATGGAAGAGAGCAGTGGCCCCCTTCTGACTCATGGCATTCTATAATCTCTTGACTTTGGGGATAATGAACTACATCTCAAATCTACTTGGTTTATTTTACTAAAATTATCAAATTAACATATAGGAAGAAGACACGGGAACCGCAACGTATGGCGTGTGTTCATTTGGTACCAAGCACTGGGGATAGACAGCTGGAGAGAGGGGGAATTTAATTTCCTGGGGCCCATACGCCTCTGAGTGATTGGCAGGCTAATTTTGCTCTCCACTAGGCCTGGTATTGAAAGGAAGTGAAGATGCAGAAAGCTGCCAAGAACTGTTCCTTGTATTGGCAAAAATTCTAGACCTCATTAGAAAAATCAAGAACTAGATTCAGAAATTTGGAAGGCTATGGTGAGAGGGGATTTTTCAAGTAATGATAATTATTAAATATTGTCAGAGCATCCTTTTATAGGTACTTGGTCTCTGGTTAAGCTTATGCAGTATTACACTACCATGCTTCTGTCCCATGTTGAGAGGTTCAGAGAACTTAATAAATTGCCCAAGGGCACACAGCAAATTGGTAACAGATGCAGGCCTCAAACTGGGTTCTTCTAAATCTGGGCCCAGCTCTTTGTCACCTCCCTGTGCTGACTGCACTGGAGCCCTGTCCAGAGAGGCCTAGCAGTCAAGAATTTGGTTGCTCTGCACAGCTAGAGGGGAGCGAGCCCAGGGTGGTCCAAAGACTTTCCTTTCCTGTCACCTTCTGCTCTTTTGGGATAGAATTTTCATCCCAAAGCAGTTAAGTGCACAAATACTGTAGTCAGATAGACACAAGCTCTAATTCAAGCTTCAAGGTCATGTGACCTTGGGCAAATTATCTCATCGCTTTAAGCCTGGATTTTCTTGTTTGTAAGAAGAGGATGATAAAACCAGTATCATAGAATTACTTTGAAAATAAGAAATCTGTGTGTGTGTGTGTGTGTATTGTTTAGTAAGACGTCTGACACTTGGTAAGCCTTAGCTAAAAAAGAAAAAAAAGGTAACAAAAACATCCTTGTCCAAAGAGAGAGTGGGAACCCCAGCAATCCTCAAAGCCGGCTTTGCCAGGGCTGCCAAGGGCGTGACTTGCTGTTGAAGACCACAGAGTTCTTTGTTTCCATCTCTGCTAGAAGCGGTGCACACAGTCCCCCTCGCACTCACTGCTGCTCCCTCAAAGCTAGAGAACCAGAGCTGAGAAGCAGAAACCCTCTCAGTGGCCTGGCCCGTGCTGCAGACAGACAGAGAGGTCAAGGAAGGCCTCAGGACCAGAGGCAGAGGGAGGAATGGAGTGAGAGAGATCAATGCTGGACCCAAGATGATTAACTGTGCCAACCTGGGGCACTGGCGCTAGGGAGATGGTCAGATCGATGGATTCCAAGCAAATGAAGAGCCTGGCGCATTCGGCAGCCAAGCTGTGAAGTTAAACACAGCGACGGGGCCAGGCGTTTGGTGAGCGATGAGGGTGATGAAACAGGACACATATATCTTGGGAAACAACACTGAGAGGCCAGATCTGGTTCTGAAAAATGTCTTTGCTCCTTGTCACCTTTCAAAGGCAAAATCACAGCTCTGTGAGTATGCATGTAGGAATATGAATGTGTGTGTGAGCACGTGCCAGTGTTTGTGTGTTGGGGGGGTGTGCCTGTAAACACTACACCTTTGTCCTCTTATTCCACCAGGGCCCAGTAGTGCTGGGGAATGTGTTGTTTATTAGGTAGGTGCAAATAGAATTTCATTCCCATGGTTCTGAGAATCATAGCGTATTAAAACTATTCAAATATATCCCATGTACTTATATGCTCTGTGGAAAATGTTCTTGTAAAATTAACATATACTCTATTACCTCCTTATTAATAGGAAATTCTGAGGGACTGCCTTCATCCATCACAATAAGCTGGGCCCCTCAGCGTTTCCCGCCCCAAGCTGACAAGGCAAGTTCTGAGGTCCACAGGGAGCCAGGAGGGAAGGCCGTCTCTTTTCATCCATGCAATGCCTACGCTATGCAGAAAAGGGAGGACCTCAAGACCAAGAAGCGATTATGTTGCAGCCCTTCTTCTGTGAACACACTCAAAAACACATGAATGTTCCCGCTAAATCAGTGACTCCATCAACCTTGATCCACAGGCCTTGGCTGTGGCAGAGGGACTGCAGGAAGCCACGTGGCTGAGAACCCACCTTCTTATTACCATGTTGGGCAGTTTCTAGGAGTGCTTCCTGGTTTCAGATTGTCTTCCCTTTCAAAGCAGGGTGGGGGTGGTGTAAAGCCCTTGCTCAGGCTAGGAGCCAGATACGTGGCAGCTTAATTTTCCCCATTATGCAGGGCAAATACCAAGAAGAATTCCCAGGTGTGTCTGCAGCCGTGAAAATGTGACATGAGTCACAGTGTCTTCGGAGGAAATGAAAGACCACAGGACGGGGACATGGCATCATGAAAAAAGATGCTTTGTGATTTTCAACATATGGTGACACTTTTCCTAATTTAGAGGGGGAAGCTGGGTTTTGAGTTTTCTTTTATCTCCCCTCTTTGTTAAAAGCAAGAGAAAGAAGATTTAAAGAACATCTGTGTATTCAAATGATAGAAATAGAATTATACACTTTCAAAAACAAGTTCTAGTATTTTTGTCTCTTTCGAAGATTTCCGAAGCCTATAGATTTCTCTCGTGTTTGCGAGAGCATTTCCTCTGAGACCTTAGACATAGTGTTGAAGTTGAAATTGTTTTTGTCTTTTTCCCCTTTCTGTTAACCCAGCCCCCACTTCATTCTGTTAATCTCTTTTAATTGGACATAAGATAAGACTGAGTATGCTCGATATTTTTATTGAATTGAGTTTTATGTTTCCAGTCTGGATTTATAGACTGTTAAATAGAATGTTTTATGTTTCTCTCTCTCGCAAAGAAAATAACAAATACATGTGGGACAGAGCCATCAGTCAATTATATCAGTGGATTGTTGGCAACTCACAGGGGGAAAAAAAAGAGCATTTTCACTCTACTCTTAGGAGAAAGCAATTATATTTAAGAGCAGTAGAAAGCCAAAACTAGCCTGGAACTTCAAAACGCCTTTCTTGACTGACCAAGAAAAGGTACAGTGACTACAATGACAAACCAGCCCCTAGCTCTTTTAGAAAGCTACCCTGCCTCATGCTAAAGAGAAAGTAAGTGATGTTTCAGCCTCGGCGACCAGGCAGGAATAGAAAAATACATTGACAGTAGTTGGATAGACCTTAAAATTAAGTAAAAATTTCTTAATATACAAGATCTCAGTTTTCCCACAAACCTCCTTTCTGTCCAGAAATTTCCATGCCATTTACTGCCTGATCATGTCAGGAATGACGTTCTTCCTTGTTCTTGATTTTCCTTCCTGGAATGTTTTAATCCTGCCTCTCCAGAACACTTTTCCCTACTTCCTCTAGGCCCTACTCACAGCAATGTCGCTGACACATAGCATTAGCGTGCAAAACCTCAAATCCTTTCTGACTTGGAACTTCACCCAGGAAAGACCTCTAGCAAAAGTGCTGGCCATTGTGTCACAGGACAAACCCCTTTCAAAGAGCAAAGCCATCATCATCTCAAAAGCCACAGTCACCACCTGGACCTTCCGTCCTGAGGAAAGGAATCTCCACCGAATCTGGGGGGAAGACCCCCCCCACCAGTCTGTGCAAAAGATGAAGAATTGAGTATGCACCTACCTGTGCCCTTCCATTTCCACCTCTTCCCACCTTCCCCGTTTCTTTTTCCGTTCATTTTTTTTTCCACTTTAAAAACATCCAACTTTGCCTTGGGGATGAGCAGAATGAAATGTCACTTACCTATAAAAAGAGACAGAAGAGAAAGCCATGCATCACATTACACACAAGTTCTTTGAAATCAAGGCCAGCTTCCGACTTTGAAACTGTAACAATGAGTGAATATTATTTTTTCATCCTACCTTTCTATATTTAATGAAACTCAGGATTTTGCAAGTAGCCTATCCCCAGGGCCCAGTCTCCCTTCGTGATTTTCCTTTTGTTTCTTTGCCTCCTCCATCCCTGTTCACCACCCTAGCCCCACACCCTCTGTCCCCGCTTCATGGATGAAAGGTCAGGAAGGAATAAGGGGGGAGGGGTGCACAGACCCAGAGATCAAGGCCAGCCCTCAGATGTGGGCAGCAAGGTTTCGAGGCATGAGGAGCCGCTTTTCACCTCTTTTCTCACAGGCCACAGAGATGGGACCCAGGGTCAGCCCCGGCTGGTGCCTCTCGGGAGGAGGGAGGAAGGTCAGCTCCCCGCAGGGTGATTTTCCACCTGGTGGCTTCCGGGCTCTTTCAAATGACTCTGCTCTGAGTCTTCCTCCTCTCTCCCTCCCTCACCCTCATCCCCTCAGCCCTCCTGGTTTGGGTGTGAATGAATTCACCCAAGGTCTCCATCCCCCTCTTCATCCTGCAGCATCTGTCTTTCAGACCTGCTTCTACAGAAAACCTCATTATTGCAGCACCCTGAGGCCAAAAACCACCTGAATGGGTCATTGTGTTCAGTCCCCTGCCTCAATACAGGATGCAAACTGGCCCACCCGAGTCCTACGGGACACTTTGAGAACCCTGAGATACTGAGTCCCTGCCTTGCCCGGCTCCTGGCCACAGAGGCTCCCTGTCTTCATGCAGCAAGCTCCTTGTGGCCGACTGATTCGGTTCTGTTGGCTGCAGGGAAGCCAGGCTCTGAGCATTCTACTTGCAAGGACAGCCGCTCACCCACCACGCTATGTAGCGGATCCTTCACGTGCTCACATATTGGAAAATTGGCTTCAGGGTCCTGCCAGTGTCTTCGTCTTCTTATGCCTGAATAACTCAGTTCCTTTTAGACTCTTCTTAAAGGTTTCAGTTTTCCATCTTTCCTCCTCCAAGCTCCTCTGAGACCCTCCGTGGAGGACAGCTCAGAGCTGAGCCCTGGAGAGAAAAGCAGCCACGTGTCCCCCGATTCTGTTGCTGCATCCCCCAAAGAGATTTCCAACCAAGATGCTCTGCCAGAAACGGAATTACGGTCAAATATTGCATCCCGATCACATTGGTATGTTAAAGACTTGGAGAGGGTTCGAGATAAAGATCTATGCTGAAACTTTTCCTAACGGTATTTGACTCAGAAATGTTTCTTGCTATATATAAATTAAAACACCGTACTTCAGAAGGATGACTACTTTTTCTCTCATTATGAATGTAAAACTAAATACAATTGAGTTGGTATTATCACAAGCAGTGGCCAGAGGACCTTGAAGTCGATGGCCCGGCCACCATGCCCTATAGAAAGCCTGGGCTGAGGGCTCAGCATACAGGGTCTGGCTCAACTCCCTCACCCAGTGTGATGAAGGGCCATCCCCTTGCTCCCTGCAGCTCTCTCACCTGTGAGATAGGAGGACCCTGAAGCACCCTGCACACTAGGATGTGGTGAGGCTGCAACGATACTTTAAATGTGCTTTGCAAACTGTAAAGAGCAAAACACTTTAAGGGTCTGTGGTGTCAGTGCCTCTGTTCTTGAGGCCACACTCGTGGGAGAAGAGATCACTTGGCCTCAGCTGCCCTGGGAGCTGGTGAAAAATGTGTGATTTTGACTGTGGTCCGCCAATGAGACATCAGAGGCAGCAGTTGCTTGAATACTTCCCCTGCTCTGGACCCTGAGGGAGGGAACTGATACCAGAGGTCTTTTCTGTCTTTAGTATCTACACCTACATGTCTTCCTCTATTGCACAGGGATGCTCTCTCTGCCTTCTCAGTGCTTACATCTATTTTTTTTTTCGTTTTGGAGTCTCACTCTGTCACCCAGGCTGGAGAGCAGTGGTGCGATATCAGCTCACTGCCAACCTCTGATGCCCTGGTTCAAGCGATTCTCGTGCCTCAGCCTACCGAGGAGCTGGGATTACAGGTGCCTGCCACCATGCCCAGCTAATTTTTTGTATTTTTATTAGAGACAGGGTTTTGCCATGCTGTCCAGGCTGTTCTCTAACTCCTGACCTCTGGTGATCCGCCCACCTTGGCCTCCCAAAGTGCTGGAATTACAGGCGTGAGCCACCGCGTCCGGCCGCTTACGCCTTTTAAAGCTTCTGATTCTGCTGTCTCTGCTCTGTGGCTTTGCATCTGGGCAAGTTTCTCTGCAGACCGGGAACCTCTAAGTCGGGGGAGGAAAGAGAGGTCGCTGAATCAGAGCAAGGCATGCCGTCCTCGTCTGCGTCCTCTATTACTCTTGAATAAGAGAGAATGCGAGGACATCAGCATAGTGCCGTGTCCATGTAGGCTCACGAATGTAAGAGCTGCACCACGTGGGTGTGGAATGTTAACAGTTGGGGAGGCTGGGGCAGTGGGAAAAGGGGTCTATGGGAATGCTCTGTATTTTCCCCTTATTTTACTGGAACCTAAAACTGCTCCAAAAATAAAGTTTATGAATGAAAACAAATTACAGGCCCTTAAGTTCTCATTCATTCAAGAAAATCTTCTCAAGCACATTCTATGTGTAAGTCCCAGAATAATTTCTTATTGAATAGGAGAATTCTGAGAGATGACTGCATTTTCTGTGTACGGTGGACAGAATGGAAGAAATGGGACTAAGATCCTAGCCCTGGGAGAGACTGAAAACTTAACGGAAAGAGAGCAATATGCCCATAAAAAGTTAGGGAAGTAGAAAACCATGTGGTCCCACGATTATCTCCCCACCCCACCCCTTTATCTTGGCAAACCTTATCTACAATTGAAACCCAGCTTAAGTGCCACCTGGCCCCTCAGGTCTCTTCAGAGCTCACCTCAGAATGTGTCACTCACATCTCACTCTTCCCCTCATACTCAACAGCTTGCTGCCTGCCTTGCCCTGTGGTTCTGTTCTGTTTTGCCATGTATTTGAGTCTGCTGTTTCCACTCTGCTCCTACATTTTGACTTTGCAACCCTGACAACATCTAGCCCAGGGTTTTCTGCAAAATGAGTTGTAAGAAAGCTCGAGGTTTCCAGACCTTTGTGAATGTGGAATTTGCAGATAAGAGATTGTGGGTCTATACACACTACTGTGATATGCTGAGATAGTGCTGGGATTCCAGCGATAAGAGATATGATGCCTGCCTCCTTATATCCTGGCAAGGCACACAGATAAGTAGGTGCTGAGCTGTAATATAGCATCCTATTGACAAGACAGAGGTAGGCATGGGGTGTTCTGAGGAGACAGAGGAGAAGTGTCTTCTAGTTTGGTGCTAATAACAATACAAAGGAAAAACAAACTGGAATTGGTGGAGACCATCAACAAAAACTTCGCAGAAGAGGCTGGCCCTTTGCGAGCAGCTACCTGCTGACATGTTTCATTAAAAACACTAGTCCACCCTCTGCTCTTTATTCTTCCACACCAGGGAAAGCTTGCCTTGTTTTTCTCCCTTCCTGCATGGCATAGTTCTTCTGCCATGGAATTCCCCACTGACCTTTCCCAAATCGAAGGCTGGCCTCAGATGCTTTCCTCTCCAAAGGGCTCAGAACCCTAGGCAGCAGCTAACTCTCAGACTGGGCCAGTGCTTGATGCTGGGCCTCCACTCAAGGGTCCCCTCACCTGACCCATTTCGATGTTTTTTTTTTTTTTTTGGCTGGTCTTTATAGGGCCATTGTAAAACCACAAGTGGAAACAGCTCAACTGCTCAAAGAGGGTTTCATCTGAAGGGCTTGTCCTTCTCCAGGCCTGCCTTCCTCCCACTAACAATGCAGAGAAGCACTTGGTTAACCCCCTCAGTTCCAGAGCCAGGGACACTCCTCAGCCTCCGAGAGCTGAGCAACAGTGCCAGACCACCACGGTGGCTCACAGAGCACAGATGACTCGGTCAAACATAAAAAGAGCAGATTCCACGTGCAATTCAAGTGCTTTCTGCAGAAGTGGGTCATCTTCTTGGGAAGTGTTTATAGTGACAGTTGCATACCTACTCCAAACTTGGACCTAGACTAGCTCTGTCTCAAACACCCTCTCTGAAGACTTCTGGGCCTCCAAGAAAAGAAAAACCAGGGTGAAAAAGCCAGAGCTCAGGGCGCAGGGGAAGCACGAGATAGTGCCCCTTCCTCCTCCTCCCCAGCTCTTATGCCCCGCCCTCCTCCTTTGTCCAAACCGGAACCGGAAAACCCATCAGCAGGCGCTCTGCCTCCTGTGACCTGCTGCAGTATATCTGTGACACAGGCTACAGGTAGCCAAGCCTCCAACTCCTTCTCCTTAGCATCTCTCAAGGACCTATGTCAAGTCCCAAGTCTATCCATGTGGTTGGGAGGATGGTTCCCAGTGCCTGCAGTTATTCACTGGATTCAGAAGTGCCTCCTCACAGCCCATGCTGCATCGCAGGAAGGAAAAGAAAGCGAGAGTTGCTTCTGTGTCTTTTTAGGTGGGGAAATGAAGTGGGGTCATCTAGAGGTGCAGTATTTTTAGGCAAGTCTTTTTAAAGGACCGCGTGGGTGGATTTAAAATCTTTTCTCCAGCCACCCCAGTAACTGGGATGGTGGTGGTATGGAGACGAATCTCTTACACTTTGTTTCCTGAGGTCTTTTCTTCCCTTGCATAAAACACTACTGGAATGCAAAGCCTTCTCCCTTTACCTACCCATGTCTCCTCTATGCCCTAGAGCGTGAGGTCTGGCACTAACACTTTGCTGGTGGGAGTACTGAGGCCCAGGAAAATGGCAGATGAGGATCTGGTGGATTTGAGGGAAATGAAGGAAAAGCAGGGGGAACTGACCGCTGGTCTAGGCTGTCCCTCATCTGCCCTCCCATTCCTTCCCGGGCCGAGGGAGGAGGCCCTCCCAGGACCTAGGGCACAGGTTCAATGGTGGGATAGGGCAGGTGCCCAGACGGCCAATCGATTTGGTCCCAGCACTTCAGAAAGGCACTGCTTCTATGCTGCTCTGGGTCTTCCAGTGGAGACTAGAATTTCTCTGAGCAGCACTTTTCCTTTCCCTTCATTGCCTCACACAGAGCTTGGCTGGGTAGGAGATTTTTCTTTTCATTCCAGTGAGCATATTTATTAATTTCCACAGTCAGATAGAACAATGTGCTAAACATCTAGGGGATCTCAATTGTCCTCCCTGCCAGTCCACCCTCCTTTCTCTACCACTTCTGAGTGGGGAATGGACCCGGCAGGGGCTGTGGTCCCAGCTCACCAGCAGGCCAAGCCCACAGCCTCCCATCTGTGTCTTTTACAGCAAAGCAGCTGAGAGCAGCCCCCTGCACAGAAACAACCGAGCCAGAGACTTCTCTGTGTTTCTGGAAGCCCTGGAGGTTGTTGCTGACCTTGCCTTTTTTCAGGTTTCCTGTTTTTCTCTGAGGTGTCGCCAAAAAGGAAGGAGGAAGGTACCAGATTAAATGCTACTAATTAGCATCTTCTCCTGGATGATGGAGCAAGTGTCTGGAAATTGCTAAGAATTCCAGAAAACACAAAGGATAGCTCTGGTGTAGGGTAAGGATGGGAGCCCCCCTTTTCTTAACAGCTAAGCTCTTAGATACTAAGCCAGTAGTTCTCAACTTTGTCTGCACACAAGAATGACTTCAGAAGACTTGAAAAACCCGCATACTCAAGTCGTATCCCAACCCCATCACCTCAAAATCCTTGAGAATGGGATCCTGCACTCCTGTTTCTAAAAACTCTCTGAGTGATTCCAACATGCAGCCAAATGTGGGAAGCAGTGTGCTACAGCGTGCCTGAGGACCGGCGGGGTGGCGGGGGCGGGGTTGGTAAAACACAGGTGCGAGCCCCAGGCCCAGCATTTCCGTTTGAGTACATTTGCATGTGGCCTGAGATTTTTCATTTCTGAGTAGCTGGGTGGATTAATCCATTTTGCATTGCTATAAAAGAATACTTGAGACTGGGTAATTTATAAAGAAAAGAGGTGTATTTGGCTCACAGTTCTGCAGGCTATATAAGTAGCGTGGCTCCAATGCCAGCTTCTGGTGAGGCCTCAGGGAGCTTCCACTCATGGCAAAAGGCAAGGGGAGTGGGTGTGTCACATGGTGAGAGAGGGAACAAGAGCAAGCGTGGGAGGTGCCAGGCCCTTTTTAACAACCAGATCTCATGCGAACTAACAGAGCCAGAACTCACTCATTACTGCCAGGACCCCATCAAGCCACTCACGAAGAATCCGCTCCCATTACCCAACACCTCCCACCAGGCCTCACCTCCAACCTTGGGGGTCACATTTCAGCATGAGATTTGGAAGGGACAAACACCCAACTATATGACTGGGTGATGACACTGCTATTGGCAGAGACCGGACTCTGAGAAGCTCTGCATTAGATGGAACCCTGAGACTCCCGGAAAAATAAACCTGTCGGGACTGGAGGAGTTGCTTTTCAATACAACTGCGGTTCTTGTGGCCGTGAGGTCCCCTCACCTCCTCCCAGGCTTCCCTGGGACACACAGAAGGACACCGGCCCTGCCTTTGGCGGTGGGAGTGGATGGGTCACCTGGCTTTTCCCTGACATTCTAGGGCTGCGCCTGGAAAGGAAGCCTTAGGCGAAAGGGGCTTCAACCACTGAAAGAAAAGGCAGACGACCTCCTTTCTTCCTGCCTCTCCTGCTGCCAGAGGATTCTGACTTTATGCCTTTAAAAATGAACCCCACGATCCCACCAAACCTCCCCGAGGACAGGGACAAGGTTGTCTTCTCCCACCATCACCGGTTACAGTCCTGTGCACATGAGAGCTGTCTGTTGAATTAATCAATGAATGAACTCTCCATCTGACGGGCAGGGAAGCCAAGAGACAGTCACATTGTTGCTGATGGAGAAGAAGGTATTGTTGAGCTTAATCGACAAATATTGAACAAACACCTTCAATGAGCACCTGCCCACCTTCCTGATAAGGCTGGAGGCTGTAACAACCTGAGACAGGAATTTTACTTGCATGAAATTATATAATTTCCAGCCCAATTATCACCAATGTATCCTTGTCATTCCGAAAGCCACTCCTCCAAAGGACAGCCTAGAAAAGAGGCCGTGGGGGGAGCCCTCTGAGGGGGTGCTTTGGTGTGGTCCCCACCTGTGTTCTCATACTGGAAGCTCCACCAGGACCCCACACGCAGAGGTGCCCCACACTCTCAGCTCCAGGCACTCGGGTAGGAGCAGCAAGCTGGCTCCAGCTTTGCATCCTGCTAAACATCTCACAGTTTGCACAGATGAGGATTGCCCTCCACTCAGCCACTGTGGCAGGGGAGAGGCAGAGCCAGGGGGCTGCATTTCTCCCTCCCTCTGAGCTTGTTCATATAGTAAAACACAGAGGCCCCACTGTGACTGTTGATCACATGCAAAGCAAAGGCAGGTTTTGAAATTCATCAGAGATTTCTTCCGCAGCTGCAGGCAGCGAGGCCTGAGCCTTCCCTTCCCCCAGGGCCCTCCGGCTGATGTCAGTCCTCCCCTGGAAGCAAGGAAGACCGTGAGGTTGTCTTTCCAGTGGGCCACATCTGTTTCTGAAGGCTAAGAGAGACAGCAGGTGGAGGGAGACATGTGAGACTGAAAGAACAAAGGAAGGGAAAAAAAAGATAACTTCAAAAAAAGATCCCTAAGAAAGGAAGATGACAAAGCAGGGACCGAAGTCTCTTCTTTCCTGCCTTCTCCTTTCTGGAGCTGGCTCTGCGGTCCACACAGGGCACACCCATGGGAACCTGGTGAAGGAAGCCTGCATCACCCAGTCCCTGGGAGAAATTGCAGCAGCTCCTCAAATAGCGGGGTGGCTGTACTCATGCTACAGTCTGTGATCTGTGGGTTTTATGGAGATGTTTTGGAGATTGGTAATAAGGTTGCTCCAGTCAGCAGTCCGGCAGGGCGGTAAAGGATGAAGGCAGTTGTGCAGGTTGCATTCCAAGTGGCTTTCTGAAGGCGGAGTGACCGCCACTCATGGCCACCTGTGCCAGGGCGCACTTCCTGATTGGAGGGTCTGGAGTGCCCCGACTTGCTCAGATTCCTGCCCTGCTGCAGCGTGGAGCAATCCTATTGTGTCTATTCTCATTGGTTTGCTTGTTTTCATTGAGAAAGCAGGTCTAAGTCCTGCTGCCCAACAGGCAGGGGAGGGCATGCTGGACCAGTCACAATCCAGATGCTGACAAATCCCCCTACCCACTCCAGAACCCGCTCTGCCTCTGTCCACAGGTAGGGTGAGCCAGCTGCTGTCTTGCCCCAAGTTGGGCTGCTAAGTATTTGACAACAGTGCTGAGCAGCAAGCTTCCAAAAACATCAACTGTGAGAGTGAGTTGAGCATGTCAGGAGGTGAGCCTGGGTCCCTGCAGCCTCTCGTTCTTCTGTCAGCTGTGCATGACCTGGGGTCTGGGCCCCAGGCCAAGGGAACAAGGCCTGGGGCACCACCTTGCTTTGTTCTGGTTTGTGGCCACTGGAAATCTGAGTACATCGATTTTCCCAGTAAATATATCTGGTTGCCAAGGAAGCCTCATCAGGAACTGTGAGTGTTATCTCAAGCCTTTTCTCATAGAAAAAAAACGCAATGATCATGTCTCTATTCAGGTGCTGCTCCATGTGTATAGCCATTTACCTCCATTCTTAGGCTCTTTGATCCTCACAGAAGCCTTATGGGGCCAATCTTCTTTTACATTTCCATTTTACACAAGAGGACATGGATATTGGGAAGGTTGTCATTTTCTTAAGGTCACAAGTTGTTAACTCATAAGTCTAGAACTCGAGTGACATGCTCTCAATCCTGTGTCTGTATTCTAAGCATACTCTGATGGGAGAGTGTCTGCTTCCAGGACAAAGAGCAGCTCTGCTGGGGGCCACCTCAGGCTGTTTGGGCCTGTATCTATCTGTTCCCTGACCTCGTAATAGCACAGCGGATGAGCTGACCTAAGCTTCCCCCGGAGTGGAATCCATTTTGCTTTTTATGATATTTTTTTTTTTCTTTTTTTGGGTCGTGGGGGCGGGGACGGAGTCTCACATTGTTTCCAGACTGTAGTGTAGTGGCGTGATCTCAGCTCACTGCAGCCTCCGCCTCCCGCATTCAAGCGATTCTCCTGCCTCAGCCTCCCAAGTAGCTGGGAGTACAGGCGTGGGCCACCATGCCCAGCTAATTTTTGTATTTTTAGTAAAAAACGGGGTTTCACCATGTTCGCCAGGATGGTCTCTATCTCTTGACCTCATGATCCACCTGCCTCGGTCTCTCAAAATGCTGGGATTACAGGCGTGAGCCACTGTGCCTGGCCTTTATGATCTTTTTATCCCCAGCCTAGGAGACAAAGATTTAAAGGCACTAGTCCTGAGCTGAATGTATGACCAAGAATCCTACCAATGCTGGTGAATGAGCTTTATTCCACA
Source organism: Pan paniscus (assembly GCF_029289425.2). NCBI lineage: Eukaryota > Metazoa > Chordata > Mammalia > Primates > Hominidae > Pan > Pan paniscus. Next base: position 132,337,902 of record NC_073258.2, on the reverse strand, counting down.
GCATCTGCCAGGGAATGTTGCTTAAAGTTTACTATGGAAGATGTGCAATTGATTTGAATGCAGATAACAATGAGTAGCTAATTCTCCATAAATGTTTTTAATAACTGGTATTTATTCAACTTGTTTTTCGACTAGCTATACACAACTAGAATTTATGTGGTGCTTACTGTGTGTTAAATGAAAATCAAATGATTATTAAAAACATTTACTGAGGATTAATTCTGCAATAACCACCTACACAGTATCTGTCAAAGTAAATCCTCAACAAATGCATATTTGAGGAGCTTAATTTAAATTGTTTTTATGAAGCAAACTTAAAAAAAATACTTTTGAGAACAGTCGGTAGTTGCAAAAGTCAGGATCTAGGGTTTGTTGTTCACTCAACTAAAAATGACAGCATTCTTGGTCTTTTGTATCTACATATTTGTAAACCACATGCACCAAAAACAAAGAACTGAGCAAAATACTAGAAATCTTGGTCAATAGATTAAATTTATATGTAACTTATTGAAGATTAATAGTATGTAAATGCCTAGAAAACACGTGGAGCTGGCACTGGAGTCACCCGGTCTCCAAACAATGACTCGTTTACCAACCCCTAAAGAAGAAGGAGGCCAAGAGGGTTCTCGATATTTTCTTGAAATTATATAACAGAATTTCCCAGTAATTTTTTTAAATTTGGTATTTTTTTTCTGATGTAGTTTAAGCTCATTTCCTCTGGGGAGGGCATAGTAATAATGGGAAATAGTAAATTACTGTTCTTATATCCCTCAACAGAGCCCTTCTTACATAGATGATGATGGTGATGATGATGATGGCTGTTTATTGAGAACTTTCTGTGAGCCAGGCACATAATCTCATTTTATCTTCACAAACATCTTCTCAGCAGTCTTGTTATTTTTACTGTTTTTCATAGTAAAATAGTCTTTACTGAGAAACCAGGGAAGTCGAAATCTGAAGGCTGGACCGGACTTTCAAAAGCTCTGGCAAAGAATGAGGAGCCATGTTGGAGCAGAGGTCTGGCAGAGAAGAGAAGACAAATGCAGACCAACATCATCCAATGAGGTTCAGCAATGTAGGAGAAGCAATGGCCCCTCGCCACAGTGAACCAATGTGACTCTAAGTCCACACCTCTTGACTAGCACACCTGTGAGGATGTACCCCCCAAATTTAGGAGGGCATTGTTTTTAGAATCACTGGGGAATCCAGAGATTTCATCTTCAAGAAAGAACATTTGCTTCCAGCGTTGCCTATCAGAGAACATGGTGTCTTAGTGAAATGGTACCTGGGACTGCCTCAGGTCCTGCTATACCATGAATAGTCTGTGTGGTGTTAGACAGCATTACACCTCCCTGGGCCTTGTTCCCTCCTCCAGAAACCCGAGGCAGTGAGAAGGGTGATACCTAAGCTTCCTGCTTCCTTCCTGTGTAACTGTCTGTGGTGTGCTTCATCAGACAAACGGGAAAGAAGCGTGTCTGCTCAAAGTCTAGAGCCACAGCCCTGGCACCGCTGCTGACCTACGGGCAGGTCATTAGAATTGAATAGATCGTAAGGTGGGAAGGGGGTCAGTCTGGGAAATGCTAACTTTGCAAAACAAGCCTATTTAACAATTACTAGCATACAAGAAGTGTTCACCCCAAAAGTTAAGAAGAAAAAAAGCACAAAATTATTGGTTATTCATGGACTATCATCCACTTCCCTTTCACCTATCTGGTCACCATGTGTATTGGCTGAGAACCTAGAAAGGCTTAAACTACATGCACCGCCTCCCCCCACCCAAACACACACATACAGAGTTTACTATCTACGGTGTTTCTGCTGAACGAGGCGATTAACTCCTTGACCTTATGGAACTCTAGTGTGACCTCGGAGAATAGATAGAATCTTGTTATCTTGTAATGAGTTTTATGGCTTATTTCAGTACATCTCAGCCACGTTTCTCTGGTGATTAAGGCAATTATCAGCCCATGCATTTTAGGATTATGAATAATGGAGCTCTCTCCAGGTGATGGAAAGGCCTTGGGAACGTTCAGACCACTTTTTATCCCGTTCAATACTTATTCCCATACTCCCTCCCCGATATGCATAAACAGACACTGCATTCTGTTTCTGGACACACCATGGTGCCCTTTCTACCCTTTACTTGGATATGATTATCACAGCAATAACTTTTAGATTTAATTGATGTAAGTAAATCCCCTTTTACCATTCATGGGTGCCACGCACAGTGTTTCAATTACTATCATTATTGCTTAGGATCTGGGGAAAGGTATCACTTGATCTGAGCTTGCCATCTTCCACTACAGTGTTATGGCTTGAGTGGCAGTGATTATCTGAACAAACGTAGTTGTTCGAGTGACCAACCTTCCCCCGTGCACCTGTCATAGTGCTCGATGAGAGGAAAAACACGGGCACAACATCAGCGGACCTCAGGGGGCCTGCTTTTTTCTCAGGCTCATGCTTTGCTCTTTGTCAAGTCCTTACTTTACCTTTGAATTCATGTAACCCTGGGTGGTTTTTATTCTTCTATGTCTTCTTTCTGGATGTGCCACCAAAAGTAGTTCCTGAATATTCCTTAAAAAGGCCTCCCAGAGAAATATGCAATATATGATAGATTCTATATCTTCCCACCCTTTAGTAAGTATAGTGAGGAAACAAGAGTGTGAAGATAGTTTACATCCTACCATCTACTCACTGTTACTGCCTCTTTTTTCATAGTATGAATAATAAAGGCATGCTGGTATTACAAAGAAGTGGGGTTTGTAAGAATATATGTTATCAAAAGAAACTAGGTCTGAAGCTGTACTTGTCGCAGGACACAATATATGCCTAAAGGAAATTACCTAAATTAAGAATTAAAATAATCTTTTCTAAAGCACAATGAGATACCATCTCATGCCAGTCAGAATGGCTACTATTAAAATTCAAAAAATAAATGCTGGTGAGGTTGGGGAGAAAATGGAACACTTATACACTATTGGTGGGAGTGTAAATTAGTTCAAACATTGTGAAAAGCAGTGTGGTGATTCCTCAAAGAGCTGAAAACAAAACTACCATTTGACCCAGCAAACCAACTGTTGGGTATATATATATCCAGAGGAATATAAATCATTCTATCATAAAGACATATTCACATGCATGTTCACTTCAGCATGACTCACAATAGCAAAGACATGGAATCAGTGGTAGACTGGATAAAGAAAACATGGTACATCCACACAATGGAACACTATGCAGCCATAAAAAAGAACAAAATCCCATCCTTTGCGGCAACATGGATGGAGCTGGAGGCCATCATCCTTAGCAAACTAATGCAGGAACAGACAGCCAAATACCACATGTTCTCACTTATAAGTGGGAGCTAAGTGATGAGAACACATGGACACAAAGAAGGGAACCACAGACACTGGGGCCTATCAGGAGATAGAGGGTGAGAGGAGAAAGAGGAGCAGAAGAAAATAACTATTGGGTACTAGGCTTTGTCACCTAGGTGACAAAATAATCTGTCCAACAAACCCCCATGACACGAGTTTACCTATTAACAAACCTGCACATGTACCCCTTAACCCAAAACAAAGGTTAACAAAAAGGCTATCCTTTCTGGATAGTTAAATAAAACATATCTATAAAGTACACATACATTAACTTTTTCTTCTGTTTTGGGTCCCTGAAAAATCCTGGGGCAGTAATATTTTGACCCAGCATGGTATAATATAAAAATCACATATGAATTTATACCCCAGTTCCATCATTTACAAATCATATAATTTTGGAAAAATTGTTTAACTCTGCTAAGGCTTAATTCTCTCATTTATTAAATGGACATGATTTATAGAATTCACAACTTTGGCAAGAATCAAATGAGATAAAATATAAAAATTACCTGGCAGGCTGTGCAGCTGATTGTATGTCAGATCACACACCCCCAAGTTTTTCTCATCACTTGCCCTTCTTCAGGGTCCCCTTGTTTGCTAAGGGACTCCCCAGATGACCTCCCTCCACAATATTTCACAGAGTAGCCCACAGGCAGTGTGGGGCTGCCCATTGTGAAGCCATCCCCGAAGGTTAGAGATGCACTGTTCCATGCCTGGCACTCTTTAATCACCTATTGATGTCCATCCGTGCAGCTACAAAAATCCTTGATGGTGAGACTTTCAAGTCTGAAGTAAGCCCTGAATTTCTTTCTTTGCTCAGGGCTCATATTTTCCCTGCGTCAAATGCTTCAGAGTCTCCAGGACTTGCCTTGCTATTTCTGGACCCCTCTCCACGATCCACTTGACCTTTAGTTAAGGAAAGTTGGTGGGGGATATAATCCCACTGATAAAACGTGTGGGATTTAAGATGAGTTCACCCCGAGTTATCAGGTGGTACAGCCAGGGTACGAAGAGTAAACTTTTCACACACAGCCGAAGGCCTGGGAGCCCTGCAAGGCAGTGCATTATTTTAATCTCCCCTTTTGCGCGTTCTGTCCACATTTAATTCTGGACCTAGAGCTTTACATGCTCTTTAGCAAGCACTTTATAGTGTGAATGTGGCCCAGAAATAGTGAGCACGTCCTTGTATGTCTTCTATAATATAAAAATCAATACTGAAAACCAGGAAATATGTCTCACTGGGAATAGTAGGTTAAAATTGGAACAAAACTCCAAATGTTGATAAGGCTGAGATTGAAACCCCCTTTAGAGTTCATGTTTTTCTCAGTTCCCCACTATACATTTCTGTTGGAGGTATCTGATGGTTATTACATCTCCCTAGAAGTTCCTGGCTAAATTGCAAGATTTGAAAAAAACGATTCTAAGTGTGAGACAATACACAAAAAATTTTAGTACCACTTGTGCTAAAATGTCCTCTAAAAAGGTAGAGCACAATAAAAAATCTGGAACTTCTTCTAAAATCTGCATATAAATAGACCATGGCACTGAATATTCTAAAGAAATAATTGACTTGCAGAAACAGAAGTTCAGGGGATCTCCTTTTCAAACTGATACTAGTAGAAGAGAAAAGAAATGGGTTAAGGCCTGGGGAAGAAAGCTGGACTTGTAGAATTTTTTTTCTTTGTGAGTTTAGAAGAAAGGATCCACTTTTTTCTTTATACGCAACAAAAATAGAAATAGAGAAAAGGGCCAGGTAGTAGATCTTTATGCTAGCAGGCCCTCTATTCTCTGATTCAACTATTCAGCTCTGCTGTTGTCTCATGATAGCAACCACAGACCATATGAGAAAGAATGAGTGTGGCTATGTTTTTATGACACTTTATTTATGAAAAGAAGCAATGGGTTAGATCGGGCCCATGGGCACACTTTGCTGACCCTGTCTTAGATGATCAATTGTGTACTTGCCCTTGAAGCCTGCCCAGGAAGTGGGCTTATCCTCTTATCAATATCTCTGTGCTGACCATGCACATACATGCAGCTTCTAAATCTTTCACACATGTGCTCGGTACTGACGTGTCTATAGCTAAGGTTGATATTAGGTTTCATACTTTAGATTCTTGGTTAGACGCTAAGCCTTGGTATCTCACTTTGCAAAAGCCAAACATCATGAACATTTCTGATGGTATAGAGTGATGTTAAGATCTTGATTCAACCCCAACATTAGCTGTGCATCCATTCCATATGCTCCATATAACCCCATGTCCACAGACCTATGCAAGATCCCATTGAAAGAAGTATGAAAGACAGAACATTTGACACTCCCAAGGAGAACTTCCAATCAAATGGAGAAAACAAAAAACATATATACACACAACAAACAAAAAGCACATATATCTTTTAAATATATGTGTATATTTAAAAGATACAATGTACTAATGAGTAAAAAAAATGGACATAAAGGCGTAAGAACTAGAAGAATGCCAAAGTACATATTTAGATGAAGGCTTCATAGAAGAGGTGAATTTTTAAAACTAGTGTCTGTAAAAGAGTAAGATTTCACTTGAGGGGAAAGAATAGATTTCCTGTGGTTTGGTTTAATACCCAGAACTCCTTTCCCTATTTAGCATGTAGGTCTGAAGGTGTCTGACGTGACTGAAAGGCAATGCCCTTTCACTCCTTTCCCCAGCACGTCTGCTGCCTCTGCTCGCTCTCCAGCCACTGGTGTCTGACTCAGGAGGACTGGGCGCATTGCAGAAAGGCTGGGAAGAGCAAACGCACGGCGAGGAGAAAGGAGACCCCTCTTACTGGGAAGGCCTCACAAAGCAGCAGCCTCATACGATTCTCAAGTTCAGGGCCTTGTCATTAAAACTAAACCCTGCTGCTTTCTTATCCCCTTGGGGTGGTTAGTTTACTTCTCTATGCCTCAATTTTCCAGCTATGAAATGGTTAATAATATTATTTGACCTCATGTGATTATTGTGGGGTATACTTACTATAAATAATGCACTTAAAATAGGGCCTAGAGTCTGGTCAGGGCTCAATCTGTGGTACATTTTTATGTGGACACAGGGTACAAGGATCCCCAAACCTGGACCCAGGAAATGTTGACAGAGTACAGGCTTGGCAATGCTGTGAGCCTCCCTGTTGTCGAAGGAGCACTTGATGGAGTTTGGTAGCAAGTGTAACAAAATGAGACAAATGAAGAGGTTCTAGTTCCCATTATAAAACACCTGAACATACATGGGCTCACTGCCAGCATCCTAAATTCTTTTTTTAGGAAAAAAAAACAAACAAACAAATTTCCCTTCTTACCCAAATTGGCCAAAGGAAAAAAAAAATGTATCTTTCAATCTTCTTAAGAAAAATCCATCATGTTGATAAAATATTTAGGGAAGGAAATTGAGAAATTCTATAACCTAAGCCCCTTATCATAAGTATGTTTCTAAGAGTTATATACCATGATGAAGAAAATCCAAATATGAAAGGATTTCTCAATTCCTGCTGGTATACCGCATTGTTATCTTATGTGGTGGTTAGAAAATAAACTTCTGTGGCGAGTAATGAATTTGGGCAGTCCCTCAGCAAGAGCAGGCTAAGTAGTAGGAGTCCCCCTTCGTTGGTACGGTTTGCTGGCCATGAGACTGGACTGATGGGACTATCTGGCTAATAATCAAAAGAACAGAATGGGAAACTCCCTGGGGCAGCCCCAGTCACAGGTCCTAGAATCCAGCTTGTCAACATCCCACCACAGCCACGGGAGCGAGAAGTTCAGGTATGTTCACATATTTAGGTATAATCACATATATTCATGTATTCCACATCAGTAGGTAAATAGATACTCAGTCTAATGGGTCCCTCTGAGCATCTTCAACCTCCCTTGGCTCTTTGCTCCTCCCCTAATGACAGTATCAGTCTCAGCTAGGAGGCAGAGAGGAGGGGAAGCTGAAGATGAAGGGAAGGAATCTCTTGGGGAGGTCGCATGCAACCTCCTGAACATTCAGCCAAAGCCATACCACAAGAGTTCCAGCTCCATGGCCTCTGAATCCATTCCCCTGACACCACTCTGTAGTCTCCTGGGAGATTCTGCAGAAGTCGTCTTATAATGAATGATGATCAAAGAAGTTCAGAATGTCTGTGCATACATGATTATGCCCATACTGCCAAAATCCAAAGCAGAACCCATGTTGTGGCAGTGTGTACCCTCAGGACACACCTCTGGTCTCGGGTCTGGAGACCTCTCAGTCTTCTTTTACAACTCTCTCGCAGTACTGAGTTTGTCCAAGTGAACTCTCAGCCTGGCCCTGTATTCTGTGACCCTCAGATCTGCAGGCTCGGTAATGGCAGCACACGTTTCTGCACTGTGTTATTGTAGCTCCAGCAACCAGACAGCACATAGTAGGAAGTCAATGCATATTTTTTAAACAGTTGAATGGATGATAGACAGGGTGGTTCAGTAGGACTAGGGGTCCTGCACTCCCCTCTAGATGATTAGGCTCACTGCAATCTCAGGATAAATGTATCCATAAGCTTCTGTGCGACACGAGAGAGAGAGAGAGAGAGTTGAGTAGAGCCCTAGGGACTACTGATCCAGGGCAAAGGACAAGAGTTGGCCAGCTCTTGAGGAAGGGGCCTTAATGTCACTAACAGCCTTCATCCCCTGGGTCTTCTACTGACATGACGAGTACACAGCGCTCATGCTGGGCCGCTCCGTGCACACCCGGGTACACCATGTGCTGGAACCGTCAGCAGGCTTCCTGCAGCCCCCTGGGCCACGACTGGCACGGCCAGAACAAAGCAGGCACATGGAAAGTGTCATATCAGCAGGAGTCTCCTGTTGATAGAATCATCCCTTAATTCACTCTGAGCTGTGCCATTTAATTACCTTGATCCACGCTTTGTTTTGCTAAAGTGAATGTCACAAACTGAGTGTTACTTGCTGAAAATAACGGCAGGGGCTTGGATGCTTCTGTAATAGGAATTGAAATATGATCTCTCTTTTCCCCTCAACCATTTTCTCATTCCCCCCTTCTGAGTTTTTTTTTTCATTCTTTTTTGTTTCTTTTAAGTGTAGAATGTAAAATATTAATTCTGAGCAGAAGTAAAATTAAGCCCTCTGGAAACGATTCTGGGAAACGGAGCCACAGCCTGACTTAATTAAGAAGCGATTATGCTGAAGAGCCTATATTAAGGCTTCATGTTTTGGGTACAGAGAGAATTGCTGTTAGAGAAGTCAAGTCAGGTAGCAGAGGGGGACTGAGGAGAAGACAGGACGATAATTGGATAGATGAGAAAAAGCAATGTTTGTTGTAGTAATGAAAAAAAAATAGTGGGTGAAATTTAAATTGGTTTGGAGATTCCTCAACACCATCTTTCAGAAAGGTCAAGATGAGGACATGGGTGATGTCCCTATGTCCTCCAAACTTTTTGGATGACCCCAGGTTGGGTCAACTCCATTTCTTTTCCTTCCCCTGTAGCTCGGGTGTCTGGACAGGCATCAGGGAATGGGCCATGTCTGTAGCAAAACTCCAGGGAACGTGGTTAGCCCCCTGCTGCTCTAAGGATGGCAACAACTAATCAGCCCCACAAATTTATGGGCTCCAGGGATGTGAGCAGATGGGTGTTGAACTTAACGGCAGATCCAATTTGTCTTCCATTAATTCCAGAGTGATACCTGAGTTTATTGGAGTTTTATATTGTTTCATCTGTTTCAAAGTTGCTTCTCCCACTTCCCCAAATTGTTATTCTTTTGACAAGCAACTATCTGGATCTCTCTCCAGTTTCCAGAATGAAATACTGACTCAACTTCACACTGCCTTGGCTCTCTAATGTGTGGAGGACGCCTGGGAGTCAGGGTCCTGGTGATCTTCATAAGCTAGAGCTTGCTTCCCACACCTTCATGTCTGTGAGGCTCCATGTTGCCCGCTTAGCACTGTTTATCCAGCCTGACCAACTGCTTCAAGTGGCTGCCGTGTGTCAGGAAATGGCCCTTCTAAACAATACCAGAATTTTAGTGGGTATCTCCTTTTGTTCTCCTCTTCACTAAAGAGTCATTTTAAAGATTGGATGTCTTAAAATCTAGAATATTGGGGCCTTCCTTTGTGAATAATCTTTTTCAGGATATATGCATCTCAACCTTTATTGAACCCATTTTTGCTCTTAGTCTTTGTCTTATTCTCATAAGAACAGGTTGCACATATTTATGCTTCCAGCATCAGGAAGTACTGTTTCCTCCAGTTTGGTCTCATCCTTTGCTCAGGCTTAAGGAAACCCTTTGAAGATTATATTCTTCCCAGCTGCAAGGAGGTTACAGAACCAGCACAAGATCACAGAAGAAAGAAAACAAAAAGACGTTCTCAGAATTGGAGCTTCTCTGCCACCATCCTCTTCCGGGATGGACACCCCCATGTCTTCCTAGCTCAATAGAACCAGAAGAGAAATTGGGCCATTCACTTTATTTATTTATTTATTTTTATTTTATTATTATTTTTTATTTTTTGACACGGAGTCTCGCTCTGTCAACCAGGCTGGAGTGCAGTGGTGTGATCTTGGCTCACTGCAACCTCCGCCTCCCGGGTTCAAGTGATTCTCCTGCCTCAGCCTCTCAAGTAGCTGGGACTACAGGCGCCCGCCACCACACCCGGCTAATTTTTGTATTTTTAGTAAAGATGGGGTTTCACCATGTTGGCCAGGCTGGTCTCGAACTCCTGACCTTGTGATCTGCCTGCCTCGGCCTCCCAAAGTGCTGGGATTACAGGCGTGAGCCACCGCACCTGGCCAGAGCCACTCACTTTTTGAAAGGTTACCAGCCTCTCCCAAGACAGGGCCCGAGAGGTCTTTGCATGGTGGGGCAGAGGCAACGGTTGTGCTTCAGAAAGAGATTCTTCTACCCCTTAGTTAAGCAGAAAATAGTTAGGTCTTGCAGTTCCCAACTATGCAGAACTATATCTGACCTACGAGGTAGGATGTCTGTGGTGTGATATCAAAGACAGCACGTGTAATTTTTTTAGTTTTCTAAGATCTCTTTATTGAAAGTGGCACTTCCATTTCAACTATCAAATTCTTATCTGAGAAATTGCCATTTTCTCTGGAAAATAAATGCTATCAGCAAAGAGAGGAAGGCACAGTCAGCAACTTCTTAGTAAATCCCCAAACCGAAAGAAAAACAAACAAAAAACAGATCCAAAGTAGTAGTATCACTTTCCATTCCAAATGGTATGTCTACAATTATTTCTATGCTAAAAGACGTCTTAACATTCTAGAATACACACTGCTGTGACTACCACTGTCTTATTTGTTACAAAGGCAATATGAGATAGTTGTACCAGTGTGAGCTCACGTGGCCAGGTTTGAACTCTCAGCTTTGACACTCAACAGCTGTGTGACTTCAGGCAAGTTACTTGACCTCTCTGTGTCTCAGTATTCTCATATATCAAATGAGTATAATAGTAGTAGCTGGCCGATGAAGGTGCTGTGAAGATTGAATTAGTTTATTTATACAAAGTTTTTCAGAAGAATACCTGTAAGCACTTAATGAGTCTAAGCTATTATTGTTGTTATTATTCTAAATTTAAACTTTTTTTTCATATGGTGTACAGGGAGAAGTATACTGTTTCTATTTTAGAAATTAAAAAAACAAAACAAACAAAAAAAACCTGAGACCAAACAGATTGTCCAAGATTTCCTGGCTATTTAGTGGCAAAGTCTGGGACTAAAATCTAGGTTTTCAGAATGCTATCGTTATCCTTAGAAGGGGGTAGAAATGGGATGTCATGATGGTATGACTTGAAGCCAGCCCATTTCATTTTATCAGAGCAATTCCAGAAAAGTTTTCTTTATGTGATTTACTTATTAGGCATCTTTTTTTTTTTTTTTTTTTTGAAGGAGTCTCGCTGTGTCAACTAGGCTGGAATGCAATGGTGCAATCTCAGCTCACCACAACCTCCGCCTCCTGGGTTCAGGCGATTCTGCTGCCTCAACCTCCCCAGTAGCTGGGATTACAGGCACCCGCCATCATGCCTGCCTAATTTTTGTGTTTTTGTAGAGACAGGGTTTCAGCATGTTGGCCAGGCTGGTCTTGAACCCCTGACCTCAGGTGATCTGCCCGTCTCGGCCTCCCAAAGTGCTGGGATTACAGACATGAGCCACCACACCCTGCCTCCTTGTTAGCATGTTTTCAAATTAAGTTTTTAAAAGTTTTTTAAACTTAAATTTAAAAAACTGTCTATAGACTGCCCTCTCTTATACGAAAATAATGCTCCTAACCTTATCAATAAGGTACCTTTTTCCTGTGATTGGTAACTACTGTGAATTGAGATATCTGTGTTCTTCATCCCAGAAAAGGTTATGCTGCAGAAGAACTGGGATTTGTCAAAGTAAAGGAGCTCCTAAAATAACTGTGGTCACGCCATTAAGGCTTGTGTTACGCTTGGTGTAGCCATGTGACCTGGTTAAATACGGCTACTGAGGACATGGGGCTATGGAGGATATTTTGCTTTGTTAGTCATCAGTCCACAGAGAAACTGATTTATAGGAAGAGACTAGAATCAGAGTCTGTGAAGCAAATAGAAAATTCTACCATTGTTGAGAGCACATTTATCCCAAGAACTTTAATTAATGTCTAATCCTTGTAACATCTCTGCGAGATACCTTCTCTTGTGCACCACCAGGTTGATGAGCCAGCCTGGCTTTCAGTAGATCAAATGTCATGCAAAATATCTACTTAAGATTGGTGTGGTTTTGTTCTTTTGGCTTGGGCCCAGGAACTGGAAAGACGGTTGGTGGTGAGGAACGGGAGCAGAGATGAGCAGATAATTACTACCCTCAATAACGGTATGAGGAGGTCAGATATATAGTTGCCACTTATCAGCCTTGGGGGTAGGCCAGGCTTCACTCACAAGCAGAAGAGACAGGATTATTACAAGTAGAGAGCACCTGGCGTGTTAAAAGTAGCGCACACCTAGGCAGTATGATCTAGGCAGTATGATCTAGACAGTGGGCCATCTGGAAAAGACCTACGAATACAGGTGGGTGGGCCTTGAACCCAGTTTGAGAACAAGGGAGGGAGATGTGATGTGGTTGTGTGCAGAGCACCCCCAAATCACCCTCAATATGCACAAACATTCCTTAAAGAGTACTGCCCCGGCACCTGGAGTGTCTCTTTTCTTGTGATTTAGTTGCTTTCTCTACAGAGAGTGACTCTGGCCTTCCAAGGAGAAGACGAGCTCAGGGACCGCATTCACCATAGCCAGCCGAGGATGGATGTCCTGGCTGTGCATCGCAGACTTCACTGGACTTATTTTGGGAAGGGAAGTGAGCACAGCATTGTTGGAGCTGACCGGGAAATGGAGTAGACAGCTTGTGTACCCAGGTTGGCATCTGCTGACTTGGACTAAGAAGCAGATGTTTCATTTAGAAGATAAGAGGGAAACAGGGGACTTCTCTGGACACAGAAAGAACCAGGTTTAAGGGCAATCTGGGTTCTTCCTCATCTCAAAGATGACAATCTGTCTAGCCATTCCTGAGCAGAAGCCACCATGAGAAAAGCAACACTAAAGTCCACTGCTGCTCAAAACTAGGCTGACAACAAGCGGAGAGGAGTTAAAGAGACAGCTAACATGGTTAGTGCCCATGGTGTTCGCCATCTCAATAAAGCTTCCTCCTTCCACTGAAAGGTGTTATAATCTCTATTTTACGTGGGAATGTGGCCTCACAGACATACAGTCACTTGCTCAAGGTTTCATAGCCTGTTAGAGGAAGAGTCGGGAGGAGTCCAGATCTGTTTCGTTCTGAAGCCCATTCTCCTTCCGTGGGCTCTGGAGCAGCGCACAAACAGTGCAGCCGCTGCGTCTGCAGGGGCGGCTGCAAGCACACGTTTCAAAAGAACTTCACAGATGCCAGGCAGTCTGCACCGTTTTATGTTACAACGCAGTGCACTGGAATTCAGTTGGCCCTCCGTGTCCACAGGTCCCGAACTCAGGATTCGACCAACCATGGATGGAAAGCAAGGTGTTTTCAGGATGCCACGCCTGTGGATAGGGAGAGTTCATTTTGTTTCCGAGGGTTCCACAGGGAGGAATGCTGGGCCTGAGTAGCCTTGAATTTTGGTATTTGTGGGGGTCCTGGAACGAATCTGCTGCAGATACCAAGGGACAGCTATATATAAAGCTGTTACTTCAGTTGTACAGACGGAAAAAATGTAGCCGTAGAGAGGTTAACCTTGAGCCAGATTCGGAACTCTAGTTTTTCTGCATCCAAGACTGGAGTGTTCAGTCCTCCGTGGTGGGGCTCTGTGTCTCCTTCTGATTCTCCTACTCAATTGTTGCCCATAGGCTTGCAGAAATGGAGGAGGTTAGGGGCTTAAATACAGCCTCTTGTCACTTAACCACAGAATACATTCTAACAAATGCAACCTATGGCCATCTCCCCATGGTGTGAACATCATAGAGCACTTACACGAACCTCGAGGGTAGACCGAGGAGCATAGGGGTCCTAAGCCACAGACCTGTGCAGCATGCGACGGTAGTAAATACTATAGATAATTGTAACATAATGGCAAATATTCATGTATCTAAATATAACAAAACAGAGGAAAGGTACAGTAAAAATAGAGTATAAAAGAAAAACTAGTGCCCCTGTATAGGGCACTTACTATGAACGGAGTTTGCAGGACTGGAAGTTCCTCTGGGTGAGTCAGTGAGAAGAGGCAAGGGAATATGAAGGCCTAGGACATTACTGTACACATTATAAACACTGTACACTTGGGATACACTAAATTAATAAATACACTAAATTAATAAAAATTAAATACACTAAATTAATAAAAAAGTCTTTATTCAATAATAAATTAACTTTAGCTCAACTTGTATTACAACTTTTTTACTTGACAAGCTTTTTTATTTTTTAAACTTTTAAACTCTTTTATAGTAATATTAGTACTTAGTACACACGTCATACAGTTGTACAAAAACATTACCTTTCTTTATATCCTTATTCTGTAAGTTTTTTTCTATTTTTAAATTTTCTTTGTGTTTTACTTTTAAAACTGTTTTGTTAAAAACTAAGACACAAACACACACATTAGCTGAGACCTACATGGGGTCAGGATCATCAGTATCACTGTCTGCCTCCTCCACGTCTCATCCCACTGGAAGGTTTTCAGGGGCAGTAACACGCAGGAGATGTCATCTCCTGTGATAGCAATGCCTTATTCTGGAATCCCTCCTGAAGGACCTGCCTAAGGCTCTTCTTGAGAAGGTGTCACTCTTTTAAAAAGTCTCATTTTCACCTAGAGGTAGCAGTCAGTCCCTAGGGAGAAATGTTTACAGCAGCATCAGGACAAATACGTAAGTAATGCATTGCACTATGACGTTACGATGGTTACAACAGCACTAGGCAATAGCAAGTTTTCAGCTCTTTTATAACCCTAGGAAATCACCGTGGAATATGCGGCTTGTTGTTGACCAAAAGGTCATTATTTGTTGCATGACTAAATCTAAGCAAGAATATGCATATGTGAATGATATTGAAATGAATATGCAGCTTCTGTGTATATACACCTATCATATCCAAATCTAACGCCTACAAGGTGTTGAATACCAATTATATACAAAGTACTATTCATGTAAATATATTATTTGTAATATTTACAAGTATGCAAAACAGAGGAAATTAAATTATATTATTAAACCCATTTTACAAAGACAGAAACAGAAGCTCAGAAACAACAACAACAACAAAAATATTGCTAAAGTCACAAAGTTCACAAAGACTGGAGCAAGAATTCAAACTAAAGACTGTTTGATTAAAGAAGCTCACTCTTTTTTTTTTTTTTTTCTAGTGGGTTGTCCTTGTATAAAATCATCCTAAAGTTACTTCAAAGAGAAATGATAAGGCCTCTCCAGCATAAAGGCTTGGGAGGTACATTACAAAATAAGTCTGCAAGCGTTCAACATCGACATATTTTGGTCAGTGCATTCGCGTCATGGAGAAGCTAGTTTAGGCTTAGAAGAGAGCTTTATTTTCATTACTG